>NC_140222.1:45297925-46674425 GCF_951802725.1 Rutilus rutilus
GTGAATCTGACGAGGAGGATCATTCAGAAATGGAGACAGAGGTGCAGGAGCAAATGGAGGAGACAAGCAGTTGTGGAAGGAAAGACGACATCTAGGAGGTGAATGGAATTTCGGAGGATTTATATCAACAAGAAAAGGAGGACTGCATGAGGAGAGAGGACAACGGAGATAAGGAAATGGAAGTGCATACGGCAGAGACTGAGATACAACAAACTACTGTTAATGATGGACAAATTAAAGAGATGGAAGGTGCAACATTGAGTGAAACTGAAGATGGGTGGAATAAAGAGATGGAAAACAAAGAAGAAGATGATGATGGAGTAAAGGACAGTACAAACCAAGAGGAGGTAAGAGACACAAAGGAAAAAACTTTTGGTGGGAAAGAAAGTGTGAAGAGAAACATTTTGAGTGGGGGAAGTAGATTGAAAACAACAGCAAAAATTAATTATGACCGCCGCTAGCTATGCTATGCTTTTTTTTTTTTTTTTTTGTCATCTACTGAATTTTTCGTCAACGATACCAGGGACACCGAAACACCGGGGAACATGAAATTTGGTGGGCATGTAGCCCCACTAGACTTTTACGGAAAAATTTCGTTTGGTCCCCGGGGGCCACTCCCCCCCCCGCACTGGGCCCCCCCCAAACCCAAAAAATTCAGTTTTTCCTAAATAACTACCTGAACTGTGGCACCGAGGATGAAGAAATTTTTATGGTATGTTGGTCTTAAGGGCCCACATCAACCTACACTGCAAAAAATGCTGTTCTTACTTAGTATTTTTGTGTTGTTTCCAGTCCAAAAATCTAAAAATTCTTAAATCAAGAAGTATTTACTAGAGAAGTAAAACTACATAAGAAATTATTTTTTGTTTTCAGATAAACAGTAAGTAACTTAAGTAATTTTTGCTTAAAACAAGCTAAATTATCTGCCAGTGCAGTAAGAAAAAAAAACTTAATTCAAAAAAACTTAATAAAAACATAATCTTAAAACAAGATTATTTTCCTTACTGCACTGGCAGATAATTTAGCTTGTTTTAAGCAAAAATCACTTAAGATACTTTCTGTTTATCTGAAAACAAAATAGAATTTCTTATGTAGTTTTACTTCTCTAGTAAATGCTTCTTGATTTAAGAATTTTTAGATTTTTGGACTGGAAACAACACAAAAATACTAAGTAAGAACAGCATTTTTTGCAGTGTAGCCCATAATCACTCATTTGTGATTTGCGCCCCTCCCATAAAAAATGAAAATGCAATATTATTCTGCTTTAATCGCCCCTATCTTCAGTTGAGATGTTCAGAACTGCACCATATTTCATGTGTATGATTAACTTGACATCCTCTGGGGGTATGCTAAGTTTCGTAGAATTTCATCCATGGGGGGGTATAAAATAAATTCATTTATGTGCACATTTAGAGACTGTACACTCATTGGCCTGTAGATGGTGGTGTTGAGCGAAGGGTTGCTGGTTTAGGATGATACTGTCACTAAGGTTGCCAACTGTCCCGAATTAGGCGGGACGTCCCGTATTTTGGGCCTAATTTATTTGTCCCGTGCGTGACCTCCCGTGTCCCGTTTTTTGACAAGCTGATAAACCACTGACTGATGCAACAGCAACAGCAGCAGTGCTGACCACGACACTTGAGAATGATCACCGACACCTGTCATCATCCAATCACAGCTTTTTTTAATCACTGTTTTGAGACAAATCATTGTTTGATTTGCGAACATCCTCTGCCGTCTGGTCGCTTCCGCTTCAAGCCGGACTCGTCTCGCGCTAACGGTAATTTCCTTTCACTGTCCACGTTTTGATTTCGGCTAATCAATTTTGGCGAATGCAAACAACGTGATTATTGTTCATGAGTCTAACATCCAGCCACGCAAGAAAACATGTAATCTACCTGAGGGAATAATATGCTCAAAAAATATTTCTGATTATTATTAATGTTTTAAAGCTTTTAGAAAGTACATAGAAAGCTTTTGTAACATTATCTTAACTGTCACTTTTGATTAATGTAATGCATCCTTGCTGAATAAAAGTAGGCAATTACTTTCTTTATTTTTTTTCCCAAAAAATAATCTTACTAACCCCAAACTTTTGAACTGTAAGCCTAGTGTATAATGTTAAAAAAGCTTTCTATTTTAGATAAATGCTGTTATTTTGAACTATGGTTTGTTTGTAATGTGACTTTTTTCATGTATGACATTAAAATTATTTTTAGAATTAAATACATAAATAGGTTAAGCAATACAAATGTGTTTATGTCTGATAACCTTTTAAACACAAACTTAACTGCAGACACTGAAATGACGTACACTGTGTGATACAGTACAAATATTTTGAGTGTCCCTCATTTTCCTATAAATAACCACGATTGTCCCGCATTTTCCTTTTCTGAAGTTGGCAACCCTAACTGTCACACACACACATGCAGGAATACAAACAAACGCAAGCATGCACACACACTGACATCCACACGCACAGACACACACCCATACACACACATACAAATCCACATGCACAGACACACACACACAAACACACACGCGCACACACATGTACGCACGCATACATACACGCACAGACACACACACACACACACACACACATACATATAAATAAACACGCAATACAGCCAAATTGCTCCACGTCATTTATTTTTGTGGAAAGCCAGTGCAGGCCTGAGCTGCGGTCATATTTTGTACCGCCATGCGGTACATCTAGTATTGAGAAGGTGATGGAAAAACAAAGAATAAGAAGAGAATCTAAAGAAAAAAAGAAAAGAAAAAAGCTGAAATGAGGAAGAGGGGAGAGAGACTGAAAAAAGGTGATGTGGTTTTTTGTTTGTTTTTATGTTACATTTATTTTTTATATGAGTCAATTGAGTATAGTTCCAATTAACTCAAGGGGATTGTCAACTATGAAATACCACTTGAAAATATTAATCACTTGACAAAGAAAAATGACAATATGTATACAAGAGACAGGATGGAATGATGAAAAACTTTTTTTACAATAATGATCCTAATAAGAAAAAAGGAGTAGCAATTTTAATAAGAAGGGGTACAACACAAAAAGCAACAGTTATATTCACAGATAATATAGGAAGGACATTGGTGGTAAAGGTAGAAGGAAAAGAAGAAGAAAAAACAATATGTAATATTCATGCACCAAATGAAGATATAGAACGAGCTACTTTTTTTTAAAGAAATGGATGTTTTAATAGAGAATTATAACAATGTGATTCTAATTGGTGATTTTAATACTGTTTTAGAAAGAATTGATGTGGAGGATTATATGGTATATAGAGCAGATGTTGGGAGAAACGAATTAAAGAAAGTTATGGAAAAACAGATTTATAGATTTATGGAGGGATAGAAACAGAGTAAAAAGAGAATATTCAAGAAGACACATGGTTAACAATGTTTTAAAACAAAGTAGAATTGATTTGGTATTATGTAACAGACAGGTAGGAAGTTTTATTACAAAAGTATTTTACAAAATTTTTAGTGGAAGTGATCAAGATTTTTAAAATGTAATTATTGATTATAGTGGGGTGGAGAGAGGACCAGGGGTGTGGGTTTTTAATACGGAACTTTTAAAAAATGACATTTATAAAATGGATGTAGAAAATCGCATAATAAATAGCATTAATAATGTCCTATATGAAGAAGCAAAAAGTGTGTCGTGGGATAATTTAAAAATAGATAATAAAAAATTATCTATTGAATATTCAAAGAAAATGCAAAGAATAAAGAAAAGTAAAGAAAGATTATTAAATAAGGAATGGGAAGAAGAAATGAAAAAAGTGTCAGAAGAAAGGATAGATGCAAATAAAATAGTGATTTTAGAAGAGAAACTGAAGAAAATAGAGGAGGCAAAATGTATGGGAGAAATAAGTATGAGAAAATAGAAATATTTGAAGAATGCATAATAAGAAATAATGCATACTGTTAAAACAAGTAAAGGTTTTGGAGTTTTATTACCTGGAAATGTTTAAAGATGTTTTGCTTGACTCTGTTGTATTGTTTCTTGTTTTTGTTCTTGTTTTTGTTTTAAATGTAAAATAATGTTTTTAAATAAAAAAATAAAAAAATCTCGTCTGACCCCGGAAGCTAAGCAGAGTCGGGCCTGGTTAGTACTTGGATGGGAGACCGCCTTGGAATACCAGGTGCTGTAAGCATTTTGGGGTAAAAAAAAAAAAAAAAAAAAAAAGAGTCTAAGAGATTGTTCAAAATGCCTAAAATTGTCTCTGAGTTTCTTCAAAAAACCCAGTCTTGGCAGCAGAGTTTCTTCAGAAAATCTGACAAAATCTATGAATTTCTTCAAAAAGCCAGTTTTTGGCAGCAGATTTCGCTTACGGCCATACCACTTTGAGAACGCCCGATCTCGTCTGATCTCAGAAGCTAAGCAGAGTCGGGCCTGGTTAGTACTTGGATGGGAGACCGCCTGGGATTTAACGATCTGCACCGCAAGTGTCAAAGTGCAAAGCACAAGTAACTTTGTGGGCAGGTCTTGGCGCTGTTGCTATTTTCCCGTCGGGATAAATGACTCTTGCGCCTGGCGCAAATCTAAAAGGGGTTGGTCTGAAGTAGCTTCATTATTCATAGGCGTGGTTTGGGCTAACGTGAAATAAACCAATCAGAGCGACATCTCACATTCCCTTTAAGAGCAGACGCGCTTGTTCTAAAGCGGATTCCTATTATAACGGCGGATTTGCCAGGGGCGCGCCAGGAGCAGTTCAAGGCAGAGGAGACCGACGTTCTCGTCAGGGACTTTGGGGATGGAGAAACACACCCAAATTAACTTCGGTTAAACAGGCGTATGATAATTTGGGTAAATGTGTAAGCTAGATGTATGCTTTTATAATAAAATGTCTATCTATCTATCTATCTATCTATCGTAATAATGTATGATTTGCAAAAATAACTGCTGCGTCTGTGTGTAGATGAGAGAATCAAAGTGTATGCGCGTTGTGCACACGCTACATTGATTAAGGCCAAGCATGCGCCCTTAAAATAGCATATGAATAACATGCACAACGCGCCACTGACTTTAAACTGTTTTTTTTTCGGTCAGTGGCGCAATTGTTTTCTAAACCTGTAAAATAGCATGAGGGAACGTTTGCGCCGGAACACGCCTCCTCTTTGCGCTGAACCACCCCGGGGAGCGCAAGTGTATTTCTTAGTTAACCGACGTGTATCTGTGGAGGGAAAAGTCCGCTTTGCGCGGGTGCAAAATAGGAATGATGCGTCGGTGTACAAAGTCAATTGCGCTGGGTGCAAGATAGGGCCCTATGAGTTAGGCATATCAAAATGCCTAAAATTGTCTCTGAGTTTCTTCAAAAAGCCCAGTCTTGGCAGCAGAGTTTCTTCAGAAAATCTGCAAAAATCTATGAATTTCTTCAAAAAGCCCGTTTTTGGCAGCAGATTTCGATTACGGCCATACCACTTTGAGAACGCCCGATCTCGTCTGATCTCGCAAGCTAAGCAGAGTCGGGCCTGGTTAGTACTTGGATGGGAGACCGCCTGGGAATACCAGGTGCTGTAAGCTTTTTAGTTTACTTCACTAATGTTCTAACCTTTTAAATAGCCCGTTTTTGGCAGCAGATTTCGCTTACGGCCATACCACTTTGAGGGTGCTAGAGAGCTCAGAGGAAGTGTTGGCTGCAGTAGGAGGAGAAAGGCTCTTCACCATTTTGTTTGCTTGTTTTGATATTTTTTTTGTTTGCTTGTGGACTGTTTGTTTGGGGTTTTCCTTTTTTACTTTGTTTTGTTTGTTAAACCACCTAACAGCAGCCAAAAGCTGTCTGGAGGGTGGTTGTTTGTTTTTGTTTGTGAAAATGGACGGATCTACAGCTAACGGATTGGAAATGGCAGAAGAACCACGAAAGGATTATGACAATGGACTGGATCAAGGACAAAGAACTGGAAACGGAAAGGATACAGAAGTGAAGAAAGCTTTTCAAAGGAGGAAGTATTTGAAGGAGGCAACAGTGATTGTGGAATGGAAGGAGTAAGTCAAGCAAAAGCAGAGGATATAATCAAAGCAGTGACCGAGAGGATTGGAAGAGGGAAGATTTTAGCAGTAAGACCAAAACATGCAAAAGAATATGAAATGACTTTGGAAAAAGAGGAATATTGTGAAGATTTGATGGATGGACTGATGATTAAAGGAATAACCTGTGAAGTAAAAAAGCTGCAAAACAGAGATTGCGTAGTTTCTTTTATGCATTTGCCGGTCTACTTAGAGGATGAGGACATTTTAAATAAACTAAAGGGATGGGGAGTTCTCCCTATCTCTAAAATCAAAAGGCACGGACATTGAGGACGGCACAAGGTTTATTAAAACAAGGTTCCCAAAAGAGGTGATTTCCCTGCCGTACAGCACAAAACTGGAGACGTCAGAAGGACCACAATATATCCGGGTGATGCACAGCCACCAAGTGAAGACCTGTCGGCTGTGCATGAGCCCGGAGCATCTGGTAAAAGACTGTCCTGAATTCAGGCGCTATAAGTGCGAGGAAAGGGGTCACTTTGCGTGGAACTGTAAGAGTTTTACAACGATTGGAAAGTGCCAGGAGGTTTTAAATAAATGTGAGTGCTGGATGGAGAACGAGGAGGAAGAAGGAGATGAAGAGGAGCAAGTGGACGTGCAAATGCAGGAAAGAAACAACGAGGAGGAACAAGAGGCAGAAATAGTGGAAATGAAAGCTTAAGTTCTGCCAGGAAGACTCAATTACTCCGTCACTTATTACCTTCATTACTCTCCAATCACGTCTTTATACTTTTCGTATAAAAGAGCTGACGCGACAACAATTGCTTGCGTTCACTGCTAAACCACCATGTCCAACGATACCCCAATCGTCTGCGACTACTCAGACTCCGATGACGAGTTTGTGCCGCCCTCTCCTCTTCCAACACGGAAGTGTGCACGTGACTCGCTATGGGCAACGTGGTCTACGGAGGACATGTACAGTACTCTGGAATCAGCCGGCATTCCCATCAGCCAAGGTCTGTCCTGAGAGGATCTTCTTCTTCTCGCCCAAAATACTCTGGGTAATCCACCTGAGTCCGTCTCTAATCTCGCGACTTCTTCAGTGTCTGGCCACTCAAAACAAGCCGGCAGAAAGAGAACAGCGAAGTCATCGTCACCACATCCAGCTAAAAGAACCACGCTGCACGCTCGGGCACCTGTTCATCCGGACATCACCGAGCCTGACGGAGTTAACACTCAACTCCTCCAAGCGGTTCAAAGCCTCTCCCAAACCGTCAAAAGTCTGGAATCGAGGATGTCAAAATTCGAACACTCAGCTGCTAACTTCAATGGCCCGAATCTGGCTATCAACTTCGCTGTAACTCCTCAATTTTGTCCTCCTGCCAGCGGATTAAGCGATCCCCGAGCTTCGCTTCTGCTTCTTCAGCCCCGCCAACTTTTCACCAACCGGCTCAGACACCATTTCAGGATGTTTCCGCTCCAACTGAAACTTGATCCTTTAACCTTTCAACAGCAGCCCCTGCCCAGCTATTCGGTAGGCATTTTGTTTCTCCAGCTGCTGCTACGGTATCTCCTCACATCAGAACAAACATCATCCAAGGTAAGGATATAAACCTTGCTTCACTTCTGCTTCCCTCGCCTGCTGCTGACAGGAAGGTGGTTGACTGTGGTGACGTGGCAGTCCTGCTTAAAACTTCCGATCCGAGGTTACAACGGAATCTTACATTCGCAGAATTCGTCATCGCTTTCAGCATATTCAGAGACATTCTGTGTCAGGTTTTCCCAGATCGAAGGGAAGAGTTGGATTTGTATTTAGCCATGATGGCAGACTTCAATCAACGTTACGGGGGTACATTATTCTACGAATACCATAAATCATTCTCCGCTAAATCTGCTTCCTTCATTTCGCTTTTTAACTCCAGACTATATTGGTCTGTGACTGACACTGAACTGCTCGTTCATCATTTCGGCGGCGCAAAAACGCTGGCTTGTAACATTTGTAGCGCTCACAGACACTCGCCGTCTTTCTGCCCCAAAGCTTTCACCAGCCAAGAGTTGCACGCTGTCCAAGGTGCTGATAACGTAAGGCTTCCATATGACAGCAAGAAACACATCACAGAACACAAAGGCGCTATTATTTGTAATAACTTTAATGAATCTGTCTGTTCTTTCTCTCAATGTAAATATGAACACATTTGCAGTTTCTGCAAGGATCCGCACCCGAAATCGGTCTGTCCACGCCGGTACAAACCTCCAATCCAAGGAAAAGCCCCAATTTGGAACCACCCTTCTACTCCCATTAATGTTTCTAATCTCTCTAGCTACCTCTCCTCTCACCCCGATCCGACTTTTGTCGATTATCTTATCACCGGTCTGTCTCAAGGGTTTCAGGTGGGCATCCTTTCCAATCTCACCACCTCTTTCATAGCTAAAAATCTGCAATCAGCTATTACTGAACCAGATGTGGTTTCTAATCTGCTAGAGAAAGAGGTAAATAAAGGTTACGTCATTGGCCCTTTTGCTTCCCCTCCTTTTTCGCCTTTTCGCATTAATTCCATCGGCGTCGCAACACGGAAATACTCCGGTAAAAAACGTCTTATCTTTGACATGTCTTCCCCTCATTCTGCCTACACAGCGAGCGTGAACGAATGCATACCTTTAGCACCTTTCTCTCTACATGATGTTTTATTAACAAGGTTCGGGAGGAGCACGTTCAGATAATTAACACAAGTGGAAAGCACTCAGCAATCAATGGTGAGAGGTATAAATACTCAGCAGTCTCACCTCATTCCATTGACAGTTTTTGCATTGACAGTTTTTGCAGCAGTTTAGTAGCTTCTTCTCAGCTCTGCAGCCATGTCTCAACGCCCAAGCTCTTCCTCTGACGAAGAAGCAAACTTTGCCAGGGAGGCACCTGCGCATTCCACCGGTCCCACGACCATACCTCCTACGCCGGATGTTGCACCTGAGCGCCAGGCTTCTTCTCGCGGCCGCACACCGGCCCGAACAGCCCTGCGCTCACCAAGGCGCCGTGGCCAGTCTTCACCGCCCCTGGCAAGACTTCCATCTACTTCTCCAGCTTCCTCCTACCGCTCGGCCGTTCCGACGATCCCACCTATCGGGAAATGGACCGTAGCCGGATTAAGACAAGCACTGGGGAATTCAGACATACAAGCTTCGCGGAAAATGAACAAGGCGGAGCTGTATGATCTGTTCGTTTCCTTACAGTCAACGCCCAAGACGACCCACAGGCAGAGCAAAGCCCGTAGGGCCCAAAAATCGCCTGCCCAGTCACCACTATCGTCTTCCCGCACAGGATCCGGATCGCTTTGTCCACCAAGACGCAGCAACAGGCCTTCAGCGAGCCTGGGCCGCGCACCAGATTCCGCTATGGCATTCCCACCTCTCGATGAGGCCCAGCCCTCCACCATGGCTTCTGCTGCCACAGCGCAGCAAGTAGCCGGGCCCAGCGGCCTCCCCACAACCACTCAGTTTTTTTCTCCAGCTGTTTCTAACTCTTTTCCTTTTCAGTGGCCTCCAGCTCCCGTCGCAGACATTAGCACGGGGCTATCACCGATAGCAGCACAGGCACATCCATTTCAACAGTCTCATCCAACAGGTTACATCCCCGCCCACTTTCAGTGGCCTGCAGCTCCAGCAGCTCAATCAAGCACTGGCCCGCCTCCGTTTGCAGCTCATTCACACAATCCTTCGCATCCTGCAACTAACTTTCCTTTTCAAGCCACAACAGGTCATCCAAGCGTGAGGCCGCCGCCATTCGCAGACCCGGCTCACGCCCTTCCCAGCTCTATGTTACAAAAATCACCTTATTCTCTGTTCACAGCAACACCGATGCCCGTGCCGTCCAACGCAGTCGCCATGGAACCACCACCAGTATCCCAAAACATTCGTGCACAGATCCTTTCAGGTGCGGATGTAGATCTTTCCTCTCTTCTCTCTCTACTCCCCTCAGCCGAACCTGACCATCAAATAGATTGTGGGGATTTCTCGGTCACCCTGAAAAACACTCACTCATCTCGCATTCTTTCGTTTTCTGAGTTTTCAATTGCTTTTTCCCGCTACACTGAAATAATCTGTTCAGCTTTCCCCCACAGGCGGCGCGAACTGAATGACTACCAATCTATCATAGCCGAACTCGCGCTGTCCTATGGGGGTGGGCATTTTTATACTTACCACCGACTTTTTTCAGCCAAAAGCGCCGTGCGAGTCGCACAGTGGAACCAGTGCACATACTGGGGCGCACTCGACCAGGATCTTCACAGCAGGGTGTTTCTGGGCTGTAAAAACATCACTTGCGCAGTCTGCAGGTCAGTAACACACACGACCACGTCGTGCCCGAAGGTTAATTCTTCCTCTCTCCCCTACCCAGAAAAAAGCAACGCTAGATCCACCAGCTATGTGCCGCGTGCTGCAACCACCAGCGCAAGGCAGGACTCTGCTTTTGACGAAAGCAGGCAGCCTTGTAATTTTTTCAATGCAGGCAAATGCCAAAGATCGCGCTGCAGGTTTATGCACATCTGCAGCTTCTGTGGCGGCGCTCATGCTCACATTGTATGTCCAGTTTTCAAGTCTGTGAATAAAAAATCAAAAAATTATTGGGAGACTCCTGTAAATATTTTGCGCATGCACTTCGAACTAGCTCATCACCCGGATGCCGAATTTACTGATTATCTGCTGTCAGGTTTGAAAAATGGTTTTAAGCCCGGCTTAGAATGTCCGCTTTCCCAAAACATCATATGTAAAAATCTCCAATCCGCCCTTATAGAACCTGAAGTCGTAGACAAACTGATCAAAAAAGAAGTTGAGTCTGGCTTCATGATTGGTCCATTCGACAAACCGCCATTTAATCTGTTTCGTATCAGCCCCATCGGAGTGGCTACAAGGAAATTCTCGGGTAAAAAACGTCTAATAATCGACTTATCAGCCCCGCATAATTCCCCGTTCCCAAGCATAAATAGCTTGATCCCTCTCGACGAATTTTCGCTCAAATACCACGACATAGATCAAGCTATCGATATGATCAAAATCGCAGGTCAGGGTGCTTGGCTCGCAAAACTCGACGTCACATCTGCTTTCAAAGTAATGCCCATCCATCCAGGTTCATGGCATCTTTTTGGAGTGCGCTGGCTTGGGAAATATTATTTCGCAGTACGTTTAACATTCGGATGCAAAAGCAGCCCGAAAATATTTGATATGCTATCAGAAGCCGTTTGCTGGATCTTGTCGAACAACTACGCAATTCCTTACCTTATTCATCTGTTAGATGATTTTCTAATAATCTCGCCTCCCGATGCTATCCCAGCTGCGCACCTCCTCACGGTACAAGACGTTTTCTCAGAGCTAGGAATTCCTATCGCACAGGAAAAAACCATGGGCCCTGCAACATCTATCGAGTTCCTAGGAATTAATTTGGATTCAGACAAACTCCAAGCATCCCTCCCCAAAGAAAAAAATCGATCGAATAATCCTCGTCTCTTCTACTTTCCTCGAAGAATCTAATTTTTCAAAACGCGAACTCCTGTCCCTACTCGGACATCTAAACTTCGCAATGCGCATCATCCCGCAGGGCCGCCCCTTCATCGTGCATCTCCTCTCACTCGCGTCCTCCGTCCACTCACTAGAAGACCGCATTTCTATAACCCAAGCATGTCGCGACGAACTTGGGCTATGGATAACTTTTCTTAAACAGTGGAACGGCCTCTCTTTTTTCTACAACAACCTTGTTTCATCCCCCACCGACATCCAACTGTTTACAGACGCTGCCCCCTCTATAGGGTTCGGGTTTTTTTACCAAGGTCGTTGATTCGCGGCTCCGTGGCCACCTCAGCTCCAGGACATATCTCAATCCTCAGCTCTATTCGAGCTTTACCCTCTCGTGGTAGCAGCTTTCCTGTGGGGAAAAGAATGGGCCGCAAGTAGCGTTTTAGTGCATTGCGACAACGACGCAACAGTGCATTGCATTAACAAAGGCCGTTCCCATTCACCCGCTCTGATGCCACTCTTAAGACGTCTCATCTGGATTTCGGCTTGCGACCAATTCATTATCATTGCTAAACACATCCCTGGGTCAAAAAACCAAATCGCTGACTCTCTGTCTCGTTTTCTGTTTCAGAAATTCAGGATGCTGGCTCCAGAGGCGGATCAATTCCCAACTCCAGTTCCTCGCTATTCAGAACTAATATTCCCGTAACCCATCCGTTAAAACCTCTGCTTGACGCATCACTCGACACTATCCTCCAAGCAGTATCTCCCAGGACCCTTCAATCCTATGTTACTGCTTGGAGATGTTTTAAAACGTTCCATGTCTCTTATAACTTGCCTTTCCCTGATTTTTCTCTTCTCTCAATCACCTCTTTTATCTCCTACCTTAATATCTCTAAGGGCCTGCAAGTTGGGTCCATCAAAGGTTATTTAAGCGGCATCCAGTTTTTTCATAAATTGATGTACGGCGCTCCCTCCTCTGAGATAAACAATTCACAAACCTCACTCCTGATTAAAGGGATTCAAAGATCCCAGCCTACCCGTCCCGACGCCAGGCAACCTATAACGCTAGACATTCTCACCATTTGTATTCGCACCCTTCGCACAGGCTACCAAACTCTTGATATCGCTCGCACACTCGACGCCATGTTTATCTTAGCCTTTTTCGGCTTTCTTAGATGCTCAGAACTCGCCATCACTTCCAAATTTGACCCAAAAATCCATCCCACCATCTCAGACTTATCAGTACTAGATGGCGAAACCATTTCATATTTGATCAAACAAAGTAAGACTGACCAAACCAAAAAAGGTCACTTCATCTAGATTTTTAACCTCGCTTCGCAAATCCAACCATACCAGTCAATTCTGGCATATCTGCAATGGAGAAGTTCTCAGGCTAAATCTCCTCTGGAACCCCTGTTCTTAGATGAATCCAAAAAACCCGTGACACGTTTTTGGTTCCAGAAACACCTCAAATCCGTTCTCCAACAGTCAGGCGTTCCAGCAAAGAATTTTTCAAGTCACTCATTCCGCATCTGGGCAGCAACTTCAGCAGCCCAAAAAGGCCTCTCCCAACAGCAGATTCAAGCCCTTGGGAGATGGTCCTCCGATGCTTTCCAAAGCTACATCAGGACCAACCGGTTCCATATTAAAAAAGCTCACCAAACCCTCATCGAGTAGAAAAAAAAAAAAAAAAAAAATTCTCTTCTTTACTGTCTCTTCTTTACTGTCTCCTCTTTCTGTCCAGCGAGCATTGGTCTCACAGCGGACGGAGTGAGAACTTCCCAGTGGAGCACTTACATTTTCTCTTTCATCCAGCGATGCAGTATGAGAAACTCCTGGGCAAGCACTCACCTTCCTGTTTCCTTTCCGTCCAGAGAGCATTGGTCTCACAGCGGACGGAGTAAGAACTTTCCCAATGGAGCACTTGCGTTTTCTCTCTCATCCAATGATGCTGTGTGAGAAAATCTCCTGGGCAAGCACTCACTTTCCTGTTTCCTTTCCGTCCAGCGAGCATTGGTCTCACATTGGACGGAGTGAGAACTTTCCCAGTGGAGCACTTACGTTTTCTCTTTCATCCAATGATGCAGTATGAGAATCTCCTGGGCAAGCACTCATTTTCCTGTTTCCTTTCCGTCCAGCGAGCATTGGTCTCACAGCGGACGGAGTGAGAACTTTCCCAGTGGAGCACTTACGTTTTCTCTTTTCATCCAATGATGCAGTGTGAGAAAATCTCCTGGGCAAGCACTCATTTTCCTGTTTCCTTTCCGACCAGCGAGCACTGGTCTCACAGCGGACGGAGTGAGAACTTTCCCAGTAGAGCACTTACGTTTTCTCTTTCATCCAATGATGCAGTGTGAGAAAATCTCCTGGGCAAGCACTCACTTTCCTGTTTCCTTTCCGTCCAACGAGCATTGGTCTCTCAGTGGACGGAGTGAGAACTTTCCCAGCGGAGCACTTACGTTTTCTCTTTTCATCCAATGATGCAATGTGAGAAAATCTCCCGGGCAAGCACTCACTTTCCTGTTTCCTTTCCGTCCAGCGAGCATTGGTCTCACAGTGGACGGAGTGAGAACTTCCCCAGTAGAGTACTAATGTTTTCTCTTTTCTTCCAGCAACGCAGTGCGAGGAAATCTCAGAGGCAAGCACCCACCTTCCTGTTCTGTAAACTACAAACCGCTCCCGTTTACAGACCAACAGGGGACGTCAGCCGGGCAGGGAGCCACCATTACGGGCCTTCCCGGTCAAGCATCCAGGCCTTCTTGAGATACCAGCCCGCCAACTCGGCACTCATTTGGGGGATCTTTAGTCCGGCGGCTGTCCTCTGCTTTAGCTTTGGGGGGAGTACTCTGGGTTCGGGCTGAACTCCGAGCTCGGAGCCCTCCCTCCGGACAGCACGCCATATACGCATTAAACTTACCCATTTAAATTATATGTAAGTGTGAACTCGTGAAATGATGTTTTATTAACAAGGTTCGGGAGGAGCACGTTCAGATAATTAACAGAAGTGGAAAGCACTCAGCAATCAATGGTGAGAGGTATAAATACTCAGCAGTCTCACCTCATTCCATTGACAGTTTTTGCAGCATCCCTCCACCACCCCTTCTCCACACTTCTAGTACTAAACACTTACATACGGGGGGAGTACTCTGGGTTCGGGCTGAACTCCGAGCTCGGAGCCCTCCCTCCGGACAGCACACCATATACGCATTAAACTTACCCATTTAAATTATATGTAAGTGTGAACTCGTGAAATTACGCCTCGGTTGACAATGCTATTCATTTTATTAAGATAGCTGGTCAAGGTGCTTGGTTAGCTAAAGCCGATATCACAGATGCTTTTAAAACTATGCCAATCCATCCCTCTGACTAGCCACTTTTCGGCGTTAAATGGAATTCTAAATTCTATTTTGCTTTTAGGCTTACATTCGGGTGTAGAAGTAGCCCTCATATTTTTAATAGCCTTTCTGAAGCGATGTGCTGGATCTTGCTGAACGTCAGCAAGCTTCCTTTCGTTTTACATTTGCTCGACGACTTTCTGTTAATCGATCTTCCGTCTCCTCAATCTTCAGTCCTGGACATACTCAAAAATATTTTTAGTTACGTCGGTATTCCCCTCTCTGCTGAGAAAACTTCGGGACCCTCTACTTCATTAGAATTTCTGGGATTTCTCTAGATTCAGTTCTAATGCAAGCTTCTCTTCCCCCCTGAACTTGCAAGAATCAGGTCTTTCTTGGAATCTTTTCCCTTCCTACATTCCATATCAAAGCGCGATTTGCTTTCGCTACTCGGACACCTAAATTTCGCCATGAGAATCATTCCTCAAGGCAGGGCTTTCATCTCACGGTTGTTAACTCTGGCCCATTCCGTGGAAAAACTAAGCGATCAGATTCAACTAGACGAAGGCTGTTTATCTGACATTAAATTCTGGAAAAGATTGCTTAACGATTGGAACGGTATTTCTTTTTTCTACAACGATGATTTTGAATCATCACTCCAACTTCAATTATTCAACGACGCGGCCCCTTCCATCGGTTTCGGGGGGTTCTTCCAAGGGCAATGGTTCGCAGAAAAATGGCCTAATGACTTCCCTAAAACAGCATCCGGCTCCGTTCCGTTTACGAGATATATCCTATAGCCGTTGCCAGTGTCATCTGGGGCCCAGAGTGGTCACATAAACGTATCATGATGCTCTGCGATAACGAAGCCACAGTCGCCATCATTAATAAAGGTAGATCATCTTGCCATACGATCATGCCTTTTCTGAGACGGTTAATTTGGCAATCTGTTCTTTTTAACTTCATTATCAAAGCTGAACACATACCCGGTCACTGTAATGTTATTGCTGATGCGCTCTCTCGATTTCGATTTCAGACTTTCAGACAGCTGTGCCCCTCAGCCAACCCGGATCCTTCAACCTGCCCTCCGTTAGCAGACATAATACTAAATTAAACGACCTGCTTACGTCAGCTAGACATTACATTGCTAAAGGCGTCGCTCCCTCTACACTCAAAGCCTATACGTCTGCATGGTCCGCTTTTCTAATGTTTTGTTTCTCCTTCCAAATTTCTGTTTTTCCTATTCTAATTTCGACCGTTTGCTCCTTTCGTCTTTAATTTTGAAAATCGCAATCTTAAAATTTCTTCTATTCGCAGACTCCTCGCCGGCATCCAATTCTACGCTAAATATTATAATCCTAATTTCCAAAGCCTTTTTTCTGAATCATCCGTTCAATTACTACTTAAGGGGTTAGCTAAATCTTCCAGCAAAATTACAGACAAACGTCTGCCTATTACCCTGCCTTTATTGCAAAGATTAATTATTTCTGTTCGCAATGGCCTTCTTTCTACGTACCTTAATATTCTTCTAGAGGCAGTGTTTTTATCTGCCTTCTACGGGTTTATGCGTCCAGGGGAATTCACTTCAGAAACGAATAAATTCGATCCTGCCCATGGCATTTCCTTTTCAGATCTACGCTTTGGACCTAAATTCTTCACACTCTTTCTTAAGCACTCCAAAACTGATGCTCAAGGTTCTGGCGTTACCTTAACATTATCAAAAATCAATAATAATTTCTGTCCCTTCACAGCTATGGTTAAATTTCTTAAAATCCCGCCTAGAACTTCTAAATACGCACTGCTATTTATATTACCTAACGGAGCACCCCTTTCCAAGGCTTGTTTTAGAACTCACTTAACCACTGTTATCAAAAGCTGCAGTCTATCCCCCTCTCTCTATACCGGCCATTCATTCAGAATTGGGGCAGCTACTACAGCAGCTGAACGAGGAATCTCTACGTCAGCTATTAAGATCATGGGCAGATGGTCTTCCTCAGCATTTGAATCATACATCAGACCTGATTCAAAAAACATTCTCGAAGCTCAGCAAGCTCTCCAGTAACAAATCAGGTAAATTCCATGCAATTACTGGTGGTGGTGTTCCTGGTGGTAACGGCCTTGCGTGGCCTCATCTTCATGCGCGTTATATAAAAAAAAAAAAAAAAGATGTGTGGTCTAACGAGGCTGGTATATGTATAGCCAATGAGGCTTTGTCTGCGTGGTCTATCGAGGCCTGTCTATGTTTGGCCTATCGTGGCTATTTCGTGTGGTCTATCGAGGCCTGTCTATGTTTGGCCTAACGTGGCTATATCCGTGTGGTCTATCGAGGCCCGAATATGCATAGCTCAATGTTGCATTGTCTGTGCGATCTATCGAGGCCTGTCTATGTCTGGCCTAACGTGGCTATATCTGTGTGGTCTATCGAGGCCCGAATATGTATAGCCCAATGTTGCATTGCCTGCATAGTCTATCGAGGCCCGTTTACGTTTGGCCTAACGTGACTATATCTGTGTGGTATATATATAAAAAAAAAAAAAACATTTAAACTCAATTAAACATAGTCACATGAGGTTTTAATCTAACGTTTATCATACTGATTATGGTAACTCTCTTCTATCTTTCAGGAACCTCAGGATTCACAACCGGTGTGTATACTTTCGTCTACCAATTTTGGGGGGGAAGGCTGGCCCCGTCCCGGTGGTTTCACAATCCACCTACTTTTGGGGGTCGGCTGCGCCCCTGCCTTCGTCTTCAGGCAGGAGATGCAGATCCGCTACCCTCGGATTACGAACTATGGACGGGGCCTACGCCAAAGAACTTTATAATAATGCTTGCTGAGCTGTCAATAAATGTATGCTTCGTTACATCATTTTATCTCCCGAGTCTTTCTGGTAGAACTACCAGAGGCTTCTGGACCTTAAGCAGCCAGATGTAATTCTCCCACCTGTGTTTGATCCAGTACAGATAACTGAGCTAAACTCAGCTTCAAAGAGAGTGACTGGGAAAGAGAAGTACCCTGTACTTCACCTCTCTGATAGGCACACGGGAGAGAAGTTTGGCCTTGAATACAGAGAGCCAGAGTGCCGTCCAGTTCAACTTGATTGGAAACATATCAAACATAGGGTGCAAAAGAAAGATGATTCTTCTGTTCTTGTGCCTCTCCCCCCTGACCCAACACCATCCACAAACCCGGCACCGCCCACTGCTGTGCCTGTGTCCCAGTTCCCCCAAATTAAACCTGCTGCAATCCATAAGGTACAGATGTTGTCCCAAGGAAGCATGGAACCTCCAGTTAAAATGGGTAAGTTAATACTAATTTCCAGGACCAACATTTTAAATAGAATTGTAAATTACTTTTTTTACTCATCAACATCATCTCAGAAAATGAGTAAAATAACAATTAACGTTTTCTTTGTTCCAGAAACCTCAAATACCCCACCCCTGCCTTTGCAGTCCTCACCAAGGAGTGGAGCACTGGACCAATCAAGACTGGTGGACGAGTGTTCGTCTTAGACCACAATCGCTGGACATCATCAATGAAGGAGGCTATCGACGGCCTCCTAGACAATTACCATGGACAGAAAGACATGTTGAAGCATGTGGATCAAGACTATGCAGCTATGGTCCATCGGTCTGCCACAGATCCAAACAGTCTGCTTCATCCCACAACCAAATACCATATAATGCAGTACATAAAACACCTGGCTAAACAGGTGAACACAAGTTCATCATTGTTCATCAAAAAGACACGTCCTTGTGTGATCGGTACGAACAGGGAGTGAGGTTATGCTTTATGGGTCGCATAAGAGATGGAAGATTAGGAACACTTATTGATCTTGAGTTAAAACATCTTTAAGCTTGCGCACCTGTTGCTATGACAGCAAGTCCAGGATGAGCTTTGAAGAACCAAACAATCCAAGATCATGCCAAATCCCCAACAATCAAATCCAGCTAAATGAGTTAGCGACGTACGAAGAACGGGCCCCTGGTCTGGCAATGGGTCATACAGTGCCATCAGTGAACCCAAAGCAATTATCCAGAGGGGCTCCCATTAGGCGGATGCAGTCAGCATATGTTCTCAGTGCTACAGGGTTCAGGATGTTTTCATTCCACTGAGTTATCCTGTGATGATGTGAAGAATATATATAGTCCAGCACAGAGTTTGTGGCCATGCACAGGACTGGGACTTGTCGGTGACCAAACCTTTGCATCATGTCACTGTACCGGCAAGGGTATGCCAGCCTCTTAAGGAGTGTACACAGCGCCTCGACTCCTCCACAACACTTCTCTGATCACAAACGATCTCATTGGGAATCCCGAGAACATCTACCAGAATTGGTAGGTCACATTTTCTGACATGAAATTCATTTAAGCATTTGTCCTCCTCCATGTAATCAAGGTTAAAAGGCAAGTATTGCTTACACGGCAAATCTAGTTTTTTAGACTTATTTACATCATACAATAGTAAAAACTGCTCTTCTGACAAAAGATTGTCATTTAATGCCAAAAGCAATCCTTCTCTTGCTTTTTTAAATGACATTTTTTGGTATCTCAATAAATAAATTAATGCCGCGTTGCGCTGTCCCGTTTACGGTTGCTTAGTGATTTTTACGTTCTTGGCTACGGCGACCGGAAGTATGCTGTCACACCGCCGTAGCCAAGAATGTAAAAATCACTAAGCCGTTCCATTCGCAGCTGTTGCTTAAAGTCCCTAGTATATGTGTCTGCGGCGCTCTCTTGAAACTGAGAGTGAACACGACAGTGGTTGAATCTGCGAAATTTTATTTTTTTATGTCGGTAATGTTTTGCTCTTGGTCTTCTACTAGTGCTAACAACTTGTACAACATATCCACGTTCTTAGAATTAGCTGCTTGTCTAATCAAATTATTGTAGCTGTTGTTTACAGCTGAAGTAACCATCTGTGCCGTTAATTCGTTTACCAACACTATTGCATATCGCGATTAGAACAAAGCACTTAAGAATAAAAAACGTACTATTCACAGTCCTCCGCATAGCTGGATCTGTTACTCCTCGATGTGAAACTAAATTATTCCTAATGTAACAGGCGCGCTTTGTCTTTAACAGTTTTATGTTAGATTGGATGCACGTCCATTAACCCTTGTATGTTCTGCGTTGCGTTCTTGTTGTACTGAGTGAAGAAAGGACCCGGACCACGACCAACTGCTGGTTGCTCTTTTAATGAAGGCAGAACGGCGGATTTGTCTGTACAAATCAACAAAATAATACTTAAGGCTCTGTTACATGCAGTCTCCTCCACACAGCACACAGATCTCAAGCTCCTCCTCTCAGCTGGCCTAGCGCAGACTGCACATACACGACTGATAAAACTTTTTGTATTATCAGCAAAAATACTTTTAAATAAAAATGTGAAAATGAATTAAATAAATTATAAAATGCTCAATGTAATTGACAACATGAATTTCTTTTACATGCTTCATACAACCAATGTAAACACTATGCCAGATGAATTATAATGAACATTATACACCTATAGTCTCCTCCACACAGCACACAGATCTCAAACTCCTGTTAGCAGATAAACATACAGAAAACCCTGTAGACTAGCACGTGGAAACACGTCTACTTTAAAGGTTGCAAAAAGTCTGTTTACAAGATTTATATTCAATTGACCCATTAACTGCATGTTCACAACCTCAAAACTATCATTTATACATGCATAAAACAAGGTTTGCATCGTCCAAAAACTGAAATAAGTGTTTAAAACTGACGTGAAAAATAACAAATTACCTCCTCTCAGCTAGCCTAGCGCAGACTGAAAGAAGCGCATGAATGACGGCCTGCGACCTCTTAAAGTGACAGTACAGGTATTAACATCATGGTCTGAATACAACATTCAGGCATAAATATTGGCAATAAAGCACATCTTAAACATAGAAAACAATGTTCACCATAAAAGTAAAGATATAATTTCAACCCGGTTACACTAAGGATTATTCCTCACAGCGAAGCAAGGCGACATAAAATGCATGAGTCTGATTAAACTTGATGTGTTTTGTAACAAATTAGCTCAAAGGGGAAATATTAATACTAACTCATAATTATCAATTATGATTAATTATTAATATTTGGGTCAGTTAATTGGATTAACTAGAGGTAGCTAAATTAATATTACAATCAATTAATCAGTTCCAACGAACTCTTTTGATTATTCATTTATTCTAAGAAAAGCGTATCTTTCATCGCCACCAAAAGATAATTATTTCTTAGCACGTACAGCGCTTAGAGCAAGATTGTGGAAGGGACTTTGTTGCAAGCAGAGAATCAGAACCAAATACATATTGTGCACAAGTTTTATTAAGTAAATCACAAACATAACTAAACTAAACAAACATACATACATACATACATTCATACATACATACATACATACATGCATAGGTAGAATGGTGAGTGATATGGAACCGGAAGCAGGAAATAGAACTATGGAAAAGATCTATTTAACTATGAAAAGAACCATCAGCTTATCATTTTCAGAGCACCTCATTGAATTGATAGTGTGGTTAGACATCTGCCTTACCTCTTTTCTATTCATTAATGCTCAGATAGATGTAACAAATCCACACTGCATTCTAAGAGAAGGTGATGTACATCAAAGTGTGAGTCATTAAATGAGGATTAATTAGATAGGAGACATGATACAGGTGAGGTTACATTGACCGTTGGTTGGTTGTATAATAAAATACATACCATAGTATATACATAATAGTACACAAGACAGTCAATCATTCACACAGTTTCTGGGATGCATGTTAATTTATAGATCAGTTCGTCTATGATTAATGCAGAAAAGTCTGTATTAAAGATTGTTTCTGTCTTCCCATTGTCTCTCTCTCGAGCATGTGGCAACATTCTTTAACACCAATAAAACCAACTTATCTGATCGTGGACATGGTAACTAGGACCGTCTTGCCCTGTTTGGGGGATGGGACCACAGATCCCAGAGTGAAGTTTAAAGATTTTTTGGTACATATACTAGAGCCCTGCACGGGCCTCAAATCTAGGCCCGAGCCCGGCCCTGGCCCGAGACGCTCAGGCCCTAGCCCGACCCGTGTCCGACAGCTCATCAGAATTATCAGCCGAGTCCAACCCGAGGCCGTTTTTTTTTTTTTTTTCACAGAGGCAGTCTGCCCTATTTGCAGCCATTAAAATAGGTCAATTTTGTTAGTTATGTTTCTTTTCTTTTCATTTCTTTATTAAGTTAATTTAGACAAATGTTTGGAGCATTTTTTTTTTTTTTAAATGACGACCAAGCAAGCCGAGCCGACAGCGAGTAAAACATGTTTGATCAATTTAGCCTCTCAAATCAACGCTAATACTTTACTTGGCTACAATAAAATCCATAGATATAAAACACTTCAAGCATATCACACAGACAGTTAGTTTAATGTTTATTTATTAAACCACAATGAGTAAAACAATTTTTTTTTTAAATACTGAGGCAGGCTCAGGCTGCTCGCAACAGCACTCGCAAACGAAATGAGCAATAGCCAATCTAAACAAATTAAATTAAAAAAATCAAAAACAAACTTGCAGGTTATCTTACCTCAAAAATTCGAGGTGATATTTCATCACATACAGTAACGCCTTGATACACACTATTTACAGGTAAGCAGATGAGCCCAGAATATGAAGGCAGTGCGTTAAATTGGTAAATGGGTTTTCTATGGAAAACACCTTCTAGAATCTTCTGTTTGCCTGGTTGTACATAGTATGCATTATCAAGAAGGTGTATGCTGAATTTGTTTTTTAATGTCACTGTCTTAATACTACATTATTTTAATTGCTATACTTTTCTGTGACTGTTAAAGGGGACATATCATGCTTTTTTAGCCCTTAATGCATTTTGTTGTATATTTGGAGTGTTTAGAAGTACAGAAAAGTTGAAATTATTCTCTTCAGCTGCTTCGTTGATATCTTTATATTCTGTTTTGGTCATATTTTTCAACCTGTTCCGATTTTTCTGTTCTCTATGACGTTTTTTGAACTATTACGTCACAGTATTTGCAGCGGAACTGCCAAATAAGGACATTGACTTCCGGCCCAACACTTCGAGCAATCCGCCATTTTAATTTCTCGCTGCAATTTTGTAGTCCAAGCTAAAGGATGCAGAAGTTATAAGAGGGTAAGTTAAAATGTTCGGTTGTTGGATGTAGTAACCCACACGCTTCATTACACCGTCTAATGTAGATGAACTGCTGCGCTTGTGACAAGGGCGCATGTTTAACTGAAAGAACGAGCAGAGAGAGAGACCTGTCGCGCGCGCACTCTCTCTCTTCAGAGCCAGGCGAAAGTGTAAACAAGACTTCACCTTCTCCAAACTAGACGCTGTCTTGCTCTCTCTCCCTCGCACATATTAATCAAAATAAATCGACACGGTGGTAAAAGGTCGGAAGACCAAAGTTTCATGTGTAAATACAGTACACACCATTGCGATACATCCATATGAAGACGTTGTTCTACAGGTTCGTTGTCTTCATTTTCATCTCGCTCCGGCTCCGACTCTGGCTCGAACATGTAAGGCTGGCTGGACAAGTCTTCCGTTGTTGACATTTTGTTAATAACGTTCTGTGCCGCTAGATAAGCGTATCTCTGCTATCAAATTACAAAAATGGCGGAACATGGTGGAGTTGAACCAAGTGTCACCTCTGCAACCTGGAGAGAGGACGGGGTATGAAGTGTCTCAATTGTATTTAAAGAGACCGCACCAAAACGAGTTGCTCTCAGACGCACATCAGAAAAGGGGTAGAAAAGGGGCCTGTGGAGCTATAATAATGAGGAATTCAGACCCAAGCATTGCAGTTCCGCTTTATATAGACTACAAATGTATGATTTATATGTAAAAAGGAACAATTTAAAAGCATGATATGTCTCCTTTAAGAAAATAAAAAAAATAATCAGCTGTATGTCACTATTTATGTTTCCCTCTCTCTCACATTGATTTTTCAACAGATCCAAATGGAGTCTAACATTAACACGGTAGGATCCTTTTTTTAAAAAAAAAAATGTTTTACTTTGCCTCATAGCTTATATTTTTGGACTTTTTTAATAAAGCAACTCAAATAGATGTACAAATACAATTATGCAAAGAAAAATGTAACAAATGCTGTAAAAGAGCAAAAAGATTCCAAGAAAGCACTGAGTCTGTCCAAAACGATACAGAATGTATGGAATCAGATGTACAATCTCCCAAGAGATTATTTACTCTGCCGTTGCCAGAACAACAACGTGTGTCAGTGGCAGACTGTGAATCAAGTGATTCAGCATTAACTGATTCTGATGACACATCTGAGACCAGCAGTGATGAAAACAAACCTTCTACCGCTCACAGTCCTTGTCTTAGTGACAGTCTTGCTCAGTGGACCAGTGAATTCCAAATCAAGCATAATGCAGTTGATTCGCTGTTAAAGATTTTGAGGAAAAATGGGCATCCAGAGCTTCCCAAAACAACAAGAACTTTGCTTGAGACTTGTGAAAGTGTAAATTTGCAGGTCAAATCTGGCATGAAATACATCTACCTTGATTGCAAAGAACAACTCTTGAAGCACTTGAAAATGTATCCCCACAGTGTTTTAAGCAAGATAAAGGAATTAGACCTTTCTTTGAACGTCGATGGTTTGCCTCTCTTTAAAAGTAGCAGTCTGTCACTGTGGCCTGTTCTGTGTCAAATTAATTTGTCTCTTTCCTCAGTTTTGCCATTTGCTTTGTGCTGTGGGACCTCAAAGCCTTCTAATCTTGAATTTCTGGACGATGTTGTCAGGGATCTCTGTAATTTGATGGAAAATGGGTTGGAATTTGGAAACAAAAAAATCAAAGTGACTTTACGCTGTGTGACCTCCTGCCAAGGCTTAGGTGAAAAGAATCAAGCAGTATTCAGGGTATTATGGCTGTGATAAGTGTACACAAAGAGGTTTGTGTGATGGCCATCGAGTAATATATCCTGTTGTCAGTAACCTAAATCTCAGAAACAGATAGGTCATTCAGAGAGAAGACGCAGGAGGAACACCACCACCTTTCAGACGTATCTCCATTTTGCCAACTTCCTATTGATATGATTAAGCAGTTCCCTGTTGATTACATGCATCAATGTTGCCTAGGTGCCATGCGTAAATTAGTTATCTTGTGGGTGTGTGGTCCAAAGGGGATTAGATTGTCTTCTGGCCAGATAAAGGAAGTCAGTGAAAGACTTGTGGCACTTCGACCATCCATCCCTACTGTGTTTGCTAGAAAGCCACGTGGCCACAGAACTGCGCCAGTTTGCTCTCTATACTGGGAAAATTGTGCTAAATGGTGTCATACCTGGCAGATTGTAAGACCACTTCATGCTTTTTAGTGTGGCACTGTCTATTCTTGTCAGTCCTGTCCTTGCCAATAAATATAACTTGTATGCTGAAGAACTGCTGATATTTCTTGTAAAACAAGGTGAACTACTGTGTGGCAGTGACGTTTTGGTGTATAACGTACACTCACTAGTACACCTTGCATCTGATGCATGGCAGTCTTGATGAGTGTAGTGCCTTCAGATTTGAGAGCAACTTGCACCAGCTTAAAAGGTTGGTTCGTTCAGGCAGAAATCCTCTTTCACAAATTGTCAAACGGCTTGGTGAGATGGACAGACGGGTAAAAGAACCACCAAAACCGACTACCACTCTCAGATGTGTCAGCCTTGTGATTCCAGGCTTGTTGGAGTTTATAAAGGCCACATTAACCACACAAGAATGAAGAAGATGTCTTTAGAGTTGCTAGTCAGAAAGGCATTTGTGGTAGAGGATAACGGTAAAGTAATTTTTCTTACAGTTTTTCATTCACTGTAAAACTGACATTTAATACGTTTGCCTGTTGACAAATTTTGTAAATATGTTTGTACATATTTCTATTAAATCTGTGAAGGAAAGCCTTCTGTGAAAATGAATTTTGGATTTTTTCATTTACTTTGACATCAGTTCTTCACTAACGTTTGGACTAAATGAAGAAGAATGTACAATGTGACATGCCTATCCTGCCTTATGTTTTGTCTTGCATGTTTTATACTTTCACAAGTCTACCTTACCTTTATTGTATTATTATAATTTTTGGTCTGTATCCTCTTCATAATCTGAATATTAGACGGCTATCAAAATTATAGTAAGTGTTCACTTGCCAGCTAACTTTCATGTTATTTGTATTTAAGTTTTTATGTGTGTGCCTTGTAGGTCACAGAGGACTGCTTTTCTATTATAAAATTTGAACAAGACAACACTGTGGAAACAGTGCCTTTAATATGGCTGGAAAAAACACAAGAGGTAGTAACTGATTGTTGACTTTTGATAATGTCTTCTGCTGGGTTCTCAAAGTTTGAGTTCAAAGCATGTTAGGAATGGTGTCTCCAAATCAGTACAAGTCTCAAATGAGGGTCATCATGCAATCTATTGGAAGATTCCTCTCTGCATAAAACATAGACTTGGAAACAACAAAGAAGTTAAAGAATTACTGTTTAAAATTATCTTGTAGTACACAAATCTACGCTTGCTTAATTTTTTACATTGGAAGTTGTCATTTTTTTCTTCCTACATGACAGCTCATGTGTAACAATGAGATTTGTACAATATTTTTTAAAGCACACCTTTTGTATGTGATGGAAAATTGTAATTTTGCATTTGGAGTCTTTAATGTTATAGGCATCTGTTTCTTTTATGGCAGGCTGTTTTCTGCTATTGGCCACGCAAAAATGTGTCAGTTAAAGTAAAGAAAGGAGCAATCCCAGACAAGGAAACCTGGTCACGATACAGGGTGTCTGTTCTTATGCAAGTATGCATTTTAGCATATGATATTATGTAGGATAAATCTGAATGAGAAAAAAGTGTAAGCACATACTTATTAGCAGATGCTTTGAACTGAATTCCAGTATGATTATACACAGTCTTCACAGATAGGTGTAGTGCCTTGCTGAGAGACACTATGATGCCATCTGTGGGGATCAAACCATCAAAAATGTTTGAGGGCAGAACATGGATCACTTGATTTATTTTTTAATAACATAATACTGTACATATTTTCATAACAGAGAGTTAAGCTGAAGGAAAGCGAAAAGTTCAGCATGCCATGTATTCATCAAATTTAGAGAGTGAAGACGAGTCTGCTCTAAGACTTGTCTGTAAACCCACACGTTATAGAGAGGATGTCGATAATGGTAAGGTTAATAACTTGACAAGAAAAGATTGTTGTAATTGCAAAAAGCCTGCAAAAACCACTGAATTTGTGGAAGCGAATTTGCAAAGCGAAATAAAATGGACCGAAAAATGCCTGTTGAATATTATAGGTTGTATTTTTAAACAGTTTGAATATTTTGGAAGTGAAATATGAAAGGTGAATATGGATTATTGAATTTTTAATAATGAAAATGTGTTTGAAATGTTTTTAATTGAAATATTCACAGCTTAAATATTCAACCATGTTGAATTTCAGCCCATAAAAATGCAAGCCCGAAAAATACAATGCATTAAAATGCAAGCATGGTTAATGCAATGCCTATTTTTTTCAAGTAGTGCAATTCAACAGGCTTTTTTGTTTCAAAAACATTTGGCATTATTTTACTTCCATAGCAGACTCAAGCCATGCCTATACCTGGGATTTTTTCATTTATGAAGGCAAATCCCCCGTAGCTCAAAGTCAACAGAATATAGGGCTGAGCTACGACTCAGTGATGGCTCTAGTACAGGGGTGGGCAACTTCGGTCCTGGAGGGCCACTGTCCTACAGAGTTTAGCTTCAACCCTAATCAAACACACCTGAACAAGCTAATCAAGGTCCTCAGGATTACTAGAAAATTACAGGCAGGTGATTTTTTCAGGGTTGGAGCTAAACTCTGTAGGACAGTGGCCCTCCAGGACCGAAGTTGCCCACCCCTGCTCTAGTAGCTAAAAAAATGTTGGGGTCAGGCTATAAGCTATACGTATACGTTTCTACACTAGCCCAATGCTTTTTAGGGATCTCCTTACAAAAAACTTTTGGGCCTGTGGAACCATTAGATGCAACAGGGTGGGCTTCCCTAAAACCACCCTCAACAAGCTGCCAAAAACTGCACCCCGTGGGAGCATGAGGTGGATCAGGGATGACCAACTTCTCTTTGTGGAATGGAAGGACACTAGAGAAGTCCTGATGTGTTCTTCCTTTCATTCAGCCAATGGAGACCAGACTGTGCAAAGGAGGGTCAAAACTCCAGATGGGAAATGGACAGAAAAGACTGTTCCCGTTTCCTGCTGCAGTGTTGGACTACAATAGGTGAGTCTTTTCTGGAATTGCTGATTTGCTGGAAATGCAAAAATGTTAATAGCTATTTTATGTATTGATTATTGTTATGCTTGCTTTACACACAAGAACATGGGAAGAGTTTATGTATCCGATGCCCTCACTGGGTATTACACAGTGCTACGGAAAACTAGAAAGTGGTACCACACTTTTTTCTACCACTTTTTGGACATTGCGGTGGTAAATTCATTCTTAATCCACCAGCAGCTGGCTACACTGCAGAACAAGAGGGCAAAAATCCAAAGAGAATTTCGAGAAGCTCTAGTTTGTGAGCTTGCTGACTGGATGCCACCACCTGCTCCACTTGTTGCTCCTGCTTCCCATCACTCTGCACACCACAGACCAAAGCACATTGCACAGTCCAAGCGTGCTTCTAGAAGGAAATGCAAAGCGTGCCACAAGAAGACCCCAGTCATCGGCTCTGCATGTAATGTGGCTCTCTGCTTCTTGCCACCCCTTACGAAAAAGAAGTTTATTCAAGTGTGCTATTAGTATACTTCTTTTAAACTAAAAATAAGAAAGTATACTTTCAGTCTACTTTTTATGTACTTCTCAGAAATATACTCTATGTACTTCTCAGAAATATACAGGGTGGGCCATTTATATGGATACACCGTAATAACATGGGAATGGTTGGTGATATTAACCCTCTGGGGACCAAGGTGTTTTTGGAGCCCTTGAGATGTTCTGACATGCCTTGAAATTTGTGCTTTTTTCAGTTATTTATAAACATGTTAATGGCAAAGGTGTAAAATCACTCTATATAGCACAAACAGGGCTACCAAAATATGCGGGCAACGTGTATGTAGATGTTTGTATTTTTAAGAGAATAATGTTTATGCGTGGTTATTGGAAAAAATAAAAATGAAAGTGGCTGAATTAAGACCACAAAACACATATTAAATATGTGTCCACAAGACTTTTGTCTAATTGATGTTGTACCTTTGAGTACTGGCTTCAAAATTATGTGAAAATAGTCTTGCTTTATCGTTCACAAAAAAAAATACATTGATTTAAATGGTGTAAAACAGGTTTTGCTTGGAAAGCCAATATGCGAGGGGGGCGTGAAGGAGTAGTTTACACCTGGGTTGTCCCACCCACTCTGCATAATGACTCTGCATAATTAGCCATTCATTCAGGTGTGACACTGACTGAGCCACAATGCAAGGACAATGTATTTAGAAGAATACTTATATTGACCATTTAAGATTTCGCTTACATCTATCTTGTAAATATGTTTAGCTATTTTATTAAAAATGTTACAATTACAACAATAATTACAATTTCAACAATATTTCAAGTGTACTCTTTCTTTGTAAAAAAAAAAAAGAAAGCAAAAAAAAGATTATAGGCCTACATTTTATCATATGTATTCATTAGTTTGAATATAGCCAACATTGGAACATCTAACATCTTAGTCTATGACTTTATTTTTGACAAAAATAGTGTGACTAACGCCTGACTAACGTTGTTTTATTGAAATATCAGGGCATATAAATGTTAATTTACGTTGCTTATACAAATACATTTTATTTCAACATATTCCAGTCGATTTTTACTCATCTCAGTAGGCTATGGCAAAGCAGTTTATTCTTTCACACACAGACACGCGATTCATATTTAGGCTAAACACTCTTTACAAATATGTACCCTTCATTCATCTCACAGAAACGCGAGTCATATTATAGAAATGCGATTCATCTTTTTGCGGTTTACAGGCCTACACTAACGTTATTCCATAACGTTATTCCACACTTGAGAAAAGAAAACAGCCTACCTCACTCCTCAGCGCGATCTGCTGCTCATATCAGGATATTTCTCCTCATCAGCACTGTGGAAACTTTTCTCCATAAAGGCTATAATGTCTCACTCGCGACGCGCTTTGTTTACAGTTGATGTGGGCGTTTCACAGATCTGAAATGGTTCTCAGAATTTGCGTTTGAATAGCGCGCGCTCTCCGGGGAGTGGTCAAATTACTGTGAATCATCTCGTAATGAGCTCGACTGGAGTCGCTCTCTTTTTATACAGATTACAGAAGCTAAGAATATTTGTTTTTTATATAAATGACTTCAATTAAAAGATGCGATCTCAAGCTTTATGCCCGTGGGTCTGTTTGCCTGTTTGACTGAATTTTCGCGGAGTTATAGATCATTTTCGAACACGTTTCAAATGGGAGTTTACTGACAGAGAGAAGGCAGAAATCGCATCATCTTATTTTTTCTTTATTTGTCAAAAAGCAAAACACTTTATTTTTATTGTGAGTATACAGAAAAAAAATAGAAACTGAACAGGATCGATTGATGTATTACACGAAAATGAAAGATCAAAATTAACAGAGCATTTAGTGTTTATTTTCATTGCTAAAAAAAAAAAAACGAGCAAAACGCGCGGGCGCGTTTTTGGTCCCCAGAGGGTTAATGGTTGGTCGGTGTCTTCCAATTCCTTCTCCTTCATGACTTTTTGCCGAATTTCTGTTATCCTGACACCACACATTCGACCAGATATGAATTTGTGCATTGTTTGAATGAAATCTCCAGGCCGTTAGTGGAGTTTGTTTTTAAGGACTATTGTTTTGGTGGTGTGGAACCAATTCTCTGCTTTGGAGTTTGTGTCTCTTGTTTGGCTTAGGTGCTTTCACATAATCCCAGTCCAAAGTGGCAGAGTTGGCATGTAGGTACTGACTATGTCAATCAAACACGGGCAGTAGGAAGGATTTGAGGTAGATCTTTCTCTTGTTATCTGTGAATATACCTTCAAAGAGTTTCACAAGTGGAGAGTCATGTCTGACCGTCTTTGGTGTTGTGTCTATGAATAGTTCTGCTTCTTCCATTGGTGTTCTTGCAGTTTCCACGTCTGCGAGACCTGACTGGTTTTGAATGGCAGTCTGCAGGTTGTTCAGACTCTCCTGGCAGTCTGGAATTGTTTCCTCTGTAAAAACTGCACACATGTCTGTTAGCAGAGCTTGAATCTCATCCAGTGTTGTGGCATTCTGCAGCAGTGCCATTGAATAGAGAAAGAAGTCTTTTGTTGACTTCGCACACTTCACTTTTGATGTCTTGCAGAACAGTATTTGAATCATGTGTGCAGCACAAATGTGCAAGTACATGTACACATCATTCTGGCAGAAAGCAAGAACACACGCATGAATAATTGCCCAGCTGAAATCTTTCAACTTCTTGTGGCTGGAGGTGCTGTTTAAACATTTAGAAGAAATCACGCCTAAAACAGGTTAGCCCGTGCTGGATGGAAGGTGTGCTCTGATCAGATGAGAGCATCTCTGACTGCAACTGTTGTTCCTGTAGTTGCTGTAACAGGACAGATCAAGTGCATAATATAGTACACATTTGCAGGCATTAGGTTTGGCCACAACAGTACCTGTTGCATCAAGGTAGAGGAGAAGTGTATTTTTCTTCTGCAAGTCTCTTATCGCGCTTTTCCATTACCAGTACCAGCTCATCTCGACTCGACTCGCTTTTCGCTCCGTTTTCCATTGCAGATAGTACCTCCACAATAGTACCTGGTCGTCATAGCATATGACTTTATCTTCTATGCGAGACACACCTGCTACCCACACACACAGGACAATGGAGGAAATCGAGTGTATTCTGTTTTTGGATGTTTTTGTTTTTGCTGTTTTTTATTCAGGATACTCCGTCTGGCGCGTGCTATGATACTCCTTCACAATGTGTGGCCTGTTGACCTCCACAAAAGCTTTGTCTGATTTGCTCCAGCGTCGAGCTTTATCTTGAGGCTCAACTGCGCAGTAGGAGGAGATCAGGGTAACAGCTTTGTTGTCGTACCACCTGACAATGACCATCCTTTCCTCCTTCTCCACCATGGTTTCAACAGATCCTCTGCCTCGCTTGGCAAGACTTTTCTCATCTTCAAGCTGACAACCAGCCAAACGATTGCAACGGAGTGTTCCTACAAAGTAGATCTGTCGCGAAAGAAGCTCGACAATCAGTGCTGGAGAGGAAAAAAAATTGTCTGCAAAAACTTTGTAGTTTTGATTTGATGGGAGACTTTCACACAGCTCAACCACAACGTCACCTCCTGTGCCAAGTGGTGTTTTGTTCCCAGTGCCACCTTGATAGACCGCAAAATCATATCACATAAGATTCCAGAGGAGGAGCAGCGGGCCCAAATTTTTAAGCCCCAAGGGTGGGGTTTGCCCTTCACATACTGCCTTAGTGTGTCCCTCTGAAGGGCAACATTTGCTCATCAATAGAGTTGTGCTCCTCCGGGGTGATAGCCAGGCATTGTTTGCGAAACATATCAAGCCATGAACGGATCTTCCAACACTTATCCCCTGCTGGCCGATTTGACAAATCATTGTTGTCAGTGAAATGTAGACATGCTAGCAAGGTCTGAAAACGGTTGCGTGACATGTTGTCAGCCACCATGGGACACCTTGTGTCATTTTCCCAGTATGCACGATTTCCTGGCATTTGATGCAGACCCATGCGGAGATAGATACCAATCAGTATTTCCATTTCTTTAACAGTGGTGTTAGCATTCTTTTGAGGTCCAGATTTTTGCACACTGTACACATTTGTTTGTTCCTTTAGTAACTCAAGCATTTCTGATGTTACAAACTTTCTGAAATACTCCAGGGGCGTGTGAAGATTGTCTGGAGGTGTGACGCCGGGCCGTTTGAATGTGCACTCAGGGGTTTCAAAATGTTTCTTTCGCCAAGAAAATGTTTTTTTTACCCTGGCTGGTTGTATTTGGCTTCCCAGAGTTTATGTTTGGTTGTGCAGCTTCTAAATCTAAATCACTTGATACGCTATCTAAATCAGACCCGCTTGATTCATCATCCTCCATGTCTATCTTGTCAGGAGTGTAATCAGGGTCATCAATGTGTTCATCTGAATCACTGTCACATCCCTCATACTCACTGTCATCTCCCTGGATAATCTTCAGTACATTCTGAACATCAAGATGTTTCCTGAATCTATTCATGTTATTCTCACTACAAAAAAGATAAAATAACCTTAAAATAGTACCAACATATGATATCAACACATGTTATACCTGTTTTATACCATATGTTGCATACCGGTTTTATTTACAGGTATGCAAAATATTTTCAAAATACATTTCATTAACAATGTTATTAATTTGACATTTTTTTGTTTACATATGTTAAAATATTCTTTGAATTGAGCAGCAGAATATATATAACACTCAAATCATTGAATCAGATCAATTATTTGAGCAGCTCATTACCATTTTTCTTAATGTGACATATATGTCACATCAAAATTCCACCTACTGTTTTAAGGTTAACAGCCCGATGTGACACATATGTCATCACAACATTTTCATAACTTGTTTTATATCAATTTGTACAAGACATGTTTTAAAATCAGGTCAAGTGTAATCTAGGATATGTTATTAAAACATTAGAATTGTTGTATGGGTTGAAACATACCTTTAGTAACAAAAACAAGCATTTTTAAAAATTGCTGACACTGCAACATGTGCACACCAGACAGGCCACCATTTTGGAAATGTTACCATGGCAACAAAAATGCACACATTGTCACATGACTGAACCTGAATGTTCCTTAAATGTCACTTAGGGACTTCCTGGATTGAAAGTGAGGGATAATGCTTTAAAAAGACCTTTCCAGATAATCACCAGTGTTTGTGACACCCATGTCACAGCGGATTCTTATGGGTTTATATTAGGGATGCACCGAAATGAAAATTCTTGGCCGAAACCGAAAACCGAAAAAGAGGAAACCAAGGCCGAAAACCGAAACACCGAAAGAAATTATGCCAATTATTCGTTTTTTAATTATTAGTTTTTCAATTATTTGCATTAATGGCTATGACTGTGTACTAACTTTACTAAAATTAAGGCATTGCAATTGCATAAATTAATATTAAAGTTTCAAAGAATAAATCAATTACAAATTATGCAAATATTTATTTAGCACATTGCAACAATGCACAGCATAAATTCAAACTATAATGTTTAACTTGACCCCACTCATGTGTACATTAAATAATAAATGTTCAGGCCTACTGGCCTGCACAAAGGTTTTAAAAGTAAATGTTCTCGAGTCATAAAAACAAAGTGCATTTAGGTCAAGTGCATTTTAATTTTTTCTAGGACTACTACAAGAAAAGTGCATTCAGAACAAGTGCAACTGCTTAAAGATACAATATTTTCTCTGTAGGCCTTCAACATAATAGTGTATCAAAACAAATACTGCCATATGGGCTATATGTTAACTGTAGAACTTTTAACAACAACAAAAGCACCAAGAACTGCAGATGTGCAAAGTGGATAATAAATATTTAAACACTAGACAAGCCCATTCTACTTCTTGAGGTAAAGTGGCAGGTTTTTCTTGATAAAGAGTAGCTTCTCTGCTTTATCACAGTGAAGTCTGTTCCTCTTCTCATCGAGAACATGTGCTGCTGCACTGAACATTCTCTCGCTGTCAGTGCTTGTGCACGGAGCAGACAAGTACTTGCGTGCCATCTTTGCCAGGTCAGGAAAGCGGCCGTGATTACTTCTCCAGTAGGCAAGAGGGTTATCACTTCTGGGGATGGGGACTTCAGACAGATAACCATCTAGCTGATGAGCGGTTGAGCTTGTCATCTGCCTGACATTTGAGAGAGTCTATTTAAATAGGGCCAGTGCATAAATAATCATTTTTATCAAATTAACAAAATATCTAGCAGAAATATGGCAACAATCTGACAGTCACATATATAGTAAGAACAGAATAACCTACCTATTATTATTATTTGAGGCACTTTCTTGCAGGATTTCACTGAACATATCAGACAACGAGGGTGCATGCCCCTCATCTGGTGCAGAGAGACGAGTCTTTTTTTCTGCGCTCTGATCTCCTCCACGCGGGTTCTCCGCATCCATCGCGGCCTGAATCATTTCTCGTGCGCGCTGCTTTATTTCCGCATCCAAGTAATGGTCTTTATAACGCAGATCAAGTACAGTCGCGATGAAGTGCAGAGGATCCGAATAGATCTCAGTGAAACGTGTGTTGACAGACTCTAAGAGCGTACTTTTCATTGTTTTTACTCCGTGGTCCGTCTCAACCTCTTTGCTTAGGAGACGCTTTAGTGCTGTGATTAAAGGAATAACGTCCGCTGCAGATGCATCAGAGGAGCAGATCTCTTTAGTTAGCTGCTCAAAGGGAGCAAGAAGAGAGAGAATGTTCTCTATTAAGACCCACTGGTGTGAAGTGAATGTCGCGGGGAGCTCGTGATCTGCGCTATATGCAGCCAAGACTCGCTTTTGCGCGAAGAGGCTTTGCAACATATAAAAAGTGCTGTTCCACCGCGTACTCACGTCTTGCTGGAACCGTTTTATTGGTGTTCCAAACTGATCTTGCATAGACTGCAAGCGGGAATAGGCCAGCTGAGAATGCTTAAAGTGGCCAACAATTCTTCTGCCTATGGCCAGTACGTCTTTTACGCTGCGTTGAGACAACACTCCTTCATTCACAGCCAGCTGTAGTGTGTGGGCCATGCACCGTATTCCCTTCAGCTGGCAGTCTTCTATCGCTTTTGTCATATTTCTTGCATTGTCACTGACAATGACGTGCACTTTAGATTTGTCGATATGCCAGGTGGCGAACATATTGGCGAATGCATCAGAAATGGCAGCTGCTGTATGTGACCCTCGAAACTCTTGTGAATGGAGCAGAATCTTTTGCAGCTGGAAATCAGCGTCGGTCCATTGTGCGGTTAGACTGAGCATACTGGTAATGCTGACGTCTGAGCTCCATATGTCTGTCGTGAAACTGATTGCTGAAATATCCGCAGCTATAAGCTCATGGACGTGAGCTGCAACAGCATTAAACAGCTCAGGCAAACACACCTCTGTGAAATGTCGTCTGCTCGGCATGACATAACGGGGCTCAATGTGCTCGATTAGCCTACGAAATCCCACATCTTCTACGACAGAGAATGGCTGATCATCTAAGGCAATGAACTCCATAACCTTTTGCGTAATGCCCCTTGCCTTGACACCATCACTGGGAAACTTCCTTGCCTTTTCAAAAACGTCCGCCACAGACGGAGTGGGCGTGCTTGGAGGCGTTTTCCTTTTTTGCAACTGCTGCCGCGTTCCTCTCATATTCAGCGTAGCGATCGGGATGTTTAGACTTCAGGTGATAAATTAAACCCGACGTGGAGAAAGTCTTTGCAGATGTACCCCCTCTCGAAATTTCGGCATTGCATGTTTTGCAAATCGCTGTCCGTGGGTCTTTCTCAGATACACTGAAGAACGTCCACACCGCAGACATGTTGCTTCAGACAAGCACGTGCAGGTCGCGGTTTCTGTTTGCGTCATCACAACATTTCGGCCGTATTGTTTCGGTGATAAAAGTATTTCGGCCGAAAACCGAAAATGCACTTTTGGGCCATTTTCGGCCGAAAATTTTCGGTGGCCGAATATTCGGTGCATCCCTAGTTTATATGCCTGTAGGTCATATCAACATAAGAGGTAATTAATAATCTTAAAAATATTCTATAAACATTCTTATAAACACTTTGTTTCATTGAGAATTCCTGCTCCAACCCCTGAGTATGACGGTCAGATCAATTAGAAAGACTTTTGGACATCCGTGACTGCCGAAGTAGTTTGCCGGGGCCTATTGGGCAGTAAGGAGTTATTTTGTTTTTGTTAGAGTTAGACATACAAGTTTAACAAGTTGCATAATGGATAGCTACAATTGTTTTAAAATAATTGCATTAGACTTAATTGAGCAAGGGAAACTACTAACCAAATGTTTATATATTTTGTAGTTTTCACTGTTTTTACTTATTGAAAAAGTAAAAATTTTCAGGTGCCCGTCAAAATCCTTTTTTGGTGTCACCATCATACCACTACTGGGCTCCGTGGATTGGTCCCAACACCAGAAGAGAAGATACAGTTTTAAATACTGAGTATGCCAAGATGCACGCCCCAAGACCAGCTACTGACGATGCCGAACTTCAAGTTACAGAAGAGGGGCTAGAAGAAGTACTTACCAATCTTAAGGTAATTCTGTTGTTTTGTTTTCTTCATAAACAAATCAATATATTAGATACTTTTTTATTGCAACCTTGTATGTGCAGGTGGATGTGGTGCGGCGCCTTTGCAAGCAATGTGGTCTGGACCCATCAGGTTCCAAAATGGATCTTGTTCTAAGACTTAGACAGGAGATGAAAAACAGGTCATCTTATGACAAGATTTTCCAGAAGGTTTGGGGAGCTTCAGGTAGGATTACTTTTGAGAAATATTTTAGTCCATGTAATGTGAATAGTGTTGTGTTCAACACAGGGTATTGCTTTCAATATAGTTTTTGTTTAAGACAGCTTAGAATTGTATATTTATTAGTATAACCAAAACATATTTATTTTCTTTTTAGGGGGTTGGGCAGTCATCACATGCCCCTGTGGAGTTGTGTATTCCCTGAAGTTCCTTCTTCGGGCAGAGTCTCCGCAGGACTACGCAGATTGTCTTTTGTCTTTTAAACATTTCCCAAATATCAATATCTATGACTTTGCAAGGGGCTTAGCCACACATACTAACCTTAGGGAGCCAGAATGTATCCCTTTCAGATCTTATGAGGGACGACTAAAAGAGCCTACTCCAGAAAATATCAAACTAGCCGTTGAGGGTCAACTGAAAGTAAACCTGCTTTGGTTGAAGGAAAAGAAGGACAACGTGGATCCAGATTGTCACCCTGTTACAGGTACAGCTGAACATTATGCACTTTACGATCTGTTTCATGAAAATAACACAAAAGATGCTCGAGATGCACTGCGTAAAATTCAGATAGTCCCAGAATTGGCAGGCTGGGTGAACAGTCAATGTGCTGAACAGCTTTTTTCTGACATGAGAAAAAACAATTACTTCCTCAACACACTCACTCCATCTGGACACATTTTCATGATGCGAAATATACTACAGCATTACAACACAAAACAAAATAAGAAGATAGAAGATGGCATCAGAAAGATTGTACCACAAAATGCCCAGTTGCATTTAGATGTACATGGCCAAATAATAATGGGTAACTCAGTTCATTTGTTTATACATTTTTATTCCTGTCATGACTTCTGTTGGTTATATTACAATTTTCGTTTTATTGGTGCTGCCCCAGTAGCCACAGCCTCAGATGGGACACCTGCAGCCACAGCCTCAGATGGGACACCTGCAGCCACAGCCTCATATTGGACACCTGCAGCCACAGCCTCAGATGGGACACCTGCAGCCACAGCCTCATATTGGACACCTGCAGCCACAGCCTCAGATGGGACACCTGCAGCCACAGCCTCATATTGGACACCTGCAGCCACAGCCTCAGATGGGACACCTGCAGCCACAGCCTCATATTGGACACCTGCAGCCACAGCCTCATATTGGACACCTGCAGCCACAGCCTCAGATGGGACACCTGCAGCCACAGCCTCAGATGGGACACCTGCAGCCACAGCCTCATATTGGACACCTGCAGCCACAGCCTCATATTGGACACCTGCAGCCACAGCCTCATATTGGACACCTGCAGCCACAGCCTCATATTGGACACCTGCAGCCACAGCCTCAGATGGGACACCAGTAGCCACAGCCTCAGATGGGACACCTGCAGCCACAGCCTCATATTGGACACCTGCAGCCACAGCCTCAGATGGGACACCTGCAGCCACAGCCTCATATTGGACACCTGCAGCCACAGCCTCAGATGGGACACCTGCAGCCACAGCCTCATATTGGACACCTGCAGCCACAGCCTCATATTGGACACCTGCAGCCACAGCCTCAGATGGGACACCTGCAGCCACAGCCTCAGATGGGACACCTGCAGCCACAGCCTCATATTGGACACCTGCAGCCACAGCCTCATATTGGACACCTGCAGCCACAGCCTCATATTGGACACCTGCAGCCACAGCCTCATATTGGACACCTGCAGCCACAGCCTCAGATGGGACACCAGTAGCCACAGCCTCAGATGGGACACCTGCAGCCACAGCCTCATATTGGACACCTGCAGCCACAGCCTCAGATGGGACACCAGTAGCCACAGCCTCAGATGGGACACCTGCAGCCACAGCCTCATATTGGACACCTGCAGCCACAGCCTCAGATGGGACACCAGTAGCCACAGCCTCAGATGGGACACCTGCAGCCACAGCCTCATATTGGACACCTGCAGCCACAGCCTCAGATGGGACACCAGTAGCCACAGCCTCAGATGGGACACCTGCAGCCACAGCCTCATATTGGACACCTGCAGCCACAGCCTCAGATGGGACACCTGCAGCCACAGCCTCATATTGGACACCTGCAGCCACAGCCTCAGATGGGACACCTGCAGCCACAGCCTCAGATGGGACACCTGCAGCCACAGCCTCATATTGGACACCTGCAGCCACAGCCTCAGATGGGACACCAGTAGCCACAGCCTCAGATGGGACACCTGCAGCCACAGCCTCATATTGGACACCTGCAGCCACAGCCTCAGATGGGACACCAGTAGCCACAGCCTCAGATGGGACACCTGCAGCCACAGCCTCATATTGGACACCTGCAGCCACAGCCTCAGATGGGACACCTGCAGCCACAGCCTCATATTGGACACCTGCAGCCACAGCCTCATATTGGACACCTGCAGCCACAGCCTCATATTGGACACCTGCAGCCACAGCCTCAGATGGGACACCAGTAGCCACAGCCTCAGATGGGACACCTGCAGCCACAGCCTCATATTGGACACCTGCAGCCACAGCCTCAGATGGGACACCTGCAGCCACAGCCTCATATTGGACACCTGCAGCCACAGCCTCAGATGGGACACCTGCAGCCACAGCCTCAGATGGGACACCTGCAGCCACAGCCTCATATTGGACACCTGCAGCCACAGCCTCATATTGGACACCTGCAGCCACAGCCTCATATTGGACACCTGCAGCCACAGCCTCATATTGGACACCAGCAGCCACAGCCTCATATTGGACACCTGCAGCCACAGCCTCATATTGGACACCTGCAGCCACAGCCTCAGATGGGACACCTGCAGCCACAGCCTCATATTGGACACCTGCAGCCACAGCCTCAGATGGGACACCTGCAGCCCCAGCCTCATATTGGACACCTGCAGCCACAGCCTCAGATGGGACACCTGCAGCCACAGCCTCATATTGGACACCTGCAGCCACAGCCTCAGATGGGACACCAGCAGCCACAGCCTCATATTGGACACCTGCAGCCACAGCCTCAGATGGGACACCAGTAGCCACAGCCTCAGATGGGACACCTGCAGCCACAGCCTCATATTGGACACCTGCAGCCACAGCCTCAGATGGGACACCAGCAGCCACAGCCTCAGATGGGACACCAGCAGCCACAGCCTCATATTGGACACCTGCAGCCACAGCCTCATATTGGACACCTGCAGCCACAGCCTCATATTGGACACCTGCAGCCACAGCCTCATATTGGACACCTGCAGCCACAGCCTCAGATGGGACACCTGCAGCCACAGCCTCATATTGGACACCTGCAGCCACAGCCTCAGATGGGACACCAGCAGCCACAGCCTCAGATGGGACACCTGCAGCCACAGCCTCATATTGGACACCTGCAGCCACAGCCTCATATTGGACACCTGCAGCCACAGCCTCATATTGGACACCTGCAGCCACAGCCTCATATTGGACACCTGCAGCCACAGCCTCAGATGGGACACCTGCAGCCACAGCCTCATATTGGACACCTGCAGCCACAGCCTCAGATGGGACACCAGCAGCCACAGCCTCAGATGGGACACCTGCAGCCACAGCCTCATATTGGACACCTGCAGCCACAGCCTCATATTGGACACCTGCAGCCACAGCCTCATATTGGACACCTGCAGCCACAGCCTCATATTGGACACCTGCAGCCACAGCCTCAGATTGGACACCTGCAGCCACAGCCTCAGATGGGACACCTGCAGCCACAGCCTCAGATGGGACACCTGCAGCCACAGCCTCATATTGGACACCTGCAGCCACAGCCTCAGATTGGACACCTGCAGCCACAGCCTCAGATGGGACACCTGCAGCCACAGCCTCAGATGGGACACCTGCAGCCACAGCCTCATATTGGACACCTGCAGCCACAGCCTCAGGTGGGACACCTGCAGCCACAGCCTCAGATGGGACACCTGCAGCCACAGCCTCATATTGGACACCTGCAGCCACAGCCTCATATTGGACACCTGCAGCCACAGCCTCATATTGGACACCTGCAGCCACAGCCTCATATCTTTAATTTTACACTTTTTACACCAATTGTAGCTTGAATATTAGTTCTCGGTTGTAAGTTGATTGGATAAAAGCATTAATTAAATAACTAAATGTAACGCAGTCCACAACAACTACATGTGTGAATGTTTTTGAAATGTCTGCATACTCCTTTCTTTCTTTTGATTTTTTTTACCTTTGTTGATGTGCTTTGGTAGTATGGTGGTTTGTCCTGACAATGTCTGTGGGACGCAAGAATTTCCTGAATGAAGAGTGTCAAGTAGAATTCCTTGCCGTGGTCAACACGCACCTGATCCCACATTCCATAGTTTACCACAGCAGACCTTGAGTTGTAAAGACATGAAAGAGCTGAGCTGTATTTACAGTAAAACATCCTTGGGGATAAGGTCATATAGGTAGCTACGTTTTACATAGGTTGATTGATTGTAAGTAGGTTTAAAACTACAGCCAATAATACCATGAAATATGGTGGAAATGCAAAGTGTGGGTAGAGGACATGTATCATTTTTTTAGTGCTATTTAGGGTTGCTAATTAGTATAGGCTACATTTGAGCAAAACTGCATTACATTAACAAATGTGAATGGAACAAATTGCCTACCTTTAAATGTTCTCATAAATAATGAGGTTATTCTTTACAGGCATTGTTGCATGTGCCACTACTTTGCTAGAATATCCATCTATGGCCATCACATGTGTCACTCCAAACATGGCGAGTTTCTCGTTTTGGTCTAAATGGAGTTTATGCCCCATATAGGCAGCATAGTATGGCACTGGATTGAAGGTCCGCAGACCCTGTAATATGAAATGAATGACAAGTGTTAAATGGATTTGCCTATACAGGCTACAATACAGCTCTAAGTAGTTCAAGTTCAAGTTTTACTATAACCATTTCAACAGCAGTTGATGGAAATTTGTCTTGGTGTGCTCACACATATCACACATGACATTAACACACCAACATAGACAACATACATGCATATTACATAAAACACAAAATGTACATGTTGTGAACCAGTCCATAAAGTGCTTGGTGCAGGAGGCACAAGCCAGAGTGCAGTAGGAAGTTCATAGTGCAACTGCAAATGCTTATTCCTTTCTAAGCAATTTCATGCAATAGTCATAGGCAATAGTATACCTTGCATCTCATTTCGTGGTAGGGTCTCGCCATCCCGCGCAGGACTCCACCAACCCGATTTTCTGCAGCAATAATCCCTTTGGTCGCCAGGTAACCAGTCATAAACTTTCGACCAAATGTTGGGCCAGTCTACAAAAGTTGAAGATGATTAAGAAACTTGTTCAAATAAAGAACATCATCCGAGTTTGGCTTTAAAAAACCCTTACCTCTTCAATTGCTGACGAAACGGCAATTTCCAGCTGTGCCTCAGATACTACTCGCTTGAGGTCGTGAACATTACAAAATCGTCGAACACTCATCACAGAGCAGCCGCGTCCTGCGCCAATGTCCGTAAGGTGCTGTGCAATATCTGCATGCGTCGCATGCCTTCGCAACATGTCACAAATTGTCTCGGAATATGCCTCCAAAGACGCCATGTCATCCAGATGACAATATCAAAACAAAACCATCCAAAGCAATTCCCAACCCGCCCAAAGAGTAGTACTTCCAGGTCACAACCAAAACATAGGTCAGAAATAGACCCAAACGCGGTTCAGAATGGCTTTCAGTATTTTATTTTCAATCCCTAAAACAGATGACAACATGAAATTCACTTCATTTAACAAGTGATACAGAAGTGCAAAAATTCATATATCACTTATTTTTCGTTTCCCATGTGACCTCCAAAATAGAATAATGAATGAACGAAAAAGTACACGGATCTTACATGTGCATCCCACACACGTGCGGTTTCATCCAATTCATCCTGCAATAAAAAATATAACTTTTAGAAAAAGGTTTGAATTTTTTTATTCAAACTGCAATTGGTAGTGTAATTGAATCAGTGTATCTTTAGTTCAATCGTTTTTTGATGTAATATTTAAAGTAGAAAATTAGAAAAGAGTTTTATAAACAATATTTCTAAAAATTTTTTCGTTCTGAGGTAGAAAATTGAATAAACAGCTTGAATATTCGATTTCAATCAGGGTATCTTCCGTCCATTTCAAATCCGTTTTCAATTAAAAAACAGAAAACGAAAAATGTAATCGTTTTTCAATTTATTATATCCGTCATAAAATTAAGATAAAAGAAGACGGATTTTAAAAAGAAGGAATTAATACATTTTACTATATTTCGTTTCTCAATCTTACTTCTTAAAACTAAATTGTGAAAAATGAAATAAACAAAATCTTAAAAAGCTACATTTTCCACAACGGAGCTACCTTTTTTCATCAGCATTTGCAAAGGTCAACGGCAGGGGGAGCAAAGACGCGGCAAAATTATTACAATGGCATCTTTAGCAAGGCACGCAGATGTGATCGTCAACATGATTGATGATCATATGACTAATGAAAATATTTCTGCGCACCTAACCCAAATGGGTGTACAAAAATGCTCTTCCAGGAGTGTTCGCAGATTTTGCAAAGAACACAACGTGAAAAGACGCAGCCACGTTGATGATAGTCATCTAGAGCTGGCAGTGGCCAGCGCTATAAATGAGGTAAGTTTATGGACTATTTTTAAGTTTATTATTCATGTTTATTCATGTTATGTAAGGGGACATTTGTTATGAATGCAGCACAAAAATATTCAACCTGCAAAAGCAATATATTTGTTATTACTGATAATGATTTTGTCTTCCTTTCGCATTTACATTTATTGTACATCTTTGCCAGGATTAATGAGAAGATCTGGCATGACATGTAATCTCAGATGTATATGTAACATTCTTTGTAAACACACACACACACACACACACACACACACACACACACACACACACACACACACACAGACACACACACACCTATCATTAAGGGGGACTGTCCATGCGTAATTGTTTTTATACTGTACTATATTCACCCCTCTTTAACTTTGGGAATACCAGTACACACACACACACACACACAAACACACAATTAGTATGATGCATACTAATGAGTTATATCGTAAAAACAAAATTTTCTTCTTTGTTCAACAGGTGGGGCCAACATTTGGGCGCACATTTATGACAGGTTATCTGTCATCAAAAGGCATACATGCAGGTGAAGTTCGGGTCGGTAAAGCACTACAACTGGTCCATCCACCATATCATGAATTGCGACATACGGTTGGTTTTACCCTGTCTTTTAAGGCCTTTAACTGAGTTATTTAATACAGTTGTCTAATCATTTAAAGTTTATTATTAAATAGTATTATTATTGATTATTCCTGAGTGAGACTGAAATGCAGTGGCAGTTCTGTTATAACAGCTTGTTTTGTGAACTATTAGGGTGTGCGCAATCTGAATCCAGTCCCCTACCATGCAGAATACATGGGACATAAACTACACTTGGACCAAAATGAGAAGCTGGTGATGTTTGGGGTGACGCATGTTGTGGCAATAGATGGCTTCAGCAGCCAAATTGTGGCTCATAACACCATGCCTGTTAAAAACAACTTAACAATCTATCAGAAAGTTGACAGGTTAATACATGCCCCATTAACATTTATTCTTTGTGTGTCAGTCTTAAATCAATGGTTCTCAATTCCTGACCTGAGTGAACACATCACTGCACTTTTCAGATGTCACAGACTGGAAAATTTTTTGACTCCCTGACAAGATATTTCTATGGGCCCCCTACCCATTAAAAACACTATATCACAATACTTTGGCCCTTTTGAACAATTTGAAATTGGTGTTAAATGTGACACCAGGTAAATTGGTCTAACTAGAATTGAGAATCATTATGAACTAATTCAGCAAGTTTTTAACATTTAAACTGCACTGCCAGTTTTTGAAGCCTGGATTTTCTTTCAGAGAAGCTGTGACCAAAAACGGCATGTGGGATCAAATCCGGGTTGACCATGGAAAATAGTTTTATATGTGCCTGTATATCCAAGAGCTGCTGTCCAGACACAGATACAATATAAACAGGCAACCATATGTACAGACAAAATCATCAAGGGTAAGTTTTTCCTGACACATTAAAAACCTCACCTGAAGTCCATCATTTCTTTACACAATAAAATAAATAGTATGATACTGTATCCACAGAACCTCAAAGTTGAGCGAATATGGCCAGAAATAAATAACAGAGTCAGCTATCCCCTGAAAGAAGCCCTGCTGCAACTTCAAGACCAAGAGGTGATCAACATGGAGGACAACACAACTAGATTTTGTGTATCCAATCTCACTTGTCAGGTTTCCTCAATTGGGCTTGAAGGAACTGCTATCATGGAATGCACATAGGATTGCAGGTATTTCTAAACATGCTTTTTTTTTTGTTGTTGTAACAATGTAAACATACAAAATTATATACAAATCATTATTTTGTATATAATTGCACCATTGTCAAGCTACATGTAGATTTTGTGTCCTCTCTATGATCGAGATCCCAGCCATTTCATGCTAGAGTTGGCTTTACTTACAACCTTTTAAACCTTTCTTCTTGTTTATATATTAATTATGGTACTGCTGTTGTAGGAAAAGGAATACCAAACATCTTGGCTGAAGGTGGGTGTCCAGCAAAGATTTCCGAGGAACTCCTTCCAGAGGCCTCTGTGGTTGCTGACATGTACCAGCAAGATGTGGGGTCCTGTCTGACAAGAACATCCACATTCGGGACAGATCCCTTTTCTTGTGAGGAAGACAGAGCCCAGGCGGAGGAAGAATTTGCTGATCATTATCCAGAAATTACACTGTGCTTTGATCAGGCTGTAAATTATGACTTCACACCCTTTAAAGAAGCCATATTACATCTCATAAATGTAACAAGACGTTATTCATGAAGATGAAGGTTTCTTTAAGAATACCAGGAACAAGACATTCATCATAAAACTAACATTTATTACATATTTCTGTGAACAATAATTTACAAAAGTACAAAGTACAAAAATAAACAGCAAGTGTTTTGAACATAGGCATTATCAATTGTATTAAAAAAAAATGCTGTAATTTGAGGTATAAAACTGTCACATTAAAGCTTTAATAAAGTGCTATCCAGTCCTGCATTTTACTTCAAAAGTTGAACTTGACACTTAAACAGTGATATTTGGTATATAACTTACATTGTATATAATGTAAACAATTACTCTGATTAAAGCAGAAAAAGTGCTGCCTGTAGTGCTTCTCACTTTTAAGTCAATAACTGAACAGTAATAACTTGAACAGTAATAACTTTTTTTATACTGTTTATGCAAGAGTATAATTACTCTTAACGTATAACAAACACCAGAAAGTAATAAAGAGCTGCCGTAGTAGTGCCATATTATGAAACTTCTTAACGTGTGACACTTGTAACAGGTATACAGCTTTTTTTCCCACTGTATTTAATCTTTGATAAGATCACCAAAAGCAGACAATGCACCATCAGTTCCTGTGACTCTGCAGGTGTTTTCCCTTGAGTTGTCTCCTCTGCATTTCACACAGGTGTTGGCATTTCGCTGCCACTGGTCAAAGCACACTTTGCATGCAATTAGACTCTGACAACAAACTGCAAAAACTGGATCATTCATGGGGCCTAGAAATTTCAAATAAAGAAAATTACTTGTTAGTTTTTTCATAATATTTCTGGGATCTTAATCCAGAGAGTAGAGAGGAAAGTATTACAGTTTAATTCACAAAAAACTATCCTGGCTATCAACAAATCTTATAGAGACTAAATTATCTTGTTAACAAACCTTTGCAAATTATGCAAGCAAATGCATTTTTAATAGCTGCACGTTCTTCGTCCGTGAATGTAATAAAACGTCTGCGTGCCAACGTCAGCTCAGATAAGCCTCTGATGGCCTGTGCAACCTCTGGCAGTTCTTGGGATGCCAACACCACCTCTTCAATTCTTTCTAAGACCTCTGGTAGCTGGCTGTCATCATCCCGTTGGCTGAGGAAAGAAGTTATAATAAGCACACCATGTTTTTCAAATGTTTAAGTCGGTTACATGTTAGTAACTAACATGCTCCAAATATCTGCTATTTTACCTTAATCTTCTCCTTTTGGATCTCATATCCAAGAACTGTTGTTCAGGCACAGCAAAAACCTTCCTAGAATTTTGTTTCCAGTAAGCTGACCCTGGGGAAATCATTCGTATTTTAAAAGATGAATAATGTCAAGATTGAACAAGTGAAAATTTTATAATAGGAAAACAACACTACTAAAATGCAGACACCAAAACAAGCTGCTTTCAATGTGCTTTTTGCCCTCTATCAAGGCTTCATCAATCGGAACCTTTACTATCAGTTACCTTTTGTTCCCTCTGTATCGAGAATTTCATTCCCCTGGCCATCAGTCAGTATCATACCATCTTCTGATCCAATAGCATCTTGGACTTTTGCCAAGATACCAGGAACTGATGCCTCATGTTCATGAAAACGGATCGCCACAGTCTTCTGGGGTGTCCATTTTCCACCAACCAAATCCGCAAGAAAAACATTCCTTGAAATGAAAATATGTTTAGTTAAATATCCAAAGACCACCCCATCTTCCTATAGCCTAGACCTAGGGAGAATGCAATGCCAACATACAGTGTAGTCACAGTATATTTCTGTGTATTTCGATAATTCAGGCAGACATACAAGTTGTTAAAAAAAACCTTGCTATTATTAGAGAACAGTGAACTGATAACATATGCCATTTGCTAAGGTCTTCAATTTTTCGTTAAAACTTTTGTTGAACTCACCGTTGAAAAGGTTTTGACATACTGGCCCGCGGCGCAGACAAAAATGCCTGCGAAGCAGAACCAGCGGCCGCACTGGGTCGTTGAAAGGCAAAGCGCACAGACTGAGATCCAGCAATGGGAACACTTGGGTCCGGTGACTGCACCTCGGCAGAATCTCCGTGAACTTCGTAGTGTCCTCTTGCAACAAGATCGACACTACTAAAAAATCCACTCGCTCCAGCGAAGATAGCGACGTTGCTATCATCTGTGATGTAAACACTGGAACTACACACCTTAAATTAAAATTGATAGTTGTCTGATAAGATTATATAGTTTTGCTTAATTGTAACATTTTCTAATAATTGGCACAGATGGGCAAATTCGGCCCTGCAGGCTCACTGTCCTGCAGTTTAGATAAAACTCGCCTGCCTGTAGCATTCCAGTAATCATTAAGACAGAGATTAACGTTAACTGGCTAAATTGTGCTTGATTAGGGATGCTGAACTTTGCAGGACATTGGCCTGGATAAGGCGAGTTTGCCCATCACTGCAGTGGCATATATAAAAAATAATATATGCCACTGATTTATCTAAAAAATAAATATATATCTAAATCATTACCTGAAATATACGGCCAATCTTATCAGTTGTCATGTCTTCGTCCTTTAAAGTTACCCTCTTAGGACCCTTGAAAAGCGTGTATGTATCCATGGTTGCTTGAAGGAAGTTTCGCGACTGAATTCGGCATCCGCACTCTTCCGTTTCCATTCGTCCCGGCGCGGGAACTTCCGGGTCACAGCAGCTTAGTTAAAAAATCTAAATGTCATATTCCATTTTTAGGCCAATATTCTGAAATCCATTATTTAAGGTAGATTATGTGGCTGGCATAATAGAAAAATATAACTTTAAGTAAATATTAAACAAAGGCAATAAAATGATAAATTAAAAAACGATTAGTTTTTTCGTTTTCTGTTTTTTTGATTGAAAACGGATTTGAAATGGACGGAAGATACCCTGATTGATTTCAATCCGTGTATCATTCGTTCTTTTCATATTCAATTGAGATTCCAAAATCGGAAAATGAAAAAACGGTTTGTTATTTCGTTATTTGTTTATAAATGTGATACCAAAAAACAAATAACGGGTCATTTTTCATACTTTTGATTTAATGCTTAGATCAAAAATAGGAAATGAAATAAAGGGGGCACGATCGATTTTGATTTTGATGTTTAATTTGTTCCATTTGCGTGAACCGGAAGTTATCTTCGTGTGTGTGTGTGTGTGTGTGTGTGTGTGTGTGTGTGTGTGTGTGTGTGTGTGTGTGTGTGTGTGTGTGTGTGTGTGCACTTGGAAGTTTGCCGCAATTTTGCAAGGAGTTAAAAGAAGCCTGAAAAACCTCAATCTTGCAGTGATTGACCCAGTATTTTTTGAGTAATTTCGTATCGACACCATGGCCGCACTGGAATCATATGCTGATTTAATTAAAGACTTATTTGAAACTGCCAACAAGACACATAAAGAGATTTCCACTACGCTGCAGAAGATGGGTATCCAGCGATGTTCTGAAATGAGTGTGAGAAGATTCTGTGTTCAGCACAACCTTAAGCGAAAAAGACATGTATCAGACACAGAACTGGAGAGGGCTGTGGTTGGATCAATATATGAAGTAAGATTTTTATTTAACGTTAGGTTTTCACATTTTATATCCTGCCCGTCTTTCAAATGTTGTAACTAATAGCTGTATTTTTCTTAACAGACAGGCCCGTCTTATGGCCGCAAGTTCATGACTGGCTATCTGTCTTCAATGGGAGTCCGTGCAGGAGAATGTCGAGTTGGGAAAATCCTCAGAGAGATTCATCAGCCATACCACGAATTCCGACGCCAGGTAGGCTAAGTCATATGCTAAGAATCAAGTAGGCCTACAGGATATTGTTATGTGGTCTAATAATATTAATAATAGTAAAAACACCGATCAACCATGACATAATGACCACCTGCCAGTGTTGGGAGTAACGCGTTACAAAAGTAACGCAAATACAGTAGGCCTAATTTATTGCTTTTTGCTGTAACGCAGTTAACGCGTTACAAAATAAAAATCTGTGATATTATACCCCATTACAATCTCAAGAACACGCATTACAATATCAAGTCACCTTTATTTATATAGCGCTTTTTACAATACAGATTGTTCCAAAGCAGCTTTACATAGATAACAGAAAAATAATGTTGTAATAATATTTATAAATATAAAATTAAATGTCCCCAACTAAGCAAGCCAAAAGGTAATGGACACAAAGACGAAGAAAGACGGGAAAAACTCCATCAGTGACAGAATGGAGAAAAAACCTTGGGAGAACCCAGGCTCAGTCAGGGGGCCAGTTCTTTTGGCCAACAAACGAACTACAATGCATTTTAACACGAAATTAAGTCCTGTCTTTTTTAAATATAGGTATAAATCACAAACACTGAGAAAAATTTCGGCACCCATTTTTCCGGCTTCTAACATCAGCTATGAGGACATGATGTTTACTCACTGACAGGTGCCATGATAACAAGATAATTCGTGTTATTCACTTTACCTGTCAGTGGTCATAATGTTATGGCTGATTGGTGTAGATCATCATTAGAAAAGCTTAAATATATTTAGGAGTTGAACTTAAAACAACTAGAATAATATAACCAGCCCATGCATATAATAATTTATTTGTTGTAACAAAATTTCTTCAGGGTGCTCGTAATCTAAATCCAATCCCGTATAATGCTGAATATATGGGCCATAAAATTCACCTGGACCAAAACGAGAAGCTTGTGATGTTTGGAGTGACATGTCGTGGCAGTTGATGGCTACAGCAGCAAAATTGTTGCCAATGCCACCATGCCAGTGAAAAATAACCTTGTGATTTATGAGGAAGTTTACAGGTGAATACATTCAGAACCAAAGTTATTAACATAATAGTTTCTGTTCAATGTATATTCTCTTTTCATTGAATGTAATTTTCATTATTGGATAAATTAAGTTCAGTGCAGCCCTTTGCACATGTACACATTATTTTATCCCAGATCTGCAGTGGTTAACCATGGGATGTGGGACCAAGTCAGGGTTGACCATGGCAAGGAGTTTTACATGTGCTTGTACATGCAAGAGATGCTGTCAAGACATAGACACAACCCTAGCAGGCCACCATACCTTCAAACAACATCAAAAAGGGTGAGGTTTTTATAATACGGACAAACAGTACAACTAATATAATCAAACATAGTAAAGAAAGAAATACTCTGGCCATTTATTCTTCTAACAAATAAGGAGTGAAAGCATTTAAAATGGGAATTAATTTCCCAAACTAATCTTCAACCTATTACATTTTCATACCATCTAAAATCATGTTTGTGTTCCAACAGAATCTTCGAGTGGAAAGGATTTGGCCCGAGGTAAACAATCGTGTGAATTACCCATTGAAATACGCCCTGGTACACCTGCTGGACCAAGAAGTCCTCAACATGGAAGACAATTTGACTAAATTCTGCATTTCAAACCTGACATGTCAATTAAGTCAAATTGGACTAGGCAAAGTGGTGCAATCGTGGAATGCACACAGAATCCCAGGTATGCTAAACTGAGTATGTAGAACACTCCAACCACATACAGCATAAATGGCATTGCTTTTTTAGTTATTTGTTTCCTTGTTTTAGGCCGTGGGATACCCAATGAACTCGCAGCACGTGGCTGTCCAGCTAAAATCTCTGAAGAGCTGCTGCCCAATGCCTCTGTTGTGGCAAACATGTATGAGCAAGATTTGGGATCCTCGCTGACTTGGGAGTCTGTTTTTGGAACTGACCCATTTTCATCTGAGGAGGATAGATGTCATGCAGAACAAGACTTTGCAGACACCTACCCTGACATCTCTCTTCTTTTTAATCATGTGGTAAACAATGACTATACACCTTTCCAAGATGCCTTGTTGCACCTTATAAATGTCACCCAAAGATATGTTTGAAAAAAGTAACTGAAATGCTGTGGTATTGAGTAGCTAGGACATCAGACTGTGTTATGCTACAGTGCTGATTCAAAGTTTGTCAACCCTTTATGCATTTAGTTTTTATATAAAATCTTTGTTGGCCTCCACACTGTTGGAATCGACTATTGATCGGTATCAGTATGTTTTGTTCTCTACTTCATCAAACTGTAATCAGTCTGCATACAGCTTCTATTGATACCCTCTTAATTGTTGCACTTTTTACTGTATGTTTTATGAGAGCACCCTGGATAACCCTGCTCTTTAAAAAAAACCAGGCATACAGATTGTTATAAAAATCGTATGTAGCTGCTACTGTGCCCCCAACTTGCCAGTTGAATAATTTGACAAATAAATCTTTGCTTTAAACTCTGTTGTATTGAACCCTTTTAGGTGAAATAAAATATTGCATACAATGACAAAGTATTGCACTAGTATTGCCAGAAGGGCAGACTTTATATGCTTAATTTAAACTGTTAACTTTAAAATACTGAAAAATATACAACATAAAATAGTGCAAATTTGAGATTGTAACAAGTTTTGAAATCATTAAAATGACCTAATAAAACTACACGCATGAAATAGTGCTTTAACTGTAAACTCGACCTGTTGTTCAAGAAGAAATAGAACACAAAGCGGCAAAACTACGCTATTATGAATAGCCTACTTAGTGTACAATATAATTCCTAGAGTATGTTTCCAAATGCAAACAATTTAAGAAAATATACAACAAAGTAGTGCAAATCTGGGATTGTAACTTAGCTTTCACAGCATTGAAACATGAGGAAAAACATTTTTTTCTTAAATTGTAGACTTGACATGTTACCCAATAACAAATTGAACACAAAGAACAGTAAAACAATGCAATTACACATGATTGCATTTTGTACACCCAATGCAGTCAATGCATCAGAGAGTCCAGTAAGTCTTTGAATGTTGCCACCAAAATCATCAATTCGGCATTTTGGGCAAAAGGCAGAATTTTTCTGCCACTCTTCAATGCAGCTCCTACAGCCAACAAGACTTTGGCAGCACGATGAGACCATGGGCTCAACCACTGGACCTGCCAATTTAAATCAGAAAACAGTTTCAAAAACTACAGTATTTGATTGAATTGAATTGCTATATTTGGTCTATGTTCTTCATGGAAAGAGTTAATTAGTTGCACACACACATATACATATACACACATATACACACACACACATACATACATACATATATATATATATATATATATACACTCACCTAAAGGATTATTAGGAACACCTGTTCAATTTCTCATTAATGCAATTATCTAATCAACCAATCAATTGGCAGTTGCTTCAATGCATTTAGGGGTGTGGTCCTGGTCAAGACAATCTCCTGAACTCCAAACTGAATGTCAGAATGGGAAAGAAAGGTGATTTAAGCAATTTTGAGCGTGGCAAAGGTTGTTGGTGCCAGACGGGCCGGTCTGAGTATTTCACAATCTGCTCAGTTACTGGGATTTTCACGCACAACCATTTCTAGGGTTTACAAAGAATGGTGTGAAAAGGGAAAAACATCCAGTATGCGGCAGTCCTGTGGGCGAAAATGCCTTGTTGATGCTAGAGGTCAGAGGAGAATGGGCCGACTGATTCAAGCTGATAGAAGAGCAACTTTGACTGAAATAACCACTCGTTACAACCGAGGTATGCAGCAAAGCATTTGTGAAGCCACAACACGCACAACCTTGAGGCGGATGGGCTACAACAGCAGAAGACCCCACCGGGTACCACTCATCTCCACTACAAATAGGAAAAAGAGGCTACAATTTGCACAAGCTCACCAAAATTGGACAGTTGAAGACTGGAAAAATGTTGCCTGGTCTGATGCGTCTCGATTTCTGTTGAACATTCAGATGGTAGAGTCAGAATTTGGCGTAAACAGAATGAGAACATGGATCCATCATGCCTTGTTACCACTGTGCAGGCTGGTGGTGGTGGTGTAATGGTGTGGGGGATGTTTTCTTGGCACACTTTAGGCCCCTTAGTGCCAATTGGGCATTGTTTAAATGCCACGGCCTACCTGAGCATTGTTTCTGACCATGTCCATCCCTTTATGACCACCATGTACCCATCCGCTGATGGCTACTTCCAGCAGGATAATGCACCATGTCACAAAGCTTGAATCATTTCAAATTGGTTTCTTGAACATGACAATGAGTTCACTGTACTAAAATGGCCCCCACAGTCACCAGATCTCAACCCAATAGAGCATCTTTGGGATGTGGTGGAACGGGAGCTTCGTGCCCTGGATGTGCATCCCACAAATCTCCATCAACTGCAAGATGCTATCCTATCAATATGGGCCAACATTTCTAAAGAATGCTTTCAGCACCTTGTTGAATCAATGCCACGTAGAATTAAGGCAGTTCTGAAGGCGAAAGGGAGTCAAACACAGTATTAGTATGGTGTTCCTAATAATCCTTTAGGTGAGTGTATATACACATACATATATATACATATATATATATATATATATATATATATATATATACACATATATATACATATACATATATATACATATATATACATATACATATACATATGTTAAGTAGACTAAACTTTGGTACTATGGCATGGTATGGTACCATCTGTTTATTTACTGTATCCACATCTGTGGTTGTCAGAAGTCAGAACACCTGACCTGGGATTTTCCTTATTTATCTTTGTTTTTTTAACAACTTCTGAATTATAGGTAATACAGGTTTTTAAGAAAACAATATATTTTTTAAAAAATTACTTTTGCAGACAATGCAGGCAAAGGCATCTCTAACAGCAGCTGCTTGGGCCTCAGTCAGGGACAGTGTTGTTCTGCGGTTGGAATTTGCAAACTCCATCAGCTCCTTCATTGTAGTGGACAATTCTTGCAGTCCCTGGGATGCCAGGACCACCTCTTCAATTCTATCAAAAACCAGATCGAGGCCTGTATCTTCTCGTCGACTGAAAAACAAGCACAATATACAACAAGCAAATTATATCAAATAAATGCAACAATTTTAACCCTGACAATATCTACTATGGTCACTGTAGACATAGTATTGAATAGCCAGATGGTTTTATGCTGTAAGACTGGAAAAACTGAAAGAACTAGTTCTGCCAACTAGGAATGACCACTCCTCGAGTAGACAAAGGACCTTGCTGCAAATTAACATTTGAACTCATTCTAAACTACATTTCATCCCTCACCCTTTCTCTCATGCCAAGATCAACTGTAACTCACACAAGAATCTATATGGTTTAATGTGAATAATTATCATTGAATATTATACATATTTAGAATCATTTAAAACATCTCAGGGTGACTGGTACAAATGTCAAATGTCTTTCCCTGGAACAATTTGTGACTATCTGTAACGGGGCCTATATTGGCAAAACATCTTACAGTTACTCCTCACCTATGAATTTATTAAAACAAACAAATATGCGACCATAATAATGTGCATTTTCCAAATTAAATACCTCAGTCTCCTCTTTTTACTAGCTTGTAACTGCAAGAAGTGTTCTTCCTTCACAGCAAATATTTTCCTTGCATTTTGCTTCCAAAATGCTGATCCTGTGTAGAAAATAGTCCATTAATTATGCAAATGGCATGGCATGTCTCAGGAGATGGGCAATAACTCCTAATACAAATAAGTTCATTCGAAGCATACAATAAAGGTATCCTGGATTTATATATACTATTTCATATTTTTTTTATATAAACAATACAAAGTGTTCAGTTATACCTCTGGTTCCTTCAGAGTCCAAGATTTTGTTCCCCTGGCCGTCAGTGAGGATGCGTGAATCCTCTTGTTCAAGGGCATCATTGACTTTGTAGAGGATGCCCATAACAGAAGCTTCAAATTCTGAAAAACGCACAGTCAGCGTTGTGCTAGTCTCCAACTTGCCATCCACAAGTTCAGCGATGAAGATGTTCCTGAATATTGATAATAGAAAACATTTATTTTACTTAATTTATATTGTTTAGCCTTTATATGATACAGCCATATTCATAATGCAGCCTATCAAATGCTTCCAGGTGAATTATGCAGATATAGTAGTGACTTGATAACATAATGAAGCCATTTCATTGAAAGCGCATTCTTCTGGAGATGTATTATCAGTGTCAAATATGCTAAAGTCACACTTCTGAAAAAATGTTATTTCTGTATGTAGTTATGGCTAGCATTATAACAAGCATAGCATTGAACACAACTGTAATCGTATTAACATACTCTTAACATTGGTGTGATGGTGAAAGTTTTATTTGGTCACCTTTGGAATGTTTTTGTCAGATTAGCTCTTTGATTTGCTGAAGCCCTTGCAGCAGAACCTGCAGCAGAACCTGCAGCAGAACTTGCAGCGCTGGTTGGGCGGTGGAAAGAAAAGCGGGTAGGGTGTGTTGCTGGCACACTGCCGGTAGATGAGTCTTCCACGCTGCTTTCGCTGTACACCTCGTAATGTCCTCTTACAATGAGGTCTAAAGTGCTAAAACGGCCATCAGGCCCAGGAAATAGGGCTATGTTGCTGTCATCGGTGATGTAGAGACTGGGGCCATGTACCTTTGCAAATGTAAACAGTGAAGGAAGGGTACAACGTTAGTTATAAAATAAAGTAACGTTAGCTAACAGTTAACGTTACATCAGTGCAATTTTACAGAACAAGTAAGACTTCTTTTTAGATGAAACTACAATAAGTTACCTGAAAGATCCTGCCGATTTTTTCGGTCGTCATGTCATCTTCTTTGATAGTCACCCTTTTAGTTCCTCTGAACAAGATAAAACTGAAACTCTCCATGATTGATCTCACATTTAAAGGCTGACGTTTGGTTAAACTGAAGAAGTAATCACTGAGAGATTGAGGGTTTTCAGGCTTCCTTTAACTCTTTGCAAAATTGCGGCAAACTTCCAAGTGCAACACACACACACGATGATAACTTCCGATTCTTCTTCTTGCTTTTTTACGGCGGATCGCAGACAAATATGCGCATTACCACCACCTATCTTGGAAAATAACTTCCGGTTCACGCAAATGAAACAAATTAAACATCAAAATCAAAATCGGTCGTGCCCCCTTTATTTCATTTCCTATTTTTGATCTAAGCATTAAATCAAAAGTATGAAAAATGACCCGTTATTTGTTTTTTGGTATCACATTTATAAACAAATAACGAAATAACAAACCGTTTTTTCATTTTCCGATTTTGGAATCTCAATTGAATATGAAAAGAACGAATGATACACGGATTGATTTCTAATCAAGTCAAGACGTCTTCATTTATATAGCGCTTTTAAAGGGATACTCCACTTTAAAATGAAAATTCTGTCATCATATACTCACCCTCATGTTGTTTTAATCCTTTATGAATTTCTTTCTTCTGCTGAACAGAAAGGAAGATATTTAGAAGAATGTCAGTAACCAGACAGTTTCTGGTACCATTGACTTCCATAGCATATATTGTTTCCTACTATGAAAGTCAGTGGTACCAGAAACCAGTAAGGGGAAGTAAAATACGCATAGCCTATATGTTAATATTAGTGTTTATAATGTTAATGTTTTATTTTATTTACAGGTCTTTTACACTATTTCTGAATAGACTAGCCTATTAATATAATGCGTGTTTCCCTTTCAACATGACTGAGTGTGCCACGCACAAGCGCGCATCCTTATAAATTCTAGGCTAATACATTTTAATAAAAAAGGCCTACATCATAAAACTCAGAAGAGTATGTATTTTAATATCTCTGATGTTTTCTGTTCTCTGGTTGTTAGATAGTCAGTCTGAATGACAGTTAATGCATGAACGTTAGGCATATTATACAGTCAATTATTATTACCTTTTTGTATTAGTGTTTAAAATATTTAATTTACAACGAATTATATTGATTTATATCTTTATTATTATTATTATTATTATTATTATTATTTTAAACTTACTGGACAAGGGCGACCATGGTAGGCCAACAGTCGTCATTTACCCTGTATTTACAGTAATTTACAGTATATCTATACAGAAGAAAGCCCTGTCTAGGATCTTCGGTACGGGTTGTGTCGAACCATTCGTTAGTCTGGTTGTTTGATGAGAAAAAGATGAAATGTAGTTGTACAACTATTTTATTTTGCAGTGCGAAACTGAGGAAGAGCTGATGACGGAACAGTTTGATCAAGATAAATAGCAATCTTGTGAACTTTACTTCTTAAAAAAAAATTTTCCTTCATCTCAGTAGCAGAAGATTATTACTTGTTTAATTTTTTTATCAATACACATACAAATACAAAGTTTATTAAAAGTCTATTCAAAGTTAATACAATTATTTGAATTGTGACTAAAATATGTCTCCAAGTCTTATCTTTAGTAGCACCTTGCTTGGATTTTTTGCTAAAATAGACACTTCAAAACATGTCAAACAACAACAAATTTTAGCCTTTGAGTAAATGTGCTGATTTTAATGTATTTTATAATGTTTATAATGTTTACAAAACATGTCAAGTTGTGATAGGGGTAGTGGGCCTTATATATATACATATAGGCCTACATATTTAATTTAAGTAGTCATTGAAGTTTTTTCCTTAAGGAATATTTCCTATGCAAACTGGTGTAAAGTAATTTAGCGATAAGTAAAAAAAAAGTATAGATAAAAAGTACAGATATCGCGCAATCAATCAAAACTTGAAAATAAACCGGGTGAGCGGGCTGATTATTTTATTATGAATAATAACATGCGCAATGCTTTTGGAAACCGAGAACCAAATGTTTTGATAAGTAGCTAAATTAGGCTATTCACCTTATTCCGCCCCGCCCACTTTTAATACTTCACGCTTCCGCATTTTGTCATCCGACTTCCGGTAAACTGACACGGCACATCCGGTAGCTATTTCAGTAAATAGAAGATTGTTTATAGCTAGCTAAAACTTGACAAAAATGACAAATAACATTAATTCTGTTTTAAATTGGGAGCACGGAGAAAACTTGCGACGATCAGATGGTCTCATATTGTCCCATCCATCGTCATTGTTAACGGGGGTAGACGATATGAAGAAGTGGCCAGAGGTAACCTATGGGGACATATTTAACTACTTCCTCCTGTCAGAAAGAGTTGATGGAGCAGCAATTAAAAATGATAAAAGTACTGAGGCCTGTCAATATTTACACAGTGGGAAAGTGGGTCGTGTACTCTTACACAGTGAGGGTGACTTTGTATTTTTAAAAGCAAACGTGCCAGCCAGTCGAGCAGTCCAAACCACTCTGCGTGGGTGCTAGTTAGCAGCCTAGGATCAGTGGAGACTACTGGATGTTCGTGCATCGCTGGTTTGGGAAGGTCCTGTAGCCACGCAGACTCTATATTATGGAAGGTAAGACTATATCACACTCATTATTAGTATTTATTATTCATGATAATATCTTGCAACGTTCGAGTTGTTAACATAAGTATGTTATAAATGTATATATTTAGGTATATCAACATAATGTTTGTGACATACACAGCTGATGATGACCTGATGACCACCGGCAGGCTAATTATCTTGTCAAATCTCTTAATTGTACATTGGAGTAAGGTAAGTGAATGGAGTCCAGGTAAGTACAGTGCATGCATCATTATTTTGCAATTTGATTTTATGATGGCACATTTGACCAATTCCGAACCACATCAATCTTAACAACTACTATTAATTGTGTATTTTAGATATGCATAAATATTAAGCAGGTTTTCTTTTTGCAAATATGAATAAAATGTGTTTTTTATATCACTTATAAATAATTAAATACAAAATTAATGTTAATTATTACGATTAATGTGGTTTGGAATTGGTAAAATGTGCTAGGAAAAAAATATGCATGCACTGAAAATGGAAAAGGAAACGTAAAGATACATTTGGTAGGCCTACATGTATGTATAAGTGAACATTAAGTCTAATTACGCTATCACCTGATGTAAGGAATAAGGTAGGTTAACATTACGTGTAATAATAATGAATGATTTTTAAATAAGACAACTGTGAAAGTTTTGAAATATCTTTTAAGTATTCAAGCTCATCAGTGCATATGTTTGGTCTCAGGTGGAAAATGCTGTGTCCAGTGGGCTCACTGGCATTGCCTGCACAGATGAGCAGCGGCTCTGGAATGTGGGGACCCAGAGGAACCTCTGCCCGAAGCGGTTAACGGACATCACCTTTTCACACCACCGAGCTACTGATATACTGACGTCAGAGGTAATGCCCAACAATGTCCCTCTGCCTCCCACTCCTTCATTTTGCACCCGGGGTGAGCTGAGAGAGGGTCTCAAGCATCTTCGACTGCCTGTGTCAAGCCTTCTGCACAAGTGCTGCTCAGACACAGGAGCCAGAAAAGCCTGCATCCTCCTTACCACATGCTGACCATGATGGCACCAACATCTGCCAGAGGTGCATGGTTTTTTATGACAGTTTCGTGGCCATTGATCTCTTCAAGCGTACAGCATTGGAGCGTGTAGCTCTTGAACAGAGTTCCTCTCACTTGTGGCATGACTCTCGCAAAGTAAGAATCACGGCAAACACAGCAAAGAATGTCCCCAGCAGAGTCAACCCTCAGACCTTCCTCAGAGAGCACCTCTACCCCAGGTTCCATGGGAATGCGGCCACTTACCATGGCTTAGAAAGCGAAGCGTCTGCGATACAGTGGCTAGAGGGTTGCGGGTTCTCAGTCAGCCGCAGAGGCACAGTCGTGTGTGCAAGCGAGTCCTGGCTGTCATCAAGCCCAGATGGAGTTTTGAACTCAGAGGAACTGCTGGAGATCAAATCCCCTCTCCTTAAAAGTGGCGAGACTCTGGAGGATCTCTTCAGAAGTCAGAGATATGATGTGAAGATGGTGGAGGGGACACCTCAGCTGCAGCCAAATGGTCCACGGGGCTTCTATGTGCAAGTGCAGCTTGGAATGTTCTGTACAGGGCTGAGGGCCTGTAAGCTGCTCATCTGGGCTCCATCACAGCAGGTTCTGCTACAAGTCCCATACAATGAGCAATTCTGTGCCAAGACTTTAGATAGACTGAAAGCATTTTATTTTAAGTATATGCTCCCTCATGTGTCAGATGAGTTTCAGGCAGGCCGTCTTTTGCTATCCACAAGATGCATGCAGCTTTGTAAATAAGCAGGAATGAGAATAATTAGGGTTAAAGGGATAGTTCACTTTAAAAATAAAATTCTGTCATCATATACTCACCCTCAAGTTGTTTTAAACCTGAATTAATTTCTTTCTTCTGCTGCACACAAAGGAAGATCATTCTTCAAAATATCTTCGTGTTCAGCAGAAGAATGAAATTCATACAGATTTAAAACAACTTGAAGGTGAGTATATGATGACAGAATTTTATTTTTAAAGTGAACTATCCCTTTAAGGATAGGATATTAGATAATTGGGGTGGGATGCATTTTAAATTGGTCGTGTTAAACGAAATATATTTGTGATTTTGTGTTTTAGAAAATATAAATGATTAAGTTTTATAAAATCACTTGTGTTTGATGTTTTCAGGAAGCTAGAGACACCTTCTACTGACCTTCATGTAGATATATTTCACCATTTCATTTTCATCAGTAATAAACCAATATGGTATTCATTTGCAAATTTGACATGACTTATTCCTTCTAACCAGAAGACTTAAGGGGAAATCTACAGAGCTCACATTATATGGTTTTATAATAAATTACTGACAGGTAACATCTGGTCACATTGTAAGGGTTTATTAAACATCTGGTCACACTGTAAAGGTTTATAAAAATAACTATTCACAAAGGTAACATCTGGTCACATTGTTAAGGTTTATAAAAATAACTTCACAAAGGTAACATCTGGTCACATTGTAAAGGTTTATAAAAATAACTACTTACACTATTTACACTGATTAGTTAAATCAGAATGAAAGCAAAAAGTTTCGACAGACATGGAACACACCTACAAATAAACATTTATTCATCCTCTATATCAGAAATGATGTTGCTTCGAAGGTTGCACAGGGCTGCACAAATTCTTCGAATTTGATCAATTTTAGGGGTGAGGTTAATTGGAGTGGTTTGAGACAGGACTTTGAAGTTTTTAAGTCGGCATATGACCCGCTCAACGTGGACGCGTACATTGGCGATGTGCCTAGTGTTAGTGGTGTCTTCTTCAGAGAGTTGCATGCCTCTCTTGGTGAATGCTGGAAGGACAAGTTTCACCTTCCTTTCAGAGAGGAGATCGGTAATGGTGAAGCCTCTGTCTGCCATTACTTCATCGCCTGGACGAAGGTATTCCAGGAACCCTGAATTTGCGGTTATGAATTTATCACTGCACCTTCCTCCATATGCTGGTGAAATGAACATGATCAGTCCACATGGTGCAATGGAGACCAGGTATTTAATGGTGTTCTGGCCGTAGTAATGGCTGTAGGACTCACCTCTCGAGTCAAGGTTGCGTGGCTTTTGAAGGGGTGTCTCTGAACAGTCGATCACACATGTTGTGTTTGGAAATTGCTCTCTGAAACACTGAGGCATTGTTGCCTGGATTGTCTCCCTGGGAAGCCATGGTATGTAACACCTCATCTTCTCCTCCATGATGTCAAGCCAACACGAAATCACCTTGCTTACAATAGACTGAAAAACACCAAACCTTTCAGCAAGATCACCCTGCAATAAATTAAGACGCAGCTTCATCAGAGTGATCAGGAGCTGATCCCAAGTGTGTAGCTGAAAGCTGTTGGTGTATGAATGGGTGAGGTGCTCGGCAAAGGTGGTCGTTTCTCAACAGAGTTATGTACAATGGCACTGGCTCAATGCATTGTGTTCCCATTTCAGATGTAGGTGGCTTCAGGTTGAGTTTAGATTTTGGAGTGTAGTTGTGGTCAGAGACAGATGGATCACAGGTCTGGGGCATGTGGCTGTGATCATCCTCACAGTTGTCCACTGCATCACTAACGCTCATTGATGCATCTATGGAAAAATATAACCATACAATTTTTTTTACATTACTACTTAAAATAGATCATGAGATTTAATGGATGATGGATGATGGACCTATAGTTACAGAGAACAGTGTGTAAAGAGAGATCCATTAAAAACACATGACAGTATACACACACAATCTCCTCTATTTAAGTCAATATCAATATCTGAATGAGAGATGTAGCTAGCTGGCCTGCTAACAGGAATAATGTGAGCTATTATAAGACTGTAATGTACCATAATATGTTATAATATCGTGAACATTAATTAATTCATTATTTCAGACTCGTAGGTCCATATCACAAAGTAAACGAAATATAAGAAATATGATATTTAACGTTATAGTTGGGCAATGGTAATAATGCAAGGTTCGTTGTATTTTGTTAACGGCTCGTTACTGATCTTAAATGTAATCATTGAATCAAGAATCTAACGTTAGGCTAACAAGCACATAGCTAATAGTTAGGTAAGGTAGCTTACCTGAATCTGACAACCTGTTCAGCACCTGGCGTGACTTCTTTGCCGGAACATTGTAGCCGAGCCATTTCTCGGGGTAAGGGTGTTCGTCAGTCGGCTTCCCGTCCTTAAAATGGTATGAACACACATAAGGGCGCTTGGGTGGGCACTTCAAGTTTAGCGCCTTCCGCCATTGCCTCAGGTGCTCCTCGTCTTTAGGTGGTGGGTGTAAATCGTAAACTGCACCACAACACTCAGATCGCATCACATTGTGTTCGTAACACAGTTTGTTCAATTGTTCTCGCCTCTTGATCCAATTATTATGGCAGCCCTTAACTGAACATATAATACTCGACATAATGTTTACGTCTAGAAACTAGCGTACCGGTATGTCTTCTCAGCCGGAAGTTGAAGTCCCTCTCAACCGGAAGTAAGATGACAAAATGAGCGTAATGGCGTCACCCTTGTAGTCGTGGAAAATAAGGTGAATACACAACATCGTTAACTTTAAAGGGAAAAGTAGCCCTATAGACTTACCTGAATAATTCCCAAGAAACAGAATCGGATGAGATTTTTATCCAAAAATCCCCCGTTGAACAATCCTCTGTCCTTAAGGTCACCAAACAAAGAGATAAAAAATTCCATGCATTCTTTCCTAAGAAATCCCCACCAACTCTCTATTCACTGGTTGGCTGTGCTTGCACCGTCTATGTAGCAGTCAATATTAGATTCCTGTAGAATGTTGCGTCTGAGGAAACGCTGGAAGTCTCTCACGTGCCCATTCTCTGTTCCACAGTCGCCTCTAATAATTCTAGGGCAGCCACCTGAACTCTCCACTGTTTCCATGTAATATCCTCCGATGACCTTCGGGTCACTGCTTGTTGTGTATGCATTCAGCCAAATGATTTTTCTTGAAAAGCCGTCAATACATCCGTTTATGCAAATACAATATGGTTTCAGTTTGTCATAAGAATCAAAGTGCCAGATGTAATTTGGTCCTTTTGCAAAATAGTTACGTCGATGGAGACGTCGGGTTTTCCTGCATTCTACACCACCGGGATCTAACGAGCTCAAAATTAAGCGAACATGTTCTTTTCTGATATGCAATCCATTTTCTTTACACTTTGCATGCATCCACCTGTATCCATGGAGCTGACCTGAAGTTTGGAGTTGATGCTGAATAAATACAATAGCGTCTTCAATACTTGAGTACTTTTTTCGTCGAAACAGACTTCTAGACCTCAAAATGAGTTTTAAATGTCGCTCAGTGATTATATATTAGTGTCGAAATGCAAGAACTGAAACAATGTCTTTATATTGAAGTCCTAATTTAAAATAGATTTCGATTAATTCATGCGCATCCACATCCATGCTCATTGAACGCAAACCGGAAATTGTAACGTGTGAGCAGGAGAAAGTTTCTCGTGCGCACGCGAAAGTCCGTATTATTATTTTTGCAAAGGTCCTCTCAGGGGCTCCGTATAATACACATTAGGTTGTGTAATTATAATGATAATAATAATAATATTAACCCTCTGGGGTCGGCAAACGCGCCGGCACGTTTTGCTGGATTTTCTTCACATAGTAGCACAATAAACTTAAATTACTCCATCATTTATGGTCATACAGAAAAAAGAAATATGTAAAAAGAATCTGTGATATGTCTACTTTTGTATGTGTCCAGTTACAATCAAAACAAAACATTGTGTTTTTGTAAAATAAAGAGAATAAACAGGGTGTGCTTTCTGCCTCTCTGCCTCGCTTAACTTTTTTTTCTTGAGCACGTCTATAAACTGAAACAAAACTCAGCGAATACTTGTCACACATTTATGAGCCATATATCTTTATAAACATTTAAGTGTGTACTTTTAAATGATCGGATTCAAACTGAAAACAAATATTCTCTGTTTAAGTAATTTGTATAAAACCAACAAGATGTCCAGCTTCTCAAACGCTTCCTAATTATTTTTAATGTGACCACGCCCACACGCGCAAAAGAGATTGACATGCAAATCTCCACATGGAACGCGAACACGCTCCTTACCTCAAACACAAAGCACCAAACTTCATAAGTCTCTGCTTTTCGTCGAGTTTGGAAGACGCGCCGTGAGCTTACATTGGATTTACCTCAGAAGAAGAAGAACGCTATTTAAAGACAAGAAAGGTGTAAGGTAAGAAATGTATTTTGAATTATATTAGTTATGTTATTGTTGCATAAACTTCACATTGCAGTTGAACTGTTGCTAGATAAATGCTGAATATTATAATGTTTAGACCCGTGTTTACTGTTAAATACTATCTGCTCGGATATCTGCTCAAACATTGATATGTATATGGTAACAATAATGTTTCATAGTTTGGAGCGGCTCGATCGCTTCAGTAAATAACCCTAATCCTAACCCTAACCCTAATCCTTTGAAGTATCTTTTAGTCAGTAAAAGTGTATTAGTAATGCAAAAACTGATAACAGACACAAAATAGAGGGCTGCATTGGGATTGAGTCCCACGGGACCCAACGCAAATCTCACGGGAGCGGGCAGTTTGAACTTTGCTGCGGGCGGGAATGGGCGGCTAAAAAAAAACACTGCGGGATCGGGATGTAGCCTAGCAACATGATGGAGATGTCAATAATGGCGCTTTTCCACTACACAGTACCAGCTCGCCTCGGCTCGGCTCGGCTCGCCTTTGTTTGGTTTTCCACTGTGTAAAAGTTGTAACTGTATCTGCTTCCAGGTACTTTTTTTCGTACCACCTCCGGTGAGGTTCTGAGTGAGCTGAGGCGAGCTGAGGCGATACTAAAATGTGACGTGAAAACACGGCAGACTGCTGATTGGTAAGAGAGAATCATCACGCATCATTGCACGCGCCAGACGGAGTATCCTGAATAAAAAACAGCAAAAACAAAAACAAAACCATCCAAAAACAGCATACACTCGATTTCCTTCATTGTCCTGTGTGTATGTGTCCAGAATACATGCCGGCCAGGGAAACGAAACAAACAACCCCATGAATCTCTTTAATAATAGCAATACAAATACGTGTTTTTTCCTGTGGGACGGGAGAAGACACAAAATCAATGCATCTCTATTATTGTGCGGGAATAAATTCTCAGAGTTTTGCGGGTGCGGGCGGGAGTGGACATACATATTGCGGGAGCGGGCGGGAGTGTAACACATACGTTGCGGGAGCGGGCGGTAATGGTCAGAAATTCGGCGGGCACGGGCGGGAGCGGGATGAAGAAAACAGTCCCGCGCAGGGCTCTAACACAAACTGACTATACTTCAATAAACGAATGCTTTCACTTAGGGTGAAAGTCGTTTTTACCTCCCTACCTAACCCTAACCAACCCAGGACACATGACCCCTTCCAGCACCTAAACCTACCCACCCTAACCCTATATTTATTATCCCTGGACTGGCCAGCCCCAAATAGGCCTCTCACCCTAACCAGAATAACTCTGGAAAAACAGCCCTTCATAAAATAGTCCGAGGCCAAATAGCCCGCTCATGAACATACAGGACACTCAAATACGTAATTATATAAATAAATAAATAAATAAATAAATAAATAAACATAAGATATTATACATTACCACATCTATATTTTCATCCCTGAGTTCATTCTGGCGTCGATGCCAGACAGGTTGACCTCTTGACCTTCCAGACTGGTGAGTGATCCTGCAACCTGAAATTACAAAAGAAAAAAATATCATATAACAAATAGGAGTCTGGGATGGGATCCCTCCTGATCCCATACCATTGCAAAGCGGTCAGCGGAACGGATGGACAGTGCAAAACCGTCTTCAGGTCCCTCGGGACCTGTCGATTGGACTTACAGAAATCATAACCCTAACACTCAAATGACATTAGAGAATGCTCAGGTTAACCCTGGAACAGAGAATGTTGTGTGTGAGCCAGTTAAGAGCACACGGGCTAGACAGCCTCCTGTATGGTTAAAGGACTATGCTACAGAGTAAAGGAAAACCGAAAAAAAAAAAAAGTGAATGAAAGGACACTAGTGTTGTAGTAGGGAAGTAACTGAAAACATATGTTGAATGTGCTCATGTGTTTATTCATATGTTAGTTAATTTATATGATATAAGATACAGAAGTAAACATAGTTTAAGGGCATAATTCTATCTATCTATCTATCTATACATTTATGTCTTTCAAGGTCATAGGTGAATGATTCTTGGAAGTATGATTGTGGTTTTCATCCCTAATCCCCTAACCCTAACATCCCAATTACAATTACTAGCCCATGAATACTGACCTACCATTTAAACCATACCCACCTATCCCAAGTCTTAGGTCTAACCCTTGCCCAACCTCAATAGCTCCCCCAGACCTATCCATAACCCTAATCCTGAAGGTGAATGCAAAGCTAGAAGGGAGGGCAAGACAGTACAGTCAGACAGCGCTGACAGACTCGTCAAGGAAACAAAGGAGACAAAGGAGTGCAAGTGTCATCTTCTTTATACAGACCAGGGGCCTCATTTAAAACTGTTGCATATGCACAAAACCCTAACATAGAAAGATACGTACGGAATTTTCCACGCACATCTCGGGACTTATAAAACAATAAACCTGGTTTGCACCTTACGAAACTACAGACAATGCTTACAAACTCTGTTACTTTAACAGAACAATTTTAAACTCGGTTTTCATTCTGATATACAACATTTACATTAAAGTGTAATTGAATCCTGTGATGCAAAAGCTACATTTTCAGCATCATTACTCCAGTATTCAGTGTCAAATGATCCTTCAGAAATCATTTTAATATGCTGATTTATTATCAGTAATGCTGCTTAATATTAACCAGCACAACGGTTTCCAACATTAATAATAACCGAGTATAACATCAACATATACATATTACAATGATTTCATATCTTAAAATATCAAAATAGAAAGCCATTGTTTTAAAGTGTAATTATATTTCACAACATTAGTGTTTTTTCGTTACATGGCAACGCTGGAAGAAGTTGGTCAGATGAACACTGACAGTCTGCAGTCTTCTTTCAAAAATTGGACCAACATTGATGCTTTTCTCCACAATGATGCCACGATCCCCTTCCACTCGAGTTTGGTGGACCCCCATGCTAAATCGATTGATTACGCTTTTGACATTAATGGATTGGTCATCCAGTTGACAGAGTTGTTGGGTTTGAAAGCAGACTTTCACTACATCAACCTTCTACCATCTCCGAGCGCACTGGTCCATTCTGAAAAAACACGTGCAACTACGCGACTGCAGTTCTTCAGGGGTGGAAGCACTACGATGCAGCCAAGGAATAATGCTGGCACATGTTGATGGTGGATACTTTTTGAACCTAACCGTCATGAGCAGTAACATGCGGCATCCCCACCATCACACAACCAAGACACATTCGGCAAAAGAAAATGCCATCGAAATTCTCAATAATGTGATTGAAACCTTCAGGACCAAGCTCAGGAACCTATCCCCAAGGGACCTTGCTCATCCAACAGTCCAAAAAAACAACCCATGGAATCTTGCCTCGATGAACGTCCTTAAAAAGGACAGACGGTTTATTCTGCAGCTGCTGGATGAGTCAATTCAGCAGATCATTGGCTCAAATAACTACCTGACCATTTTAAAAACCTTGTCCATATTTGGCCAGAAAGATGACAACTCCTTGGTACTTTCCAGGCTGGTAGACCTGGCCCATGTTCAGAGCATGTCTATCCATGCTGCATGCATGTTAACCGCAAAGGACCCATCCACTCATCTGCTATGGTCACGCTACTGCAGGAATTGGTGGGCCCTCGGGGGAGACTCTACACCGCGCTGTCAATGCACGAGACGGTGAATTACCAGTCAAAATTGGACTTCAGTGACATGGACATCTCAGGTGAGCTGCGTTGTATCCTCCGGTCCGATAAACTGAACTTCTTGCAATTATATGTGAACTCACCGCACCTGCACATTCAGACCCCTTTCAAACACCCTGTAAGCGGTGTCATCGTGACATGCGGATTGTCTCATCCACAATTCACCAAGGCAATGTTGACGAGGGCGTTGTCCTACCTGGACTACATGCAAGACCTGGCAAGCAAAATGGCTTCTCAGCTGGGGTGCCGGATCGAGCAGGTGGTCTTCTTTGACGCGCGCACAGGCATCCCCCCAGCTCTCAGTGCTGCCGACGCGTTCAGTGTGCCGAATTTGTAGAGGCTCCTAGCTAAACGCCCTTTGGTTGTCCCTTTTTTGGACAATTCCCAGGGTGAAGGCCTTTTGACCACCTGCAAGCAGGTGTTGGATCACATCACCAAAACTCTAAGGAGCTTGTTAAACTCCCACCTTGGAATGGGTGGGTTTGAGGAATCCTGGAGCAGCTTCCAGCTGGAGGAGTTTTTCTACGGCCAGCCGCTTGGATGTACCATACAGCGTTAGCCTGGGGACAAATTCCACAAGTCCATTTAGCCTCACATTTCAGAAGGGATTCTAGGGGCTCATGCCTTTCTCCAGTGCCACTTCTAACATTGAACCTCCACCTTTGGATCACTGGACCCGTGACAGACTCCAAATGTCCAGAATCAAGAGGATCTTCCCTTTGACTGAGGTGCTTGACACTGCCCCAGCTGTCACTGGCGAAGTGCTGCTCAAAGTATTGATCTGTGACCTCTTCAAAATGAACGAAGGAATTCAGAGTCTCTCTGGCTCTTCCCCACCAGGGATACTCAAAGGTTACTCTGGACACATTTGTGCAAGAGTTGGCAACCAGGGATGCTTTTCCAGGTCCTCACACCTTTGGACGTGCCAGGACATTGGTGGAGAGGACTGGGAAAAATGTTGCGGAATGTTTACTGCTGGGGTTTCAGGAGCTAAAAATTAAATACTTTCCCGCCGTTTCATTCAGAGATTATAGGGAAGCCAAACGCATTTACTGGAAGGCCAACGAATACGTGGAGTTGTTATACGGAAAACAGACAGCGTCTCTACTGGCAAGAGCTGTTGCTGTCAATGGGGATGTGTGCCTGGAAATAGAAAGGCGGTCACTTTCTTACCCCCAGAACTTGGAGAAGTACAGTGATGCGGGGATAACCTGGATGGAGGCTGTCCTTAGGCGTCTGCCAAGAACCCTGGATAAAGCTGGACATTTAAAAACGGTTACCTTCATCAGCTGTGTAGGCATGTTGATGAATGGAGATTTTGTGACCTATGAACACCTCAAGACCCTGATAGCGGACATGCCTTTGTTGCAGGCCCAACTGCAAAATCTCCAAATACAGTCCCGCTTCCTACTCCCAAAACATTATGGAATCAACATCTGGAGACTGCATGACTCCATTCCTTACAGGATGGCTAAACGGCCCCCTGCTGCCCTGCCCACCAACATGCAGGCACCCCAATTTGATGATGAAAAGAACACAGAGGAATCTTTTGAGGATGTGCAAGTTGCACCCGAACCAGACGACCTACCGCCTAGTCATCGTTCTACCAGCAGATTCCTACCTGCACACACATCCCTAAGGTGGAGCTCACAGGAGCTGTCCTTGGTGGACCTGGACCAAGCAATATCACACAAGAAGGCCTATGAAGCCTACCTCAAGAGCTGCTCCATCCTCATGATTGCAGCCAGGACATTCCATGCCTTCAAGCAAAAAAGACTCAAAATGTTTGAATGCCAGTGACAAGCTTGTTTTGAGATTACAATAGTCAAGAAATAAGAGTATATCTTGAGAACAATCATAATGTTGTGTCCAAACTCACCAATGTATATATATATATAGTTGTTTATAATTTCTAAACTAATCCAAGACATGTTTTTAAATATTATAGTTCAATAAAGTTTGACAAACTTGCCTGATTTGCTCTTTCCACTTTCTTCAACTTGACATTGCTTCAACACCTGTTGAAATGATGTACCTGTGATACACAAACAAACACGTTCAGGGTGAAATTTCAGCTAGCTTAATGGTTACATGTTATTCAAAAAGATTTACAATAGTGCTGTTCAAAAGAAATATTGTTTAATAATAACATTTACTAAAATTGCATTTATATTAAATAATGACATATTAAAATGTCCAGTTATCAATTAAATCTACATATCCAAAAATCACACTGTTTCATAATAACATTCATTTGAAATACCTATTAATTTAAAAGTAAAAGAGTGAACTCAATCATGGTCAACCAATACATTTTGAATCACAATACATGTATACAAACATGAACGTGTGTGTGTGTGTGTGTGTGTGTGTGTGTGTGTGTGTGTGTGTACACAAGATAATGAGTCCTTTTTCTTCTGTAAACCCTGACTGCCTGAAGTGACCCCAGACAGACAGATTAGCCCAAAAGGACCCTAAACCATGCCCAAAATAACCCAGGCTAAACAGCCCGAGGTTAAATTGCCCGTTCATGAACACCCCAGACATTCCTCACCCTAATTAAGTAAATAAACATAAGATATTATACATTGCCACATCTGTATTTTCATCATTGAGTTCATTCTGCCATCAATGCCAGGCAGGTTGACCTTTTGACCTTCCGGGCTCGTAGGTGATCCTCGGGACCTGAAATGATATTTCACGAGTTCACACTTACAAATAAGTTAGATAGAATAAATGTTATGCATATTTGGCGTGCTGTCCACAGAGAGGGCTCCAAGCTCGGATATTGGGTCCGAACCCAGAGTACTCCCCCCGTATTGCTGGTTAGGAAGTAACCAGGTGAGTGTGAGGAGACGGGGTGGTGGAGGGATGCTGAAAACTGTCGAGGAACCTTGGTGAGTCAAATGAGTAATAGATCTCCACTCATGCTGATTAGATAGACATGGTGATTACTGATTGTTGACAGCCGGTTGGAATATTGTGATAATTGGATCAATTATTTGAACGTGCTCCTCCCGAACTTTGTTAATAAAACATCAGAAGTAAACATCATAGCGTAAGCCGGAGTCTGTGACGGGTTCCCACACTATTGCAAAGTGATAGACATTGCAAAACCGTCTTCATGTCCCTCGGGACCTGTCGATTGGACTTACAGAAATCCACACACTGGAGGACCTCCACAACATAAAGCTATGCTGCAACACTGGAAAGCACATTTTAACTGTTCATTTATGAGAGTCCAAAACAGGACCAGAATAAACTCATTGTGGATCTCTCAAAGAAATTCAAATTATCTAAAGAACAAAGAGAAAAAAAAGCTCTGCTAGAATTACAAAGAAATAGGGATATTATTATAACACCTGCTGATGAATTCAACTGAATGCAACTATTATTAGGGAAAACACTCAGGTAGGACAGAGACAGTTGGCAGTGAAGGAACACTATTGCACACTAGAGCCATATACATCCACAAAGTAGAATTTTAGTAATGTACACATAATGATGTATAGTACAAACATGTAGAATGGGTGCAAAGTGCATTACCAGTGAGTATACACAAGATGGCAGTCTATGTCCATTTATCAAAGTGTGTCGGAGCCATTTGTGACATTTATGTTTAAGTTAATTTAATGACCCCTGCTGGTGAATTATGATCTTGCGGCCTTGGAAGGCCTTGGAACAGAAGGAGTTAAAATTGCACACCTGTGCCAATTAGTGGCATAGAGGTAGACAAAGGAGGAATCCTTGAGGTTTTGGAAAGTTTTGGAATTGGATGTTGGAAATGCATGGACGCCAGCAGGCATATGGTTTTCAATTTATTTACTTGTCGGTTTATTTATCAGTTTAGTGACAGTTTATCGCATTGCAAGTATTGGATGGATTACCTCGTTCGTCATCCATATTTATGTTTTTGTTATTACAGGTTTAAGTTTATTTATCGAGAGAATCAAATGCTATACTGGAATAAAACGAACAATCTATTGAAACCCCTGAGGCGTCCGAAGTGACTTACTGGAAGGTACTACAAAGTGATCACTCTTCAAAAAGAAAGAACAAAACAATTAACACAAACAATTAACACACACACACACACACACACACACACACACACATAAGTAATGTAGAACAAGATAGTCAAATTAACTACACTGCATTCACATTTGCAGTTTGTTCTTACTAAGATTATGTTGGAACAGCTCAACATCATATAATGTATAATTTTGGTCTCCTCATTTAAAAAAAATATATTTCAAATATAACCAGTACAACTCATGTGATGACATTAGTTCATTCATATGCATTTTTAATATGAGTAAATCAAAAAACAAAAACCTAGATGAACTCTGAGCTATGGCTACACCGTATCATTTTGAAAACGGTGAGATCTTTTTAAAGTTATACAACATACCTTCAGTCAATGGGCTGACTCCCTGATCAGTGCCCTGACTACTGAACCATGGGGCTGATTGAGACGCACCCCTGGCCTTTGAAAGCAGCCACACCAAGTGTATGTGTTCAGATGTCAAAGGTCAAATTTGCACCCCATAATTAAATGATCCTTTATGATTTCTGGAACCTTTATGTGGCTGCTAATTGGGCTCAAAAGCCGGCAGCTGAGGCTCACTGTAAGAGGAGAAACGGTGCACACCTGTGTTAGAGGAGCTATCCCTGGTCCTGAATGGCGCTATCCGTGGTGCTGGATGCATTATGCTACCACAATACAGACAGAGATAAATCTATATTGGGATTTACAATGTTTATACACACAAAGAACAAAAACATTCAAAATATTCACACTATTTACACATCCAACTTTGATCCCTTTTCATCCCTATCTTATCTCAGAAATAAATTCTTAAAGGGGTGGTTGATTGCTATTTCACTTTTTTCATTTTAAATACTGTGTAATGTTGCTGTTGGTGCATGAACAGTATCTGCAAAGTTGCTGCGCTGAAAGTTCAACGTAAGCGGAGATATTGTCTTTTAAAAATCAGGAAGTTTAATGCCTACAAAAACGACTCGAATGGGACTACAACGAGATACTTCCCGGGTTTTATACGTAACTAACCCATACATTTACATCAACCCTCCCTCCGGAACATGTTCTGCTGTCGAAGAGGAGTTATAGTGGAGAGAGCTGTAGCTGTCAGGTCTTCTGTGTTCAGGCTTCCTACAGACGCTGTAGTTCGTCAACAATGGTTAAAATTTAAGTTTGATTATGTTCCTGACAATTACAATCGTAGTTTAGCTCTCTGTGCTGCGCATTTTACGGAAGACAGCTTCCAGAATCTACACGAGTTCAATGTCGGATTCAACAAGAAACTATTACTCCAACATGAAGCAGTTACAGCTATAAAACCAGAGGCCACAACCTGCAAGTAAGATTTAATCATTTTAAATGTATTTGCCTGTATAATTTAAGACGTAATGTTTTAGTTTTATCAAGGATGTAAAAAAATGCCAGCGCTGGCTTTAGTATATGACAGATGCGTATAAACATTTTGGACCCGAATTTGTAATATGTACAAATTTTGTAAACGTATTTTCCATGTATAGCTACTTTATGACGTATTTTTTTTATTTGATCAAGAACGCAAACCAATGCCAAAGCTGTTTGGTTATAGTAGCTAGTTAGTTCGATGTTATTTTGTGTGTATAAGAAACGTGTGCAAACTTCAAAAAATTATCGCAACAGCAAACTTCAGCTGCTGTTATCATGTAAGAAAACGACAAACTGAGTAAACTACCGGTAAGTTTTGTGAATAGTTAAACGGTTGTTCATTCTATCAATAAAACAATATGTTTAAAAAACGGTATTACTCAGTCATGTATTCAGTTATATTAAATGTTTAATCAGGGGGAAAGCGTATCTCAAAAGCTAACAAACAGCAGTAGCATTTTCAAGTATCAGCGTGTGGAAATTCTTTGAGAAAATAATAATAATTAAAAAAAAATTACCATTCAGAAACGTTTAGTAAGAGCCGTGTTTGCGGAGGTTCTGCTTGACTCTCTTCATCACCGCTCTCTGGGTCTGATTCTGGCTCAAACTGATGAGGCAATATTGACACCATTACATTTGACCGGGCCAGGAGCACATGCAACTGTCGCCCGTAAAGGAAATGGGCGTGAAGATTCCGGACGCAGTTTAGCCAATTACAACACACCGGCCGAACTAACCAATCTGAGCTCATTGCCTGTTTCTGAGGGAGTGGTTTCATAGACTCAGGAAGTCAACCGGTCGTTCAAATGACAGAGGAGGAAGCGGCTTACAATAAAGGTGAAATGTATGAAAAATAAGGCGTTTTTTAACAAACGAAACACGAAGACATGTTATATTGCAGCCCATAAACACAATCAAGCAAAGAAAAAAGGCAGTAAACCACCCCTTTAATATCAACCTCAAACTGGGTAAAATAATGACTACTGACAAAAGCAAACTTGTTGAACATATGTTTATTAAAATACAAAACTTAACATCAACAACAACGACAAACAATTAACTAGTGTGCAAAATGGAGTATATTAAATGTACTCATGAATGAAAACTTCAGTCAAAGTATATGCATTTTAACAACAACAACAACGAACAATTAACTAGTGTGCAAAATGGAGTATATTATGTAAATGTACTCATGTATGAAAACTTTGGTCAAAATGGAGTGTACTAAAGTGTCAGGGTGTTACGTGTTATTGACGCTTGAACACTAGCTTTAGAAACTTTAGTTGAATTTTTTTTTCTCCTGCTCCACAACCAGCTCACTTCTTCTCCTCCTCTTCAAAGTGGTCTTAATTCTCTCTCCTAGGTACACCTGAAGATCCTTGGTCCCCCGAGGGCTCCAGCCAGGACTCCAGAGTCCGTGTCTCTCACCAGCTCCTTTTATTACTTCTGCCTTGTCTGAGAGGCCCTTGGTGTCTGAATAAAAATAAATATTCAAACAAACAGGTTAACACTCATGACTAGCCAAATTATACAAATATTTATACATTTAGCCTCAACGTACAATGGAAAGGAAAATGTCAACATACCAGTAATTTTCAGTCTGTCCATTTGTAAATTGAAGAATGCAGCCTGGAGTCCTGTAAGTTTCTCCTGTCTAGTGTGCCTCAGTCTCGTGTAGGGCCTTAGTTTGGCAGCTAGTTCGGGTTCCAGATCGTCTGGAGACTGGGCCAGCTTGCGCTTGTGCAAAGCGAGCTGTCTCTGAAGTCCTGAGGAACTGGCTTGCGCGAGAGGTAAACTCTTCAGGTCCACGGAGACCTCAATGTCGCGTCCCACATCTGGAACCTGGGTGGATGAAAGTGCTTCAGCTCGTTCTGAGGTCTGGTCAGGGATGGATTCAAAGGACCTTGCTGTGGTCAACACCACACACTGACTTGGGCTGATCTGAGATGAAGAAGCCACACTCTTCAGGTCCAGGAAGATCTCCATGTTGCTTCCCAAATCCGAAACACGGGTGGATGAAAGTGCTTCAGCTCGTTCTGAGGTCTGGTCAGGGATGGATTCAAAGGATCCTATTGTGGTCAACACCACACACTGACTTGGGCTGATCTGAGATGAAGAAGCCACACTCTTCAGGTCCAGGAAGATCTCCATGTTGCTTCCCAAATCCGAAACACGGGTGGATGAAAGTGCTTCAGCTCGTTCTGAGGTCTGGTCAGGGATGGATTCAAAGGATCCTATTGTGGTCAACACCACACACTGACTTGGGCTGATCGGAGATGAAGAAGCCACACTCTGAAGGTCCAGGAAGATCTCCGTGTTGCGTCCCACATCCGAAACCTGGGTGGAGGAAAGTGCTTCAGCTCTGCTCAAAAGGCCATGAGCACAGCGTGTCGGCGTGCTCGCTTCAAAAGAAGTAGAAGCCACCATATTGCAGACCTCCGCTTCTATTACAGTGATCCTCGAAGCCAGCGTGTCGAGTATCCTGTCCACAGCGTCCATCTTCTTGGTCACAGATTCCCCAATGGCCTTCACCATTTCTTCAACACCATGTTTAGCAGAATTAAAGTTTTCCTCCAGCAGCTGGAGGTCAGATTTTACCGGTGCCTCTAGCCTCTCTCTGTAGCAATTCAGCTCCTCCGTCAAGATGGACTCCTTGAAGGCTATTAAATCCTTGTGCACCTTGGTCTGAGAAGAAAACAGAGATTCTCTTATGGCCTTCAGCTGCTGGAGGAAAAAGTCCCTCATAGTGTCGAGCCTTAAGCACAGTTCCTCCTCCATGCTGAGGACATCTTCTCCGTCATCAACGTCGTCCTGCACATTTTCAAATGGCCGCTCACCCTCCGACATCTTCGTCAGAAAAACAGAGACATGCGAATTGTGAGAATTTTTCGAGAACGCTAAACAAACAAAAATAAAAACGTATGCGCTCGATTGAGGTTGATAAACTATGACGGAAACACGTTCCATGAATAAATCCCTCAAAGTTCAACAAAGAAAAAGAAAAAAAATCATGTGATTTGAGTGGATAGAACTGGACTCACTGGACCAGTTAGCTGTACCATTTTAATAAACTGTTACAACTATCCCCATCCCAAGGAGCCATAACACATAACGGTTTTGACACGCAAGTTTGGAGTTAGCATAAATGGGTTAAAATTAAATTGGGTAAACGGCTCCTTCAACTAATGTAATTCAAATAATTGTCTCTACAATACAATGAATGCTAGAAGTGTAAAAAAAAAAAAAAATTCCTTTGTTTCCTGAAAATCATTTGTTGGGTCATAAAATCTACAGTGTTTCTCATGTCACAAGACACTTCTACTGTAAGCTTATAGCCAGCTAGAAATGTTTTGTTCTAAAAATGTTCTGAAAACATTACCATGAAGTTCTAATAATCTTTTCAGCGGGTAGTTATATTTTGGTTCCCAGAATGTTCTCCTAAAAGGTACAAAGCAAATTGAGTGATGATTGAGCATTATTGAAGACACCCGATCTTAACAAGCAGAATCCCTGAAGAAGAAAAAAAAAACACAATTTCACCATTATTGAGATCAGTGTTTGCTTTAGTTGGGCCTTAAGCCATCAACTTTAGATTTTGTTTGGCTGTTGTAACTGAGTTATAACTGCCAGATGAACAAAGAGAAAAGGTGATCAGATGTTGTTGGTCATGTTTAGACATAATAATCATCATTTGACCTGAATCACAAAACTCTTTTAGAGCCTAATCTCTGACTTGTATTGTTTATGTCAGCACTTTAAATCTACAGCATAAGAACTGTAATTTTTAACATATTTCTTAAAAGTTGTTCTGATAAAAAAAAAAAATATATATATATATAATCTTTAGTTTAGGCACAAAAAGACATCAAGAATCAGTGTATTAATCTCAACAATGGTGACAAAAGTCATAAATTAGTTAATAAATTAAATCATAATTTATTCATACTGCAATGCACGATGGGAACCATGAATGAGTTTTTTGATTGGTGGCACCCAGAATGCACTGCAATTGGCTATGTGCCCAAGCGTCGCGACGAACTTCCGCTATTGTCAGAAGTTGGCATATCAGTTTCCGGTTTACGGCCACTTCATCAGCATCCGCTATAAACAAACAAGATGAGTGCTGCTGTTGTACGAAATAAAGAGATATAATGTGCGTGACACATCTAAGTTTCTAAGAACTGTAGGTGGATCTAACGGCCGTTTCACACTCCGTGTGCCGTGTGTGTGTGTGTGTGTGTGTGTGTGCGTGCGGTGCAGGAGCAGCACGCGCTATGCTTCACATTATGATGCGTTTGCAGTGAATAACTGATTCACGGCAGTACCACAAACACTTACTATTTTTATTTAAAATCCAGAAGTTATGCTGCAACTTTTATTTAAAACAAAGTTTTGTCAGCATTGCGATTCTCTTTGTACACATATAACTTACACTCTTTAATGGACGCATGCACATTTAAGCACAATTTAAACAACGTTACGTGGGGCTATTATTCCATGCATTACTTATTAAGTTGCTCAAGCAAGTGGCCAAATATTTAACTGTAAATTGACAAAAACAGCCGACTCTCATGCCTTTTCTTTTCCATTTAAATATTAATAAAATAAATCTTGCATGTCACAAAGAACTTGTTTTTCCACCTCCACGAATGAGACGAGTGTTGTTCATTATGTCGCCTTGTTGAAGTAAATTGTAGTTTACCTTGCTTTACCCCGGTCTTCTAAAAGTAAAAAGATGACTGTAAAAAATAATAGTAGGCCTAATTAAATGCATTTATGGTGAGATTTCTACATTTTATTTAATTAAACCCATTCATGGTGAAATTACTACATTTTCAGGTCAATCTTTGTTCATTTTGACCACGAAACATGCGCTGTCACTTTAATTCAGCGTTTGCGGCACAGCAAAAATAGACTCGGTGCGGAAATAACGATATCTGCACTTCTGTATGCTTTATATTTGCCGCACCTGGAACGATCGACGGACTGCAACCGCGTGCAGTGTGAAAGCTCTAACCTGTTAGCATGGGTACATATAAGGAGCATTGCTGTGTGCCACTTTGCTCTGCTTAAAGTCGCTAACAGCCATTTGAGCTTCAATTTCGCTCACAAAACCTTTGCATTCTATTACGAGCGAACGCATGCATACATGCATGTGTGTATTTATATACAAAGTAATTATACACAGTACACACACATATATTATGTAAACACAAACTTTTATTCTGGATGCGATTAACTGCTGCACAGCCCTAATTGAAATATAGATTTAGAAAAATTGTGTGACGACCCTTAACCGTCTAGTATGAAAGCCCATTTTCACCACATAAAAAAACATCAATAAAAATATGACATAAAAAGACGATATTATGATATACTAATCCACAATTATGAGATGAAAAGTCAAAACTTTGACTTGCATATTCATAATAATGCAGCTGAAATTGACATACTAAGCAGAAATCATGACATTAAGTCATAACTATGACATTAAAAGCCGAAATTATGACATTTTACTTCAACAAGGCGACATAATGAACAACACTCGTCTCATTCGTGGAGGTGGAAAACAAGTTCTTTGTGACATGCAAGATTTATTTTAATAAAATTTATGGAAAAGAAAAGGCATGAGAGTCGGCTGTTTTTGTCAATTTACAGTTAAATATTTGGCCACTTGCTTGAGCAACTTAATAAGTAATGCATGGAATAATAGCCCCACGTAACGTTGTTTAAATTGTGCTTAAATGTGCATGCGTCCATTAAAGAGTGTAAGTTATATGTGTACAACGAGAATCGCAATGCTGACAAAACTTTTTTAAAATAAAAGTTGCAGCGTAACTTATGGATTTTAAATAAAAATAGTAAGTGTTTGTGGTACTGCCGTGAATCAGTTATTCACTGCAAACGCATCATAATGTGAAGCATAGCGCGTGCTGCTCCTGCACCGCACGCACACACACACACACACACACACACACGGAAACGTGAAACGGGCGTTAGATCCACCAACAGTTCTTAGAAACTTAGATGTGTCACGCACATTATATCTCTTTATTTCGTACAAAAGCAGCACTCATCTTGTTTGTTTACATCGGATGCCGATGAAGCGGCCGTAAACCGGAAACTGATATGCCAACTTCTGACAATAGCGGAAGTTCGTCGCGACGCTTGTGCACATAGCCTATATGCTTTTTTATTGTCACCATTGTTGAGATTCACAGGTTGAATCTGGATGTCTGTGTGTCAAACTATTATCTTTTCAAAATCTTATGAACAGTACTTTTAAGAAATATTTTGGATTTTATATAGAAAATACAAAAAATTGTATGATGTAGAATCACCATAACTCTCTAAGTGAGTTTAGTGACTCAAATTATAATTGTGTGAAAACATAACCAACACCACCTGATCACCTTTTCTCTTTGTTCATCTGGCAGTTATAACTCAGTTACAAAAGCCAAACAAAATCTAATGTTAAAAGGGTCAAGAGCCCAACTAAAGCAAACACTGACCACCATAATGGTGATTGTCTCCTTCTGCTGGTTAACATCAGGTGTCTTCAATAATGGTCAATCATCACTCAATTAATCACTTAATTATCTCATTCATTTTAACACTCTTCGGCATTGTTCATTTAACACTCACGTGTTAACACTCTTGAGTGTGGAGTCAAACAAACTCCCAGGAAAGTTCATTTAACCCCCTGGGGTCGGCGGGGTCGGCGGCGATACCAGCTCGCTTTTTTTCTTATCAGTTCAAAAGAGATTCATTTTGCTCTGTTGACTTTGATATTACAAACAAGTTTCATACATCAATCGATTCTGTTAAATGTGTATTATTTTTGTGTATACTCACAGTCACAATAAAAACAAAGTGTTGTGCTTTTTGCCAAATAAAGAAAAATAAACATGATGCGAGTTCTGCCTTCTCTCTGTCAGTGTAGTCCATTCTGAAACGCGTCCGAAAATGAACTGTAACTCAGCGAATACTCAGTCAAACAGGCATACAGACGCACAGGCATGAAGCTTGAATTCTCTTCTTTTAAATGAAGTAATTTATATATAAAAAATATATTCTCAGCTTGTGAAATCTGTATGAAAAGAGAGCGATTCCAGTCGAGCTCATTCAAATGTAATATGACCACGCCCCGGAGAGCGCGCGCTATTCAAACGTAAATTCTGAGAACCATTTCAGACCTGTGAAACGCCCACATCAGCTGTAAACACAGCGCGCCGCGAGTGAGGCATAATATAGCCTACCTAATAATCCTGGAGAAAAGTTTCCTCAGAACAGTGCTGATATGAGGAGCAATAGATCCCGCTGAGGAGTGAGGTAGGCTAAGTTATCTTTTCTCAAGTGTTAATGTGGAATAACGTTATGGAATTACGTTAGTGTAGGCCTATGTAAACCGCAAAAAGATGAATCGCATTTCTATAATATGAATCTGTGAGATGAATGAAGGGTACATATTTGTAAAGAAAGATTTGTAAAGTTTTCACTGTGTAGGATAACTTTCTCTAAAAACATCCTCAAAATGTTAGTTTTAAAACGTTATATCTTAGTTTACATTTAACCTTATAGAAACATTATTTGAAATGAGAAATCATCCTTAAAAAATTCTTTGAACATTACATTCAAATGTTTACTTTAAAACATTAACCAAACTTGGAGGGAACATTAGCCAAAGTTCTGAGAAGGTTCCCTGCTAGCAGGAGATGGGAATATATGATCTTAATGACAGCACCATGGCTCTTTTCTGATTTCTCAAAATGACAGTGTTACAACTATACCCGGTTACAACAACCCCCATACGCACAAACAATATTAATGAGTACTCACAGGATGTCTAGGCAAACAGAAAAATACACATGAATATTTATTTTATTTATAACACAGATAAAAAAACATATTGTTGCAGATCTGCAATGTTTCATTATTCAAACGATTTCTAATAGGCTGCTGTTAAAGACTTAGGTAGATGATTTTGCCCCATATAATGGTTTCACATTCAATCAAGTTATGTGTTGATTTTTGATGCTGATCCCTGATTTCTCTATAAAGTTGGTTTTAAACAATGTTGAACGCACGCACACACACGCACACACACACAGTAAACTTTAAAAACGCAGTTAGAGAATAAAGGCATCCATATGTGTTGGGTAGCTGTCCATGGTCCTGAACACTGATTGCTGTCACGGTTGGAGATCTCCATGTTGCAAATATTAACCACAAGAACGATATACCAAGAAAAAAAAAGAAAAAAAGAAAAATATTATTAACAATTAACACATTGCAAAAGCTATAAATTTAAATCTTACACACACACACATCTTTGAGACCATGCCAGTCATCAAGCCATGGAAGATCTCTCCCTTCCCCTCGGAATGATTCTCGACGAACGCCGTAGTCCCACAGGAGTTCCTCATTGATGGTCCCGTAGGGCAAAAAAAAGAACAGATTCCTTAGGTCCATCAGAACAGCTTAAGGAAACTCTCTGAGGCCGCACATTATTTCTCCTTCAGGAATGATTCATCCTCCTCCCAAAAGTTTCTTTGTCAGGGTGACAGTCACAGGGGAATTTCTGTGCATCGATACAGAGAGGACTGCCACCCTTGCCAGTGAAGAAGAAAATGTATGATGGTTCCCCAGTGAGGGTCTCCAGCCTACGCTGCCCTTCCTGTTTGGAGACTACTTCACCATGGTAGTCACAGGCGACCTGGTTCTTCTTGAAGTTCATCGTGGCAATGACCCCTGCACAAAGGTAAATGAACATGCTTTTGAGAAAAAAAAAAGCTTGCCTCTTGATGTTCCTCTAAATAATTACAAATGTTGGTAGTCACACCTTTGCCTTTCCCCTCAAAGTGCTTAATGGCCAGCCCTTTCCATTTCTGATGGACCACGGAAGAAATGAGGAGATGGTCATTTGGGACAGGGGACGGATCCTGGCAGGGCAGCCACGCTAGCAGAACATTGTCCACAGTTGGCACATTGGTGGTCCACGTGATTTCCTTAGCAATGGCAAGCTGGACACGAGACACTGTGGGGTTTTGCCCACTCCTGTTAGTGGAGTGCTCTGGGGAAATGGCATCAGGTGAGTTTTAGCATTAACAAACGCCATTAACAAACCTCACAAAATGTAGGCCGTAAAGTGACTAGCATTATTGTAAGCACTTACCAAGAATATACTGTATACGCAGCTTGTACTGAAGCCTCCTCCAGTAGTAGTAATAGCTGCGGTCCTTAAACCCTGCCTCTGCTGCCTGCGTCTTTGTCTGAGGCTTCCCGTGAAGGGTTATGGGAAACAGGTCTTTAAAAGCTCCCCAAAACCTAGGAGTTGGGTGCTGCACCACTGGGGTAGGTGGAGATGTCCTATAATGATCATAATAATAATAATAATAATAATAATAATAATCTGCTAAATTTAGCACAGTGAATTTATAAGGTGTGTTGATAAATGGCTCTTTTTTCTCTCTCTCTCTCTTAAAAATTCCAAAAACAATGTGAAAGTTAGAAAGTTTGAGTTCCAATAATGGCACTGTTGTGCTGTGTGGCCAGTGCATATGTGATGCAGCCCTTCTATGATTACAAAAATACACTAACACATTCACAAGTTAGATAGATTAGTTGTTGCTTTGTATTTGAAAAAACAAACAAACTCAGTTTTAAAAATCAATGGTAAAATAGGTTGTTGAATTTGTCCATAATGTGAATCTCAAAATCAATTGGCTGTGATGAATACAAACAACAAAGAAGTGTACATGACTTTACTATCTATTAAAAATAAAAAAATCAGAAAATGTTAGGCTGAAAAGGAATCTGAATGAATAGATAATTTCTTACAATTACCAAGCCTACGCATGAGGGTCACCTTAATGAGGTAAAGTCATTCTGTACCTCTCCAGCATCTGTGGTTGGTCCTCCTCAGCAGTTGACCAGGGTGGATTGACCACCATTCCTGCATGTGGCTCTGGTAGTGGCGTAGGTTTCTCCTGCATTCTCTTGACAAACCTGTTGGCAAACATTGAAGGGAGAAATTAAGGTAAGACGTCTATAATGGCCTGTCATTAAAATTCCGTGTTTCCATATATCCATGTTTGAACATGTCTAAAATAGGTCAGCAGATAGCTCACCTTGAACTCTTTAATACTTGTAGGACCCAGGTGATGGACCCACATCATTGTGGCGAGACAGAAGCTCCGGAAGTCTGTCTTGGTCTTTGGAGGGACCCCTTTATCTTGGCAGAGACGGTTGGACACCTCACCCATGTCCTCCTCTGTGAGAGCCAGAATTTCAGACTCCGGGATGGCAGCGCTAGGAAACGAAGGGACCATTACTATGACTAACACACCCTTGTACAGTCTATTACGCCCATCAGAAATGACAGTAACACTTTATTTTACAGTGTCTTTGTTACATATCTTGCATGTACTTACAACAGTATTAACTAACCCTCAACCAAACCTGAATCCTAACCAGGGTTATTATAGTTTTACATTTTTTATTAGTTTTTATTTTTATTTCGTTTTGAATTTTTGTTTTCAAATTCAGTTTAGTTTTAATTAGTTTTTAAAGTGGGTTTGCTAGTTTAGTTTAGTTTTTATTTTTTGAAAAATGCTTAGTTTTAGTTTAGTTTTTATTAGTTTTAGTGTTAGTTTTAGTCTTTTTTTGTAATTTGGGTTATTTGTCAGGGGCAAAATTCAAAAAGATCAGAAAAAGTATTGTGTAATAAAAACAACAAAAACATCATACAATTTTAGAAAAAAATTCACAACCCATTGAAATTCCTTTTCCTCTTACAAAATCCACACGCCGTACCAAAAATCTACACATCAGAATTCACACCCTATACCACAGCCGTACTATAGCCTGCTATAGTAATATAGTACTATATATAATATACTATAATAGTAACAATAGCCTACTCATCTGGATTGAAGCAGCAAACATTCAGTATAAAAGTACAAAAATGACATAACATATTTAATATTTGAATCACAGCTTAGGGAAGAGTGGGATAAAACGCCCCCCACCTGTTTTTCCCAAAATAACAACTAGAGGTAGTTAAGATACATTTTTACTGTTGCTATGCACTAAGTTGATAACGGGGATATACATATCTCTATGGAGACAGCTGACACCAGCCACATATTTGAAGAGAAGAGGATTACATGGTAAATGCTATAATTTTCAGATATTAGTAAACAAGTGTTTAAAAGAATATTGTTCTTCAGGATATTGCAGTGATGTATGATAGATGAATAGTGAAGTTCATATGTTATTTATAAGGAATATAATTATATTAAAAAAATTAAACATTTTTTTAATAAAGTCATAGCTTGTGGGGTAAAACGCTCCCCACGCTGAGGGGTAAAACGCCCCCCCCAGGGGCAATAGTTTCTCTGTATCATAATTACTATAATAACATATTTCTGTTTATCAAATATTTTGTTTTACACTTAATGCAGTATAACTAGGTGGTAAAATCAAAATATTTGAACAAAACATGAAAAAATTACCTCAAGTGAGCATTAGCTTGCTAGCACAGTTAGCTCACTGATGGAAGGTAGTGAAATTTGGCTATTTTGGACATTCCTGAAATAAATATTAATACATGTTGATACATTACTTGCCTTTTACATTTAGAGATTAAAAACTATTGTCTGTTAATTTTGCTGTTGATCTATGAAGCAAACTGGTTGGTAAGAAAGGGGGCATTTTACCCCACCGCTGTACGTACAAAAATATTTTCAGTCAAAATACTAATTAATTATGAAGGCTGAGCAATTTTAATATTTGGTGAATAACTCCTGCCATAGTCACTCAAAACCGGGATGGCAATTCTAGTCAAATTTATGTTTTGTTTCACTGTAATGTCACATTTTCCTTAAGGAGGGCGTTTTCCCCCACTCTACCCTATAACGGTAGTGTTTTGACATCGACAACCACAACCAAAAAGTGCATTTTACCTCAAAATTGCGACTAGTTAACTTTCTAAAGAAGGCGCAATCGCTTCTCGGGTCGACATTAACACACTGACAAAATTATATTCAGAATTTAAAATATTTTTATACCACTTTTTAATGTGTGATTGTGTAAAGGTGTTCACGAGATAGAGATACCAACCTTTCGCGAACTTGCTTTCAACGTCGAACGAACACTCGTTCTCATGGAGACGAAGTGTGCACGGAGGGGAGGGGCTGTGTGTGTGTGTGTGTGTGTGTGTGTGTGTGTTTGTGTGTGCGCGCGCGCGCATGTGAGAGACGCATGAGTGACAGAGAGACTGAGGAAGAGCAGGAAATGCAGCTGAACGAATACGCTGCGTGTTTTAAATGATGAATTTAAAAATGAAAGACCTTAACAAAGACGAAAACTAAGGACATTTACTCTATAATTTTATTTTATTTTAGTTAGTTTTGCCAAACACACATTACAGTTTTAGTTAGTTATCGTTTTTTTTGTAATGCCTCGTTTTTATTTTTATTTCAGTTAGCGACACTGTTTTTTCCCAGCTAGTTTTCGTTTTTTCGTTCGTTTTCGTTAACGATTATAACCTTGATCCTAACCCAACCCTAACTCTATAGTAAGTGCATGTACTTAATCAATATTACTCAGTACTTGAATGTACAACAATTACACTGTGGCAATGACACCGTAAAATAAAGTGTAACCGAAATGACTCACAATGCCTAGTTACCAATCCATGCACAGACCTCCCTACCTGTCATGCTCTTCTTTAATGAGGAATCCCTTTGCCTGAAAGTACTCTGCCAAGGAGTCACAATATGGGTCCTCCCTGACCAACTTCCTGACCTCAGAAAAAATAATGATCCTCCCCTCTCTTGTCCACTTCTCTTGTGACTCCTTGGCCCTCGAGACTTCTTCCTGGATACATCCATCCTCTTCATCCCGTAAGCACATATTTTTTAGATGTTGTTCAATTTTGGTCTGGGGCTTATGACAAATCAAGCAGTAAACTCACTGAAAAAAGTGAAACATCAGTGCAATTCATTCAAAGTATATATTTGCATTGGTCCAATGGAAAATTGTGATTTTCAGTTTATACCTTCTGTTTTCACTTTGCCTCAAAGTAAGTGTTACACCCTCTAAAATGATACTTTGGATTAACTTAAAAAAATTGATGTAATTTGTTACAGCTAATTTTTTTAGTTTTTCTCAAATTGTATTTATGATTTAGTTAAAACCATAAATTTTGATTAATGTCAAACCTAAATTTTAATTTTTTCCAACTCAACGTTTTACCTTTACCCAAAGTACACAGCAAAAACTCCAGTGTTAAATTAACACTCAAGAGTGTTAAAGTTAATGAGATAATTAAGTGATTAATTGAGTGATGATTGACTATTATTGAAGACACCTGATGTTAACAAGCAGAATCACTGAAGGAGAAAATCACAAATTGTAAGTTACCATTATGGTGATGTGTGTTTGCTTTAGTTGGGCTCTAGACCATTATATGTTTACTTTAATATTTGTTTGGCTGTTATATCTGAATTAAAACTGCCAGATGAACAAAGAAAAAAAAAAGTGATCTGATGGTGTTGGTTATATTATGACAATCATCATTTGAACTTGATCACTGAACTCATTAAGATCCTTATTTCTGACATAGGTTTATGTTGTTTATTACAGAATAACTGTGATTCTGCATAAATACCCAGAATTGTTGATATAATATAAAGGATTTCTTAAAAGTTGTTTTGGGAAAAAAAAAAATCTTTCTTTTAGGCACACGCAGACGTCAAGTTTCAGTCTATGCATCTCAACAATGGTGACAAGCAAAATATTCAATTAGGAAAAGGAAATTACATAGACAATTCAGATCATAATTTATTCATACCGCAATGCATGATGGGAGCCATTAATGAGTTGTGATTGGTGGCAGCCGCTGCAACATGCTTTATTATTGTCACCATTGTTGAGATTCACAGGCTGATTATTGATGTCTGTGTTTTTAAGTAAATTAATTCGAAAGTCTTTTGATTAGAAAAATGTTTATTAAATATTATGGGTTATATGAAAAATTCTGAAAATCATATGCTGTAGAATTACAGAGCTGATATAATTGACAAGTTAAACCAAACTATCTCAATAAGTTTCATTCTTCAGATCACAGCATGATTATGTCAAAACATAACCAACACCACACTTTTCTTTGTTCATCTGACTGTTATAAATCAATAACAGCAGACAAACAAAATTTAAAGTAAACATATAAGGGTGAAGAGCCCAACTAAAGCAAACACTATTCTCCCTAATGGTAACTTACAATTAGTGATTTTCTCCTTCAGTGATTCTGCTTGTTAACATCAGGTGTCTTCAATAATGCTCAATCATCACTAAATTAATCACTTAATTATCTCATTAACTTCAACACTCTTGAGTGTTAATTTAACACTGGAGTTTTTGCTGTGTACTTTGGGTAAAGGTAAAACTTAAAATTTTGGTTTGACATTAATCAAAATTTATGGTTTTAACTAAATCATAAATACAATTTGAGAAAATCTAAAAAAATTAGCTGTAACAAATTACATCAATTTTTTTAAGTTAATCCAAAGTATCATTTTTTTCAGTGCTGGCCTTGAAGGATTCCTGCACACAACTAAAGAGCATCTAGGTCAATCTAGGTGAACAGACCCAAAATTGTACAGTATTTACCTCACTTTATAATTTTACTAACTAAAACATATTTAATAAATAAATATAAAGCTTTATAAATCCTTTGAAGTATCTTTTAATCAGTAAAAGTGTAGAGCCACAAATTCTGATGGCAAATTATCGAGTATTTACCTCAATCTACTGGCTAAAACGTACTTCAAATGATTTAATAAAGTGTACCAAACCTTTTTTTTATTATTGTTATTTTTTAATTAATTTCACAGATTGACACATTAGCTTGTAAGTTTTTATAAAGTGGGTATCTACACCAATACATTGTGCAAACAATATTTTACAAATGTAGAAATAAAACCTTTTAATTTCACCTGAATCTCCTGTGGCTTGCATGTCTTTGGATTGGGACAATTCTGACAGAAATTCTATCTTGAAGAGCATTTTTGATTTATTCATCCCAGTGTTAAATAACTGCATATAATAATTATATAATTATATATAGACACATGTAGATGTGAAAATGCATAAAACACACAACACACACACACACACACAGTAAACTTTAAAAACGCAGTTAGAGAATAAAGGCATGTGTTGGGGTAGCTGTCCATGGTCCTGAACACTGATTGCTGTCACGGTGGTGCTCTCTCTCCGTGGTGCTGAAGATGGAGCATGTTTCCGTTTGAGGACCACTACCTATCTATCTATCTATTTAAAAGGTCCATCAATTAAATATACATATTTAAAATCACTCTGTTTCATAATAACTCATTCTTTTATAAATCCATGAATCAGTGCAAAGTTCTTGTGTGACAACTAGATGGCGGTACTGGTCCATTATTCAATGGGATCTGTATGATTCCTCATCGTATGATTGTGGTTTTCATGCCTAACCCTAACCTTAACCCTAACCTAACCCTAACCAATGGAAACATTTGAAGTGAAATATGATAATCAATATATTTTTCTGTAGTGTAGAGTTACTGAAGTGTTCCTTTTTAACGATTGATAGGCCGCCTGCTATAGGCTACTGTTATTATTATTTTATGCAGTCAAGTCAAGTCAAGTCATCTTCATTTATATAGCGCTTTTAACAATGTAGATTGTTCCAAAGCGGCTTTACAGAGATACAAGGATATCTTTACAAGCACTGCAGCCTATGCCTACAACCTGGTGTTCATTGTGTGTGTGTGTGTGTGTGTGTGTGTGTGTGTGTGTGTGTGTATATTTTGTGATTTTTAAAAAGCAATTTTAACCAGAAAAATCTAAAATCTATTCCCAATATCGTGCAGCCCTATAGTTTCTCTTGATATCAGCATGTTCACAGGGTTTTTTTTTCTTTTCTTTTTTTACAGGGACCAGATTGCTCCACTGATGAGTCCTTCAACTGGGATGAATGATGAGACTTCAACATTCACATTAGTCTCTGTACATGAACATGGTAAAGTGAAAATAAAACACCATGGAAATGAAAGGTATGTACTATGTTTCAGGAATGGCACAAAGGTGTGTGACTGGTTAAGTCTCTGTCTTTAGATCAGTGTGTTAAATAATGTGCTTTTTTGTCATTTGTTGTGTATCTTTGGATTATATTGTGTTGTAAAAAAATCCAAATAATCTAAAAGCCATTCTTTTTTAAATCTCCTCATTCTTTGTGCAAGGTTGCTCAGAATGATAGGGCCTGATAGCTCCTAATAGGGCCGTTAGGGAGTGTCTTTGTCTTTCTCAGGTGACATTAATACATTAATATTCAGGATGTGTTCACGCCTCTTCGCATAAAGCTTTCTAACACAAAACATGTCTTACAAATTTAAATGCAATATATTGTTTTATCTGAATGAGTTGTCAGGATGATTTTCACATAGTTTTAGAGCAAATATTCTAGGCTACGTGATACAATTTTCAAAAGTCTTGTGAAGAAATAATCAGTATGGGTTTCATGACCTTATTTCAGTGAGAATTTTTTTTTGTATTTTCACAAACCACGCATAAATGTCATTATCTCAAAACTACAAACTTTTACACACATGCTGCTGATATATTATTGTAGCAGAGTTTGTGCTGAATACAGTGTAATTAGACTTTAGCCATGAAAATGTCACAAGTAACAGAAATAAGCACAAATGTCAGAACACCTCCAGGGCCCAGAAAACAGCTCAGACCTCAGAGGGTTAATACTACACCTACCACTACTACTACTACTACTAATAATAATAATAATAATAATAACAATAACAACAACAATAATAATGGTTGTGCTTATATAGCAGAAAGAGAGAGAGAGAGAGAGATCAAAAACATCCATCAAAACCCCTGACAACTTATTTGTGATAATTGCAATTATTCTGCTGTTATTGTTTGTTATTTTAATGATTTCTTGCTTATATATACATACACACATACAAATACAAATCTCACACACACACACACACACACACACACGAATATACACCTAATTCAATTCAGGTTTGTTTTATTATAAACGGCAGACATGTAGTTATGAAATAGGATGCCTTCGTACATTAAAAATGTGAGCTTTGATATTAAGATACTTTATGCAGATAGTAACAGTACTGGCTATGTGCTCTATTCAAGTCAGTCTATGGTCACTGTGGTCTTTCTATGTGTGTGTCCTATAAATTTAATGGTACATTTTGCAAATTAAACGAATTATTTTCTATAGGTTTACTAACTGGTAAAATCATGTATTTTGTGATAAAATACAACATATCTAATGTGTATTTACAACATAGCTTGATTCTGCATCTCTATTTACAGCTCATTAACCCTTACGTGAATGTTTACTGTTGCTATGGCAACAAGTGACAGCTTACATTAGCAGCTACATTTGCCCAACAACCCATAAAATCACAATTCGGCATATTTAAACAAAATAAACCACATCTACCAACAGTAGACACCCCTTAAACTCTGAGCTATGTGTTGTTACCTGTTAGATTGTCAAAGTGACCATAGACCTGTGACCTGACTGGAGCACATAACCTGTCCTCTGCCGACTCTGTCCGGAGTGGGAGCACTGAGCACCGTGGGAGTGTTGGTGTTTACACCGCTAGCATATGAGCTTTGGACCGCACTAACGTTACTCAATTTTACACCACACCTAGTATGAATAATAGTATGGGATTTCAAACACAATCGTAACTTTACTTACACTGAAATGACCCAACATGTCCTCGGCTCTGGAGTGACCCATGAACTCCGACCTTTAGTAGTGGGAGATGATGTGGTGTGTGCCAGTCTCATCATCAGTAGTCCAGAACCGCAAATGAAGGTCCATTTGTTTGCTCTTTGTCGTTTTATTCATGCTTTCGTCAAACATGACAACATATTGTCACGGTTCATGGATCCGTATGCTCATTTCTGTGTGTGTGTGTGTGTGTGTGTATGTCTGTGTGTAGGTCCACTCGTTGGGCTTGTTAGGGTTAATTAATCACTGCGCACCTGATGAGTTAATCAGAGTGGGCACAGGTGTAACTCATCAGCACTGTCTTTATCTGGCTGGCGTTCTGTGTCTGTGTTATCGGATCGTTGTTGCTCATGTCTTGTCTTGCTCTCTGTCAGCTCTTCTAGTGACTCGAGTCTGTAATCTACTGCTTGCTGTTCTCTCATTCTCTGGATGGTGAGGACTGGATGAAGTTATTCCTTGTCTTTGCTGAAGACTTTGCACGGCCGGATTATTCTGCACTTCTACTGAGACTGTGTGTTTGGAGTTGTCTAATAAAGACTGTTAATTTGACTCACAATTGGATCTTGAGTTTCTGTTTCGTGACACATATGGCTTCTCACTAACGCTGCACGATAGCTCCTTCTTGACGAATGAAGCGATGCCATATGCCTAACGACATATTCCATTTTATTTTCACCACAGGGGAATGACTTTGCAAGCTGCGACTGCAAGCATACTGTCACAGTATGAAGAACCCACAGTACCTCTGCCTTTTGGATGTCTGGCGGTGAAATAAAACTTGTTATAGCCGACTGAGAGGTGGCGCCTGAACTTGTAACGTCGTTAGGTCGTGCTGCAAACAATGCAGGGATTAGCCTGGCCCAGCTTGGCTAGCTGCTGCCACGTACCGCTGGTGCTTTCCTCCTTTCATATGCGACTCGACGGCTTTGAGCCCCATGGTCCCTAATGAAAAAGTCTTTTTGCAGAATTTACACATTGCCTCATTGTTGTTTTCAGCCGGTGCCAACCACCTCCTAAATACATCCTCTTCCAACCACTTGTCGTTAAATTTGCACTTCCCCATCTTCTTTGCATGTTGAACCTCACCTCGACATCTGCGTAATGGCGGCACGCAGTCCGACGTCAGCGTCTGTAGCCGACGTACCGTAAAACAGCTATTAATCGCGGAGACTAGATGTTTTACGGTGGGCCACTGTGCTTTCCCATCGTCATTAAGCGCTCCGGCTCAAAATGTAATACCTACAGCAACTTTACGGTAAATTTAAGACAATTTAAGACCTTAATTACCCGACTTTTAACTTTAGACATTTTAAGACCTTTTAAGGACCCGTGGGAACCCTGACAAACTGTAAAGGGTTGTCAGATTTGATGACAAAACAACACGACATGTGAGAAGACAAAATGACAAGCTAGCACCTATACGAGACATCTGGGGAAAATGGGTGGAGAGACTGCCTCTGATGTTCAATCCTGACGTCAGTGTGACTGTGGATGAGTGCCTGGTTCCATTCAAGGGGCGGTGCCCTTTCAGGCAATACATCCCAAGCAAGCCTGGAAAATATGGCATCAAGATCTGGGCTGCCTGTGATGCCAAAACAAGCTACTGCTGGAATATGCAGGTATATACAGGCAAACCAACAGGAGCACAGTCTAGTCTGAAGGCCTAGTCTCTATTTTAACCTGAAATACTGCATTAAATAATAAATAAATAAAAAAAGTATAAAAAAATAAAAAAAAATATTATTTTCAATGGCAAAAATGGACCATAATTATTGCATAAATATTAATAAGTATCATCAAATCCTCTCAAAATAAAAAATATTATGGAACAAAAATACATTTTATTGGTTTTACTGGGGTGGAGGAAGTTTAATTTTTAGGTGTCTGGTCACCCTGCTGTGGTGGCTGAGGCCTCGTGGAGGAGGCGTGGCTGGAAGGCCCCGCTGTGGAGGCTGAGGCCTCGTGGAGGAGGCGTGGCTGGAAGGCCCCGCTGTGGAGGCTGAAGGCCTCGTGGAGGAGGCTGGGCTGGAAGGCCCCGCTGTGGAGGCTGAAGGCCTCGTGGAGGAGGCGTGGCTGGAAGGCCCCGCTGTGGAGGCTGAGGCCTCGTGGAGGAGGCGTGGCTGGAAGGCCCCGCTGTGGAGGCTGAAGGCCTCGTGGAGGAGGCGTGGCTGGAAGGCCCCGCTGTGGAGGCTGAGGCCTCGTGGAGGAGGCTGGGCTGGAAGGCCCCGCTGTGGAGGCTGAAGGCCTCGTGGAGGAGGCGTGGCTGGAAGGCCCTGCTGTGGAGGCTGAAGGCCTCGTGGAGGAGGCGTGGCTGGAAGGCCCCGCTGTGGAGGCTGAGGCCTCGTGGAGGAGGCGTGGCTGGAAGGCCCTGCTGTGGAGGCTGAGGCCTCGTGGAGGAGGCGTGGCTGGAAGGCCCCGCTGTGGAGGCTGAGGCCTCGTGGAGGAGGCTGGGCTGGAAGGCCCCGCTGTGGAGGCTGAAGGCCTCGTGGAGGAGGCGTGGCTGGAAGGCCCCGCTGTGGAGGCTGAGGCCTCGTGGAGGAGGCGTGGCTGGAAGGCCCTGCTGTGGAGGCTGAAGGCCTCGTGGAGGAGGCGTGGCTGGAAGGCCCCGCTGTGGAGGCTGAGGCCTCGTGGAGGAGGCGTGGCTGGAAGGCCCCGCTGTGGAGGCTGAGGCCTCGTGGAGGAGGCTGGGCTGGAAGGCCCCGCTGTGGAGGCTGAAGGCCTCGTGGAGGAGGCGTGGCTGGAAGGCCCCGCTGTGGAGGCTGAAGGCCTCGTGGAGGAGGCGTGGCTGGAAGGCCCCGCTGTGGAGGCTGAAGGCCTCGTGGAGGAGGCGTGGCTGGAAGGCCCTGCTGTGGAGGCTGAGGCCTCGTGGAGGAGGCGTGGCTGGAAGGCCCCGCTGTGGAGGCTGAAGGCCTTGTGAAGGAGGTAACTCTTACAGCTAACTTTTAAAGCTCTTAAAGCAACATTCCACGTGTTTTTGTTTAATTAGCACATTTGCTGTCTACCGCAGAGTTAGATTAGGGACATATCATTTTTGTTGTATTTGCATGCAACATCCCAATTCGATATATCCCCCTATTAGCCTAATTCAATTGAAGTCGGAGGGGCCGACTAGCGTGTAAGCTAAAGGCTAGTTGTCTCCAACTGAAATCATTAGCTTAGCTTGGCCCAAGTACTCCTGTGATTGGGCCAATCTAAGTTAATGATGTCAGTTGTCACAACGGAGGTTATTGCACACACAAGGAAGAGTAAAGTATGTATCCCAGCAACTTTTTCAGCAATGTTGCTGGGCAACTTCTCAACCAAATGCATTAGTTCTGACTGGGTGTTCATGATCATTTTCGTGGTATGACACAGGTTACACATGAGAGGGTTTGTGTGCGTATTGTTGTGTGTGCAAGCGAGTGTGTGAATGTGTGCCTGTGTGAATGAACATGTATCAAAAGACATACCTAGCAAGTCCTTAATTGTTTGCCACTCCATACTTGGTACCTGGAGTTTGACATCTGACTTCTTCAAAACCACAGGATCAACAGGGAACAGAAAGCGGAAGTCAGGCATGTTTTGCATTTGTCAGTTTTTTTGTAATGATATCGGGTATTTGTAAGACATGCTATGATGAGCAAGACCGTTTTTGTATTGTTTGCCTTTTTTGAGCGGATATATGTCTGTTTTGTCTATCCCACAGAGGCACAAATGGATAAAAGCAACAACAACAACAAAAAAATGTTTAAATGACTTAATATATTTGCATTCAGACTTGATATTTGATCACTTGCAGGTGTGAATGCTTGATGTTGTTGTGTTCCTAATCTGAGTTTTGATGCCTTCGGATTGCTCCTACCACACAGGCCTAGGTGTTTATCCGATTAGGAGTGCTCTGAAAGAAAGAGTGAGAAAGGTAAGACATGCATAATAGAACACCACACTATTCTTTATTTGTTCTATTTGCCTCAAACTAAAGTCAAAATATTAAGTTAAAATACCTGTCATTCACAGAAGTAAAGCTGGGAAATAGTCAAATAATGTAAATATTGTACACAGTATATAGTACAGTGTCTTGACAAAAATACTGTCATTATCATGGCAAAACAGGAAACATGGCGGCTGTTACCAAAGCCTGTTGCAAAAAATATGCAAGCGTGTATTGTTGTTCCTGTCATAGGGCCAAACAGAATTGCTGATTGACTGGGAGCCTTGTGCAGCATGGTATGTGTTCTACTGTATGACAAATACAGAAATAACGCCTGTTTCACATATACTCTGTTTGCAGTGCGTATGCGGTGCATATTTTTTTCCGTACCCATGTTAACAGGTTAGAGCTTTCACGCTGCACGCGGATGCGGTCCGTCAATGCGTTTCAGGAGCGGTTGCGTATACAGCAGTGCAGAGATTGTTTCCACACCGAGTCTATTTCTGCTGTGCTGCACGCGCTGAATTAAAGTGACAGCACATGTTTCGTGGTCAAAATGAGCAGATTGACCTGAAAATGTAGTAATTTCATCATAAATGCCTTTAATTAAATAAAATGTAATCTCACCATAAATGCATTTAATTAAATACTAACCTACATTTTTTTTTCGCAGTCATCTTTTTACTTTAAGACTGGGGTAAAGCAAGGAAAACTACAATTTACCTCAACAAGGCGACATAATGAACAACACTCGTCTCATTCGTGGAGGTGGAAAAACAAGTTATTTGTGACATGCTAGATTTATTGTATTAAAATTTAAATGCAAAAGAAAAGGCATGAGAGTCGGCTGTTTTTGTCAATTTTAAGTTTTAATTTAAAATGTTTGCGATTTTAATATAAGTAGATGGTTAAATATTTGACAATATGCTTGAGCAACTTAATATAAGTAGTAATGCATGGAATAATAGCCCTACGTTGTTTAAATTGTGTTTAAACGTGCATACGTCAATTAAAGAGTGTAGGCCTATGTGTAGGCTACAAAGAGAATCGCAATGCTGACAAAACTTTTTTAAATAAAAGTTTCTGCATAACTTCTGGATTTGAAATAAAAATAGTAAGTATGTGTTTGTGGTACAGCGGCGGATCAGTTATGCACTGCAAACGCAGCATATGTGAAAGCACTATAGTGCTGCTCCTGCATTGAAATATCAATTGTAACTTAAGTCAAGTCACCTTTATTTATACAGCACTTTTTACAATACAGATTGTATCAAGGCAGCTTCACATTGATACCATGAAAATAATACAACAAAGTTTGTTTATAGAAGAAATTTGCGTCATCGTCCACCTTAAATAAGGCAGATCACAAATATTGTTGATTATTAAATGTAATAATCAATAATAATTAAATGTAATAATCAACACTGTTGCCTTGGCCAAAAGCCAAGGCAACAGTGGCAAGGAACCAAAACTCCATCAGGTGACAGAATGGAGAAAAAACCCTTGGGAGAACCCAGGCTCAGTCGGGGGCCAGTTCTCCTCTGGGTGTGGCAGAGGTCAGAGGTCAGATTGGATCTGAACATTCAGAATATTATCCAGTTCCATCTGGTTGGAAGTCGGAGTCATCACGCCGGTATGGAGACGTGTTTGTTGAGGATAAGTGCCAATGGCTGTCGTGCGGTAAACCTCGGATAAACTGGAGACTAATATTAGCGTAGACGCCATCCTTATATAGACGTGAAGGACTATAATGCGTTAAGAGCTCGCTCAAGTACTGCGGAGCTAAACCATGTAGTGCTTTGTAAGTAATCAGCAATATTTAAAAATTTAATAGAACTTCCTGGTTCTGGTAAGAACTCGAGCTGCTGCGTTTTGAACTAGCTGTAGTTTGTTTATTAAGCGTGCAGGGCAACCACCCAGTAGAGCATTACAATAATCTAGCCTTGAGGTCATGAACGCATGGACTAATTGTTCTGCATTTTTCGTTGAGAGCATATGACGTAATTTAGATATATTTTTAAGATGAAAAAAAATGCGGTTCTACAGATACTAGACACATGACTTTCCAATGAAAGTTTGGTATCAAAGAGCACACCCAGGTTCCTAACCGACGACGAAGACTTGACAGAGCAGCCATCAAGTGTTAGACAGTATTCTAGATTATTACGTGAGGAAGTTTTTTGTCCAATAATCAGAATCTCTGTTTTTTCAGAATTAACCCTCTAGGGTCGGCAAACGCGCCAGCGCGTTTTGCTAGATTTTTTTCACATAGCAGCAAAATAGACTTAAAATACTTCGTCATTTATGGTCATACAGACTTAAGAAATATGGAAAAATAAACTGTTAAATGTCTACTTTTTTATGTGTCCACTTACAAGCAAAAAAAACAAAAAACATTGTGCTTTTGTAAAATAAAGAAAATAAACAGGGTGTGTTTTCTGGCTCTCCGTCACCGTGAACTTTTTTTTTGGAGCACGTCTCTAAACTTAAACAAAACTCAGCGAATACTATTCACCCAGGCATGAGTTATATATCTTTATAATCATTTAATGGTCTACTTTTAAATTATCTAATTCAAAACTAAAACAAATATTCTCTGTTTATGTAATCTGTATGAAAAGAGAGAGATGTCAGTCGTTCTCATTGCAGCTCATTACAACTCTGTTACATCAACTACAACAATTATCTGTTAATGTGAACACGCCCACGGAGAGCGTGCTATTCAAACACAAATGATCTGAGGCAATACATGCAAACCTGTGAACGCCCACATCAGCTGGATAAAACACATCAAGTTTAATCAGATTAATATACTTGTTTACACCGTCTCGCCACGCTGTGAGGAAAAATACTATCATAATAATAATCCTGGAAAATTTACCTCAGAAGTGCTGGTAGTTTCATTTCGAGGAGCAACGGATCCAGCTGAGGAATAGTAAGTTCTTTATTCTTAAATGCTTTGCTCTAATCGCGATATGGAATAGTGTCTGTAAACCACAAAAGACTGTTTAAATTTTAATTGTGTGTCTGTGTGTGAATGAATGAACGGCACAGACATGCACTGTTGTTTATTACAGCTCGCAAAAAGACTGTTTAAATCAGGCTGATCTCATGAAATGGCGTATGTATGACACGCCAATTCGATTTCCATTTTTGGCGTGCTATCAACACGCATAATCGCTTTTCAGCGTGTTTATCAACGCCGTTGACTTAACGTTACATTACTCTCTATATAAATATATATGACTTACCCCAAACCCGTCCCTAAACCTACCCGTCACTGGGGTTAATACCATGTATAGATTATAAATGTAAGATCCCTTAACTGTACTCCCACACCTAAACATACCCATTTTATGGACAATATTAAAATGTATAATCACAATAATTAACCTTACAACACAACATCGATTCACAAAATACACCAATTTTATTAGCTTGATGTAATCCAAACCTTCAGAATCCATTATTTGCAAGAAAAAGATCCAAACTCAGCCCTTTATCCAGTAATCGTCATCTTGACCGTACACGTCAAACCCCGCGCTTGTTATGAATTCAAATTCAAAAATTGCGCCCTCAAGAAGCGTTACGACAGGTTACTATGGTTACGGCAGTAATATCAAACGCTCATTGGCTCTCGCCTCGCCTGCTTCGTCACAGATTGCGTCATGCACATTCACATTTGAAATGAAGCCGCCGCGCAGCCCTCAGAGCGAACCAAACCGAAGACGGATTAACATTTTCATGGATTTGAATTAATAAGTTAAATTCTGCTCTGTTACCTCATACAAAACCACTGCCAGAGAGGACACATCGTCACGTGAACAACTTTTGGTACCGATTTTGACATTTTCTCATTAAATAAATTATTGTGATTATATTTGTCTGTCTGTTGTTTTTCTTTATAATTGTAGCCTACGTAGTTTTAAGAAATGGTTATGATTAGATGGTAGGATTAGCAAACGTCCGGGGATAATGGTACGTGTAAGATTCACGTCTGAGGCTGTTAAACTGTGACATCTACACGTTTTCCAAAGGGGACCAACATGATTAATTTCACGTACATTTTGCTCCGTTTCGCTCGGACATTTAACGGCGTAGACATACACGCGGAAGATGACGGTTCGTTTCGGCGTGAACATACACGCGGATAGCTCAAAATGCGTATAAATAACACGCCACTTTTGACTTGAAAGTGGCGTGTATGTTTACGCAAAGTCATGATGTCATGTTGCTTTAAATATGAAAAGCATTTCTGTGTGAATGAATGAACAGCTTTTACCAAACTATATTGCTATACTGAGATGAGTAAAAATCGACTGAAATATGTTGAAATAAAATGTCTTTGTATAAGCAACGTATTAAACTGCAAATGAACATTTATATGCCCTAATATATCATAAAAATGATAGGCCTATGTTTCAAACGAAATATGAAAGACTAGTTTTGGATAGATTATAAAGTTTTTACTGTAAAATAGAGTACTGCCACATCAAATAAGCTTATGTTTGCCAATTTCTGCTCATATGTTAAATATATATAGTATGTTTTGTCAAAAATAAAGTCATCAACTAAGATGTTATTATAGAGTTTGTTCCAATGTAGGCTATATTCAAACTAATGAATCCTTAACTTTGAAATATATGATAAAATGTATACTATAGTTTTTACAAAGAAAGATTACACTGGAAATATTGTTAAATTTTTAATTGTTGCTGTAATTGTAACCTTTTTAATAAAATAGCAAAAACTATATTTACAAGGTAGATGAAAACAAAATCTTACAAGGTCAATATAAGCCTTCTCTTTAAATTATTTTTATTGTGTTTTATTAGTGACAAATTTGAGGAGAGGATATATATTCCAAAACTCTCTGAAAATACAGTATGAGAATTAACTGCACAATTACTAGAAATGTTTACCTTGGATATTATACAATTTGCCTCCCCTTTTACGTATTCCCCCCAGTCACGATGCTCCCTCAGGTCATCGAACGGATCAGGGAACTCAAGTGTGCGATCCTACTGATAGCCCCTCTCTGGAAAACCCAGACATGGTTTCCCGAGTTGGTGCAGCTGATAGAGACAGCTCCATGGCCTGTGCCGCTGAGGAAGGATCTCATCACATAGGCGAACAGAACAATTTGGCACCCTCGTCCCGACTTGTGTGCCCTTCATGTATGGTCCTAAACACTATCACAGAGGCTAGACTGCCGTCAACCAGACGCCTATATGCTCTTAAATCGTCAGCGTTCACCGGCTGGTGTGCAGCTCGGGACCTTGACCCTTATTCATGTGATATACCATCAGTACTTTCCTTCCTGCAAGAGCTGCCCTGTTAGGGCTCTCAGATGTTATCTGGAGCGCTCTGCCTCATTCAGACAGTCAGAACAGCTCTTTGTATGCTTCGGCAGCCGGACCAAGGGGTTTCTGGTCACGAAACAGAGATTATCAAGATGGATAGTGGACGCTATCTCTTTAACCTACGCCTCAATAGGCCTGCAATGTCCCATATGTGTCAGGGCTCATTCCACAAGGGGCATTGCCTCTTCATGGGTTTGTTCCAGTGAGGTACCAATTGAAGACATTTGTGCGGTGGCCAACTGGTCTTTGCTGTCCACATTTGTGAGATTTTATAACCTGGAAGTGCCAGCACTGCAGGCACGAGTGCTTTCTATCTAAGAGGTCTTGGCCCCTGAAGGGTCCAAATCTCTAGATATCCCTTCGCGGGCTCCGACTCTCTCTGGTCCCCATTGGACTCTGACTTTAGTTCTACTATGTGCCTCAGGCTACACAGCCTCACGCGATAGTTCAGGGCAAAGTCATCAGCCAATAGCACAGGGTTTTAAATTGGGTTCCCACTGCGTATAGCTAAGCAATACAAAGTGAACGTTCTCGAAAGGGAGCGTACTAGGTTACTGACGTAACCTTGGTTCCCTGAGAGTAGGGAACGAGTACTGCATAGCCAGCCATGCTATTGAGCTGCACTTCAGGTTTGTCGCTTCAGTCGATTTAACCTGATTCCTATGGTGAAATGGGCAGCTTATATAGTCAGCAGCCACGCCCATTTTGGACACGGGAAGCGCCCTGATAGGATCGTGCTTCCTCACCGCTTTGCCATAGGTTTGTGAAGTTGCCGCAGCCCAGCCAATCAGCATGCTAGACAGCACTGCATTGTGCCGGCTGTGCAGCTGCACTGCGTTTTAAATTAAAGGCTTCAATATTCTCGAGAAAAGGAGTTTTTTCCACTGCGTATAGCTACGCAATACTCGTTCCCTACTCTCAGGGAACCGAGGTTACATCAGTAACCGAGTACGTAATTATTCACCAAAACATCTAGTCGCTTCTAATTGGAAAAATTATAATAAAAGGTATTGACCATATTTTTCCAATAAAATTATTAAATTACTACAGATATTTTAAACAAGTGCACAAACAAATGTGTGTGCTTGTATGGAAAGTATTGTGTAGTTGTTCTGGTGCGAGTTCACAAGATCAACAAGGTGAGTGGAAAGAAAGCTAAATAATTATTGGAACAGTACCGGCAACACTTTTGATTGGAGGGTCAGAAATTGGAGCTGAAAAGATATTATTCTTACCATTTTAATCTCTCAATTCACAAGTGTTGCTGGTACTAGAGCTGCACGATTCTGGCTAAAATGAGAATCATGAATTTTTTGCTTGGAATAAAGATCACGATTCTCTCACGATTCTGAAAAGCTTTATTATTTTAAAGATCTACAAATCCTGAACATTAGGTTACCAAACAAGATAGAAATAAAATAAGACATAATACTCTTGCTTCAGTCAAATTTAAATAAATGCAGTAAACAAAAAGAATGTAATATTTAGATAAATAAAAAATGACAATTAAACTGTGACAACATGTAACAATTTCCCTTACACTATCAAAGCAAGAGAAAAGTACTGCACGCAAAACATAAGGAAACGGGCGGATCTGATACCTACTGATATAAATAAAGCCAGTAACAGCTTACTTTCGTTAAATAAACACTAAAGAAAAATATATAGAATAAGATCTACATATATGTAGACTTGAATTAATTATATATTAACGAAAAAACAATGAAACAAGTTCAACCCAGTGTAATGAGAGATATATCACATTATAATACCCAGACGGGCAGCAACATGCGCTTATTTCACAGCTGGAGGCACGGCGGCCGCATTCCGACACAGCAAACAAACATTCTCAAATTATCCACACACATTTAACCCTCAGAACCCCAATGTCCCAATGTCCCAATGTCCTGGCCAGCAGACCGAATGTTCATTCAAGCGACACAAATTGTCCGTATGGAACTACAATGTCCTCCGCGAGAAGAAAAAGACACAAAACAAAAATATAAGGCGAAGCGTGGCGAGAAGCCGCAGTCAGTATATATATTCCCCGTGGACTTACGCAATCTCGTCACAGTCTGTTTAGCCGATGGGAAGCTGTGGTAGTCCACACTGTAAAACATGAGAGCCCCATTAAGTTATATGAACTTACTTCTTGTCTTTAACTCCAATTGCAATGATAAGTTGTGGAAATTGAACTCAAGAGTATAAGTTTTCGAAAATTAAACTTAGTTATACATTATGTTGACTACTTGTGTGATTTTTGTCTGGCTTGTAAATGTTCATTTAACTCGTGGCTGTAAGTTACGTTGGGGGAGGGGTGATACGGAGCAAATACCGCGAAACACAGAGAGAAGTTGTCGCCATTTTGAGTTGACGCAGCTGCCAGCAGGAGCCATTACGCGAATTCGTGCTGAAAAACACAAAATATCCGTGGAAGGTGAGTTTTTCTTTTTAATTTGTAATTATAAATGAAGGACATTACGTTTTAATTCGTGTAAGCAGCACATTGACCGTGCTCTGCGAATTTAACGACACCATGGTGTTTTCCCTCACCAGTTCACCTTTTACCAGAACACCAAATGGTAAAATTATTTAATATATAACTTTGGTTCACAACTTATACCGTATTTTTTTGTTAGTTGGTGGGTGTGTAGTAGCAGCTACGCATATAACATTACTGGAGCAGAAAAGCATTGTTTGCCTTTGAACAAATGTCTGTTGCCATAGTTAACTTAAGCCAACATTACATAGCTCATTTCTGGGCAATCTATGTGGAAATCACATGGTGATGATCGTGTTTGAGGGGTTAGGCCTATGTCTAGTGTAGGACTTAATATGAATTAAAGCAGCACTCAGTAGCTTCGGGATTTCTTCGCTGTATTCTCGCTTTTTGCTCGCAGGTTTCTCTCTAGAGCTCCCCCCACAGCTTCGGAATAGATATTTGACAACACTGTTGTAAAAACTCGTTGGTGATTCTCAGACACCAGAGGCTAGTAGATCAACGACATCAAAGCAGATGGGACATTCTTTAAAACGTCTTCTTCATTCGGGTTCGGACAGCGTGAGGGAGCGCAATAATGACAGCATTTTAGCAGATTTCTTTTGGCCGTAAAGCAATTGTTTACATCGCGAGACCTGATATCACGCGATACTTCCTGCCGCGGCGGCCGGCGGCCCGTCACCTCAAAGTTGCAAGTGCGAATTTTCCGCTCACGGGCACCAGGGGGGTGCGAAACGACCACCATTCAACCCGAAATAAGTAATATAACCATTCCAATGACTCCGAAGCTGTTCAGTTAAGGTAAAAAAGTTACTTAGTTCACCTTTAAACAATCCGAAAATACTGCAGGGTTTTTCCGGCCTAGAAAATTATGAGGTGGCCGCATTTTGTCACATTTCGTGCTGCGTAATGTTACGGCTGTCGACAAAACTCAGTCAAAAGATTAGGCCTGTCACGATCTGATATAATGATTTAGTGCTTAAAAGTAATCTAAAGACATTCCATAGGTTAATGTGAGGTAAGTTAACATTACAGAAGAATATTGACATTGTTTAATTCAAGTTCACGGAAACTCGTCTTCCCTCCGCTGCGGCTGTCAATCATTCTCTATACAGCATTCAAACGGCGCGTTGCGTTCGGTTACGACAGTCAGCATGTTAAAACTCTGCCAATATGATATATTCCTAATACAAGGCTCGAAATTGCGATCATTTTGTTCGCTTAAGCTCCCGAAATTTAATCTGTGTGACCTAAAAATATATTTGGGAGCATTTGTGCGAGTGCAAATAATGATTGTGGCGCGACCTGTTTTCATTTCTCTACAAAACGTTCGCAAATTACTCCACAGTGTGTACCTTATGATACGCGGTGGCCGGACAACGTTACATAACCAATCAAACTTCATCCTTACGTTCTTAACTTTAAAGCAGGTTTTAGATTGGTTAATATTAGCTGTCAATTACTCTCACTCCCTTTCACTGCGCTCCTTTGTCCCGGCCGCGCCCGCGCCCTCTCACCGTCTTCAAACTGTCTTGCTCTCTCTCGCTTGATTTTTAAAATGTTACTGGATTTATTTGTATCTTTGTAGAGAATAGTAATGCAGTGCAAAGGTGCTTAAAATATCACCTTCCATCTATATAATAAAACTGGGTATATTAGATTTTAAGCATTTCACTGACCTTCATTGAGACCGTGCAATAAAAAAAATTCTCTTTTTTTTTTCTTCCTCTTGACAGATTTCAAGAATGTTCCCTTAATGAAGTGGAGATGTAAGTTTTGTGCATTCTCTACTTATCGTCAGGGAAGAACACTACAGCACTACAAAGAGTGTCATGGGCATCATCGGAGGAGTTCAGGCCTCACCTGTATTCATAAAGACTGTTTAAAAACTTTTCAAACCCAAGCCGAACTTAAAAATCATTTAAAAGAACATAAAAAAGGATACAGGATTTTAACCAAATTATCCTGTGATTTATGTACATTCTCAGAGTCTTGTGACATTTACAAATATTTCATCCATCTGAAGATTCATTTGAGAAACAGAGAACTTGTTAATTGTCCATTTGCAGGTTGTTTTTTCAAGTCTAGTGTGCTATCTACTTTTACTTCTCATAGAAGTCGCTATCATAAGCCTTCCACCTTAGAAAATTTCAGACCAGAGCTTGTGGCAGAGCTTGCCGTTTCTGTGCCTGTTGTTGAAGACTATTTTGTTTCAGACACTGAAGATATACTTGAAACTGATTCTGTATTTGAGGCAGCTGGATCTGGACTTGAAAATGGCAAGGCCATCCAAAATCAGTTGGGATCTCTATTTCTCCGCATGCAAACACTTTTACATGTATCAAATTCAGCAGTACAGGAAATAGTTGATGAGTTATTTGACATTAGAGAATTTTCTCATCAAAACATAAAGACTGTCATTGATAATATTTTCAAAGAAAATAATTGCAGTGTTGATGCCTCTGTTGTAACTTCATTGACTGAAGAATTACAAACTTTGAACCCACTCAGATTGCTCTCAAGGGAGGGGGCTCTTGGCACGGAGCGCAAAAGACAGTCATTTTATAAAAAAAAAAATTCTGTTATTGAACCAGTTGAGTATGTGTTAAATGCACAAGAAAAATCATACTTTTGTTTATGTTCCTATTTTAGATTTGCTCAGAAAACTTTTGGAACGAAAAGAGGTTCTTCAGACACTAGAGAGATCCAGTCAACATGAAGGTAATTACGGTTCAATTCGAGATGGAGAATATTTTAAAGAAAACAAGATTGTCTCTGAGGAAAATGGTATAGCTCTTGGACTATATATTGATGATTTCGAAATTTGTAATCCGTTAGGTACTTGTTTGTGGGGTATATTGGGTGATTGCCAATTTACCCATACGACTTCGCTCAACATTATCATCAATTTATCTAGCTGTGTTGTGCAAAACTGTACACATAAAAGAATATGGTTACAGCAAGGTTCTAGAGCCTCTGATTAGGGATCTTGAGCTCCTTGAGAGAGAAGGTGTGTTTGTTCAGAGTCTTGGCTCTAATCTCAAAGGGACAGTTTTGTATGTATCTGCAGACAATTTGGGTGCACACTCACTTTCTGGATTTCAAGAGTCTTTCAATGTTGATAAGTTTTGCAGATTTTGTACGGCAAGTCGTGTAGATCTTCAGCAGTATAATGTCAGAAGTGGGGTTTTTACCTTGAGAACACCAAGATTGTTTGAAGAAGCCATTAATGTACTTAAGCAAAGTGATCTGTCTTGTGTTGATGGTATAAAGAGAGACTGTCCTTTAAACAGACTGGCTCACTTTCATGCTGCAAAAGGATTCCCACCGGATTTTCTACACGATGCATTTGAAGGAATTGTACCCGTGGAGCTCTGCATATGCCTCTCAGATTTGATTGCTAATGTGGCACTTGGCAACGTCACAGCAGCTCTTAAATTTCTAGATTATTACTAATTCCAAAAAGGTAACGACTACGCCACCCAGAACTTACTCTGGGAAAAGCCCAAGGGGCACAGGTTCAAGTTCTCAGAAAATGACCAAGAGGCATGGGTACCTTGTATAAAACTTGTACATCTTTATTAAACAACAATAATTAGAATTTGGCTCGTTCAATGAATCACACGTAACAGCAAGAAGATTTCACTCAGCAAGCAACACCAACTGCTGCAAAACGACAAGAAAAGAGAAACAAAAACACACACAACAAAAGAGCTGGGGCTTACCACTAGGGCGGCAGGCTTGACACCGGGCTTCAAAGATGCCCGTAGTAGTAATAATGATAATAACCACACACGTGCCCCAAACCACTCACACCCTCCAAAGGATTCACGGCAACTCCACGCCACTCTGATGAACAGTGAGACAACCACACGGGAAGGGTCAGCCTGCCCGCTCCAGGCCCCAGCTCCAGTACAAGAAAAGAAGAAAAGGTTACAACAAAAAGAAATGTCAACAAACAACAAGATACAAAAACAACAATAATCAAAAAAAGTAATCAATTACAACAAACCAAACATCAATTTGGTAAAACAAAATCAATAAGAGCAACACTGATCAATTGCAAACAAGCCCTACTATTTGCAACAAATCAAGGAAAACAAAACCAAAACAGAAAAATCAAACATAAAGCAAAATAAATGAAGCCAAAACAAAACACATAAATACAAAACAAATGAATAAAAGAAAACACAATAAAGGGAAAACAAACGTTACTGTATGCAATGCAAACTTAACGGATGCAAAACATTAAACAAAAGCAAAACAAATACTAAAGATAGAAGTAATTGAAAGGAAAAATGGAAACACACGAGAATAGGAGACAAAATAATTAAAATTAATGAATACAACCCAAATCATTAAACCAAACAGACTTAAAGCAAAACAGCAGTGTTGAAGGTGCAAGCCATGCTGAAATCAAGTGGTTGCAGGATGCAAACTGGAAGCCAAACAGGCCCACTCACAACATGGTTTCAACTCCTAAAACACAAAATAATTAAAACCCCATTTACCTTTATAAAAGCCAAAGGGAAATAGAAGGTTATACATACCAAATCGTGCAAAACACATCATCTATCCGGCAGCCACCACTCTATTTGATCACATGCAGACGGCGGAATTGCCCACAAAGGCATCACATGCAGTTCGCACATACAGCGGAGCGCCACGGCAAAGCAACGGTTGTTGATCATCTATGGGTGCAACAGGCACTCAACCGAACGCCAGCCCAACCGAAATTACTGGTAGCAAACAACAAACATGTAAAAAGGACTTTTAACATCTACCACACGGAAAACCACGGAGAAAACACCCATACATACCCCTCGTGCAGCGCAACGAGACGCCGGAAGTGAGATCACCAGGTATGACGCAATACCCGTTTTACCGTACCGCTAGCCTTATATACACGCTCCCTCGCAAATATTACCCGAGGGAGGGGCGTGGTCAAAAAGGACCACAGCAATAATTTGCGTTTCACCACACTAAGAAGTATTTTACATTGAATGACCTTAATGAGAGAATAAAAACATTCCCCTTTCAATTCTATGACAAAACTAACAGACCCCAGACAATACAAAAAAACTTTCAAAAAAACAAAACAATGGACACGAGAACTGGGCACTTCTGAGATTTCTTCCACTGTTGGTTGGCCACTGTATTCCAGAGGAGGAAAAAACGTGGAATATAATTCTCGAATTAAAAGACATTGTTGAGTTGTTATCCAGCTCCTCATTCACAACAGAAACCCTGTGCTACCTGCAAGCCAAAATCTCTGACCATCGACAGTTGCTTTTAGAAGTTTTTCCATGTACTAAATTGCGTCCTAAACATCATTATTTGGAACATTATCCTATGTTAATCCAAAAATTTGGTCCCCTAATTGAATTTTGGACACTAAGATTTGAGGCAAAAAAATCTTTCTTTAAAAAGGTGGTCCGTGATGCTGGCAACTTCAAAAATGTTCTGCACACGTTGGCCACAAGACATCAACTAATGTTGGCATACTATCTGGAGATGCCAAGTGTTTTTAAACCAAGCATTGAAACTGGTCATGTATCTGTTGTATCTGTGGACATCTTGGATGCTGCTATCAGGGTGGCAATATGGAACAAGTTTAAAGGTCTGGACACTGTTTCATTCACATCCACCGTGTATTTAAATGGGACAAAATATTCCAAAGGAATGGTGATCTCAGTTGGGCACACAAGTGGACTACCAGACTTTGGGAAAGTACTCGAGATCTGTATAGTGGATGGTCGCATACTTTTCATTATTGAACTGTTCACAGCTGGCTTCTTGGAACATCTAAGGTGTTACCAGCTCACCAAAAAAGACCCTGCAGTAACTGTGGCTGTCCAACCTGAACAGCTGAATGACTACATCCCCCTCGTCGCATACCTTGTTGATGGAAAGCTGCTCATTACTCCAAGGACATTCATGTTACAATAAGGTATAGTAAACATATAAATCTTTAAAATCTTGCTGTTTAACTTGTTTACTCACTGCAAGCCTAATGCAATCACACAACAAATTTAATGCAGACCATGCTGGTCTTTGAGTACAATTGCATGGGCTTTGCCTATATTGCTGCTTCTGATATCTGTTACTGTTTTTATTTATTTTTTCACAGTTACGCTATATGAAGGACATTCATGATAAGATAAAATAAAGTAAGGTGAACTTTTTAAAAATATTTTAATTTTTTACTGTTTTATTTGTGTACTCACTGCTGGCCTAATACAATGACAGAATATTGGCTCGTTTCCACTGAGCGGTACGGTACGGTACGCATTTATTTGCGTTTCCACTATCAAAAGTTGTGAATGGTACCAAAATGTCGAACCGTACCGTACCACTTTTTGGGTACCCTTCCGTTGTGATACATAGCACAGTGGTACGGTACTAAAGGGTGGAGCTAGACTCACTGCAGGACGTTGATTGGTTGACAGAGTATCGTCACTTGCACGTGCTACAAGGGGAATGACAACATAAGAAGTGCCATTTTTTTTAATATACAGTTTAATATAATACTACTGTTACTGTGTCACAAAATGTAATTTTAAGAGTTTTTCAGGCTAGAATGTAGTTGTTTAAAGCTCAAGTCTGTGGTTTATTTATAAAGATTTATGAAAATTTGAGATCCGTGCAATCACCGGGCGCTCATGTACCCCCCCTGGAACAGCCTTTCCTCGGGAATGATCAGAGTACAGATGCAAATATTGCCGAACCATATTAATAAGTTTAATATCTTTAAAATTTAAACGAAAAGAGGCAGGGTTGTGTTATATATATTTTGTTATAAATAGGCTAACGCTACATGCAGTGAATATAATCAATACGCGTTGCCTGAACCACATTTGTGTGGCTATAATGTTTAAGATTTCTTTAAATGAAAACGTAAAGAGGCAGTGTGGTATTTTATAACATATTTTGTTTTATTGTTGCCTAAAATGTACATACAGAGATAACCGGAGTAACGTTAGCAGAGCGAGCTGACTGACGCTTTGAAGAACACGCTGTTCCATCAGCAGAATTACCGGACTCGCGTCCTCGGGAGTCATTCTCCTGAGCTGGACTTGGCAAGTCCGAACTTTGCGTACTTGCTATTGAGAAACGCCTAACGTCGGCGGCGGCGCTTGGCTTCTTGTGACAAACACACCGAGAAGCAAGAACCAGATCTACTGTAAGTCATCCATTTTTGTTTATGTCGCTTTCTTCTTCACGCGAAAATGACGTTGATCGCTTCTTTCCGGCATAGGCTACACCACGCCTATCAAGTAAGGGTACAGTTGGCAGTGGAAACGCTAGCCGATTCATGGTTTACCGACCCGAACCGTACCGTACCGTTCCGTACCGCTCAGTGGAAACGAGCCATATGTTTAATTCAGTCCTTGCTCTATTCATTGTACAATTGCATGGCTTTTGTCTAGGGATGTGCACGAATAGTCTGAATTAATCTGTAATTAGCTATTATTTGAAAAATAAAAATACTATTAGATTTTTACTATTTTTACTACGTTGCTTTGCTAGCCGTTAATGCAATGAACCCATGATAAATCACAAGCACGCAAACTAAAGATCTGGGACAGTTGAGAATGGCAGAATGTCCCATCGTGACTCACCAATCGTTAAAGGATTAGTTCACTTTCAGATTAAAATTTCCTGATAATTGCATGAGACTTGAGAACCCTGTAAATGTATCACTGCTTTCATTTTTTTGGGCCAAAATTTTTTGTCACATACAAAAACATCTGAGGAGCAAACATCTCCTCACCATCCGCTAGCTGCCTGTCCCCTGAACACACTGTAAAAAAACGTGGCCTCTGTAGACGGCCCAGGCTCCACAAACGGCAAGAAAAACAGACTGGGCTAACCCGCACCACGAAACATAACAAACTGTTCCAGCCAATAACCAACAAGAAGGATTTGTGGTGGGGTTTGGGGGGTTAGTGCGCGGATGAGGAGGTGGGAGGGTCGAGCTAGCCTCCGTTTTGTTTGACAATACTTTAAACGTCAACAAGAAGTGACATCACCCAACATCACTTAGAGCACCTTTAAAGTCTTGACCCTGCCTCTACTTTAATTTCATTGGTTGAATCTGTAAGCCAATCATTTTCTTTTCTGCCCTTAGAACAATTTTAAGTAAAACTCCCATCTGCGCATGCTCCGCAGGCGTGTTCACAAGAGCAGATATTGGTGTCCCCTTCAATTTGAGCATTGGATTTTTCCACACAATACAACTATACGTGGCGAAAAGTTGTTTGAAAGGCAACTTCCATGATTTCAATGATTTTTGGTTTCATTTCTGCAGGTAAGATATTTTTGCAGCCTTGGCTTAATGTAGTAATGTAGTGTGTTTCTATTTTTATACTGGACCCACATCTTTTGCCCTTGTTGTAGAAGTGAATCTGGGTTAGTTAATACAGCTTTTGAGTTTGATCAGATATTTCCCTGGATGGGGGAATTCCCAGGGTGTTGTAGTCAATTATTTCTTTAAAGACTAGAATTTACATGTGTATCCACATCCTCGTTACGCCCCCTATATATTGATGCAGTTTCTGTGGTAAGGAGGGGCAGGTGCCAACAAGGAAGTTTGCTAATGAGTAACCATAATTTGTTAAAGAGCAACAGTGTTCAAGCTCAGCCTATAAGTATGTTAAGACAACATTGAGTCATTGTAGGAGGATGTTTCTGGGGCTTTGCAGAAGAGCAAGAGATTCTCTGTAGGCTGTTGACGTGTATTGAGGATGGCGAAGTGTAAAACAGACTGCATCGAAAGGCCTCTGTCTCTGGCCTTTGAAAAACTCGGTTGTGTTGTTGGTAGACATCCATGTGTGTTTATTTTATTAGCTTTATGTATGGCTGCTGCACTTGGACCTGGTTTCATCTTTCTTCACGACAGAGAGGCAAATGATATTGAAGACCAGTTTACGCCTGTCAATGGACCTGCCAAGTTGGAGAGGGCGATTGTGGTGGAACATTTCCCACAATCTGAAGAGTTTTCTCAGCTACGGCTTGCGTCTGATGGCACTTATGCCTCTTTGATCATCACAGGCTTGCGAGGAGAAAATATATTGACTAAAGCAGCTTTTAACGACATTATAGAGCTAGACAGACAAGTGAAAAGTATAACGTCAGGAAACAAGACTTTTGAAAACCTCTGTGCCAAAACAAAGGGAAGGTGCATGTCAAATGCAATTTTAGACATTATAAATTACAATGCTACTGAAATAGTTTCTTCAAACATAAAATATCCGATGAATAATAATAGAACATTTTTGGGAACAACCATCGGCGGTGTAGAGCTAAAGCCGAATAGCTCAGAGCTCACCAGTGCCAAAGCGGTCAGGCTTTTTTATTTCTTAGACGAGAAGAAGAAAGAAGAAAAGATGATGAAAAACTGGCTTGATGCCTTTCTAAAACTCCTCTCAAACTCTACAGAACAGGAAACGGTAAGTCATGGAAATGATTGTGAGTTATGAGTTATATCTACATGTATACAGATACCTGATGACCACTGTTTATGTAAAAGTACCTCAAATGACATTAAAGAGTTAGTTAGAACTCTGTCAGTAATTACTAGGGGTGTGAACCTACACTGGTCTCACTGTTCGGTTCGATTACGATTATCATGTCATCGATTCAGTTTAATTCACCGCATCCTCAATTTAAAATTTGACTGTGTGCTCGCCTGTTCAGGAAGTCGCAATGGCAGAAACAGTGACATTCCAGTTTAAGTTTCAAGAGAGTAAAGCTTGTTTATGCCATTAAGAAAAGGAAAATCTGTCAAATAAATTTAGTTTTAAAGAAATGTTCATTTAAAAGCAGCGCTCATTAATCAGTGTATTATGTTACCATTAAAGATGCGCGCCTCAACCGTCACCGAATCCGCTATTGAAGGTGACGATCATCCATTTATAATCACGCGTAACACAGAATAACTGTAATTTGACCATCGAATGCGGATACTTAAATCAGAGAAAACTTTTGGGGTGGGTGGATGATTTGTTTTTGGCTGCATCGCAGAAACGATTAATTTCGACACCCCTAGTCTTTACTCACTCTCATGTTGTTCCGACCCCGTAAGACTTTCGCTCATCTTCAGAACACAAATTATGATATTTTTGATGAAATCTGAGAGCTGTCTCTCTCCTCCATAGGCTTCTCTGTAATCGATATCTGCCATCCCAGAAAAGTTAGTAAAGATATTGTTAAAATATGAAAATTAATAGTTGAATAAAGTCGCACAAAAAGTATTCTCGTCGCTTGATAAACTTAAGGTTGAGCCACTGTAGTCACTTGGACTATTTTAACAATGTCTTTACTAACTTTCTGGGATGGCAGATATCGATTACATAGAAGCCTATGGAGGAGTGAGACAGCTCTCAGATTTCATCAAAAATATCTTAATGTGTGTTCTGAAGATGAGCGAAGGTCTTACGGGGTTGGAACAACATGAGGGCGAGTAATTACTGACAGAATTTTCATTTTTGGGTGAACTAACCCTTTAATCAAATAATAACTATAACTCATTAGTCTCCAATAACTCAAGCACCAAAATTAATTTGAACAACAATATTTTGATAAAATGAACAACATTGATATAAATTTGCTTGATTTTTTTTCAGGCTATTCATGTCTTGTCATAATTTGCCTTAACTTATTCTTCACTGTGCTTCAACACAATGCAACACATTCATGTGTACAGTAACTATACTGAACTGTGTTTTGTGTTGAATTTCTACAGGTCCATGTGTCTTACTTTACATCAAAATCAAGACAGAATGAGCTTGAGACCAATTCAGACTCTGTCATCCCCCTCTTCTCTGTTACGTATTTCCTGGCCATTTCCATTTCAATTGTGTCTTGTTTGAGGTATCACAAATAATTATAAAATAATCACATAAGCATATGTTTCTGTCACTGGCAATGTGATTGATCTCTATAGCATGTCCTCTTCCTCAGGTTAGACTGTGTCAGGACGAAGGTGTGGGTGGCTACGTTCGGAGTCGTCTCCGCTGGGATGGCCGTGTTGGCCAGCTTTGGTCTGCTGCTGTACTGTGGGATGCCGTTTGCCATGACCGTGGCCACAGCCCCCTTTCTGATTCTGGGTAAATGTCATTTATTTCATCACCTAGTAAGTGTCTCACAGCTGAGGATCACAGGCTCACCGTCTCTGCTTTCCTCCAGGTGTTGGCGTTGATGACATGTTCATTATGATCTCCTGCTGGCAGAAGACTGAAGTTCATAAACCCGTTGAGCTTCGTTTAGCAGAGACGTACAAAGAGGCCGGCGTGTCCATCACTATCACCACGCTGACAGATGTGCTGGCTTTCTACATCGGCCTCATGACGCCCTTCCGCTCAGTTCAGTCCTTCTGCATGTACACCAGCACAGCTCTCCTGTTCTGCTACATCTTCAACATCACCTTCTTTGGCGCGTGTCTCGCGCTGAACGGACAGAGAGAGAAAGGCAATAGACACTGGCTGACCTGCATGAAAGTCCCAGAAGCCACTGGTAATGGTGGAGGCTGTTGTGTTGGTGGGGCGTATGATGAAAACACACGTAAGGAATTTGAAATGCCAATGGATTCATTCTTCAAAAACTATTACGGCCCTTTCTTAACAAGAGTGTGGGTTAAGGCGCTCGTGTGTCTGATCTATGCCGGGTATTTGGCAGTCAGTATCTATGGATGCTTCCAATTGCAGGAAGGTCTAGATTTAAAAAATTTAGCAGCAGACGGCTCATATGTTGGTAGTTACTATGACAAAGAAGATGAATTCTTCTCTGCCTTTGGTCCCAATGTCATGTTAGTTATAAAGGATGAACACTTTCAGTACTGGAACTCAACTGCTCGCAAAAGTCTTGACTTGTGTTTGGAAAATTTCCAAAATCTGCCAGTTGCAAATTCAGGCATTTCGCCTATTTCTTGGCTGAGTGCATACATTAAGTTTGGACAGAAGTCTGGTTTCAGTTCAGACAATGAAACCCAATTCAAAAGTAATTTAGCTTCATTTCTTGATCAGTTTGGTTTTAGTCAAGATGTTAATTTCACTAACAATCAAATCCATGCGTCACGCATGTTCATTCAGACTGTAAACATCCGCACAGCGATCGATGAGAAGAACATGCTGAATGCATTTAGAGAAACCGCAGAAACATGTGGGAAGTGGCAGACACCCGTTGATCTGATAGTGTATCACCCCGCATTCATCTATTTCGACCAATATGCCGTCATCGTCACTAATACAATCCAGAATATAGTAGTTGCTACATGTGTAATGCTAGTCATTTCACTCCTGTTGATCCCAAACCCTCTTTGCTCTCTCTGGGTGACATTTGCCATCGCATCTGTCATTGTGGGAGTGACCGGTTTCATGGCATTATGGGATGTTAGTTTAGACTCTGTGTCTATGATTAATCTTGTTATCTGTATTGGGTTTTCTGTCGACTTCTCTGCTCACATATCCTATGCTTTTGTGTCAAGTGAAAAGTCCTCAGCGAATGAAAGAGCCACGGATGCCATCAATAAACTGGGCTATCCCATCATTCAGGGTGCCGTGTCCACTATCGCCGGTGTGGTGGTGCTCGCGGCTGCTAAAAGCTACCTCTTCAGGACCTTCTTCAAAATCATGTTCTTAGTCATTCTGTTTGGGGCCGTCCATGGCATCACGTTCATACCGGTGTTCCTGACCTTCCTCAGCACTTGTAGGAACAGTCATGAAAAAACCAAACAAAATCTTCCAGAGCCCAGTAACACAAGCAAACGGCAAATACAAGCAGCCGTGATTCAGAATGTATGGTGTGCTGATCCTGACTGTCCATAGGCACCGTGACAAGTGCTTTATAAAATGGATGGATGAACTTTTGTCTTTTTGTTTGAGCTTAGCTCTGTATGGCACTTTGATTTGACCATGCAAGTAATAGCAATCACTGTGTTCTGTTCTTATGTATACAATGCATCTTACATGTGTTTGTGTATTTATATTTTAATCAAGTTGATCCTTTTTTTCTTTTTATCCTTTTCCGTGCAGTTCTATTAATTATTTGCACATCTATTCATCTAAACACGACATTGCAAAGACAACTTTGCATTTATAATCCAGTTACATTCACGTACATTAATTCGACCACATTACTGAACATTGGGAATTGTATGTTTGCATTAAAAGATCTTGATCTCAGCATAATTGTCACTGAACCGATTGAGTGAGTAATTTATTGACACAGTATATGAATGCATAAACCTCTCTGCCGCTAATGTTCTTTCCTGGATGCCATTATATATAGCAGAGGCAATATTTCCTGGTCAACATTTCCTTGTTCCTGATCCTGATGGAAATCAGCACTAATGTAAAAAATTAGTTTGAAACAGTAAGTTAAAGAGTAATCTGTCTATTCTGTGTCTTAAGGTCAATTGAACATTAGCAAATAGATCCTAACTGAAACACTACACAGATAATAAGGACATAATGCACTTCATTTGTCTGTAATGTGGTCACAGGACAATAGCCAAACCGCTAAATCGTCGTAGACTATTCTCAAAGTTGCACATAAAAGACTGCACATACTCAGGCCTTAAGTGTGTGTGTCAGTAAGATCTTGTATCGTTTTGCTGGGGAAAAAGGAGTGTAATTGATTCGAGGATCTATAAGCAAATACAGTTTATTAAAAACTTAACGCAAAAAACAACAGACAAACCAAGGAACACATATAAACTCTGAACATCACAAAACAAGCTACTACAAAGTCACGACAGAAACAACAGCAAACATTAAAGGAAATAAATGCATTACTAGGACAAATTAGCTGCATAATACATTCATGCCGCACTGCAAGCTTTGAACTATGCTGGTATCCAGCATGCATTGTGGCATGAAGCTTTTTGTTGATTGTCAGCATTGAGTTTCATGTGCTGATTGTTGATGTCTGTCTGTGTCTGAATGATACAGTAGATCAAAGCTCTTTGTGCTCAACGTCTTTTTCAAACTCTTCAAGATATGTTTGACACAAACACTGCTGGATCTCATGCTGTAGTATCAGGATTACTGTAATTAATAAAGTTAATAACCCAGATAGCAGACCAACACTAAATCAACATTGAATCAATGTTAATCTTGCTTAATGTACAGCAGGATTCTAGGCCAGTAAATTATATCTGTGTGGACTTCTTCCAATCAGAGACCATGAAGGGCAGAAATTAACATGGTTTCAACCAAAAAGTCACTAACTCAAACAAAGTAAACACAACATCCTTCAATTTACATGTAAATGTATTTATTTATGCTCCCACACCATGAACTGGAAATAATATCACATTCATAAAAACTTAAAATACAACTTATGTACAGGTTATGTTGAACTGGAAGACAAAGTGACTTGATGGAATTGTTCATTCTGAATTAATAAAGCAGAATCTAACCGCCAGGAGAAGAGCCTGGACAACATATAACAAATGCAACCAGCATCAGTAAGATGGAAGTAAATGCAAATGGAAAACGCAACATCAATGACAGAAACAACATAGTACTACAAACTGAAAAATGTATATACTTCGCTGTTCAGGAATAAATATATACTTTGATATTTTGCCGTTTAGGGGCATAAAGGAGCCATTTTTGCACCGTCACAGCTCTGAGGCCTGCTTTTTCACAGTTTTCACTTGTTGTTGTAAGACATCTAAAGAATAAAAAAAAACAGGAAGTTAGAACTGCACAATGTTCTAAAACCTTTGGCTAGTAGTAGTGTTTGATAGACAGAAGGGGTCATGGGCAGTGTTGTGCTAGTTACTATAGTAACTAGTTACAGTTACTAGTTACCTCATTCAAAAAGTAACTCAATTACCTTGTTGATTACTTACACCAAAAAGTAATGCATTACTGTTAAAAGTTACTTTTTAGTTACTTTTTTAAAGAACGTTCTTTAATGTTCCCATTAATGCCCTTTTATGCGTTATGGTCTATACAAACACAAAACTGACTTAAACAGAAATTAATTTTTAAACACTATTTTATTTAAGTCAGACCAGAACAAACTGAATATATCACAAGGATTTCTGAAATAAATAAAACAAGCTGAATAATATATTCAGAATCACAAACTAAAGTGGCTTCTGCATCATAAAAGCTGTTGTGTTGAGCCCTTAAAAATGTTCCTTTCACAGCTTAAGTATGAAAACTATCAACAATGTACAACATGACACAAAACATTTTGAAATAAATAAATGAAAGCAATCTGAATTATTCAGAATCAATTTCGAGAAACTGCTATTATTGACAAACATAAATGATATGCATTAAAAAAAACATAAAAAAATATAAATGCCATTTAAAAATGAAATCTATGAGCAATTTTCAACCTAACCACAAATTAAGAGTTGCATGTCACCAACTTATGTAAAGTAATCTGTGTGTATTCAAAGTGCAAAATCCATACAATTGTCCATACAATTTTTAAAACAAACAAACAAACAAACAAAAACAAAACAAAAAAACAGCATTTTTCCTAGCAATACAACGTAATGCATTTTATAATGCATAAATGTAACTGGCTACTAAACTAACCATTATTAATAACAAACAAATATTTTTAATAACAAATGTGTGCTTATTTATTTGAAACTACAAAAGGTGCTTACTAGCAAGGACCTGAATGAAGGTTTAAGTTGAGTTTTACCCTTCAAACCAGTGGTTGAACCGCATGAGAAGTCGTCTCTCAAACCTTTGGTCAGACAGCTTGTTCCTCTTTGGAGACAGTACCAGACCTCCCAGGCTAAAAAGTCTCTCGACGGGTGCACTGGATGGAGTAGCTGCATTTACACCACTATGTGATTTTTGACCTATAGATATGAGTTACAAAATCATTTATTTAAACATCACAAAAACACACACTTTAAGAAACTGAAAATATATGTGCGACTGACTGGACAAAATTAAAATTAAAATTTTATCTAAATAAAAGTTTATTTTTCATCCAGTGGGTAGGTGCAGTACTGTGTGTGTGTGTGTGTGTGTGTGTGTGTGTGTGTGTGTGTGTGTGTGTGTGTGTGTGTGCGAGTGTGAATGTACATGTGCGTGCGAGTGTGCCTGTGTGTGTGCGCGTGCGAGTATGCATGCATTAGGTGTGTGTGTGTGCGCGAGTGTGCGTGCGTGCGAGTGTGTGTGAGTATGCATGTGTGTTAGAGTGTGTGTGTGTGTGCATGTGTGTGTGTGTGTGTGTGTGCGTGTGCCTGTGTGTGTGTGAATAGAATAAAAAATTATGTTGTGCACTTTACATTCTTTCCATTTCTTAGGCTATATTGGTGCTTGCTCAGCTAAAAATATTAATGTTTACATCTATAAACTTCTTTTGAATATTGATGAATGTTTCTTATCTGAACTATGGCATCAGGTAGACCAGTTGCAATAATCAGGCCTTCTTTTATCTCCAGTAGCTTCGACATCAGAACTTCTATTGTGGGCAGGAGGGTGCCATAGTAGCAGTTCTTCTCCTTGCAGGATATCGAGAGCAACTGTGAGAGGCTTCATGATGGCACAGTATTCCCTCAGAAACTGAAGCTCCCTCTCACCAATACATTTTAGCTCTTAACGATTAGAGATGGTACTCAAGTCAGTCATGGGTATTTCAACTATTCTTGCCACCGCATCATAAAATGAATTCCACCTTGTGGAGCATGGCACAAGCAGTTTTTTGCCAACCAAATCGCCCACTAACTCTGAAGCCAAAGTCGAGCGGCTAGCCTTACTCCACAGTGCTGTGCACTTGGCGGTAGCACTTCTGTAAATTTAAAAAAATTCGTTTACAAAGTTAGAGCCGTTATCAGTAACCGTAGCTGTAACTTTTGTTGACAGACCATATAATGAATGAATGTGATCGATCTCAGCAGCAATGACATCATACGTGTGTCTACCTTTGATCCTTTTACAGGCCAACGCAGCTTTCTGGCGTTGAAGAGTAGCGGTGTTTATCCAGTGGGCTGTCATGCCTAGGAAGCTTTTGTTGTGGACAGACCAAATGTCTGCAGTGGTCGCGATGTAGTCTAGCCCCTCAAATCATGTCTTCAGCTCACTTTCCATTTTTGAATATTCTTTATCCAAGTAGTTGGAAAAAGTTTTTCGTCCCATTTGCTGTGTGCCGCCTGAACATGTTATCATGCTAACGAGCTGCCTGAATGCCGGCGACTCCACAGTAGAGACAGGCTGCATGTTTTCAACGACATACCGTGCAATAGCTTCGTTGATCTGTCCCTGGCTAACAGTCCGGTTAAAATCTAGTCGCTGTTGTTTGGCTGGAGGGGCTTGACTCACTTCGAGTGTGTCCACCGACACCGGGTTAGCTTCTAGCTTCGTCGAGGCATGTAGTTTCTGGAGGTGCTTCGACAGATTGGAGTTGCTGTTTATCGCAGTAGATAGGACCTTCGATCCAGAAAGACACAGCTTACATTTGACTAAAAGGTTTTTGTCTTTATGCTCAACTAAAGTGAAATAATGAGCATATTTCCACTTTGAGAAACTCGTCTTGCTCTCGCCTTGACTCGCGGACAACGCACCATATGGTAACGGTAACAGAGTTAATTTATTTAAAAAGTAATGCGTTACAGTATTAGTTACTGTCAAAAGTAACTGCGTTACTAGTTACGCGTTACTGCCCAACACTGGTCATGGGTCAGTGGCGGTCCTCCCTGTACGCAAAGTACGCAAGTTACGTAGGGCCAGGGGGCCTCCTTGCTCAAAATAATGATTTAATGACTAGGGCTGTGCTATATATAATTTTGTTTCCTTTTTATTTTGGCTTCCAACAATTATGAAAACACAATGCTGCATTCTGTTCCTTTCCTTTAAGGTGGAGAGCTGTTGCCCCTCCTACAACAACAACCTTTATTTATAAAGCACTTTTAACACAATACAAATTGATCCAAAGTCCTGTACATAGTGCATAACAGGACTACACTATAAATAACAATTACAAGTTTCCAAAAGCTAAAGAATAAAAATGTGTTTTCAGAGTAGATTTAAAGATGTCCAATGAAGGAGCAGACCTCGCAGGATAAGGGAGACGAGTCCAAAGCTTGGGCTGGGCCACAGAAAAGGCCCGATCACCCTTTAATTTGTAGCGACTTCGTGACACATTTAAAAGCAAGTGATTTGAAGATCTAAGTGCCCTAGCAGGACAGTATGGCACAATAAGATCACAAATATATCTTGGTGCACAGCCAGACAATGCCTTATAAACAAACATAAGGATCTTAAAATCATCTCGAAACTTAATAGGAAGCCAGTGAAGGGATGCCAAAACAGGAGAAATATGATCCCTCTTCCTAGACCCAGTCAAAAGTCTTGCAGCTGCATTTTGAACAATTTGTAAACGAGATAGTGAAGATTGAGGAAGACCACAATAAAGAGAGTTGCAGTAGTCTAACCGTGATGTTACAAATGCATGAATTGCAACTTCTAAATCTTTGCTTGAAAGAATGTTCTTCAACTTTGCAATAGATCTTAAATGGAAAAAGCTTCCTCTAATAACAGTAATTTGTTTATCAAAAAATAGTGAAGAGTCAAAGATCACTCCAAGGTTTTTGATTTGTTTGCATAGATTTGTTGAGAGAGGACCTAACTGGGCTTTCAGAGCAGGAGAGGAATCTGCCGGACAACCTAAAATTAAAACCTCTGTTTTATCCTCATTTAGCTGCAGAAAATTATTTGTCATCCACCTCTTGATATCATCTACACATTCCAATAACACATCAGATGGAGCAGTGGTGTCAAGCCTTACTGGAAGGTAAAGCTGAGAATCATCTGCATAACAGTGATATGAAATGTTGTACTTAATAAATAATAAAACCATCCTACGTAACATCCACATCAGTCAAATCATGTAACGTGACTGTCATTATATACAGTCTCTTGCCGGATGTGCCTGATACAACAACAACAAAAAAAGACTTAAAGGGTTAGTTCGCCCATTTAAGACATGAAGTTGTATGCAATCCTTACCAGCACTATAGTGCATACACACTGACCCACTCTGTGGTAACCTCCCTGGTCAGAGTTCTGGCCGCTCGAAGTTTTTCAAGAAAGTATTCCCAGTTACTTTCCGGGGCCTCAAAACTGTGCGTTATTACGTGAAAAAATTATATGCGTTTCAAAGCTTGATTAATTTACATCACAAAAAACACTCCGGGCAAAATTCATACCTCAGTTTTAATCGGCACTATTTTCTTTCCATTTCTATCAATCCGCGCTGCTGTCAACGTCAACAGCACGTTCCGATCAGCAGTTCCATAGTGTAAACACAATCGAATAACAACGACGTAAAAAGTACAAAATTAACAATGGTGCGAACTTGTAAATTCCCAGGTTGTGACCACAAGAATGTGCCGGGATCACCGTTCAGATTCCATCGTTTTCCTGTTTCGGATATAGCTACAGTATAAGACAGCTTTGGCTGGTTGCCATCGGCTACTCTGCGGGAGCTAAAATATCCAAAATAAAGGATTTTCGTGTGTGCAGTGCTCACTTCAGCGAAGACGATTACATCCCCAACCAAGGAGGAAAAATAAAAAAAAAGATTTTAAAGAGTTTTGCTGTACCAGTACCACAGGTAAGCTCTATTTACTAACTTTATAATTACATGTCTGAACTGTACGGTTAAAAAAGCTGATGTTTAGACTCCAGTGGAAATCACGTGAAAAGAGGTCTAATATAAAAACAGTTTATAGGGATATAGGTACAATTTTGCGGGTAAGCTCTATTTACTAACTTTATGATCCCATGTCTAAACTGTACAGTAAACAAGCTGATGTTTAGACTCCAGTGGAAATCACGTGAAAAGAGGTCTAATATAAAAACAGTATATAGGGATATAGCTTCATCTCTGTTCTCTCGCTCTCTCTCTTCCCGTTCTATCTCCATTTGATGAAGTTCGGCATCGGTATACTCCGGTTCATAAAGGTATCCCTTTGGTGTTGTGCTTAAATTACTTTCATCCTCATCTGTTCCGTCTGACATTATGCTAAAATTTGTTTCATCATCAGAACTTTCGTAGTCAGACATGTTGTCAATGAGTCGCGCTATCAACAGCTGATCAGAACGTGCGCACTGTTGACGTTGACAGCAGCGCGGATTGATAGAAATGGAAAGAAAATAGTGCCGATTAAAACTGAGGTATGAATTTTGCCCGGAGTGTTTTTTGTGATGTAAATTAATCAAGCTTTGAAACGCATATAATTTTTTCACGTAATAACGCACAGTTTTGAGGCCCCGGGAACTAACTGGGAATACTTTCTTGAAAAACTTAGAGCGGCCAGAACTCTGACCAGGGAGGTTACCACAGAGTGGGTCAGTGTGTATGCACTATAGTGCTGGTAAGGATTGCATACAACTTCATGTCTTAAATGGGCGAACTAACCCTTTAAAAGCGTATTGAGCTGTGAAAGAGACACTGTTCCCCAGTCGGCTTTTCCTTCACATGCGATCCAAGATGGCACGAAACACGGACAAGCATAGGCTACATTGGGCTTCCGGTGTACGCTTAAATGATGTTTTATTAACAAAGTTCGGGAGGAGCAGGTTCAGATAATTAACCAAATTATGCACAGCTGGAGATTAATCAGTAATCAATAATAAATTCACAGCAGACCTATCTCTGTTCATTGAAAGTTTGTCAGCATCCCTCCTCCACCCCATCTCCTCACTTCCAGTTCCATCTACACTTCCAGTTCCATCTACACTTACCAACTGGGGGAGTACTCTGGGTTCGGGCCTAACTCCCCTCTCCCCGGACAGCACGCCAAATACGCATAAACTTATTGTACTAATTATATGTAGATGTGAACTCGTGAAATGGACTAATACATAAAAAAAGATGTCAAAATGTACGTCTTGGTGAGTTTTCACTTAAATGCAGTTGGTTATGTCTTAAGTGAAGATTTGAGACAGTTGAGAAAGTGATCGAATGCTTGTCAGTATATTAGATCTCTGCATTCTTAATGTGACAGCAGCCTAATAAACCTGTCTCTGCCATTTAATGTTAATCAAACAACAAAAGAAACGAGAGAATCATTCACTGCTCTTCACTGATTCACTTTAGTAACTTTAATTTCAATCAGGTAATCAATCAATGAGCTTTTTGAAGTGTCAAAGGCGTAGTTCGTAGCTGTCAATGGAGGGACAGAAAAGTCTCACTGAAACACAGCAGTCTACTACTTTACCTCTCTGACATCGAATTGTGTACTGATTCTTCATTTTTTTACTTTATTGTTATGTTCTTTTGCACTTTAATCTGTTTGAAACATTTGTTTACTTTATACATTTTGTGTATTCTTCAAAAGTAGGCTACTGTTATGTTTAGGGTTCCTTTTGTTATATTATAAAAATAATAACTTGTTATCAACCCTGTAAAGCCTGAAATAATTAAATAATAGTCAAAAACCGTTTTAAACCTTTAGAGAAAATGATAAAAGAAAAAAGTTTGCATGTGTTTTATGTTTGGTCATATATTTGATACATCAGGCTTTTAAGACTGGTGCCTGAAGCATGAATCTAAACACGACAATGAACTTGACTTTGGCAGGCGGCAGCCTATGATGTCACTGGCGCAACCATGAGTTTAAAAGGGCATCTGTGAAATACGTCATCCACAGGGCCGCATTAAGAGCTCACTGGGCCCCGGGGCCCCCCCACCACTTTAGGTCACCAACTACAGAGAGAGAGAAAAAAACGCCCGCATTTTTCTAAAACACTGCTGAAGTTGTTTTACCTAAATATAATCTAGAGTCATTCAGAATAACAGTTGCCAATTCCTTTACAATATACAATTGACCTATGGCTAAGCCACGCCCCCTCCACTCACTCGGACAAACAGTCAACATTCGGTAACAGGCGCTATGGCAGCTGTCACAGAAGGAGACATTTCACAGGAGGCAATTGATGATTTTTGGAGACAGAAAGATTATATATCATCTCGAAGTTACCAAAAGGGCCTTAACTATGCATTGGAGGGTTATATTAATAATTTTATTGTCGAGAAGGTCGATGAAATGCTTCAGCTCCAGACAAAGATTTACAGTTCACAGTGTAAACGTTATAGTTTGGTGCTATTCCGCTTTAAATGCTCGCTTTATACGCTAATGGATTCAAAATGTTCAAGCGTCGAACTAAACGCGATACGCGCGAATTTGACGCTCTATTCGCGTTTGGTGTGAACGCAGCATAATGAACAGGCTGCGATGTCAAGATTGCAATGCTGAAATGTGTGTGTGTGTGTGTCAGAAGAGAGAGGCAAACATAAAAACATAACTTACTCCATCATTTTGTTCAGCTAGAAGCTAGGCTAACGTTACGTTAAAGATAACGTTTAAATACGTTGTTGACTTACCTTAGAACAGATGTAGACATCCTTGTTTAATTTATCCACGTTTAGTTGGTGTTGTGGTCTAAGTTACCGCACAACTTAATCCAGAGCAGACACTTATCTCGGTTGAGATGTGGCTTGGGAAAGGGTAAAAAAAACACACCGTAGCCCAGCCTCTCAGGATACCTAGTGTCGGAGTTGCATGTACCCCATGCACACCGTTTGACCATTTTAAACTTAAAATGACAAGAAAAAACATAAAAACGAATCAAAACTGACTAACTGCAATGCATTTCAATGGACGTGGAAGCAGAGAATGTCCGAGTGTATTGGGTTAGCTATGCGCACTGTGATTGGCTCATCGCGTTTGGGGGCGTGGCTTAGCCATGGGTCAATTAAGAAAATAGCTTACCTTAAAATCTTTTTTTCCTGCTTTTGCGGAAAGAGAAGTCCTTGATAATGTCACTGTAGTCAAGGGATCGGAGAATGTCATTTTCCAGGGAATATCAAAGTAAGATGGTTTAGTCTCTCTTGTAACATGGATGAACGAAGACGGTTTTTGACCAAAGACAGTTTGGAAAAAGAACGCTCTCCACTGGCGTTAGTCACAGGCAAAGTCAAGAAAATACGAAGAGCTATGTCCATATTAGGGAACACAGACTGCAGGTTTTTCTTCCTCAGGAGCTGAAGCAAGGCTACGGCACTTTTGTCTTTCTCATTTTTGGTAAAGTCCTTGAATTGCGCAATTTCATCAGGGAAATCGTCTTGCAAATCCGTGTGGTATTTCTTCTGAAGACACATAGCATTAGAATGTAGTTCTTCAGAGGTGATTGTATGCATGTTGCTCAGAAATCCAAAACTTTGCTCAAGATCTTTGTATGATTTGTAGCGCCGATCAAGCTCAGCCACAAGTTTGTCAATTATGACATTAAACACACAAACTTGAAACTTCTCTCTTCCTGACATTGTACTCAGTGAATCTGCCACAGATGACTCATCTGGTTGCTTTTTACGTCGTCTCTCCCTTTGTATGTCACTTTTGTATGTCTGAGATACACATGACGACATGTTTTTGGCTGTTGAATCAAACCTCTCAAACTGATCACGGAGATCTGCAATAAAATCCCTCAATGAACCCACCAGAGCAACAGCATTACAGGTCAAGGGCAACCATTTGAAGATGTGTGCTTGTTTTTTGAACACACTGCAGCACTGTGTTCCACACACTGCACAGAATGGCAACTTCAAGCTTCTCCGTCTGCCTAGAGAGAGATGTGGCCTCATTGCGAGTGGTCAGGTTTTGATGATCATCGATTTGAAGGGACTGGAAAATGTTGTCATAATTTAGACAAAGGGTGCTGGTTGCTTGTGCATGCGCACTCCACCTTGTGTTTGACAAGGATTTCAGAGTTTGAACACGGCCCTTCTCCTTTTCTTCTAGGTTGGACGTAACAATCTGCCACCTCCAGGTGGATTTTGAGCAGAAGTTAAAAAGAGACTGTACAAATGAGAAAAACTCCTCAGTCTCAAGACAACAGTTTACAGCATTTACCCCAACTAAGTTCAGAGTATGTGCCGCACAGGGAACCCATTCAGCTAACGGGTTGACTTCACGTATGCGAGATTGCACACCTTTATAAGCACCAGACATATTACTGGCGTTGTCAAAGCACTGTCCACGGCAATTCTCTATGTTTATGTTCATCTCCGTCAGAACTGATATAACTGAATTGAACAGTGACTCACCAGTGTGACTGCTTATGGGTAGAAACTTAAGAAAACGCTCCTCTGTGTTTCCTTCTTCAGATACATATCGGACAATAAAAGTGAGCTGGTCTGAATGTGAAATGTCTGGGGTGGAGTCAACGATTATCGAAAAATATTTGGCCATCCTGATTTTATCCAGGATTACAGAGAGCAGCTTTTCACCCATCAAATCAGTTAGCTCCTCACACACAGTAGAAGAAAGAGATGAAGGAGTCCCCTTGCCTGCATTGCCAAATCGTGCAATATGCTCTCTAAGAAATGGATCAAATTGACTAGTTTCCATTCTGGGGTGATCCAAATTGTTGGTTGTCTCCTCTGAAAGCAAGTCCTCGCTCAGATATCAATTTAATAACAGCAACTACTCTTTTAAGAACCTCTGACCAGTACTGGCTCTCTGTTTCATACTGCCGTTTCAATTCATTGTCAATTTTACCCCGCTCTGCAGTTCTTGAAATCCACACAAGCATGCATTTGCGATGCGACTCAGATCCCTCGTGCTCGACAATCCGTTCATTTGCATGCTTCCAATCGTTAAAGCCATCAGCACATCCAAATTTTGAATGGGCGTTCTTGTCATTTACACCAAACAGCCGGCACACAAAACAATACACGGCTCCCTTAGATGGGGAATAGAGCAGCCAATCTCGTCTGACATTTTCACCATTCACTAGTCTGCGATTAAAAGACTTTTTGAACATCTTCTCTTTTGATTTTTATATTGTTGTTCTGATGCAGAGAAATCAGCAGTCATATTTTGACAAAACTGTGGTCCTCTATCAGCCCAGTACTCCCGAACCTCGTCGTTGATCTCTCCCCAAGTTCCAGGATCAGTGCTTGTGTACGCTGGGATATCAACGGCGTGCAGGGTAGGAGAGGAAGCCGATGCAAGGCCGCTGATCTCAGGTTGATCTGCAGAAGGCTATCTCAATTCATTAATATTTACATCAACCTCAACCGAAACGTTATCTCCTTGCTCAGTCTCATTATCTCCAGCAGCAGATGAAGTCGATGTTTCATCTTTCTGGTGATCTGTTCAGGATAAGCATGAAACACATTTTTACACATAAGCTGTTAGATTAACACTAACCTGTCAACATGGCTCGCTAATAGTGAATATAGGGGTGGGCGATGAGCTAAATGTTATATCATTATATGAGTCATTTTATCTATGATATACTTCACAGTCAAGTTATATTACTTTTAATAAGATTTTTATCATATCAAAATTTAATGCCACTAAAATTTCATAATTCTTGTGACCAATTTCAATATCACAAAAAATAATAGTAGCTTAAGAAAAGAATCTCAAGCTTACTGATGACAAGAGTCACAAATAACAATAGGACAAAGGCACATAAGAAATTGACCTACTTGAAAAACTTAAATCACTGAATAATATTATATTGTATAAAGTAATCAAATATACAATACATAGTTTTCACTATAAATTCAACATTCATTCTTATTTATTTTACAAAAGTGATTCAGTCAAGGGCATTAAATTACTTTCTTTCTGATGTTTGATTAACATTATTGACACAGATGGCGACAGCAGCTTTATTAGCAGCTTCTGTCACTTTAAGACCTCAGGGTCGGAACTCAAGTGTGCTGTGCAAAACCGTCTCAAGTTCACCATGGGCTCAAAACGAGCATTTACAAAATGAATTCTCTCCCGCTGCTTACTGTGCCTGAGCAGTTTAAAATAATTTGTATCTGAACCACAATGCTTAAAAACGCGTTTAAATTATAAACTTACATCATGATGGCGCAGCACAATTGACATGTTTCTACCGGATATATTATCGCCAGCCCTTTAGGCGAATATAGAGTTTGATCAAACACAAAAAGCAATATCATACATCCATCAAGTTAATAATCAAACTTACCAAAAATTGGTGGGGTCGATGATGACGCTGTGTCTTTATCTGCTCCATCATGTGCCCGGCCCACTTGCTGTTCCACAACTTCTCCGTGATCATCAGCTTTAGTAACGTTAAAATAACCCGATAGCTTGGGGATTTTACTGAGTAGCTCATGTTTCCTCTGCTGTTTAGCTTTTAAAAAATCCTTTTTTGAGCCCCACTCGCACATGTTTTTTTTAAAGATGACATTTTTAGCTATGTTATCGAAGACGAAGATAATGCGTGACAATTTTAAGAATAGTCTAGAATGAAGTGAAGAGTGGAGGCGATTGATTGGTTGATGGTATAGGCGCAGGCAGCCATCATCTGATAGGCCTACATGCAGCAGCAGGTCGGTCGTTCACAAGTTAAATATAGAATAAATGCATTTGATTGGTATATCAAATTCAAACGTGACGTTTCAATTCACCATGCCCTGCTGCCCACAGGGGTTTGATTGACAGGCGACCTGACCAATCATAACGCAGAATAGGCCATTTTGTCCGACAACAATGCAGTCAGTAGATTAACGTCGGTGGACTTGAACTTGAAAAACGGTATTGTTTAAATTACTTAAATGACAATATTTGAAAGTTAAGACTTTGTTTCATATCAACAGTAAGCTGCTCTGAGGTCTCTTTTGTATGTCGGCGCGTAGTCACTCAGTGTAACGTTAGTCTTTGCCCCGCGATGTATTTTTCACTGCGTGAGTGAGAACATGATGTGCGTGACTCGTGAGAGCGGCCTGGCTTGTCACACAGTAACTAAACGAGGCGTATGGTCACTATAATATTAATGATAATGATTCCATGATAGTGCATGGAATATATGGCAAAGCGCCACTAAATAACAGGGCTAATTTGTGGGTGGCGTGGTAAGGCTTTGTCAATCAGATGGCTAGTAGTAGTCAATCTGCTCCACAGCCAATCACGGGCCCCCTCCTTGCTCGGGCCCCGGGTGTCTTAAATGCTGACATAAGTCATAGGGCCCTATTTTAACGATCTGAAACGCAAGTATCAAACGCGAAACGCAAGTAACTTTGTGGGCGGGTCTTGGACGCTGTTGCTATTATACCGGCGGGATAAATGACTCTTGTGCCCGACGCAAATCTAAAATGTGTTGGTCTGAAGTAGCTTCAGTTCCTGAATAAGCTTTGTTTGGGATGTTAAACTACTTTAGTAGCCCTAAGGACAGCCATGGTGAAAACATTATTTGAAATCTCCTTGTGAAATTTGCTAGAGTACGTATGGGTCAGTGTTTTGATTGCAGAAGTGTTCGACAAAGGATTACTAACACATAATAAAACACAACTCCAGGTATGTTTTTGATGAGGATATGACAATGCAAAATGGTAAAAATCTCTAAAAAGTCTATGTTGAATGATAAAGACCCTTTGTTAATAATTTACTTGGGAAAAAATGGGCAAAACTAAAATATAAGCGCATAAACCGATTAATCGATTAATCGTAAAAATAATCGACCGATTAATCGATTATCAAAATAATCGTTAGTTGCAGCCCTACAACTAAGGCCTCATTCACACCGGACGCCCGAAGCGGCGCGGAACGGAGGCCGCTTCCTTTCGGCGCCCATGTTAACCTATGGTGTCGTTCACACCAGACGCGGAGCGCCGCGGCCGGCCCGCGCCGTGAAGCGCCAGTTTCGGCGTCTGGTCTATTTTTTGCGCGAGCCGCGAGTGATCCGCGTCCATTCCGGCAGGAAGTCACACCAAGAAACACGAGACATCTGGTCAATTGTCAAAATATAAGCAATTTTCAAATTAAAATACCGCGAGTATTAACAAAAAGTATTAATACAAGAAGTGTACAAACTTCTTGGTTACAGAAACATGGTGTATTCATTTTATGAGGTTATTTACTTACCCATGATGTAAAAAAATAGCTCTGAATAAACAACAACTGAGCAGAAGCGCTTTTCGACCGCCGCGGAGAATACGCGTCTAGTGTGAACAGGCAGGCGCCGGACCGCGCGTGATTTTCCGTTCCGCGTTGCTTCGTCGTCTGGTGTGAACCAGGCGTAACCCAGACTATGGGGTGAATTGTAACATTTCACTCATTTCACACACTTGAAACTAAACCATGCATTTTCTGTTTGTGTTGCAAAATAATAGGCTGCCATTTGATAGCAGACACGTGCTTTGAATCACATTTTGAACACACTGGCTTAAAAGTACTCCAAGATATAGACAGAATGGTCAAAAATGTTACAACCATCCCCGGTCTTCCCTATATTACTGTGCATGGACTCTTCCTTACATGTTTGTCAGTGTAACACTTCAAAGGTCAGGTTTTTGTCCTGGTTATTTATTACAGTACTGTTTTGCATTTCTTTTGTCAGGGCTGTCCCTGTAAGAGGTATCAGTCAGTCACTGTGAATTCACAAAGTTCCAAATGATTTATCTGAAAAGCTATTGTAAAGTGTTTGGTAGCAGTGTTTTGATTTAATCCCTCTAGTGTCATGAAGTCTGTGTTTTTGACAGCTTGTGTGTATTGTCTGAGGACAAAATTTGAATTGGGATTCAGACGTTAGTTTGTACTGTTGGGTGTGAGTTGAGAAAAAATTGTGTGTGAAAATGTGAGAAAATGGCCAGTTGTTCCCAGAATTATATCTAAGCAATTGAGAAAAACTGTAAAAAAACAAAACAAAAAAACTTCTCTTGCCAGACAAAGGGAAAAAACCTCAGTGGCTGAGTTTCAGAGTAGGTTTAGATTAGACAAATCCAGATAAATCCACCCTGGTTAGATCAGGTTCAGCAGTCTCACAACGTTAACGTTCTCTGTCAACTCAGGTTTGATCCAAAGTGTCACATGTGCTGCAAACAGCCAGAGCCGGACAGTAAAGAAATTACATTTACTTGAGTACAGTACTTAAGTACAATTTTGAGGGATCTGTACTTTACTCGAGTATAATTTTTGGGGAGTACTCATGACTTTACTCAAGTACATTTGAGAGGCAAATATTGTACTCTTTACTCCACTACATTTCTATCCATAACCGTGAGTACCCGTTACTTGGAAAAAAGGAAAAAAGAAAATCTCGGAAACCCTCAATTTGTTGTTTCCCTCTCAAACGTGATTGGATTGTGCAGGCGCCACTGATTGGGACAGCCTATCAGCAATCACCTTCAGCTTTCCACCAAAGTCAACTCCATGGTCAGATTTAGATAAGAGACGAAACCATGGACGAAACAATGGATGAAGACGCAGCAGGTCCATCCCGGGAATGTGCCAACCCGTGGCCCCATCTCGCCAGACTATTTCAAGTTAATGATAGTTTTCGCTTCAAGTGTTTGCTGTGTTTACCAATGTAAGCACTGTGGCAGTAGTAATGCAATATTTAGAAAATGTACTCTTGTACTCTTGATACTCAAGTACTTTTAAAAACAAGTACTTCAGTACTTTTACTTAAGTAGACATCTGACTGTAGTACTTTTACTTGTACTTGAGTAAAATTTAGCAAGGGGTATCTGTACTTTTACTCAAGTAATGAAGCTGTGTACTCTGTCCGCCTCTGCAAACAGCCAATCACACGGAACATGGAGAACGTCAGTTTTAATTCACTTCTCGTGAGATCAACGCAATTCACTTCGCTTCTGAAGATTAAGAGATAATTGTGACAATTATCATGAAATTAAAAGCAACAAGGCAGGAATAAACACTGCCACTGCAGCGAAAGTTTGAGAAGGCAGCTGAAAGAAAATATAGACTATATCAATGCATGATGTGAATCAAAGAAATAAGCCTAATAATTATAGGTTTAAAAAGAGCTCAAATGAATACCCGTTGTTTAAAAGCAATATATATAAATGCGTGTATTACATTTTTATCAATTTAAAAGCAAAGTTTAATATTAATTTTCAATGAATAGGCTATAATAATCATATGAACATGAGATCCAGATCCAGCTCCTCCCACTAAATAGGCTTGTTTGAGATGTAGTCGAGAGTAGGCGCTGCAGTGAGGGGAGGAGGGAGAGAAGTGCAGGCAAGCCGGACACTTCCTGAATCTCGCTGTGTTGTTGGACTGCAAACGTCAGTAATGGAAGAGATCGCGTTCGCGTTGTTTATCGCAGACGAAGTGGATGCAATTGAAATACCACTGTTTTTACACAAAGATGGTTATGATGAGGAGAATCACCGTGAACAGTGCTCATTACTTAACATGGCTTATTCAGTAAATGATAGGGATATAAATCTATGTGGTCTAGAGTGGTATGTTGCAACTTGCATCTAATGAAACTTATGTTGTGTAAAAAATAAACAGCCCAGACTGCAGATAATTCAGCACCAAATAAAAGAAAGGTTTAAAGGATTTCATTAAAACGTAAATGAAGCCAATAGCAAGTTGCTTTTGAGAAGAGAGGTCATAAGAAATGTTTTCTCTCTCCTAGGAATGTCCCTAAAAATCCTCACTTTGATGAGAATGTGGTCCATTTCTACAGTCCTTCTGAGTTTCATTTCAGACTTTCTAGTGTGCATGTGGAGCAGTGGCGGCTGCTGGTCTGTCAAAGAGGGGAAGCTCATTTTCGGCCTACATCATAAAAGTGTCCATTTATTTAAAAGTAAATTCTGCCCAACGTTCCTTTTCAAGAAAATGCTCTGTGACCCTGTCGTACCGACTAGGCGTCTTTTCCAGTGACTTGACCAGTGTCCTGTCAATGGCCAGCAGAGTTAAATATAATTGTATAAATGTAATAATATAATAAAGGTATAAATAATAATATAATAAAGTATAATAATACTACTACTACTATTTTTTTTTTTTTTTTATAATTATTGTTTAAAGGTGCATTGCGCAACTTTTCATGTTAAAAATACCCGTTTTCTAACCCATACATGCTTAAACAATTGCCTGATGGGCTGAATGAGCCCTTCTCTGATCACTGCGATTGCCTCTATAATCCTGTACAGTAAAATAAATAAGAGGGATTCGGGTCGGAATCTGAGACTGGGCGTGACGTCATGCGCGTTCACGGCACGCTCATATGTCTGGCAGGTTTGTGTATGCGCCGACGCCGCCATTCTCCGTAGAAAATGGATTCTAAGAGACCGGCTTGTAGTTCATTTCAAACACCAACGCAAACTCCACGTAAGATAAAAAAAAGAGAACTTTTGTCTAGTGCAACCAAAAGGTCCAAATTGGAGTCAGACAGGCGTCGGGGTAAGACGAGAGTAAACATAGGGAAGGCTTTCAACAAATGGAGAGATCTCCGGTCTGCTCTAGGGCTCAAACGGGATCCTCAGTTGGCTTTTTTCTTGATAAAAAGGTAAGATATATCCCATTCTCTAATGTCTGATACGGCCAATAATGACAATAAATGACGATCCATAAAATGTGTAATGCTTTAGCGTAAGCTAGATAAATGTACAATCGGAATAGGTTTTACTAACTTACCATTGTCAGTGATCAGGTTCAGAATGATTGTGATATAAAATGCTGATATATAAGTTAGATACTTAGACACAAATTTTGAGCAAATTACTGCTTAATTACGATGTATTGCTATTGGAATATGCTACTTAGCTGATCAATAAAACAGGCTAAACCCCCGCAAATCTTCGGCGGATTAGCCTGTTTGGCTTTTATGGTAACGTCATAGTGCCACTTGATTGTTTATTACCTTGAGACATTTGGGTGTACTTTGTTGACCGACTGTGTGGTATGGTATCATGATTACAATTTTGAGCTTTTACAAAGTTATAACTTATATTGTTCATGAACGTGTTTCCATAATAATAGTCATAAGTGGATACAGTAAACACATAACACAGTTCAACATGGAGATAGATGGGAATAAAAAACGAAGTTTTCTACTACCCCCATTTTTTCCCTCACACATAAGTGTGTTATTTACTCAATTGCCTTTCCTTTCACATATTTTAAATTACTTGCAGATTTAAAACTTTATTACCTTTGAAGACATTATGATTGTAAACAAAAGATTTGTGCGGCTGATGCTCCTTGGGTTATGACCAGCTCGAGCTCGTGCAAGCGTGCGTGTGCGTGTGGTCCGTGAGCGTGCACACCTCTGGTTGCAGTTTCGCTTGCCGCCAGAGGGGGCGTAGTTCTGCGAAAACTCAGACTCTCGCGCAATGCACCTTTAATTATTACTAATAATAATATAAAAAATATAATAAGTAATAATATAATAAAGATATAAATATACAGTATAATTGTGTGAAATGTAGGCTATTATGAAAATTGGCTAGCAATTTCGACAAGCAAATACCAAGAAATAGGTTTTGAAAAGGTGTCTTTGAAAAGTCCGCGATGGGACTGAGCTCGAACAGCTTCAACATCAGCGACTTTTTATTGTATGAAAGCGCTGTCAATCAACAGACCCTCCAATCATCACGCAGAAGCCGGAGTCCAGGCCAGCCCACTCCTCATTCACTCCAGAGACACTGAGCGTCCGGGGCGGGACATTATCGCAGCGTTTATCCAATGACTGTCTAGTTTCGAAGCACTGAAAAAAACTCTTCAGAGCAGCTCCACTGAAGTCACTGGACGCTGGGCTTCAACAGGGAAATGCACTGTGACGCTACGGGAATGAGAAGGAGATCGAGTCAGCCGACCTGCTGTGTGTAACTGATTCTGAACGAACTCGTCTTTGAGATGAACGTGTTCTAACGCATTTTTAGTAAATAAAATGTTAACACAATAGTACATATTTGACCATTATTTATTATAGGGGAAGCCGAGCTTCTCTTGCAGTCTTAAAGAAGTCCCCACTGATGTGGAGGTATGTAGGCCTACATGGTGTGAGAAGCAAGCAATACATCCTGTTAGGAATATCATGTACAGTGTAAAACATTTCTTTTTTCATGATCAAATTTGAAATAAATTTTAGCTTGACCATTTAGTTTTTTCCCCCCAAGCAAACAAAAAACAGCATGTACATAGAAGAACTATATAAAATAGAGGGATAGAATATCATGCTATGAAAATACATAAAATTCCCCGTAACAAAGAAAAACACAGAAATGTACTAAGGGGACATAGTTTGTGAGAATGTACAGTCATTACATTTTTGACTTGCCCTGGGTAGTTTCAACTCTTGTGCTGTCGTATGTGAGATGTATTCATGTGTCCATGTTTTTATTATATGATAACTATTTTTCCTCTTCCTAATGCAGGATCTTATAAATACACTTGGTCCTTTTTACATGAATACACAGCAGACTAAGGTGCCGCTGACAAACAGTATACTTGCCTCTCTATGGACTCTTTCCAACCAAGTGTCCTATAGAGGAGTGGCAGACAGGTTTAACATAACCAAATCTACAGTTTCAACACACCTGCGTGATTTCTGTTCTCTTGTAATAACGCATTTGTCACATTACATCTCCTGGCCCAGAGGACAAGCCCTGCATAAATCCCAGTTAGAATCCGAAGCAGCTGGGTTTGCTAACACTGCCTGTGCAGTTGATGGATGCCACGTTCCAGTGGTAAAACCGCACTGTGAGAATCCTGTGGCCTACATCAATAGGAAACAGTTCTGTCATGTCAGTGTGGGTCACCCTGGTACTGTAGCTGGCATGATTCAAGGGCATTTCGTTTGTCAGAGGTAGGCCGACTCTTGAGGGAGATCCACATTCCCTGGTTCCTGACGGCATGCATACACTTGGAGATTCTGCAAACCCTCTTTTGCTTCAGCTAATGAAGCCATACAGAGACAATGGCCACTTGACTGTCAGGCAGAGATGGTTCAATAGGAAACTGAATTCTGCTCGTGTAGTCATTTTAAAATCAAAATTCAGGAGAGTCTGCACATGAAAAAAGTGAAGAACATTTCTTCCGCAGTCACAGCCTGTTGCATTCTTCATAACATCTGTCTGAAATCCAATGACCACAGTGAAGGAGGATCAGCAGGCAGATGATATGGAGGATGACCCATACCCACCAGAGGCCCACATTCACAATAATGCATCACATCATAGAGATGCAATCTGTGGCCGCCTGTGGACATCACATTGACTTGTTCTACCTTCAACACTTGCCTTAAACTTATCTCAAGAACAACGATTTTTTTTATTTTACTGTTTTGTGAGCTAGTGGATGGGATTGTAAAGGATGATATTAAGCACTTAATATCAAATGATTGACAGTATTCTGCCAGTCAACCACTGTCCCCTGTCTAGGGAGGAATGTTTTGTGTTGTTATCTCTATAATAATGATGTAATGAGCAATAAAAATGATGTGATACATGTGGGAATGGACTATATAGTTCAACTTTATTTTTTAATAGATCGATTATCATTTGGATCTCCGCCTCTCTTTAAGTCAGGCCGCACTAGTGACTGTAGAGCAGCTGTTCTCCTCTCTGAATGCGCTTCAGAAACTTCTCAGAATGTGGATCTTGTTTGTCTCCTTCTGTGTATTTCTGTGGAGGGACCTGGTTGCTCTTCTGGGAGAGGCTGTTCTTGGGAGCTTATGGCCTGTGCAATTGAGGACTTCGGCACTGTAGTCTGGGATGAGGTAGTGTTGAACAGAGGAGTTGAGCATATTGTGCCTGATGGTGCACTCCCAACTCCACATTTCTCAAATAAGTCTTCCATTTGCTTTTTACTCACCATTCTTTATTGTCTCGGCAATTTCTTTGCTTACTGTTATTGCTCCCTGGGAGTCTGATAGTGTTAATAACACATTCTCCATCTTGCTACAATCGTTAACTTTGTGGATGCCTTTTATAATCAAAGCCATAATAAGAAATGTTGAGCACACAGATGCTGCACTAAATTTACATTGTTATCCCAAATTATGGGTTAAACATTTCAGAGTGGGATATGGCACAGCTGATTAACCTAATGATGTGTATCCTACTTAAAGGGATGGTTCGGAGTAAAATCAACCTAGACTTTGCACCCTGACCTCGAGCCAAACAATCATTTCAATACATTTAACATGTAAAGATTTGGAATTCATGTATTTGAAATGCTTCTGAATAAACTCCTAATTACTGCTTAATTAATGGTTAGTAAGGTAGATGTTAAGCTTAGGTATTATCGTCCCCCATCTTCAAGAAACGGCTAAAGACACATCTTTTTCATCAACACTTGACCCATTATTACTAATTACTTTGCTACGTGTACTGTGCTGGACTAACTGTGACTGGTCACGACTCACGGCACCTGCATATTTCTGCCTTATTGCTGGTTTGATTGCTTCTATTGTTCTCATTTGTAAGTTGATTTGGATAGAAGCGTCTGCTAAATTATTAAATGTTAAATGTAGATAGTGTTAAAAAAAACCTACCCATGAATGGTCAGCATCTTCCATTACAGTAATTGTTCTCCGGCCCATCCCTGCCTGAAGAAGGTTTAATTCTTCTATGTTTGTGGCTGTCTTCTCCACATATTTGTTCAGTAAGTAGAACTGAATCGGGAAGCATTTGATGGAACTACTGAGACTTTTTATGTTAAGAGCAGAATTTGTTCCCTTTTTCCCCGCTGATTTTCTTTTGGTAAAAGTCTTCCCCAACAGTCCTGGGAAGGATCTATAGAAGAGTAAAATAAGAGATGAGACAGGGTAAGATGCATTAAGAGACAAACGATGTTAAGCGCACAACATAAAAAATACAAAAAAATTTAATGATGGAAAATTAATTAAAAAAAACAACAAAAACACAGCACTGTCCAGCTCTATTGCCTGAATATGACAAACCTTGTCATGTTCTGCTCAATGTCATTGCCAGCATGCCTCTGGTTTGAAGAATCTGCAGAAACTCCTTATGAGAAACCAGCAAAACAAAGACTACTATTTGAATAACAAAGTATATAAAAAATTGCCCATCATAAGAATATTAAAAATAATTGCTTGTAAACAATATTAAGGTGAGAATAACAACAATCCTCACTCTCTCTAGGTGCTGGCTTTGGGAACACCACCCGCCGTGCAGCGTCCTGCTACTCTTCCTATCATATACACATTACACTATTTCATAAATTAACCTAACATAAGCTGATCATTTTGTGGAATAGGTAAACCTAAAAACATAAATTCTGTTTTCTATCTAATACCTAATCTTTACATACACACATTTATCTTAATTATTCTTTAAAAGTCTTAAAATACGTATTCTTAAAAATACTGATAAACTGTGTATAAACTAAGTATAAGAAACTAAGTTCATGTTTCGCGTGTAAAAGTTTTTTTGTGGGTACTACAAGGTTACTACATGGGCTGAAATATGGGCAGTAAGTGGGTTTGTCCACGGGCTCCATGTTGGCCCCAGCAACTTACTCATTTAGGTTTTATGCAGGATTTCACAGGGCTTTAGGTGGGGCCCAACTAGGGATCATCTGGGTTCCATCTAAATGAGTAGTAAGCAATACCACACAAACAAGTTTTAAAGCATTAGAGCACACAGTGAGATTGAAATCTTTTCAAATGTAATTTTTTTTTTGTAATTTTTTTTTTACTCATCATATTATGCTAGTTATATACCTAATTATTAAAATAGTTAAAATACAGTTAAAATTTGAACCTGTATTTGACCCAGTCTTTAATGAAAGCTTTGAACATTTGAACAGGAAATAAATTGGGGACAGTTAGAAGTACAGCTTACATGGCAGACAGTCATTTGTGCATTCTGGACACTGTCCTCCTCCATCTCTTGTCCCAGACTACTTTGAGAGTTCTCAACCACTGCAAAACAAATTTATTTATTTTTTAGAGAGAAATTATGATTTTAGAGAAATCATGTTACTTACACGTCACAATACCTTATGAAAGAATACTTTTACTCAGGATTATAACAATAACAGCAGAACATTTTTATTGGAATGGTCATGGTATTGGAATGTTACGGGAAGGACATTTGGGAAATTAATGAAATTCTCATTTGGGAAATTTGGGAAATTCTCAGTAAAGAGAATTACTGTTTATTTATTCAGACTATTCCGATTTAATCTTGTATTAATAAAACCAGTTTATAAAGTATGAATATGTGATGTGTTTGATGGTCTGATCAATTGGCCATGGATCAGTAGCGGCAGATAATCACATTCTGGATGACTCAATTCGGTAGTTACTAAATTTGGCGGATCTAACAAACCACTCAAAATTTGATGACAATGAACTTTAGCACTGCAGTCATGTCATCAACAGTTTAGAATTATTAAGAGGTCTCAAGAAATAATAAAATTAATACATATTTGGTGTGTGTGTTCTAAAGAAATATTATGTGGAGGAACATTGTTTAATGGATTTAATGCAACAAACCTGATTTGATACGTCTGCTCTCTAAGGCAGTCCACACTCACAGCAGAAAGTGACAAGAGAAAATTAGCTTGTGTGATTACCCACGCCTGTCCTTCTATTTAAAAAAATATTTTGTCTAAAGGTTTAATGTACTGCACTATTTAAATAAAATAGATTTTCTGACTATTATTTCATATGTCGGGACATTCTGTCTGCAGATTTTAAAATGAAATTGGTAACACTTTACAATAAAGTAAATTTTTTTGTTAGTTAATTACCTTCGTAACAATGACAAATACTTCTAAAGCATTTATTAATCGTAGTTAATGTTAATTTCAACATTTACTAATACATATCCAAAATAAAACTTTTTACCTGTTAAAATAGCTTAATAGACCTGAGCCAATATGAATTAACAATGGTTAGTTGAGTTTTCATAAACTAATGTTAACAAAGAATAATACTGTAACAAAAGCATTGCTCACTGTTAGCTAATGGTAGTTAATGCATTAACTAATGTTAACTTATTGTAGTAAGTGTTACCATCAAATTTAAGATCAGTATTAACAACATATGTTATACTTAGTTAATTTACTCACCAGTCTTTGATACCAATCTTTCATTTGAAAGTCACGTGTCTAGTATCTGTAAAACCGCATTTTTCCATCTTAAAAATATATCTAAATTACGTCATATGCTCTCATTGACAAATGCGGAACAATTAGTCCATGCGTTCATGACCTCAAGGCTAGATTATTGTAATGCTCTACTGGGTGGTTGCCCTGCACGCTTAATAAACAAACTACAGCTAGTTCAAAACGCAGCAGCTCGAGTTCTTACCAGAACCAGGAAGTATGACCATATTAGCCCGGTTCTGTCAAAACTGCACTGGCTCCCTATTAAACATCGCATCAATTTTAAAATATTGCTGATTACTTACAAAGCACTAAATGGTTTAGCTCCGCAGTACTTGAGCGAGCTCTTAACGCATTATACTCCTTCACGTCTATTGCGATCTCAAAATTCCGGCCAGTTGATAATACCTAGAATATCTAAATCGACTGCTGGCGGTAGATCCTTTTCCTATTTAGCACCAAAACTTTGGAACAGCCTTCCTACCATTGTCCGGGAAGCAGACACACTCTGTCAGTTCAAATCTAGATTAAAGACACATCTCTTTGACATAGCGTTCACATAATACATTATAGACTTCTATAATTCAATGTTAGGCTGCATAGATTAGGTCAGCTGGAACCGGGAACACTTCCCATAAATCCTGATGTACTTGTTACATCATGAGAAGAATGGCATCTACGCTAATTTTAGTGTCTTTGTTTATCCCAAGGTTTTCCCGCAGCCTGCCGGATCCAGGCCGTTTCCAGATCTGATGAAGGACCTTCGCCTGGACCCGGTGTCAACGCAGTGCTGAAGTGCCAACTAGTCTCTCCCTATGGAGGATCCCTTTCCCACTCTACAGATAACGCGTCGTCGGGAAAACTCAATTTGCGTATCTACCCCGAATTGATAAAATAAAATAAAATTCTGAATCAAAACTATAAGGAAACACCAGTAATTTGTTTAGGTTTGGTTTGTAGGGAATTCCAAACTTGCACACATATATTCAAACGCACATAACTATAGAACCCGTTCTTAATGCGCATCTGAACGCCATCAGCGTTTCTCACAGGTTCGCGTTTAAAGTCTGTGTAGAGAGAATGGTGTCGTCTTAGCGGCCCCTAATTTAAAAACAAATGATCGTTGCGACGGAAGCGAATCAATCAAAACTAACTTTAGCCGGAAAATAACTTTATTAAAGAACCGCTATAAAGCCAAAACAATCTTACGTTAAATTATACATTTATCTCTGTAAAGCTGCTTTGAGACAATCTACATTGTTAAAAGCGCTATATAAATGAAAATGACTTGACTTGACTTGACCATACACAACGTTGAAAATACGCAAATCTGTAAACTTTTTTTTCCCATGATGGTCAAACAAATTGTACTCCAATGCCAGCTAATTTGAAAAGATGTATTTCATCATTCTTCTGGTTGCGTCATCTATACTTGTGCCGCCAACATCTGCCACCATGGACACCTAAGGATGAGAGCCAAAGAGAGAAAACTAAGGTTTACATAAACTGCAAAAACAATAAGCTGAGATTAATCAAATCAATTCCTCAAAGTAGACTTTCATTGCAATATATATTTTTATATCAAATGGTACTTTGCAGTCTATGTACAAGTACTGATTCAAACTTTATTTTAGACTTATAAAAGGGTATAGCAATAATAAATAAATAAAAAACTGAAAAATAAACCACAACAATTCATCTATTAAAATAAAATTGTAGGCCTTAGGTGTTTTTGACCTTAGATGTAATAAATAATGTAAACTTACAACAGCAGAAATGACACTATGATCCTCCAGCTTCTGATCAAGAGCCTCAAGGTCAGCCTGGGTTTTCAGAGGTAAGACCACTCCTTCAGGAACCTCTACCATTGATCCGTCTTGCTTTTTCAGCAGGGCATTCAACATCTTTCCATGAACACGTTGTGTCTCCTTCACTTCTTCTAAAACTTTTAGAAGTTTAGTGAACGTGGCTTCACAAGTGGGGCTGATAACTCCTCGGGCTGTGGGGCTGGTAACTGTCGCTGTGGGGCTGATAACTCCTCGGGCTGATAACTCCTCGGGCTTTGGGGCTGGTAACTGTCGCTGTGGGGCTGATAACTCCTCGGGCTTTGGGGCTGGTAACTGTAGCTGTGGGGCTGGTGCCTCATTGGGCAGTGTGGTCTTGGAAGTAATTGCTCACTTCTCTCACTGCTGACCAAAGGAGTTGGTTTGGTGGAGTGGGTGGAAGCTCCTCCGAAGAATCTGAATGCTCATTTGATTGCAGTTGGGTGCTCAGTTGACTCTAGAGAAGTTTTGCACTTGGCCTAGAGAAGTCAACACAAACATATAAGACACACCTTACCTACTACCTTCATATTATTTTTAGAGGGCATGGAATTTGACCTGCATTGCTCCAAATAACTAGCCTGGCAAGCCAGACCTACATCAAGATTTTAGGTCTGGCAACTCACCATTGTCAGGGCTCAATCCGAGGGGCGGGATAAACAGCTGTCTTTCAAATTCGCTCTGCATGCAATAGGACAGCGCCACAACCAACCAGAGCGTTTTCCCAACAGCGGATCTAGTTGATAGATTCAACTTTTGCCGTATCTGGCCGGCAAAACTACGAACACATCTTCCTGTTTTAAGAATGAGAAAAGAACAAAGAACGACACTTAAGTCAAAGAAAAGCTTAACTCCAAGTCCTCCAGAGTCACGGACAAAGCCGATTCGAAAGTCCGCTGTTCGCCAGCAGCAGCTCTTCTTTGTTTTCAAGTTGCAGGGAATTCACAAGGAACCGTCACAACTCTGTCGCCATTATGTTAAGCCCGCCCACCGACTCTATACACGATGTGATTGACCTGACTAGAGTTTGGTTTTTCCAGCTCGAAAGTCAACAGAGAGTTGCTACACTACCCTGGCTGCAAAATACATTTTGCTGCCGCTAGGGTGCGTATAGATTGCTAGGCTACCAAATAACACCTACCTTTTTTTTCTTGAGATATTTTCTGTGTCTGTCAAGTCTGATGAATACTCAGCTTGGTGGAGTTTAACCCTAGCTTCGGCATAAGTGGCTGTAAAACACAATGATACACAATAACAGGAGTGAGGCAGATTTCGAAATTCGCATTAGCGTTTCGTCCTACGAATGCAACATTTGTTCCAGAATATATGCAAATAACTATAAATCAGATTTTACATATTATCTGCAAAGTGCTATTGTGGTTGCACATCCTATCTATCAAGAGCACATATGATTTAATGAATAAATTGTGTCAGGCCTGGTGTGATCCTGCTTGGTAGGAGTGAAAACCTAGTTATATCAGCCCTTTATGTATTATTTGGAAAACAAAGATGTAAAGAAATGAACACAAACATAAAGAGTTCAAGAGTCAAATAACTAATTAACGGAAGCAAAGTATAGCAGTATTTATTCTACTAGATTAAATAAAGGAGGAAAATCAGTTACCTGCATTTCCCATTACACGCACATTACACGCTATCCAGTTGCTGGCTGGTGGTGTGTGCTCTTTCACAGCCTTCGTCACATTGGCCATTGAGGCTGGTGGCCACCAGCATACTTTTCTCTCTGTGCCCTTGAACCACTGGGTTCTTGCAGCCATCAGGGTCAACCTCATCCACAAACTTCACAACACTGAACAAGGACACCCTGCAGAGTTCAATAAATCATGTACTGTGTAGCTGAGGCAAAGCCACAAACATATTATCAAGAGTCAATAAAAGCAGCGGTTAAGTGAACACTGGAAAGCTGACCAGACAGTTTTGATAGCAAACAGACTCCAAGAGATGTAGAATCAATGGGGTAGTTGAAAAAACATGTCCCTGTCTCAAAAAGTTCATACACCACATGTGTTTCTTCAGTCACAGTGGAATGCACAATGTTCCGCACAATCCCAACTCTTCCCTCAAGTTCAAAACAATTGGTACCAATGGAGCTTGAGATCATTGTGTCTTTGTGTTTGTACATTTTGTATTGAACATACTGACGCAGGGGAAATTCTGTCAGCATTGGTCCAAAATCATGAGGCTGTGACAGTTTAACATTTTCAGGCATTTCTTTGGCCATGTGAGCAAATAATTGCCTTTCATAAACACGCCTGACAATTTGTTGCACAGGATTCTGTGGTCTCCTCACCATTTTTTTCAACTGTCCCAAATAATTCTCAAATGGAAAACATGAAACTGAATCCAGAGGGCCATACTTTTTAGCGTCATCTGCTAAATGTAAAAGACACACAGTATTGTTAACCAGAAATGTTGTCCCATATATCTTCTCAAAGTTGGTAACAAAACATCTTAATAATTTTTTGGCATACCCATAGAAATCTCTACACATAGGAGACAAAATTATTCTCATAGCAGATGACAACACAAGAAAGTTTTTGTACTGTTGACGTATATAATAAAAACTTCTGTTGCCTTCCATTGGCTGTACTCTGGAGAAGCTCTGAGGTAAGCTTGATCTACACAGTTTCAAGTGATCAGAGATAGCAGAAAAGAGTAGAAGACGAAACCCGACACTGCAATGGTCCCTTGAACCACAGAGCAATTAATTTACTGACAATTACTAAGCAAACTAAATGCATATAGTCCAAAGGAAAACTGGAAACCATACCAATGCCTAGGCCCTGGAGAGGTGATTTAGAGTGGTGGTGCTCTTCATCAAACATTTGATCAAACTGAGTGTCTGTTCTTGGGCTTGAATCCATGTCAGGAACCACAACTTTACCATCAAGATAAATGCCATACTGCGTGCAACGCTCACAAGAACTGTAGCCATGACCTCTGACACATTTTAAAAAGGCTCTTGCTGGAGTGTCACGGATAAACGCATCTGGCAGTGGTACATTGTAGTGTTTACCATTAAAAGTCACACCAACTCTTGTGACAACTTTTAAATAAATCGTCTATAAAGTCATGCATGTAGTCATTTACTGATTCAGGTTTACAGGGACCTGCATAGACGCCATGACAATGTCATGTACATGACAATCTGGGGCTCAGGTCAGGAAGCAGACAGACTGGCAACTTGATCCTACAGAATTAGTCAATTACAGGCCGATCTCGAATCTACCTTTTCTGTCAAAGATATTAGAAAAGGCAGTATCCTCACAACTGTGTTCCTTTCTTGAAAGAAATGATATCTGCGAGGATTTCCAGTCCGGATTTAGACCGTACCATAGTACTGAGACAGCTCTCGTTAGAGTCACAAATGATTTGCTCTTATCATCCGATCGTGGTTGTGTCTCGCTATTAGTGTTACTCGATCTTAGTGCTGCATTTGACACCATTGACCACAGCGTTCTTTTAAATAGATTAGAACATTATGTTGGCATTACGGGAAATGCACTAGCATGGTTTAAATCATACTTATCTGACCGTTATCAGTTTGTAGCAGTAAATGATGAGATGTCTCATCGATCACAAGTTCAGTATGGCGTACCACAAGGCTCAGTACTAGGACCGCTGCTGTTCACTCTGTACATGCTACCATTAGGAGATATCATTAGGAAACATGGAATTAGCTTTCACTGTTATGCTGACGATACTCAGCTCTATATTTCTTCAAAACCTAACGAAACTTATCAATTCACAAAATTAACGGAATGCATAGCGGATATAAAAAATTGGATGACTCGTAATTTCCTACTTCTTAACTCTGAAAAAAACAGAGTTTCTAATTATTGGACAAAAAACTTCCTCACGTAATAACCTAGAATACTGTCTAACACTTGATGGCTGCTCTGTTAAGTCTTCATCGTCGGTTAGGAACCTGGGTGTGCTCTTTGATACCAATCTTTCATTTGAAAGTCACGTGTCTAGTATCTGTAAAACTGCATTTTTCCATCTTAAAAATACAGTGAGGAAAATAAGTATTTGAACACCCTGCTATTTTGCAAGTTCTCCCACTTGGAAATCATGGAGGGGTCTGAAATTGTCATCGTAGGTGCATGTCCACTGTGAGAGACATAATCTAAAAAAAAAAATCCAGAAATCACAATGTATGATTTTTTCACTATTTATTTGTATGATACAGCTGCAAATAAGTATTTGAACACTTGTCTATCAGCTAGAATTCTGACCCTCAAAGACCTGTTAGTATGCCTTTAAAATGTCCACCTCCACTCCATTTATTATCCTAAATTAGATGCACCTGTTTGAGGTCTTTAGCTGCATAAAGACACCTGTCCACCCCATACAATCAGTAAGAATCCAACTACTAACATGGCCAAGACCAAAGAGCTGTCCAAAGACACTAGAGACAAAATTGTACACCTCCACAAGGCTGGAAAGGGCTACGGGGAAATTGCCAAGCAGCTTGGTGAAAAAAGGTCCACTGTTGGAGCAATCATTAGAAAATGGAAGAAGCTAAACATGACTGTCAATCTCCCTCGGACTGGGGCTCCATGCAAGATCTCACCTCATGGGGTCTCAATGATCCTAAGAAAGGTGAGAAATCAGCCCAGAACTACACGGGAGGAGGTGGTCAATGACCTGAAAAGAGCTGGGACCACCGTTTCCAAGATTACTGTTGGTAATACACTAAGACGTCATGGTTTGAAATCATGCATGGCACGGAAGGTTCCCCTGCTTAAACCAGCACATGTCAAGGCCCATCTTAAGTTTGCCAATGACCATTTGGATGATCCAGAGGAGTCATGGGAGAAAGTCATGTGGTCAGATGAGACCAAAATAGAACTTTTTGGTCATAATTCCACTAAACGTGTTTGGAGGAAGAAGAATGATGAGTACCATCCCAAGAACACCATCCCTACTGTGAAGCATGGGGGTGGTAGCATCATGCTTTGGGGGTGTTTTTCTGCACATGGGACAGGGCGACTGCACTGTATTAAGGAGAGGATGACCGGGGCCATGTATTGCGAGATTTTGGGGAACAACCTCCTTCCCTCAGTTAGAGCATTGAAGATGGGTCGAGGCTGGGTCTTCCAACATGACAATGACCCGAAGCACACAGCCAGGATAACCAAGGAGTGGCTCTGTAAGAAGCATATCAAGGTTCTGGCGTGGCCTAGCCAGTCTCCAGACCTAAACCCAATAGAGAATCTTTGGAGGGAGCTCAAACTCCGTGTTTCTCAGCGACAGCCCAGAAACCTGACTGATCTAGAGAAGATCTGTGTGGAGGAGTGGGCCAAAATCCCTCCTGCAGTGTGTGCAAACCTGGTGAAAAACTACAGGAAACGTTTGACCTCGGTAATTGCAAACAAAGGCTACTGTACCAAATATTAACATTGATTTTCTCAGGTGGTCAAATACTTATTTGCAGCTGTATCATACAAATAAATAGTTAAAAAATCATAAATTGTGATTTCTGGATATTTTTTTTTAGATTATGTCTCTCACAGTGGACATGCACCTACGATGACAATTTCAGACCCCTCCATGATTTCTAAGTGGGAGAACTTGCAAAATAGCAGGGTGTTCAAATACTTATTTTTCTCACTGTATATCTAAATTACGCCATATGCTCTCATTGACAAATGCGGAACAATTAGTTCATGCGTTCATGACCTCAAGGCTAGATTATTGTAATGCTCTACTGGGTGGTTGCCCTGCACGCTTAATAAACAAACTACAGCTGGTCCAAAACGCAGCAGCTCGAGTTCTTACCAGAACCAGGAAGTATGACCATATTAGCCCAGTTCTGTCAAAACTGCATTGGCTCCCTATTAAACATCGCATCAATTTTAAAATATTGCTGATTACTTACAAAGCACTAAATGGTTTAGCTCTGCAGTACTTGAGCGAGCTCTTAACGCATTATAGTCCGTCACGTCTATTGCGATCTCAAAATTCCGGCCAGTTGATAATACCTAGAATATCAAAATCGACTGCTGGCGGTAGATCCTTTTCCTATTTAGCACCAAAACTCTGGAACAGTCTTCCTACCATTGTCCGGGAAGCAGACACACTCTGTCAGTTCAAAGCCAGATTAAAGACACATCTCTTTGACCTAGCTTTCACATAATACATTATAGACTTCTATAATTTAATGTTAGGCTGCATATATTAGGTCAGCCGGAACCGGGAACACTTCCCAAAAATCCTGATGTACTCGTTACATCATGAGAAGAATGGCATCTACGCTAATTTTAGTGTCTGTGTTTATCCCGAGGTTTTCCTGCAGCCTGCCGGATCCGGGCCGTATCCAGATCTGACGAAGGACCTTCGCCTGGACCGATGACAACGCAGTGCTGAAATGCCAACTAGTCTCTCCCTATGGAGGATCCCACTACCACTATACAGATAAGGCGTTGTCGGGAAAATCCGTTTCGCGTTCCTACCCCAAAGCAACAAAATAAAATAAAATTCTTTATCAAAATTTATAAGGAAAGACAAGTATTTTGTTTAGGCTTGGCTTGTAGGGAATTCCAAACCTGCGTATATTCAAACGCACATAACTATAGAACCCATTCTAAATGCGCATGTGAACGCCATCAGCGTTTCTCACAGGTTCGCGTTTAAAGTCTGTGTGGAGAGAATGGTGTCGTCTTAGCGGCCCCTAATTTAACCCTCTGGGGACCAAAAACGCGCCCGCGCGTTTTGCTCGTTTTTTTTTTTTAGCAATGAAAATAAACACTAAATGCTCTGTTAATTTTGATCTTTCATTTTCGTGTAATACATCAATCGATCCTGTTCAGTTTCTATTTTTTTTCTGTATACTCACAATAAAAATAAAGTGTTTTGCTTTTTGACAAATAAAGAAAAATTAAGATGATGCGATTTCTGCCTTCTCTCTGTCAGTAAACTCCCATTTGAAACGCGTTCGAAAATGATCTATAACTCCGCGAAAATTCAGTCAAACAGACCCACGGGCATAAAGCTTGAGATCGCAGCTTTTAATTGAAGTCATTTATATAAAAAACAAATATTCTTAGTTTCTGTAATCTGTATACAAAGAGAGCGACTCCAGTCGAGCTCATTACGAGATGATTCACAGTAATTTGACCACTCCCTGGAGAGCGCGCGCTATTCAAATGCAAATTCTGAGAACCATTTCAGTCTGTGAAACGCCCACATCAGCTGTAAACAAAGCGCGAGTGAGACATTATAGCCTTTATGGAGAAAAGTTTCCACAGTGCTGATGAGGAGAAATATCTCCTGATATGACCAGCAGATCGCGCTGAGGAGTGAGGTAGGCTGTTTTCTTTTCTCAAGTGTGGAATAACGTTATGGAATAACGTTAGTGTAGGCCTATAAACCGCAAAAAGATGAATCGCATTTCTATAATATGACTCGCGTTTCTGTGAGATGAATGAAGGGTACATATTTGTAAAGAGTGTTTAGCCTAAATATGAATCGCGTGTCTGTGTGTGAAAGAATAAACTGCTTTGCCATAGCCTACTGAGATGAGTAAAAATCGACTGGAATATGTTGAAATAAAATGTATTTGTATAAGCAACGTAAATTAACATTTATATGCCCTGATATTTCAATAAAACAACGTTAGTCAGGCGTTAGTCACACTATTTTTGTCAAAAATAAAGTCATAGACTAAGATGTTAGATGTTCCAATGTTGGCTATATTCAAACTAATGAATACATATGATAAAATGTAGGCCTATAATCTTTTTTTTCTTTCTTTTTTTTTTTTTACAAAGAAAGAGTACACTTGAAATATTGTTGAAATTGTAATTATTGTTGTAATTGTAACATTTTTAATAAAATAGCTAAACATATTTACAAGATAGATGTAAGCGAAATCTGTAATGGTCAATATAAGTATTCTTCTATATAGGCATTGTCCTTGCATTGTGGCTCAGTCAGTGTCACACCTGAATGAATGGCTAATTATGCAGAGTCATTATGCAGAGTGGGTGGGACAACCCAGGTGTAAACTACTCCTTCACGCCCCCCTCGCATATTGGCTTTCCAAGCAAAACCTGTTTTACACCATTTAAATCAATGTATTTTTTTTTGTGAACGATAAAGCAAGACTATTTTCACATAATTTTGAAGCCAGTACTCAAAGGTACAACATCAATTAGACAAAAGTCTTGTGGACACATATTTAATATGTGTTTTGTGGTCTTAATTCAGCCACTTTCATTTTTATTTTTTCCAATAACCACGCATAAACATTATTCTCTTAAAAATACAAACATCTACATACACGTTGCCCGCATATTTTGGTAGCCCTGTTTGTGCTATATAGAGTGATTTTACACCTTTGCCATTAACATGTTTATAAATAACTGAAAAAAGCACAAATTTCAAGGCATGTCAGAACATCTCAAGGGCTCCAAAAACACCTTGGTCCCCAGAGGGTTAATAACAAATGATCGTTGCGACGGAAGCAAATCAATCAAAACTAACTTTAGATGGAAAATAACTTAACTCTGCTATAAAGCCAAAACAATCTCTGTTACCTTAAATTATACGCTTATCTCTCTGTAAAGCTGCTTTGAAGCAATCTACATTGTTAAAAGCGCTATATAAATGAAGATGACTTGACTTGACTACAAGTCATCAACTTCAGTATCAACATCAAAATCCAGATTTACAGCTTCATCAGCATTGTCCTCAGTATTTTGCACTGCCTGGTCCACAGCCTCCATTGCAATACTCATTAAATGCTGCTGCACTCTGACTTTGATTCTCCTCCTCCTCGTCCTTGAATTGCCATTAAGGTAATCCATTTCACTACAACACACAGCAGAAATATATATATATATATATATATATATATATATATATATATATATATATATATATATATATATATATATATATTATATATGCAATATTAGCACGTGCCCACCCAGATTGACCGGTGGCCCACCCAATCAGATTAATAAAAACAATATACATTTTTAATTTTAATAATAATAATAATGAACTAATAAATAATTTCATTTTAATAGTTTCCTGAGGACATTTATGTGCAATAGCTACGAAAAATAGCTACAAAAGAAAAACATTATGTCGGCATATCACGTGCGCGCACTGACTTAACGTTGTGATGTTGACTCGCGTGACAGACAGATGAACTTTAGGTTTAAAGCAGCCGGGAGGACTGACTGACATGAGTACAAGGTAGGCCTAGTTAAATTCACTACCTAAGTACCGATCTGCTATTGTTGACATTTATCAGGCATGTTACATAGGCGTAATTTGCGGGTGGGACATGTCCCCACCACTTTTTAAAACATCTCGCGGCACGAATGTACCAATTCTACAAATAAATTAAACATCTCCAGTTAACCAGCAGAGCATTCATTTCGTTCGTTTGTTAAATAAGAGACGATCTAGCACTGAAATGTGTTTTTTTAATCAGGTGATGAAAGTTGCCGCTGCGATTAGTGGCGCTGATACAGTGTTCTCTCGTGTGGCTCGCGCACACACCGCACTGTCTTGACTCGACTCGCGCTTCAATCCGTTGCGGATACTCTCTATTCGTTCTGGTGAAATCACACATCATAATGCACACGTGTCCCTCCTTGATATACAACCACTGATGAACATAATAAGTTTTGATGAAAAAAAAAAAAACTATACTGGAGCGGATTAGATCCCACAAGCTCAGACACTGTTGGCGAAAGTTCTACCACTGGACACAAAACCTGCACAAAAATTCTATCATACAGCATAGGCTACATCTCATTAAACGACAAATGTAGCATACTATTTAAATCGATGGACATCGTAATGTTATTGTACAATGTACATATAATTTAGCAAAGTTACGCCACTGAGCGTGTATATAAGCTTAAAAAACCGAGGCCCCCCCGTATATTCACCAGGCCCACCTATTAATGACATTCTGTATCCGCCACTGGTGCGGAGTAAGAAATAATCTCTCCCTGAAGGTAAGCTTTAAGTGTTTCCCATAGCAATGAATAAGTAACCATCCCATCTTGATTTGTAGCCAAAAAATTATCAATGGAGGTTGAAATAAAATCAATACATTTTTCATCAGACAAAAGAAGAGTGTTTAATCTCCATGATGATGAATATCTAGGCTGCACAGACAACTGTATATCAACACTAAGAGGGGCATGGTCAGAGATAACAATAGCATGGTAAGAAACGGATTTTACTTTAGGTATTAGAGAGCTATCTATAAAAAAATAATCAATACGAGAATATTGACTGATGGGCTTGCGGGAAGAAAGAAAATTCCTTATCTTGAGGGTTATAAAATCTCCAAGGGTCAACAAAACCATTTTTGGACATAAATTCCACTATTGATTGAGACATGGATGATGGGGTCATTGTTCTGGAACTAGAGCAGTCCATAGTAGGATCAATTACACAATTAAGATCTCCAGCAAAAGGGGATAATCTCAAAGAACTTGTTTATAAAACCTGGATCATCAAAATTTGGCGCATATACATTGACAAGAATCACAGGATTTTGTAGTATGGTGCCAACAACAATCAAATATCTTCCATTTTTATCAGCTATTACCTTAGTAGAAGAAAACTAAACTCTTTTGTTAATCATTATCGCAACCCCTCTGGCTTTTGAATTAAAATTAGAGTGAACAACTTCCCCTATCCAAGTGCACTTAAGCTTCAGATGATCTTGTTTCTCAAATGTGTCTCCTGTAAGAAAGTAATGTCTGTATTTAACCTTTTAAGATGTGAAAATATCTTTGACTTTTTGGTGGGGTTTCCCATGCCTTTAATGTTCCAAGTTACAAACCTTATTGCAGAACTGTCTAATTACCATGAGAATTAGCCATTTACTTTACTAAACCAAAACAGGAAGAACCTCCTGTAAAACAAAACGAAACAAAGTAAAAAAGACAAAAAAAACAAACAAATCAAATCAACTCTCAGAACTTTCCCGCCCACCCACGCACATATATTATCCGCATCCCCAAATGATGCGTACCCATGTGCAGACTCCAACAGGAGCCAACCCATTGATTCACTGCTCACAATTAGAGATTAACAAAAAGAAAAAGGAGACCTGCAGAATATGACATTCAATAGTAAGAACGCACAGTAGAACATATTTAACAGATAACGTCTCGGGTTACGACTGTAACCTATGTTCCCTGAGAACAGGGAATGAGACACTACGTCAGAATGACGCTATGGGGAACGCCTCAGGCGTGACAGGTGTCTGAAATCACTATCAAATCACGGCAATCACATTGACCGGCGACAGCCCGTGAATCATTAACGTGAATGATTAACGTGCGACCTGCAAGTATAAAAGGGCGCCTTGCAAACATGACAAACATCCTATCGTCTGAAGGGACTGTTGCAGGCAGGCCCCGAGGCATGGCAGGAAGACGTAGTGTCTCGTTCCCTGTTCTCAGGGAACATAGGTTACAGTCGTAACCCGAGACGTTCCCTTTCGAAAGGGAACTCTACACTACGTCAGAATGACGCTATGGGGAACGATATACCAACGCCACCATGCTAAGGGGAGTGCATGCCAAAGGCAGTGACAACTGTCAGAACCGGCAATTCAAATGAACGCTAGAACCACTCACCCCCAGGTCACACTGGGCTGTCAGTGACAGCACTCCCTACGGTCATAGCCCAAGCTAAATGATACCACAGAAAACCTCCATAAACATAGTTTAGTGAAAGGTCTACCTGGGCCCGCTCAAGGGCCTAGGACCACAACTTCAACTTCTTAGAAGGGGTCCCTTCTAGGGAATGTGGCTAGGGAACCTGAGGGAACCCCAGCCAGTCACTATTCAGGGGAACGTGCCACCTGAAACGCCACCAGGCAGGCCTGACCTGGTGTCACTATATAAGACACTACAGTCTGGCCACTTCCTGTCTGTCCGAAGACAGAGCCTCTGGATACTTGCCTTTAGGAAGGCATCCAACCCGAGGGACTGCGAAGCAGGCAGTGAACCACTCGGACCGGATTTCAGAGACGGGATATCCTGGAGAGTATGACTCAGCATAGTGCTTTACAACCCTTGCCAGCGAGGGGAGTTTCTCTACTCGATCCACGGATCAACCCAGTGTTTGTGTTTCAAAACACTAAGGAGGCCTGTGAGGGCCTAAGGACTGATCTAATTGGGAGGCCTCAAGAGAGGCCTACGACCGACTGACCAGACTCAGGAGACCACATACTCATACTGACCCTCAGTGAGGGGAGCATTAGATCTACCTGGTAGGCAACCAGGCTGTAGCAGGATAAAGAGGTTCCAGGAGGGAACCCGTAGCAGAGAATAAACTTGAGTCGAGCCAGGGCGCAAGCTCACCTTCGGCAGCTGCCTGATAAGGTCTGCTAAACTGAAAGTAAGCGGCCACTAGCTTACAAAACCCAGCACCACAGTGAAACTACTCAGGGAGACCTGGAGAGGCCTACTACCTGACAACCACAGTATGTGGGAGCTCACCTTCAGAGAGGCCTGGTAAAGCCTACTATCTGATAACCACAAAACGTGGGAGCTCACTTTCAGGGAGGCCTAGCGAGGCCTACTACCTGAAACACCATGCTAAGTGGAAACACACAGTAAGTGGGAGCTAACCTTCCAAGGAGGCCTGGAGAGGCCTACTACATGATAACCACAGTATGTGGGAGCTCAACTTCAGGGAGGCCTAATGAAGCCTACTACCTGATAACCACAGTACATGGGAGTTCACTTACAGAGAGGCCTAGAGAGGCCTACTACCCGTTACCAGAAAACCACATTAAGTGGAAACTCAAGGTATGTTGGAACTCAACTCCAGGGAGGCCTGGTGAGGCCTACTACCAGAGAACCATGACATGAAGGAGCTTACTTTCAAGGAGGCCTGGAGAGGCCTACTACCTGAAAAACCACAGCTGACAGTGGGCCAGACTGGCAGTCCAGTTGACTGTCTATGGGGCTTTGCCTTCAGGGAGGCCTTATGAGACCTACTACCTGATAGTTCAACCTCAGGGAAGCCTGTGGGGCCTGCCACTAATACCACCGTATGAGGGATTTAGCCCTCAGGGAGGCCTAGTAAAGCCTACTACCTGATCACCACCAAAAAACGTGGGAGCCCATCTTCAGGGAGGCCTGAAGAGGCCTACTTCCTGAAACAGTCTAATCAGCTGGATGTAACTGCTGCTGGGGACTCGCCTAACAGGGAGGCCCGGTAGAGCCTACTAACTGATAGCGAGTCTTTCTGCTACCTTAATGAACACTGCTGGAACCATACTATAAAAAACTTTTCCTAAAGTTTTGTCCTAGTGTATGCTTCACAATGTTGTGACCCACCTCCGAGGAGGCCTGTTAAGACCTACTACTCGGTAGTGAGCCTTCTGCCCGAACTACCAGGGCCAACCACCGAAGGTGAGCTGGCCTAGGAGCCCTATTTTAGGGGCTACCCGGTCAAGGAGGCCTGCTGGGGCCTACTACCTAACTGTGCAGCCTTCAAGGCAGAAAAACTGTTACTACAGCGCTTACAGCATCCTGGTACCTAATCACATTGCCAAAGGCAGTGTACTCAGCAAAAAGCAATATCCTCATAGCAGGGGAGTACAACATACGCCACTCTGCCTAGTGGAGGCCCCAATTTAATGGCCTACCTACTATATGCATGGGCGTCAGCTCATGGCAATGCTCTGGCTTCAAGGGAGCGGAGTTCAAAAGACCGGAATGAAATGTAGTTAGAACTCCCTGCTCAACCGGAGCCATCATGGTGTGAGGTAGATAATACAGAGCTGAGAATGGACTACTCAAAACTACCCTGAGTTAGCGGGGGAGTAACACCATATGCCCCTGAAATGTTAGACAGGGAGCGGGCCTGCAAGTGGCTCCACCTAATACAAGTAGCTCTGTTCGGCAGGGTCTGGCAAACTATCACATCGCAGAGCGAAAGACAGCCTAACCCTGCCTGAAGGATCATACCTCAACTACCACCCTGCATTACTCCATCACCCCTGAATGCAGTGAAAGGGGCGGGCCTTGGCCAACAACTCCCATTTAAGGGAGGAGGCTGAAATCTCGGGGAGGAAGCCTAACACATAATGAATGCGGCAGCTATACTTAGCAGAACGCCTCCAACATCCCAAACATAGCCTAGGCCAGCTACAGAGGCGGCCCGGGTTAGGGCCGACCTATAAGCATAGATCTACCTGAGGGCTCGAAGGAGCCACAGCCTACTTGATTGAGAGGCTGTGAAACACTCAACCTACTGACACCTTACAGAGCTCAGGGGAGCGAAGTACTCAGGATACTAATGTCACAAACCAATAGGTGAGACCTAAGATCTATCTGAAGCACCAGCGTCAGTCTAAACCTAAAGCAAAAAAGCTTCTTTTTTTTTTTTTTTTTTGAAGACCAACTACTCTATCCCAGGTGGCTAAAACACCTGGGATAGAGGGCCCTGAAGTTCCAATACCTTACCTCCTTGCTCCTCTAAGAATGACTCCCTAGGTCTATACAGGGAACAAGGTCTGTAGAGAAATACAAATCAGTGTTAGTATACACACAGAATTTATATTAAAAACCAACCAGTTCACCTGCGGCGTGCGGAGTGAAGACTCGCCAGAGAGTTCTTTATGAACCTGGGGTCCATCACTTTACATGCCTGAAAGAGGCGCTCTCACCAACCAAGCCGAGGCGGGCCATCAGAACCTTGTTCTCATCATAGACCCAGCCCCAGGCCTGGTGTAAGAAACGCCTGGGGAGTCGGGAAAAAGAGGAGAGGGCTGGGATAGTAACAGCCCTCCAGGAGATGATCCATCACTAACGCTGTGATCGTTTGTACTGGATCACCTCCCTCAGATCCTTCTTTTTCCTGCGGGAGTCACGCCTCCTCTGTGACCTGCTCCTACATGGAGGGGGTGCACGAGAGGCGACACTAGCTCTCTGGCCCTGTCTACGGCCCTCAGGTCGTGAAGGGCCAGGCTCTCCCGCCTGTCTGGGCTCGGATCCGGATCTCAGCGGTATACAGGTCTTAAACGCCGCTGAGCGCGCCTTCGCCTCCCTGAACTTTCCAACCACCGCCTCCACGGAGGTGCCAAAAAGTTCAGAGGGCGAAACCGGTGCATCAAGGAGAAAGGCCTTCTCTTTCTCCCCGATGCCAGCCAGGTTCAACCACAGATGCCTCTCCGTGGCCACCATTGCCGCCATCGATCGACCGATCGAAGCGGCAGTCTGTTTAGTGGCCCGGAGAGCAAGATCTGTGGTGCGGCGCAGCTCAGCCACCGCCTCAGGGGACAGCCCTGCCCCCTGGTCGAGATCCCCCAGCAGGTCGGCCTGGTACGCCTGCAACACCGCCATAGTGTGCAGGGCAGCACCGGCCTGACCCGCTGCCGTGTATGCTCTGCCATTCAGACGCGCGGTGGTCTTGAGCGGTCTGGATGGCAGGGCTGGAGCACTCAGCGTCGACGCCCGCCCAGACACGAGATGGTTCGCAAACGTCTCGTCAATGGGCGGCATCGACACATACCCATACTCGCCGATCCCCTCAACATCAGCGAAACTAGCCCGCTGATGTCGGTGGATCCGAGCAGAGTATGGGTTCTTCCATGCCCTCTCGATCTCAGTATGGAGATCGGGAAGAAATGGAAGGCTCGCCTGAGCTGGTGGTCTATGGCCGGGGAGAAATCGATCGTCCAGCCTGCCACGAGCAACCTCTCCCCTAACGCGCCGCCATGGCAGTTGCAACCTGTCAGTGGCGCGTTCCATTACATCCAGCAGCTCAGCATACACGGGGCAGGGTGGCTGAGAGGGTTCAGGGTCCACCTGAATGACCTCCTCATCATCCATCACCTGCCCGTCCAGAAGAGCATCTGTTGCAGGAACAGTAGGAGAAAAATCCTCTTCGTCATCCACCTGCAACTCACCCTCGTCATCCGCCGAATCATCTGAGAGGTTAACACCCCTCTCAAGACGATCGGCGAGATCCCTCTGGGAACCCCATGACGCGAGTCGCCGCTCTGCCTCAGCGCGAGCGGGACCTGAGCCACGAGGTACAGATGGGAAGCCCTCCTCACTCGAGAAGAGGGCTAGACGAGAGCGGAGCGTTTTCAAAGCAAAACGCTCACAGTTTGCACAGACCGCTCCCTCAAGAGCCGCCTGTGCGTGCTCTTTGCCCAGACAGAGAACGCACAGTTCGTGTGTATCACCCGGCGTCAAATACCTTGGGCACGGATCTGCACACTTCCTGAAGCTTTCAGCCTTCTCCGTGCGTTTCATACTTCTTTGCCGACTTTTTTCCAGCGATTATCAAACAGACAGTCCCTGAAGACGAAAAGATGTTTGTCATGTTTGCAAGGCGCCCTTTTATACTTGCAGGTCGCACGTTAATCATTCACGTTAATGATTCACGGGCTGTCGCCGGTCAATGTGATTGCCGTGATTTGATAGTGATTTCAGACACCTGTCACGCCTGAGGCGTTCCCCATAGCGTCATTCTGACGTAGTGTAGAGTTCCCTTTCGAAAGGGAACCCCCTTTAACTCAGCTTCGATACCCAATGCTATTTGCACTTGCTACAGTAATTAAAACAATAAAATAAAAAGACAATTACCAAGTATGGCTGGTAATTAGACCGCAAACATATTCAAAATATCGTTTGCATTTGAGACACTATGACGAGACGCTACCCCGGTCTTGGCCTCGGTTGCAATGTGCGATGTGACCTGTCAATGATGATGTCCTTGTCGATGTTAAGTGTCTCCTTGAGTAGCTTGGAAATCGCCATGGTAGTGGATGGTTTTTCTTCTGGAACTCCTATTATCCTTATGTTGTTACGACGGGATCTGGCTTCCAGATCTTCACACTTGTCCTCTAGTTTAACCACAGTGGCCGAAAGAGACGATTAGGCAGGATGATTTTCACATCATTTTGAAGCCAGAACTCGAAGCGACAACATTCATTAGTCAAAAGTCTTATTGACACATATTTAGTATGTGTTTTGTAGTCTTATTTCAGCAACTTTCATTTTTATTTTTTTCAATAACCACGCATAAACATTATTCTCTTAAAAATTCAAACATATACATGCATGTTGATCACATCGAAGTTAATATCTCTTATCTAACCCTAACCCTAACTGTGTATCATCTGAAGTTGTCACGAGCTCAGCGCCCACCTCCGGGCTGGCTGAATCGCGCTCTGCCGTGGATGCACTATCGGTAGGCCGCTGTTGCGATGTCTGCGCGTGACTACTTTTACTGCCTTTAGTTTTCATTTTTGTAGCAAGAGATGAAAAAACATACAACACCACTAACCAAAGATACACGTAGACACTGAGTATTAAATTGAAATGTGCGTAAGTATTGAAATATGACAGAATTCTGCAGGAGCTACCGCGATCACGACTCACTCCATGGTTCGCCTAACCGGAACTACCATTTTTTATTATTTTTAAAAATGTACATACATTTATAACACTATACTTTATATTATATTACTTTTGCATACAATTGAAAAAAAATATTTAACGCTGCTGATACAGTGGTGGTGGGAGTGACTGCCAATCTTTTTGCTATTTAAGCAAATGGGAACACAAAAAAAGTATTTAATGTATTCTCTCATTCACTGCTATATAATTTTACACAATGACGACCATGTCTGAAACCCAGAAATGTGAAAAGGGCCTATATCAAAGACTTTGATTACAGTATTAGGGAAAGTTATTTGTAAAAGTAATGCATATTGTGTTGCTTCCTAAAAAAGTAACTAATTGCGTTACTTGGTTACTTTTGATGGAAAGTAATGCATTACATTACTTTTACATAATTTTTTTTTCATGGGCTTGTCTGTTTTTTAATAACAAAATAAAAAGTTATATTTTTGGCAAATGTTAAAGGTGCTCTAAGCGATGCCGCGAGACGTAACTTCTTGTTGACATTCGAATTGTTGTCAAACAAAACGGAGGCTAGCTCGACCCTCCCTCCTCCTCATCCCGTCTCCTCCCTCCTCCCCTCCCTTCCGGCATAAAGGAAAGTTAAAGTAGTCACTACAAACAAAGTTAAGTTTTACTGATACTTCATTCAATGTGTAATGTCGCCAAGTTAGATAAATGCTTTTATATATTGCAGAACAGAATGCAGAAACAGAGAAACATTATCTTAAAATAGTTTCGCCACCTGAGGTTATAACTATAACAAGTTAGCTCCCATACAAGGATGCAATAATAGCAAGATAACGTTAGCTTCGCATTTCGCATTTGTATTCACCAAAGTTAACGCTGACCATACGCTGACTGCATAGTTCTAGCTAATTACATCCTTGTGTTGGTTTGGCGAACATGAACGTCAAGTTTAGAAACGTTTAGAAAGAAAAATGGGTTTACCCACCTGTTCTGCAAAAACAGAGCAACTGAATGTCGGATTGGAATCCCTTCTGCCGGCGGAGTTCTCGCCACCTTTCGAAGGTTTTTCCGATGTAAATTCGGTACTTCGCACGTTCCTTATCCTTGTCCCTATTCTTTGCAATTTGTTCATCGGAACGTCGTCTCTTTGGTCGTGTGTCAGCCATAATTCAAACTTCCCTCTTCACGCTTCTCTCTCCTCCACACCCCCTTCATGTGTACGCGCACTAACCATACTGTCTATGGCACTAACCCCCCCAAACCCCACCCTCAAATACATCTTGCCAGTTATTGGCTGGAACACTGTTTATTATGTTTCGTGGTGCGGGTTTTCCCAGTTTGTTTTTGTTGCCGTTTGTGGAGCCTGTGGTGTCTACAGAGACCGCGTTTTTTTTACAGTGTGTTCAGGGGACAGGCAGCTAGCGGATAGTGAGGAGATGTTTGCTGTATGTGACAAAAAATGTTTTGGCCTAAAAAACGCGTGACATCACTTAGAGCACCTTTAACCCTCTGGGGACCAAAAACGCGCGTTTTTTTTTTTAGCAATGAAAAATAAACACAAAATGCTCTGTTAATTTTGATCTTTCATTTTCGTGTAATACATCAATCGATCCTGTTCAGTTTCTATTTTTTTTCTGTATACTCACAATACAAATAAAGTGTTTTGCTTTTTGACAAATAAAGAAAAACTAACATGATGCTATTTCTGCCTTCTCTCTGTCAGTAAACTCCCATTTGAAACGCGTTCGAAAATGATCTATAACTCCGCGAAAATTCAGTCAAACAGGGAAACAGACCCACGGGCATAAAGCTTGAGATCGCAGCTTTTAAATGAAGTAATTTATATAAAAAACAAATATTATCAGCTTCTGTAATCTGTATAAAAAGAGAGCGACTCCAGTCGAGCTCATTACGAGCCATTCAAAAGTAATTTGACCACGCCCCGGAGAGCGCGTGCTATTCAAACGCAAATTCTGAGAACCATTTCAGTCTGTGAAACGCCCCCACATCAGTGTAAACAAAGAGGCATAATATAGCCTACCTTATGGAGAACATTTTCCGTGCTGATATGAGGAGCAGATCCCGCTGAGGAGTGAGGTAGGCTAAGTTATCCTTTCTCAAGTGTTAATGTGGAATAACGTTATGGAATAACGTTAGTGTAGGCCTATGTAAACAAAAAGATGAATCGCGTTTCTATAATATGAATCGCGTTTCTGTGAGATGAATGAAGGGTACATATTTGTAAAGACTGTTTAGCCTAAATATGAATCGCGTTTCTGTGAGATGAATGAAGGGTACATATTTGTAAAGACTGTTTAGCCTAAATATGAATCGCGTTTCTGTGAGATGAATGAAGGGTAACGTTACATATTTGTAAAGACTGTTTAGCCTAAATATGAATCGCGCGTCTGTGTGTGAAAGAATAAACTGCTTTGCTATAGCCTACTGAGATGAGTAAAAATCGACTGAAATATTTTGAAATAAAATGTATTTGTATAAGCAACGTATTAAACTGCAAATTAACATTTATAGGCTATGCCCTAATATTTCATAAAAACAACGTTACAGTCAGGCGAAGTATGAAAGACAACATTTTGTTGACTAGATTTGGGTACAGTTTTTACTGTAGAATATACTGTCACATCAAATAAGCTTTTCTGCTCATATATATAAAATACTATTTTGTCAAAAATAAAGTCATAGACTAAGATGTTCCAATGTTGGCTATATTCAAACTAATGAATACATATGATAAAATGTAGGCCTATAATCTTTTTTTCTTTTTTTTTTACAAAGAAAGAGTACTTTTTTGCAGAAATATTGCTGAAATTGTAATTATTGTTGTAATTGTAACCTTTTTAATAAAATAGCAAAACATATTTACAAGATAGATGTAAGCAAAATCTTAAATGGTCAATATAAGTATTCTTCTAAATACATTGTCCTTGCATTGTGGCTCAGTCAGTGTCACACCTGAATGAATGGCTAATTATGCAGAGTCATTATGCAGAGTGGGTGGGACTGGGTAATCTAAGGTGTAAACTACTCCTCCCCCTCGCATATTGGCTTTCCAAGCAAAACCTGTTTTACACCATTTAAATCAATGTATTTTTTTTTGTGAACGATAAAGCAAGACTATTTTCACATAATTTTGAAGCTAGAACTCGAAGAGAAAACATCCATTAGTCAAAAGTCTTGTGGGCACATATTTTGTATGAGTTTTGTGGTCTTATTTCAGCAACTTTCATTTTTATTTTTTTAAATAACCACGCATAAACATTATTCTCTTAAAAATACAAACATCTACATACATGTTGCTCGCATATTATGGTAGGCCTGTTTGTGCTATATAGAGTGAATTTACACCTTTGCCATTAACATGTTTATAAATAACTGAAAAAAGCACAAATGTCAGAGCATGTCAGAACATCTCAAGGGCCCCAAAAACAGCTTGGTCCCCAGAGGGTTAAGGCCCTCTTACTCCAAAAGTGAAATGAATGAGCCTGAGGCTGAAGGAAATTCAGATCCACACCTGTACAGTAGGGTGCCGCTCAAACAATTGCCATTCTGAATTGAAGAAGAATAGGATGCAGGAGAAGTTTAACATGCTTCTTTTTAAAAAAATAAATCAAATAAAAAACACAAATGTGATGTTTATCTAAAGTAATTTTTGTGTATTAGTATGGCTGAAGTGGATCATCGAAGGTCAGCAGCAAAGACATTAACAAAGTGAGATTAAATACATAAAGTATATTTGTGCAATTTAATATATTTAATCATTGCAGGTTTGCGTAATATTCTGAGATTGCATTGCACTGTTTTTATTAAATTTGAGTAATGTTGAATCTTTTTTTTTTTTTGGAAGTGCGAGTAAATGCCTACATTTATTCTAAAACTACAATAACCATCATGTTTACACAGCTCACATATAAAGCCTCTGCACTCACAATCACAATTTCTCTCAAAATTATTTTAAAAAGTAACTCCAATATTTAGATGTAAATTTAAAAGTAATGCATTACTTTACTAGTTACTTGAAAAAAGTAATCTGATTAACTGATTTATTCAGAATTAATATTATAATTTATTATTAATAAAGTCCTAATCAGGTTGTTCTGTGGGTACTACATTGGGCCTATGTAGGCAGCCTATAAATTATAATAATAAAAGCTTTTGTAACCCGTTCTTCATATTGTACAGTGACCATTTTCTGGATATTTTGAACCATTTGTATAGATTTTAAAATAACTATATGGAGATAAGCATTTTGCAGTAACTCACAAAATCAGACCACTAAAAGTTGACACTTTGAATATTTAATGTCAATGATTAGGGTTGTAACTTATGTCTGCTGAACACCAACACTCCAGGACTGGATTTGAAGAGCCATGGCCTATACTGTAACCACACGCACTATATTGCCAAAAGTATTGGGACACCCCTCCAAGTCATTGAATTCGGGTGTTTCAATCACTTCCATGGCCACAGTTGTATAAAATCAAGCACTAGGCATGCAGACGCTTCTACAAACATTTGTGAAAGAATAGGAGCTTTCAGGAGCTCAGTGAATTCAAGCGTGGTACCAGGTTTCCACCTGTGTAATAAAGTCCATTTGTGAATTTTCCTCACTACTAAATATTCCACGGTCAACTGTTAGTGGTATTATAACAAAGATTATAAATATACTGTATATAATTGTTTTAATGATTGTACAGATATGTTATTTACAAGTGTATAGTTTATGATGTATTTTACAGATGCACAATTTATATTTATTACATAATTCATAATATTCACAATTATACATATTTCCCCATTCAGGACCCATATAGATTTTACATATTACCTATGTGGGAACTACCTTGGGCCCATGTTGGCAGCCTATATAGGACTGATTGTGTTTGCCCATGTTTGACCCATATGGTTTATCAAAGTGGGCCCCATATGTTTTTCCCATTCATAACCCATATAGAGATTACCTATGTGGGTACTACCTTGGGCTCATGTAGGCAGCCTATATGGGACTGATTGTGTTTGCCCATGTCTGACACATATGGTTAATCAAAGTGGGCCCCATATGTTTTTCCCATTCATAACCCATATAGAGATTACCTATGTGGGTACTACCTTGGGCCCATGTAGGCAGCCTATATAGGACTGACTGTGTTTGCCCATGTCTGACCCATATGGTTTATCAAAGTGGGCCCCATATGTTTTTCCCATTCATAACCCATATAGAGATTACCTATGTGGGTACTACCTTGGGCCCATGTAGGCAGCCTTTAAGGGACTGATTGTCTTTGCCAATGTCTAACCCATTTGATAAACCCAAGTGGGCCCCATTTGTGTTGCCCATTTTGAGCCCATGTACTCATTTCCCATTAGTGACCCAACTAGGACCAACATGGGGAGCCCACCTGTTTTTGCCCATGTGGGACCTACTTAGCTGACCCTGGTACCCACGTAGCCCAAGCATAAACCATGTGGGGCCCACATATACATGTTGGCTGGGTGTGTGAGATCCCACACATACACATGTGCTCTACCTAGTGCAAACACAACACGAGGCGCTTGGCCCAGTATATTTGTAGATGTGTGATCTATACACAATCTGAGCAAAAGTCATGTAGTGTATTGTAGCCTTTAAGGTAAACAAACTAAGTTAATTGTGTCGATTTTCCGTTAGTCTTCAATGGCGTGCCTGATGTCGGTTCAACAGTTACTTCGATGCGCAAAAGGATGCTGGATCAACATCGTTTCTATGTCAGTTTGCTATCTGGGTATGCATTGGGTCTATATTTTCATACAGATTTTAAACTATACAGATTGTCCCTCATTTTACCTCTTTTTTCTCAGACATCTTGGCTGATTCCTTCCCCTCAAAAACGGCGGGTAAAAGAGAGAGGCAGGAGACTCAAGGTGACTGTATGTTGAAAGTGACCAATCAAATGAGCTCTCCGCCACTGATGTCTCCCATCAGCCACTGTCCCCGCCACCAAAGTCTCAAAAGTCATCAGGCTTGTTCGACTTGAACCGGCGCTGCAGAGACCGATCGGTTTATGACATCAAAGTACAGCGAGAGCAATTCAAAAGCATAAGGAGTCAGTCACGATTAGTCAGTGTACTTACTTGTGTTTTGCGTTCAAAGTTTCCCTACTGTATTCAGTGTCTGTTTTACCTTACTGTAGCCTATGTGTTAATAAAAGGTTTTTTATTTTATTTTATTTTTCATTGTGCTGGTAATGCATTTTGCATCCATTTATGTAAGTGAGATGCTCTTAATGTGTTATGTAAATTAAGTCAGATGCCCTTGTGAAGTCATTTATGAGTGCAAAATTACAGCATGCTGTGAGGTTATTTTTTATTTATTTATGAACATGCAGATGTAATTACACTATAACAATAACAAAACAAAAAAAACCTATCGACATATACAACGTCAATGTTTCAATCAAGAACGTCATCACGCTTAAAAGGCTACAAGACAGTATTAGTTTGAGATAAAAGTATTAGCTTGAGAACATTGCATCAGAATGAGTAAAGATAGCAGCCATGCAAAGAAAAGGAAAAAAATATACTATTTTCATGAAGAATGGGAAAGTGAGTTTTGTTTACAAATGTAGGCGAAAGATGTGTGTGCCTAATTTGCGGCGCTAGCATTGCTGTCGGTAAAAAGTGTAACGTTGAGCGCCATTTCACTCAAGTTGTGGACTGCAGACTTGATAAGGTAAAACAGCTGAAAGCAACACTACAAAAACAGCAATCTTTATTCACCAAACCGATAAAGAGAGGAAATGCTGTTACGGAGGAGTCATTTAAAGTGGCGCGCATCTTAACAAAACACAAGAAACCATTCACCAATGGCGCCATGGTAAATGACGCGATGACATCAGTGGCCGAAACTTTATTCAAGGACCACAAAGCAAGGCGTAAATTAAGTGTGCTATTGCTGATGTCCAGCTCAGTGCCAACACCGTGGCAAGGACAGTTTTCTTGCTGGCTTCAGATGCGATCGGACAATTAGAACGGGACATGGAAAGGTGTACGTGGTTTTCACTTCAGTGCGATGAATCAGTGGACTTGAGTGATACAGTTCAGTTGGCTGTTTTCATTCGGATGGTTTTTGATGATTTTTCCTCATTGCTTCCTCTGAAAACTACGACCAGAGGAGTCGACATCTACAACGTTTTCAAGATGTACTGTGTGGAAAAACGGGTGCCCCTTGAAAAGCTGGTATCTATGACAACAGACAGAGCGCCAGCCATGATAGGGCACCACTCTGAATTTATTGTGCATTGCAAGAACGACCCAGATTTTCCTATCACTGCATCATTGATCAGCAGGCAATCTGCAGTAAGGTTAGGCGCTTTGATCATGTCATGACACTGGTTGTTAAGATTATCATCTCAATTTGTGCAATGTCCAAACAACACAGATGCTTCAAAGTGTTTCTTGATGAACTTTCTACAGAGTATAGTGATCTCTTACTTCACACAGAAGTCAGATGGTTGAGTAGGGGTAAGGTTCTTCACCGCTTTATTTCCTTGCTGAGTGAAATTAAAGCTTTTATGGAAGCAAGGGGGGAAGACACCAGCCTGTTGTCTGATGCTGGGTGGCTGCTTGATCTCGCATTCTTGGCTGATGTGACAGAAACTCAATCAGCTCAATCTTCACTTACAAGGTAAAGACACATCCTTTGTGATACTTGTGATATGATCAGTGCTGTGAAGGCTGTGGAAGAAATTTTATATATGTTTGCATTTTCTTATATTCATAGAATCTTAGAAATATGATGATAATCAGATGAATGTAGTGTCGATACATACCCTTATGAATATACGTATGTGTATGACCTTGTATACAGGACTTGACAAAAAGTAATGTGTGACTATCTTGTTGACCGAGACAGAGGTGCTCCACTCAAGGGTTGCATATGATAAACAATGTATTAGTTATGGCTGAGAGATATCTTCATTTAGCCTCAGGAAAACAACCTTGGGGGAGGAACAACTATAAAGAATGAAGGATACCCCCCACTCTCGTCACAGGCTGCGTTCGAAACCGCATACTTCCCTACTAAATAGTAGGGGAAAAGCAGTAGGCAAGCGAATGAGTATGTACGAATCCTTAGTATTCATAAAAGAGTAGGCGAGAATTACCTGGGTGACGTACTAATTCTCGTGAGATTCGAACGTACGTATACTTATAGTATATACTACTTTACTACTATATAGTCGGAGAAAACCGTACGTGAAAGGAGTAGTACGCTCGAAACATCAGTATTCATAAAAGAGTAGGCGAGAAGTTCCCGGATGGCTTACTACTTCTGGACAGATTTTCGAGTGCTCGTCCGATGGATACTCTTCTATCCCAGGAGGCCATGTGAGAGGATACGTCACAATCGAACATCACGGAGATCAGCAACACGGGTGCTTTCAAATGTGAGTAAACACGGTTCCTTGTGTTAAACTAATGTAGAGTAATCTGTTGAATTGTTGAAGGTGTAAAGATGTTAGACCGTTTAGTATAGTTGTGATTTTAGGTATTAACTTAGGTGCCGCTACACACTCTGCAGGCACTTTGTATGACTGTATGACTGTTGACCTTTCCTTGCAAGGGAATAAATAATTTTAAAGACTATTAATACCTGTTTGTCTCTTATTCAGTAATAGAAAATTGTTTGCCACCACAAGGCTTTTAAAGCAAAACTGTCATTTTACGTTCATCAATTGAAAAACAACAGATTGCTGCACTTCCCTTCAGTGTTGAAGACAACTTCAACTGAAGTTTTTGATGTACACAAGTATTGTGACCTCCTGTCCAGGTGTCAGGACAGAAGAAGGCAAACAAGTAAGGTTTGTAAACAGGATTTATTGAACACAAGATGTTATTCAGCAGATGAGCAGGTGAGTGGTTGAAGATTAAAGTAGAGCTCTTGTTGGCTGGGTTGACTGAGTCTCTTATCTGATTTTGGTTGTAGATGATGAAGATCTGGACGGAAGACAGAAGACAGACGAAGGCAGACTGGATCAGGACTTCACTAGAAGAATGGCATCAAGAGGTAAGTATAGTTGAAGGAAGAGTCTGGTAAGTCTTTTGGTGTGGAATGACGAGACCAGACAATGTAGTGCTGTGGGTGTGGTGACTATAGCTGTGTCCCAATGTGAAGGCTGCATCCTCCGAAGGCCGCATTTGAAGGTCGACTGCGTCACCGCGGTGCAACGAAGGCTGTCCCAATTCAGTTCTGCATTCTCCGAAGGCCGCATTTGAAGGTCGACTGCGTCACCGCGGTGCAACGAAGGCTGTCCCAATTCAGTTCTGCATCCTACGAAGGCCGTATTCAAAGGCCAGTTGCGTCATCGCGGCGAGACGAAGGCTAAAAGCGACACCAAATGCACTCTTCTTTCCCCGTGAAAGGAAGAATACAAAAACGTATCCTTAGTGGCTTATCCTACCCCATAAGTCATTGTGCGCCGGTGACTACTGCATTTTCATTTGAAAAAATGGCGTCCGCGAGTTCGGTGGTGGAGGGAAAATTCACTTTTAAATGTAAGTATTATGTTTTCATTTACTTAAAAAGCTAGCGAAACCACAGTCAAAAGCCACAAGTTTTTCTTTCTTATAAACTTCATCTTAACTCTTGCCATTGGGTGGCTTCATTTGACAGGTGGTTAGAAGCAAAACTTGTGCTAATTAGTTTAATAATTTTCAGGAAGCAGGGAGCAGACCGCTCAATGTATTAAATTGCGGTCTGAAAATGACCATTTATTTACCGGGGCAAAAAACTCCGCCAGCGTGGCTTGGAGGAAAGACAACACCTAGGTGTAAAATTTTCAGTGAAGTTGGACGTAAGTAATTTCTTTATAAAGCCCCTTTTGACTGGAATAATCTTACGGTTTCTCTGAGTTCTACTACCTCCCTTAATCACTTTAGGCTATCTTTATTTTCTCATCTTAAAATAACTTGTTCATATTTTAGATTTTAGATTTTTTTTTTTTTGAGAATTCAAGGATTTCAGTTATTGGTCTTATGTTGATGTTACTGATGTATGATGTTGAGTTTTTGTATTTCAACTGTTGTTTGTGGGTGTGGGGGGCAGGTTGAGCATTTATTTTGTTTTGTATATTTATAGTGTGTGTTTGTTTTGTAAGGTTGTTGTGTTTTGTGTTGTATTATTCTCTTTGTGTTTTTAGGACCCCCTTGACAATGAGATGTTACATCTCAAGGGACTTTCTTTTCAATAAATTCAAATTCAAACATTTGAGCCTATAATTTGGCCTACGCGTATCCCTCGTTTTTGTTACTTACCTTGAGCCAGGGGTCGTAACTCTAGTTATTTTAGATTTTCTGTTGTCAAACATTCATACTTTTACTAAAAACGTAGGTGTGATTTTTGACATAGATCTGAATTTTGAAAAACAGACAAGTGCTGTGGTGAAAGTAGCATATTCCAGCTAAGGCAAATAGCCAAATTCAAATCTTGGAGATCGTTATCCATGCCTTCATCTCTTCCAGACTTTACTATTATAATTCACTTTATATTGGGTCTCAATCATTCATCATTGTAGTTGGTTCAGGTTGCTACTGACTGGCACAAGGAGGAGGGAAAGCATTTCTCCTGTCCTAGTGTCTCTTTATTGGTTACCAGTGCAGTTTAGGATCCATTTTAAGATTTTACTATTTGTTTATAAAGCGTTAAATGGTGTAGCCCCATCATATTGTCACTGTTGTGTTCTGTTTAGTTTGTTTTCATTGGACTTGTCTGCCTGTCATCATGTCACGTGTCATCTTCACCGTCATTATTAGTTCAGTTGTATCACCTGTGTCTAGTTCATCATCATCTGTTCCACCTGTGTTTCTGTCATTAGTGTTAGTATTTAAGTTCCTTCAGTTCAGTCAGTTTTTGTCTGTTCTTAGTCATATTTAGTGTGTGTGTACCTGCTGGAATATATTATTAGTAGAAATTTGTATTGGAGCCTTTTGCTCTCTTCAGTCTACACCACACCGTAACACATATTTGTCCAAATTTCTCAGCTACCAATAATCTCCTTGGTCTCTCAGATCCTCAGATAAACTTTTCCTGCATATACCTGGCTCTCGCTTCAAGTTTAAGGGGGAATCAGGCTTTTTCTGTAGCTGGTCCTAAACTATGGAACAGCATTCCTCAGGACATTAGATATGCACTTTCCCTTCCTGTTTTAAAACCATGCCTGAAGACTTATCCGCATTCCTTGGCTTTTGGCTGAACTGTATTTTAATGTGTTTTTTTGTATTGGTTATTTGTTCCTTTGTCTCTGTCTTTTTATTCTCTTACTCCTTTATATATGTACAGCACTTTGGCATACACTAGCTTTTCTGAAATGTGCTTTATAAATAAACTGACCTTCATCTTGACATACAGATACCTAATGACCATTGTGTGTGTAAAAGGACCTCATACGACATTTATCCAAGCATCTCCAATAAGTCAGACACCAAAAGTCATTTATACAGCAATTCAAATATACAGAAATAATGACCTGAATACACAATGAAACATTTATGTATACAGTAATAATACAGATTCTTTTTTTCTTCATTTCTACAGGTCCATGTGTCTGTCTTCACATACCAAGACGGAATGAGTTCGAGACCAATTCAGACTCTGTGATCCCCTCCTCTGTTACATATTTCTTGTCCATTACCATTTCAATTCTGGGTAACACTTTAGAATATTGTTCCGTCTTTAATGAATAACTACATAGGAACAAATGAGTAACTCATTATTAACTGTCAGGGAGAGACACGGATTCAGTTGCAGGTAACAGAATAGTTTTTTGCTCTCAAAAGAGGCCAGGTAAAAACAACAGGAACACAAAAAGAAAAGAGGAAGTCCAAAATAAATGTCCTCTGGGCCAGGAGAGCACTTCTCAAAAGAAACCAATTATAGCGTCACCCGACGCAGTGTCCAAGTCACACTGAATTCCCTGAAGAAGATGATGAGCACACAGAAGAAGGTCTGGGGTGGTTCATCCAAGTCCCAGCAGAAGATAACACCTGGGCAGGCAGTCTAGGAAACCAGGCCTGGCAGGATGAGAGGGAGACAGTGGAAGCAGGACAAAAATCAAAACCACACTTGGAGTCAGGAGAAGCACAGCAAGACAAGGAAGAGTTGATCACTTACTCGCAACAAAAGACTGAACACAAAAGGATCTAAAATAGGGGAGATAACAAGGGATTACACAAAGGATTGACAACAGGAGTGAAGAGAACAAGGATAGTTAAGGAAAACGAGTGGGAGGGAAGACACCACAATGACAGCGGAGCACATGGTGAGCTGTCCAAACAAGCACATGTGCTCAAAAGACAACAAGGCACACAGGGAACATAGCAGATCAGACCGAAGTCATGACAATTAACACTCTAGTAACTGTTAACTAACAATAAGCTCTGATTAATGAATTAGTAAATAATAGCGATCAGTCGAATGTGGTAGGTTCACTATTAGCTAATATAAAATGATGTTGTACGTCACAATAGTGAGCCTACGTGTGACGTGCAACACAGCAGCGCTACGCAGTTATACTACGTGAACTAACTCGAGGCCCAGAGAGAAGGAAATGAATAGTGGAATAAAGTCGTTATTTTTGGGGGTTTTTGCGCACAAAAAGTATTCTCGTCGCTTTATAAACTTAAGATTGAGCCACTGGAGTCACTTGGTCTATATTAACGATGTCTTTAATACATTTTCTGGGCCAGCAAGTTATAATGCCTTAGAAGCCTATGGAGGAGTGATCCAGCTCTCAGATTTAATCAAAAATATCTTAATTTGTGTTCCGAAGATGAACGAAGGTCTTACGGGGTTGGAACAACATGAGGGTGAGTAATTACTGACAGAATTTTCATTTTTGGGTGAACTAACCCTTTAAGGACTCGGACTCAAGTCCGACTCGGCCCTCTTTGGACTCGGACTTGGACTCAGACTCGATTGTTAAGGACTCTGAGCATTTAGCAGCAGACGGCTCATATGTTGGTAGTTACTATGACAAAGAAGATGAATTATTCTCTGCCTTTGGTCCCAATGTCATGTTAGTTATAAAGGATGAACACTTTCAGTGTTCCTGACCTTCCTCAGCACTTGTAGGAACAGTCATGAAAAAACCAAACAAAATCTTCCAGAGCCCAGTAACACAAGCAAACGGCAAATACAAGCAGCCGTGATTCAGAATGTATGGTATGCTGATCCTGACTGTCCATAGGCACCGTGACAAGATGGACTTTTGTCTTTTTGTTTGAGCTTAGCTCTGTATGGCACTTTTATTTGACCATGCAAGTAATAGCAATCACTGTGTTCTGTTCTTATGTATACAATGCATCTTACATGTGTTTGTGTATTTATATTTTAATCAAGTTGATCCTTTTTTTCTTTTTATCCTTTTCCGTGCAGTTCTATTAATTATATGCACATCTATTCATCTAAACACGACATTGCAAAGACAGCTTTGCATTTATAATCCAGTTACATTCACGTACATTAATTCGACCACATTACTGAACATTGGGAATTGTATGTTTGCATTAAAAGATCTTGATCTCAGCATCATTGTCACTGAACCGATTGAGTGAGTAATTTATTGACACAGTATATGAATGCATAAACCTCTCTGCCGCTAATGTTCTTTCCTGGATGCCATTATATATAGCAGAGGCAATATTTCCTGGTCAACATTTCCTTGTTCCTGATCCTGATGGAAATCAGCACTAATGCAAAAAATTAGTTTGAAACAGTAAGTTAAAGAGTAATCCGTCTATTCTGTGTCTTAAGGTCAATTGAACATTAGCAAATAGATCCTAACTGAAACACTACACAGATAATAAGGACATAATGCACTTCATTTGTCTGTAATGTGGTCACAGGACAATAGCCAAACCGCTAAATCGTCGTAGACTATTCTCAAAGTTGCACATAAAAGACTGCACATACTCAGGCCTTAAGTGTGTGTGTGAGTAAGATCTTGTATCGTTTTGCTGGGGAAAAAGGAGTGTAATTGATTCGAGGATCTATAAGCAAATACAGTTTATTAAAAACTTAACGCAATAAACAACAGACAAACCAAGGAACACATATAAACTCTGAACATCACAAAACAAGCTACTACAAAGTCACGACAGAAACAACAGCAAACATAAAAGGAAATAAATGCAATACTAGGACAAATTAGCTGCATAATACATTAATGCCGCATTGCAAGCTTTGAACTATGCTGGTATCCAGCATGCATTGTGGCATGAAGCTTTTTGTTGATTGTCAGCATTGAGTTTCATGTGCTGATTGTTGATGTCTGTCTGTGTCTGAATGATACAGTAGATCAAAGCTCTTTGTGCTCAACGTGTTTTTCAAACTCTTCAAGATATGTTTGACACAAACACTGCTGGATCTCATGCTGTAGTATCAGGATTACTGTAATTAATAAAGTTAATAACCCAGATAGCAGACCAACACTAAATCAACATTGAATCAATGTTAATCTTGCTTAATGTACAGCAGGATTCTAGGCCAGTAAATTATATCTGTGTGGACTTCTTTCAATCAGAGACTTTGCACCCGAGTCAGACCTGTCTGTTATTGGCTGAAGCGCTTCAGACCTGTCTGTTATTGGCAGAAGCGCTTCAGAACTGTCTGTTATTGGCTGAAGCGCTTCAGAACTGTCTGTAATTGGCTGAAGCGCTTCAGACCTGTCTGTTATTGGCAGAAGCGCTTCAGACCTGTCTGTTATTGGCTGAAGCGCTTCTGACCTGTCTGTTATTGGCTGAAGCGCTTCAGACCTGTCTGTTATTGGCTGAAGCGCTTCAGAACTGTCTGTTATTGGCTGAAGCGCTTCAGACCTGTCTGTTATTGGCAGAAGCGCTTCAGACCTGTCTGTTATTGGCTGAAGCGCTTCAGAACTGTCTGTTATTGGCTGAAGCGCTTCTGACCTGTCTGTTATTGGCTGAAGCGCTTCAGACCTGTCTGTTATTGGCTGAAGCGCTTCAGAACTGTCTGTTATTGGCTGAAGCGCTTCAGAACTGTCTGTTATTGGCTGAAGCGCTTCTGACCTGTCTGTTATTGGCTGAAGCGCTTCAGACCTGTCTGTTATTGGCTGAAGCGCTTCAGACCTGTCTGTTATTGGCAGAAGCGCTTCAGACCTGTCTGTTATTGGCTGAAGCGCTTCAGAACTGTCTGTTATTGGCTGAAGCGCTTCAGAACTGTCTGTTATTGGCTGAAGCGCTTCAGAACTGTCTGTTATTGGCTGAAGCGCTTCAGAACTGTCTGTTATTGGCTGAAGCGCTTCAGAACTGTCTTTTTATTGGCTGAAGCGCTTCAGAACTGTCTGTTATTGGCTGAAGCGCTTCAGAACTGTCTGTTATTGGCTGAAGCGCTTCAGAACTGTCTTTTTATTGGCTGAAGCGCTTCAGAACTGTCTGTTATTGGCTGAAGCGCTTCAGAACTGTCTGTTATTGGCTGAAGCGCAGGGCTGAGGGCTCAGCCTCCACCGCACGGAGTCGTTTGAAAAGTGTTTGTGAAATGTAAATAAGCTCGCTCTGTTGCTCCGTCGGCACCTTTGTCAAAGTACTCTGTACTGTTTTGGTGAAAAATAAATGTAGCGAAGTTGAATACTTTATTTTAATTCTACTCAAGTAAAAGTAAAAGTACCACAATTTAATTATACTCAAGAAAGTAGAAAAAATCTAAAAATCTACTCAAGTACTGTAACGAAAGTATTTGTATAGTATAGTATAGTAGTTACTTTCCACCACTGGAACAGAGTGACGGTTCTCCCCTATGACAAATTGTTGATTAGCTCCGTTTGTGACCGGAAATGTAATGTTTGCTTATTTTTGTTTGATGATTAAGCAAATGTAAAAACTGTGAACTGTAGTACAGCACTATTACTAGGCTGGTCTGATTTAATTGGATTCAACCATTAATGCTTTCTCTTGTTCTGCAGTCAAAACCCCTGACGACTCCATCCGCCGCTACAACATGGTGTTGGAAAAGATTAAAAAGGAACGCATCAGCAAAGCCGAAGCATATACAAGGCTTGGGGTTGATCGCAATACTATTGTGTTTCAAGCTCCAATTGCAGAACGTGCAGCAACTAACCCAGATCTGTTCAATACATTGAGGTCATCTTTTAAAAGAAAGGACCGTCTGAAAAGGTTTGCTGAAACTTGCAGGGGTTTTTGTGAGCAGGAGCCTACAGCTTCAGCTATCCTAAAGAAAAAGGATGATGGATCCTTACTGGATATTTACAAGAAGTAGTTGTAAAGAAGTTTTACAAGTAGTTTATTTGTACTGCCATGTGTTTGTGCCATGTATTTGTTTAGTTTTGTTTTGTTAAGCGTTAAATATTTCATGATATGGAGGAGTCCACATCAGTAGCTTTATACATTAAAAAGTGACTCCTTACCCTAAATGAGATCAAGCTGTTTGTGAAATTTTTTTGTAAAACAGCTTTATGGTTTTGAAAAGCGTTTTCAGATATACAGGCACTTAAAATAAAGTTCATGGTGTATGTACTGCAGTCCTTCTCAGCTCTTTCCAGCTGTTGATTTAACTGGTTTATACCGTTTAAGAATAAAGCAGTGAAGTTAAGATCAAAGTCCATTTGTGTCCACAGTACATTGTTTGCAAAGACTTGAACTTGAATGTTCATATTCATGTAATTTCAGTTATGCCACATTGTTCATCAGTGTTTCAAAGCCCCAAGTCACCACTTTAGTTGAGGGGGCCACACACATGATGAAGTCATAGATAAATAATGCTTAGTTAATGATGACTACTGTATTTGAATGCCAACAGAATTCGTATGTTATGTGCTGTGATTTTGGGGTCTGTCCATTTACCTACATGGACATGCTTGGTAACTCAGATCATAATTCAGAAAAACAGTTCTCACATTAATTGATATACTGTTCTAGCCTGTATGCATGCATTAGGTAATGTGGATTTTTGTACATTCCTTTAATAATTAGAAGAGTAGTCTTGCATGCATGAATTAATGCTTTTTTATGCATGAATTCATGATGATTCATGTACCATAACCGTAGCTTTATCCACAATGGGTGGTAAAGACCAATTTTTTTTTTTGTGAACAAAGAAAACTTGATCATGCGTTATAAATCATAATTCATCATGATGTACTCATGTGTTTTAATTAAAGGGATAGTTCATCCAGGAAGTCAATCCACAATGTCAAATGAAAAACGTTGAACTCGTGTTAGTTCCTGATGATTCATGAGATAGTAATGCATGAATGAATGCATATTTCATGCATGAATTTATACATGAATTCATGATAATTCATGTACCCTTACCGTAAAGTGTTACCGATATATCTGTTGGGACTTCTTTCAATCAAACACCATGAAGGGCAGAAATTAACATGGTTTCAACCAAAAAGTCACTAACCAGTCAGTATCTATACATTTTGAAATAAAGATTGGTCTTTTCAACAATTTTTTTGTTTAAAATAGTCCTGCATTTCCTCCAAGCATGGGCGGTTTGAACAAGTTTATTTTAAAGTTTTGCAGCTACAGTTTTACAATTTTTCAAATCAAAGGCGTATCTTGATGTAAAACAAATCTCGCTCCATCCTTTATCTTTACTCAAAGTAGTAAGACTGACAGACAGTCTGCATTAAGACACAGTTTAAGGTAATAGTGGCCCACAGCTGATTAGCAGAACTATTTAGTGAGTTTGCCAGTTAGTTGGAGACCTACACAATATGAAACACAAAAATACATATGTTGAACACATGGGAGAAAATGTATACAGCAATAATTAATCATACTTACAGGTTGTGATTCTGAGGAGCAAACTGGTCCAAATAAAGTGTGTACTGACCCGTCTTTAATGGATGAGCGTGTTGTAAATCTCCTGTAGACCTCGCAGAGATTTGAGAAGCCGTCGTCAGAAGGTTATAATGCTGATGATCTTAACCTCTGACTCTTCACGTCCTCATCCTCATCCTTTGGAAGTGTTTACAAAGAGAATTAGCTTTTTCAGAGCAGAAAACGGCGTCTTCTCGACATACACAACACGAACCAGCCGCAGTGTTTGAGGGTCAAAGTAGACATTGTTCACGGGCAGCCAATGAAGACCATAGGTGGGCATTACGTAAATTTGGTACAGTTTGGCGTATGAATGTTGTGGGAATGGAAGTGAGAGTGGAATTACTGACGACTCGTTTCTGCAGTTCAGAATCGATTCTGTCTTTTTTAGCAACATTTCTAAGGTGGAAAAAGTCTGTTCTGCAAACATTGGAAATATGATTGTCAAAGTATAGATTGCTATCAAACGTAACGCCCAGGTTGTTAACGTTAGAAGATGACCTAACAGTAAATCCATAAAAACAAAGTTATATTCACTGGTCTAATGTTCTGAGTGTTTAGATCCAATAACTAATGCCTCTGTTTAGTCAGAATTGATAAGGAAAATACTGACCATTCATTCTTTGATATCACTAAGACATTCTGATAACTTGACAAATTGAGAGGTTTCATCACATCTGGGGAAATATAAAGCTGAATTGGGTTAGGTTATATCTAAATATCAAACATGCGATAAAGAGTCTAGTCAGCTTGACCTATTCCAGTGTAAATGACAGCATCTTACATAAGAGACGGAGGGATTTTCTTGAGAAACTATTTCATGAGCTAACAGGAAATCTCCTTCAAAAATCCCGAACAACAGCTAATGATTTCCAGCTAAATTAAATATTTTACTTGTCAATACTAGTAAATCATTACATTTAACTTTATATATATTGGGTAGACTCAGCCTCATGGAAGCATTTTCAACAAGACAAGATTCAGCATGAGTATCCAGGTAAGTTCATGTTTTTCCATTTCATTTGCTTTATCATTTTTCTCGTTCTCTGGGCCAAAATTGAAATGTGAATGTATGTATATATATATATATATATATATATATATATATACACACACACACACACACACACACACACACACATACACAAAATAAACATTTCTAATTTCATATACTGTACAGTGAAATCTACTTTAAAAAAAAAGCTTATCTTAATACTTTTATCTTATATATCTATATTTCAAATTAGTCATATTTTCTCTTCGTTATACAGGACATTTCCAGAGGTCCCTGGCTAAAATGATTTTATTTTTCTGCTGAAAGAAGGAAGAAAGCCAGAATATGAAATGCCATGGATGAATATTTAGTTAACGGCCTCAGTGTTTGTTTCTGCTGTCTATAGATAGTAAAATCAAATGTATTTGCACACACGGCATATGAATCATGATGGGCGATGATGTAGAAATCGCTGTTGTTGGCATTGGATGCCATTTTCCTGGAGGTAATTGTTAACAATTTACAGTGTTTTATTATTTGTTCATGTTATGATTTTGGCCTAAATTGCATTTATTTAGTATGTTCTCATCTACTTTAGGCGAGGGACTTGAAAACTTCTGGCGCGTCCTCCTTCATGGAGAGAACTGTGCCGTTGAGATCCCAGGCGACAGGTTTAATCTCTCTCAATGGTACGACCCAGACGAGAGTAAAGCAGGAAAGACACACACAGCAAAGGCAGCACTTATTGATGGGTAAGTCTTCAATTCATTTGTCCTCATTAAAATAACTTATGATGTTCACTTATGTTTGTCAAGTTCAAAGATTCAATAATACATGAGCGTTTATCGACCTGTCTCTGATCCTCTGAAATGTGACATTAGAAAGCGTATAAATGACTTATTTTTCTAAAGTGACACTGTCCAACAGCGACACCAGCAGTTAGGATCAAAGTTACAGTGGGGGGGGCAGCATCTCTCTTGCCCAGGGGTGTGTGTGTGTGTGTGTGTGTGTGTGTGTGTGTGTGACTGGAGCTAAAAAGTGGCCCTGGACTTTCTGGCCCATCACACTCGGTCCACAACACACACACCATAAACCCACCAGCTCAATATAACACTACTTACTAACATACAAATATAACACAATACAGAAATATAAATGCCATTTAAATTTCTTAATTGAAATACTTATTAACATTAATGAATGACTGGCTTACTTCTTTCCATTATAATGTCTTTCCTGGTATACATGGCTAATGGTGGAAAGTGAAAGACATAATCATTGAAACACCAGACGTAGTGGAGACAGTTGAATGATTGTACGTTGATAAATGCGGTGACTCAAAACAATCGTCATTTGAACATCACCCCCATAAAAATTCATAATTTAGAAGCCTCGCCCCTAGAGTTTACGACACGGAGAAACGTATCCCGGCCAGGAAGAGGAAGTGATCTCATGAACGAGAAATCGATCTTACGCCGTTTCACACCGCAAGCTTGAGCTCCGCTTAACTTCACCGTCGCTGCAGCTGCAAGAGTGTTCACACTGGAAGCATCAGCAGCGGCTCCACAGCCACATTTAAGGGAGCATTTATTTACAAAGACTATACATTTGTTTTTAGAAGTTTGTCATTTATAAACTTAATTTGCATGTAAATGATAAACAACAAAACCAACCAAGATAACAGCTCCGATCTTGTTGTTTCAGTAACACATACATGAGGCTATGTACCTGTCTGAGTATTACATGCACTAAAAGAAAGTTTATATTTTCTGCCTAGTTTACTTTAGCTTTTTTTATATGTATAATACATCATTATATTGTATATTATTTTGTCCATCAAAAGTGTTCTTTCACTTTGACCCTTAAACAGGCAAGAGTGGAAAATGATAAGCAAAAAATAATTTCATGTCATTTTTTATATCATCTGGACTTAAGTAAAACATATCCAAATGAATTTTTGAAATATTTGATTTTTTTGGATTTTATGAGTTGTGACTCCCAGTTCACGTTGCCTGATTAGGGTATAAAAAAGGACCAAGTCATTAATCTGTTAAAGGAACACTCCACTGTTTTTTCATATTAAACTATGTTATTCCCTTAACTAAGACGAGTTGACACATACCTCTCTCGTCTCAGTGCGTGCACTCAATCGCTCTGGCGCAGTAGTTACGAAGTGCTCCCAGTGCTATTCCGCCATACATTATAGTTATCCTTTTCACCCGCTTAGAAAAGCGCCACGTTTTATTTTGTGTCACCATACTTGGTCGTGTAACTACTCGTGTAACTGTATTTAAATAGGGAAACCGTGGAGGTGTTTGGTCGCTTCTAGCTTCATCTCTGTTTGGTCCCTAATGAATGAACTGGGCTAAGCTAAGCGCTATCAAAGTGTCGCCGCGCGCCAGAGCGATTGAGTGCACGCACTGAGACGAGAGAGGTATGTATCAACTCGTCTTAGTTAAGGGAATAACAGTTTAATATGAAAAACCGGTGGAGTGTTCCTTTAACTGTTTCTGGGCCACTTGCCACTGCATGTTTAAAACAATTATATCCTATACTTCATCTGATCTAATGTTGACAAATTATATATCATTCGAAAGCTTACGAACTCAAGATTCAGGCTGTGAAAACCGTTTTGAAACATAAAAATGGTACTTTAAATTATTTTAGGGAGCTCCTCACCTAGTGGATGGTGTCAGGTTTTGTTATTTCAACATTTATTTTAACTACTTTATTATAAAAAACTTTTCTAATCTTGACAAAACACAGATCGTCGCAGATGAGTCTCAGGGTTCCATATCAGCCAACTGTTTTGTGATATTGAGACTGAAATGTATAAATTTGTTACAGGAGAATGCAACCACGTGGTGAAAAAAAACCCCCAAAAAACCTTATCTCGTTATTTCCAGATATTAAGTCCTTATTTCGACTTAATATCTCGTTATTTCGAAAAAATATCACGTTATTTCAACATAATATCTTGTTATTTTGACATAATATCTTGTTATTTTGAGATATTAAGTTGTTATTTCGACATAATATCTCGTTATTTCGACATAATAAGGGGACATTCGAATATGCATTAAGCCAGATTTAGCGTTCTTACAATGGTTTTCTATGGGAGGAAAATGCTTAACGTGAAATTAAATACTAATATTCTGGACTCATCTAATTTTTTTGTAGTGTACTTTATTATGATTTTAGTATTTCCTATTATCTCTATAAAGGTGCTTTGAAACAATCCATATTGTTGAAAGCGGTATATAAATGAAGGTGACTTCACCTTAAACGAAAACGGCACTTATTTAATCAATTAGTTAAGCAAAGTTATTTAATAATCCACACTCAAATAAAACGTTTAATGAAAGCTGCTTTTATATCAAGTTTTTAATAACAGAATTCTTTCTGGAAAAAAAAATAAAATCAGTAATTGTGGGCTGATGGCCTTTTCTCCCGGGTCAATGCAAGGTTTTTTTAAATGATTTTTAACAGATGTTAATCAAATTCATCAAGCATCATCCAAAACCACATTTTATTTATTTTTAGATTTGAGATGGCACAGTCATGTTTGTAATTATATTAAACGCAATTAAATAACAACGCTTAAATAAATTAGCCTAAATATTTCTGTAATAACTGGGTGGGACTATTCATATAGTGGGCCTGCCTGGCTACGCCCCGAGTCGGACAAATCAGGGTTTTTTTCTATACATGTATGTGTAAAATCTTTCTGAAATCATTAAAATATATACATTTACTCTCACACATGTAAGTTATTGAATAAAGAAACATAGCTATAGAAATCATCAGTCAAAAAATAAGGTTAAACAAATTAATTTTTAAAGGTTATTGCTCTTTCAGCCAGCTTCAATACACTATGCAATAGGCTTGACTTAGTAGATTTGGTTTATTTGTTAACTTGACACAATCATATAATCGCCTGATGTGGGATGTGGTACATGGATTGTGTTAATGATTGCATTATCAGAAAGGAAACCGCTCGTTTTTTCCAGGTGCGTCTACGCCACAGCGACATCAAAACATTTCAACTTTTCAGAATGAAGCGCACCTCGGGTCATGTGACAAGAACCAACCAATCAGCTTGAGATCATCTGAAATTCACTTAAAAATCTATATGGTTTTATGTGAACAATTATCATAGAACACTATACATGTTTGGTATCATTTGAAATGTCTCAGTGAGACTGGAACAATGGTCTAATATCCACAGAAGTAAATCAAAAGGTAATAAAGATTCTAAAAGTTTAGAGATATCTTGCTTACAGTGAAGGGTGGATCCTCTGCCATGGTCTTACATGCAAAATTCAGATTAGGTAGAGCATTGGGCACCGCCAAATTAAGTTTTAGAGCTCTGCCTAAAAAATTGCCATTAGTTATGTGTACTTAAGACTGTAGGGGCTAAAAATGGGTTTTCTGTTTAGAACAACAGAATATTGCTAGACCAATCTAAATAGGGTGAGCCTCAACCTCTCATTATTGTGTAGTATTATTCTAACTAAGTATACATGGGAAATCACGGCATGATTATATAAAGTTACCATTAGAGGAAATTAAGTTGGTCAGCTTATTTCTATGGTAATGGTCATGACCTCTGGTTTAATTAAGTGTGTACAGGTCTATGGGGACTAAATAATATACTTTTTGAAATTAACTAGCATGGTGCAGTTATCTAAAAACTATTAATCAATTACCTAGTGATGTAGTACTCGAGTGTAGTAACCGATTTCTGCTTTCTCGGACTCGTCTCGGACTTGTTCCTTCAAAGACTCGGTCTCGGACCACAGTGGGAGGAGAAGGACTCGTAATTTCGAGTCCTCGAGTTTTGTTTTTCCAATGCATTTTTTTATGTTCATATAAAAAAAAACACATAACAACAATAAAAATAAACTGCAATGTTGACGGGCATTATTTGAAAATGACATCCCATGGTGCAATGCAAAGATACTGCCGTCAGAGCCGTTTATTTATCTCTATAGGGGGGTCGCACACCGGACACACAGCGCCGCGCCGCGTCACGTCTAGGACAACTCGAGGTATCGCACACCGGACGCGCACTTTCTCAGTTTATGGCCAGCAATATAGAAAATATGAGCATGTTGTTGGGTTTAGATGATAAAAATCATCATTTAGTGACTTGATTCTCTGATCTTTTCCAGAGCCTGATCTCTGATTAGACAGGTGATGTATTACTTGTATTATTCATTATAATAGAACTGATTCTGCTGTAAGACCCATTGTTGTGACAATCAGATTTTAAAAACCTCTATGGTATCATGCTGACTTACACAGTAATCAAGAATCAGCATATGAATCTCAACAATGGTGAGCATTAAAAAATGAGCCATGGATATGTTTTGTATTATGCTAGTACCCAGCATGCATAATTTTTTAATGGTCACCATTGTTGAGATTCATATGCTGATTGTTGATTACTGTGTAAGTCAGCATGATACCATAGAGGTTTTTAAAATCTGATTCTTGATGTCTGTGTGAGTCTTTGTAATGCAATACCTTTTCTGTGAAACTTTTCGTGCACAACTATTTGTAAAATCCTTCATATTATCTGATGGCCACAACATGGCTAGCTCTTATGCTGTAGAATCACAGTTTTGAGTAAAACTAATATGTTGCCCTTTTAATCAGAGATCAGACTCTGAATGAAATCAGTGAATCAAGTCATTAAATGATGATTGTCATCATCAGTCCTTGTATTTAGTACATATTACTGTTAGGTTTTACAGTGTGTATAATTGAAACACACACAGACATTAACAATCAGCACATGGAACTCAACAATTGTGACAATCAATAAAAAGCTTCATGCCACAATGTATGCTGGGTGCCACCATAGTACATCACTCAAAAAGTTACTGCACTGGAAAAACACCTAACGAAAACTTCCAAGGTAGAACTAGTAAAAAGACTGGGCGATGTTTGGCCGTTTCATGGCACACTGGGTCACTGAATGATATATAAGTTTTGTTTGAAGCAGTTGGAATGGAATACATATTAATAATATAAAAGATAATTTAATCAAAAAAGATTCTGTTCATCTTTACTAATGTTTTTTCCAAACCTGTATGGATTTCATGCTATTTTGCTTAATGTGGGTTTTTCCCAATGTTGTTTGGAAGCCACTGACTTTAATATCATCTTTTGTGTTCCGCTGAAGAAAATAAGTCATAAAGGTTTGGAATTACATAACGTGAGGATGAGTGATGATGGAATTGTATCTGAACTCCAAAAGCAATAACCCCATCATTTACCCTTTATTCTGTGTAGCTTGAATGAGTTTGACCACAAGTTCTTCGGCATCACTAATGCTGAAACAATCACCATGGACCCTCAGCACAAACTTTTGTTGCAGTGCACCTACAGGGCCCTAGAGGATGCTGGGATACCAATGGAAAAGGCCAGTGGAACGCGAACAGGAGTATTTTTGGGTAACATATAAGCTAAATATAAGATAAATAAAAAGTCACTTTTGGTGTCTTTTAATCCCAGTGAAAAAGTATATACATCAACTACATGGGAAGTACCTACGGAGCAACCTCTGGTTAATATGCGTTGCTAAATAGCACATAGATTTTCTCAGTAATTCCCGGATCACAAGAGTGATCTATGGATCACTATCTATGATCTATGGCATTTTCACACCTACAGATCATTTGTTTTGTTCCGAAACGGGTACTTAATTTGTTACAATGTTGCATTTTCCTCTAGGTACGGTTCACTTTCACAAGGCAAGCTTTCAAAGCGTACCAAAATGTGTTCATGCAAGTCACATGCGAGTCCAACTGTCCTCTTATTGGTCAGCGTTTCCTCTGCGTCATCCATCAAGATGATTGACAAGTTCGCTCCATGAGATTATTGTGGCTTTATTTGTGGCTTTATTTTTAACTGTCGAGACACACGCATATAATATACTAATGTAACTGTCATTGCCGCTGTTAAATTGTATACTACATACGTATTAATACTGCAGCAAATTCAAACGTGCTCTCTCTGGATCTCCCAGCGCTGTCTAGAGGTTTACTGTGTCAAGACACACGCAAACACTATATGAATGTTATAATGCAGCTAGAGCAGGAATCAAGGCTTCTTCCGGACAGCATTCTCCACCATTTGGTCCATTGTGTCGGATTGCTTTCACACCTCAAGCGAACCACCCCAGAGTTCGTTTGCAATCGGGCCGAGTGGATCTGAGCACGATATGATACCAAACGAGCCTTGATACCAAACCAAGGGAGAAAATGCACCAGGTTCTGAAACAAACACTCAGGTGTGAAAGCACCCTAACTTGTTTTGACCTCAATTTGTGTACTTCTGCTTTAATTCCTTTATGTCACAGCACAAATAGCACATGAGGTGGCTGGTAACATAAACGTTGCTTGTCCAAGCCCCAAACTATTGTTGCCTTGAGCAAGGCATTTAACCTCAGGTTGCACTGTAATAGGTATACAGTAAATGGCTATGAAAAAAAAAAAAGCATATCGCCAGGTAACATTTTTTTGTTTGCTTGTTTTTCAGGCCTAATGAACAGAGACTTTGAGCTGGCCACTGTGAGGATTAATCCAAAACACATAGACCACACCAATGGCACTGGTGCTGCTATGAGCATAGCTGCCAACCGCATCTCATACATATTCAACTTCACTGGTCCCTCACTGACCCTTGACTGTGCCTGTTCCTCATCCCTCGTCGCCCTTCACTTAGCTTGTCAAGCCATAAAACAAGGTAGTCCTCAAAAATATGTAAACCCTGTGTATCAACTTATCCATCTACTGTATATTGTATGTGTACTAATATACAGAACTGTGCAAAATACATTAGATGTTTCATATATGTTTTCATTTTAAATGAATCAAACTAAATATTAGCAATTAGGCTGCCCCCACCCCCCTAAGGATTGTGATTATCTGTATTCTACTCAACAGGAGACTGTGATATGGCCTTGTGTGGCGGTGTGACCTGTATATTGGAGCCAACCCTTTTTGTGACTCTCTCCAAGGCAAAAATGATCTCCTCTGATGGAACGAGTAAACCTTTCAGCAGCAAAGCAAACGGATATGGCAGAGGTGAAGGATGCGGGATCGTTCTATTAAAGCCTCTGAAAAAAGTAAATAACAAGATTGTCTCATATAAACTATGACAGCAATGTACCTAATGATAAACTACAACAAGAAACACCCATATGTTGTCTGTATTTTGACAGGCTTTTGAAGACCATGATCATATTTGGGGTATCGTCACCAAAACCGCAGTAAATCAAGATGGCCACACCGTTAGTCCAATCACTAAACCATCCATGGTACAGCAGGAGGAGCTGCTCAGAAAAATCTACTCAACAGAGACTGACCTGACTAGTGTCCAGTACATTGAGGCTCATGGGACTGGGACTCCAATTGGAGATCCAATAGAGGCAGGTAGCATCTCAAAAGTCATTGCCAAAGCAAGACCTCAAAAGTCAGGGCCACTCATCATTGGTTCTGTTAAAAGCAATATTGGACACACAGAATCTGCCGCAGGTGTTGCAGGGCTCATAAAGGTTCTATTGATGATACAGCATGAAACCATTGTGCCATCATTGTTCTACTCTATGGAAAACTCCAGCATAGACATTGAGTCTCTCAATATTAAAATCCCCACAATTGCAGAAAAATGGATCAGTGACTACAGATCAGGGAGGTGTGCAGGAATCAATAACTTTGGCTTCGGTGGAACAAATGCACATGCAATTGTCAGACAATATGTACAGTCAAAAAACCCAAGAGCTCAGCTGAGAAGCAAATCCCATCAGTATTTTGTAGTCTCTGCAGCATCAGAAAAATCCATGAAAAATACAATTAAAGATACGGCAGAACAGATCAGCAAAGGGAAAATATCAGATCTACAGTCTTTACTGTACACATCCGCATGTAGAAGAAGCCATGTCAAACACAAATACAGGAAAGTATTTCAAACATCATCATTGGCAGACCTGAAAGAGAAACTTACTGCTGCTGTGGAGAAAAAGCTTGTACCGTCAAAGACAGACTCCAAGCTAGTTTTTGTGTTTTGTGGCAATGGTGTTACCTATCAGGGTATGTGCAAGCAGCTCCTAAAACAAGAGCCAGTTTTTAGAGAGGAAATCTTGAAGATTGAAGCTCTGTCGCAAAGCTATAGAAGTTTAAATCTGAAAGAGATGCTGGAAAGTGAATCTGATGGAGGTTTGAATCTGATACAGATGCTGGAAAGTGAATCTGAGGAAAGTACAGAGCCGTCTGATCCAAAGATTGTCCAGCCTCTTCTGTTTGCTATTCAGGTTGCTGTTGTCAAACTCCTGAAACACTGGGGCATCAGTCCTGATGCTGTTTTGGGGCACTCTATTGGAGAAGTCGCTGCAGCTCATTGTTCTGGTTTGCTGTCACTTGAAGATGCAGTGAAAGTCATCCACTATCGCAGTTCTTTGCAAAGCACTGTGACAGGAGGGAAGATGCTGGTAGTCAGTAATATGGCTGTTTCTGAAGTTTTGAAAATTCTTCCATCTTATTCAGGAAAGGTTTGTCTGGCTGCTTATAACAGCCCTCAGTCTTGCACCCTCTCAGGAGATGCGGATGACATTGACAGGCTGCAACAGAATTTGAGCAACTCAGCCAGAGGAAAAGATTTGTTCCTTCGCATTTTAGATGTACCTGCGGCATACCACAGTCACAAGATGGATCCCATTTTATCCAAAGTGGAACAGAGTATAGGCTCATTGCAGGCACATCATTTGGAGGCAGAATTGTTCTCAACAGTGACAGGTGTTAGTTTGTGTTCCTCAGATTTTCTTACTGGTGAATATTGGGCAAAGAATATCAGAGAGCCAGTTGAATTTGAACAAGCTGTAAGGTCTGCAGCTAAAAACAAAAGAAGTGTGATATTTGTTGAAATTGGTCCAAGAAGATCTTTGCAGAGGTACATCACTGAGACTCTGGGAAATGACTTCACTGTGATTCCCTCAGTGCAGCCTGAAAAAGATCATGAGACCATGCTTACTGTTGTTTCCAAACTGTTTGAGCTTGGGGTCAAAGTGGACTGGGAAGCATTCTACAAAGGTTTTGAGACTGAACCAGTTCCCTACCCACGATACCAGTTTGATGATGTGAAGAGAGATGTCTTCGCTTCTAACTCGCAGTTGATCAGTCCCACTAGCAACCATCCAGTAGTTACACAAATGGGTACAGACAGTTCAATGTTTAGCTGTGATTTATCCTCTGAATCAGTGGCCTTTCTGCAGCACCACAAGCACAGTGGGGTTGCCATCATTCCCGGGGCATTTTATGCAGAGTTGGGTTTGGCAACTTACATGGCATATGCAAAACCTAAGATTCCACTTAGTTCTCTGCAGCTCAGCATAACATTCCAGAATCCATTCGTTTTCACCCAGAATGCCCCAGATTTAAAAGTACAGCTGGATGCATCTGACCATGTGGCTGATAACACATGTAACTTCAAAATACAGTCTACTTCTGCAGTCTATGCGTTTGGCACAGTGGAAGCAAAACCAGGTAGAAGTCCTGAAGAACAGTTCATTTCATTGGACTGTATTTCCAAAAGATGCACATCCCACATGACTAATGAAGAACTATACAAACTTCTAAGTCAAGCAGGATTTGAGTATGGGTCTGTCCTCAGAAATAATGCAGATGTTTATTGTGGGGAAGAATTTAGAGAGGCTATATCTGTTGTGAAGGTCCCAAAAGAATTACTGCCTCAGTTACATGACTATCACTTTCACCCTGTGGTCTTGGATTACGTTATGCAACTTGTTCTTGCAACTATAGGGGGTGTATCAACAAGACCCCAATATCCTGCTCAAATAGGAAGCCTGACTGTATTTGAACCATTGCAAGAGGAGATGGTTGTTTATCTGAGAGCAGTACATGTGGGAGAAGATGATTTCGACATTTGTGGCTGCTTAGCCAATAAACAGGGTAGGGTGTTAGTTGAACTGAGGCATGTGAAGATCAGAATGCTAGGAAGTCGTTCCCAAGTAGTCAAGGATTACTTCTTCCACAACGATTTCAGTATTGTCTCTGAAGTTGCCACGTTTAAGACATCGATTAAGGCACTGGTCTTTTCTGACCATGTTGGAATTTCTAAAGCTTTGAAACAGTGCTTGGACCCAACATCTAGATATGTGTCGTCTTCAAATTGTAACAAACTGTTGGAAGATGGAGTTGAAATTCTTTTGTCAAAACTGAAAATTTCAATGGTAAAGAAAAACTTCACAGAAATGTTGTTCATGTGGGGTGATGCAGACCTAACCTCTCTCAAATCAGAGAAGGTCTTGGACAGTATGGCTGAGTGTTGTGAGGTTTTCAGAAAGATTGTCGTATATCTCAAAGCACTTCATTTCCCAGGTTATATCAGAGTAATAACCTATAAGTCGTATGAGAGCATAGTGGAGCACATAAACCCTGGGTTTGTTCTGTCAGGCATGATAAGAGCATGTGCAGCTGAGTTGCCAGAACTTTCTTTTCAGCTGATTGACATGAGCTCTGCCACTTCTGAAGACATCGAAGCTTTGGTTCAGGTCCTCAGATCATACCCCTGTCACAAATATCCAGAGCTAGTAGTGAAGGAGGGCAAAATTCTCAAACCTGAAATCACCCACACACCTCTGCCAACCATGGCAATCTCTTCAAGAAACCTCCACATGTTGGATGAAGAAGTCTTTATCTTGCAAACATCTGACCCATATATAATAAAAAATGTGTCAGCGACTCAGATGGATAATTCCATTGAACTGATTCAAGGAAAAAATATTGAGCTTCATCTCAGTAAAATCTGTGTTCATTCATCAGATTACTTTCCAGTCAGTGTTTCTGACCTGAAATATGGCCAGACATTGTACTGGAACAAGCACACAAATGAAAACCATGAGCTCTTGGCCCTTGACTTCAGTGGCACTGTCACATCTGTGGGTAAAGATGTCAGCAAATTTAAAGTTGGTGATCATGTTGTGTCTTGTTACCCTGTGGCTGCAACCACTAAAGTAGTTCTCCCAGCAGCTGTTTGCTGCAAAGCAAAAAGGCTTTCATTCCTGAAAGACGTGCCTTGTGTCTCTTATATGGTACTGGCTTGGGAGATCTTGCATGAGGTTTTACCCAAAGCTAAACAGCAATGGAAATTGGGCATTTTCTCCACTGTTCCTGACTCAGCTTTGATGAATGTGTTAATTACTATTGCAAACAGATCAGGTTGGAATGTCAGAGTGAGCACCCAGGCTGATCAGCTGTCTTGTGATTTTAGTGAGGTTGTGGGAGCTGTTCTTCTACCTCCTTATAGTGTAGAAACGGCAGAAATAGCTAGCAGTGTTAGAGGCATCAAAGACATTGTTCTTGTCTATGACAACCAGACAGAATTTCCATTCAATACTAGAACATTCCGAGGTACAAATGAGGAAGTCCGCATCCATGCCCTCCTCATGTCCCAAATAATGCAAAACGGGTCTCTGCAAATGCAAATGCCACAAATCTACCGATGGCTGAAATCCATGCATTTGGACAGAAAGTCCTTGTCTTTGGATGCAACAGTTGTTCAAAGAGTGAAATCTCAAGACACTGATCTTCTGTCTGTAAAAGAATCTGAGTCATACTTCAGATGCCAGATCCTACCCATTATCACCCTGAACAGTGAAGACAAGCACCAGCTGTCTGATATTCCAGTGATGCCCAAACACAGTCTATTCAAGAAAAATGCTGTCTATATTGTCACAGGTGGTCTAACAGGGTTAGGCTTTGAGACAGTAAAGTTCATTGCTCAGAAAGGAGGAGGGAACATTGTCCTTCTGTCTAGGAGTAATCCAAACCCTCAGATGCAACAAGAGATAAGTCAGGTCAGTAGCGATTGGGGCTCTGTCATTAAGTCTCTGCCATGTGATGTTTCTGTAACTGAGCAAGTGGACCAGACAATTGTAAACATTGGAAAACTATTTCCATCCAGTCCTATCAAAGGGGTGTTTCACAGTGCGGTTGTCCTACATGATGGGCTGATTGAACGTCTTGACAAATCTCTTTATGAGAAAGTCATGAGGCCAAAAGTAAACGGAGTGATTAACCTTCACCGTGCTACCATACAGTGCAATCTGGATTATTTTGTGTGCTATTCCTCCATTGCTGCCTTCATTGGCAATGCCTCACAAACTAATTATGCTGCGGCTAATACATTCATGGACACTTTCTGTCAGTATCGCAGAAACATTGGGCTTTCTGGACAGTCCATTAATTGGGGGGCTTTGAATCTTGGTCTTTTGTTGAACAAAGTCCATGTCCAAAGATTTCTGGAGGCAAGGGGAATCATGCTTTTGGAGATTCCAGAAATCCATGAAAGTCTTGAGCAGTGCCTCTTGATCAACAAACCTCAACAGGTTGTATGCAGATTCAATTTAAAAAACAACTGGAATAACATTCTCAGTCAGAACAAAACACTGAATGTACGCATGTTCAAAATAGCACAGGAAGCTGTTAGTAAAGCTGGAGTGAATTTATCTACACCTGAACAACCCAAGAAATCATCCTCACCTCGTGATCATCTGAGATTCATGATTAACGAAATGACTGGTGTTGAGATGGATGAGCTGAATGATGATGTTCATCTTTTCAATTTAGGCATTGACTCAATGTTAGCCATGACTCTGCAGAATCTTATCTTCAATGATAGAGGTGTGAATGTCCCTCTAGTGACTCTGCTGGATCCAAATAGCACACTGGAAACTCTCACTAAAATCCTGGAGGAGAACTGTGTAGACGGATATCAGAGTGAAGAAGAGAGCAATTCCACATACTTTTGATTTGCAATTTGTATTTCCCCAAAGCAGTCTTGTTGTAGCCTCAAAACAAGGACTTTCTTGCAAAACCATGACATTTTGGTGTGAAATGGGGGTATAGTTAGTAATATAGTACTTCGTTAAAAAATGCAATTAAATCAAGTTCATTATATTGGCAGATATTCCAGTATGACTAAACTTCCCTAAAGTCTAGTGAAATATTGACTAAAGAGGTTCTCTATCTCTATCTAGCTAACTACTTTGTGTTAACACCACATATCATTAACATAGAACATTGAGGTTCTGCAGACTGTGGACTTTACATTGTTTAAATTTAGGTTTTAACCCTTCCAGCATTCAACATTCAGCACTTCACTTCAGTTTGTAAATTGCTTTTTGTATCCATTTTAATGTATTTGTAACCAAAGCTGTATGAGGGGCACATAATGACATGCTGATGATGATTATTTTGTTTTATTTTTATTTTTATTATTATTATTATTATTTCATCTAGCTAAAGAGATCATGACAAACCTATTTTTAAGTTGGGTCAGAGGTAATTGCAAATATGAAAAAAAAAATATATATATATATATATTTATATATAATGTAATTAATGAATCGATTCAAACAATAGTATTAGTAAAATGATGTATGCTGAATGAGGTTTAAAATGCTGTCTACAATGACAACTGTAAAGATGTGTTTGTGGATTATTTAGTGCTAGTCATTTATGCATAGATTGAGACTTTCTGTAGTAAATACTAGTATCATGATATTTAACAAAGCAAATGTTGAATCAGTAGCGCAAAATGAGATTTTGATATGATACGAGCATTTATCAGTAAAACTACACTAAAACGAGTAACTGAGTATTAAACAATAAAGAACTGTTGTGATTGGGAATTGGATGTGACTGTAATAGTATATGATGTGTGGGTATATATGCAGCAACCTTGTTTTCCCAATGCAAATATCTGAGAAATAAAGAAATGTAATGTAAATGCAAATAAAAAGAGATGGCTTTCTACATTATATTCATGATTTTTATTTATTACACAGCTCTCTGTATACCCAATTCTGGGGCCCATTCTTTGTACTCAGTTATCTGGATTTTACTGTTGACAATTTGACATGATACAGGATTGTTAGGTTCTTTGAAGCTGTCATAGCAACAGTTCCATAGGAAATCAAACCTGCTCAGGAGAGCATCTTATTTCATGTAAACAGGATCAGATTGCATCTTTTTAAGTGGAGGTAATACTTAAAGGCCTGGTTTCACAAACAGGTCTTATATTTAGCCAGGATTAGGCCTTAGTTCAATTAGGACATTTAAGTAGCTTTTATAAACGTGCCTTAGAAAAAACATTACTGGTGTGCATCTCGAGACAAAACATATTTTGAGATTTGTCAGTGGAAGTTGCTTTCAGTTAAAACAGCTAAAACATGCATTTTAGTTTGAGACTTGCTAGTCTGTAAAACCAGGAGAAAGTCTTTCCCAGCCGCTGCTACTTTCTTACAAGAGTACCCCATTGTACCCATTTTTATTTAAAATAATAATAATAATAATAATTTAAAAATTAATTTGAAAATGATTAATGTTTGTAGTCTATTATAATATAAAAGCTTATTTCTGCCGCAGAATAAAACAATTTAAAAGATATTTGTAACTTTTTTTTTTCTCAGAATTGTGTTTATATCACGCAATTGCGATAAAAAGTCATAATTGTGCAATAAAAAGTCGCAATTACCGATTTTTTACTGTTTTATTCAGTGGCAGAAACAAGTTTCCATATAATATAGACAGTCAGTTTTTCTCACTGAGAGATTTATTCATAAGGTAATAATGAACTAATAATTTTCTTACACATATGATGTACAGTTAGTCTGAGCTGTGCATTAATTTGAACAGCTATTATGGGATTGGCTTGATGCAGCGAAGGAGATTTTAAATTGTGTCTGCTTTGCCATTAGAAACGTGTTCTTGACCCTTAAAGGCAGGGTAGGTAAACTTTTTCCCAAATTTGAGTGTCTGTAGTCCTCTCAGGGATGCAATAAACACAGCTACTTATTCCATTCACTCCCACCCCCTCCCTTCTGGGCTCCTTCCAAAGCCACGCCCCCAAAACACATGAACGCACGATGCCGACCGCAGCTGGAGGAGGCGTTTACCAGCGCCGAGCGGAGAGGAGCGCAGTGCATGAGTGACATCATGTCAGAATCACATCATGTAATAAAATACCTAACTTTATCATTATGAATATAAACAACTAACATGGCTGTTAGTAATCACTATCAAGCTAGCATATACTGGTAAAGTTTAAAATATATTGAGTTTGATTCGTAACAAGCTAGTAACATAAGGCAAAGCTAAAAACAGGTCGCATTGATACACGTTTTCCCATTACCATCAGATACACTGTGATGAAGGTGAATTTCGTGTAAGATTCATAACATATACGGTGTTTTGCATGTAAGAGCTTCCACGATGAAAGCACTGTTGGCTCTGATGAGGACTACACTCCGGAGACAAGTAGCCTACCTTTCTACCTTACTAGCTCCTTTTTTTTTTTCTTGTTTGCCTTCGCTGACTGTATATGCAGGTACTGGGAATTTTGACTGCTCTTTCTCTGCCATAATTGTGATTCCGTGCTTCCGTGCCTCGTCGCCTCCTCGAGTCAAACAGGTGCGCGCATCTGGGTGGCTCCTGTAGCGGCAGGGGTGGTAGCCATGGTAGCGAGGGAGAGTGACAGTCGCCCAGCCAATCATTTCATTCGTTCCGAATGGAAATAAGTAGCTGTGTTTATTGCGCCCTGAGAGGACTAGAGACACTCGATTTTTATACTCTCTTTATCAGAGTACTTACATTTCAATTATGTATTGGTATATAAAGACAATTTAAACAAATTTGGGAAAAAGTTTTTTAGAAAAATCCTACCTACCCTACCTTTAAGAAACGTCTCGGTAACGTATGTAACTCTAGTTCCCTTAAGAGGGAACGAGACGCTGCATCGAAACGCCGCAGGAACGCCCCTGCGTGATTGCGTCATGAAGCACGTATGGAATCAGTCCAATGGTGAGACGGAACGTCACAGGAGGGTGAAAAAAGCAGAGGATGAGCAAGTGGGTGGTTGAGGCTGTCTCACTTGCTTACGAGTCGGCTGGTCAGCCTTCACCTTTGGCTGTACGAGCTCATTTGACTAGGAGTATGGCTGCTTCTAAAGTGTTATTGTCAGGAGTTTCCCTACATGATGTTTGTGATGTGGCAGGCTGGTCCTCACTGCACACATTCGTGAGGTTCTACGATCTTGACTTCAGCTCCACTCCAGGGGCGCAGGTGCTTTCGTCCGAATGTGTGCTCTGACGTCACACGGACTGACATTTGCTCTTATGGCAACGTGGTAATTAGCGTTCCCGCAGCGTTTCGACACAGCTCGAGAGGTTCTGCACACATACACTCCCCCATTCTTTTTATGGGGGAGCACGAGACGCGACACTCTGCTTTTGCTGCACCCGGTGTGAGGAGCTGGTCGACGGTCGGGATTGCTCCCGCCCAGCAGTCCCTGAGACATGAACGCGGAGTGGCAGGAATTTCTGGAATGCTGCCGCCTACTTTTTCTCTTATTGGAACCTATCGATGACCGTATTTACTGCATCACCAAATAGGCCAGCAGGGGAAAGCGGGGCATCCAGAAGAAAGGTCTTTTCTCTCTCCTTCATTCCTGAGAGGTTCAGCTATAAATGCGACCACTGTGTTTTGACATTAGCAGGCACGGTCTTTGTGCTCACTCTTTCAATGATCTGCTCCGTTTCTTCATCTTGATCCTCTCCGAGAGCTGGGGAGATGGTGCCCGCTTAGGAGGTCCTGTAGAGGTGGTGTTTTTGGGCAATGGTAGATGCAATGGGGGCACCTTGTGGGGAATGGACTGGTGCAGCCGGTTGAGGGAGGGCGAGTGCACAAGTATGTTAATTTTTTTAAGTTGGCTCTGGGTCAGGGTCATAGCTTGAATTAGAGCTTTCAATGCTGTGAATGATACAAAATCTCCATTTTGTATTAGGCCTGCACAACTGACCAGGGTTAGGGTTGTCAATTTCTTGTCTCGGTCCAGGGTCTTTGGAAGTCGCTGTACTGTATGACCATCTCCATCCACGGCATCCCATTATCCTTATACCTCTGGAGGTTGCTGGAATAGCACAGACCCCGCTTCTCGAAGTCTGCACATACATCGCCAACAAGTGCAGCTGCCTCTGCCACATTTGACGGTGCCTCTGTAGACTTGTAAAGTTCTGTGTAATTCTTTTGGTTCCATCTAGCATTAGGTTGTCTTTGCTCGTCCCAGAAAGTCACCGCTGGGACGTACTTCAATCCCTTGATTCCAAACTCCAGACAGGAGTATCTTGTAATCAAGGACATGTTTGGCTTTATTTATTATTGCAAGGCTTTTGGAGACTTTGGTTTGTATGTGTCTGATGTTAGTTTTCCAAGTTAGGTGTTACAATTATCTATTGTAACTCCTAAAATTAAAATTTCGGAGACATTTTCAATTTGTACCCCATCTATCTCAATGGTCTTTTCCGGGTTTTGTTTTATAATTACCAAATAATATGGCTTTAGTTTTATTTATGTTTAAAGATAATTTATTGCTATCCATCCATTTTTTTCAGGGTGGGACTTAGGTTGGATGGGTGTGACTTGTGTCAGGTGGGTGGGACTTGTGACCTGTGTGGGTGGGACTTAGGTTGTGTGAATTGAAGAAATTGCACAGACGAAAGTGGATGAGTTTGAAACACATTAACCTTTACTGAAAATAATTTAAGTACAAAACAGTCTTAAAAGAAGGAATATAAAATAGTCAACATTATTATATTTAAGAGACATAATTTACATTAATTAAGACACTTGATTGTTCCTTTTAAACAATGTCTTTACAGAAAGAACCAATACCATAACCATAAACCATTAGCCATAACCAATTGTACTTCTTCATGCAGCTTACATGACATTATTTATTTAGTTTTAGAAACATTGCAGTCATATATGGCACAAACAGGTAAGTGGTCTGTAATATCACAAATAAGCAGGCCATTAATATTGTTATTTGTCAAGTTATTTGTAAAGATGTCAATTAGGGTTGCACTGTGTGATGTGATTCTTCTGGGTTTTGTTATTGTTGGGAATAAGGACATGGAGTACATTCTTTCAATGAATTCATAGGTCAGTTTGTGTTGGTTTGGATTTAAAAGTCCCACATATGAATAAGGGCTTTTTGTTAACTGCTGAAAACAGATTCTCCACCTCTCCATTGAAAGTATCAACACTTGACCCAGGTGATCTATAAACTTATAATAATGTTTTTTTTCTTTCCATCATTGATTTCTATTGTTATACATTACATTACATTATCAAGTACAATTGAAATATTGATTAGAACCTAATATTTTATAGTTTTGTGCAAATAAAGTGCGACCCCACCTCCTGTTTCATTTAGTCTATTTACGTAATGCAGCTCATAATCATCTATTTCAAAGTCAATTCCTTTCTCTTGATTGAACCAGGTTTCAGATATGGCTATAACACTGAAGGTATAAACAAAGTTTTGTAAATAATATCTTATTGCATTGAAATTTGTGTACAAACTTCTGCTGTTGAAATGGATAATAGACAATTTGTCCTTGGTAATGCAATTATTGCTGTATTGTTCATTTGTACAGTAATTACAGTTATTGTTTATAGTAGAAAGGAAATTATTGTCAGGATCAATATCAGTCTCTACATCATGCATATTGTACTCGGTATATACAATTGCACCTAGATCCAGTTGACGGAGTTGTTCCATTCTCTGCAATCCACAACTTTCCTGCGAGTCTTAATGGGCGTCGCCATGACACTCGATGCTTCCTGTTGCCGGTATCTCAGTTCCGGTTTAGCGTAACGCTCAATGAAGCTTTTGCACACAAGGGATACTTGCGTCGCGGTACAAACGGGTGAAACTGATTACTGACAAGTAGTAATGCTGACAGATAAGCAATGGCTCCTTGTGGCTCAACGTGTACCGTTGTCAGGTGCACAAACAACACGCGAAAACTGAAGGATTTTATGAATGGGAGTTGTTTCCAACATAAACGGACCCTCTACGCAGAAAGAGTGTTTCTTGTAACTCTACTTAGAAAAAACTGCAGTACAACTGTATATATTTTTAAGTGGTATGTTTATTGTTTTCAATAATGTGAAAATTAATTCGAGAATTAACTTGAATGTGCAGCAATTTGTACAAATAGAGAGTATGTAGGCCTACTATATTTGTTGTAGCCATTAAATAAGAGCATTTAGTTTCATATTTGTTCAAATATTATAATGTAATTTTTTCCATCTATGTTGATTATGAAAAGTGAACACCATGATCATCTTCATCTTTGCAGCAGACACTGACAGAAAACACTAGTTTATTAATAAAAATCAATGCACGCGTGTCACTGGATTTACAAATGCACATCTTGCTTATTGCACGCACACTCGGCACACATTTGATGTCGAAATAACGAGATATTGTGTTGAAATAACATTATTAATAATAAATCTTTAATAATATTTGATTGAATGCCGAATGTTGTGCTTGTTCAATTTAATAAAATTAATACTTTAATTGTGATCATTAAAATAATTGAATATTAAATATTAAGTGGCCAATTTTTTCTCATTTATTAAAAGTATTTATATATAATATATATAGCACCCCCTCAGCACACGTTAAAAAATTATCTGGCGCCGCCCCTGGTTATAACGGCCCACGTATTAAAAATGATTGGGTCTAAATTGGGCTCGGCTCATGTGTCGGGCCGGGCTCGGACACAACGGGCTCAGGTAGGGTCGGGCTTGATTTTTTGGGCCCGATCTAAGCTCTACTCCTCATTATCCAAGCAAATTGTTTGGGCTTGTTGAGGCTCTCTGTTAGCGGTATCTTCAGGATAACGTAAACCGGAAGTTCGTTACCGGCTTGTTCTACGTTGCCATAGCGATCACGGGAAAGGTCAGAGTTCGGGAAAGTCGTGGATAGGTCTGTCTCTGTGTAATTGTTCTTTTGATTGTGATAGTGTAAGTCAGATGTTACCTTGATTATTTCCAGATGGCTGATGTGCATTGTGATCACTGATACTTGTCCAACTCCTCAATGTTTCTTACTGTGAGAATTTTCGCCTCCTCTGGAGACCCATGTAACTTGATGAAGATTTTGCAATTTGTCACCCATGTGTGCTGGATTTTTCATTGTTTCTTGAGGTATCTTGCGTTCCTGGCTATGTCTGCATTCTTCTTTGTTAAGTGTTCATTTATACATTCGTCCCTTTGAGTTTGCGGCCTTGTTTTAACAATGCCGTCTTGTTTTTCCTGTTTACAAATCTCAGGATGACTGCTGGAGAAAGGCTGCCACTTGTTGCTCCACTGAGCGCACCTCCCCCTCCCCCGGCTCATCTCCGCTGTCCGCGGCTACGAGCGTGGTTTGATAGGAAGACCGGTGATGAGCTAGTTGTTCATTCGGGAGGACTGCTAAAGATCGTCCACCCTCCGTTCAAGCTCCACAATCCGTTTATCCTTTTCAGTGTTTTGGAGGCGCAGCTGGTTAACCTCCTCCAATAATTCCACAAGCCGGTTCTGCTGCGTCTTCACTGTAGTCATCTCCTCAATTAGGAAATCGAGAGACTTTTTAATGTCATCGACTTCTTCTGTCTGCGTGTTCTTTTTTGGGCCCATTCCACTAAAGCGCCACAGCTTGTGACAGTTTTAGGTCCAATCATCTTGACATTTAACCCTAACCCTGAACATTCATACATTTTATTGTTCAGACATATAGTGATAGTTACTTTGTGAGTTAATACATGCTTTATTAAAATGTATTTCTACTGTAACTCATGGTTAATTCAGGTAGTTCTAAAGCATTTAGTAGTGTTCAGTTAAATATTTTTGTGAGCTCATCTAAAGTGAGGACTATGTATGCCTTATCAAGCATTTATAAAGAAGATTTAAAGGCTCAGTTATCTTCTAAACAGAAAAAGGAAACAAAAACAACACAGTGATACAGAATTATTTATTTCACAATGCAAAAGTGCAGAATAATTATTTTGTACCGGGCCACCACCTGCTCTGGTATTCAGAGAACAATTAGTGTTAGTATTTGGTTTTATTCTTATCGCACACACTTTGACACGCACACCTTTCACTCATTTATTGTTTCAAGCTACAATATGACACATTCTATAAACTTCTGAATAGAAACACAGCAGACCACCTCAGTTACACCCAGACAATCAGTTCAGTCCAATGTTAAATTAAAACTTTGAATAAGTCATATATGCACTTTGTTGCAAATATTGTTTGTTTTTTTCATTTGATATAATATTTTTGCTTGTTTTTAGTTAGTTTTTTTACATAGTACTTTAGCTAACCAAAGAATATTTCTCTTGAGGGTAGTTGCTGTAACTTCTTCCAGAGTAAAGTAACTGGTCTTAAAAGTAACTTTAAATCTTTTACATAGATTTAACAAAACATTAAAAAACTGTTGAAGCTAATGTAGATGGTCTATCAGGTTATTCCTCTAAATCCCCAATGCAATTTTTATGGCACACACACAATGTGACGCCATGCAGGAAGAACCAGTCGAGAGAGAAACAACTGTACAGCAAATACAGGCAGTGGCAAACTAAAAGCCCAGTGAGTGGAGAGTGAAAACAGCATTCTAACCTCTCTGACGTGTCTTTGTTTCCATTTTCTTTGACTTCTTCCCATACTTTTTCCCTTTCCCCCTATTTTTCATCCTCTTCTTCTTCTTGTCCCCCTCTGACGATGTAGAGGAGGAGTCAGACATGGTGTCAGAGGAAGAGTCAACTGAGATGTCACTAGAGGAATTTGAAGACAAGGGACTTGTCTGGCTGGCCCCTTTGTCCCCTCTTTTAAGAGCTGTTAAAATGTATACAAATACATATAAGGCTCACAGCTCGCATCTTAAAACTTAACTTGCATAATAAAACTCAACTGTACTATAATTTGAATACATGTTGCGTGTTGTGAGACTTACCTGACGCCAGTTGTTCTTTAGTTGTCCTTGGTCAGCTCATCAATCTTCTCCTTTTGCCACTCTACTCTTAGCTTACACATCTCCAACTCATGGGTTTTCTTCTGTCTGCCAGATGTGCAGTGGGGGCCAGGGAGACACCTAATTGAAAGTAACTTTGCATTATTGAATGAACTGAGAACGTTCAATTTACATACTTGTTGTTAACAATCTCTCATCCCACCTGCCGCTGTACATTACACAATGAGAGTCAAAAAAGTCATTGCAAAAGTCACCTATTGCCAGACAGTCAGGCTTCCTGTCTGATAGCGAGTGAACACAAACATGAACGATCCGTTCATTTCGTCTGTCACGTGACAAATGAATGAAAGACTCGGGAGGTAAAGTGATTATTTATGTTCCCTGTAAATTATTTTTGACGGCATTATAATGATTTCTTAATTCAGAATATGATTGAGATGGACGTGTTTGGGGAATTTGGCTGTTAAATGCAGGACCGTTTCTAGGCATAGGCAAACTAGGCGGTCGCAAACAGCTGGGGGGCGCCAGTGAGAGCCCCCGCCCCACCAAGAAGTTTTTTTATATATATATATATTTTTTTTTTTATATATATATTATATATATATTATTAATATTATTATTTCAAGGTCATATTATATTTTCATTCTTTTGCTATTTCGAAGCATTATGATTACTTGCGATTATCTGAGTAAGTCTCATTGGTGGTGATACTGGCCGCTGCCGTTAGAGACATGTTAAAGTTGTGCATGCGCAATACAAGCCAGAAAGCCGTTGCCTTTCAACGTCGTCATCCGTGCTTAACGTTACTTGAAGTAAATGTTTGAGTTTCATCATCATGAAAAGGTCAAAGCCATCAGGGGCTCAGTATCGTAAGAAGAAAAAAGAAGATGAGAAAAAGAAAGCAAAATATACAGGTATTTTTCACTAATTGTGGACAGCGCCCCTGATGTCAGCCATATAGAACAGGTCTCACTTACCATTCGAACTGTGGCAGTAGGCTACACAAAGTGGAAATTAAAGAATACTTTATGGGGTTCCTTGAATCTGAAGAATCCACTGGAGAAAGCCTATCATCCCTCATTCTAAAGAGACTGCAGGAGCTCAACATCTCTTTTGAAGATTGCAGGGGGCAGTCGTATGATAATGGGGCATATATCAAAGGAAAAAAAGAAAGGTGTCCAAGCCAGACTGCTAGAAATCAACCCAAAGGCCTTTTTTGTGCCATGTGCAACACACTCTTTAAACCTGGTGGTAGCTGATGCAGGAAAAAGCTCCCCAGAAGCTGGTGTATATTTTGGTTACCTGCAGAAGCTGTTCACTCTTTTCTCAGCCTCCACACAACGTTGGTCTATTCTAAAAAGCCATGTCAATCTTACTCTGAAATCCTGGACAGAGACAAGATGGGAGAGTCGAGTGAAGAGCGTGGAAGCTGTGAGGTACCAGGCTGCAGAAGTTAGGGATGCCCTTCTAGAAGTAAAAGAGAAAGCCAATGACCCAGTGGTTAAAATTGAGGCACACACATTAGCTGAGGAAGTAGGGTCATATCGCTTTGACATCTGCACTGTAGTATGGTATGACATCCTCATCCAAATTCATCATGTCAGCAAATTAATGCAGTCAGAGTCCATGCAGCTGGATGCTGCTGTCAATCTGCTGAAGAAAACTGAGGCCTCTCTCAAGAGCTACAGAAAGACAGGGTTTGCTTCTGCACAAGCAACTGCCAGAGAAATATGTGAGGAGATGAACATAGAGGCAGTGCTCAAGCATAAGAGACTCTGAAAAACAAAATGTCACTTCTCTTATGAGTCTCATGATGAGCCATTCAATGATGCAATGAAACAAATGGAGGTTTGTTTCTTCAATAATGTTGTGGATGTTTGCATTGAATCACTGCATGAGCGTTTTGAGACCCTGAGTAAAGTTGAAAGCAAGTTTGGAGTCCTCACAAGCTTCCCTAAGCTTTCAACCCTGGAAATATGTCAACAGTGTGCAACACTGGGTAACGCCCTGACTAGCAATGGTCAGTCAGATCTGAATGGAAAGGAACTTGCACTAGAAATGCAAAATTTTCCAGATTTCCCCAAGAACACCATGACAACACTGGAACTGTTGTCCTTCATAGAAGAAAAGAAATTGAAGGAAATTTTCCCCAATATGTGGGTGGCTGTCGAATTGCTGCAACGTCTCCTGTAAGTGTGGTTAGTGCAGAGAGGAGCTTCTCAAAATTGAAGCTCATTAAAACATACCTGAGGTCTACAATGACACAGCACCGTCTCAATGGCCTGTCAATGATGAGCATAAACAGGGATGTTTCCAGGCAGATGTCCTATGATGACATTATTGACACTTTTGCAGCTATTAAGTCTAGACGTGTCCACTTTTAAAGCTATCAAAAATAGTAAACATGCTCAAATATGCCATGGTCAATTTGTTTTAAGTCCTTGGTTACCAGTTACTTCCTGTCACGTTTTGATGTGTTGAGTTCTGTTCTGTGATCTTGTTTCCCCCTGTCTTTGTGATTTTGGTTTAGTCCTGTTAGTTTTTCCCTGTCTGTTTGATTAGAAATGCCCATCACCTGTGTTCTGTTAATTATCTCATTAGTCCCAGTTCTTTTAAGCCCTGTGTTTTCCCTCAGTGTTGGTTGGTCGTCGTCATTTCATGGTTGTGTGTTTTGAAGTCCTGGAGTTTCTTTTCCCTTGTTCCTGTATGTTCATAGAAGTTAAGTTTGTAAATTAATTACCTAAACCGCAGTTCCTGTGTCCTCGTCCTCGGCTCCCTACACAAACCTGACAGAACGACCAACCTTTAAACAAAAACTACCCTAGAAGAACCAAGAATGAGCCAGAGGAGATGTAACCGGCGGAAAAAGGTGAAGTCATTTAACACACCTATCCTCTTTCAAGGTGAACGCTCACTGGAAGAGTATGTGGGGTTTTACATGGATCTCTACGATGACGTGACGTGGGAAGAAGAGGAATTGACAGAGTTTCTGGGGTGGATTAAGGGACCCTCTTGCCCAGCTGATTCTGGTAGAACATCTCGATCAGACTTTCCTGGAGTTTGTGGACCACACGCTGTGGGTGTGTGGGTCGGACTACGTGGTGGAGGATTTTCCACTCAAACCAGTTCCGAATCCGGTATGTCCTGAATCCATCGTCTATCCGCCAGAACCAGAACCCATAGTCTGCCCACCTGAAGCTGAACCCGTCACCTGTCAGCCAGAGATTGAGCACGTTACATGTGAGTCCACTCAAGAAGACACAGCGCTGATTGTGATGTCTGCGGCGATTCTGTGTGTGTGGGCCACACACACATCAGTTCTGGCCCATGAGTCCAATCCCGAATTCCCCAACACTGCAAAAAATGCTGTTCTTACTTAGTATTTTTGTGTTGTTTCCAGTCCAAAAATCTAAAAATTCTTAAATCAAGAAGTATTTACTAGAGAAGTAAAACTACATAAGAAATTATTTTTTGTTTTCAGATAAACAGTAAGTAACTTAAGTAATTTTTGCTTAAAACAAGCTAAATTATCTGCCAGTGCAGTAAGAAAAAAAAACTTAATTCAAAAAAACTTAATAAAAACATAATCTTAAAACAAGATTATTTTCCTTACTGCACTGGCAGATAATTTAGCTTGTTTTAAGCAAAAATCACTTAAGATACTTTCTGTTTATCTGAAAACAAAATAGAATTTCTTATGTAGTTTTACTTCTCTAGTAAATGCTTCTTGATTTAAGAATTTTTAGATTTTTGGACTGGAAACAACACAAAAATACTAAGTAAGAACAGCATTTTTTGCAGTGAAGATGCTGGTCCTGTCCAGTCCCGAGTCCAATGATGTGTTGGTCCCGTCCAGTCCCGAGTCCCATGATGTGTTGGTCCCGTCCAGTCTCGAGTTCCCCAAGATGCTGGTCCCGTCCAGTCCCGAGTTCCATGATGTGTTGATCCCGTCCAGCACAGATCCCGCTGATCCAGAGCCCGCTGATCCAGAGCCCGCTGATCCAGAGCCCGCTGATCCAAGGCCCGTAGCGCCAGAGCCCATTGATCCAGCGCAAGAGCCCGTTGATCCAAGGCCCGTAGCGCCAGAGCCCGTTGATCCAGCGCCAGAGCCCGTTGATCCAGCGCCAGAGCCCGTTGATCCAGCGCCAGAGCCCGTTGATCCAGCGCCAGAGCCCGTTGATCCAAGGCCCGTAGCGCCAGAGCCCGTTGATCCAGTGCCAGAGCCCGTTGATCCAGCGCCAGAGCCCGTTGATCCAGCGCCAGACCCCGCTGATCCAAAGCCCATTGATTCAGCACCCGTTGATCCAGAGCTTGCTGATCCTGCGCCAGAGCCTTCTTCGCCGCTGGTCTTGCCCAGCTTAGAGCCTTCTTCGCCGCTGGTCCTGCCCAGCTTAGAGCCTTCTTCGCCGCTGGTCCTGTCCAGCCCAGAACTGCTTTCGCCCCCTGCATCATCCAGCCATGTGTCAAAACCTGACAATTTCCCCATTAAAATTTTGGGGGGGCGCAGTATACCTGTTAGGGGGACCGCGGAGGTCTCTCCGACGAGGTTCCCAGTGTCACCATGGCCACCAGAAAAAACATCTCCGCCATGGCCACCTGAAGGGTCATCTCCGCCATGGCCACCCGAAGGGTCATCTCCGCCATGGCCACCCGAAGGGTCATCTCCGCCATGGCCACCCGAAGGGTCATCTCCGCCATGGCCACCCGAAGGGTCATCTCCGCCATGGCCACCCGAAGGATCCTCACCAGCATGGCCAGCCGAAAGGTCCTCACCACCATGGCCACCCGAAGGGTCCTCACCACCATGGCCACCCGAAAGGTCCTCACCACCATGGCCTCCCGAAAGGTCCTCACCACCATGGCCACCCGAAAGGTCCTCACCACCATGGGCGCCCGAGGGTCCGACAACTCCGCCCTGGACATCCGAGGATCTGACAGCTCCGCCCTGGCCACGCCCACAGCCTGCTCCATCGTGGCCACACCCACAGCCTGTTCCGCCCTGGTCCCCTGATCAGCCTGCTCTGCTTGGACCGTCCTGGAGTCCAGGATGCCCACCCTCCCACCCCTTTGGATGTTATACGGCGCGTATAACGGCCCTTTCGGGGAGGGGGGGGGGGGGGGTACTGTCACGTTTTGATGTGTTGAGTTCTGTTCTGTGATCTTGTTTCCCCCTGTCTTTGTGATTTTGGTTTAGTCCTGTTAGTTTTTCCCTGTCTGTTTGATTAGAAATGCCCATCACCTGTGTTCTGTTAATTATCTCATTAGTCCCAGTTCTTTTAAGCCCTGTGTTTTCCCTCAGTGTTGGTTGGTCGTCGTCATTTCATGGTTGTGTGTTTTGAAGTCCTGGAGTTTCTTTTCCCTTGTTCCTATATGTTCATAGAAGTTAAGTTTGTAAATAAATTACCTAAACCGCAGTTTCTGTGTCCTCGTCCTCGGCTCCCTACACAAACCTGACACTTCCTTTGAACATGGATGTGCATGGTTGTTTTATTGAAAAGTGGTAACTGTGTATTATTGTATAGCTAATATGTAGCTGATAACGTATCATTGTTGTGTTATAGTCGCTTAGTTTTTTTGCATTTTATTTGCCTGTTTTTCTGGTGAAGTTTAATATTAAGAATATTTAATTCTGATGAATTTTACGTACTTGTATTTGGACAAGTTTTGCAATAATTATTAAATGCTTTCCTTGCAGCTATGTTTAGTTTTTTATTGATGGTACAAATCTTTGGTTTGGTAGAAATCTCGCCTAGGGTGCCAAAAAGTCTAGAAACGGCCTTGGTTAAATGTATAACATTTAAAGACACTTAAATGAACGAAATGACTCGAAAAAGATTTGTTCATTTTTATGAACGAGATTGAACAAGAGAGTCAGTCAAATGATTCTTCCCATCACAGTGCGGCTCTTCGCAGCGCTCCCGCCCCCCTGTGCGTCCCTGGCGTCAGGACCTCTAACTAGAGACTAGCTCACTAGTGCCACTGACGGACATCTCATCCAATGCATTCATCTCCACGCTGGCATTCCTTTTGGACCGGGACCGGTCCGTTCTCCATGTCATAAACTCACTGCTGCACTATTCCTTTGTCCTCTGTTGATGGCGTTTGAAAGCACGAGATTTCCTTTGTCCCATGTTGATTACGTATGAAAGCGAGATTTCTCCCGCCCTTCAGATCATAAACTAGCTGTCACCATAAATCACCACTATATAAAGCATTTGTTTAATTTAAAAAAATGAGCAGATTTACCCGGCTAAAGAAGCTTATTTATGAGCCCAGCTCTATAATGGAAACCCTACAGCAGAGATTAATATGCTTGCAGGGCTCTCAAGTTTTGAAGACAGGCAAGAGTGACATCCCCCCCAAACCCCTCCCCTCCTCCTCCTCCTCCTCCTCCTCCTCTTCTAACCTGGCCTTTTTAGGGGACTCTCCTCTCAGGGCGAATGAGAGGATGCTTAATTGCTTTTTACCTGACATCTTTGAAAGACAGATGCAATGATTAATGCATCCATGGCCAGGATATAATTATAAAACATGACATGATTTTAAAAGTGACCTATAGAGCATCACAGTCCCGCCCACAGCCCGAGAGCGCTTAGGTGCCGGAAGTAAATTTCCCATTCATTTCTCCCATTGACGTTTTGGAAAATCCGTATCTAAAGAGTTTTAGAGCATGTCTGAGGATAACCAGCTACGGCTGAACTCATAGGCATACAACATATTATTTAGAGTGAAAAAACTACGAGAAAATCCCCAAAAAGTCAAAGGTACAAGACTGTGTACATATTTTAATTTCCGAGCGAAGGAACTACTCATCCCATAAACCACCGCGCCTCACTGAAGTCGACTGAAGCCACAACCGCGAAAGAGCCTTTAGAGCGACTTTCAAATCTGACGACGGCCACGCAAACTTTTTCTTGTGCAGTTTATAGCAGTTTATAGCAGTTCTTTCAGTAGTAATCGTGTAAATAAAATGTTTTTTATAGGTATTGTGTATTGAATTTTATATTTATCATCGTGTATTTTATCGTGTATTTTATATTGTGTGCGTGTGTGAAAAGCGGTTAACGATAACGTTAGCAACATGGTGCAGTGCTTTGTACCTGACTGCAATCACCGCTCAGTGGTCAACACGTCTTTTTTTTTTATGATCTTCAGTCTTCACGGACTTTCGCGGGGTTTAACCAGACAGTTACACGAGCTCCACCAATCAGATGCATCACTGTGGGATTGTGGGATTGTTCAGGATTGTGGGTAATGAAGTACTTCTCCAAGACATCGCGAATAAAAGGCATTTATCCCAAAACAAGGTTAGTGCCCCATGAACTTTTGGCGGTTATATGAGCATATACAATCGCTTAGTACAGCCGTAGCTGGTTTTAAGTCTACCATGTATAGTTACGTTTTTATGGCTTATATCCCAACTGTCAATGGAGAAATTGTATTGAATTTTTACTTCCGGCACCGGCTGTGGGCGGGACTGTGATGCTCTATTGAAAAGCACAATCTTGGTCAGTGTTGTTCTTGCAATATTTGAATAGTTCTGTGGTGTTGCCACCTCCTCCAGTGCTGCAGTTGCTGACTTAGCTTTTTCATCAAGATGCTTGTTAAGATTCATGTTGTCTTCGGTGAGTAGTAGTTTTGTTGGCTTGTTATATTTTAAATCACTAATCGTGTTTAAGGGACTGTGTGAAAAGTACTCAGACCACTTGGCCTGATAAAGCTTCTGGAAAGCATCTGAGGACTTGATTAGGGTTTTTATCTCCAGCCATGAGGGCATGGCAGTGAGTTATGTCATTAACTTTCAACAGGGAGTGGCCAATTTTTAATGCAAGACTTGGAGTCCTATAGATGTTATGGTTTTTATCAAACCCTGCAGTTTCTTTCACAGTCTCAATCACATTCAGGAAATTTGATGGTTTAACCGCATCCTTAGGACTGGAGACCTCTTGCACATGGTCTGTAGAAATCTGCCAAGCTGGTGGATTTTTTTGCAGAATATAGACGCGTTTTGAGGGGTCATGTCCGTGTTTACTGTAACAGGTAATAATATTCCAAAGGGAAAAGGTTACCAGGTAAGTATATTCCAAAAGGAAACAGGTACCAGGTAAGTACACTAACCAAAATTATAAAAGCAACATTTTGTTTTTGCCCTTATTTTTCACGAGCTGAACTCAAAAATGTGGAGAGTGGAGTGGCCTTTTATTGTGGCCAGCCTAAGACACACCTGTGCAATAATCATGCTGACTAATCAGCATCTTGATAATCCATCCAACTCACAGGTGTGGCATATCTCGGCAAAGGAGAAGTGCTCACTAACACAGATTTAGACATTTGTGAGCAATATTTGAGACAAATAGGCCTTTTGTGTACATAGAAAAAGTCTTAGATCTTTGAATTCAGCTCATGAAAAATGCGGGCAAAAACAAAAGTGTTGTGTTTATAATTTTGGTCAGAGTATATTACAAAGGGAAGCGGGTAACAGGCAAGTATATTCCAAAGGGAAATGGGTAACAGGTAAGTACATGCACAGGTAAGTATATTCCAAAGGGAAAGGGGCAATGGGTAAGTATATTCCAAAGGCAAACAGGTAAGTATATTCCAAAGGGAAAGGGGCAATAGGTAAGTGTATTCCAAGTATATTCAATTGTGTATTAACTTATGTTAAGAGATGGATCCTTACTGTAAAATCTTTTCAAACTTATATGAACTTACCTCCAATTTCATCAAGCGTTTTTCCTCGTAGCTCATGCAGCTTTCCTTTCTCAAGGGCAAGAAGCAGCTTGGAAATTTTTGCACTCTGTATGGTGGCCTCAGAAAGACGGTAGAACTGTCTGTGCACTGTTATGTCGTGACCCAAAAAGTCTGCCAGCTGATCCATTTCGTTGTTCTTTAAATTTAACATCTGAGTAGTTGCCATTTCTTTCCTCAGCTGTGTAGATCGTAAAAAATCAGGTTTTTGGGCACCACATTCATCTGCAAACTTCCTAAGACATTGATGTCCCCTGTAGCATGTGAGGCAGTGAGGAACGGCGAATAAATACTCGTTCTTGTTGGGCACACCACACTGCTCTCTCTTCATAATCATTAGATTTAAGGACTTCGTCATTTCAGGAGTCAGCAACACTGCCACTTTTCTTCCCCTTTTTCCCTTGAGCTCGACCTGCTCAAAGTACATGCACAATTGCATGTTGCATGCACAATTTTTCACAATTTATTTAGTGCTAATAAAATGATTAAGCCTATTTGGAGAGAGAGATGTTTATAATGTGACAATATGTCAGTCATCATGTGATAACGAAAATATGACTAGGCCTAGACTACTTGTTCTGAGCAGGTGTTGTCAGTGAACAGGCTGTAAAAGTGTAGGCTAAGTTACAGACACTCATGAAAAACTGATGCTAATTATCTGGGAAACATTCTCTAACAGCAGTCAAGTTGTGAATTTGTTGTAACATTAAAACAGGAGCTCATGAGCAGGCACGTGCACACATAGACATCAAAGGGGGCTTGAGCACCTGCCATTTTTATTCCCGGAGAGAAAGTGCCCTTTTTTCTGGGGTGCTTTTTATTTATTTATGAAAAATAATATATACTCCTGTTTGCGCACAACTTCCCTGTCAAACAAATATATTTATTGAAGAATAGTATATCTAAATATCAGGTCAGGAGTTCTGAAGCGCTCCCTCTCTCTCTCTCTCTCTCTCTCTCTTCCCCCCTGCGTCTCTGCACACAGCGGTCTGTTACCGGTCTGTTACCTGTTACCATGACTGCTACATCCAACTGCTACATTCAACTACCATCCTTGCTCTGGAGAGTCTGTAGTTAAAAATCCTCTTCCTGTGGATGAGGTTCTGCCCTGGATAGGGTCTCATTAGATATGGCTTCAAGGGGAATGCTGCGTCACCCACCATGACATGTGGGACATCCCCAAGGTGAGCAGCACCAGGCAGAGAGGTACTAGGAGGAACGTGTAATGTGTTGTTCTCAATTTCCCTCCCCAAATCAGAACCTGCATACACTCCACCATCAGATGTTCTTCCAAAGTCCCCCACCTGTATTGCACCTGAACCGGTTTTCTGCATCCACGAGTGCCAAAAGCACGATGGAGAAAGTCTTTTTATAGTTAAAGTACTGACTACTGGACAGGGGTGGTGCTTGAATGACAATGTGTTTTCCGTCAAGTGCTCCTAGGCAATTTGGGAAGTTCCATTTTTCCCAGAAGCGTTGTGCTACCTCCTTCCATGAATCTGCAGTCGGCCAGGGCAAAAATGACGATCATCATGAGCTTTTCAATGGCAGCACACACCATATGCACAGAGTTCATCACTGTTGTGTGGCCAAGGCGGTAGCTAAATGCAAGGCTGATCAATGAGTCACCAGAAGCCAAGTATCTGTGAAGTGAATAGGGGTGACCCCGAATAGTTGAAGATTCGATGCTTCGATAGGAGGAGCCTGATTCGACTACCGATCTCATGGTCGAATCTTCGCAGAGGTGTTTTGAAACGGATCATGCCCCTTTGGCTATATGAGGGCGCTCAATTTCACATAGACTAGCTTATGTCAATACGTTAATATTCAGCCTATTATGATAATGCTGTATATAAAAATGTGCAAAGAAAGAAGCTTTAAATAAATATTTGTTAACGTGCGTGAATAAATCCAAACACCCCGTGACAGATTTAAGTTTCACTTTCAATCCGTGACCGACAGAGGAGCGTCTTCGCGGCAAGGATTTAAATCTTTAACAATGTCTGGGATAAGAAAATCTAAAGTGTGGATGTACACCATCAGAAAGGATATTCTCCAAGGCTGGATTTAGCATCAGGAAAACCATTATCTCACTTCTGCCGGCCAACGTTAACACGTTTCACGCATAGACTGGGTTTCACGTTAGAATGTGAATGGCTTGTGTTTTGAATATATGTTCCCCTGCACTTTAGGCATTTTGCACACATTTGCTCATCTTGTGACTTGATTCTAATTTATTTCGTTTTGTATTTTTTATTTATTAGAAAGGTATAGGCCTATTCTGTTGTAATTTAATTTTAGTAAATTAATTGTTTATTTTTTCGGTGCATCGATGTTGTGCTGTAGGCTGGCCTGCTCGCACAGGTAATTTAGCCGATTTAATTTGATTTGTATGTGAAATGCAAATCCTGTCTGCAGTGTGGCCTTTCTGGAGTTATTTTATGTTATTTCTTAGTTTTATTGATCCAAAATATTTTTATACATTTTCTTCTATATCTTTGTGTGATTTTCTGTACATCGCGGCTTTGAAACGTTAAAGCCCCGCCCCCATACACATGATTCGACTATTAGTCGACTATAGGCAAGACATGACGATTCTGATTCGACTATGAAAATCCATAGTCGGGGACAGCCCTAGAAGTGAATAAACAAAGTAAAGATTAGTTAAATGTGTAATTATTATTTTAATCTGTCTCTTCTTTTTTCAGTTGATCTTTGCAAGGCAAAATGGCGGTCACTGAGGGACAGTTTTGTAAAACACAGAAAAAAAGTGTTTGCAAGCGGTTCAGCAGGAGGATCACAAAAGGAATGGAAATACACAGAAATCATGTCCTTTATTGTGCCCCACCTACAACTGAGAAGGTCTGTAAGAAATTATCTAACAGTATTGTTGACAATATAATCTTTAAATTCTAAATCCACATTTACAAAAAATTATAGATAATTGTTGTGTGTATGACAATAATGTTTCTGAAGGTCTAAAACTAATTTGTTATTGTTGTTTTTTGTAGTTCCAAAAGCAATTTGAGCGGTGTATCGGCAGAAGAAAGATCTTCAACACCGCTGTCGATGTGTGGATCTGATGAGCCAGGTCCTTTGAGTTCATCAGTGCCTCAGGACAGCCAGGGACCAGAGACTGTTTCAACAACACTATCGGGGCCCACTGCAGCTGGGGTTACAGACAGGCCCCACAGGTCAAGAAGCCCAAGGGAGAGGGTGCCTCAAGGCCCTACTGCGACAGAAACAAGGAGGAGCCACAGACCACAGACGTCTGATGTGGAAGAACGGCTTCTGTCCATCTTACAGGAGCCGCTTCCAAAACCAGAATCTGACCTCGATGAAAGCTATCACTTTGCCTTGAGCCTGGTTCCACTCCTATATAAACTTGATCACAACAGGAGGCAGCAGGCCAAAATTGGTATTTTGAACCTGCTGCAACAGATAGAGAGCAGCACAGCCTCAAGGCAGGAACCAGCAGCCCATTCAAGTGCATTTCATTCACACCCTCCCCCTATGTTCCACACCCCCACTGCAACTTTGCCTAGGCCAGGTACTTTCAGGCCATTAAACCAACCCCCACCGATAAACCCAACAGGAACATTCACTCAAATGCTGGCCTCTGATCAAGAAACACAGTGGGGGTAGGGCAGCACCCCTACACAAACTTTTAATCTTATGCTTACCTAATGCTGTAAATAGTTATTTTGCTGTGATTTGTATAATTATATTTCTGTATTTGTTTAAAAGATTATTCTAAACTATTTAAAAATTCTGTCTGTAAATGTTCCTATCTTTTGTTAAATATATTTCTGTAATTTTGAAAATAAAAGTTCAAACCTATTGTGATATATTGTGTATGTAATCGCTCACCTCAGTCCAACAGCCAGTCTCTGCTTTGGTTCTATGGCGGACCTGTAGTTGGCATTTTGTCTGGTGAGTTCAGGGCCAATGATTGAGAGAAGCTCATCCATTTTCTCTGCACTCATCCTAAAATACGTGTGATGCCGTTGACTGTCCAAACGCAGTTCATCCACAAGATGGTAAAAATCTCCTTGTTGAGGCCTGCGCTGGTTCAGTGGATGGACCCAGTACTGGCTCCTTCTCCTTCTACCCCTCCATAGTCTTGCAAGCAGAAGTAAAAAAGCAATTGTTCTCCTCCTAGAAAAGGGAACTGAAATGCACAGAATAATTTATTGAATTAGTATAGTATTACTGGGTTAAATAAGAAAAAAAGAAAGAAAAAAAATGCATGTTAGCATGACCACAATAGACATGTGGTGGCTATTCAATGTGCATTCAAATAGTTACTGTTAAGCAAACTTTGTATATGAGGATGTTGCCTATAGCCTTCTTATCTGTGGGCTATATTTATAAACTACTTTCGTAAAGTGTCACTGTAAAAGTTAGCTTTACCAAGAAGCTAAACAAATAGTCCTGCTGCGTTAAAAAAACACATTATTGTCATGTTTCCATTTCAAACAACAAAAAAATTTATAACTTTATTTACACAGCAGGCTACTTTCCCAATACATTTAAAACAAGAACTCAAAATAAACATTTAGCATTTTATAAGTTGATTATATAATTAATGTAGGCTACTTACCCATGATAGAATCAAAATAATCTCCAAAGAAAAGGGAGATCAGCACTTCAGCACAGAGTTGTACCCTCTACTCATCCGGATGGAAAACTGTTCCTGGGTTGGTGGTTCTGTTTATAGAAACTACATATCGTGCGATCATACGTGAATTAGCGAGATCTCGTGGGTCCTCGTGACATCAGATGTCAGTCATGGACGCAGCCGTTCCGCAACAAATCCGGACCTGGTGGGTATTGAAGGACGCCGGAGCACGGAGCCGACACGCAGCGGAGCTGATCCGCAGCCGTTCCGCAGTTGGTGGAAATCCGGGGTAACACATACGGGAGCGGGCGGTAATGGTCAGAAATTCGGCGAGCGGGATGAAGAAAACAGTCCCGCGCAGGGCTCTTCTCTAGGGCTTTCCTCCTGCCCCAAACTGCCCCAACAGGACTCTCACCACTCAGCTGCCCGCTCACCTCAGTGCTGCTTATCCGCCTTCTCTCCATTGGATGCCGACCAAGTAACAAAACTGGTCATCTCAGCCAAGACTTCAACCAGCAGTCTTGACCCAATGCCCACCACTCTGGTCAAGGCCTGTTTTCCCATCCTCTGCCACCCAATGCAAGACATTATAAATGCATCTCTTGCCACTGGTGTGGTACCATCCAGCTTTAAAATGGCGACAATCATCCCCACTCTCAAAAAGCCAGGCTCAGACCCAGACGACCTCAACAACTATCGTCCAATCTCCAACCTCCCTTTCGTCAGCAAAATGCTGGAAAGAGCAGTGGCTGCCCAGCTTCAACATCACATGTCCCACCACAAGCTCTTCGAACCCCTTCAATCTGGTTTCAGAACCTACCATAGCACTGTGACCGCCCTTATTAAAATCACTAATGACCTCCTGCTTGCTGCTGACAATGGCCGAATCACCATCCTCATCTTCTGTGACCTTTCTGTAGCTTTGATACGGTTTCCCATACCATCCTTCTCCACCGCCTCTCTGAGCTCATCAGCCTCAGTGGCACAGCACTGTCCTGGTACCGGTCTTACCTCACAGACCGGAAACAATTCATCACCCTAAATGGCTCCAACTCTGATCCAGCACCTGCCAACCATGGTGTGCCCCAGGGCTCTGTGCCTTGTCCTCTGCTTTTCATCATTTACATACGGGTAGTATCCCATTAGGTCATATTATCCGTAAACATGGACTCAACTTCCACTGCTACGCTGATGACATTCAACTTTATATCAGCACTAACCCCTCCTCCCAGCTCCCACCCACACAACTTATCAACTGCCTGCAGGAACTCAAATCATGGATGACCACAAACCTACTCAAACTCAACAGTAATAAGACAGAACTCATGGTGGTGTCCTCTCTACCTCTGCTCAAGAAAGTTGGAGACCTGGCCCTGGTTGTGGATGGCTGCTCCATTTCCCCATCTCCTGAGGTGCGCAACCTGGGCTTCATCTTGGACTCCACTCTCTCATCAACAATATCACCAAGTCTGCCTTCTACCACCTCAGAAACATTTCACAACTCCAGCCTTCTCTCACACATTCAGTTAGTGAGACACTCATTCATGCCTTCATCACCTCCCGTCTGGATTACTGCAATGGTCACCAAGAGCACAGACACTCAGAGCGACAGAGACAGCGAGGACTTTACAGAACTGTTATCAACAATTACCTCAGAGTTTGACTGTTTTGCCATTGCTGGAGATTTTAACATTCACATAGATAATGCAGAAAACAATATGGCAAAAGAAATCAAAACTGTTTTAAAAACTTTTGATCTGACTCAGCATGTACACGGACCCACACACAATCGTGGACACACTCTAGATTTACTTATCAGTAAGGGTCTAAACATTTCATCGATTGTTATTACGGATGTAGCACTGTCTGATCATTTCTGTATTTTCTTTGATATATTGATCTCTCCTGCCATTGAAGCTAGATCTGTGTCTGTCAAGAAGAGATGCTTAAATGAGAACACTAGTGTCCTATTTATGAAGGCTATATCCTTAACACCAAGCATATCTGCAGACTCTGTTGATTTTCTCCTTGATTCATTTAACTCAAAAGTTAAAAGGGTAATTGATGATATTGCTCCTATGAAAGTCAGGATCATTTATTGAGGCCAAACATAAAATAACATTATAAACTGTCAGTTCACCACGTGACAGCAGCAAGCAGACTCCTGATTGGTTAACGCGGCGCGAATTGACGCAGAAGTTCAGATTTTTCAACTCGGGCGGCAGACGCGAATTCGCGTCAAACGCGTGAATGCACAAATAAAATCATTCGCGCATAACGCGCTTAACGCGCTAGACGCTCAATTCGTGCGAACTTGACACGCGAATGAGGCGTATTCGCGTCTACCGCGCCGCACTCTACGCCTCATTCGCGCCGCAGGAATTTTTTACGCGCGAAACGCGTCTTTGCATTGACTTAACATTGAAATCGCTCGCGCCTGACGCGCTATTCGCGTTCGGTGTGAACGCACCATTAGAGAAACTTGTTCATGCTTTCATCACCAGCAGGGTGGATTATTGTAATGCACTCCTCACTGGCCTTCCCAAAAACACCATAAGACAGTTGCAGCTCATACAGAACGCTGAGCAGAACCAGAACATATGAACATATCACACCAGTCCTCAGGTCTTTACACTGGCTCCCAGTTAGATTTAGGATTGATTTTGAAGTATTATTACTGGTATATAAATCACTCAATGGCCTAGGACCTCAATACATTGCAGATATGCTCCAACATAAAAGTTAAAATCCAACTTACAGAGCAACAATTATTTATTAATCTGATAATTAATATACGAACTTACCGAGCCAAATACCGCCGCCATTACTGAAGATTCGCCGGTGCCACCATTGGCTGCTGTCGCTTGACTTCCAGTTAAATGTGATTGGTTGCTACTATGTTGGACGATACTGATTGGCTGCCACGAAATAGCAGGTCCCTCCTAATATGGCAGGGCTTCCGGCTGTCAACGGCAGCTACTTCCTGCTGCCAGTGGCAGCTACTTCCTGCTGCCAGCTGCCGATTTTTCGCTGAACCCCCTCTCCCATACAGAAAAAAAATAATATTGAAATATATTTTAAAGTGTCAAAAATATATGTCGCATATATTCCAAATACATTGAAATATATTTGCATTGGTGTTCACTTATATTTATCATTTTGAAATATATTCTGAAATATAACAAACATATATGATGTTAAGTGTAAAATATATTTACATTTATAACATGTAATGTAAAATATATGACAAAATATATGGTCATAAAATGTTTAGCTTGCTAAAGAAGGGTCGAAAATGTATTTTGATCATAGTAATTCCTCTACCTTTTCCCCAATACACAACAGTAGGCTACCATATTTCACTACTGTATTATGACACACAGCTATAATAAATACTGTACTTACATTTAAATGACTGCAATGTAAAATGACAGATAGTTGCTTAAGGACTATTAGGCCATATTAGGTGGCACGTACCTAACACTAAGTGCAATTATTAGATTTATTGTTGTTTTATTGACATCTTTCCTGAAGTCATTTAAATATTGAAAATATGCACAATATTTATGATGCAAGTATAACAGTGACACTCCAACAGTGAAGTACACTTAAACAATAGATATAACTCAGTGTCTAACACTGCATACACACACTATTAAATAACTGTATTCAATTCTGTAAAAATAATTCAAATAATAGTATTTCATATTCAATACATGAAAATGTTAACTTTTTAAATTTCTAAATATATTTCAAATGAAACAATTTGCTAAAGTTAAAACATATATGAACATATATGTTGTTAGTAAATATATTGACATATAAATATATTCACATATTTAACTAAAATATATTTTCAAAAAAATATATATTTTTACATATATTTAACTAAAATATATTTATTGGGCCAATTTAGAAATATTTGCATATATTCCAAAAATATATTTCAAATATATTTCTTTTGTGTATGGGCGAATATCTATGAATCAGAGAAAATGATGTTGCGGGTGGGTGGATGTAATAATTGCTTATGCTCCATTGTCCAAACAAAATATACTCTTTCTGTTACAAATACATTGAATTTTCTGTTCAAGGAACATGAGTTAAGGAGTTTTCATATAAGATAAATAACTTTGAGTAGGCCTAAACTCATTAAAGACACTTGTGATTTAAAGGTAATGTGGAAGACAACTGTATATTTTGTGCCAATGAGACACTGATATTGAAGCTATTATTGCTTATTAATAGGCCTATAACCAAAGTGGATTGAAAAACAAATTTAAAATTGACATTAACATATATTTGGAAACTATTTATAAAAGTAAAACTTTAAAAGCAATACGAACCATGCAACTGTTTAGGATAATTATGTATTTACGAACAGCTAGCCTATATGGTAAATATCTGACATGGCGTCTTTGATCCACGATGTTCTCATGAACGTTCTATAGTCTAGTATTAAACTTGCTATATTAAAATATACTGATATTGGATTTTGTCTTGTACTTTAGATCACTTTGGATGTTGACACAGTGCCTGTTGAGTTCACTAGCTCGTCATGCACATGTACTGCAGGAAAAGCTTTATGCAATCATCTGGTTGCCATGCTTTCAAACAGCACTTCAGCATGATGCAGATGCAGACAGTAGCACCAACTACGGCATGCACAGACACTCTGCAAACATGGCATATACATTAGTTTAGCAAATTACTGACAGTTAATTAAAAATATACTTATAAAGTTTCGGTTTCAGGGGGTTTCTGCAGAGACTACAGATCAGTTGGTGGTTAGAAAGCCAAGGACGTCTTCCAGAAGTGTATCTACACTCTACAGAGCGTACTCAGGGAACAAAGAAACTTTTCATTCAATAAATATGTATATTTTACATTACATAAGAAATAATCAAGCTGTGCATAAAACTATTTTAATGTACAACATGGAGGTTTACACTTTTTTACATTAATTATAGCATTTATTTTAATTATTGAGAGAGACTTTTAGTAATTCAATTTGGTGTGATAGAGATAAAATCTCCTATCTCTGTTTTAATGAAAGTACATGTAGCACATTAATATAGTACGATGATTAAACTGACTGGAACTACCTGTGGATTAAACTAGGGATGCACCGATACCACTTTTTGCAGAACGAGTCCGATACTTTCATTTTTGGTACTCACCGATACCGATACCGTAACCGATCCCTGAATTTTCACTGCATTTGTAATTTTTAAATGTATTAGTAGATAAACCAAAAGAATATAAATCATATTAGTTGGCTTAATTTGTTCATCAAATATATATTTTCATGCTTAATTAAGCCTGTTAAAATGCATTGTATGAGCTTCTGTTACTGTCACTGTTCATTCTATTGCTCTATCATATTTTATCTTTCATTTAATAGCACAGCACATACAGTGAGGAAAATAAGTATTTGAACACCCTGCTATTTTGCAAGTTCTCCCACTTAGAAATCATGGAGGGGTCTGAAATTGTCATCGTAGGTGCATGTCCACTGTGAGAGACATAATCAAAAAAAAAAATCCAGAAATCACAATGTATGATTTTTTAACTATTTATTTGTATGATACAGCTGCAAATAAGTATTTGAACACCTGAGAAAATCAATGTTAATAGTTGGTACAGTAGCCTTTGTTTGCAATTACAGAGGTCAAACGTTTCCTGTAGTTTTTCACCAGGTTTGCACACACTGCAGGAGGGATTTTGGCCCACTCCTCCACACAGATCTTCTCTAGATCAGTCAGGTTTCTGGGCTGTCGCTGAGAAACACGGAGTTTGAGCTCCCTCCAAAGATTCTCTATTGGGTTTAGGTCTGGAGACTGGCTAGGCCACGCCAGAACCTTGATATGCTTCTTACAGAGCCACTCCTTGGTTATCCTGGCTGTGTGCTTCGGGTCATTGTCATGTTGGAAGACCCAGCCTCGACCCATCTTCAATGCTCTAACTGAGGGAAGGAGGTTGTTCCCCAAAATCTCGCAATACATGGCCCCGGTCATCTTCTCCTTAATACAGTGCAGTCGCCCTGTCCCATGTGCAGAAAAACACCCCCAAAGCATGATGCTACCACCCCCATGCTTCACAGTAGGGATGGTGTTCTTGGGATGGTACTCATCATTCTTCTTCCTCCAAACACGTTTAGTGGAATTATGACCAAAAAGTTCTATTTTGGTCTCATCTGACCACATGACTTTCTCCCATGACTCCTCTGGATCATCCAAATGGTCATTGGCAAACTTAAGACGGGCCTTGACATGTGCTGGTTTAAGCAGGGGAACCTTCCGTGCCATGCATGATTTCAAACCATGACGTATTAATGTATTACCAACAGTAACCTTGGAAATGGTGGTCCCAGCTCTTTTCAGGTCATTGACCAGCTCCTCCCGTGTAGTTCTGGGCTGATTTCTCACCTTTCTTAGGATCATTGAGACCCCACGAGGTGAGATCTTGCATGGAGCCCCAGTCCGAGGGAGATTGACAGTCATGTTTAGCTTCTTCCATTTTCTAATGATTGCTCCAACAGTGGACCTTTTTTCACCAAGCTGCTTGGCAATTTCCCCGTAGCCCTTTCCAGCCTTGTGGAGGTGTACAATTTTGTCTCTAGTGTCTTTGGACAGCTCTTTGGTCTTGGCCATGTTAGTAGTTGGATTCTTACTGATTGTATGGGGTGGACAGGTGTCTTCATGCAGCTAACGGCCTCAAACAGGTGCATCTAATTTAGGATAATAAATGGAGTGGAGGTGGACATTTTAAAGGCAGACTAACAGGTCTTTGAGGGTCAGAATTCTAGCTGATAGACAGGTGTTCAAATACTTATTTGCAGTTGTATCTTACAAATAAATAGTTAAAAAATCATATATTGTGATTTCTGGATTTTTTTTTTTAGATTATGTCTCTCACAGTGGACATGCACCTATGATGACAATTTCAGACCCCTCCATGATTTCCAAGTGGGAGAACTTGCAAAATAGCAGGGTGTTCAAATACTTATTTTCCTCACTGTATGTAGAGCTGCTCCAGCAGGGCTCAGTGCTGAGGATCAGAAAACCAGTGAAATATCAATTATTTAATCCAATTCTGATACTACAACAAAAACTACCATCCTAATGGAATTTAAAACAAGTAAGCAGTCAGTGACAAAATAAGAACAAACAGTCGAATTACAAATAGGACAAATAAATACAATAGAACAAAGAAAGGCTACAAATGAAATAAACAGTGTTTTTCGGGTAGATCTAACAGGTACAGAAATTTGAATAAAGTAATCAAATGTGAAAAAAAGCATATTCATTACTGTATAAATGATATATAGATGGATATTTTTGTAAAGTTGAAAAGGGTAGCCTATTTAGTCAAGAGCAATGAGTAATTTCTTTGTCCTTTGTTTGATTAACATTAAAACACAGAAGCAGGTTTATTAGACTGCTGTCCCTTTAAGACCGAACGCACGGACCGAACTTGAACATGGCTACTGTTCATTTGAGATATAACCGACTTTGTTTACTATAGGATACTCGCCAAGACGGGCGTTTTTACATAATTTTGTGTGAATTCGTCCATACAATTAAGCGTGAAAGACAATTTAATTCAGTATCCGCGCGCTGAGACGCTGGTTTGCGGGGCGTGCGCTTCGGATGTTTGCGTTCATGGAACTTCTTGACCTGCACACGTCCTGATGTAGGGAACCACTCGTTATACTTCAGTCAGGTAACAGGTCATGTTTTACTTTACTTACATATACGATTTCGTTTTCATCCCAATAACATGTGCTGAGTAAACGATCAGCAATCAAGAGCATTCAACAGAAGTTCTCTCTCTCTCTCTCTCTCTCTCTCATCAGTTAACGTTAATAATAAGCTACATGCCTCGTTTTATTTTCTTTGCCATTGACATCCGACTGAACAAACTTTCCACTGATGTCTGTTTAACCCTTTATAGGGCACTCATTGAAAATATTTGGAAATTCTAAATTTTAACCTCAGAAAGCTAATGGGGGATGTTACAGGACATAAAAAAAAAAAAAAATAAAATATTTCAAATATATTTCAATTGGCAGAAGGGTCATCAATGTCCAGGTTGTGGGTGGGTGTAAGGAAGTCGGGATCTGCCACATCATTGTCTTCTTCCTCTGAGCTATCATCATCGCTGATGGCAGGGTTTACGGGAACAACAACGGTATCCCTCTTCCCATAAAATAGCCGAGCAGACAGCTGCAAAAGGAATATGCTTTTAAGTCAATATTAAACCAACTCTGATTTATTTGTTGAGGAAAACAGTAACAGTGTAATGTAGATCTAATGGGAAAAGAGTATTGACATAGAAAATATAAAAACACAATAAAAACAGAAAATACAATTATAATTATTGTTAGTACCACTTATATTTGCTCATAATTGTGTTTTACCACAAAACAATATTCAGTAATTAAAATCAATTCACACAGTTCTAGGCCTCACACTAACAATAAGCACCTGTGTATGCCATTCAACTATAATAAAAAAACATACACTCATAAGGCATATGTCTAAAAATGGACACTTGTGCCACTCATGCTAGTCTTAGGTGAACGGGGCATATGATCAAATATGGTGTTTGAGGTGCTCCAGGCCACTGCTAATTGGTCAGATGCCTTGATGTCAATGTCTGTCAGATAGCTTGATCTCCCCTGATTGGCTGAGAGAAATCCACATGACTCTACAACTCCAAATGGAGGCAGGGGGAGGGCATTTTGAATGTGTGCGGAAGTGACTAAATATGGTTACTTGCCCCATAAAGGGTTAAAGGGATGTGCTCGACCAGCTTGCTTGCTGTGCTGTTGCGCACTCAATCTCTCCTACCAGTGCCCTCCTGTTGTGACCAAAATGCTCCTGTGTACCCTAAACTCCCTATTAACGGTTCTAAATTTCCGAGGAGCTTGCACTTCGTGCCAAACTGCCACCAGTTCTTCCATTTGGAGAGCCTAAGTATCTCACAAGAGTTGGCAGGTATAATAGAGGAGCGGACTCAGGAGCAATCCGAGTGTCCACAGTGGAGAAATATGCGCAAGCCTAGAGTGACTGCGAGCAGATTTGATGAGGTTTCTCATGTGCGAGGGGAGACATCTGGCCAGGCACTGGCAAGGCGAATACTCAGGGGTGTAAAGCAAACTAGGGCAATGAAAAGAGGCCTTGACAGGGAACCTGAGGTGCTGGAACATTACTCTGAACTGTTCAATGTGAATGTCTCACCTTGTGGTTTTGTTGTGCACCCAGATGCGTCCTACCTTGGTGCCAGTCCTGATGCCAAAGTTTATGACCCTAATGCAGATCCCTGTTTCGGGCTTGCTGAAGTGAAATGCCCAGATGTTCCTACAGTGTCAATTAAAATTGTGAATGGACAGGCAACCCTGAAAAATCTCACAAATATTACTGGCAGGTTCAAGGTCAGCTGGCTGTAACTGGACTCAGTTGGTGTCATCACTTCATCACTGACACTGAAGAGGACATGACGGTTCAAAGAGTGTGGAGGGACAATGTCATGATAGCTCAGATGAGAGAAAATCTGGATCTTTACTACTTTGGTGCTTACATAGATGAATATCTTAAGGGGCGTATCTAATAGGCCTATTTGCACTGTAAACTACTAACCCGGTAAAAAAAAAATATGATTTATGATGTAATTGTTCTGATGATTTCAAGATTTTATATTTGTATAAATGTATGTTTTAACACTGAGATATGATTTTCAATAAATGTTTTATAAAACTACAATTGTTACTTTATTTCAACAATGCACAGCCGTCATAATAAAGACTCATCATAACGTGTGGTTTATGTGAGCTTACTGTTGTGAGAATTGTTTCTGTTGGGCTGCATTTACACTGCATGTCTTAATGCCTAACTCCGATTGTCTGACTATATCCGATTTTTTGACGACCTACTGACATCTTTTAAAGATGACTGCAGATATGCATTTACACTAGGCACATTCATAAAGGCGACGTTTGGCTAGAGCCAGTTGTAACGACTGGGCTATTGAAGCATTCGCTCGTTTGGTCTGAATTAACAAATTCAGACTCTCTGTGTTTTCTAAACACCTTTCTTCTAAACACATTCCTTGCTAAGCACCTAAATTACTGGCATGGAGCCACCGGGTCTGGGTTTAGGTTGCCTTTTGACATCATTTACGATGCTGAGTCCTCTCAGAGATACTCCAGGACCTAAAACTAACGTGCCTGTGGTGAGCCTCAAACAGATGCACCGAAGAGATAATGGTCTTTCCACAGACATTCCAAAAACACACACACACACACACACACACACACACACACACACACATTTACACACAAATGTCCTTTTTATGTAACGCAGAATTGTATCTGACCTTCCTGTGTGCATACATGTTTGATTCGTTTTGTTTGATCATATAGTTATGATCTTCTAGTGTGTAACTTCGAATCTTAAGTGTATTTCTAAAGAATGAATCCCTAACAGGATCACATTCCTGTAACATTACCTCTGCTAGGTCATAAAGTTTATGACCCCCCCCACAGGAATTTCAAGGGGAACACAACTCTCACTTGAATTCTGACAAAGAAAGAGGAATAAACCCTGCAATCATATATTTTCTATATGTATAACCATTTAAGAAATGTATAAACATGGATTTGATTTCCCTGTGTCATAGTAGCCGATATCATGGCTTGATAGTGTGTGAATCGAACTTTAAATGCCTATAATCATGCATTTCATCGTCACTTTATATCCTTAGCTGTTTTATATTTTATCCTTGGTATCTGTTTAACCGTCTTGTTTTGACTGAACCGCTCATACATAGGAAATTACAGTAAGATGTATTATTCTGTAATTACCATCTTGCTGAAATATAATTGCTGAATTTTGACAACACCACAACTCACTCGAGTGGGTGTTTCCCCAGAGACAAAGGAAGCTTTCCCGCTTCAGATCTTTGGACGTTCATTGGTTGTTCGCGTGAACAGAGGCGTCAACCCATCTTTTCCATAAAAGACTGACTCAGGAAATCTTCAGAGAGCACTTTTCCTGTGAGAGGTTTTCAAGATCCATGGCTCCTTCGGGAGCTTTTCTCCGTTTCTCTTTTCTTTTTCTCTAAGTCTTTTCTTTACTTTCGTCTTCGGACTCTCCCTACGTTCAGTGAAGCAACTTCAACTCAAAGAAAAAGACTCTTTTGAAATTCCCGCGACCGCGGTCACCGGAAGAGACGAGAGTGCAAGCCCTGCTTTCTTAAGGAAACACGCACACTTTGCTCTTAACGACACACGCACGATCTGCGTTCTTCAGCAACAAAGAGAACCATTTTGCAAGATAAGTTTATTGAACTTTTAATGTAATCTGATTCCTTGTTGTCTCTTTCAAAGGTTACCTGGTCTGAGATTTTTGCTTTCACTTTCGCTCGCTCACCCTTTCTCCATTTCTCATTTTCCGATCTCCCTCTCTCTCATTTTCGTTATTCGTCAGTCTTGTATTTGTTTGTGTTCTGTTTTGTGTATACATACATATATTCTGTGTGAATGGTACTTCGATGTATTCCTTAGTTTACATTTATTAAAACCAATATATATTGACTGCTTCTGTCTAAAATGCTCATAATTACAAAGTCAATGAATTGTCGATCTAGCTACATGCTTTATCTTGTTACGATTTAAGTAACCTAATTTTACAAACACAGAGAGTTGGTTTTTTTTCAAGGCCAGAAAAAATACTCTTTCTTGCGTTTGTAAGAAGGATAATTTTTCTTGAGAGTTGATAAGTTAATCTTACGGCCGTTTTGCTGGACAAACCGATTGTTTGATAACTAAATTAATTCCATTAAAGTTATCTCATAAACTCGATCTGAGATAAGACTATTGATATATTAATGACGAACCATAACCCGTTGTTGTAGTCATTCATATACGATCGATCTATTTTCAGCTTCGATAATGTAACGTAACTGTAATATGCAATTTATTAATCATATTCATGATTAATTATTAAAATTCCCTATAGGTCATTTGAGCTAATGCTAATGTACTACCCAGTGCGGTTACACAGTATAGTGTAAACGATAACCTTTTTATCCATTTTTTATAAATAATTATTATTAAATAATTTTAAATAATTAAGACTCAATTACTTCTCATATATCAAATATTATATCATATAGGCCTATATTAATTCTCATATATCAAATATTATATGCCTTTCATCACTATTTATGTTTGTTTTTCTACAGAAAAAAATTTAACAAAATAAAAAATGACCTCTGGTTGAATTGACACAGAATGACCCTATTGTATTTATATGATTGATTACATTTTATTATGCTGTTAACTCAATTATACATCACAAAAAGACAAAAGTATGTAACATTAGTAAAGCTGTTATTTGAAACAAAATCTTGTTTTAATGTATTATAAATTGTTTTAAATAAATAAATATAAAAATTTAAAATTTTATGCATTAAACAAGTGGCAATGGCATCGGGAAACCCGATCATGCTTCTAGTAGGCCTATGTTATGGCGTTATTTTTTAGTCATAATTTATGAGCGTGTAAGACATGCATAAGCACATTATGTTATTTCACACGCGCAAAAACCTTCAGCTGGCATGATAAAAGTACTCGCGCACAAATTCAACAACCGAGAGGTGTACAGGTAGCTGCGAGCGAGCGCCTGGCATACTCTCATAGGTTAACTCTGCTTGTACAGTGGAATCCTGCTCGCGCGCAGCGGGCTTCTGCTGTTTTGCTCCCGCAGTGGATTCCTGCTCGCTCAGCTGATTCCTGCTCCCTCGAGTCTACATGACTTTTGACAATTTGGGGGCGGAAACCAAGGAGGGCACTGACCCTCTTATGATTGGTCACTTTCATCGTAATCACAACCACAGGGACATCCTTGTACCTTGATTGACAGCTCTCATTACAGTCAAAGTATCTGACGGAGTTCAGTCATTCAGTTAACACTGCACCGTGGACGGAATGGCGGCGACACCTGAAGATGTAGGCGTAAGTGATATTGATATATGATGGGGGCTGTGTGTTTGACAATGTAGCAATTTAATCTGAAATTTGTTTGGAACATGTAAGTAGCTGACATAAGCTAATCAACCTTAACTAGCAAGTTTTAGGCTAGCGAGCTAGCAAACTCAGCAGGGGCTAACGTTAGGTGTCTCTCAGCAAACTAGCATTTTAGTCAGTGCTGCATGTGTAAAACAAAACTTAAAGTATGGCCAGTGGTTCCCAAACTTTTCATGGCAAGTGTTTTAGTTGAACTAGTGACCATGTATGTTATACAGCGCTTTCAAGAACGCCTCTTGACTTGGACTTCTTACAGTTTGCATGTCGGCAGGAGACTGTTACCTCTGGGAAGCACTGTCAAGGCATGTAAATGTCCCCCCAGATATTTTACAGTGTTAATTTCATGTTGTTTTCCACTTCAACAGGACATAGTCAGACGTGAGATTACTTCCAGGCTGATCATTAAATTAGAGTCAGCGCTTTCAAGAACGCCTCTTGACTTGGACTTCTTACAGTTTGCATGTCGGCAGGAGCTGTACCTCTGGGAAGCACTGTCAAGGCATGTAAATGTCCCCCCAGATATTGTACAGGCCTTAAGAGATTTCCTCCATCTGGTCATGGACCACATTGAAAATGCTGAAGTTACCAGCAGTACTGTTGAAACTGTAGCTGGAGAGATGGGGCGTCCCAGGTACAATTTAGAGAAGGAGAGACTTGTTGAGCTTTTGGAGATAAATCTGTCTGTGGACTGCATCGCAAAGTTACTGTGCGTTTCAGCCAGTACAGTCAACAGACGGATGAGGGAGTTTGGTCTCTCTGCCAGACAGAACTACAGCAATGCTACTGACCAGGAGCTTGATAATGCAGTCCAACGCATCAAAAATGAAATGCCCACAGCAGGCTATCGGATGGTCAAAGGGAGGCTAAAGTCCATGGGGTCCAGTGGAGGAGAGTTACTGCATCAATGCATCGAGTGGACTCGCTTGGGATTCTTTCTAGACTGACTGGACTGGGCTGCATTGTGCGAAGAACTTACTCTGTCAGGGGGCCCCTTTCACTGTGGCATGTCGACACTAACCACAAACTTATCAGGTCAGTACTGTACAGTACAGATTATTCATTATTTATTTATTTTGTTAAATATAATGATGCAGACACTGATAGATCTCAAAGCATAAGTATGTTGCCATGACATTTCTACAATAAAAATCCAGGTTGAAACTGGTAATGTAGGTCTTTATTTTGTTTCCATCAGGTACAACATTGTACTTTTTGGTGCAGTGGACGGCTACTCCAGGAAGGTAAGATTTCATTTCATTGGGTCTTTTCATGTGTTGGCCTTCTGTGTAAGCAAATTTGCTATGATGTACACCAAATAATTACATGTTGCATTCAGATGGCTGAAATACTACCCTGTTGACGTGGGAGAAAAAGTTATTATATAGGGTGCCGCATGGTAGTAAGAGTCATTAAGGTGTGTTAAAATATCAGATTCCCTGAGGCATGAAGGGACCAGAGTGTAATCCAATTGTACATGTAAGATATTGACAAATAGTAAATGTACATTTATGAAAATGTCTCATAACACAGGTGATGTGCTTGAATGCTGCAACAAACAATCGTGCATCAACCGCATTCACTACTGAGAGGCATGGAATACCCTCAAGGTAAGTTTTTACAGGCTTCAAGGTACAGACACAAACATGATGGATGTTATATTTTAAGAAAGAATTTACTGTAAACTCAGGGTTCTCAAGGATTATAATTTTACATGTGTCCTCACAACACTCTACTTCCTTATACTCTCCCAGTCATAGCCTTACCCCTCCACGCTGAACACGTTTATTCTGACACAATGTAGCACTTTATTTCTGTGTATTGTACATCACTGACAGATTTTAACACACTGGTCATCTGTGTGTGCACTTCAGGGTGAGAGGTGATCAGGGAGTGGAGAATGTTGAAATAGCCCGATATATGTTCACTGTCCGTGGAACTGATTGAGGAAGCTTCATGTCAGGAAAAAGCGTCCATAATCAAAGGTTTTTCTTTTTTGTATTTTGGATGCTTTTACCAAGCTAATAAAAATCATAACATACCAACATTTTATCATGTCCTTGATTGTTAAAATAATAATTTCTAAATCCGTAGGATTGAACGTTTGTGGCGGGATGTCAGAACATGTGTGATATCAAAATACTACAACGCACTCCACAGCCTAGAGATGGATCACCTTCTTGATGTGTCCTCCAGAGGTAAGGGTTTGTCTCATCATATTGTGCTATTTATCATCTTCTTTCTGTAGATTGTTGTACGTCTTGGTCAGTTAAATGTTTCCTGTGTCTGTGTTCTATTATTATTTGATTTGTGCATGGTTTGTAAGGTTTGTTGTTGTCCTTCATCTTCGGTTGTTGATTTTATTTAATCCTAGTCCCCATTCCATACAGGAGGTCTTTGTCCCCTGCCAGGCCGTTATTGTAAATAAGTAACTGTTCTTAAAAACTTGCCTGGTATAATAATAATCATGACTTGAGGTGGAAAACAAGGAAGGCGCAGGCGTCCTTATAATTGGTCAATTTCAACACAATTGGATTGGTTAACAGATGTCTGGAGCACTTTAATAAACATTAATGGCTAGTCGTATATCATTGTAAATCATTGTGGAATTTTAGAAATGGTTAAATACTGGGGGAAAAAACATAAATCAATGAGATGTATTTACGAAAGTCAATTCAATGATTAATGTTACGTTTTCAAAGCTCACCTGTGAAAAGTAACATACTCCTACCCTGTCCCTTTATAGAAGATCTTTTGACGGTCCACCTGACATTCCTTCCTAAACTGAAGGCAGACCTGGAGTACGGTGTACATTTTAGGACATCCTCAGACATATGAAGACAAGGCATGATGCCTCAGACTAAAAGGCTTCAGTCATTGGACAAAACGGCATCGCGCCTCAGACTGAAAAGCTTCAGGTCTCAGGAAAAACAATGTCAGGTGTCAGTCTCGTACAATTAGGCATCAGACGAAACAGCCTCAGACAAAAAGGCATCAGACATAAAGGCATCAGACAAAAAGGCATCAGACTAAAAGGCATCGGACGAAAAGGCATCATTTTAAAAGGCATCAGACTAAAAGGCATCAGACGAAACGGACTCAGACTAAAAGGCATCAGACGAAACGGACTCAGACTAAAAGGCATCAGACGAAACGGACTCAGACTAAAAGGCATCAGACAAAACGGACTCAGACTAAAAGGCATCAGACATAAAGGCATCGGACGAAACGGACTCAGACCAAAAGGCATCAGGCGAAACGGACTCAGAGGGAGTTTGGAGATTCGCATTGCCCCGCCCCATATGACGTCACATGTACGCATGTACGAGCTATGTTCTCTTCTGTAAACAACTTAATTAGTGTAACATTTCAATAAAGCAGGGATTTTAAGCAGTGATTTTAACACTGTTTTAACATTTAATTAAAGCATATAATATATACATAGTATATATATATATATATATATATATATATATATATATATATATATATATATATATATATATACACAGGCCAACATTTTTTAAACATATAAATTTTTATTTTTTTGGGGGATATATGGGATACATGCTAGGACAGAGAGAATGTTTTTGAAAGAAGTTTCTTCTGCTCATCAAGCCTGCATTTATTTGATCAAAAATACAGAAACAAAATGTAATATTGTGATATATTATTACAATTTAAAATAATTGGTTTTCAATTTATTATACTTTAAATTATCATTTATTTCTGTGATGCAAAGCTGAATTTTCAGGATCATTACTCCAGTCTATCACATGATCCTTTAGAAATCATTCTAATATGAGGATTCATTATCAAAGTTGGAAACAGTTCTGCTGCTTAATATTTTTTCATAACCTGTGATACTTTTTTAGGATACTTTGATGAATAAAAAAAAAAAGAAAGAAAAAATATATATATTTTAAAAATATAAATCTTTTGTAACAACAATATACACTGGTCAGTAATTTGGGGTCAGTATTTTTTTTTTTTTTTTTTTTTTTTTAAATAAATCAATACTTTTATTCAGCAAGGATGTGTTAAATTGATCAAAAGTGATAGTAAAGAAGCAGGGGCGGATCACCCCAGTTGGCAGCAAGGAATTAAAAGTTATGGCCAATTTAACTGTGATTAAATTCAGTATATATACGTCTGCCATATGTTGCCACCCCTCAAAAATTCCTGCACCCCTCTCGCCACACCATAAATATTTTTCTAGATCCGCCCCTGTTCAGAAGATTTATATTATTAGAATTTTTATTTTTTTTTGAATAAATGCAGTTCTTTTTAACCAAAATATCAAATATATTAGGCAGCAGAACTGTTTCCAACACTCATAATAAATCAGAATATTAGAATGATTTCTAAAGGATCATGTGATGGACTGGATGTCACATGTGACACTGAAGACTGGAGTAATGATGCTGAAAATTCAGCTTTGCATCACAGAAATAAATGATAATTTAAAGTATAATAAATTTAAAACCAATTATTTTAAATTGTAATAATATATCACAATATTACATTTTGATCAAATAAATGCAGGATTGATGAGCAGAAGAAACTTCTTTCAAAAACATTAAAAATAGTAATGTTTCCAAACTTTTGGCCTGTACTGTATATATATATTATGTTGAAGAGAACATGCATTTCGCGAGTGCATGTTTTAACATTTAATTAAAGCATATAATATATATAGCCTATATATATATATGCTTTAATTAAATGTTACACTAATTATGCTGTATGCAGAAGAGAACATGCATTTCACGAGTTTTATTTGCACGTTTAAAAAGTTAGATGACATATTTCAACTATAGCTTGTATGTTGGCAAACTATCGTAAAGCGTTTTTTTTTTTTTTTTTTTACTTTTATTGAATATGTATAAGATAACAAGCGGATATAAAGGACATATAACTTCTACAGGAATTAAATTATATCAAGTATATGTAAAGCTTCACATTATATAAAATAAATAAATAAATAAAAGACATACACAGAGGAAACATTATGCATCAGTGGTATTGTCAAAAATATCATCATAATATTTCAAGAATCTGTCACTTTTCTTGTTTTTAATCAACCAGAGACTTCAGAAATGTATCAAGTAAAGCGTTCTTTCGAGCTATGAACCGCGTACATGTGATATCACATGGGGCGGGGCGATGCGAATCTCCAAACTCCATCTGAGTCCGTTTCGTCCGATGCCTTTATGTCTGATGCCTTTTAGTCTGAGTCCGTTTCGTCTGATGCCTTTTAGTCTGAGTCCGTTTCGTCTGATGCCTTTTAGTCTGAGTCCTTTTCGTCTGATGCCTTTTAGTCTGATGCCTTTTTGTCTGATGCCTTTTTGTCTGATGCCTTTTTGTCTGAGGCTGTTTCGTCTGATGCCTAATTGTACGAGACTGACACCTGACACTGTTTTTCCTGAGACCTGAAGCTTTTCAGTCTGAGGCGCGATGCCGTTTTGTCCAATGACTGAAGCCTTTTAGTCTGAGGCATCATGCCTTGTCTTCATATGTCTGAGGATGTCCTAAAATGTACACCGTACTGGAGGCTTTTGTGGAAGGTTGGAACATCCACCCACTGAGAACAGAAGGGAATAAAACTCCTGAGCAGATTTGGCACTCAGGAATGATGCTTCGACCGATTGACCAGCCAGAGAATCTTGAGTTGCTACAGTAAATTTTATATCCAAAATAAGCTGTTAATGTAACCTTGAAATGGCCCACCAGGCTCTAAGCAGTGCAACACATCTTCAGCTGGTGAAACAATCACAACTGATGCAAATGTTGGTAATACAGTTCATATGCACTCAGTAACCTCTTCATTAGGTACACTTGTACTGTTTAACACCAATACTAATATTTAAGCACCTGATCAAATCAATTTGTTGCATAGTTATACAAACCCTAAATGTTTATCTTCAGCTAATGTTGAAAAGCCAAACAATTGGGATGAACAGATTACATTAGATGCTGTAAACATGGGATGACTAATGATAGCGGTATTTTTCTGTCTTGTTCGACTGTCAGGATATTGAAGAGCCGGACATTGACTGGGATGTTGCAGCTGACTATGGAGAAGATGTGGATGGTGTGATAGTGGTCCCTGAATTTGAGTGTCCACTGAATGAACAGCAGCTTGTAGAGCTTCAGGTGCTGATTGAAGAAAATGGAGACACTGACACTAGAGACCTTTACCTCCTATGTCATGAATATGTGCTTCAGGCTTTGTCAGGTGTTTAATGTTTGTTTTTGTGATCAGAAAGTGATGTAAATAAAATATACAACAACTACAGTTAAATCTTTAGATTTATTCTTTTTAACAATAGAACAACTTTGTTGTACACTTGTTTGTACACAGTAGAAAATAGAAACAAAGCACAAAAAGGGTAACAAAGTTACCAAGTAACTAAAACAAGTAACAAGGACCTTAAAATGCTACTTTAGTGTCTGCCACCACAGATTGCCTCGGTTAGGTTGTTTTCAAACTCTTGGGAGGTGGCTAAGTGGCGTGTAGGAAATGTAATGGCAACAGCACAAGCATTGACAATGGGGTAACAAAGGCTATGTGCCCCATAGCGGGAGTCGCAGTCATGATCAAAATGAACAGTTATCTTGAATGCCTCTCTCTTGGATTCGATCAGTGGAACATGTGCCTGACCTGTGACCCACTGAAGGAAGCTCCGGACTGACAGGCGCTTCCCCCCACCATTTGTTCCGTGCACAGCTGCCACGTGACTTTGACCTTCAGGGCTGCCCTCTTCTTGGCTGTCTGCTTCTTCTCAGAGACAAATACAAATAAGTAATTTCCAACATTTCTGTTAGTACAAATGCATTCGTCATATACATGGCGGGGGTTTGACAGAATACACATACGAATATAAACCTAAAGAGGGAGTAACTAATAAAAATAGAATAAAATGAAACCGGTGGAAAACAAGTGTATGATAGTATGGTAAGAGTGATGGACAAGGATTATAGAAAAAGGTGCTAAGCAGTGTGTTACCTCTGTCTTCCAATTTTTGCAAGAAATCCTGCAGAAAATTGATGATCCGCATCTCTCGCTGCCGTCTCACAGACCCTTCCTCACTGAAATCAGGAGATAGCGCGAGCAGAAGGAAGTCTACATTCACCTAAAATAAGGAAGCAAATCAAATGCTTAAACACGGTAAAAAAGTAAGGATTGCAGATTTAAATTAAAGATTCATTTTATGTTTTGGCCTGTAGCGTTTAGCTCTTTGAACACACATTTGAAGGCAGCTTAAAGTAAAAATGCAGAATATGCCATAAGAGCAAGTCATCAGTGTCTCTAACAGTGGCTGTTCTAATAAAATAATTGTTCATTCACAACGTTACTGACTTCCTGTAAGTGGCCGGGGACAAAGAGCTGCTGGCACATCTGGGTGTGCTGTGCTAACACCTCATCTAATCCGTAGAGCCTCAATCCCTCACGCAGCTGGTTCAAGATCGGGATCAGCCTCACCAGTGCATGCAAAGCGATGGCACTAATAAACAGTAAGAAAATAAGGTAACACTTTATTTTACGGTGTCCTTGTACATGTTTGTTACATGTATGTTACATGTACTTATCGTAGTAATAACAGTAAATGATGCATAATTACATGCGACTAACCCTCAACCAAATCCTATTCCTATAGTGAGTACATGTAGTTACTTAATATTACTCTGTACTTAAATATATAATTACACTGTAACAAGGACACCTTAAAATAAAGTGTAACCAAAAATAATACTGTATTGATTCAGAGTTAAATTGTTAACACTAAAGCATTTTGTGACAAATATTTATGTGTTATGTTTATGTTAACTTACTCTGTGATGGCCTTTTTTTGGTCAACATTTATTGGCCCAGTGTAGCCACATGCCACAATCGCATCTGATAAGTCTATCAGCCTTTCTCCACATTCTGCATTTTCCATCTGAAAGTAGAGACACAACCTTGATATTTGCAAAAAGAGACAAACATTGTCTGATAACTTTATATGCCTGACTTGGAAAAATGTATGCATTACACTGTTTAAATACCTCTGTCATCAGATTTTTAATATCCTGATCAGTGACTTCGAGTACACCAACATCCTTGTCCATCTCCCCATGGCACAAGAAATGGTAGCACCATCTTGTAAGGAAGTTTGGTGCAGGACCCCCCTGCACCAAACTTGTGGCAAAAATCTCCCACAAAGTCCTTTTGTGACAAAGACAAAAGCTATTTTGAACAAAATGGCAGTGGACTTTTACTACCTAATTAAACAATACAAAGTCATATATTTTATATGACAGACTGTGGCACATACTTGAAACTGTTGTCCTGGTAGTCACAGATACTGTATTTAGGGTTTTTGCCCCTTTCCCCATCTCCTTCAAAAAAACGTGCTTCAATTCCACACACCATTTCTGTAAAGAACAAAGAGCTGCTTTTGTCAAATGTATTAGATATGTATAAGATATTATTCACATTGATAATCTCTTAAATGTGCTTTTCATCATGTGTGTTGACCTTGGTGGGGCACACATACCAGTAAGGAACTCTTTACGAAGAGCGCCTTGGTCTATTTCATTTTCTCCAATGAAGGAGACCCTGAGGAGATTCTTTGGGGAGGCCTGTTTTTGCCTGGCCCACTGTTTCAGCCCCCTTTGAAACACGTCCTCTCTTCACATTGATGTTGAATGACCGGGATGTGTCAACTTTCTTTTCAAGTGACATCAGGATGTCTGATACGCTACACAACAATATCAAAACAATATTGTTGAGAATTCAGTGCTACAGACCAAGGCAAGCATCATTATCCAATCCCATTAAAAATTATTCTACAGCATACCTGCCGAAGTGCTCATCGGTGTCCTCACTAATATCTACATCTCCCTCATTTGTGTTGCTGTAAAGATCAACAATAACAAAAAATTCCATAAACAGCTAACCTTAATCCATCATCTTAATCCAAATTCTTTAATAAAAGGGGGGACGATGAGGGGACTCTACAGTGGGATTAAGCATTTTAAGCAAGTGGATACAAAATGCATCAAACTTTGTAAAATACTAAGAAGAAACTTAGAAAAGCTTTTACCTCTCCCCGCAGACACTTGCATGCACATAGATGTCATCTTTTGTAAATAGTTGACTGCACAATGGACAAGCAATCTATGAAAATAAAAAATAACAGTGTTAGACACATGCATTCCCATACTAATCAACAAACTCGAGACATTTGGCTTTTATTCTGGATACAAACTTAATTTGACCAAAACACAGATTTTAGCATTTAACTATTTACCATCCAAAATCATACAACAAAAATATCATCTGAACTGGAGAGCAACAAAAATGAAATATCTTGGGGTTACTTTAACACAAAACACTGATGATCTATATGAACATAATTATGTCAAACTAGATAAGGAAATTAAGAGTGATTTTGACAGGTGGGCTCTCCTTCCGTTAGACATTGGTTCATGAATAGAGACAATAAAAATGAGTGTTCTACCCCGACTTCTTTACCTCTTTCAGTCACTATCCATTGAGATACCCGAAAAACAATTCAGACTGTGGGACAAAATCATGTCAAGGTTTATATGGAATGGCCGCAGACCGAGAATCAAATTTGAAACATTACAGATAAAAAAGGATAAGGGGGGTTTGGCACTGCCATATCTTAAGGGATATTTTTATGCTGCACAAATTAGGCATGTAATTTGTTGGTGTGACAAAGAATATATAGCCAAATGGAAGAATTTAGAAAAATCGGTACAAGGAAGAGAAATTCAAAGTCTTATTGGAGACAGAGAAGAAGCAATGAGTGTAATTAAACAGGTGAATACAGTCACTCAGTTTACGCTAAAAATATGGTTTAATCTGGTACGAAAATACAAATTAGAGAAAGAGCTCGGACTGCTTCGGTGGATAGCTTATGACAAGGGTTTCATCCCTGGTTCACTTGACCAAAGATTTAAACAATGGATTCCTAATGGATTAACAGCAATATGCACACTGATTAAAAATGGGAATTTCATGAGCTTTCAGGAGATTAAACAAAAATATGATCTAAGTAATCAAGACCATTTCAGATATTTGCAGATAAGGGACTTTTTCAATAAAAAAATAAAACGCAGTGTAAAACTGGACAAAAATCCAACAATCAAAAGCATAATTGAAGCCTACAACGCAAAGAAATGTAGAATAATCGCTACAATTTATGGACATATAATGGAGGCAAGAGGGAATACAACGATGTATGTAAAACTGAAGTGGCAGAGAGAGCTGGGAGTGAACATATCTGATGATGAATGGTCATATATTTGGAAAACACAGCAATCAACGACATCATCGCGTGTCTGGAGATTACATTGCTGGAAAAATTTAATTAGATTTTTTATAACACCCAAAATTAGGAATAAACATACTTCATTACCACAGCCATGTTGGAGAAGCTGTGGAGATGTAAACGTGAATCATTCGCATGTGTTCTGGCTCTGTCCTAAGATCGCAAAATTTTGGGAAGATGTTCACTTAGTTATAGGCAAAGTTCTGGGCTATGCTGTACCCAAGTCCTGTACATTAATATATCTTGGTGTCATTACGGGAAATGTGTTGAAAGAAGATAGATATATATTGAAAACTATGTTAGCAGCCTGTAAAAAGGCAATTACAAGAAAACGGTACAAGATTGACCCACCATTACAGGACGATTGGATGACAGTTATGGACGAATTACATATTATGAAACAACTGACCTACAGAATAAGGACTCAAGAGGATCAATACTGCCAAAAGTGGGAGAAATGGACTGAATACTTAAAATCGACAGAACAAAGACCATCACATTTACATTGAAAAAGGATCAAACTGTAGAAACATGGTGATCCAACATGTTCTTTTTCATTCCTTTGTTTGTCTGGGTTTTTTTTTTTTTGTTGTTACCACCTACCCCCCTGTATAATGTTTAAAGAAAAACAATAAAAAGAAAGTATCAAAAAAAAAATAACAGTGTTAAATATCCATTAAAAATGCAGATGTACTCTTTCAGAGGTCAGATGTAAACATGCTCTTTGATGAGAACAGATCATGTAAAACATTTCCCAGAATTGCGACTTTATAACACGCAATTCTGACTTTATATCTCGCAATTGCGACTTTATTTCTCACAATTCTGACTTTATATCTCGTAATTGCGACTTTATTTCTCACAATTCTGACTTCATATCTCGCAATTGTGAGAAAAAAAGTCAGAATAGTGAGATAAAAAGTCGCAATTATTATTATTTATTTATTATTCATTGGCGGAAACAAGCTTCCATAGTTTACTGTATGACTTTCTTCTGCTAAACACTAAAGGAAAGTATTGAGTCACTGTGGGATTTTTTTTTTTTTTTTTTTTTTATTCCTCAAAATAGCTTTTTATGCTCCTAAGAAAGTCATTGAAACGACATAAATGATATATATGATGACAGAATTGTACATTTTTGGTGGACTATCCCTTTATTGCAAGTCTTTTCAAATCTTTATATAGTCTCCATGGTTAAAGAAAAACAATGTTACATAGCATGAGAAATGAACACCACCAAGCGGTGGAACATCTGAGCTGAAAAACAGTCTATCTTTACTAGTCATTTTCTGTTTGAATCAGGAATTCATGCATACAAATCAGTGTATTTAAAAGTAAATTGCACCACAAACTTCCAGTAGATGTGACTTACATTAACACATTTGATGGGGTTATTACATTTGTTAAAGTTAACCTGTACAACATAACAAATATGCATTTATATCAATATTCAAATACTGTAATTACATTTAATATTTCAGTATATCTTCACACTCACGTCCTTTAAGCCTTGTCGAGCCTCTTGTTCTCTTTCGCCATTCAAAAATTACAGAGTTGGTGTAGTGGTTTAACTGATTAATTTTCCCAGACTTGTCATGTTCGTTAAGGACAGAGCGGATGTAACTTTCCATAACCTAAACAGTTTGACAACACAACAATATTGATACTTGCTCTAAAAATTCCTTAGCTGCATTAGTCTCTTATCATATAGCTATATTCTTTATTTGTGATTACATTCAGTAATATAAACAGCATCAACACTAAAAAAATGACATACAACTTAAAGGAAGCTGCAAATGTGCTACCCATTTTTCTACATGTAATTTGAGTTGAATATTGGTAAAGGTAAAGGTAATGTAAATATTATAAGAGAGTGCACTTACTTCTCCACATACTCTGTTGAGTCTGTTGTGGGGTTTCAATGTCAGAAATTCTTTATGTCGTCATATCAAATCTGTAATGGACAGTCTTAATACATGCTATGATCTGTTCAGTGGCTTGACATCCTCATAGCCGAGTCACCTATAAAAAAAGTAAGTAGATTCTTAGATATTATTAACAGATTTTTCTACATTTTGTAACTTCCCTTTTCCCTCTTCAGCAACACCAATGAGTGTATCAACAATGTCTGTCTTGTCCTTTGTGTCACTGTGCTCACTTGGTGCCTTTTTTGATTTGTGTTTTAGTTTGTGACCATCACTAGCCTGGTTAAAACCAGACCATTCTCAGTAGTAACTGAGTTATGGTCTGGCAAAGCTTCATAGACAAATCATTTCCAAAGGGGCGTCACCAACGGACGTCGCTCAAATGCCTCTGGCCGCAATTGGATAGACCTAAAACTAGGGATGCATGAAATTGCATTTTGGCTGATATTCGATATGCCGATATTTTCGAACTAATTTTGTCAGATGCCGATACCGATACCGATATATATACACATTTTCCCCCTGATATATTTACACGTTCATTTTACTGAAGAGAAATCCATGTCTCTCTCCTGCACCTTTACCGTATTACACTCATGTGTTGTAGATAAGGCAATACACAAGACAAACAAAACAACATTTCATTCTACCATAAATGTATAATTTTACAAATGTAGACAGACATTCACCCCTGAAAAATAAGTAAATTATTTCACTTGGAGAATAAATTATATGCCAGTGCCACATTTTATTTTTAAGTTCAGACTTCAAACTTTTCAAATAAAAAATATAGGCTACATCTTCTACTTGAACAGGTCTACCAAATGCTCCCCTGTTTTCGGTGCTGATGCAGTGGTGACGCGTTCATGTAACATGTAGGGTGGCACTGCCAATAAAGCAACTAAAAGCTGTCACAAAGAACCGCAAAAGTAATGATTATGAATATGTCGAATATAGCAAGGAGACATTTTAATTGTTTATTAATTAAACAAGAGTTTTCTGTGTCGGCTGCAAAGATGAAGTTGACGATGACTCGCGATCTTCGCAGTAGTGAACGCGCCAGAGAGAAATGCACATTTCGGATTACATAGTTTTCTTTCGTTTTGAATTGTTCTGTTTAAAAATATGATTTCAAGCGTTCTGTAGATAATAGATATATTTCTCAGGTCTGTGAGGCAAGTAGGCTATGCTGAGTTTCGTTTCATTTATGAGACGAACTCCAGTTCACGCGCCGGCGCCTCCGTGTCGTGATATCTATTATCTATTATCTGCTTTACTTATTATTTATTAAATCCAGGCAATTGGTTGATGAAACATTGATTAAAATTAAGATACAATTAATACAAAATGAAATTCACTTAGAAAGGCTTTGTGCTTTCTGTTTGAGGTCTCTGTGAAAGTTTTAAAGCAGTCTCTTTTAGTGCCGCTTTCAGAGCGCTCACGTCCGTAACCGAGAACTGCCACTGTTTTTCCTCATAAATGCGAACACGAAAAATAAAATAAAATGAATATTTTATGCTCTGTGGAGAGCATAGTAGCTTGGAGAGCTTACATTAGTAAGCTACAGGACATCGTCTTTCAAAACATGACCTGCACGAAAGAGAAAAAAAATTACTGCGTCATTGTACCCAGCACTTCTGAAAATGCACTTGTGAATGCGTCTCTGTCCCCAGCACATCTCAAACCAAACTGACACCCATGCTCGAAATGCCTCCACATGTTGGAAGTTTAAGTTGCTGGGCTCATGCTTCACAGTCACGTGCACATAGGAAACACGCCACCCTATCGGCAAGGCTCATCGGCAGAAATGTTCATATCGGCCGATGCCGATGATGGTCATTTAAAGCTTTTATCGGCCGATACCGATATTGTGCCGATATCATCATGCATCCCTACCTAAAACCAATCAGAGCGATGAAGGAGATGACGTATGCAGAGCGACGGAGAAACATCTGAGACTCAGACAGCAATTCTCTGTTTGTGATTTCGAGGAAGATTTAGCAATGTCTTCTGACGACTTTTGCCGTTTTTGTAAACGAAATATGATAATAGCTCCAAAATGTCCACTCCATCAACATTTTTGCAAAATTTGGAAAACCTAATAGCATCTCAGACCGACTGAAACATCTCAGATTGACGGTCGAACGGAAAACATAGAGCTGGACTGCAGTGAATTGTGGCGATGGATGAGGGAAAAAATCAAAAACTGGAGAAGTGTGCCAATTTGAGAACTGAGGGTGTAGGCACCACGTTTTCATTGCAAATATGTTGATTTCCACAAACATTTTATGAAAATGTTTTATCATTCGTTGTGTGTAGTTATGTAATATGTTGAAGTGTTATTAGAGTATTTAAGTTATTTAATATACTGTTATTGTTTATTTTTGAAAATAAAATAATATTGATGAGTCTTTGGAAAATTGTATCTCACAAACTTTATTCAAATTCAGTCATTTCAGATGTGTTAGAACATTTTCAGACTTGAGCATAGTTACGCTAGTTATTTATTTACAATTATTTACAATTTTTACATGACTACCAGATCTAGTCTGAGGTAATAAGCACAGAAAGGCCAGATACAGAGCTGCTGTGTGTTGTTAGCACATGATCACACACTCCCCATCCTCCTCATCAAAGTAGCCAGTGTAATCCACATCTGGTAGCAAAAAACTATCCTGAGGCGTAACAAACACAGAATACTCAAAGTCACCACATACCTCATGAATTATCTTCAAAATTTCTTGGGCATGTTGTTTATTAAACACGGGGAGATTCTGCATAATATACGTGAAGTCAAATATTTCATTGCTATGTTCTAGAACTGAATTGATAAGATCAGTGCCAAATCCAGTGCAGGCTGTTTTCATGGTGTATAACTGTGTGTTCTCCAAAACTAAACTTTTCCTGTATTTCTCTAAAAGATCTCTAATTAACCCTTGCTCCTCTGGGGTAACGTTTCTACATTTAACAGGTGTAGAAATCTCTTGTAACAATTAACAATTCAAAATGGGAGTATAGGGCTTTTCGAAAGCAGCTTACACTACTTTGATTAATTAATCTGCCCACAGCCTCATCAGCTCTTGTGTACTCTTTGATGGTGTGTACAATAGCATGGCCCATGGGACTGCGACCCATCTCTGCCGGCCCTGCCAACCTGCTGCAGCATAGCCTCCACGTCCTCAGGTACCCCATACATGACGACATGTGAAATGTTGGGAAAGTTTAAACCCATCCCCAGAGCAGTTGTTGCCACAACAACTCTACAGTTACCCTCCCCAGTAAATGAGGACAGAACCCTGCTTTTGTTCTGAGGGAGTGTATGACTATGGAACATGCCTATGATTAGATTGTCAACTTTATGTTCCTGGTCAACCCAAGCATCCTCTCCCAGTTCTGCCTTCAGATGGCAGAACACTCACCCAACTGTCTTCAATGTGCGGCAATAAATTATTACTGGTGACATGGTTAGGCCTTTCTCTTTAACTTCCCTAACTAACCAATCCAGGCAATTCAGAGAACAATCCGAGACTCTTCTCAGTCCAATAGTCCGTGAGGCAGACCCCCAAATTTCAGAAATTAGTATCATAAGAGGGCACCAATGTTACTCTTTTTTATTCAACAGAGGGATGTCCCTGGACCACAAAAATGCATGATAGCAATTCTTAGTGGGTAGCTTAAGGTACAAAAATCACCAATTTTATGAATGAGCCTCCCAAAATTTGTCGAATTCCACGTAAAGTCAGATATTTCTTTAATTCATTATTTTTGGTACCAAAACATTTATACTTGGTGATATCTAGGTTGGAATATTGTCAAAACTTTAACTTGTTTCAATAATATAGTTATTATGATTATTTTTCTGCATAAAACATAGTAGTGTACAGCTTTCACTCATTGTTTTAAACTGAAGACCAGTCAGTATATGCTTCCATGTAACAATATTATACAATTATTGATTAATCTATCAAGTCAGTTCATTGTATGCTAATTACCATGGATCACTAAACAACTTGAAGTGAATGCTAATTGCCCAAATTGTACATTTGTTGACTGTCCATGTACTGGTGCTTGAGATATCTTTATAATAGATGCACACACATATATGCAGAAACACACATAAGCAGACATTTACTATATTACACTCCTGAAGGCAGACAATAAACATCAAATTAATTTACTGCTTGCAGAAATATGTATAAGGCTCAGGAAGAGAGATCTCCTCAAAAGAAACGGCCTAAAATTTAAAACAAGTGTTTAATACATTGCACTGAAGAGGACCCAGAGGGGTGGATTAAGAATGGCGACCTGGAGGTGGACTGGATGATTGGCCCAGCAGCTCCAGAGGCAGTGCTTGCCTTCATATCGTGCAAATGTACACGCTCATGCACTCTTCCAAAGTGTACCTCTCTAGCTAATGGTCTTAAGTGTACAGACCTATGCAAACTGGATTGTGACAACAGAGAGCAGAATGATGTAATGGAAAGTGACATTGACATTGGTGGGGATTAAGATAATGATGACACCCAGATAGCAACATTGTTTCGGCCCAGATCCGGCCCACATCTGGAACTTGTGGAATGCGGATCTGGCCCACATGCAGCGTGGAATGATGGCCCTTGGGCGCATCACTCCTGTTTGCCAGATCTGGGCCACAAGCAGGCCATAGCAATGCCACATATCAGCCAAGAGCAAAGAAATAAACCAGAACTGGACCTTATCTGAGCCGCAAAACCTGTGTATATTAAATATGGAGTCATTTCAGCCTTAATAAGCCTGTTAACAAGCAGAATCACTGAAGGAAAGACGAGAACAGAAAAAGAGACGAGCAGAAACACAAGAACTACAACTGACTTCAGACACAGTCTTAGATGAAATCAACAGAAGAGAAAAGAAGACATTAAATCTGGGAAGATCTCAGCAGAGGAGGATTAAACAACTCCACAAACAGCATTACAAGCTTCACTTATTACTAACCAGACTGACTTTATTTCTGTCAGACGTCTACAAAAGTTTTTATTGAGAATTTACAGAGGTTTAACTCTAATGCGTTTCATTTGAAGTCACCATAACAGTGATCAGTGTTTCCATAAGTTGGGCTCTTAACTCTTATTATATCTTTTGTCTTTTTTGGCCGCTGTGACAGTGTGTTTGTCAAACACATTTGCAGCAGCAAAAAAAGCTAAAGTGAAATGAGATCAGGTGATGGTTACCTGTTGATGGTTTTATAATCATCATGAAACAGCCTGATTCACTGAGATTTTTATAATCTAACAATTGTGTTGTACCGTTAATATTTTCACATCACAAACCCTGTGTTACTGCAGCATGAGATCCAGCAATATATATATATATATATATATATATATATATATATATTAGGGCTGTCAAAAAATTTATCGCGATTAATCGCATCCAAAATAAAAGTTTGTATTTACATAATATATGTGTGTGTACTGTGTATAATTATTTTGTATATAAATACACACACATGCATGTATATATTTAAGAATATATATATATATATATATATATATATATATATATATATATATATATATATATATATATATATACTGTATATATACATATACTGTATATATTTATATATAATTTATATTATATATAAATATTTTTTTTTTATATATATAAATTACACATTTTTCTTAAATACAGTATATACAAGCATGTGTGTGTATTGATATATACAAAATAATTATACACAGTACACACACATATATTATGTAAACACAAACTTTTATTTTGGATGCGGTTAATCGCGATTAATCTTTTGACAGCCCTAATATATATATATATATATATATATATAAATATATAATCATCATAAAAGAGATCTAAAACAATAGATATGTCAATATAATACAGTTTATCAATGTTGAGATTTATTTTGCATAATTATATTTTTTCAGCACGTTTAAATGTAAAATTTATCATTTTCATACCTTAAGCTACCTACATGGCACTGCTATCATGCATTTTTGTGGTCAGTGGGCATGCCTGTTTTGAAAAATAAACATTAGAATTGGTGCCCTTTTTGATACCAATTTTCTGCCCGCCTCACGGACTACAAGTCTGATATTTGTCCGATTGGGGCTCACAGTCACGGTGGTAGCGTTGTCCAGATGCAGCTGTTTCTTCACAATGGCTCTTGATTCTAAATCAGCAGATGCGGTCAATGCCAACACAGGTGTCCCTAAAAGACATGTAAATGCCATTACACCTCAGTAATCAGCCATGGAAACATTACAATAATTTGTTGTAAAGTAATATATTTATATTACTTATATTATATAAAACTATAACAATATATATATAACAATATATATATATTTGTAATATAAATAAGAAATAATATATATATATATATATATATATATATATATATATTATTTCTTATTTATATTACAATATTTAGCATGGTACAATAGCTAACCAAACTGATTGCTAGTACATTTGGCACATATTTTCTTTTTTGAGACAGTACTGAATAGAGGGTATAGTAGTAAGTAACATGTCATAAAAGTACAAGTATCGTACTAGGAAAAGACTTTGGTAGAAGTGAAAGTTACCTTTTAGAATATTACTTAAGTAAAAGTCTTAAAGTATCTGATATATACTGTACTTAAGTATCAAAAGTAATTTTCTGATATTTAATGTACTTAAGTAATTAAAGTAAAAGTAAAAAAAAAAATTTTTAAAGCAAGCGGTTAGAACTTTGATTGTGAACTTTATTGTGGCTTTCTTATAGTAAAGCATATTCAGGGTTCCAATTTCCCATATCTTCTTAATCTCACTCATCAAATCAAAATCACAGTCTTTTCGAGCTGACATCAAAGAAAAGAAAAAACAGAAACAGACATTTCACTTTTGTATGAACTTCAGGTAATAATGAAAAGTAAATAATAACTTTAAAAAAAAAAGACCTGCTGGTAGGGAGAACATTTTGGTCATGTGGTATGTAGGCATTTGTAGGGCTTACTCCCCAGGTCACCATCTCACACACACACACATGTTGCGAAGTATTATTTAGAAGTATTATTTTATAATTTCATTGTAATTTAATTTGATAAATATTCTGGATATTATATTATTCTGATTTATGTTACTGAGAGGCGAAAGTTCATCTACGATGATGTCAGTGGCTGTGACGTAGGCTGAGCCAAGTGAAGTGAACGTAGGCTATATCACTGATGGTATAAAATGTTGTGTTGCTTCGTGTAAAAAAATAATAATTCCAACAGAACTGGCTAAATAAAGTTGCAAAAGAGAAGACGGAGTCTGTTTTAAGTGTGCAACACACACAGGCCACCTATGTCCAGCAGCTACTAATACGCCAGTCATTATTATTATTAACATTTATTGCAAATACGGCAACGGGTGTATTATTACGTTATCTTCTTCACCACTACCGAGTTCACCACTATCGTCAGGGTGGTCGTCTACAATAACGGGAGGTCCTCCAGCAGGTGCTCGTGCTTCCATGGCGGTTTCAGTTGTGCTTCCTCCTCCTTTGGCATGGCAACAAACAAGCATTGCGCTGAAATAGAGTGCGCGCCGTGCGGAGCGTGCGTAATGCAATCTAGGAGCAGCCAAACCTCCCGTTCTGATTTTATTTTGTAGTAACGAGTAACGAAAATGCTTAGTGGAAATATATCGGAGTAAAAGTATACATTTTATCTAGGAAATGTAGTGGAGTAAAAGTTAAAGTTGACATAAATTTAAATAGCGAAGTAAAGTACAGATACGTGAAATTTCTACTTAAGTACAGTAACGAACATTACAACACTGGACCTCATCCACCACAATCCCCACGAGGTTGTCTTGAAACACTTTGCTGCACAACATCTCTCGCCATTTCGTGTTGAGGAGCCAGGATTCAGGACTGCCGATTATCAGCTGGCATCGACCGCTTCGAATTAATTCTTCGTTGTCAGTGCCAAGTTGTAGAGCTGAGAGTCCAAGCTTGGTCGCTTCCCATTCATTTAGCCACCAACGGGGCAAGCTGGTATATCAGACTTTTGCCGAATCCAGTCGGTAAGACAGCGATAACATCTTTTTTAGATATGAAGGCTTCGAGTGTTGTTCTTTGCTCGGGTTTTAACGAAAAGGAAAAGTTTAAATAGCTTAAAACAGACGCGATAGCTGATTCGAACGAGTGATGTTCCACGGCGGCATCCATCTTTGTAATGTACAAAATCTGCTTCACCGTCACTGCGCTGTCGTTATCGTGTAAAGCCCGCCCCAACGTTTCTGATTGGTGCCGCGATTTCGACGATTAGAAATGGGCTTGAATGGGCTCTTTGCCAGACTACTTGCAGAGCAAATCTAAATTTGCCGGAAGTTGTCTGGATTTTCCCAGGCTAGACCATCGCATAATTTTGGTGTAATGATTTTCAGAGGCAAAGTAAGTACAGAATGAATGTTTAATTTGGAAAATGAATAGTTATTAATTGTTATATTTTATATTTACCTTTTCAGGAACATATTCTTGTGGAATGTCCTTTGCATTTATCATGCCACTGCTTTCAGTTGTTGGGGTCTGTGTTGGTTTGGGAATGTCACAGGTGTAGTAGCTTTCCCTCTGCTATTTACCTCTTCAGCAACACCTGGAACGTCAGGGACACTGAAAGTGCTGTGTGCTGTTCTTTGCACCCCAGGTGTGGGCATTTGAGCTGGAGCTGCTCTGTAAAAGTGTGATTTACCAGCACTTTTAGTTGTTTTGTTGCCCATTTTCCCCACCTTTCTTCTGCAAAAGCTGCATGACCTGACGGCTTATGAGGCCTAATGAGGAGATCTTCAGGAAGATGGTTCCTCATCATGTATTCCCTGTAACGGCCCTTCAAAGATGTGCGCTGGCCGGAGGCATGTTTGTTTTGAAAGAATGCATGTTTTTACAATGCCAAACCATTTTTCCACATGACAGTTTGTGTCTCTTGTTTTGGAGTTTTCTGCTGAAGGAAGTAGTGATTCTGTCATGTCACATGCATATCTCTTCAGATCTCCAGTAGAACCCCGCTCCAAAGTGGATAGATCCCCAGGTAATTGTCCAAAAGGAACGTGATTACATCTGGATTCTCACCACTCTTATGTTGGTCTTCATTTACCAAGACAGCCATGACATCATCATAGATCTTTCTGATTTGGAAAATGGAGAGCCACCAGTAATTGTTTTTGCTGAATTTCCATCCATCTCCCACTTTCCTGACACATCTTCTGTTCTGTCCTGAAGAATAGCATCTTCATTTGTAATGAGACCCTCCAAGTTTTTAAGACTCTCTGAGACATTTTTACTGACATGTCTTGTAAGAAAAACCATGCAGAATGGTCTAAAAATGGCAAGGGCATCATCCAGATTAACCGTGTTTTGCATCCTGGCAAAAACATATGTCGCCACATTGTGCAGCCCTTTATCACCTTCTCCTTTGAAAAGCTGAAGACACTGCTTTAATGATGTGAGCTGCACACAGGTGCAAAACTGTTGCAGATTTTCTATATGCCTAGGTTTTTTGCTTTTGGCAGATGGCATACACCCTATTAAGGCAAGCTGGCATGCTTTCTTTATTAAATGCTGAAATAACTCCCTGCAGAAGAGCTGTAATCAGTCTCCACCTGCTGAATTTGTTGACTGGTGTGTTTTGACAGTTTGAGGAGAAACTGCATTAGCCAGAAGGTTATTGGAGGAATGGAATGTTCGCTTGATATCATCTCACATACTGGAAGTGGAGGTGCGTCTCGTCCTTTACCTGGCGAGGTAAGAGTGTAGTACAGGATGGGTTCTGTTTGATGTGGAATCTTCTAAATGACTCCCAGTGGCATCTAGGTAAAGCGTGACAGGGGAGTACAGGCGAGCCCCAAAATGATTCCCCTGGAAATGTTGGACATACCCAGGCGTCAAATAAGAGGCAGTGTGCGTCTGTGCACGTCACCACGTATGACACACATGACCAGCGTCGGCCAATAGTCAGCCTACGTGGTGACGTGCAACACAGACGCGCTACGCTTAAACACTATGTGAAAAGACTCGAGGCCCAGAGAGAAGGAAATAAAAAGTGGAATTAAGTCGTTATTTCTGCGCACAAAAAGTATTCTCGTTGCTTTATAAACTTAAGATTGAGCCACTGGAGTCACTTGGACTATATTAACGATGTCTTTAATACATTTTCTGGGCCAGCAAGTTATAATGTCTTAGAAGCCTATGGAGGAGTGATCCAGCTCTCAGATTTAATCAAAAATATCTTAATGTGTGTTCCGAAGATGAACGAAGGTCTTACGGGGTTGGAACAACATGAGGGAGAGTAATTACTGACAGAATTTTCATTTTTGGGTGAACTAACCCTTTAATGTAATTGTATTTAGTTGTATTACTGAGGTAAAATGTTTAATTCAATTAGTTACTAATCAACTTAAAACGAAATTGCTTTGCATTGATAAAGTAATCCAAATAAAGTAATCCAAACCACATTTATAATGGGTAACTAATAACAGTAAGCAATAACATTTCCAAAGTAACCTTCCTAACACTGAATGCATGTGAGACTCAATACATTCTTTCTATCGTGTGACTGTGTGGAATTTCTTTGAATTGCCACGAATTTAATTCCACTTCCTGTCATTCCAATTTCAATTCAATTCAACGTCCTGTGGGGCGGAGTAAATTCAATTCAAATTCCAATTCATGAATTGAATGGAGGCCAATTCTGAAATTCTGAATTTTGCACAAGCCTGCTGTATACACTTGCACATTGTTTTTGCTGTGTAACACTTTCTTTTTGTAAATAAAAATGATTATTTCTGATTGAATCATGCTTTGGTTTTCATTTATTCTGTTATCACCTTCTGTTTACAGGTGAAACTCGAAAAATTCGAATATCATGCAAAAGTTAATTTAATTCAGTAATTCAACTTAAAATGTGAAACTAATATATTATATAGACTCATTACATGCAAAGTGAGATATGTCAAACCTTTATGGCTTACAGCTTATGAAACCCAAATTTAAAATTAGAATATTGTGAAAAGGTTTTCATAGCTGTAAGCCATAATCATCAAAATTATAACAAATAAAAGTTTGAAATATCTCACTTTGCATGTAATGAGTCTATATAATATATTAGTTTCACATTTTAAGTTGAATTACTGAATTAAATTAACTTTTGCATGATATTGTTATGGCATCCAGTCTCCGTGATTCTCCCTGTACTCAATCTCGAGCGCCCTCTCCAGAATACTAAGGGCATTGCATACTTCTCCTAGTATGGATAATTTACGTTCTGATTGCGCTGCACCTGTTCTGAATCATCCCTGATTACCCATACTATATCTTACTCACTCACTCAGCGTCCTGAGCGAAGTATTGGGTCACCCTGTGTTGCATGTCTGAGCGGTTTCCTGATTAATCCTTGCCTAATTTGTTTCTTCGATTGTCTGCAGCCTGACTTCTGACCCAAGCCTGTACCCTGGACTCTGATTCTCGCTGCCTGCCCTGAACTCTCGCCTGTCTCAGCACTCCGTTGTCTGCCGCCTGCCTCGACCCCTGCCCGTTTCTGGATTACGAGTTCACACCTTTATTCTGGCCTTTTGGCTAATTCGTTTTGCCTGGCTTAACTGTTCAATAAATATTGTTGCACATGGATCTGTCTCTGCCTTCTGAATCGCAACAGATATTCTAATTTGTTTAACAACCTGATAAGTCACTTATGAAATTGCATTTGATATTTATGACAGTTACTATGACAGGCTGGGTCATAAATATAAAATGTCATTTCATAAGTGACTTATAAGTTGTTAAATTACCTACACTTTGCTTATTTTAACCTGTGCACTTTCACTGAAACAATAAAACCATAAAACACATTTTAAGTGTTTTCACTACAAAGTCGTACATTTTAAACTTGTGTTGGGCCATCATGCACCATTTAAGTTTGCAATATAAAAATAACACAATGACCCAAAACCATTAGGATTACAATTAGGTCAGATTTGAAGTATAATTTGTCAACAGACAACGTTGTTTTATACCTCGGCGTGTGTGCGTTTCAGCGGGAGACATGGGACGAGGGCTACTGGTGATTGCAGGGGAAAACACGCAGGTCTCCGTTGGCTGCAAATCATTGGGACCATTCATTTCATCTGTAAAAACATGTTGAAAAAAGTTAGTTTGTTTTATCACTGCAACGAGTTTAAGATGATATCATATAACTGTTAGATGTGATATTTACCTTCAACCGACTGGTCCTCAGATTCCTGAAGTGATTCCAACAACGCAATTGCCGAGTCTTTTGTCACCGTTGCTCCAGAAAAGGCCGGCCTGCGTCCCAGCAACGCGTCCAGGCGGTCAAACCACTTGTTAGTACGTCGATCGGATCAGTTTCTATTGTTGTGATCCTTTAACTTCTTGTAATCTTGTTTAAATTGTTTTAACTTCTCTCTGCACTGTTTTCCAGTGTGAATAATGCCCAGCTCGCATAACCGACTCGATATTTGCAGATATACCTTTTCATTGCGGATTGCCGTTTCCAGTTCCCGCTGGATTTCCTCTTCCACAAAAAACGCTTATTAAAGCCTGGACCTCGTTGTCGGTCCAGCGATTGTATTTTTTATTAAATTCCATGTTGACAACTCTTACTGCACGAAGACAACAGACAACTCTTACTGCACGAAGCAAAGAACCGCAATTAAAAAATGGCGGTCTAAAATAAAATGCTGCGTGGAGTCAACCAATCACAGTGCGGCATGAATTCAACCAATCAGCATGTTCAGCGCACAAGTCCCACCCCCGAAAGTTCCAGAACTTTAAAAAAGTACTACCTCGCCAGCAGGGACTTTCTGAGGGGGAAATATTTACCCGGAACTTCATTTAGACCCTAGTTCCTGCGGTGTTTACACACCGAGTACCACCCTAAAGTTCCTAGTTCCTGGGTAAAGTTCCTGCGGTGGAAACGCGCCAATACATAGATACAGGTCCTTGAAAGTGCTTGAATTTATTTTGTGCAAGAAGTTTTCTGGAAAAAAAAAAGTGTTATTTCACAGCTTATGCTACATACTAGCTTGCTTGATTTACGTTAGTTACACGCATTTACGTTAAGTGTTTCCCGCGTGAGGTAGGCCTACTTTGTTTTGTACGTTGCCATGACGTTCACACGCGCTGGCACCTCAACGTTTCCCACTCAAAGACATTGCAAAAATAGGCTGAAGCGTGATGCCTGGAAAATGCAAGTTTCAGGATATTTGGCTCACCAAAGAAAATTATAAAGAATGGCTCGCCAGAGATCCAAAGGGCCATCACTTAGCAAGGTGCAGAGCCTGTTGTAAATCAATCAAAGTGGATAGCATGGGAGAAGCGGCGCTCTCAAGTCATTCGGCTGGATCTACACACAAGACGGCACTTCGGAAATCAAAAGCAGGTAAGTCCTACCATAGCCTGCATCTGACAGAAATGTTGATTGAATGTTAGCTGCTAGGTGTTTTTTGCTCTTATTTAAATGTCTCGCTGTGAAATGTTAGTCATTGCAGGCTGTTGAGTTGATCAGTGAACTTGAAAGTATCGGCACTCCAGTCACGTCACGTTTATTTATATAGCGCTTTATACAATAGATTGATTTAAAGCAAGCAGCTTTACACTATTAACCTGTTAAGCTTCACCAGTGCGTCGGTGCACTGAAGCGTTTTTTTATTTGATTTAGTTCAAAGTTACTAGATTTAATGTTATACCTTGACAAACTATACATAATTAAAAAGATATAAGACTCAAGTTTCAGTATTTGAGCACTATTGTATTCTGTGAAACTTATAGTGACAGTTATGTCTTAATTTGTGTCAGGAGTTATGAAATGAAAAAAATGAGTCGATACCTTTAATATGAATTATGCGTGTCAGCCGCTCCCATTCAGAAAAAAACTCCTGTGCTGTCGTCATGACAGCGATACACAAAATAACGTGCCTCAGGGCTTTAGCTCAAAAATGTACAGATTTGGAGAAATATTGATAGATTCTCATAGGTTTACATCAGATTTCTATAGACAGGAATAATATTTATTGAATTTATACCCAAATGCGTCGATAATCATTATGAGCGCTGGATACTGCGCAGCCTGAGGGCACCCTATGTGCACAGTAATAGTCCATATATGGAACATGAAGAAGAGCCATAATCATGTGACATTCCAGGACGTCACTGATACACATACAGCTAACAGAGATCGCGCTGTAACATGCAGATAAAGACGTTTTGAAGACAATAAACATGATTGCAATGATAGTGTTCTTCAACCCATGTCAGGTATTTTCATAATAATAGATTATATTTATAATGTAACGCTGATCTATATAGACTTTATCATCGTGCAGAATACTATAAAATAATATATTTTCTGTCTGATTTTTTATCTGAAGCCAAATTAGATCACAGAAGATTATTTAAATCTTGCGTTATAAAGTAAGTTTGGAGCACAAACATGGTTTTAATCTCATAAATGGTTGTGTATTGATGGTGTGCTAAGCTAACATGCTAGCTAGCTCTGGGTGCACCTGCCACCTAGCAGTTATTCTTTTATGATTTTTTTCTAAATAGGAATCATCTTGAAACAAAAACAAGAGCATTTTTAAACAAAATATTCCCTTTCTTGCCTGTTTTTAAAAAATAAAAATATATTAAACAAAGTGTACAGGCCTTAAATAAATGACTATTTAGTGCAGGGTGGCCGCGGGTCCTTAAAAAGTCTTAAAAAGTCTTAAATTCCGTTTTCCTAAAATAAGGCCTTAAAATGTCTTAATTTGTCTTAAATCTGAATCCAATGGTCTTAAATTTTCATCTTAATTTTACAAAGAATTTTTCCATCATTAAAATGTTTTTTTTTTTACACTTTGAAAAGAAAACTTTTTTCGTTTTGAGGAGAATCTCCTGCGCAGGTTCTAAATCTGTTATGTTGCTAGGCACGCGCTTGCTTGACAACGCCTCAGTGTTGCCAGATTTAGCGGGTTTCCGCCAAATTGGGCTTTTCATGATTTGGGCGGGTTTAACGTTGTGTTTGAGCTGGAAACTGTCAGTCAGATCTGGCAACCCTGACCACAGCGGTGGATTTTACTGGATTATCTGGATTTAGTCGGCGTAGTCTCGAAACAAGGCAAGCAAATATGGGTAAATGTAAATTTAGCGACAAATGGCTCGAAAATCCCAGTTTCTCGTGGTGGCTGAAAGCGGTGCCCAAAGATGACAGCGAGGCTTACTGTGCGGTTTGCTGTAAACGGTTTAAGTTGGGTACAATGGGGATCAAAGCGCTGGAGTCTCACATGCAGAGCGGGAAACACGTAGCTTTTGCTACAACCCGCCAACATCAGCCTCAAATAAATGACTTTTGTACCGCCACTGCTAACGGAAAAGAGGGTGCGAGGACACAGCCAGCTCAACAAGCACAGGCATCGTCAGACATCCGAACAACATTTGGCTCTACTCCGACACTGAGGGCAGAAGTAATTTGGGTGCTGAGGACTGTGACGAGCCATCAATCGTACAGGTCAAATGACGGAATCGATGACATTTTTAAGGCAATGTTTCCTGACTCCTGACTGTGCTTGCTCAGTCTTTCTCTTGTGGGAAAGATAAAAGCCGATACGTGGCAGCATTCGGTCTGGCCCGGTATTTTAAAAAAGAACTTATAGCTGAAGTCAAGTCCAGTGGGCCATTTGTCGTCATGTTTGACGAGAGCTTAAACCATACCACGAAGAATAAGCAACTCGACCTACACGTACGGTTCTGGAAAATCAACCATGTTCAGTCGAGATTCTACGGCTCACAATTTTTGGGACATGCGACTGCTCAGGACCTACTACATCATTTCAAAGTAAGTGCTTTATTGTCTGTTAACTATTCGGATAGAAAATATGTATTGGCCAAACCCGGCTAGTTATGAATAATATTAGGCCTACGATTCCGGTTGTAGCTTCCTTAACCCTCTGATGCATGAGTTATTAAACACCACGTTTTTTCACATACAACATTTAACATCTACAGATGTTGAGTGATGCTTTTCTTAATCTTAAACTTATTCGACTTTTTATTTAGTTTAAAAAAAAATCTTTTATATAAAGCTATTCATAAAATAATATGGTGTCATATTTATATGATATAGATATTCTATAAAAACACAGCTGTATAATTTTCTCGTCCTGTTAATCGCTGAGGCAAACATGATAATTACAATGTGTGTGTATGTGTATGTATATGTGTGTGTTTGTATATGTATATGTATATATATATATATATATATATATATATATATATATATATATATATATATATATATATATATATTATACACACACACAAACACACAGTTTTATAATATATTTATTTACTCTCCAGTGAGTGGCAAAATATTGGATGAGTCACTGATTTCCATTGAAGTGAGAACTTTGCAAAGATACCATCCACATCCATATTACCAGGCTACCACATCCATGCATATATTAGAAAACCTTTAAATTGGTCACTACTGTAGTGCACACTATGCATCAAAGGGTTAAATGAAACCATGAAAGGTATATAAGCATTTTAGAAAAGCAATTGGCAATTGTAAGTCATTTAAGTCAGTAGGTTCCATTGGTTCAATTGGTTGGTTTGTTTTGTTGTGGATTTTCTTTTTTCTTTTTCTTTTTTAATATATACTTATCCTGTCCAACATCATAGCAGCAGAACAGTAGTCAGACTGCTGTGTTGTGCTAAGCAGATTTGTTCGGTCAGGAGGACCATTTATGATGATAGGGCTCCTCCTGATAGTTATTATATTAAACTTTATTTTGAGATGAAGGCATCTTGTTTTTTTTTTTTTTTTCAAAAAGCTCATCGACCAGCTATCACATGTATGTCATAACCTATATGTCATAACCTATTTAGAATAGGGTTGTGTTTACCTCCTGGCATCTTGGTATAGGCTATCCCACGCTAATTATAGGTGGCTGTAGGCTTGTCACACAAGTCACCTAGTGGTGTAAATGCTTCTTCACATCTAGATTTTTTTTGTGACCCAGACTGTCATGTCCCTAATGCCTTTTTTCTATTTTCCAGGAGTGTGTGCAGGACCTTGACCTGAGAAACATGATTTCAGTCTCCATGGATGGCCCAAATGTAAATTGGAAGTTTTTTGAACATCTCCAGCAGGAGCATGCAGAAGCATTTGGTGGTTCACAACTGATTGTAGTGGGTAGCTGTGGGCTGCATACACTTCACAATGCATTTAAAGGTGGATTCAGTGTCTGGCAGCTAGATAAGGTGCTTCAAGCACTGCATACAGTATTCCACAACACCCCTGCCCGAAGAGAAGACTTCACCACGTTAACAAAGTCATCTGTCTTTCCATTGCCATTCTGTGGACATCGCTGGATTGAAAATCTACCAGTGGTGAACAGAGCCATTGAAATATGGCCACATATAGAAATGTATGTGGATGCAGTTACCCAGAAAAAGCTTCCGAATCCTAGAACATCATCCTTTGACTGTCTTGCTGTGGTGAGGAACGACCCTCTTATCATGGCCAAGTTCCATTTCTATATGGCACTTTCCAGGACCTTCACCCCGTTTCTGACAAAGTACCAAACAGATGAGCCTGTGCTGCCATTCATCAGTCAAGATTTGACTGTGCTCATCAAGGTAATGAATAGCTGCCGTAGATTACATTGTATATTGTTTCTATTTGAATTCACCTTCAGTGGGTCTAAATGTGTCTAGATGTATTTTTTGTGTCATTAGAGAGTAGTTACGAACCAGAGACAAATTGTATTCTCACACATGCTTGGCAATAAAACCTGATTCTGATTGCATTGTATGTCTTCTCAGAGCCTGCTGAAGAGGTTCATCAAATCAGAGGTCCTCCATCACATCACTCCACTACAGCTAGTCAAACTGGACACAAGTGACATGGCAGCAAGGGTCCAGCTAAAGAATGTGGACATTGGCTTGGGGGCAGAAGCAGTCCTTAAGGTAAATAATAAGAACATACTTTGTGAGTGTACTTTAAGGGATCAATGTATGTGTTAAGATTAAAGAAGTTTGTGTAGTGTGATATTTTGGGCGGCAACTATCCAGTATTTTTGGAATAGACTTGTTGATTTCTTTGATTGATCAGTCACATAAACTCTTGATGTTACACACAAAAATATTTTTTGTTATGCAACCTGAAAGGCCTGTTACAATGATCAAGCAATTGGCTATTATTCTTGAGAAGATCAAAACTTTTGACTTACTGGCTTCTAAACTGCCCATTTAGTGCATGTGTCACCTGACGTTATAACAAATACATAATCATACACATACATAATCAAAGAAATCATCTGAGAATAAAGAAATAATGCATGTGCAAGATGGGGGAGAGAGAGAGGCATGGAGGCAGAATGTGTATCTGACTGTAATGAAGAGATGGCCTGGGTAGTGTAGTCTAATCAGGAAATGTCTTTGTTCCGACTCCCCCTGTTAGGAAATCCAGAGTAGTCCCAACAGCAGCATAAATGAGCGCAGGCAGTTGGAATTTAGACAGGACTGCATGGACTGCATGACTAAAATAATCCAAAAACTGCAGATTAAGAGCCCACTGAAGTACTCAGTCGTGAGGCAAATGGCATCCTTGGACCCGAGAAACATGTTTTCTGACCCTGACGTGTCCAAGGAAAGAATGAAACGCCTAGTCCAGAAGTTTCTGCAAGACAGGCAGCTGTCAGGAGGAGTCTCTGCCGGTACTAAACTTAACCAGGCTAAAGTTAGATTAAAATCTGTACTGTATGTGACTAGACATTTCATTCAGTCACCCATTGCATTAGGGATGCCTTTTTCTGATTATGTATTTTCTTCTTGACCTTGAATATTGTTATAATCATGTTTGTGTGTGTATGTGTTTGTCCTTTTTTTATCAGGTGATGTGATTCTCCAGCAGTTTGAAACATTTTTGACCATGGAGGCAAAATCTGAATCCTTTTCTTCTTTCCAACCAATGCAAACCAGGCTTGATGTTTTCCTGCACGGACACCTGTGCAAATCCTATCCTGAGCTCTGGACTTTCTGTAGGAAACTACTCCTACTCTCCCATGGCCAAGCAACAGTGGAAAGGGGCTTCTCTGTAAATAAGGAGGTAGAGACTGACAACATGCAGGAGGATGCAGTGGTGGCTCAGAGAATCATTTGTGATTATGTCTCTGTCTGTGGAGGGGTTCTTAAAGTTCCCCTGACAAAAGAGCTCCTGGGAGCTGCTGCCTCCGCCAGGTCTCAGTACCGTCTGCACCTTGAAAATGAAAAGAAAAAACAGGAGAGCAAGGCTCAGAAACAAAAAAGAAAGGCTGCTGAGGACCACCTCGAGGAACTAAAAAAGAAGAGGGTGATCCTTAATGAAGTGGCTACCAGCCTTGAAAAAGATGCTGACAAACTCGCCGAGCAAGCAGAAGGGAAATCGGGGACCCTCATGGCCCAGCTGATCACGAAATCAAATATTCTTAGAAAGCGTTTCAAAGAAAAAGTGTCAGAACTGAAAGGGGTTGAGAGTGAGTTGGAGCATAAAACAGCAGAACTTAGAAAAATGGTATAATGGGTGTCTGAGAGTGAGTGAGTATTATATTGTGTGTGAGTGAGAAAGTAAGTGTATTGTGTTGTACTGTGCAGTGAGTAAGAATATAGTATATTGTGTGTGTGTGTTTGTGAGAGAAAGTATTTGTGTGTGTGTACGTGTGAGTGAGAGTATTGTCAAGTGCTTCAAGCAGCATAAGTGACCTTACATTTCAAGTGTTTGTGCATTCACATTGTTACTGTTACATTGGATTCAAAGTGTGTGAGTGCCTTGACAGTCAAGAAATAGAAATTAATTTCTTCTTCTGGAATAGTGTTTTCTGTTGAATATATGTGACCCGTCACGGAAACCAGGGACACAAGTCGGCAGCACAACTTTCGAGCAAAATTTTTTTTTTCAAAAAAAAGCTTTTTTTGAGCTTTTTTTTTCAAAATTTGTGATTTTCGTTTTTTTGCAGAATCTGTTAGTTGAGATCACGAAGAAGCCTCTGCATGTTTGAGATAGCAGTATTGGTATGTTTAAAAGCGTACATTTTGATTTTGAAATCGGCTTGTTTTTCGGAGATTCTAGCACGCAGTAGGGGCGTGTCATTGTCGGTGTGTATTTCCATACTGAATAAGCCGGCGTGGCTACTTATTATGCACCTCTCTGGCCGGCTCTGTCTGATTTCAAAACTCAATGAAGATGGACGCCAATAACATTACGATGTCCAGCAATCGATTTAAATAGTAGGTTACATGGGGTTTAATTTATCGTTTAATGAGATGTAGCCTAATACATAATACACTAATACCTAATACACTAATACCAACTTATCTAACGTGAATCTTAATGGACTAGTGGTAGAGCTTTCGCCAGCCGTGTCAGAGGGTCTGAGTTCGAACCCGACCTCATATAGGTTTTTTTTTTTTTTTTTTTCGTATAGTTTTTTTCTCTCATAAAAACGATTATGTTCAGCAGTGGTTGTATATCAAGCAGGGACACGCAAACGTTTGCATTATGTTTTGTGATATTAAACAGAACGAATAGAGAGTATACGCAACGGATTGAAGCGCGCGTCGAGTGAAGACAATGGTGTGCGCGAGCCACACGAGAAAACACTGCATCTGCGCCACTGATCGCCGCGGCAACGAGCACTTTGATCACTTGATTTAAAAAAACAAATTTCAGCTAGTATCTTATTTAAAAAACGAACGAAATGAATACTATAGCCTACTAATAGCCTACTCATACTATATATATCACATAGCACATCTTGTTTTTGATTTGAACATTGTCTAGAGTTTATCTTATTTTTTATTCAGTGTACACAAGAGTTGCCTATACAGTTTTATCGGTAGATGCTAAGAGACATTTATTTATATATTACCTGCAAACTTTTTTTTTTTTTTTTTTTTGATGGCACATTTTCCTGGCCTTTCTGCTCCCCCCGTGCTTACAGCTTTACAGGGGGGTATGGCTTATCTAAATGAGATGTCACTCCCAGCAGGAGAGAGGTGAGAATCTTCAGACGCTGTTTTCTCCCCTTTGTGCGTTTGTGAGTGCCTACCTTTAAATGGCCATAACTTCTCCAAATATTATCAGATTTCCTTGTGTTACACATCGTTGGAAAGCTTGGAGACTACACTTTCAGAATATGTGAATAACTCAAAATGCCCCAGAACCGACATGTGTCCCTACTTTCCGTGACTGGTCACATATTCTCAAGAACAATCAGTTAAATAAAATAATAATTTAAAATATCCTCATGGTTTTGTGCTTGACTTTTGCGTGACTTTGAATTTAGTCTTAAATTTTGTTTGGAAATGGTATTAAAAAGTCTTAAAAAGTCTTAAATTTAACTTGGTCAAACCTGTAGACACCCTGTAGTGGAAATGCTAACATCCACAAGAATAAAATAATTAAGTATTAACATGTAAACATTAAGTAATAACATGTAAACCTATATTTCAGCACAATGCAATTGCAATGCCATATGTGCTTAACAGTGAAAGGAATTTTATTTCAGGTTTTTTGCCAGGAAAACTAGCATATTGACCTTGGTAGGTTTTAAACATGTGCGTTGGCATGTCACAACATTTCCTGCTGTATTAAAAAGTCTCTCTGAAGGTGAACTAGTTGCAGGTATACAGAGATACTTCCTGGCTAGTTTACTCAGGTGTGGGAAGTTGACCTGATGGAGTCGCCACCAAGTGAGAGGGTCCATCTCACTGTCTATGGTGGGAGACACCAAGTAGCTGTTCAGTTCAGCCTCCACAGCGTGCGATGGTACCATATGACGACGGAGCTGGGGATGTCTTGAAGAAACTGCCAAAGGATTTTTTGGCCTTCATTAGGATGACATCTGATGGACCCATGCCCTGGTGATCTTGATTACTTAGGCTTTGCTCCTAAAATAGAGAAATAAAGTAAATATTGCAATAAAATCTAGTAATAGTGTATTATTATCACTATTATCACTGTGACATTAACATTTACCTTTGACACAGTTGCTTCAATTTCAGACATCACCCTGGCTCTGATGTCTGACACCTTGTCACTGCTGATGTAGCCGACTTTGAATCTGAGGTGCATAAAGGAGGTCATGTCCAGAAGTTCTTGAGTTGCTGGGTTGTCGTACTTACTGTTCATGTAGTCTAGAATTTTCATATTTATGAACTTTGTTAAATCACTGTCTTCTTCCTTTGCAGCAAGAACTGAAGTGTTCATCAAGTGAAGTACAGGTTTCACATACGAAACACTTACGTAACTTTCACCTGACAGAGCATCGGTAAATTCTTGCAGAGGCTGCAATGCCTGGCTTATAGACTCAAGTACATGGGGTCAGCCCTATGTTCCCACATTTCTAAGATTATTTTATTTTTTTTACAATTTGTCTAAACCCCAGTTACAGGTAGGTTTAGGGGTGGGGTCAGGGGTAGGCCATTTGTGGGAACATAGGGCTGTGGGAACATAGGCATGATCCCAAGTACATCTAGGTCCTGCCAAGAAGGAACCAAATATCTTGACTTTCTGTTTGCTGACAGGACGTCGCTTATGGCCCGCTGCTGCTCCAGAACTCTCAGAGTCATTTTCTGTCTCGAACCCCACCTTGTAGTGCATTCTGAGATGAGGTAGTGCTCCGGGAGGTTGTGCTCTTTCAGGGCCTTCTTCTCCTTCCAGCTGTGGGAGAAATGTCCCACTAATCTTTTGCAAAGACCAACAGCTCGAGTAATGCACTCATCACCTTTAATAGCATTTTCATTTTCAGTTACATTTGCAAAACTTTGATCAATGCTTGTCTGTGAGACTCTGTTTTTTTATTTGGTATTTCGTTAGCAGTTTTGGGCCTACTTTTGAGCTTGTTATATAGCTCCCTGTGGTTGTGTTCCAGGTGAGAGTGGAGATTCGTTGTGTTTCCTCTCGACGTGTTCGGCACGACCTACACAGTGCCTGCACTTGTGACACGTCTCCTCTCGAGAAGCCAAAATATTGCCATATTTCTGACGTGGAGTTCTTTTTAGTCACAAGTTCTTCGCTATTGTCATTTTCGCTTGTCTCAACACCCGCCATTAGTTTTAGTTTTCCACCATCTGCTCTGAGCCATAGGCTCCTCTTACTGGGGAGGCGGGTATAAAGATAGTAAGGCCCCATTTGATTGGTCAAATTTGGATAAACAACCTATGCATGCAACGCACAAATGCTTGGCAGAAGTTGGCACAAACTTTTTTTTTTTTTTTTTCGCACCTCTGCGATACGGATATTGCATATACTATTATCGTGATAACGATAATTTTTCGATATATTGTGCAGCCCTATTTTTTAGGTAGAAAATGTAATTAAGAGAAGATCTTAAATATATAAATAAATTATACAAAAAATATAGAGTAGCTGAGGCATATTTTAAGTTATGAAAATAAAGTGTGTTGTATAATTTTTAGGGCAATGATTGTATGGACTGGAATTTCATTTTGTAGGAATTCTATGCAGATTTTGTCAAATTTTGTAACAGTTAGGGTTAATTCAAATGTTAATATGGGGGGGAAATTATGAATTTCAAGATTTGTTCAGAGTTCTGTGTTCTGCTTTGGGGGTCTGTAGTTAAATGGGAGCTGTGTGACTTCCATGTTGGTTTGACGGTTGTATTTGACGATGTAGTTGTCTCTGTAATTGTTAAATAAACAGAAAGTGTAATTAAGCTGTTTATGGAATAAATGAGTTCCAATTAGAAAAGAAAAACAGAAGCAAACAAGTAAAAAATTTTTTTTTAAAAAAGTTAGATAATTGCAACGAGTTATATAGCCTATTAGTGTTGTGTTTTTATAAGCAGTATTGTCTTTTTAATTTAGAAAATCAGTTCAACTGAATGTAAATCATATCTGATTAGTATGTATTATTGTTGCACAGCTTGTTAGGTGTTAGTGCAGCAGAAAAGCTGTTGAAAATTCAATTGGGGAAAAGTAATGTAATGTTATAGTGAATAAACAGTATGAAAACAGATGAAATTGTAAATTGTATTGTAAAACAGATGAAAATATTGAATATTTGTTTTTAATGTTTACTAAAACATTAATTTAACATTAATAGGTGTTATAGGTAATGCTTAAAGCTGAGAATACACTTAATCTGGGAGCATAGCCTATTAAACGATTGCAATGGTGATTGATTGTAAATGTTATTGTACTTGTGACTGATCAAGCCCAAAGGATATTAGTTCATGCATATCTGACTAGGTTTGGGCTGAAAACATGAGCAGAGTTTAATGGATATAAAATAGAGCTGGATATTGATTGAGGTGTGCCGATTAGATTTGATTTTGATTCACAAGAGCTCAGTTCGATTTGATTTTTGATTTGATTAAATTTTCACTGGCACAACCACAAATAAGTATACTAATAAATGAAATATTTATTGTTGTATAAACCTATATCTTTCTATTGTAATTAGGTTATGACAGCTAACACTGTAGATACCAGTGAAATTTAACAATTTTAGATTTTGATTTTGATACCACAAAGCTAAAACTAGCTACAAACTAATATAAATTTGAAAGATTATTAAAGACAAGTTAATAGTCATTAATTAAAAAAAGAACAAATAATTTAACTACATGTAATAGCACAAATAAACCAATATAACAAATATACAAATGAAATAATCAGTGCTTTTAAGATTTTTCAGGTAGTTCTAACCGTTGTTCTCTTACGAGAGGTTCTCTCGTATTGCGTAAGCTAGCTTACGCTGCGGGAAAGTCTCCTTTCACGAGATACTGAAGCCAAAAATTATCCTAATTTTTTAAAACTTGTCAACGCAGTGCGGCAGCCTGCAGACCTAGGGCAAGCGAATCGCGTGCCCATTGGCTGCTCTGCGGCAACTGCAGCAGCCTATGGCTGAGCCTTGCGCGTGACGTCACGTCCAATGAGCGCGCTTGGCGCGCTTAGTGCGTCACAGCCCGTCATTAGGGGTGTGGCTTAGAGTATATAAGCAAGGAACAGAGGCTGCTTCGCTGATTTCTGTCTATTCAGCGAAGCTCTTCGCATCGCTGATCTCCGAGGAAGCCGCCGTTGAATCCAGCGACCAGCACGCCGAGGATCTCAGCCTGAGGACGCCGGCCGCTCGCCGCCTTCAGCCTTCCCTGCCTGCTGCGCCATCCGGCACATATATCCTTTTTTCTGCTCTGTGTTGTGTGTGTGTGTGTCCGCCGCGACACACTTGCATCTAAAAGAGCGCGAGGCGTTGTTTCAAATGCCTCGCACATCCTGTGGCTCGTGCAGAGCCTCGCTCAGCGACGGAGACCGCCACGTGCTGTGCGCTCTCTGCCTGGGTTTTGACCACGCTGTTCGCGCTCTCTCCGAGGGCGGCTGCGAACAGTGTGAGGAGTTACCGATGTCGACCCTACGGGCTCGACTCGCTAAATTCGAAGAAACTCCATCTTCTCCGGCCGCTTCTTCCGGGCCACGAAAGAAGAAACGTCGCTCTCAAAGGCCGCCGGAACTGGACGCTACAGCTGAGCGCTCGCCGGAACCTCTCCCGCGAGCCTCGCTCTCTCCTTCCCCCCCACCCTTCTCCGACGCGCAGCGGCCGGCCACTGCCCGCACTGCCGTCGCCCTGGGGGATGATGCAGATGATGCCGCTGACAGCTGCTCTCTGCTCGCGTCTGACAGCGAGGAGTGGTCGGGCTCTCACCGCTCCGCCCCCTCTACTCTGGAGTCGTCTCGAACCCGCGCTAGTGTTGACGCAGAGCTTCTCCGCCTCCTCACTTTAGCGGTCGAGAGAATGGGACTGGATTGGTCTCCACCTAAGGAGCCGGAGCCCAATCGCCTTGACGGGTTTTTTCTGCCTAGCCGCCGCCCTGCGCCTGCCTCTAGGTCAGCACCCTTCCTGCCTGAGCTCCACGCCGAGCTCTCTAAGTCCTGGAACGCTCCGTTCTCCACCAGACTCCGCTCGCCAGTCTCCTCGGCTCTCTCCCAGGTGGACGGAGCCGCCGAGAACGGCTATAACGGCATCCCCGCCGTTGAGGATGCTGTGGCAACGCACCTTTGCCCGCCGTCTGCTAGATGGCGCTCAAAGTCTGCCCTGCCGTCTAAAGCCTGCAGGACCACCTCAGCTCTCGCCGGCCGCGCTTTCGCCGCCTCCGGCCAGGCTGCTTCCGCCCTGCACTCAATGGCTATTCTTCAGATCCTTCAAGCCGACCTCCTCCGTGAACTGGACGAGAAGGGCTCGGATCAGTCTGCCTTAACCGATCTCCGCAGCGCTACGGATCTCGCGCTGCGCGCTACCAAGACCGCTGCTCAAGCCATCGGCAGATCCATGGCCGCGCTCACCGTCATCGACAGACATTTATGGTTGACGCTCGCGGACATGAGTGAGTCAGAACGCGCTGTGTTTCTGAACGCACCACTCTCGCCCACCGGCCTCTTTGGCCCTGCGGTCAGCGGAATTGTGGATCGGTTCTCTGAGGTACAGAAGGCGTCGCAGGCGATGGACCTCTTCCTGCCCCGCCGTTCGAGCTCAGCCACAGGCCGCCCTCAAACTCAGCCTCCTGTGCGCAGCTCTAACCAGCGCTCTTCCAGGCCCCCCAGCGCTTCGCAGCGACGCCAGGGCAATCGCCCCAGGTCGCGCTCGACCAGCCGTCACAGACCGCCGCCCCCACGGGGCCCGCGGTCCAAGATCGCGTTGAAGCCCGAGCCCGCGAAGTCCTCCTAGCATCCGCAAGGAGGAAAAGATGGTTGAGTCCCGCTACGGCCGGACCGCCATCAAAACGCACAGCTCTGTCAGTCCCCTATGTTCAGGCTACTGCAGCAGCACACACCGCAGCCAACGAGCCAGTATTTACACTCGCTCGCCTGCACACAAACGCCGTTTTCACGGCGACCCAGATAAATCTCAAAAAGAGTATAAGTGCTTTAAGTGTAGAAAATGTGCCCACACCCATGTGCTCACTGCTTCACACAAGTACAATCCCCATGGTAACGCGCCCAGAGCGCTCTCTCATAAAGCGGCCTCACACCGCTCGAGTACTAAATGTAGTAAAAGTGCCCACACTTCCGTGCTCACAACTACTCGCTGCTCGCTTTGTCACTCAGTTACCTCAAATTGCTACGGCTCAAGCCGCAGGGGTATTAAGTGTAGAAAAAGTGCCCACTCCCGTGTGCTCACTGCCTCACACAGACCAGGTTCCCATGGCAACGCGTCCAGAGCGCTATCTCTCAAAGCGGAAACTTTCCGCTCGAGCATCAAGTGTAGGAAATGTGCCCACAGCCCTGTGCTCACACCTGCCCACTGCCCGCTCCGCCAGACAGGTTGCAAACCTCATAAAGCCCCCAAACACTGGCCGTGTCATAAGTGCATATCCCGCGCCAGCTCACGAGCACGCGCGCCCACTTTCAGACACCATAATCCCCACGCCGCCCTCGCGCCTGGGTTGTTTGACAGCAGTTCACGCTCCATCGTCCGAGATCGAGCTACTAAATTCTGCACAGTCGGCCAGCCCTGTTCTTCTGCCCTCGTGTCCGAGCATCGGCGGCGCACGCGCCGCCCCGTCTTCTCTGATACAGGTTCCCCATCCCGCGCAACGCGGCGATCTGAACCCAGAGACCATTCGACCCCTAGCTATGCATGCAAAAGCATGGGAGGCTATTCAGGGCGCGTCAGAATGGGTGCTCAACACCATAAGACACGGTTATTCGCTCCAATTTGCTCGTCGCCCTCCGCGCTTTCTAGCGCAGACGGAAACGAAAGTGAGTTTGGAAACAGCACATCTGCTTCAAGCAGAGATAACAAAGCTGCTGCGAAAAGGGGCCATAGAACAGGTGCATCCTTCCCTGAGCGAGTCAGGCTTTTACAGCCGTTACTTCCTCGTTCCCAAGAAGGACGGAGCATTAAGACCTATTTTAGATCTGAGACATCTGAACAAAGCCCTCATGAGACGGCCGTTCAGGATGATTACAACCAGACAGATCCTCGCGCAAATTCGCCCAGGAGACTGGTTTATCTCTCTCGATCTGAAAGACGCTTATTTCCAGATCCAGATAACTCCCCGTCACAGGCCATTTTTGAGATTCGCCTTCGACGGTCGAGCTTATCAATACACAGTCCTGCCGTTCGGCCTGTCTTTAGCACCCCGTACATTTACGAAATGCATGGACACGGCTCTCGCTCCCCTGAGGAGTCAGGGAATGCGAATTCTGAACTACTTGGACGATTGGCTCGTTCTAGCGCAGTCAGAGACAGAACTTGTGTCTCACAGAACAGCGCTACTCGACCACCTGGAGGTTTTGGGTCTAGCGGTCAACTGGACAAAGAGCTCGCTCTCGCCCCGGCAGTCGATTTCCTTTCTCGGAATAGAACTGGACTCGGTGGCGATGACGGCCAGATTGACGGAGCAGCGCGCGCGCCGCATCCAGCGCCTCGCTGCATCCTTCAAAGAAGGCAACCGGGTTCCCCTGAAGGCATTTCAGCGCATTCTGGGGCATATGGCCTCAGCTGCAGCAGTGCTTCAGTTGGGTTTACTGCGCATGCGCCCGCTTCAACGCTGGCTGAGAACGCGCGTATCCCATCGAGCCTGGACGACCGGCGGCTCGCTAATCAGAGTGACTCAGGTCTGTGTCTCAGCCCTGCAGCCCTGGCTAGCAGCCGAATGGTATCACACGGGAGTGAATATGGGAGTGGTTTCACACCGGAAAGTTGTCTCTACAGACGCGTCCAACCTAGGTTGGGGAGCGCTCTTCGAAGGCAGACCGGTCTTTGGCCACTGGTCAGACCAGGAGAATCTCCTACACATAAACTGTCTAGAGATGCTCGCGGTCGAGAAAGCGCTCATGCACTTCCTCCCTTTCCTCCGTGGTCACCATGTTCTAGTCCGCACGGACAACACTTCAGTAGTGGCCTATGTGAACCGCCAGGGCGGTGTCAGATCAAAGCAACTCTGCGCCCTGACGGAACGCCTCCTCGTATGGGCTCAGCACTCTCTGCGCTCTCTGAGAGCATCGCATGTGCCTGGCCATCTGAACGAGGGCCCCGACAGACTGTCCAGGGACAACGTTCCCCCTGGGGAGTGGTCTCTACACCCCCAAACAGTCCAGTCGCTGTGGCGCCGCTTTGGCAGAGCGAAAGTCGACCTCTTTGCGTCAAAAGACAACGCACACTGCCCAGCGTTCTTTTCAAAGAGCGAGGACGCGCTGGCCCAGTCTTGGCCCAGCGGCCCGCTATATGCGTTTCCGCCAGTCTCTCTGCTGCCTCAGGTCATCGAGAGAGTCAGGAAAGCGCGCCACACAGTGCTCCTCATAGCCCCGTTCTGGGAGAACCAAGCCTGGTTCCCGGAACTCATACAATTGGCAGACTCAGCCCCCTGGCCGATTCCGGTGCGGAGAGACCTTCTCTCTCAAGCCCGCGGCTCGATTTGGCATCCCCACCCAGAGCACTGGTCTCTGCATGCGTGGAGCCTCAACAACTACATGCTGATCTACCAGAAGGGGTGATGAACACGATCATACAATCTAGAGCCCCCTCCACGAGGCGGCTCTACACGTCTAAATGGTCGGTGTTTAACAAATGGTGCACTACCAAAGGGCTCAATCCACAGACATGTGGGGTCTCGCAAGTATTGTGTTTCCTTCAAGAGCTGCTGGACGCGGGCAGGTCCCCCTCCACGCTCAAAGTCTATGTCGCGGCCATTTCAGCGCTCTCTGTTTCAGAGCCGGGCCGCGCATTAGGAAGGAACGAGTTGGTCATCCGCTTCCTTAGAGGAGCGAGGAGGATGAACCCCCCGCGACCCCCTTCGGTTCCTATGTGGGATCTTTCACTGGTCTTAGACGCACTGAAAGCACATCCCTTTGAACCGTTAGAAACTGTGGATATGAAATACCTCACGCTCAAAACCGTTTTTCTGATAGCACTGTCTTCAGTAAAACGTGTGGGAGACCTTCACGCGTTATCCACTAACGCTGCGTGCCTCGAGTTCGGACCTAATGACTCTAAAGTTATTCTCAGACCGAGGCATGGGTACGTCCCAAAAATTTTGGGCACTCCCTTCAGAGCGCAGGTCATTTCCCTTTCAGCCCTGCCGAATACTGGCTGCGAGGCAGATAGTCACCTCCTCTGCCCAGTTAGGGCGCTGAGAAGCTATATTTCGCGCTCCGCCGCCTTCAGGCGTTCAGAGCAGCTTTTTGTTTCGTTTGGTGGGCGCACCAAGGGTCTCGCCGCCTCGAAACACACTCTGTCCAGATGGATAGTCGATGCTATCGCAGCTGCTTACGCATCTAAAAACCTGCAGTGCCCCTTGGGCATTCGGGCACACTCCACCAGAGGCATGGCCTCATCGTGGGCGTGGTCCAGTGGGATTCCCATTCATGACATTTGTGCAGCGGCAGGCTGGGCCTCCCCCTCCACATTTGTTAGGTTTTACAACCTGGAAGTTCCCGCTTTGCAGGCCAAAGTGCTATCAGTCTAAGTCTCGCGTAAGCCAGCCCACTGTCTGTGCGCGGGCTACGCTGCTGATTTAGCTCTACTGGTTGAGCTACACTATATGGAAGTGTTAGTTGGACCGGCTGTGCCGCTCCCTGCCCCATATTATGTGCTTGTGTACTGTGGTATCTTGGCCGCCCAGCTCCGCTTCGCGTTCCCTGGGCTTCCCACGGGATTCATTCAGGATGCTGGGCGCGCGCACGGCGTTGACAAAGGTGTTCCCGCAGCGTAAGCTAGCTTACGCAATACGAGAGAACCTCTCGTAAGAGAACGTACTCGGTTACTAACGTAACCTCTGTTCTCTCTAGAGAGGGAACGAGTATTGCGTAACCCGCCGTGCTCTCGCCACGAGCTCATTTTCGCTTCATGCGACAGAAACCAGCGAAGCAGCCTCTGTTCCTTGCTTATATACTCTAAGCCACACCCCTAATGACGGGCTGTGACGCACTAAGCGCGCCAAGCGCGCTCATTGGACGTGACGTCACGCGCAAGGCTCAGCCATAGGCTGCTGCAGTTGCCGCAGAGCAGCCAATGGGCACGCGATTCGCTTGCCCTAGGTCTGCAGGCTGCCGCACTGCGTTGACAAGTTTTAAAAAATTAGGATAATTTTTGGCTTCAGTATCTCGTGAAAGGAGACTTTCCCGCAGCGTAAGCTAGCTTACGCAATACTCGTTCCCTCTCTAGAGAGAACAGAGGTTACGTTAGTAACCGAGTACGTTTTAAATATCAAATGTAAAGTTGCAAAAAAGTAATTCAGTGAAGAGCAGTGAGTGATTTCTTTGTCTTTAGTAGTTTGATTAATATTAAAAAGACAGCAACAGGAATATTTAAGATTAATGCACAGATCTGATATGATGCACTTTCTCTACTGTTTACTTGAGCCATAACCGACCATATTTTTACTTCATACATTAACCAATGTTATGAAATGAGACCTTATTGTACAGTTTTACCAGATAGCTGACTGAATAATTATGGTATGAAGTGCGGTTGGTCATTTTAAGATGTGTGTGTGCCAATGTTATCATGTAGTTAATTTATGTGCATGTAATTTTCCACTACTGACTGATGTGTTCTGAACTTACTCAGTTGTCGTTTCACTTTGGTCTCTCTCTTTTGTAGCTGCCGTTGTGAAAATCCCATGTTTCTCCGGTGTAAATATAATTGGTCATGGTACTGGTCACGTTCTGTCTGCAGCACGGCGTTGAAGAACTTCAAGTTCTTTCTCGATGTTTTAATTGGGGATACTTTGTGTATATACCCACATAGAGTGACTGTTTCCTCTGCATCTGCAGTTGTTGCTGTTTGTTTGTTGTCCATGTCCGTCTAATCAATATTAGCTTGCAGAATCGCTTTGATCGAATGGTCGACTGTTAACGGTTGGCGACTTTTGAATACCCAGATAGCAAGCACATCTGGGCCGATTCCGGCTGAAAATCGCTACTGTCGGCTCAGTGTCGGCATCTGTGAAAAGATAATGGGCCAGAGTCGTGCCTAGGCCTGTCGCGATAGTCAATAAATCAATTAATCGCACGAAAAAAAAAAAGAGCTCGATAATTTTTCCAGCTGCGATAATTCCATTTGCATGCTTTATTATTATTATTATTTTTATTTTTATTTTTATTTAGCGTATAGGAGGAGTGAACCCTCTTGTCAGTTGCATGGTCTTTGTGTGGGGAGGCGGCGCTTGTCAGTCACATGGTCTTTGTATGGGAAAGTTGTGACGCAACGCTAGTTGTGAGTTGGAGGGGAAAAAAAAAGAAAAAGATGGGAATTGGTTTCAAAGCCAAACGCGACAGCGAGCCCGATCTCATGAAAATGCGTATCTATACCACGTATGTTATTTCTTGTGCCATTTATACGCCAAAAATAGTTTTTGCGTGCATATGATACGCACGCACTCCTCACCCCTAATCCTAACCAAGTATTTTCAGTGCGTAGCATATACACGCAATAAAGTGCGTCTCCGTCTTCCCGACAGTAGCCTACACAATCACTCGGGCGTTTAGTCGACAAAGTAACAGGAGGACAGTGCAAAATGGTGTGATATGGCCTGTTGAGGCTTTTTTTTATTTGTTTACAAAGGGTCCTAACTGGCAGTTTTGCCTGTTATGGAATGTGTCACTATTTATGTCTGAGCCTAATGTTTAATATTTTTTGAAGTGCAATTTTGTTTACATCCATTTTATTTATTGTTTTTGGTATTTACCGGTATTCAAGTGAATTTTTTTGTTAACAGACACTGAGAGTCCATTGCTTTTATTGTTTTTGGTTGTTTTGTTCATTTTTTGTGGATATTTAAAATGTTTTCCGTTTTCAATGTTTAATATTCTTTAGAAATAAAAGTTTATAGATCTCTGAAAAGGTGTACCTGCATTATTATGCCATTATCATTATATTAGATGAAAATGGTCTCAGACCGCAATAATCGTTTATCGCAATAATTTTTTGGACAATTTATCGTACAGCAAAATTTGTTATCATGACAGGCCTAGTACACAACACTTCTGGCTCACATACGGCTTTTTATGAAGGGCCAGTGTCGGCTAAAAGCAGCTGTAGGGGAGAGCAGGGGCGAAAGTACCATTTTTCAGAAAAACATAATTTTAAAAGATATTGTTTTAGACAGAGATATATTTTTGCTGTGGTCAGTCACTCACAAGTATGGTCTATCAATACCAGGTGGTATTTTGTACAAATGTCGAATGACTTCAGTATAATGGTAACACTTTACGGTAAGGGTACATGAATTATCATGAATTCATGTATAAATTCATGCATTAATTATGCATTCATGCATTAATATCTCATGAATCATCAGGAACTAACACGAGTTCAACGTTTTTCATTCATGACTTCATAGTTATGCCCCCATTAATATCACATTGTTCATCAGTGTTTCAAAGGACCTAGTCAACACTTTAGTTGAGGGGGCCACACACATGATGAAGTCATTGATAGATAATGCTTAGTTAATAATGACTACTGTATTTGAATGTCAACAGAATTCATGTGTTATTTGCTGTGATTGGTCTATTTTGGGGTCTGTCCAATACAGTAGTCATCATTAACTAAGCATTATCTATCAATGACTTCATCATGTGTGTGGCCCCCTCAACTAAAGTGTTGACTAGGTCCTTTGAAACACTGATGAACAATGTGATATTAATGGTGGCATAACTGTGAACAAAGAAAACATCATGATCATGCGTAATAAATCATAATTCATGATGATGTACTCCTCTTAGTTAATGTTTTAATTAAGGTGTTGTTCATCTATGAAGTCATGAATGAAAAACGTTGAACTCGTGTTAGTTCCTGATGATTCATGAGATATTAATGCATGAATGCATAATTAATGCATGAATTTATACATGAATTCATGATAATTCATGTACCCTTACCGTAAAGTGTTACCAGTATAATTTCACTTTGAACATAAGTTGCACATTGTTACTTTCGACCCCGTCGGTTGGGACGAAAGTAACACAACAATACAAGCTAGAGTTTTTTTGTGTTACTCTTGTTTTCATTAAATATCCCTGACTATGACTTTGTTAATATGTAACTACAAACATATTTTGTCCTTTATCTTGGCAAAAAAATTATTAAATTACATTTTCATTTTAAATTTCAGTTTCATCAAATGTTTCAAAAATAACCAGACAGTACAAACTTGATTTGTTTAGAATATTTTTTATTGGCAATGTCAATCCATTTTATAAAACATTCAACAGTATGAACAATATGAAAATGAAATATGAAAATTAAACTAAATTAGCATAAATTCTCAAAATAATCTAACAGTAGTCATGTTTCCATATGCGTAAATTCAAAATGTGCATAAAAACATCTGGGTGGAAACACTGCAAATTCATAGGTGGAGGTGGAAAAGCTAAGGTATGGCTAACCTAAATGTGAGGGTGACATACCGAAATCAGCTGTTCCTCAATGTTCCTCGGGTGAATCCTAGAAACAAAAACAGCAAAGAAATGCCACCATAACTTGGATGGAAACCTGACTTATGTAAACAGTTATTAACAGTAAAAAAGGCATTAGCCTACTCATTGTCACAGTTGTGACAGATATAATGTTCTGCACCCTCAGTGCATGCCTCATGTGACCAGAGCTGGCAAAAGAGACACTGAACCCACACTTCCCCAGGCAAGGATGAGCTGAATGTTTCCTTACACACAAGACATTCCTTATCCTTGTCTGAGGAAACTGTGTGTGCCGTGTTTTCGATGGTGAGGAGCCTTTTCTTTGGAGCAGACGGCTTCTCCTGGATCCTCTTCTGTTGCTCCTCCTCCAGAGCTGCCCTCACCGGAGAGAGTCCGTGAGGATCGCCGTTGACCTGCAACATTCAAAGTGAGGAAAATTGTTGTCAACATTTGAATAAATTTACAGGCAGTTATTGCTCGTCCTCTGTCCACATGATAGCAGCATGCATAAAGAAATTACTCGGGAAAAAGCAAAAACCAAACGCCACTCACATCCTTTTGCCTCTCCGTTTTGTGTCCTTTCTCGGACTAGCCTTAGGAAAGGGACGTACAGCTTCTGGAATGAATGCCTGGACTAGTCTGCCTTACCTCAAGCATACCTCTTTCCCCTTCTTCAGGGGGGACAGCTTAATCAGCGGACACAGAAACAATAATATGAATATCATGTGCACAATTATATTTGAGTTATTATTTTACTAAAATCCTTCAGGATTAACCAAGTTCTATCTTATTTTCTCTTACCTAAACAGACAGCTGGGTGGTCAGGGATGGCAGACTCTAAACTCCCGCAAACAGGCTCTGGCTGTATGGGTGTGTGTTGGAATGTGGTGTGGGAGCACATGGTACTTGTGAAGGAACTGGGCGGTCAGTGACATAGGCAGCTGAGAAGTCTTGCTCCTGGGTTGAAGGGGCAGATGCCAGTGCACACAAAGCCAGATGTGATGTTGCTGGGTGTTGCTGCTCGTGGCAGAGCTGTGGCCACTAGGTCTGGAATGTCATATATGGTCAAAGTTTTCCCAGGATGTGTTCTCATCCAGTGATCTGCTGCTGTGTTTACACATCGCTTCAGTGGACCGAAGACACTCCTGTCGAGCTGCTGGAGACGATGTGAGCAGTGGGGTGGGAAAGATAGTAGGACTATCCCGTTTGACCGACAAAAGTCAATTGCTGCTACAGAAAGGTGTGACCAATGATTGTCGAGGAGGAGCAGCACCTTCGACTCCAGGTTCACACGGGTGTGTCTGGCAAAGTGCTGGAGAAAGGCAAGAAAGTCCACATCCTGCATCCACCCTGAACTATTAGCAGAACCAGTAGATCCGATGGGACCATTCCTAACAAAGTGGTCCTGGAACTTCTTCCTGGGAAAGATGAAGTACGGGGGAATGCAATTGCCTTGTGCACTAACAGCAAGGGCAATGGTGACCAATGTCCCCCTCTCCCCAGAGGTCACTGCACCGACCTGGCGCTTCCCCTCGGTGGCGATAACTTTACCTGGCACCTGGACCGTTGTGGTACCTGCAATTTAATTATAAACTTTGATGAGCTTTCATGAACATTTGTAAGTGTTTATATACCTAGATGTGTGTGTATTGTTAGTGTTTGTATATAGTTACATATTTATTTACATTATTGTTTTATTATCTCTATCTCTATATAATAAATTATAATTAATACATTTCTATGTTTTTATTATAGCTATATGTGTAGTGTTTTTATATAATTAAATATTTATTCACCTCAGTTTTATATAGTTTATTAAATTTGATATAACAATAGATTTGTCCCATGTATTTTAAACCACTGAATCATTGTAACTTTTTTTTCGTTTTAATGAATTGTAAACTTTAGCTGTTTCATCCACGTTCCAAATGTCCTTTGCTTCAAAACGTTCGTGGAGAAGAAGTTCTTAAAAAAAGAGGACACATTTGTTCTGTTGAAGCTCGTGGACATGCTGGTGGCTTGGGGTCTACGAATAGATAATGTCTTATTTCTTTCAAGGAAGGAGGTGAGCCAGTCCTTTCCCGCCATCTTGGTGGCATCCCATCCACTCGGATATTTGCTCCCATATCTGCTGGCCAACTCATATGCATATCTGCGCACCTATAACCGTTACAAAACAAACAAAAAAATTGTTTAAAAAAATCCTGCACTGGGGATTTTTACATGTTGCAGCAGCTTTACAGACAGTGGAAAAGTTAAATATAATGTCAATAAAAATAAAAATTAGAATAAAGATGAAAAATCTATTGAAAGAATATACAAATCTCACATTTTGATAAGCATTTAAACTGGTTTTAGTAAGAGCAGTGTAAGTGAGCTGCATGTTACTGTAGGCCTACTACACTGACCTCCTTAGGAGACAGAATAAATATCAGCTGCCCTCTTAATGTAAGCCTCCAGCTTCCTCTCTTGGTCCACAGAGAAGACTTTGGTGTGTGACCTGTACCCTGGTGGTCTAGTCTTCTCCCTGCTGTTCTCTGCCCTCCTCCTGCAGTATCGGAGCAAAGTGACGTGGCATATGCCATGCTAGAGACATCGCGGAAGAGATGGAGATGCCAATGGTCTTCCCCACTACACGAGGCCGAAAACCCAAACGCCAGTTTCCGTACGAGCCCCAAAATCCGGATCCTTCCTTGACAGTGACACCCGAGGAAAAGTTCAGGAGAGATGTTTTCCTCCCACTAGTGGACTCTGCCATTACAGATACTAGTGAGCGCTTCAAGTTGATGGAGACATTTCATGGTCTGTTTGGTTTCATTTATAGAAGAGAGGAAATGAAAAGGGCCGTGGAAAGTTACACCCTCAAAGAAAGCTGCGTAAATATAGAAAAACCCCTCGGCGATGTGGACGCTGAGGACCTTGTGCGCGAGATCTCAGCTGCTGTCACTGCTGTGCCTGCAAAAGAAACCACTGGCCTGCAGATTCTGAGCTACATTTACAGAAACAATTTAGTTGAACTGTATCCAAACCTCAGCATAGCTCTCCGACTCCTGATGCGAGATCCGACTGTAGCGAGCGGAGAGAGGAGTTTCTATCGCTTGAAGCTAATAAAAACACACTTGAGGTCAACAATGCTCCAGGAGCGGCTGTCTGCTCTCGCTCAGATTTCAGTTGAGCACGAGATGACAAAATCGCAGGACAAAGATGATCTTATCAGGGCATTCTCAGCACTCAAACACAGAAGGGTGGATTTCTAAAAAGGGCTCAGGTGAAATCTACGCCCGCCGCCCGGTGAGCTGTCCACGGTGCTGAAATAATGCAGAGACATCGCTATTTATTTATTTATTTATCAAGTTCAGTTCAGTGTCAGCCAGACACTTTTTCTTTGCTTTTGTTAAATAATTCAAGTTGAGGGGATGTTTGAGCTGGGGTTTTTTTAAAGTCAGCCCAGACAGCTGAAAATATACTGCGCAAATCAATTAAGCAGTGAAGTTGCCCTGCGTGAAAGGGCGAGGCTTATTCCAACGTAAAACGCTGTATAATTGTATATAGTTTCAATCAAATAAGGTTGGATTATTTCTATGTTGAGTCTATGTTCATGAAGCTGAAAGTGCACGTAATAAAATAATATACCATTGATGCAAACCAACAGGAATCCTTGCTTTTTCTGCTCTATTATGTGTATGTTTTATGTGGGTAGGGCCCCATGTTAGTTATTGAAACGGGCCCCCAGATGCTTAAGGCCGCCGCTGGTCAGGTCCGTACTCGGTGTAGCTGCGTGTATTTACCGTCGGCCCGAGTCCGTTTTGTCACAGTCGGGCCACAACAAGAATTATGGAAATCAGCCGCCTGCGGTTAAATCCTAGGACTCGGCCGGAGATCTGCAGAAGATTTCATTTTCGGGAGGAACATTTTCAGTGGCAAAAAAAGGCAAGTAATTTAATTAATTTAATGTTCATTATAGTGTTGTATTAGGTTTTAAATGTTAAGAAGAATTGGGTTAGGATTAGAATTGTTTTTTAATATCTTTGTAGCGTCTAGCGCGCAACGTAACTGATGTGCTACACCCAGTAATGATGTTCAATATGGGCCACTATGATCAGAAGTAGGGCTGAAAGGATTAGTCGACATTGTCGACAATAAAAAATTGTCGTCAAAATATCTTGTTGTCGAGTAGTCGTTTGATCTCACGTGACCTAATGTAAGGGCCTGCAATATCGCGATTTGACCGCTACGGCGCTGTAGCGCTAGAGTGTAATGCAGCCCTTACAAATGCTATAGCGGGAGAAGAAAACACAGCGCGAATAGAGTGCCGAAGTTCTGACGTCACTTTGTAGGCCAAAAGGCGGAAGTGAGTTAGCATTTTAGCACTTCCGGTTCCCTCGCCCTAAAGTCTATGGGTTTTTGAATGAGTTTTTGCTAAATCGCCTGAAATAAGGTCTGTGGTTAACAAAGCCTCTAAATATTTTCACGTTTTGATCTATGACATAAAACACACCAGTTATAACCTGCTTGTGATTTTTTTAACTTTATTGTGTCTTAAAAACGGTGGTTGCTAACAAGTTGCTAAAAGGGACTACATCCTTTGGCGGGGACTTTAGATGTCATCATCATGACAAACAGGAAATCTCTCACTCACAAGCCCGCGTTTCAGCCTCACGTTCTTAGAAGTTTAACTTACCTTTCAGTTAATATACACAACAACGTTATATATTTAGTCTTTTCAAATTTTAGGTTTTCCAAATATTGTTGTACACAGAATTCTGTGATATTAAGGTAACCGATTACCAGTTCTTTATTTCTGTGGAGAGACTGTAGTTCGACAATGGTGTTTTGTTTTGTCCCGAGATGCAACCACAAGTCGTCGAATGAAAGATGCTCGTTTTACCGTTTTCCGTCCGATGTTACTCAGCGGAGACTCTGGGTTCGTGCCGTAAGGTAAGCTCACACAATGATGATTTCCATGTGAACACCGTATTTACTGCCTTAATGTGGCCACGACGAAACTTTAATGGTGCATATTGCTTAACACGCTAATGTTACTTTGACGGTCAGATGGAGTTATAAAGGCTAGCAAGAATAAACGTTTTTCATAACCAAATCAACAGCTAAAATACCTTTTGTCTTTCTCTTAAAATATCTAAAAGCTTGTTTACTTTGCCACTGTTTAATAGATTAGATCCGCTGCAGTTTTATTAAAGGCTAATGTTACGTCGAGAAATGTGTTTAATTAAAATATTCAAAATAATACCTGGTTTATTGACTTTTATTGTAACTTGTTTGGATATAATTATAGAAAGGGTGGGTCCTGCACCCTGATATTTGTGAACTTGGCTTTTACCCACTTATAATAATATGATTGTATTTGTAAACAGCATTAGTTAAGGCATTAGGTAACAATGATATTAATCTTTGTTATTTTAGTAGGAAATGTTAACTATATTTAATGTGCTATATAAACGTGGACAGATCAATGAAGAAGATTAATGTAAATGCTGAAAAACTCCATTCTAATTTAATACAAATATTTTATTGTGTGATTTTCCCCCCACCCCCCTTTGTAATTTTAATCTGTAAAGGTGTAACTTCCATAAAACTAGCATTGCTTATTTTGAATTTATCCTTAGACGAGCTGACCGGAAGCCCAGTGTCCATTCTCGCATCTGCAGCTGTCATTTTCCTGCAGGGGGAAAAAATGTCCCTGTTTTGTTTTTGTCCACAAATGATGTTCCCACTGGACAAATTTTGGAAGATCATTCATACTCCCTGAGACAGCATAGCGCTGATGTGCCTAAAAATGTTCCACCACCCATGGATGAAGAGGAGGAAATGGCTACACAATTTATGTCTGACAAAGATGATGAACCATCTCCGGCTGATCAAACCCATTCTGAGGAACAACCAAATAGTAGCACAACTAAAGAAGAGCTGCAGTCTGAACGAAGAAAAAGAATCCAGCTTGAGATTGAGTTAGAGCATTCCACAGCAGAGATTCAGTTTCTCAAAGACAAACTCCAAGGACAAACGAGTAACTGTCGTGACAGGTATTCAGCCTCTCAGATGAGTGAAAGTGTGATTCGGATGGAGACAGGATTGCCAGATAAAGATACTTTCAGTGCTGTGTGTGAATACGTTGCTCGTTTTGAGGATTCCATTACGTACTTTGCTGGATGGAGACCCAAAGAAATCATCCTTGAGGACCAGATTTTCATGACCTTGATGAAAATTCGCCACAACTATACACACTTACACTTGGCTGCACTCTTTCACTGTAGTACAAGGACTGTAAGTAATGTATTAATAACATTCATAGAGGTTTTTCACAAGGTCCTTTTTAAGGATATAATGAGTACTGTTCCCAGCCGGGAGAAAAACCAGACCTGCATGCCGTCTTCATTTCTACCTTTCCAAAATTGCAGAATGATATTGGATTGCACTGACATCAAAATTGCTATTCCCAAACAAATGGATACACAGAAAGAGACCTATTCTGCATACTGTGGCATGCACTCCTTCAAAGTACTCATTGGGGTGGCACCAAATGCTGTGATTACATACTGCAGCAAACTTTACCCAGGATCTGTAAGTGATAGGGAGATAGTACTTGATTCTGGTGTTTTGGACCATTTTAAGCCTGGAGACCTGATTTTGGCTGACAAGGGATTCCTAATCCACAACATTCTGCCAGAAGGAGTCACAGTAAACATTCCCCCATTCCTCAGTCACGGCCAACTGACACACAGTGAAGCACATGCTACAAAGCTGATTGCACAGAACAGAATTCATGTAGAGAGAGCAAATGGCCGTTTAAAAGATTTTAAAATTCTGAGCTTTATTCCATCTCACTTGCGGCACTTTGCAGATAAACTGGTTCAGGTATGCTGTGCACTAGTGAACCTCCAAAGTCCTCTCATAAAAGAAGTGGCAACAGAATAGTACAAAAACGCTCCTGCTCTCCATCCAGCCAGAAACACCTGCTCTCCATCCAGCCATTAACATCAGGCTCCTGCTCTCCATCCAGCCATTAACATCAAGCTCCTGCTCTCCATCCAGCCATTAACATCAGGCTCCTGCTCTCCATCCAGCCATTAACATCAGGCTCCTGCTCTCCATCCAGCCATTAACATCAAGCTCCTGCTCTCCATCCATCCATTAACATCAAGCTCCTGCTCTCCATCCAGCCATTAACATCAAGCTCATGCTCTCCATCCAGCCATTAACATCAGGCTCCTGCTCTCCATCCAGCCATTAACATCAAGCTCCTGCTCTCCATCCAGCCATTAACATCAAGCTCCTGCTCTCCATCCATCCATTAACATCAAGCTCCTGCTCTCCATCCAGCCATTAACATCAGGCTCCTGCTCTCCATCCAGCCATTAACATCAAGCTCCTGCTCTCCATTCAGCCATTAACATCAAGCTCCTGCTCTCCATCCAGCCAGAAACATCAGGCTCCTGCTCTCCATCCAGCCAGAAACATCAGGCTCCTGCTCTCCATCCAGCCATTAACATCAAGCTCCTGCTCTCCATCCAGCCATTAACACCTGCTCTCCATCCAGCCATTAACATCAAGCTCCTGCTCTCCATCCATCCATTAACATCAAGCTCCTGCTCTCCATCCAGCCATTAACATCAGGCTCCTGCTCTCCATCCAGCCATTAACATCAGGCTCCTGCTCTCCATCCAGCCATTAACACCTGCTCTCCATCCAGCCATTAACATCAGGCTCCTGCTCTCCATCCAGCCAGAAACATCAGGCTCCTGCTCTCCATCCAGCCATTAACATCAAGCTCCTGCTCTCCATCCAGCCATTAACATCAGGCTCCTGCTCTCCATCCAGCCATTAACATCAGGCTCCTGCTCTCCATCCATCCATTAACATCAGGCTCCTGCTCTCCATCCAGCCATTAACATCAAGCTCCTGCTCTCCATCCAGCCATTAACATCAGGCTCCTGCTCTCCATCCAGCCATTAACATCAGGCTCCTGCTCTCCATCCAGCCATTAACATCAAGCTCCTGCTCTCCATCCAGCCATTAACATCAAGCTCCTGCTCTCCATCCAGCCATTAACATCAAGCTCCTGCTCTCCATCCAGCCATTAACATCAGGCTCCTGCTCTCCATCCAGCCATTAACATCAGGCTCCTGCTCTCCATCCAGCCATTAACATCAGGCTCCTGCTCTCCATCCAGCCATTAACATCAAGCTCCTGCTCTCCATCCATCCATTAACATCAAGCTCCTGCTCTCCATCCATCCATTAACATCAAGCTCCTGCTCTCCATCCATCCATTAACATCAGGCTCCTGCTCTCCATCCAGCCATTAACATCAAGCTCCTGCTCTCCATCCATCCATTAACATCAGGCTCCTGCTCTCCATCCAGCCATTAACATCAAGCTCCTGCTCTCCATCCATCCATTAACATCAAGCTCCTGCTCTCCATCCAGCCATTAACATCAGGCTCCTGCTCTCCATCCAGCCATTAACATAAGGCTCCTGCTCTCCATCCAGCCATTAACACCTGTTCTCCATCCAGCCATTAACATCAAGCTCCTGCTCTCCATCCAGCCATTAACATCAGGCTCCTGCTCTCCATCCAGCCAGAAACATCAGGATCCTGCTCTCCATCCAGCCATTAACATCAGGCTCCTGCTCTCCATCCAGCCATTAACATCAGGCTCCTGCTCTCCATCCAGCCATTAACATCAGGCTCCTGCTCTCCATCCATCCATTAACACCTGCTCTCCATCCAGCCATTAACATCAAGCTCCTGCTCTCCATCCAGCCATTAACATCAAGCTCCTGCTCTCCATCCAGCCATTAACATCAAGCTCCTGCTCTCCATCCAGCCATTAACATCAAGCTCCTGCTCTCCATCCAGCCATTAACATCAGGCTCCTGCTCTCCATCCAGCCATTAACATCAAGCTCCTGCTCTCCATCCAGCCATTAACATCAAGCTCCTGCTCTCCATCCAGCCATTAACATCAAGCTCATGCTCTCCATCCTTCCATTAACATCAAGCTCCTGCTCTCCATCCATCCATTAACATCAAGCTCCTGCTCTCCATCCATCCATTAACATCAGGCTCCTGCTCTCCATCCATCCATTAACATCAAGCTCCTGCTCTCCATCCATCCATTAACATCAAGCTCCTGCTCTCCATCCATCCATTAACATCAAGCTCCTGCTCTCCATCCATCCATTAACATCAGGCTCCTGCTCTCCATCCATCCATTAACATCAAGCTCCTGCTCTCCATCCATCCATTAACATCAAGCTCCTGCTCTCCATCCATCCATTAACATCAGGCTCCTGCTCTCCATCCATCCAGCCATTAACATCAGGCTCCTGCTCTCCATCCATCCATTAACATCAGGCTCCTGCTCTCCATCCATCCAGCCATTAACATCAAGCTCCTGCTCTCCATCCATCCATTAACATCAGGCTCCTGCTCTCCATCCATCCATTAACATCAAGCTCCTGCTCTCCATCCATCCATTAACATCAAGCTCCTGCTCTCTATCCATCCATTAACATCAGGCTCCTGCTCTCCATCCATCCATTAACATCAAGCTCCTGCTCTCCATCCAGCCATTAACACCTGCTCTCCATCCAGCCATTAACATCAGGCTCCTGCTCTCCATCCAGCCATTAACATCAAGCTCCTGCTCTCCATCCAGCCATTAACACCTGCTCTCCATCCAGCCATTAACACCTGCTCTCCATCCAGCCATTAACACCTGCTCTCCATCCAGCCATTAACATCAGGCTCCTGCTCTCCATCCAGCCAGAAACACCTGCTCTCCATCCAGCCAGAAACACCTGCTCTCCATCCAGCCATTAACACCTGCTCTCCATCCAGCCATTAACATCAGGCTCCTGCTCTCCATCCAGCCATTAACACCTGCTCTCCATCCATCCATTAACATCAGGCTCCTGCTCTCCATCCAGCCATTAACACCTGCTCTCCATCCATCCATTAACATCAGGCTCCTGCTCTCCATCCAGCCAGAAACACCTGCTCTCCATCCAGCCATTAACATCAGGCTCCTGCTCTCCATCCAGCCATTAACACCTGCTCTCCATCCATCCATTAACATCAGGCTCCTGCTCTCCATCCAGCCATTAACATCAGGCTCCTGCTCTCCATCCAGCCATTAACATCAGGCTCCTGCTCTCCATCCAGCCATTAACACCTGCTCTCCATCCAGCCATTAACATCAGGCTCCTGCTCTCCATCCAGCCATTAACATCAGGCTCCTGCTCTCCATCCAGCCATTAACATCAGGCTCCTGCTCTCCATCCAGCCATTAACATCAGGCTCCTGCTCTCCATCCAGCCATTAACATCAGGCTCCTGCTCTCCATCCAGCCATTAACATCAAGCTCCTGCTCTCCATCCAGCCATTAACATCAAGCTCCTGCTCTCCATCCAGCCATTAACATCAGGCTCCTGCTCTCCATCCAGCCATTAACATCAGGCTCCTGCTCTCCATCCAGCCATTAACATCAAGCTCCTGCTCTCCATCCAGCCATTAACATCAGGCTCCTGCTCTCCATCCAGCCATTAACATCAGGCTCCTGCTCTCCATCCAGCCATTAACATCAGGCTCCTGCTCTCCATCCATCCATTAACATCAAGCTCCTGCTCTCCATCCAGCCATTAACATCAGGCTCCTGCTCTCCATCCATCCATTAACATCAAGCTCCTGCTCTCCATCCATCCATTAACATCAAGCTCCTGCTCTCCATCCATCCATTAACATCAGGCTCCTGCTCTCCATCCATCCATTAACATCAAGCTCCTGCTCTCCATCCAGCCATTAACATCAGGCTCCTGCTCTCCATCCAGCCATTAACATCAGGCTCCTGCTCTCCATCCAGCCATTAACATCAGGCTCCTGCTCTCCATCCAGCCATTAACATCAAGCTCCTGCTCTCCATCCAGCCATTAACATCAGGCTCCTGCTCTCCATCCAGCCATTAACATCAAGCTCCTGCTCTCCATCCAGCCATTAACATCAAGCTCCTGTTCTCCATCCAGCCATTAACATCAAGCTCCTGCTCTCCATCCAGCCATTAACATCAGGCTCCTGCTCTCCATCCAGCCATTAACATCAAGCTCCTGCTCTCCATCCAGCCAGAAACAATGGATTTCCTGACGTTTCTAATATTACCTCAATGTGAAGGTCAGTAAGTTTATTAGATACCTCTATTCTCTCATCGTTCAGTTAGGCTCAGCCCAGCTTCTATTACACTGTGCCTACACCAGGTGCGATGTGACACACAGCTTGTTCTAATGGGATTTTCGCATTGCACCGCGACCTCATACAGTAAGAAATATGTCAATTTTTTTTTGATTGTTCAGATATTTTACAACTATTTTTTTAATTCTTAACAAAATGAAGCATAACACCACTTTCAGGACACTCCACCCGCCAAATAATAAATTGAAAGTTTACCCCAAAAATTAAGATTCTGTCATATCATTCCAAATAACTTAACAATAACTAACATTCATTTTAATAATAACTATGTACATTTTAGCCAACCTTCTAATAAACAGTTCTCTTTATAAACTATGTATATATTGAACAATATTTACAGTTTACTTTTGTGCCAGCTGTGGAAGCATGTGGGACGTAAAAAAGTCTTCCAGGACTTGCAGGTTTGATTGCCAAGTGTCATCTCTGGATATGGGGATGATGACAGTTTGTTTTGTGGTCCACACAGTGAAGTAGCAGGTTTCTCTTGCAGAGAGGTGAAGCTGCCCCTGTACTTGATGCCAGTAGGGGTGGTCTCTGCGCAGGCTGTAAACACCCTCTTCCATACTGACACAGAAGTCCTTGTTTTGCACTGCCTCACTAATTGACTTTTCTCTTGCATTGTAGGGACACTTGGCCTCCAATATTGCAGATGACCCCACCAGACCATCTGGAGATGCTCCCAACACTCCTGATGGAGACAGCCACAAGCCAGACTCCTCGACTGGCATCTGAGTTGCTCTGGTGAATGCCTGGATGGCTTCTCTCTCGTTCACAATACCCCACTGTACAGACAAAACACCATCTAGGGCTTGTTGCTTTCCCAGCACCCTAGCAAGAAGTGAAGCAGTCACACGCTTTGACCTAAGGACAGCTCCAAAGTTGCTGGCAGTCAGCCTTCCACGTCTCAATAAATGCCAGTTTGGATTGTTGCGCTGACCAGTTGTTGCCACCTGAATAGCCCTCCGTTCCTCCTCTGACAAAGCCATACTGGCCAGGATAGCTTCAGACCCCTGATGACCTACAGACTCTACAATTCTAGGAACAGAATGTGCTTCCAAGGTGTGAGGATTCTCTTCAGGCTCAGGTGAGAGAAGCCATGACATTCCTGAGAACCTGCCCCTGAGTCTGTTCCTCAGCCAATCACGATCCTCTGCTGTTGGCTCTTGTGTCAGAGGGTTATAAGGCTCATTCGGTGGAGGGAACAGCTCCTCTACAGAGTGTGTGCTCTTAGCTGCTTTGGGCTTCTTCCACTGACATGTGGTGTCTGTGCAGCTGAAATTGTGGAGGGCAAAGATGGCCAAAGCAGCTGCATGTCTGCATTTGTATTGTCCACGTGGGCATTCACATTTTGTAGCAACAATGCCATCTTTCCCTGTTGAGACCTATCATGTGAATTTATCAGTTTTTGCAATTAGTATATAGTTTGTTTTCAGTTTACTTATTTTATGAAAATAAAGATGTTTACTACAACTCTTGCTGTAAGGTTTCTGTGGCTCAGTGATTAGAGCATTTTGTTAACTGTGCAAAAGGTTGCGAGTTCAATTCCCAGAGAACACGCTGATATGTATAGCCCGAATGCACAGTAAGTCGCCTGTCTGACAAATACCAAGAATTAAATGTTAAACTATTGTATACTACTTGTATACTATTGTAACTACACTCCAGTCAGCTCACAGTAATGTGAATGTGAGATAAAATTTACTACACAGGCTCTCACATTGGGGCTTGTGGATTACCAGGTAAAAATATATAGAAAATGTTAACAAAATGAGTATATATGGTTTATTTAGGGAACATATATGGTTTAATTATAATATATTATAATAAGCATTTGTTGATGCAATTGGACAATTCTCTTTAAATTCAACATTTATAATTATATACAACTATTATATTAAATGTTTGGAATTTAACTGTGTTATGCTTGTTCAGAGGTTATTTGTATAGTTATCTTAAATACATAGAACACCATTATAACTCCTCTATCTCTCCCTAGTTTTACTTACCGAGACTCGATAAACCTTGTCCCTCATGCTGGCCCGTACAATACCGGTAAGTAAACCAGCATCTAAGCTGCACTGTTCTACATGTCCAGATTTATAAAAGCTGAAACTTACTGATTAGTCTGTGAAATAATCGACGATTATCCAATTCATCGTTCTAATAATCGTTAGATTAATCGATTATCAAAATAATCGTTTGTTGCAGCCCTAATCAGAAGTAAGGAACGTCTAATGGAGGGAGGAAATGATGAAGCAGGTAAGTGAATAGTTGACTATCTTTGTTCTATTTGTAATTTGTTTCAATTCAAATTAATTACATGTGAACAATTAGGGTAGAGTGGGGGAAAACGCCCCCCTTAAGGAAAATGTGACATTACAGTGAAACAAAACATAAATGTGACTAGAATTGCGGTTTTGAGTGACTATGGCAGGAGTTATTCACCAAATATTAAAATTAATCAGCCTTCATAATTAATTAGTATTTTCACTGAAAATATTTTTGTACAAAGGGGGCGTTTTGCCCCAGCGGTGGGGTAAAACGCCCCCCAAGGTGGGGTAAAATGCCCCCTTTCTTACCAACCAGTTTGCTTCATAGATCAACAGCAAAATTAACAGACAATAGTTTTTAATCTCTAAAGGTAAAAGGCAAGTAATGTATCAACATGTATATATATTAATATTTATTTCAACAATGTTCAAAATAGGCAAAATTAACTACCTTCCATCAGTGAGCTAACTGTGCTAGCAAGCTAGCTAGTTAATGCTCACTTGAGGTAATTTTTTCATGTTTTGTTCAAATATTTTGATTTTACCACCTAGTTATACTGCATTAAGTGTAAAACAAAGGATTTGATAGACAGAAATATTTTATTATAGTAATTATGATAGAGAAACTATGCCCCCAGGGGGGGTGTTTTACCCCTCAGCGTAGGGGGCGTTTTACCCCACAAGCTATGAGTTTTTAAAAAAATGTTTAATTTTTAAAATATAATTATATTCCTTATAAATAATATATGATCTCAAACTACAGACTTCACTATTCATCTATCATACATCACTGCAATATCCTGCAGAACAATATTCTCTTAAACACTTATTTACTAATATCTGAAAATTATAGCATTTACCATGTAATCCTCTTCTCTTCAAATATGTCGCTGGTGTCAGCTTCTCCATAGAGATTTGTATATCCCCGTTATCAACGTAGTGCATAGCAGCAGTAAAAATGTATCTTAACTACCTCTAGTTGTTATTTTGGGAAAAACAGGTGGGGGGCGTTTTACCCCAGGGGGGCGTTTTCCCCCACTCTACCCTAATCAATGACAGTCAGTAAAAAAGAAAATTGTCATCAACTCTGTTTCTTCCAGGCTGAAAGATTCAACAACAGCTTCCCCAACAAAGCGGCTCGATTAAGGCTAAAACAATCGGCCGATCCTCGGCATGAATCTAGGTCCGATTGCTCTGCGAGCGCTCGGTTTTAACGCGGACCGATTAAGGCTAAAGACACTCGGCCGAGCGCTCGGTTTTAACGCGGCCCGATTGCGGAACCCCAAGTGAGAGGACGTAAGCTCGCCTCCAATCCCGTTCCTTATTTGGGCTTATTTTAACTTTGATTTCCATTCATATCAGGTTAATACTAAAATTGCTTAGCAGACGTTATTTATGCAAGATAAACAGAAAGTAAAACAGCACAAGGAAGACAGGTTTCATGTTTAATGCATTTTTTATTGGACCACACTACAAAAATAGGATAAACACACTTTTTAATAACAGATTTGAATAGAATAGAAATAATATCACAGCATTAATGTAGAATCAAGGAGTTCAAATACAACTTTCCAATATCAACATTTAAAACTTTGAAACATTTAATTCTGGCCCACTGCGTTTAGTTGTCGACGCACACACACTTTTTATAACAGATTTGAATTGAAAAGAATAGAATAGAATAGAAATAATATCACAGCATTAATGTAGAATCAAGGAGTTCAAATACCATTTTCTAATATCAACATTTTTAACTTTGAAACATTTAATTCTGGCCCACCGCGTTTTTGAGTTGTCCGCCTGTTCGCCCTCTGGCTTCGGCCAGCATCCCTATCAGAGGCTAGCCACAGCCACCTGGTGATGAGCAGCTCTGTTTCCTCTTCTGTAGAATCTTTGGTCAGGGCATTGCAGCGGACTGCATCTGAGAAAAACACAAGATAGAAGAGGGCAGCATGACCACGTGATGTTACTCAGCAACCACCAAAACTTCATTTGGATGCAGGGCTCTACACTTACATTTCTTTTTAATTAAAAAAGTTTAGGAGCACAGTCAAAAATTTAGGAGCACCTTCTGATCAATGACAAATTAACCTACCCATTAAAAGGCGATATTTAATCAAATTACTTTCCGGGGCTTTTTTTTTTTTTTTAAGCGCATATTCTTAACTAAATCACAGCCTTTGTGATTTCATGATAGCACTATGCTATATTATGATTGTAAATGGTTTTAAATAGATCGCGTAGCCTTAGAAAACGGTGTAATAATGTTATTCATGGATGCTCATCTGAGGAATGCGCCGCTTCCGGTATTTTGCCGGTTACTCAACACGGGTAAATTGCAATTGAGTTTTTTTTTAAATCAAGTACTCGACTTTAATCGAGGAATCGTTACAGCCCTAGTTTCAATGGAGGGTGCACCCATAGACCCTGATCAGGTCAGTCGCACTGGTGCTCTTAAATACTTTGTCACTGTCACAGCCAGTAAAAAAAAAAAAAAAAAGTCACACTGTAGAGCCCTGGGATGTCACCACAGTGCAGTTATCCAGCACTGACACTCACCCAGAACCACACTTTTAATGAGTCTCGCCAGCGAAGTGTTCATTGCTCTTTTCAGGACCCAGCCCACAGTGTCTTTAAGAGTCATGCCTCCGACCATTCCAAGGAGAACAGTCTGAAACAAAGACATGTAACTCGTTAGTTATTTAAGGAATATAGCATGAGTGAGAGTGGGGACTGACTTTTAGGAATGATCTGATTAATGCATAATTTAACTCACCAAATTCTTCTTCTTCTCTGGATTCTTTAATGTCTCCTCCAAACATTGTAGCTCCTCAATAGTTGAAAGTGGGAGGCCAAAATGTGTTGGGTCTGGCGTGAAGTCTGGAACTGCTGGAGATTTGTAGGAGCTGCATCAGGATGAGCAACTGCTGCTCTCTGATAGAATCAACCTGGATGAGGATCTCCTTAACAATTGCTGTAAGACACAAGAAAAAGCAGGCATAACAGATTAGTAGCAAAACATTGTACGTAGATATGTCAGAGTAAACCGAGAGAGATCACTTTGTAGAATTCCTACCTGTAGACACAGCCTCCTGAGAAGACTTGGTGTTGAGACTCCATGGTTGTGTTGACATTTCTGCCTTTATAACTGAGGGGATTATAATCAGAGGAAGGTTAAGTTTAAAATAAAAATGTTGAATGTAATATATTTTTCTCCTGGTCCTTATTTTAAATAGGTCATAAAAAATATCAATATTATCGAGATCGACTGATATGAAACGCTTACATCATGATACAGTTTTCAGCCATATTGCCCAGCCCTAGGGTAGCTAATAAACTTTTCAAACCTGTCTGTACAGACCGCATTTTGCCAAAGGTATTGTTGATGTTAGCTATAAAGTGCGATTTCAGTTTGCGCCATAAAAGTACAACTAGAGGCCAATTCACACCGCAGACAAACGCCAGCAAACACCAACAAAAAAAGTCACCAACAAAAGTTGGCCGTTGTATTCAGAATGTTGTGAAAAACTAGATGTACCGCATGGCGGTACAAAATATGACCGCCGCTCAGGCCTGCACTGGCTTTCCACAAAAATAAATGACGTGGAGCAATTTGGCTGTATTGCGTGTTTATATATATATCTAAAAAAAGTAGTAGTATGTGCATGTCTGTCTGTGTGTATGTGTGTGTCTGTGTGTGTGTGTGTCTGTGCGTGTATGTATGCGTGCGTACATGTGTGTGCGCGTGTGTGTTTGTGTGTCTGTGCATGTGGATTTGTATGTGTGTGTATGGGTGTGTGTCTGTGCGTGTGGATGTCAGTGTGTGTGCATGCTTGCGTTTGTTTGTATTCCTGCATGTGTGTGTGTGAGAGTTAGGGTTGCCAACTTCAGAAAAGGAAAATGCGGGACAATCGTGGTTATTTATAGGAAAATGAGGGACACTCAAAATATTTGTACTGTATCACACAGTGTACGTCATTTCAGTGTCTGCAGTTAAGTTTGTGTTTAAAAGGTTATCAGACATAAACACATTTGTATTGCTTAACCTATTTATGTATTTAATTCTAAAAATAATTTTAATGTCATACATGAAAAAAGTCACATTACAAACAAACCATAGTTCAAAATACAGCATTTATCTAAAATAGAAATCTTTTTTAACATTATACACTAGGCTTACAGTTCAAAAGTTTGGGGTTAGTAAGATTATTTTTTGGGAAAAAAAATAAAGAAAGTAATTGCCTACTTTTATTCAGCAAGGATGCATTACATTAATCAAAAGTGACAGTTAAGATAATGTTACAAAAGCTTTCTATGTACTTTCTAAAAGCTTTAAAACATTAATAATAATCAGAAATGTTTTTTGAGCATATTATTCCCTCAGGTAGATTACATGTTTTCTTGCGTGGCTGGATGTTAGACTCATGAACAATAATCACGTTGTTTGCATTCGCCAAAATTGATTAGACGAAATCAAAACGTTGACAGTGAAAGGAAATTACCGTTAGCGCGAGACGAGTCCGGCTTGAAGCGGAAGCCAGACGGCAGAGGATGTTCGCAAATCAAACAATGATTTGTCTCAAAACAGTGATTAAAAAAAGCTGTGATTGGATGATGACAGGTGTCGGTGATCATTCTCAAGTGTCGTGGTCAGCACTGCTGCTGTTGCTGTTGTATCAGTCAGTGGTTTATCAGCTTGTCAAAAAACGGGACACGGGAGGTCACGCACGGGACAAATAAATTAGGCCCAAAATACGGGACGTCCCGCCTAATTCGGGACAGTTGGCAACCTTAGTGACAGTATCATCCTAAACCAGCAACCCTTCGCTCAACTCCACCATCTACAGGCCGATGAGTGTACAGTCACTAAATGTGCACATAAATGAATTTATTTTATACCCCCCCATGGATGAAATTCTACGAAACTTAGCATACCCCCAGAGGATGTCAAGTTAATCATACACATGAAATATGGTGCAGTTCTGGACATCTCAACTGAAGATAGGGGCGATTAAAGCAGAATAATATTGCATTTTCATTTTTTATGGGAGGGGCGCAAATCACAAATGAGTGATTATGGGCTAGGTTGATGTGGGCCCTTAAGAGCAACATACCATACAAATTTATTCATCCTCGGTGCCACGGTTCAGGTAGTTATTTAGGAAAAACTGCATTTTTGGGGTTTGGGGGGCCCAGCGCGGGGGGGGGGGAGTGGCCCCCGGGGACCAAACGAAATTTTTCCGTAAAAGTCTAGTGGGGCTACATGCCCACCAAATTTCATGTTCCCCGGTGTTTCGGTGTCCCTGGTATCGTTGATGAAAGATTCAGTAGATGACGAAAAAAAAAAAAAAAAAACTTTGACAAACCCTATATGACCGCTTTTGCTAGCATAGCTAGCGGCGGTCATAATAAGTGTCATGTTCACACTGCCCCAACAGACAGACACTGACAAACTCAAGCGCCCACGGAAAAAAACAAGATATTCATTCATTTTAACCAATACAAGTAAAAGATTGCAGCTTTCAGACACAACTTTCTTCTCGTTTTATATTGTTAAATGTCGAGAGTGCATCTTACAGGCCCCTGTGCAAAAGGCCATTAAATGCACTTCACGACGTCATGTCACAGCATTCACAAAATGGCGGACGGTCTGCACATAGATCTTCACAACCCAGAACATTAATACACAAAATATTTGCAGCATGAACATATACATCGGAATGACAGGACTCGTGTGCATATTAAGTTGTTGTATCATACCTGTAAAAACAGGAGCGAACGTGTCAGCGTAATCATAATCCCCAGCAACTGTGAGGTCGCCGGCGCAGCTGCTCCTCTACCGTTATAAGAGTCCTCAGTTCATTTTTCATAATAAGAGTCCCGATCTCACTCAGCAACAGACATGACCCAGCTTTCAGCAGACCAAAGTCCCACATCATTCCTCTATTTACATAAGTAAAATAAATATTTCCTTACAGGATCAAAATGTGCACATACTTTAGGACAAAACGTGTTTGTTGGCGTTTGTCTGTGCGGTATGAATTGGCCTTAAGCCAGCTAACATTTGTTCCACTTTATTTTCTTCCACAGATCAAAGACTGTGCTCGTAAATATCATTCACGTAAATTGCATTCAATAAAAATGGTGTCTAGCCTAGCGACTAATTCTTTGCCAACTAGCAGAACGAAAATATGATCTGCTAGCGCAAAAACAGCGCAGCTAGCTTCGTTCGCGCCATAAAAGTAGCTTCATATTACCCCCATTTGCATTACTTTACTCAGACAAAAATTTGATATTGTTGTCCTAATCTTTCTTTTCGTTTCATCTAGGGAAGCACTGTCAAATAAACATGAACATGAACAAAGTTTAAACGGATCGATAATAATCAACATTTAATCAGCAACAGTTCGAAATATGTAGGTCGACGTAACTCGATTGAAACTATGCTCGGCATGAAATGTTGATGCTTTTTAAGGAAATTGAACACAAGACTTACCTCAAGTTCACTGTAATGACGCAGGATCGAAAAGGGATGATTTTAAGTCAGGCGTTGAGTTTTATCTCACCGAAAGTGAGACACGTCATGCGTGCTGACGCTTGCTGCAGCAACTGTTGAAATCGGCTTCATACTGGTAAACGCATCTGAGCCGAGCGCCCAGAGTTTAACCGTCACTGCTGGTAAACATTTGAAATAGCCAGTAAAATGAATTTGAGACTCAGTGTTGCTAACAAGACGTTGTGCATGTAGGCTACCCATCCCATCAACCCAAGTAAACACAGGATAGCTAACGTTACATCTTAAAAATTATGTTGGCCGGTAGAAACATATTTTGGCCGGCATTTTGTTTCTGTTACCCACCATTGGTAAACGAGCCAAAAGTTAACAAAGTTGTATGTATAGATGCCTGCCTGCAGGTGGCAAAGTGACTTGGCCTTATTGCGGTTGCCACTACTCAGCCGATGCGCGACTGACTGCAATCACCGTGACTGTGTGAGTGATGTCAAGCGCCCATGCATGTTTAAAATACACGTAAAGAATCTTCATGACAACTAAATATTTTTGCTATGGTTATAAATATTAAAGAATGCTCTGTGCAAAATGACACTCGACGAGTATAACAACCTAAGATACAGTCAGGAATTTACGTCAATTTTAAAATAATTTTTGTTAATTATTGCTACATTAAAACCATCCTTGATTTAACCTAAGCCGAGTCATTTCCAGAAGTGGTCCAGATCATACAGCAGCTAGAGCCGAGTTACCAGTTACGGTGAACATGAATCGGCCCAGTGCTTTACAGCCGTAACAAAAATGCATGTGCCAGAGCGAGCTGCGGGCCACAATCGGCCCGGTTAACACACGCCGATGCCGAGTCTAGGCCGCAGCCAAGCTCGGGCCGATTATACATATATATTTTTCACTCAATGTGTAAATAAAGTGGACTCTCAAAACTCAACCCTTTGTCTGTCTCTTTCACTTTAGCCAAAGTAAATTACAATAATAAAACAAAATATTACATTCATAATGTACAAAATCCAATGTACAAATAATAAAGATATGTGATTATATATTCAGTTTGACCCAAAATAAATTCAGATTTAGAAGTTCTTCCAATAAGTCACTTTTCTTTTCAAAACAAAACAGTAATTGGAAATACAGAACCCAACAATTTGACTCAGTTGAATAAATGATCAAACGACTCAATTGTGAATCAAATGTCTCAGTTCAGAGAGTCATGTAACTCTCTTTCGATCGGTTTAAGTTCCAAAAAATAAAGTATCTCCTTTTCAAGGACAATAATCAAACAAATTCGAGGTGAATAGTCTTTTGTGTCCGAAATAATAAGAAAATCATAATTGTCCTACCATTTGATGGTCACAAAGCACAGTTCAAAGTGGAACGGGTCCGTGGGCAACTAGCTCGCCATTTGTGTGCATACAATCATGTAATTTAATCAAACAATTCCTCTCCAGGAGATTATTTCACTAGTTCACACTTACAAATAAGTCAGATAGAATAAATGCGTATTTGGCGTGCTGTCCGAGGAGAGGGCTCCGGGCTCGGTATTCGGCCCGAACCCAGAGTACTCCCCCCGTATTCCTGGCTGTAAAGATTAAGCCAAGAGTGAGGAGTCGGGGTGGTGGAGGGATGCTGAAAAACTGTCAAGGAATATTAGGTGAGTTGACAGTGTGGATATATATATATATATACTTCTAGTCATGCTGATTAGGGTAGACATAATTGTTTGATGACGAGTAGATTGGATTGCTTATTTGAACGTGCTCCTCCCGAACTTTGTTTATAAAACATCATGTTTGGCACAAAGCAGGAATCTCTCGCGTTCACATAGACAGAAACACAGAAAAAAAAGAAAAAAAAACAGCCTTGCAAAATACAAGGCAAACACAATAATTAATCTCAGATTCAAACATTCTTGTAACAAATCATATACATGTCCAAAATAACACATCAATCTAACTTCTTGACAGTTATTAAACTCATCAATGCTTATAAATCAATCGACACAATTAGCATTTTTTAATGTTACACGTAGGTACGCGACTATCTCCGCTGTCGCGGCTGCCATCTTGGTTCTGCTCGACGCAACTTCGGATTTCCTCAGGCGACGTGCGGTGTTACGTAAAAAGAGGCTTCTGTTGTTTTGTTGATGGCGGAATTTCCGGGTTTTCATTGATAACACCAGCGGAAGAACCATAGATACCTTCTCGTTTTCAGTCACCTTCTTTCCTGTTGAACTACTGGCCGTGTGAGCGCCCCAAAGTGTGTTGCTCATAAAATCGTCGTCGTTTTTGCTGAAGGTGAGTAAAAACATTCTTGAAATTGTAATAGACATTTAGTTTAAATGCTAAACTACAAGTGAACGAAATGTCAATGAATTTGAACGACGACCACGGGAGTTTTACCACCCGCAAAATCTGCTTCAGTGGACAAAGAATGTGAAGCAGCCATACTGTGTCATGTAGCCACGAAATTTATCTTGTGTCAAATAGTAAAGCTATAACAGTTGTTTTGTTAGATGGAGCTATTCTCATTGCAGATAATGTAGTAGAAGTAGAAGATAGTTACTGAAGTGAGCCTCTGGAGGGGGCTGTAAGTTAACATTACTGCAAACTTGTTATTGTCTCAATAGTACAATAGTATAAAATAAATAGAACAATACATAAGAACATTTGTATGCTCATGAAAATAAGATATTTTGAACATTCTGTCAATTCAATACATGTAACTTCATCTGACAAGTGCCACATTATTGCAGTTGATCCTTTGGCTGGGGGAACTGCAGAGGACTATGAAGTGCACATTAATCAGTCTGTTGACAGTTTAGTTGAGGTACATTGTGCTTTTCACAAAGCTGAGAAAATAAAAAGGACAACACAGCAGACTTTCCAAAGGTAAGGTCAGAAATAACTGCGTCTGTTTCAAATTCTATGACAGACAGGGCAGCTGTTAACCATGCCACCACTGAACGATTAGAGAGTTCCTGGGGAATTAATTAATTTAATGAATTAAATTGCCACCTACATCCACTAGAAACTATTGCTACTGAATGTCGCAAAGCATTGAAGCAGAAGGAACCATCTAACATTGTGAAGAAGGTGTTGGGTTCAGATTGCATGGCCAATGATTTAGTGCTGGGCTTGAATAAATTCAGGTACAAAGATGCAGCTGGGGACCCAAAAGGATTTGTGCTTGCATTGTCTAATGCCAAACTGCCTCGAGGTTTGCTGCCAAGATACAGAGGAAACAGTATAACATGGAGCATGTTATGTTCCTGATCTGTGAACGGCTTCATGAACACAGAGAATTCTTTGTGAAGTTTCTTAACGGACAAACCTTTTCATGCAACAGGCTCAGAGGTGCCCTCCAACATGATTTTCAAAGTCCTGTTGCAATGGTGGAAATTCAGGTGCTTGGTCTTTTGGGGAAAGTGCTGACTGGCCCTTGGATGTCGAGATTTTACAAGGGCGCAGCCTCTGAAATCAGTCACTTTGAAGGTTTAGTCATGGTAAAGGAGGTTCTAGACAGGTTAGAAGTATTTTCACAAGATCCTCAACAAATTCTCTCTGTGACACATGATATGTTTGGTGCTGAGCTGTCCAGAAGTCCAGATCTTGAGGCTCTTCTGGTGGAACCTGTGGACAGAGATCTCTTTCTGTCAATGATGGAAGGATGTATAAATGCAGTCCACAATGTCCTCACAAGGCAGTACCAGAGGTACTTTAACATGGATGTAAATGATCAGCTGAAAAAGGAGACAGAAAGTGCTCGTTTACATAACACTGATTTTGTTTCACACCAAAACCTCTAAAACAGTCATTACACAAGGTGGTACAAGTACACTGTTGTATTTCCAAATAGTTTTTAAATCTTTGTAACTTTGTTTTTATAAGTGCTGTCTGAATAAAGAGTGTTATTTGATGTAATTAGTGTTTTATATATATATATATATATTATGGTGTATATGAATTTTCAGAAGTATAATATGTAGAGGATATGGCAAACAGCTTATCCTAAAAGATTCAGGTCAATATCTCAAAAATTAAAAAAAGTTATAGCAAAAAAACATTATAATTTTTATGATTCGGTCACACCTTTTGTTTAATTTTAATGGAAAACAAATGGCCAGTATTCTGTTATTCTTGAACCCATAAACATGGTCTTGGTGTCATTTTAAAGGATTTTTCAAGCTCTTTCTATCTGAACAACTAGTTTTAGCATTTAACCATGTTGAAAATTTTACTCACATACCTATTACATGTGGTATCTTTAACCCACGTGCTATTCAATTCAGCTCACGCATTGCACGCGGCCAGCGCAAACTCAACTCCGTCTCTTACTGAATATGAATCAGATTAATATCTGAATTTTCACTCACCAAAACGAAATAGAATCACTATTTCATAAAAGGAAGTTTATCCACATCGCTTCACTCTCAAATCCATTCCATCTATTCTCCTCCGATCTCCGCTTCACTCTTCTCTCTCTTCAACAACACTACTTCAGGCTGATGCATCCAGAATCCAACTTTCCAGGCACTCTTAATGTTTAATGCAAGGAGTTTCTGAAGAAACACTGCGATTTTGTCTAATCCGCGCTGATCAGGGGCCCGTTCTTCGTACGTCGCTAACTCAGTTAGCTGGATTTGATTGTTGACGATTTGGCATGATCTTGGATTGTTTGGTTCTTCGACGCTCATCCTGGACTTGCTGTCATAGCAACAGGTGCGCAATCTTAAACCTGCTCGGGGGCTTATTTCATGTTAACAGGATTAGACTGCGGCTTCATAAGCGGAGCTGATACGGGAAGTCCAGCGCAGTGCGATAGTGCACTTTCTGATATATATTTTTTTTCCTCGTGACTCGTGAGATTGTCGTTTACATTATTAATTTGTTGGAAACGCACATTTATTTTCGACTTGTCGGAGTCGGGCTTTAACTACAGCACAAACTGTACCCTAAGATTAATTGCGAGTGGCTCTTTCCTTTACACTATTGGAGATGCGGAGAACTTGATGGAAAGTGCTGTTTGTCGTGTCATTCGGAGTTTACCTGGCGCTTTTAGGTTTAAAAAACAGTGTTAGTTTTTTTTTTTTTTTTTTTTTTGGCATTTCCAAGCCACTGAAGACCCAATGTAAATCAGTTTTTTTAAGCAGCTTTTTATTTATTTTTATTTATTAGACTATAGCCTACTATTTATTAGACTATTTAAATATTTTTTTATGAAGATCATGCGATCATGACCATGCTGATTACAGTATGTCACTCAGGCTTATAGGCTAGACTGCCATCAAGGCCTCAATGAAGGGGATTATGTGAACAGAAAGGGGGTTCACAATGTAAATGTGCAGCCCAGTTACTATTGTGATTCTTAATATTCCAGATTAATAATATTATATCAAATAAAAAAAAGGCAGTTGACAAATCTTCCATATCACAAAATGGTCAGGATCTGTAATTTTCAGAGATTCACATTTATGCACATTATTTGAAAGTGGTAAAGAAAGTTCCACAATTAAATATCAAGCTCACGGTATTACATACACTTATGCTGATCCTAACAGAACTGCATTTCTTCATAGGTGATTATGACATGTTCCTGCAGACAGGTGTTTTATGACCCCATTCCCTGACCCAAACCAGTTACAATGCAGCTCTAGCCAGGACAAGGGCACACAATGAAATGAACTTTGGCTAACTAAAGGGAAGATTTCAGTGTCTGATAAGTCTGAGGGTTGCACACCTGACAGGGCCTGTGACATTGTTGCATTTGCATGTGCCATATTACACAACACTGCCAAAAAAAACACTTTTCATTAAATGTTTAATAAAAGACAAATATGCTTAGTTCCTTGAGTTTTATTTCAATTGTTCTTTGTAAAGAAAAGCCAGTGGTCAAGTGCCTGCAACAAGAGATATTAGACACATGCCTCATGCAACAAATAAAAGGAAAAGTTGGCTATCCACTGCCCACCTGTAGGCCTATGTCTCTGTGCAGACTCTTCTGTAGGCCTTTCTGTAGATGTGGAATCTTGCAACTTATATTGCAGCCATAAAGCATACAAGTATAAATGAAGTAAAGTTATTTATGCACTTGCAGGTAGGCTAGTTCCTCCATATGACAGTTATCTGAGAGGGTTTATTCACTGTCCAGTGCAATGGAAACAAATGGACATTACAAAGTCTTATACTTTCTTTCCTTTGGAAAGTTAGAAAATGTCCACTTAAGTTAACAAGTGTTGGTGTATTATGTAAAAGTGCACAAAAGAGGAAAACACAATGTCATTACAATGAACTACACTTGGGAAAAATGTGATCAATAACTCTTTTTGAACTTTTCTTCAATACATATTTTTACATTAACATAAGTTTATCAGTTTTTACTTCCACAAGTCAAAGCAATTCATCATTGCTCAAGATTTAACAGCTGAAATGACTATATGGCCTTAATTTAATGCAGCAAAAATACAGTGTAGGCTACTAAGATCTTTTTTTTTTTTTCTCAGCCTTTTTCTTGATTGCTTTTATAAACAGACAACCATTTATTTAACAGTTCCTTTCATAAAAGAGACTATAATATAACTAAAAATTACCATTAGAATATTTTTGTACTTCACTTTTATTTGTTCCCATATTCTAGTGTGGTGACTCTGACATTACAATGACCAAAGTAATTATGCAATTATTAAAATACAAAAATATAGGCTAATAAGTGATAAAAAAAACATCTAACATGGCCACTTCTAACGGATTTAAATTGTCTGCTACTGTTTGCCAGCCCTCTCTCCTGGCTTTTGCAGACTTTGAGGTGTTCCCTGGCGTTTTGATTAAACATTAAAATTCCGAATAAACTTCGACTATTAGTTCTTGCTCTGCTGAGGAGAAAAAACATAGATATAATATGAGAAAAACTGTGCGCACTCTTTGGCCACGCTGAGCAGCCAATGGCAGCGTTGCTGATCAATGTTTCCACTATCGATACATATCCCCTTTTAAGCCAGCGCGTGAACGCGCAGTTATCTCAGATAACTCAATCCAGCGATACTAATCCTATCCGGCAAGTGTGTTCGAAGAACTCAATTAGCCGGATTATGATTAGCACGATGAAATCATCTTGGATGTGTCATTTGATCTCGGATGTAATAAGCAACGTACGAAGAACGAGCCCCTGGGCTGCATTTCCCAAAAGCATCGTAAGCCTAAGTTGATCGTAAAAACGATCGTACGACTGATCTTAATATTACGGTCCGATCCCAAAAGCATCGTAGCTTAAGTAGCACTTGAAAATCTTCGTAGAACTACGAGTGCTCTGGAGTAATCGTACATCCCCAAGTGCATCGTAAGAAGACAGATTTATGAGGACACCTGCAGGACAACCGGCAGATTACACTTTTATCTAGATTTAACACACTGCAACGTGAGTAATATAATAATATTTTGATTGTACTTTATTGTACACTTCATTGTACTCGTTTTTTGTTTACATGAATATAAATGAAATAAATAAAAAGGGAAGAAAAAGATAAAAAAAAACACATCTAAATTAAATGAATGAACCAAAAAAATCATAAAAGAAGTAATGTGGGAAATATGCTTCAAAGACTGGGCAAAATAGGGATGAATTCAAAAAAATCTGTTAATGACTTGCTGACGTGCACGAAAACCAGGCATGTATTGGGCATTTCTTGGTTGGCCATGTGGTCCCATGCCATCTTTGTCCTCCACATCCTCCTCCTCCTCCTCCTCCACCTCTTCATCTTCCTCCCTGTTAAGTAAGGGCAATCTCATCTGCACTGCAATGTTGTGCAGCATAGCTGTTACTATTATTACTGCACAGCACTTTTGTGGAGCAAACAAAAGACCACCGCTGGACTGGTGAATTGCCCGAAAGCGCATCTTCCACCTCCCTATTGTGCGTTCCACAATACTACGTGCAACACGGTGTGCCTCGTTGAAATTTGTCTCCGTTATTCATAGGATTAGCCACAGGCTTGAAGAGATATGGCCTCAGTGGGTAACCACTGTCCCCAAGCAGCCTCCACTGTCCCTGTGAGTTTTGTGCCTCCTGACCAACAGATGAATTGGTGAACATGAAGTGAACGTGTGTGCTTCCGGGCCACCTTGCCACAATGTCTGTGATCAAACCCTTATGGTCACAGATCACCTGGCAGTTGATAGCTGCATAGCCTTTGTGGCATATGCACATGTCCATCCACAGATGGTGTAAGGATCGGGATCAAGGTACCATCGATCACTCCAATGACCTGTGGGATGTGATGATGTGTTACTTAGTCCAAGCCCATCACCAAGTACCTGGAGAAAACTGCCTGTTGCATAAAATCTCAAGGCTGATAGGAGCTGGACTTCAGGGGACAAGGCAAAATTTCTCCTGGTGGCACGTATCAGCTGAGGTCCAATGCTATTTAGCAATTGGGCTATTTGTCCTCTTGGCAGACGGTATCGCCTTATTATAGCCATGTCATCAAGGATATCCAAGGGGTTTTGATGCTGTCTGATGAAGGCATTTAAAGTCACCAATCTACTTCGTGGTCGTCTCTGTCTTTGTCTTTCTCTGACCCTCAGTTGAAGAACACGCTGTAGTGCAGCCATGATTTCCTCTGCAAGTCTAGTGAGGTGTAAACTCTATACTAATCCTAGCTTAATTGAAGAAACCATATGAAGGTTATCAGGCTGTAATAATGTTCACATATCCCACTGCCTATCATCAATTTCAGTAATGACATTAGGTCCTACCTTGAAGAAAGTGAAGGTGTGGCATGCTTAGAAATTGTATAGATTACATATTCCTTTAATCTATCCTCTGTTCATAATGATGAAAAGTTGTGCTTATTATAAAAATGTAAACATAGAACAGTACTGGTAAAAAATGTTTTGTTTTTATATAGCGCTTTCACAGACCCAATGGCCACCAAAGCGCTTTACAATATTGCCTCACATTCTACCCATTCACTCACTCATTCATACACCGACGGCGGTGTCAGCCATGCAAGGCGATCCAGCTCGTCGGGAGCAGCTGGGGTTAGGTGTCTTGCTCAAGGACACCTCGACACTTGGTCAGGTGGAACCGGGGATTGAACCACCAACCTTCCGGTTTGTAGACAATCTACATGAACCACTGAGCCACTGCCGCCCGTACAGCCTGTGGGCGGGCTTTATCAATGTGCCATTACTGTTGGTTCACGGAGGTGTCAGTCACTGCAGCACAGTGTGTGATTGGGTAAATCTCTTTTCAGTCAACACTCTTTTTCTCTCTTTTTTCTTGTAACTTTTAACTCTTTATTGGTAAAAGAAAAAAAAACTCTTTATTCGTAGCCAGTGTTACCTGGGTTACATTTATAACAGATCGTTTGTGATGATAACATATCAGAAAAAACCCCACTGAAGCCGCCTTTCCACTGCACACGACATTCGGACACGACTGTCGGAATTCGCCCCCTAGTGGCAGTCGCACGGAACTTTCATAACGACCGTACACGCCAACATGGGAGAGAAGTTGATTCTCGCAGTCTCCGAATACCTCATTCTGTATGATATTACTCTTGAATCATACAGAAACGTCAGCAGGAAAAATGAAGCTTGGAAGAGAGTCAGCGAGATTGTCGGTCTGCCAGGTGGGTTTTGATTGCCAAATGTGCAGAATGAATGCAAATCTTTGTCCCGCCTAAATTACCATCTATAGTATTTCAATGCCGTTTCATTCCACGTGGTTAACATAACAATGAACAATGCTATCATTTTTAAAATTTTGTTTAATTTAATATGTAAAGTTATGCTCATATGCTACTGTGATATGAACTAGCAGTATGAAATTAGTCTGAAATAAATAAAAAATAGCAGTATTAACTAGCAGTATGAAATTAGCAGTGTTGGGTGTAGGCTAATGCATTAATAATGAACTAAAATTAAAATAATGGATCACTCTTCATGTTTTTGTAATTTGAATACTTATGATGTAAGTTTACAGTTATGTGAGTTAAGTTTACAGTTATGTAATTGTTTTTAAACTTAACAGTGGATGAATGCAGGAAAAAGTGGAGGGATCTCCGTGATGTTTATGTCAGGGAAAGGAGTAGAGGAGAAGAAAAGAAAAAGCGGAGCAGCTGCCAGCCAGAAACGCCCTTGGCGTTACTATCATATCATGTCTTTCCTCCTAACATTTATCTCTTCTCGGCCCACATCTGGGAACATGGAAGTGGAGAAGGGAGAAGAAATGAGGAAGATGGTGCAGAAGTAATGGCACATGAAATACATGTGCAACAAAAGCAGGTAGGACAGGACACAACAGAAAGAAGAGTAGAGATCAGTGCAGAAGAGAGTAGGATGGACTGTCTGGGAGAGGACATTACTGTAGAGGAGGAGAGCAGAAAGAAGCAGAGTGGAAAAGACTTTGCCCAGCCACGACAACGTCAATCGTTGAAGCCATACAAACTTCCAACTGTCCTGTCCCTGCTGGATCAGAAGATCCTGATATGCAGTTTCTGCAGAGTTTGCTGCCAGCCCTGAAGAGACTTGAGCCTAAATGCAGGGAACTCACCAAGCTGAAAATCCACCAGCTAATGTTTGAGGCTGAGTTTAACTGTGAGTTTTGAACATCTATCTTTAAAAAATTTTTTTAATAAAATGTGAATAATGGTGCTAAAGTTATCTCTCCTTTTCCTGCAGAAATTTTCAACTGGACCTCCCATCTGGCTGGACCTCTTTACACACACACAAACACATACATACAGTACACACACACGTTATTATGTTCTGACATGTTCACTGACACACACATACATACAGTACACACACGTTATTATTTTCTGACATGTTCACTGACACACACACACACACACACACACACACACACACATACAGTACACGCACGTTATGATGTTCTGACATGTTCACTGACACACACACACACAGTACACACACACACACACACATACACACAATACACACACACGTTATTATGTTCTGACATGTTCACTGACACACACACATACAGTACACACACACACACACACACGCGTTATGATGTTCTGACATGTTCACTGACACACTGTTCTTTAATAAAAAATTTGAGTACTCATTTACTTGAACTTGTGTTAATTGCTACCATGCATTGTTGTTTTAGCAACCAGTACCAAGATAAATTTGATTTAACCCTCTGGGGACCAAGCTGTTTTTGGGGTCCTTGAGATGTTCTGACATGCTCTGACATTTGTGCTTTTTTCAGTTATTTATAAACATGTTAATGGCAAAGGTGTAAATTCACTCTATATAGCACAAACAGGGCTACCATAATATGCGAGCAACGTGTATGTAGATGTTTGTATTTTTAAGAGAATAATGTTTATGCGTGGTTATTGGAAAAAATAAAAATGAAAGTTGCTGAATTAAGACCACAAAACACACATTAAATATGTGTCCACAAGACTTTTGACTAATGGATGTTGTCCCTTTGAGTTCTAGCTTCAAAATTATGTGAAAATAGTCTTGCTTTATCGTTCACAAAAAAAATACATTGATTTAAATAGTGTAAAACAGGTTTTGCTTGGAAAGCCAATATGCGAGGGGGAGGAGTAGTTTACACCTTAGATTACAATGTCCCACCCACTCTGCATAATGACTCTGCATAATTAGCCATTCATTCAGGTGTGACACTGACTGAGCCACAATGCAAGGACAAAAGATGTATTTAGACTTACATTGACCATTTAAGATTTCGCTTACATCTCTCTTGTAAATATGTTTTGCTATTTTATTAAAAATGTTACAATTACAACAATTACAATTTCAACAATATTTCAAGTGTACTCTTTCTTTGTAAAAAAAAAAAAAAAAGATTATAGGCCTACATTTTATCATATGTATTCATTAGTTTGAATATAGCCAACATTGGAACATCTAACATCTTAGTCTATGACTTTATTTTTGACAAAAATAGTATTTTATATATATATATATATATATATATATATATATATATATATATATATAACGTTAGATATGAGCAGAAATTGCTAAACAAAAGCTTATTTGATGTGGCAGTATATTCTACAGTAGCCTAAAAACTGTTTAATACGTTGCTTATACAAATATATTTTATTTCAACATATTTCAGCCGATTTTTACTCATCTCAGTAGGCTATAGCAAAGCAGTTTATTCTTTCACACACAGACGCGCGATTCATATTTAGGCTAAACAGTGTTTACAAATATGTACCCTTCATTCATCTCACAGAAAGGCGAGTCATATTATAGAAATGCGATTCATCTTTTTGCGGTTTGCATAGGCCTACACTAATGTTATTCCATAGCGTTATTCCACATCAACACTTGAGAAAAGAAAACAGCCTACCTCACTCCTCAGCGGGATCTGCTCCTCATATCAGGAGATATTGCTCCTCATATCAGCACTGTTCTGAGGAATCTTTTCTCCATAAGGTAGGCTATATTATGCCTCACTCGCGGCGCTTTGTTTACAGCTGATGTGGGGGCGTTTCACAGACTGATGTGGGGGTGTTTCACAGACTGAAATGGTTCTCAGAATTTGCATTTGAATAGCACGCGCTCTCCGGGGAGTGGTCACATTACTTTTGAATGGCTCGTAATGAGCTCGACTGGAGTCGCTCTCTTTTTACACAGATTACAGAAGCTGAGAATATTAGTTTTTTATATAAATTACTTCATTTAAAAGATGCGATAGACAGTTATAGATCATTTTCGAACGCGTTTCAAATGGGAGTTTACTGACAGAGAGAAGGCAGAAATCGCATCATGTTCATTTTTCTTTATTTGTCAAAAAGCAAAACACTTTATTTTTATTGTGAGTATACAGAAAAAAAATAGAAACTGAACAGGATCGATTGATGTATTACACGAAAATGAAAGATCAAAATTAACAGAGCATTAAGTGTTTATTTTTCATTGCTAAAAAAAAAAAACGAGCTTTTTGGTCCCCAGAGGGTTAAATATGATTGTCATATAAATGATTAAATTCTCTATTTAGTATGATTTAAATAGGTTTAACAGCTTTAGCATGAACATAAATAAGAGACACCACACTGAACTGGGAAAAAGCCTTTTGTGAAACTGTGGTGGCCCTTTAAAGGGCCTTTGGTCTGTTGGAAGGACTTCTACACCAGATGCTGCCATGGAACCTCACCATGTACAGAGGAAAAGTAAGATGCGTAGGTTTCCCTCACATGGACAGCCTCCCTCGAGGAATTGTTAGCACCTTGACGGGCGATGCCTTGCATGCTGCTGTTTGTTACCTCCATTGGTGCAGAGGGGTTAGTGGTTTTGCTTTTCCGCAGGAGATTGTGGAGGACACATGTCGCTTTCACACATGCTTCGACATTTTGAGGGTGCTGACCCATGACCCTGTGGTACATCCTGAACCTAGATGCAAGAATGCCAAATGCATTTTCCACAACTAGCCTGGCCCGGGACAAACAGTAATTGAAATTGCGTTGGTATCTTTGCAGGTTCTTTCCCGAATAGGGCCGCAGGAGATGGCGACGGAGTGGGAAAGCTTCGTCTGCAACAAAAGCATGAGGAAGTGGGCCTAGATGTTCAGCACCTGGTAGATGGGTATCTGGCGGGATTGTCAGGGTGCCGGCTTCAAGGGCCCTGCCAAAAGGAAATTCCAATAGGGAAATTCCAGCGCACATTAAAGTCCTGGGCGATCGTCTGCCAATCTTCTTCTTGTGGCACTGGCATCTACTGATGCACCAGACCCTCCCAGATAGCCTTTGCCACATCAGGGACAATGGTGGACACTGTAGACCAGCCCACTCTGAAGCGATAGGACAGTGAGTGGTATGAGTCTCCAGTGGCTAGGTATCTGAAAATTTAAGACATAAGATAAGTTGGTGGTAAACATTTATATTTTAAAAATGCAGGTAATGCTATAAATAATATTGCTTGAGAATAAATTATATTTACAAATAATACATAATTATAGGCTATATATTTATATTTATATTATATTTATTTATGTGCATGTGTCTGTGTGTACATAGGCCTATATATACATATTTATATATGTTTCTATATTACTGATTTAAGTTTGTACCTGAGACAAATTGCCAGGCGCTCGGCTGGGCTGATGGACTCCCGGAATGAAGTATCCTCCCTGGTAATTTTTGGGCCAACAGCCTGGAGAATCTCATCAAATTCGTGAGACCCGAAAATACTCACGGAAATCTTCCCCGTTTTGGTGTAGACGCATCTCTTGCACTAAACGGTGATACTCGCCGAGATGTTTCCTCAGAGCCAGGTAGTGTTTTACCCACACTGATTTGGAGTATTTCTTTTTACGTCTCCAGTAAATCAGTGCAACAACAAGAGCCTTTATTCTCCGTGCATTTACCATGGTTGAATGAATGAATGATGAATGAAAACATCAAAAATGACCACCAATAATTTTGGAGGGAAAATGTATACAACATTAAAAACAATAATATATATATATTAAATTCATATTTTTTTTAAAACTTATTTATGAATAACCATGACTTTATTAAAAGTATTAAAGCTGTAGTCTACGATGTTGAAAATCGGTCGAGAAAGCCTGAGATGGTTGGGAATTTTTAAAAAACTCATCCCACCCCTCCACACACACACCCCTCCCCTCTGTGCTACCTGATCCCTCCCACCGGGAAACGACCTGAACAACGTCACTCAGTCTGTCAAGCTGTGATCACCGGTAGTAAACATCGGAACAGAGATTTACCATGTGCGATGTCAAAATAGCTCAGAGGTACACATTTGAGTTCACGCTCACGCAAAATTAGCAACATATGCAATGTTCTAAACCCCCCACCACCCCCACCCCCCGAAACACAAACAATAATAAATAAATAAAAGAAATAATACTGTATTACAGCTGCCGTCTTAGGAGGGTACGTTTGGCATACGTTTGCCCTCCTGAGCCTCGTTTACCCTGTTCAAAAGTGCTACCTAAGGCACATTAATTGCATAATTATTAGTTAGTATTGCTAAGTATTGTAATTGTTATAGCAGCACACAGCACATCTTGTTCAAATTCCGATCGGCTCGAACAGAACCCACTAGGCCTACTAAAATATATTCAAGCACTTCAAGAAATATAATTACTTTGACCCGTGATAGGCGATGCTAAACGGCTAACATTCCAATGCCGACCGGCAGCATGAGCATGTTGTCAGACTGATAAAAAGCTATTTATGTAACACCTCACACCATAAAAGTATAAATAAATGCTTACCTGCTCAACAAAAAGTCAGCCGTGACTGTAGGGGCAAGCAGGGGCCGCTTGCTGCTTTCAGTTTGTTTTTTTCTCCATTGCTGAGCTGATGCTACTCTGCTAGCTACCATAGACTGTCAGCTGCTTGCACGCGAAATTTAATGTCGCAGGAGGGGGGCGGGGTGGGGTGCGGTGGGGTGGAGACGCGAGCGCCACGTGGAGTTTCAAGCAGAGCGGGGGATTGGATGAGAGCAGTTGACCAATGTAAGCTGTCCGGCCGGACAGCTTACATTGGTCAATTTCTCTGCGGGTGTACACCCAATAGAGTGAATGGATTTTTTTCATTCTTTTTTCTCTTCATATTGTTAGGATTGTACTGTAGAACCATAACCAGCATCTAAACGAGGTTATTAATAATGAACAATCTTTGAAATCGTAGACCATAGCTTTAAGTGTTTCGGATCAAGTTTTTTTTTTAAGTATTAATAATTCTCAACTTGCGCACACTGATTTGATTGGACTACATTGGAATACATCACATCCGGTCGGCCGGTCGCATACGGTCTATTCGCAGAAGTTCAGATATTTCAACGGATACAAAGCTCAAATCGGATCCGAATTTTCCGCATATGATCGGAACTCTACGCAGCTTCCGCACGACCCTCAATTGGAAATGAATGACTTCCGGTCCGACGGCTATCGTTTGTCGTGCGCAGTGGAAAGGCGGCTTGAGATAGGCTAGATGAGCGCGATCTCATAGCCTATAACATTGTGTAAATTTAATTAACATCTTGTTTTATTATTATATTAATATTTTATATTTTATTATTAGTTATTTTGAGTGTTTGCTCATTCAGTGCCAGCGTCGATTCATCTGTTGAATGAATGGGCTACTGTCGGACTGCCATAGGCTAGTATGTGTTTATGTTGCAGCTTAATTTTGATGGATTGCCGCTGTTTAAGAGCTCATCGACTCCGTTCTGGCCAGTGTTAGGGATGTTGCGTCACAAAGATTATGTTTCCAGCAGGCCACTGTTAATTGCTTTGTTCTGTGGTGAGACTAAACCCACTTCATTGCAAGAGTATCTTGGTGCCCTTGTTCAAGAATTGACAATGCTGAGAGAGGCATTTGTCATAGGCTCAAAAACCTTGTTTCTGAAGGTAAGTTCGGTCATTTGTGATGCTCCTGCTAGAGCCTTTATCAAAAAGGTGAAAGGCCATTCAGGTTATGCAGGGTGTGATAAGTGTTTACAGCCAGGTGTTTATGCTCGTCACCGCATGACATTCCCAGAGGTAAGTGCTGCTGATAGGACTGATGATTTATACTTTACTTAATATAGTATGAAAATATTATTGTCTATAAAGACCAGGAGTACATCAGCTACCGTGAATTTGCAAAGATGGAGACATTCTTTCATTACCCAGTTGATTCTCAAGAAGTAGGAGTTTTTGTAGTGTCAAATTTGTCTTCAGATTTAAAATGTACAAGGCTGAATGACGTATTAAAATATTTCAGGATGCCATTTGGGGAACAGGGCAGTTTTGTTGTCTTTCCCCTTTTACATCTAAAATAACTTTAAATTCCCCCCCAACCCCAACCCTCAGTGTATTTCATAGTGAGCTTCATTAAGACAAATGAAGTGGAGGTGGTGCCAGGTGTGTGGGTAGAAGGAGAGGTTTGTAAATGGCCTAACTACAAACTCGATGCCATGTTGAAGGCCATCAAGAACTGTGAGATGCCTAAGGAGACCTGGACAAGTTATGACATCAGGGTTCTTTACAAAGCAAGTGAGTGTTCACTTTAATCCATTGTTCATGGTTCAAGACTAAATCAAGCCACCTTTTTTATGTATTTCTTAAAATTTAAATGTAACGGTAACACTTTATTTGAAGGTGTTACATAAGAGTGAGCCTTATTAGCATGACGCACATCATGAACATTAATGACACTTTTATGTTTATGACTGGTGTCATTAAGTGTATTTATTTGTTTTTTTGTAATGTAAAGTTGACACTGGGATGCAGACATTACAAGAACCGAATGATTTAATATATAACAATCATGAACTAATCTCACAACACTAATACCGGTTTGGGTAAAGCTTTGTTTTTCACTTGGTTCCCATTCTTGACAGATAGCTTTAGTGAGTCAAGGTTGAAACTTCGCCGGGCAGAAGATGACACAGACCTCCAGTCAGAAGCAGAGGAAAGAGGCCAGAAAAAAGAAAAACCAGGTATGTCGCAAATCTGCTGAATCCAGGATAATGTGTGTTGCACTTAGTTTAGAGACAAACATTATGTAGACAAACTGAGCAAAATCTAAGGCATGTAAAAAGATTTAAGCATTTAAGTTGCCAAATTTCTGTAAGAAGTAGCACTGAAAAAAACAGTATGTGGGGTAGTTGGTGAGAAGCCGTAACTGTGGGATTTAATTTACTTTAAAACCTCAGTTTTATAGAGTTTCATTCATAGATGGGTCTCTTCATAGTAGGCAGTGTAAACGGGCCTTACATGGCTGTAGGGTTGTAAATAATTGTAGTTATTTTTCTCTCTTCAAAGACCAAACCAGCACTTCCTCTCGAGTCAGGAGGAGTCTGATGAGGAGCCTGTGAAGCGCAAACCAGTCCTCCCTAAGGTGCCCTCCATTCCACCTCTGCCGTCACTGTTACATGACGCCATTTCCTCATCAGATGAAATATCTCCGCCAGCTAGTCAACTTGCCTCTCTGCAGCTGTTTCACGCCCTTGGACCTCCTGAGTCGTCCTACTATCTTGCCCCTCAATCGTCTCGCCACCATGGAACTCCTGAGCCATTCCATCTTGCCCCTCATGCTGCTTCTGAGATGGACCTGCACTCTGGTGAGACCTTATGCTCTATTCCCATTTACAATACATTTCTATGTTATAGCTAGCAAGGACTGAACAGTTTTTAAAATGTTCTGGTTTCAGCATTACTACGAGATATCATTACCAAGCAGGAGGTGATGTGTGATATGCAAAGAAATCTGCTGCGGATTGTTCTTCGTGACCCTCAAGGACAGTGTGTGGAGGGTCATGAAGATGCTTCTTCAGAACGACTTGGCCTGCAAAATGAATTGGACAGGCCTCCATGGCAAAACATCATTCCAGGGCCTAGAAGTCAAGAATGTTGTTACAGGTAAAAGTGTTGATTAGATGTACCAGGCAACATTTTTGGGTTCATTTACCAGCTTCGTAGTCACTTCGATGAGCTGCCACCCCTCAATACAGGGTGAATAAAGGCTCTTGGCCGCCTCCAGTGTAGTGGCCACTGTTTTTAGAGGCAAATTCTTTGTTTGTATGTAAACAAAGGGCATAAACGCAGAGAAATGTCTTTGTTTTTCAAAATAACCATGTACGTGTGAAAGGGGTGTTAGTCTATCGTTCGTGTCAGACTACACATTATGATATAGTCTGGCTTGTCAGGCTATGTATACATCTCTTGTGTAAGGTCTGTGCCTGTTTAACTCCATAGTGGTAAAGAAACTGTATGAACAAATTATGCTGTCCCTTTCCCTTAAGTCTGTCACACAAAGTCAACAGAAGAATGGAACTTAACTTAAAGGCCTAAATGAAATTTAAGTTTAAATGGCATTGCCTGTCTTTACTTTGTCTTTAAAAAGTCTTATATTTAAACTCTGAAACCTGCCATGATATCTTTAATTGTTTATGTTTCTAGAAGCCATTCGGAGAAATCCTGGATGCAGAGAATCCACGAACCAGGAGGTGGAGCAATGGTTGAGGCGTTGGTTGTATTTGGCTGGCGATCAAGAGGGGGGTAGGAGGAGGAGAAGCACAGTCCTCCACCACCAGCCACCCACCAACGCATAAAGTCAGGCACACATCAACACATAACGTCAGGCACACACCAACACATAAAGTCAGCCACTCACTAACACAAAGTCAGGCACACACCAACACATAAAGTCAGCCACCTACCAACACAAAGTCAGGCACACATCAACACATAACGTCAGGCACACACCAACACAAAGTCAGCCACCCACCAACACAAAGTCAGGCACACACCAACACATAATGTTATGGTTTAGAAGGAGAGAACCCAATCGCAGACCATTTGCAGACATCAAGGGTTTATTACAGAAAAACAGGGAAAACAAAACCCACGAGGGGGCAAAACAAGACAGGGTAGATATTAGACAGACAAGACTAGGACTCAGACTCAGACAATAAACTAACAGCTAAGACAAGATCAACTCTTCACAAGACTTTCAACAGGTTACTCACTGTAGGTATCACATTGATTGAATAACAATGAACCGGCACAGGACAGCAAACACAAGGGGATTAAATAGGGAGAAACTAATGAGGGAAACAGGTGACGCAATAATGACAAAACGAGGATAACAAGGGGGCGGGGCAAGAGAACGAGACAACACAAGCACATGGCCCCGCAAAAGGCCATGTGTTTGCACATAAAACACGGGTCTGTCATGATTCTGCCTCAAGACTAAAGAAAATCAAGGACACGAGTGCAGAATCATGACAGAACCCCTCCCCTAAGGAGCGGCTTCCAGACGCTCCTCAAGGGAACATTAAACACGGGACATGACGGACTGAGATACAGACACGAACCAACAAAACATGACAAATAACAATAAAGGCATACATGAATAAACAATAACAGGGTTGGGGTGAAAAATCAAAAACAATAAACAAGGCAAAGGAGGTGGAGGAAGCACACAGTTCTTAGGGGGCAGACCAGGGTGAATGGGTGGACTAGGGGTCTTGGGTTGACAGGACGATGGCTGATGGCGAGGGGTCCGGGCAGACTTGGATGGGGACACATGAGGAAAAGTCTTAGGGGAAACAGTCCGGGGTTTAGTGGAGACAGGGGTGACCGGGGAAACAGTCTGGGGAGTAGTGGTGACAAGGGAGACCGGGAAAACAGACTGGAATACTCCATTAGTGGCAGCAGCAACAGACTCAGGCACAGAGGAAACAGAGGAAGACGAAACAGGACTCTTGACGGGGGACAAGGCAGGCGAAGGCGCAGGACACAAGACAGGGGGTGAAACAGACGATAATGGAGCTGGAACAGGGATCTCGGAAGACGATCCGGAATCAACGCTTCTCACTTCAAATTCAGTTGAGGCGTCGAAGGCAGCTGACTGGGGTACGGCGCTCACGGCAGCTGACTGGGGTACGGCGCTCACGGCAGCTGACTGGGGTATGGCGCTCACGGCAGCTGAACTGCGATCATGACTCTCTGCAGTAGACTTGAGATCTGTGCTCTCCGTAGTATTAGGAACAGGGACTGGGGACAAGACAGGACTGACTGGGACATCAAGAATTCTGACAAGACGGGATAAATATTCAGACAGGGTTCTGGCAGCGATGATGACTGGCATCTCCTGGCGAGCTGATACAGACTCTATCACGGCCTTTGCAGCGGAATCGGCCGCTGCTTTCTCTTCAGCAGACACGACTGAAGACTCAGAGACGACATTCACAGTACAAGTCTCTGGAATGGATCTCCCCAACGCCGATTGGGAAACAGCGCATGCAGTAGCGGGCTCTGGGACAGCGCCTGGGACAGCGCTTGCAGTAGTGGGCTCTGGGACAGCGCCTGGGACAGCGCTAGCAGTAGCGGGCTCTGGGACAGCGTTTGCAGTAGCGGGCTCTGGGACAGCGCTTGGGACAGCCAGAGATGAAGGACGAGAGGCTCCCTTCCTCCTCTTTCTCCTTGGCCGCGGAGCAGATGCCATGGACGGACTGGTGACAGGAGAGGGAGGTGAAGCAGGAACTGGGGAGCCCAGCACAGGCAAGGAGGACTCCGGGCAGGAAGACTCCGATGCTGACTCCCACGACGGGTGCCTTCCACGCTTACCATGAAGATTTATGGACGTGGAAGGTGTCTCAGGAGTCACGGCAGGACTGGGTTGGTCCCCAAGTGTAGCGACGGCTAGCAAACGACCCTCAGGGATCACAGGAAGCTTGGCAGAAGGTGGAGAGGACAACCACCATTGTTCCCGGAGCTCCGACTGCCACTTGAGAAGAGACACACTGTCTGCTGGGTTCAATGTTGGCCGGTTCATTCTGTTATGGTTTAGAAGGAGAGAACCCAATCGCAGACCATTTGCAGACATCTCAAGGGTTTATTACAGAAAAACAGGGAAAACAAAACCCACGAGGGGGCAAAACAAGACAGGGTAGATATTAGACAGACAAGACTAGACTAGGACTCAGACTCAGACAATAAACTAACAGCTAAGACAAGATCAACTCTTCACAAGACTTTCAACAGGTTACTCACTGTAGGTATCACATTGATTGAATAACAATGAACCGGCACAGGACAGCAAACACAAGGGGATTAAATAGGGAGAAACTAATGAGGGAAACAGGTGACGCAATAATGACAAAACGAGGATAACAAGGGGGCGGGGCAAGAGAACGAGACAACACAAGCACATGGCCCCGCAAAAGGCCATGTGTTTGCACATAAAACACGGGTCTGTCATGATTCTGCCTCAAGACTAAAGAAAATCAAGGACACGAGTGCAGAATCATGACACATAAAGTCAGGCACACACACAATTCCACTTTGGCCCGTTTCTGGCCACACTTTAACATACACTACCGTTCATAAGTTTGTGGTCTTTCATGGTTTACACAACTAAGTGTGATTTCTAAAACCAAGCTTTGTATCATAAATGTTTTTACATTTTATTTTCGTACATTTTATTTGTATACAATTTTTTATAATTGTAAATGTTTACCTATTTAGGTCATATGTTTATGTTCACAAATTTTCAGCAGTTATGGTTTCCTGGTTTGATTTCTCTTTGAATTGCATGGTTGCTGTTGGGCGCAGATATTGAATATGGGCCAAATTAGTTGTTTTAATATAATCTGGCTGTTAATATAATCAGTTGTGGCCTGTGCTCGAGAGACATCTGGCTTTTCAATGGCGATATTATGGCATGAATATGGGCCAATTTAGGGTCTTCTGGCTCTCGTCTGGTACGGCATTGGCATTTTTCTGGCAGCTTTCTGGGGTGCTTTTGGCAAAACTGTTTGGGCCGGTTTTGGCCCTGCATTCCTGGCGGTATGATTGCCAAAACTAAGAACAGTGTTTGGGCCATAAAAGGCCCGGAACAATTTTGCAATCTGGGTATGTTTTCCCCTGTCTCAAATCAAGCCGTTCGACCTAGTGACGTCACAAAATCGATGCCCCTCCCATGATTGTTGATTGACAGCAGCGTTACAACACAGACCCGCCCCAGCTCGTAAGCGAGCTGTCATCATAGTCCGCGCGTCATTGTTGATACGCTGGAGCACTGTCTATGAGCAGAATGGCGTCTAAGCGATTGAGGTGTTCTGTTCTTGGGTGTAACGAACACAGCAGTCATTTTGATGTTCCTAAATCCGAACCGCTGAAGACGCAGTGGCTGAGTTTGTTTTCGAAGGGATTATTCCCCACGATCAACGTCAATGCTTTCATGTTTGCGCGAATCATTTCACCAGACTCGAGACTGCTTTACAAACGAGGGTCAGTATAAAGCTGGTTTTGCTAAGAAGCTGCTCCTGAAAAAAGGATCGGTACCAACTATTCGTTTTCCTGCTGAACCTCCAGAAGAAGAAGTGAGTGTAACGTTTTATTAACCTTTATATTAATATTTATATTAATCTTTGCAAATCGCTAGCACACTTCACGATGAATGCGGCTGTTTACACTCAGGGTACATTACGGCATGTTTTCTATGTACGACATTCTCAATATAATTCATAATGAACAACACGTTATGGTTATTGTGTTATTGATTTACAAACGGTGTACGCACAGAACAGAGGGGCGGGGTGAGCAAAGCTCATTATCATTTAAAGACACATGCACTTAAACGGCGTGCTGAAAACAGAGCTGTTTTGACCAGGTAAAATTAGTGTTTTCTTACAATACTAATGGGAATTTTTAATTAAAGTATATTACAAACTTTTAATTTAGACCCTAAAGAATCTTATTAGCTTGTACAAAAATGGCATTATATGACCCCTTTAATTAGTGCTGTCAGTTAAACGCGTTATTAACGGCGTTAACGCAAACCTATTTTAACGGCGTCAATTTTTTTATAGCAAGATTAACGTTCTTTTTGGCCTAGCAAACTTTGTAGTTTTTTTCACATGCTGTTGCAACAACTAACGTTAGAAAAACTACAACAGCACACCAGATCTAGCTAGACCGGAAACAAAACAACAGGCACGCCGCACACACTTGTTTGGGCTTGCGAGCCGGCCAAAGAGTAGTAGGCCGAAGGGGGTTGCACACTGGACGAGAAGCGAAGCGCAGCGCCGCATCTTTAAAACTCGAACACATTATTCTCTATGAGTGTACATGGCGGCGCCATCCGGCGTCTGTCCCTAGCGCCCAGCATCGGCTCAGGACCTTGTTCACAATCCTGCCGCACCACAGAGCGCCATTTACATAGTTTTATATTAAATATACATTTATTTGTCTCAAATCGTCGTTGATGTATATACTGACTTCACCCTGTGCTGCAATATACATTCAGTTTTACACTCATTTACAGAAATCAGCAGCTTGAATGAAAATTGCTAATGTTATCGGATCAGGAGATATTCTCAATTCATTCAGTTAACGGACACTCTGAGGTAAAGTGTTCAGACTGCAGACTAAGCAACGATTGTATTTAATTGTACAGTACAGTCATAACATAGTACAGACATTATCTTAATTCCATGATGTCCTTAAACATAACAATATTGCTGGCCATAAACTGAGAAAGTGTGCGTCCGGTGTGCGATAGCTCGAGTTGTCATACACGCTGCACTTCTCGTCCGGTGTGCGACCCCCTTAACGCTGCGCTTTGAGTGGATGGCGAGCGCGAGATGCCGAAATGGATGCAAACAAGATTCTGAATAGAAAGTTTACTTTTAAAAAGTCGCCAAATGGTTCCCTTGACAAGACCAAATTGATCTGTGTGTTTTGTCGTTGTGAACTGAGCGATCATCGCAGCACGTCCAGTCTGAAACACCACTGGACGCGAATGCGAATTCTCTGATGCGATTATTTGCTCCGAGTGAGAGTGTTAGTGTGAAATTGAACACTACAGTATATGCCAATGTTGTTTTCAATAAAAAAACATTTGCACAAAGCAAGCCGATCCACTTTTCCATGTTGATAAGAGCATTAAAATGAGAAAAAAATAATGGGACAAAAAGAAATCAAGGAACATTTAGAATAGATAAAAAATGTGCGATTAATTGCGATTAACTGCGAGTTAACTATGACATTAATGCGATTAATCACGATTAAATATTTTAATCGTCCGACAGCACTAATATTAATATAATATTAAGATAAAATAATATTAAGAAAAGTTTGTTTTGGTTTGGCATTAATGGATTTGTGTGTGTGTGTGTGTGTGTGTGTGTGTGTGTGTGTGTGTGTGTGTGTGTGTGTGTGTGTGTGTGTGTTTGTGTCATTTCTTCCTCGATGCCAGTCAGGATGATGTATTATTTGAGTCAGAGAGTGAAGGAGAGCATGAGGAGGATGTAGTCCATCCCTTACTGAGTCTTTGTGTAACTGGGCTGTCAGTTATGGTGTGTCTTTAGTGGCTTTGACTGCCCTTTTAAGTATCCTGAAACTTCATCATCCTTATCTACCAAAGGATGGCAGGACTCTCCTAAAAACAACAACTTCATATAGTATCCAAAATGTTGCTGGTGGTACATATCATTATTTTGATATTGTTAAAGCTCTTTCCAAAACCTTGGAAAAAATCTGGTCTTCGGTTCCAGATAAGAATGAATTCAGAATTCAGCTGAACATGGATTACCTCTGTTCAAAAGTTCATCATTGCAGTTTTGGCCCATTCTAGGGTTACTGCAGGATTATACAAAGAAACCAGTTGTTATTGCTCTGTTCTGTGGTAAATCAAAGCCAACATCACTAACCGACTATTAAAAAGATCTAGTCAGTCAATTGCAAGAGTTAAGCAATGGATTTTTCATGAATGGAAAGCAATTTTTCCTAAAAATCACATCTATCATCTGTGATGCTCCAGCTAGAGCTTTCATTAAGGGAATTAAATCACATACTGGTTATTCAGGTTGTGATAAGTGCATCCAATATGGCGTGTACATTAGCCACAGAATGACCTTTCCTGAGGTCAACAGCCCGTGTAGGACTGATGAGTCTTTCCTCAACATTTTGGATGAAGAACATCATCTTGAAGCTTCACCTTTTAAAGATGCAGGAATTGGCATGGTTTCATGCTTCCCACATGATTACATGCACCTTGTATGTCTTGGTTTTATGCGAAAACTGCTGGATTTATGGCTTGCTTCCGGGCCTTTATGCTGTCGTTTGTCTGCGCGCCAAAGTGTTTCGATCTCAGATGCTCTCATTAGCTTGAGACGGACTTTGCCAGGAAACCTAGGCAAATCTCAGAGAGACTTAGGTGGAAAGCAACAGAACTGCGACAATTTTTGTTATAGCTCTCTGTTTTCCTCAGTCACCTTGTCTAGCATATTACATAAACCATTTACATACTCTATCCTGGCACTAGGTGGCCTATAACAACAGCCAAGAATAATCGGTTTTAAATGTGGAAGTTGTACCTGTAACCATAACACTTCAACATCATCAACCATTAAGTCATGTCTCAGTTTAACAGGGAAATGATCCCGTATGTAAATGGCCACACCACCTCCAAACCTGTTTCGATCATTTCTATAAATTGAAAACCCCCCTATATCAACATCTGATGTGTCTATGAAGTGATCCAGATGAGTTTCAGAAATCATAAGTATGTCTATTTTGTTTAATTGCAAAAATAAAGACAGGTCTTGAATTTTGTTCCTTAGACTACATATATTAATATGAGCAAGGATTAAACCTTTAGGTAGTTTATTTATACTGGTCATCTTAGTTGAATGGTAAATAAGTCCTATATTATAATCTAGTTGAATATCTTGTACCCTAAGTTATTTTATCATCATCAAGTAGACTACATACATATAAGTCCTGCACACAGACACACATGCATGTACACAAACATATATAAAATTGAGCTTTAAAGCTCATTAGGCCTATAACTGACTTTGTCCAGCCCTTGGGGTGATGATCAGTTTATCATACTTCAAACTCGCTTTATCACCTCTCTCTCTGGCAGCTTTCACCTTCGGCCACAACTCTTTCCTCCTCAGTTGCACAGCTTCAGAGAAATCTTCGTTAATGTAGATCCTAGTGCCCTTTAATTTCTTGGCAGAAGAAAGAATCAGCTCTCTATCTTTAATGCGAAGAAGTTTGACAACAATTTTCCTTGGCCTTCCCCTCTCCTGAAACTGACCAAGTCTCTGGGCACGCTCAATGTCCATGTTTATTCCATCTAAGCCCAAGTTTTTTTAAAGCATTTCTCGCACCTTTTTCTCTGATTCACACCAATTCTCTCCTTTCTCGTCAGCAATGCCATCAATTAAAATATTTGTTCTCCTGCTCTGGTTTTCAATGTAGTCAAGCTTGTTGAACATTGCATCCAATTCCTGCTTGGAAGTAGTAATATTTGTCTCAAATGCCCTTATCTTTGCCTCAATCACAGTACATCCCATCTTCTCCTCTTCAAGCTTTGTTTGGGTAAATTCCAAGCTGGTCTTCAGCTCCTGTACATCTCTGATAACACCATCCAATCTTTTGTTAGTTCCATCCATAATCAGCTGAATGAAACATTTGAAGTTATCTTGCTGCTGCAATAACATATCTTTATAGATCCCTCTCTGCTGCTCCATTAACTGGGAGAGTACACTCATTGTAACAACAGCATCCTCCTCACAAGGAGATGTTTTAGCATTTTTAGGAGGCATGATGTGTCTTACCAGGATGTACCAGAAGTTGATGAAAGTTGCAAATGTTGATGGTGACCGATCTGTTTGTCAAGGTCCTAGTAGGCCCAAAAGCCCATCAACTTGGGCTACAGCACAAGCTCAGCGGATAGTGGAAATATTATCCCCAATATTGAGACGCAATTTAAATAAAATGCAACTTGAGTCAATTAACCACTAAATTTGAGAATACCAGAAAGGATTCAGAAGATTTTTGTTAGATTCTAAGAGGCCAGGTTCTCAGAGAAAACTCCTATGACTCGGATACGAGAGAAAAGAGTAATTTTATTATACACACAAACACACATATATGGGTATATATACACACACTTTGATAGAACACAAAATCTATATTTTATTTTTACAAAAAGAGGATTTAAGGATACAAAGTATCTTGTGACACAAATGGTGTTCCAACATAAAATTACTCTGGTAGGAGAGGAAAAAGCATATAAACATACATAGACATATGTTTAATATGTATATATACAAAAATAAAACACAAAATCTATAATCAACCGTCACAATAAAGCGTTTGGGATATGAAAATGTTTTGTGATATGAATCTCTAGGCATGAATAAATAAAATAAATGAATAATTATACAAGAGATTATTTTTCCTTTCTGCTTATTCCCTCCTTCATTTCTCTTACACATTTCACTGTTTTTTCTAAATAATTTTCCACACTGTTCTTGAGTAGGATTTCCATTTAGGAAGGAAAGGTTAGATTTTTTTGTGAAAAGAGGGTATATTCCCATTAAATCACACATATCCCATTTCTTTAAAAATTAAAAAACACATTCAAAGTTAAAAAAGACAGACTTTAAGTTAAAAATAGACAGATCTGAAGTTAAAAACAACTCATTCCAGCTGAAAACCAGTTTTATAATATATTTACCACATACACACAAATTCATTTGGATACTAAAATTATTTTACATAACCCAAAATGAGCATTCCTCAACTAAAGTACAGATTTTAGAATTTAAAAACAAATAAGTATATAATTAAGAATCTAAAAACAAACCTAAAAAAAGTTGTTCAGAAAATCATCTTACCTTAATGACAATTGATTGAGATCTTGGGATTATGTCAAAAATGGTTTGGGAATAAAAATATGTGCTTTTGGGATATAAATAAATATTCCCTTTGGTGAGAAACAGCCACATTCCACGGGACGAACGATGTTGATGACGTCATCCGATGTCGTCCCACAGTCGAGCACTTTAAAAATTATTTACAACGCACACAACACATATACAAGAATATTTTCACATCCACACGATAGAGTATAACTTCAGCTACATCCACAGACCATTTTGGAAATATTTAGTTGAATATTGGATTTTATATCACCATTTGTCTTGCTGAGACGTTGAGTTTCACTCTTGCTCGACCGGGTGCAGAGGAGAGAGTGACCTAGTTTCACTAAAAGTCGATATACTCTCTTATAATAACTCTTTTCACAAAAATCTTTTTCTACAACTATTCTTACACTTACTTTCTACTAATTCGCCGATTTGGATTTCTGTTTTTGTCTATTTGAAGCTTAATTAGCCTGCTCGCGAACATTATAGTTTTTTTCAAACAGGAATCCATATAAGGGCGGCGCGCATGAGCGCGTGCACACTCCTCTCACTTCACTTTGTGATTGTGCAGACACGATTTCGCTCTCTCTTAAACGTCGATTTCCAAAAGGAAAACTACTCAAAACAACTTTATTATAAAATATATCGTACATATTATGATATCTCCCTATTATGATATATTTTTCTCATTTTAGTTTTCCTTTACATAAGCCTGCCTGATATAACATATATCGAAACGTCGCTAAGGCTTGATCTTTTTTCACTTTCTCTTTTAATTTTATGATTTATATTATTTTTATTTTGGGATTGATTGAGATACTGTGAGGATGAATGTCTTTAGTGATCGTGTGAGACAGAGAGATACCCCAGCAAACAAGCTCCTTTGGGGCCCGAACTGTGGGCAGCCCACTGTGGGCCCAGATACCGGCGTGAAATGCAGGGCACATGTGGGCCCCATCGGGACAGCCCAAAGTGTGGACTGACTGTGGGCTAGCCCACACTAAGTAGAGTGGGCCCCCATTGGGGCCAGTTGTGGGCCCACAGCAAACCCCTTAGGGACCCGTGTGGGACCACTGTGGGCAGCCCACTGTGGGCCCAGATACCAGCGTGAAATGCAGGGCACATGTGGGCCCCATCGGGACAGCCCAAAGAGTGGGCTGACTGTGGGCTAGCCCACACTAAGTAGAGTGGGCCCCCATTGGGGCCAGTTGTGGGCCCACAGCAAACCCCTTAGGGACCCGTGTGGGACCACTGTGGGCAGCCCAGATACCAGCGTGAAATGCAGGGCACATGTGGGCCCCATCGGGACAGCCCAAAGAGTGGGCTGACTGTGGGCTAGCCCACACTAAGTAGAGTGGGCCCCCATTGGGGCCAGTTGTGGGCCCACAGCAAACCCCTTAGGGACCCGTGTGGGACCACTGTGGGCAGCCCAGATACCAGCGTGAAATGCAGGGCACATGTGGGCCCCATCGGGACCAGTTGTGGGCCCACAGCAAGCCCACGCTGTGGGCAAAGTGTGGGTATACTGTGGGTACATTGGGTTAAGTGTGGGCATACTGTGGGAACACTGTAAAAAGTGTGGGCATACTGTGGGTACACTGGGAAAAGTGTGGGCATACTGTGGACAATGCAAAGATGTATTGTAATATACCCGTGGCCTTAACAAACAACAAGATTAGTTTGGTTGTACTTTGCATTTGCCACAATACATGCAAAATAATTGCACTTGTTGAAAGTTGAAGTAGTACATTATAAGTTATGTGTTTCAAATAATTTCATTTATTCACAGTCATGTATAGTATAATAAATAAATAAATAAATATATATATATATAAATAAATAAATAAATATATATATATATATATATATATATATATATATATATATATATACACACACAATACATTACCGTTCAAAAGTTTGGGGTCAGTAATTTTTTTTAAATACTTTTGAAAGAAATCCCTTCATCTCATCAAAGCTGCATTTATTTAATAAATACATTAAAAAGAGTAATATTCTGAAATATTGTTGCAACTTAAAATAACTGTTTTCTGTTTGAATCTATTTTACAAAGTTATTATTCCTGGGATGTTAAAAAATAATAATTTATTACAGTAGCCAGCATCCAGTCGTCAGCATGTAAATCGTGGAAAAAAAATCAGGAACGTTTGAACAGAACTGTCAAAAGAGCAGCATTTATTTTAAATAGATTTTGAGTCTTTTGTCTTCAGAGTCCTCAAGTCCTCTGGTTCTTCTGCTCCTTCCACCATCCCAGTCTCTTGCATTATGATTTAACAGGATCAGGATCAACCCCTTCGGATGCTGCGGCCAGGCTGTTTTTTGTGTCAGTTTTTTCTCTAAAGTGAGAAAAAAACGACAACAATTGAAATGTTAACATACATGTTTTTACAAAAAAACAAAAACAAAAACAAGGGTTGTTCCAAGTGTAATTTATATATGACTGGAGAAACCTGAGAATAATTTGAGTTCCGGAAAAATAGTTACAGGTGTTTATTATTATTAAAAACAGATTTAGGCGGTGTTGTTGAAAGAGAAACATACAGAGAGTGAACCAATTAAGGGCATGATGAAATAAGAGCATGAGAACAGTTTACTAAAATTATCAACACAACGTAAAGAATAATTTTGTCAACTTGTACTCACACTCATGTCATTCCAAACCTGCATGATTTCTTCTGTGAAAAATGACTCAAAAAGTCAATGGGATCCAATGGGATTTTCATTGTATGAACAAAACAGATTAAACATAATTCAAAATATCTTCTTTTGCATTCCACAGAAAAAGGTAAATAATACATGTTTGGAACAACATGAAGAACAATCCTTTTAATGTCTTTATCAATAAATCATTGATAGATTTAACTTGCAGCCTGAATATGTCATTTTTATAATTAAAAAAATAGAGGGAATGTGTCTGATGGTCAAATGAGTACTTACACAGAAAAAGAGTGACCTGTGCCTGAGTGGCTCTTTTGGGTTTATTATTTAGCTGTTTGAGACACATCACAATTAACTGAAGAAAGTTTTGACACATCCAACTGTTTACTTCATCAATGCATTGGCACAGGGAGTCAATGGGGCTGTAGTCGTTTGGCGATAGGGCTAAGTAGATCTGTGTGTCGTCTGCATAGCTGTGGTAAGAGATTTGGTTCTTTCTCATTATTTGGCTCATTGGGAGCATATACAGGTTGAACAGGAGTGGCGCAAGAATTGAGCCTTGAGGGACTCCGCATGTCATGGATGTCCACTCAGACTTATGGTCTCCTATACTCACATAATAACCTCTCCCATCTAAGTATGACCTGAACCATTTTAGGACAATCCCAGAAAGCCACACCCAGTTTTCCAGCCTGTCCAGAAGTATGTTATGATCGACAGTGTCAAATGCAGCACTGAGGTCGAGTAGTACCAGCACTGATGATTTGCCTGAATCAGTATTTAAGCGAATATCGTTTATTATCTTTATGAGCGCTGTCTCTGTGCTGTGGTGCGGTCGGAAACCAGATTGAAAAGGGTCAAAGTATCCATTCGAGCATAAGAATTTGTTCAGCTGATTGAAGACAACTTTTTCTATGATCTTGCCTATGAAAGGAAGATTTGAGATCGGTCTATAGTTGCTTAATATGGTCTTATCCAGATTGCTCTTTTTCAGGAGGGGCTTGACAACTGCAGTTTTTAGGGAGTTTGGAAAACTCCCCGAGAGAAGTGAAGCATTTACCACTTCTAGAAGATCTGCTTCTAAACTGTTTAACACACTTTTGAAAAATGATGTGGGAAGTGTGTCAAGAGCGCAGGTTGATGTTTTAAGGTGCTGTACGGTTTCTTCCAAAATTTTGCCATCAATTTCTTTGAAATCAGACATAGTAACTACTTTCTCAGGTGGTCTGATCTGTCTGACCCCAGTGCAACTCAAGGATGTGCTGATCACCTTTCTGATATTATTGATTTTCTCAGAGAAGAAAGAAGCAAACTCACTGCACTTGCTGTCTGAGAGCATTTCACTGGGAATCTGGCTTGGGGGGTTTGTCAGTCTCTCTACAGTAGCAAAAAGAGTGCGTGTGTTGTTTAAATGGCTGTTTATAATATTTGAGAAGAAAGTCTGTCTAGCTTTGCCCAGTTCCATATTGAAAGCATGAAGGCTGTCTTTTTAGGCAAAACAGTCAAACTCTGAGGTAATTGTTGATAACAGTTCAGTAAAGTCCTCAGCAAAGGACAGACATTTCACATTGAACTGTTAGTGTATTCTGTTGTCATTTATCTTTTCTTATCTTTTTTCCACTCAACTTGCATTTCACTACATTTTTACACTGACTACACATACACTGACAACCAAACATGGATGCTACTCCTCTCTCTCCATCCACTTTTGTGGAGATGGAACCACCAGATGTTGCTACCCCAGTCTGGCCTCCTGCACTCCGTCCTCCACTTCCTTCAACTGGACCCCTTCATGCTCCTCTCCCCTTCACTCCCACTCAAGCCAGCACCACTGACTTTCCAGGAACCCATGTGCGGTTTGCAACTTCACCACTAGCTGGCAGTACTCCTGTTCAACCCTTCACCTGGGAACAGGAACCAAATGGCGACTCCATGCAGATATGTACATCACCCGGGCCTTCATCTCTATCTTCAGTGGCACAGCAGGACTTGCCTAGCATCCTATCAACTCCTGGAAAAGGAATGCATCAACTCACTCAAGTTAAAGGAAACTGGGACACGTTGACACAACATATGCAAACCCATGAGAAAACCATTGGTGAACTTGCCAAAGAACTTAAAACCATGTCTGCACATCACAACAGCCTGATTTCTAACCTTGCTGATAAACTCAAGCACAACCAACAAGAAGTGCTTTCCCACATTTCTGAAAGTAAGAAGCATGTGAAGGAAGAGACTGATCAACTCACTAAATCACTTAAAGTTACAATTTCTGATGAACTTCTTACTACATATGTATCTGAAGTGCGGTTCATGATTGACCAACTTCAAGTGTAGCTTCAGCAAGACATCAAATCCTACCTGGTAACCCATCAAAGAAATTGTGACCAGTTGTCTACAGAGCTCACCCAGTGCACCCAAACCACCAACGCACTGTGTGCAGCTGTAAAAAGCTTACAAACTGAACTGGAGAAAAGACTCGAAAATCAAGAGAAACAAACGATTACTACAGTCCAAATGAGATTACTCACCTTTACCTCTTAACGCTCCAGTTTCATCTGTATCACCAGTGACTGCTCCATTGTTTCCGACCACTCTTTGCTTTCTGCTCCTGTCGTAAAGAGTGATCATCTTAAGATTACATTTCCTAATTTTGGGAGACAGTCAGATGACATGGACCCCTTGCTCTATCTAACTCGATGTCAGGATTTCTTGGCGTTACATCCTCTTACTGATGCTGACATGCAGCTGAATGCTGACATCCTGGCCACTTTCCGGACTGTCCTTTACGGTACTGCCCGGGACTGGTGGGAAGTTGCACGATCCTCAATAACCTCGTGGGAAGAGTTTGAAGCTGCTTTCCTCTCTGCTTTCCTCTCAGAGGATTATGAAGATGAGCTGGCTGAAAGGGTAAGGACAAGAACACAGGGAGAAAAAGAGAGCATTAGAGACTTTGCATTTACATACAGAGCTCTCTGCAAAAGGTGGAAGCCCACCTTGACGAACAGTGAATTGGTGAAAATGATTTTAAAAAATATGAACCCCTACCTTGCAAGCCAGATTCGCAGTCGGGTGAACAGTCGATGAACTTGTGAAATTGGGCCAACAGCTGGAAAAAGACTACGAACAACAACTGCAATATGAAAAACGTGTGAGTTCTAAGCAACCCCTATCCATGCCTCACAGACCTATTTCCAACCGCCTGGCAGAGAAGCCTTTAGTGCAATGCTGGCGATGTAAAGGCCATCACTCACCTGGCAGATGTCCTCACTTTGTCTCTTCTCAGTCCCAGTCACCTCAGTCCACCAGCCAACACCCTTCCTCCAATAGCAAGCGGACAACATTTCCAGGTCCCTCCGTCCGCTGGGGGTCGGTTAAACTTAAACCCCGAACCACCTCAGCAGGGGCAAGGACCTGTGTGGTCTCCCCCAGGGGGGGTACAGAGTCTTTGCAATGTTTCTCTTTGCGGATTTTTTTGCTAGGTCTTTGATCTAGAGGGAAAGTCTCTGTCAATTGGATAAGAGGGAGCTCTGGTACCTGTGTGGGTTGAGGCTCCACCTCTCGCGCACCCCTCACCTCCTGGACTGGAGGGGGTACAGAGACCTGTAGGGTGTGAGGCTCAACAACCGGTGTGGGTTGGAGCACTTTTGAGGATCTGCTCGAGGGACTTCTTCATCGAGCGCCCAATCCCCTCTAGTTAAAAGACCCGGAGAAGTCTGAATCTCAATAGTGTTCAATATCGTGGGAGGTCGAATCAGTGAGTCAGTGGTTACCCATGGCGGTGTTTGTGTTACCCGTGGTGGTGTTTTTGAGAAGTTAGTGATCTGTGTGGAAGTATGTCCACCTCTTGTCACTACCTCTGCATAGGTCAGAGCCCGCGTTATCTCTGTTCAACATGCAGAAGAAGGACCTGGCGTTTCCGCCATGATGAGGGCTTCCGCCTGCTGAATCGACTCAGTAGTGATTCGAGTATGGAAATTTCTCCTCGCCCAGCCAGCGGCTATCTCGAATGCTTTTGGCCACTCGTGGTGGTTACTCTGTGTGCGAATATTTTGTAGTGCTTCATCGATCAAGGTCTCATAATGTTGCTCTAGGATGAGTTGTGTTTTGAATGCCCAATTTTTGGCATTACCCTCGAGTTTAGTTTTGACCTCCTCACCAGGAAACGCTGGTCTAATCGTATTGGTAAGCAGCCGCGCGAGTCGCTGGAAAGTAACTGGCTGGTTGTCTGTAACCTTAGTTGTTACATTGTTCAAGTGGTGTACGAGTCTAATGATGTCATAAAAGCATTTCATTGTGTTTTTTAGTGCTGGCTGGGCTGGTATGTAGTCATTCCTTTGTGTGGATCTTTGAGTTCTCCCCTCGGTTCGGTCATTTCTATGAGTAAAATACCATGGGGTTCTATCTCTTTTCCTTTTTAGAGTAGTAGTAGGTCTATCAATCGAGATATCAATTTCTCTAAAATACCCTCCACGATTTACAAAAGAGACTCTTTTGTTGATGTTCTGTTGTTTCGAGTTAGAACGTGGAGGAAAACTATAAGTAGAACTACTTCTTTGAAATTGTACTGAGGGTCTCGAATCTGAACGAGAGTGACTAGAGTAAGTCTGTTGTCGAGGAGGAGAACAATCCTCCTCGATGTTATCTTCAAAAAATTCACGCCGTGCGTGCTCATTTGACTCAAAGAAAGGAGAAGTTCAACTAGGTGGTTTTGTCCCACGTCGCTTTCCATTATTGTTTCTTCTCTGTCTTTTTCTTATGATGGGAGGCTTATGTGAGCCTGCACTCATCTCATAATTTATGGGAGGCCTGTTTGGGCCTGCAACCATCTTATAGCGTCTGGGAGGCCTGTTTGGGCCTGCAACCATCTCATATCGCTCAGAGTAGCTGGGAAACCTGTCCGGGTCTTCAACCAGTCTAAACTCCTCATCGTGAAACACATTAGGCCTCTGGGAGGACACAGGCCTGTGTCCTCTGGCGGTGTTTCTGAATTCCCTCACACTGTGACCATTTCTATGGTCAAACAATTGGGAATTTCTAATCATGTTTCTTCCCCTTTCTGTCAAATAAATATCTGTATCCCTGGCACGAGCCCGTGCATTTGAAAGAGGATAATTATTTTTAGTTCTGTTTAGAACAGGAGAACTGCTGGAGAGTCTGATCTTATAGTGTGGAGTCCCAGCAAACATGCCAGTGTGGGCCCACTGTGGGTAAGTGTGGGTTTTCTGTGGGACAGTGTGGGCAAGGGTAAACCCTTTCGGGCCCCATGTGGGCTTTCTGTGGGCAAGCCCATGTGGGGCCCATAGCAGTTTTGCCCATTTGGGCCCCCATTAGGATCTACTGTGGGCAACCCACTGTGGGACTGCCCACAGAAAACCCACACGGGCCCCCAGTGGGTTAGCCCATGCGGGGCCCATAGCAGTTTTACCCATTTGGGCCCCCATTAGGATTTACTGTGGGCAACCCACGTGTGTGGCCCCCAGTGGGTTAGCCCATGTGGGGCCCATAGCAGTTTTGCCAATTTGGGCCCCCATTAGGATTTACTGTGGGCAACCCACTGTGGGACTGCCCACAGAAAACCCACACGGGCCCCCAGTGGGTTAGCCCATGTGGGGCCCATAGCAGTTTTGCCAATTTGGGCCCCCATTAGGATTTACTGTGGGCAACCCACTGTGGGACTGCCCACAGAAAACCCACACAGGCCCCCAGTGGGTTAGCCCATGCGGGGCCCATAGCTGTTTTTCACTGTGGGGCCACCATGAGGGTTTACTGTGGGCAACCCACCATAACAGTACAGTTAAATCATTGTTTTAAGATTAGAAGCTCAGGGTTAATCAAACTATTTTAATGACCCTGTAAAATGTCATAAATGTTATTTCATTCAACAGTCAATCCCATACTTAACTAAAACTGCACACAGTCAACAAGATAGCAAGACAAGTACTATCTTTACCTGTTTGCTTGTTGCAGCTGTTCCCAGACAGACTGATAAAGTCAGACAGACCACCCAGTTAACACAGAACATTCCCCTAACGTTAGTTTTTGGTTCCGGTTTGGTTATTTTTTTGGGAACCAAATACTAACGTTTGGGGAACATTCTTTTTTTGGTTTTATTTTACTTATAGAGAATGTATATTTTTAAGTTATTATGTTGCATAATTGATCTCACTGAGGTTATAATTAAACAGGTTTTATTAAAATAGGAACAAATGGAACAAACCAAAGTTTTCAAGATATTTTATCTGATTATCAAATAATTCCCTTCATCAATTCTATGTTTATGTAAATGCTGCGTGACTTTTACGTGTTTTAATGGGCGCTCGCGCTGAACATTCGAGCCGCATTTGAACTGGAGCGGAGGCCGTTACCATGGAAACGGGACGACAGCTCAACTGACACAAGCAGTAACTCCGTCTCTCACTGTTGTTTTCACTACTTTCAGGTAAGTTTAGTCCCCAAACTTACACAAATAGTACATTCAAATGCTTCTGACACATTCTTTCATGTAAATGACACGCTTCCGTTGAATATTTACTTTATAGAACTGATTTAGTGTCTTCAGGAAAAGTCCGCTAGCATCTCATCCGTTAAGTTAACAGCAGCAGCTAACTGTTACGTTACTAGCTAGAGGCAGGTTTACTTGTGCTGTAATTTAGGCTTTTAATCTCATTGTATGTGTACAGTATATGAGAGATTTTGATAGTATTGTAAAGGTTTTGCTGGCAATTTCCAAATGTGTGAATGAAAGTAAACTAATTTATTTAACTTAAAAATATTCACTATACGGTTAATTCATTGATTTCACATGACGTCACATGACTCACACCATTATAGGAACGTCCACCTGGAGGGCAAATTAAAGGAGTGCTATAATGCCAGTTGTGCCTAGTATTAACATGAATATACAATACAGTAAGCCTAGTTTGAACCAGTTTAAGATTCCTATTAATTAATTTTATACTCGTATGGCCAACTCTCTCATTATTAATAAATGGTAACACTTTATAATAAGGTTTCATTTTGTTAGCTTTAGTTAACATGAACCAACAATTAGTGAACAATTACTTCTACAGCATTTATTAATCTTAAAGTTAAGATCAACATTAAATACTGTATTTGAAATGTTGTTTGTCCTTTCTCTTTTCAGTATTTATTGCAGTCTAATCCTGATTGCAGAATTGAGCTCCAACCCCAGTTAAGCAGACCTGAACCAGTTGATCGAGGTCTTCAGGATCAGCAGACACTACAGACAGGCTGGAGCTAAACTCCTCCATGACCAGGACTGGACACCACTGCTGTAAGTGATCCATCTAGTCATGTTCAGAACATTTTGCAGTGGATCTCAGCTCTGGCCCTTGAGGACCACTGTCCTGCAGACTTTAGCACCAACCCTGGTCCAGCACGCCTGGACAAGCTAATCAAGCTCTTTTGGTTAAAAGAGCAAGTGAGATTGATCAGGTCTGGACATAAACTGCAAGACAGTGCACTTCGAGGACCAGAGATTGACTATTAATTAGTCAATAATCACTGATGAAAAAATAATCATTTTTATTTGTATAGATTTATGCAATATTTGACTAATATTCAGTTGTCTTCTCTCTTTTGTCCTTAAAGGTGCATTGCGCAACATTTCATGTTAAAAATACCCGTTTTTCTAACCCAATACATGCTTAACCTGTTGCAGGGTGGCCGCGGGTCCTTAAAAAGTCTTAAAATGTCTTTAGTAAAGTTTTCCTAATAAAAGGCCTTAAAAAGTATTAAAATGTCTTAAATTCAGATTCGATAGGTCTTAAATATTTCTGGTCACGTTACCGCTAAAATTTCTCCAGTCTGACGGACCTAATGTCCGTCAAATAACCAAGCATCGAATCGCGAGAATGATTCAGATTTTATTACATAAACAGCTATTGATAATGATAATGTAGGCTTTTTCTGGTAACGCTGTTTCGTTATTTCAAATGTAGGCGCGTTGCGCGTGGCAAGCGCGCTCATAATGTAAGAGACGCCGGCGCGACCACAACATTGCCCAACATCAAATGTGCAAACGTAATGCAAGCGGAACGAAACTGCTCGTTATTGTGTGGTTGAAGGACCGTTTATCAGTTTGGACCAGTGCAGCGCGAGCCGATGGTGATCATGCGACACTGTTACTACACAGCGCTAATAAGAGATGCGGTAAAGAAAGCATTTTAATTCGCCACAGAACTGACAGAAGTAATATCATCGCTGCGAGATCTAGTGAGACGCATTCATATTTCTCCATTATTAACGGATCAAACAGCGCTGACGTGGAAACCAGGAAGAAACATTGTGCCACCATGGATGAACTATCAGTGTCCACAGATCAGCAACATTTACCATGGATTTACTGTAGAAACTGTAACCATGGACGTTTGGCAGGAATAGTAGGCTATAATGCCTTCAAGTAACACGCCGGTTTTATTTTGACATTATGAATACAATTGCTGCCCTCAAATGTTAATCGGAACTAAAATAAATCGTTTATAACTACTACAATATGACATTTCATTTTTTCCAAGGAGCTGTTTTGTTTTATATGCTCCTAAGAAGAGTCAGTTATAGCTCTAGAATTGCTCAAAGTAAAAAAAAAAAAAAAAATTAATACTTTATGATGTTAGTTTTAATATAAAAAAGAATAACAAATTTAAATCAAGGAAATTTCTCTGGCATTTATTTCTTTATGCTGTATCAAAAACGTACCGAACCGAACTGTGACAAGTGTATCGTATCGAACTGAACCGTGAATTTTGTGAACCGTTACACCCCTAATATACGCATGTAATATAATGTGTATATCCATCACAGGTTTGGTCTTAAATTTCATTCAAAGTGGCATTAAAAAGGTCTTAAAAAGTCTTAAATTTAACTTGTTCATATCTGTAGACACCCTGTGTTAACCGTTGCCAGTGCGCCCGCGCACTGAAGCGTTATTTATTTATTTAATTCAAAATTACTATCAGATTTAATGTTATACCTTGACAAACTATACATAATTAAAAAGATATAATACTCAAGTTTCAGTATTTGACCACTATTGTATTCTGAGAAACTCATAGTGACAGTTATGTCTTAATTTGTGTCAGGAGTTATGAAATGAAAAAATGAGTCGATACCTTTAATATGAATTATGCGCGTCAGCCGCTTTCATTCATAAAAAACTCCGTGCTGTCGTCATGACAGCGATACACAAAACAACGTCCCTCAGGGCTTTAGCTCAAAAATGTGCAGATTTGGAGAAATATTGATAGATTCTCATAGATTTACATCATATTTCTATAGACAGGAATAATATTTATTGAATTTATACCCAAATGCGTCGATGTAATCTTTATGAGCATTTGGTATTCCGATACTGTGTTTTTTAATTCATACCAATAGCCTGAGGGCGCTACATGCACAATAATAGTCCATATATGGAACATGAAGAAGAGCCATGACCATGTGACATTCTAGGACAGGGGTGGGCAAACTACGGCCCGCGGGCCACATACGGCCCGTTAGGCTGTTTAATCCGGCCCGTCGAGTATTTAAAAGCTTTTCTAAAGATCGCATTCATTTAGCCTTTTTCTTGCAATACTTTGCGTTATATATATATATATATATATTGCGTTGCATATATTTGACAATCGGAATATCAGATATTTCATGCCATAGCTAACAAATGTAAAGAAAAAATGACATAAAAGCAGATCATCATTCATTCAGAGCTGTTGTGGCTGCGGTGTGTCACGTAACAAGCGATGATGCGTCACCATGGAAACCAAGTACAAACGGTCGCTTTGAAGCACTCACGCTGAGGATTCAGCCGAAATATCTTAAATTTACGTGTAAAATTAATAATGAGTGGATCAAAGAAAAGAAAAGTGGACAGTGAATGCCGAGTTTTTAATAAGGAGTGGACAGCTAAATATTTTTTCACCGAAGTCCGATCAAAGGCCGTATGTCTTATTTGCCAAGAAACCATTGCGGTTTTCAAAGAATACAACATCAGCCGCCACTTTTCCACCAAGCATGATAACTATGTTAGCAACCAGTCAGAGCAAGAAAGGAAGGCTACTGCTCAGAGGTTAGCAGCCAATTTACAGGCTCAGCAAAATATTTTTCTTCGACAAGCTACTATTCAGGAGTCAAGTACCAAGGCAAGTTATTTGCTGGCATTCAAATTAGCAAAGGCCAGCAAGCCTTTCTCCGAAGGGGAGTTTTTGAAAGAATGCATGGTAGAGACTGCGAGTCTCTTGTGTCCAGAGAGCAAAAACAAATTTGAACAAATTAGTTTATCACGCAGAACAGTGACCCGCCGTATACAATTAATTGACGAAGATTTGACCAGCGACTTGAACAAAAAAGCCGAGTCATTTAAGTTCTATTCGTTAGCACTGGACGAAAGTAACGACATAAAAGACACAGCGCAGCTCTTAATTTTTATCAGAGGGATTGAGGATAATTTTGAGATCACGGAGGAGTTTTTGGCCATGGAGTCAATAAAGGGGACAACACGAGGAGTGGACTTGTATGACAGTTTGACTGGTGTCATCGAAAGACTTAAGTTACCATGGAGTAAACTTGTGAATGTCACCACAGATGGATCGCCAAATTTAACAGGAAAAAACGTCGGGCTGCTGAAAAGAATCCAGGATAAGGTGAAAGAGGAAAACCCTGAGTTGGATATCATATCCTGCACTGCATAATCCATCAGGAAGTTCTGTGCAAGTCTGTATTGCAGCTTGATCATGTAGTGAAGGTAGTCGTAAAGCTCATTAACTTCATTCGAGCAAGAGGACTTAACCACCGTCAATTCATTCAATTCCTTGAAGAAACTGATGCTGATCACCAGGACTTACTGTACCACTCTAATGTCTGTTGGTTAAGTTTGGGGAAAGCATGTCAACGAGTGTGGGAGCTCAAAGGGGAGATAAGCTCATTTTTGGAGTTAATGGGGAAGGCTGACGATTTTCCTGAGCTGAGCGACACCGACTGGCTTTGTGATTTTGCATTCGCTGTTGACATATTGGCACACATGAATGTGCTGAACGAGAAGCTGCAAGGGAAAGATCAATTCGTGCATGACATGCATACAAATGTGAAAGCCTTCAAAACCAAACTGACTTTATTCTCAAGGCAAATTTCTAGGGCTGTCCCCGACTATGGATTTTCATAGTCGAATCAGAATCGTCATGTCTTGCCTATAGTCGACTAATAGTCGAATCATGTGTTTGGGGGCGGGGCTTTAACGTTTCAAAGCCGCGATGTACAGAAAATCACACAAAGATATAGAAGAAAATGTATAAAAACATTTTGGATCAATAAAACTAAGAAATAACATAACTCCAGAAAGGCCACACTGCAGACAGGATTTGCATTTCACATGCAAATCAAATTAAATCGGCTAAATTACCTGTGCGAGCAGGCCAGCCTACAGCACAACATATGCACCGAAAAAATAAACAATTAATTTACTAAAATTAAATTAGAACAGAATAGGCCTATACCTTTCTAATAAATAAAAAAATACAAAGCGAAATAAATTAGAATCAAGTCACAAGATGAGGAGCAAATGTGTGTAAAATGCCTAAAGTGCAGGGGAACATATATTCAAAACACAAGCCACAAATAGTTAGATTAGATAACCCTGACAGATTAATAAATAAAATTAAAATAAAGAAATTATTAAAATAACGATAGTAGCCAGAATTTTCAACTTTGTCTTTTTAACTGCAGAAACAACAATAAATGCTAAACTGGAGGCAGTCTTTTTAGCTAAAAATGTTCACAGCATCCAAAAATCAAATTAGAACCGGCTGAAAAGTTTTGAAATCACTTGTACCCTACCTGATCGAGAGAACAAACCAGTCTTTCACTCTGACTGTGTCCGTTGGAGTCTTTTCAAATTGTGCGCGCGGATAAAATACATTCTAACGTGAAACCCAGTCTATGCGTGAAACGTGTTAACGTTGGCCGCGGAAGTGCGATAATGGTTTTCCTGATGCTAAATCCAGCCTTGGAGAATATCCTTTCTGATGGTGTACATCCACACTTTAGATTTTCTTATCCCAGACATTGTTAAAGATTTAAATCCTTGCCGCGAAGACGCTCCTCTGTCGGTCACGGATCGAAAGTGAAACTTAAATCTGTCACGGGGTGTTTGGATTTATTCACGCACGTTAAACATTTTTTATTAAAAGCTTCTTTCTTTGCACATTTTTATATACAGCATTATCATAATAGGCTGAATATTAACGTATTGACATAAAAGCTAGTTCTATGTGAAATTGAGCGCCCTCATATAGCCAAAGGGGCATGATCCTCGTTTCATAACACCTCTGCGAAGATTCGACCATGAGATCGGTAGTCGAATCAGGCTCCTCCTATCGAAGCATCGAATCTTCGACTATTCGGGGTCACCCCTACAAATTTCAAACAACACATTCACTCATTTCCCCACACTAGCGACGCTGAAAGAGGCCTCTCAACATGCGAAGAAATACAGCAAATCACTGGATGTCCTGCATGGAGAATTTTGCCGTCGATTCTCTGATTTAGAAAAAATTTGAGAAGTCACTTAAGCTGGTGTCATGTCCCCTGTCACTGGACTCTGAAACAGCGCCGCAGGAGTTGCAATTGGAATTGATAGATCTGCAGTGTGACTCTGTCTTAAAGGAGAGGTTCGACTCCTTGAACGTGGATAAGTTTTATGCTTCACTCAACGAAACCAAGTTTCCAAACATCCGGCAGTTGGCACAGAAGATGCTGGTGTTGTTTGGCTCTACTTACGTCTGTGAGCAGACGTTTAGCGTGATGAACATCAACAAAGCACGCCACAGATCCCAGTTAACTGATGATCACCTGAGATCGGTCCTGAGAATTGCCACAACTAAACTGACACCAAACTTCGATGCGCTGGCAAAAAAGGGTGATCAACAACACTGTTCTCATTGAAACTGAATAAGGTAGGTAGGTAGTCTAATCTTTACCTTTTAGGTATTGAGTTTCATATGTAATTTATATTAGTTCATCATATAACTTAACTAATATCCCAGCAAACACAGAACGTTGCACACGATTGAATAATTGACATTTCAGCACTCCTTGAACAGACAGCAACTTAAGCGCATAGGCTTGTTGCACGTTAATGTTTTTTCCTTTTTTGGAAACTCACAGAGAAAAAAAATCTTTGGTAACCGCTTGCACACCTGAATAGTTTGTTCCTTTGATTTGTCTGCTATTTAGATTCTTTGCTCCTCTGGATTTGTGAATGTATCCTGACTGATTCCGTTTACCGACCTTTCGCCCGGCTTTCGACTACGCTCCCCTGTCTGCCACGTGAACCCGGTTTTGTTGATTAAATGTTCTGATCTGCCTTTGCTTTTTATGTTTTATTTTATTATACTTTAATAATAAATTTGTATATTCGTTTATTTCGTTTTTTTTCCACAAATGTATGACTTTTGGAAGTGCAAATTGATTGCCACATATGCAGTTTTAATAAAGTTGAATTAACGTAACCTTCTGTAATTTTTACTCTTCTAAGTGTACACTTGCAGGTGTTTTGTTTCTGATTTACTGTTAGGCCCATTAAATAATAATAAGGATAAACAATATTTAAAAAGTATATGCTATAATTATTTAACATCTGACTAATTAAAAATCAACCTCAAAACATAACATGCTAAATGGGGGATATTTAGCATAAAAATTTATTGTCAGAATGTCGTCTCTCAGTTGTTGAATTTCGCGCAGACGTTGCCACAACGTAAATGTGTTTGCTCAGCCCGATCTCATGAAAGTGCAAATACCACGAAATTGTATTTGTAGATATGCAGTTTTCGCGTGCATATGATACGCACTTTATGGCGTGTAATAGGCACGCACTCCGCACCCCTAATCCTAACCAAGGGGTTTACAGTGCGTAGCATATGCACGCAAAAAAAACATTTTTGGCGTATAAATGGCACGAGAAATAAAATTAGTGGTATAGATACGCACTTTCATGAGATCTGCTACTGGGCCGGCCCTCTGTCAAATTTTAAAACCCAGTGTGGCCCTTGAGCCAAAAAGTTTGCCCACCCCTGTTCTAGGACGTCACTGATACACACAAAGCTAACAAGAGATCGCGCTGTAACATGCAGATACAGATGTTTTGAAGACAATAAAGATGATTGCACTGATATTTGAGTTACCTGTGTTTTTCAAGCCATGCCAGGTATTTTCATAATAATAGATTATATTTATAATGTTATGCTAATCTATATAGACTATCATTGTGCAGAACACTATCCAATAGTATATTTTCTGTCTGATTTTTTTTATCTGAAGCCAAATTAGATCACAGAAGATTATTTAAAATACTCAACGTGCGTTAAAAAGTACGTTTAGAGCACAAACATGGTTTTAATCTCATAAATTGTCGTGTATTGATGGTGTGCTAAGCTAACATGCTAGCTAGCCCTAGGTGCACCTGCTACCTAGAAGTTATACTTTTATTATTTTTTGAATGCTACCTGAAATGTGTCTTTATTCAAGAAATGCATTTGATACAGTTTAAAATGTGTGGTAAACTTTGAGAAAAGAAATTAGGGACTGAAACCCTATGAATAGCCTGTGAATAGCCAGTCGTTAGTAGCTATAATGCAGACAAAAGAAATGCATATTTCGAGCCATAACCAGGCTGGAGAGGTGTGAATGTGTGCAGGGGGAGACTGAGACTGAATGGGGATCGTCTGCACCACAAAACAATAGAGACAATATACTGGATAGATGGTTAGAAGATGACAATAAACATCAGTAGCATTTTAGCGTCAAATCAAAATAAAGTCATTTGACATGGTCTTGAAAAACATTTAACTAAATACAGAGTGCTGCTCGTCCGACTGTTTGTACTGTATTTTATTTTTTATTTTTCTAAACTGTTTTAATTATTCTTATTTCTTTTTATTATTTTAACTTCTTCTATGTAAAGCACTTTGAATTGCCATTGTTTATGAAATGTGCTATATAAATAAACTTGCCTTGCCTTGCCTTGTCCAATTGTCCAATTCAACAATTCACACTACAATTCTCTTAATTTCACAAATCAATAATTAGATTTCAATAACACAAATGATTATTTCCACAGCTTTCACATTCATTCGGTCAATCAGTTTGGCAGCAAAACAACTAAGGGGTAACACAATTATATATATTTAACAACACGCAAGTTCACAAACAAAAAGTATGTTCCCACAAAACCTTTCAGTAAAAAAAAACAAAGCAGTTTCAGCTCAGTGTATATATATACCACAATTTCACAAACACAAAAATAGGCAGTTTCAAGTGACAATAACCACCCTTTAAGTAATCCTTTAGGGAAACTCAAATTCAAAGTTCAAGTGACCAGTTTAAGTGGTCACGGTTTACGTGTTTAAGTTTCAAGTCGTCAAGGTTTATTTAAGTTTCATGTCCCTGTTCGGGCGCCACTTATGTAACGGTGGCAGCCCCAAATCAAATTTGAATTTTTCGGGCGCAAGACAACTAAAACTTGTCAAGTAAAACTTGTCAAGTAAAAAATTATATATATGTGATTGTAGCAGTATGAGTTAACTCATAACGAGCTGGCGTTCTTTTTACCAATTACTGCCACAGGCTCCCCCTATAAATACAGGTAGTAGTCCTTCTGACTGCCCTCTTGCTCGCGGGTGACGGAAGTGCGTCATACTTCCGAGTCACTCACTCCGGGTGTTGCTCTGCTGTAGGTAAAGTAGTGGCTTTGCTGTCTTTGCCCTTATTCCATTGGTATCGGCTGCCGTTATGTTTACTATGCATTGAATGCTTATAGATCTCCGGTTGGCGGGCCAGCCCTTTGTTCCGTCGTTCAACGCATTTAAAAGCGGATGTTACTGAAAGCTGCCTGTACTGTTTGTACCCTTTGAGCTGCCTCCTCCTGGGTGATACAAAACGCTGCTTGATCGGTATGTAGGATACATGATGTAGGATTTATTTGTTTGATTTGGGGTTAATTCATTTTTATTTTATAAATAACAGGAACTGGGCTGGTTCAACTGGAGATTGACGTCAGCCGCAGAGTATTTATTCACTAGCTGCTGTTTTGCCTGGATTGCTGTTTGTTTAACGCACATTTTGAATATTGTACAATCAACTTTAACGTCATCTGATTTCTGCACGTCCGTCCTGGAGTGTTGCTTGTTAACGTGTATATTTTGAATATGGTATCATCAACTCTACTCGATCGCTGCCCGCCCGTTCTGCCTTCACGGCTACTGGGCAATCACGGGCACTGGACTCTCACGGCCGTACGTTTGACTGTGCGAGCCTCTAGTTTGACGTTGGGCCAGTGTTTTAACTGTTTGGATGCAGTTGAAGGGGTTGGCTCTTTACAGTTATAATTTGAGTTAAGTGTTTATATTTCTTTTCTATTACTTTGTTTTCAATTTAGTTAATTTGCTTTTTTTTTCTATTTTGTTTCTTTATCAGTGATTTTAGTTTATCTCATTAGATAAACTAATCCAGTTAATGTTTATTTATATTTTGTCTTATCCTGTTTTATTGTTGAATTTGTCTTCCTTGGCCAAGGTTCCATTGTACTTTATTCAATATTATATTGACTTTTTCTTTTTTTCTGTTGAGTGAATCCCCCTTGATCGTGTGTGTCTGTTTCAGTTGCTGAGAGCTGAAGGTGGTGGTGTTGGTGTCTGGGTGGTGGTATCCCCCTCTTGTGTGCTGTTGTCTACCCCGTTTTCTTTGCTGTGTTCACTGTGTTTTTCAGTGTTTGTGTGTGTGTTCACGTGGTGACCTTTCCTGGGATTCCTTGGTGCCTGGTGACTCCTTTCTCCTCCACTGGTAAGCCTCAGCAGCAAGTATGAATGTGTTTTGAATTGTTTTAAATTATTGAATAAAATTTGTTATCTCTTTTAAAAATTGAACCTCGTCTCTGGCTGAATTGTTTACTTACCTGTGTGTCCTTAAGGGATTAATAGTATTGCAATTAGGAAATAAAGAAGAATCATTCTCTGGGTGAAATTCCCAGGGTGGCGTAGTCTGTGTTTTTGGAGCAGGTTCCACTTAGACTGTAACCTCCTCAGTACTGTTTGGCTCTCTGTATTGCCACATAATGAAGTTCAATTTCCCCGAAGGTAACTCAAACCACTGTTACACAAAAAATTAAAATAAATTCCTTCAAATACCCACAATAATATAGAATAGGGCTTAAATGACACATTCAGAGATTGAAGGGTTTGGTAAAAAATATATATATTTTAGGAAATCATTTTGCACACAAAAAAAAATTACACTAAGTAAAATTTTCACCGAGTTTGTATTTTTTTCTTTACCTCACATGACAAATGACGAAAGATGTAAGGTAAACAGACAGGAAGTAGATTGCTGTTCAAGTTCAGTTCAAGATTTCACAAACAAACAACAACATCACGAGAGTCCTTGATTCACTAATGTCTTAAAGTTTTTTTTTTTAAACTGAGTTTTTAGTGTTCAGTTTTCAACAAAAAGAAAAGACATAAAAATGTAAAAAGAAAAATAAATAATCCAAACGAGTGTTTGTGTATGGGTGTGTGCGTGTGTAATGAGCGTGTATGTGTGTGTGTGGTGGCTGCGTGAAGCAGTCTGTGTAGCGGCCGCAATTCCCTATGGCGCTCGAAATGTTTCATTCGGCGACGAGACTGACAAGCACGACAGATAACACACGTGTATACGTCTCCATTTGTTTTATATGGAGACGTACACGCAAATATCAGCTGTGTCCCAATGTGAAGGCTGCATCCTCTGAAGGCCGATTGGCCGCATTCGAAGGCCGGTTGCGTCATCGCGACGAAGGCTACCCTGATTCAAAAGCGACGCCAAATGCACCCTTCGTTTCCCCGTGAAAGGAAGGATACATATGTAGCCAGTGGCGTCAGGTACTTGCGGGAACTGTATGAAACAACAATATAACGGTCGACTACGCCACCCGGTATACACCGGGAACTCAGCCCCAAGACAGGAGGCGCACAGGTTCGTAACCAAAAGAAATGGGTGAGCAGAGAGTCATAGGCCAGGGAGTACTAAAGATGAAGCAGCTTTATTCAAATACAAAATTTAAAACCATCAATACATTAACATCAAGGCTCAATATTCACATGTCAAAAAGAAAAGGAAAAGAACCAACACTTTACAAAACTTCAATATAAAAAAAATAAATACAAAAAAACAAATACACGAGAAAGCTTAATTGAGAGGGAGATTGCCTGCTGTGACCCTCAATTCACACAACACACTTAATATCCACACACACCCACTCTGGTGTAGTCAGGTCACTCAATAAGCACAGCACTCATTGTGAACCCCTTTAAACGGCGGCTAAACCCCTCCTCTATACACTTTCTTCATTGCGCTGTTTACGAGAAAAAAACAAACAATAAACATTAACTAGCTGGTACAAGCCAGCCCCCAAAGAAAGACAGTCAGTTCACAAACTTAAAATAAGAATACACAAAACCAATATTCATTTCAATCTTGTTCTGTAACTCAAAAGTAAACTTAAACCTAAACAAAAGGAAAGGAAATTACATACAAAACACACAAAAATGAGCACAAGACAAAATAAAGAAAAATCTCAATTACAATTCGGAGCAAAACAAGAAACACATAAAAAATATAGCTGCAAGCAGCAATACGGGGCCAAGCCCTGCAAGGCACAGCAAGCAAAAGCCGCTGTAGCGCAATGAGGAGCCAGAAGAGCAAAACATCAGAAATTTAATGTACATCAAGCACAGCAAGTACTGTAAGCACATCAATTACAGCAGCACAGCAAGCATTTAAGCACCAACAGCAGTGCGGAGCCAGAAGGAATTTAAATGACAACTTTATACACAACTTTAAAGTCATCCCACATGGGACTCGAACCCACAACCAGAATGGTTCAGGATTCTAGATACATGGTTTAGCTGCAGATTGCACCACTCAGAGGACATACAATCACTAACTGCAGAGGAGAGCTTCAGTGTATGAGCACACAAAAGCAAGTTAACCAGATTAGCATGCTAAGCTATCTTAAAGCTAATGTAGCTTATGATGTGGTATATCCAATCCTGGCAAAAAAGATATCCTCGGATTCGACATGACGCAAGAAATCGATAGACACCAATTTTATGATTTTGTGACAAACTGTTCACAAGTTACAGCCTCTGAACCAATTATGGGTCGACCTCATTAAGTTTGCGACATCATAACTTTTTTTTTTCCAGTATAGCAAAAAAAATCGGGGACAGTACTTTTATGCGGCTCAGTCCGAAGATCATTTGAGTACATGTTTGGACAAAATTAGACCAATTTTGAAGGAGGAGTAGCGAAAAAACTGTTTTACATTCGCTCCAATATGGCGGCCAGTCACATTGTTGAAAAATAACATATGAGATATCGTTGAAATCGGCATAAGCCAAGGAATATATTGACATAAAGAAATCAAATTTCAAGCAATGTTGGCAAAAGTTATGTGTTTTTTCAAAAAACAATGATATCTCTGGAACACTAGGTGGCGCTGTGATCAGACTTCTCATGTACCTTCGGGCCATGCTAATGACGATCCATACCAAATTTGGTGAAGAAATTTCAAATAGTTTAAAAGATATTGCAAATTATGTCAAAATTCAAAATGGCGGACACGTGGTACATCCCATCATGGCAAAAACGATATCCACGGATTCATCATGACCCAAGGAATCGATAGACACCAAGTTTATTTTCTGACAATCCGTTTTCAAGTTATTGGCCAAAATATGCATTTTCCATATCTCATGACCAGTAGGTGGCACTGTTAGTGATAAAAACATTTGAGCAGCAAATCAACATATTCAAATTAATTCTAAAACATATGACATTAAAGACTAGAGATAAGATCCTGAAAATTCAATTTTGCATTATAAGAATGAACAAAATATATCGTAGTAAAAATAAGGGACAGTTTTACTCTTAGCTTAGATCAATTTAATGCAAAATAGATTTGGCAAAAATAGATTTTTTTCCCATGCAGTCATTTCAATCATTATTTAAACATGTTTACATGAAAAAAAATTATAATATATATAATCATACCAACAATGGTAATCGCAAATACCTGCAAAGGTAATCAAAATATGTATCATAACACTACCTATGAATACATAAATACTTGACAAGATGTTTATGCCAAATGAAAAACATTTTCATGCAGCAAATTCTTTTCTTTTTTAAATTGTATTTATTAGCTAACAATTTTTTTGAACATGTCTAAAATATTCTGTATTTCAGTTTTCAAACTACAATAAGGAGCATTGCTGTTTTCTGTAATAAGAAACATTTCTTGAGCAGAAAATAAGTATATTAAAATGATTTGTAAACCATATGACATTATAGACTAGAGTAATGATGCTGAAAATTCTAATTTGCATTACAAGAATGAACAAAGTAGATTGTATTATAAAAAAGGGACAGTTTTGCTTTTAGTTTAAACCAATTTAATACAGAGTATGTTTTCAACAAGAAATCAAAAAGTTCTCTTCCATGCAATCAATTATCAATATTTGCAAAAGTAAAAAACAAATAAAAATAACACATTACATACATAAATTATAAATCATACCAACAATGGTAATCACAAATACCTGCAAAGGTATCAAACAAAAGGGTAACATCAACATATATAATATAACACTACCTATAAATACTTGACAATATGATCACAAGAATAAACAAAATATATTGTATAAATAAAGCCCTATTCGCACGGGATTAGTATTACCCCTGGACCTCTGTAATTAAGAAATTACCCCCTGACGTCTGTGTTTTTGGTGGCTCATTCACACAGGCAAATAAATGTTCGTAATTCCCTCGAGTTTACGGACTTTACAGCGCGCGCCCACCCATTCACACTTCACTGGCTGAACGTGCTGAAACGAAGATCGCGCTGCAGTATTGCAATTCAAAAAAAGAACTTATTTAAAACCAATTTATTAGAGAAATATATTATATATATTATAGAATATCATATTATTGTATAAATATAATATATCTTCTTTTTCTTTTATTCTTTGTCCATATTACAACAAGCCTGCCTGAAGAAGGTATTATAAATACCGAAACGTCGCGATAGGCTTGTTTTTATATTCATTTTATTTGGTTTATTTCATTTTATATAATTTTTACTCTTTCACACTTTGATTTCTTGAGATACTTACAGGATGGATGTCTTTAGAGGACGTGTGAGACAAAGAAATGCTCCACGATACAGACTACAATACCACAAAAAGCGTCCAAACTTTCCAAAAGAGCTTCCATGTTGCGCCAAAATGCTTAATTTGACGTTTCCATGACAACGGTCCGAGTTGAGCTTCCGGATCACGTCTTTATTGTAGTTTGTTTTCTCTTTTGCAGCACTTCATAGTTTTTATTGGAGAAAAACTATAATCGGATTGGAGTAGAGCATATCGAGAGATTTGATTGTTAATATAGTTTTAATACAGACGTAAAATGGACTGTTAAACGGCCCATAATGGTTATTACGTTCTTTAGGAAACGATAGGCTCACAGAAAAACAGCCCAAATCACAAACATGGGGATTCGCACGGGACTGGTATTATCAGAGGACCCCTGTGTTGGCCGAAATACGGTAGGTAATTTTCGGGGGAATTTTTACAGACATGGCAGATTCGCACGGGATAAAAATCACAGACGACCTCTGCGATTATTACAAATTACCGGAGGTCCCTAGGTAATATTAATCCCGTGCGAATAGGGCTTAAGAGATACTTTTGGTCTTAGTTTAAACCAATTAAATACAAAGTATATTTTCAACAAGAAATGAAAAATTCTCTTCCATGCAATCATTTAAATTATAAATATTTACAAATGTAAAAAAAAAACACATTAGATGCATCAAATATAATCATACCAACAATGGTAATGAGAAATACCTGCAAAGGTATAAAAAAAAAATAAATAAAAAAAAAGCTAACATCAAAATATATTAGCGAAAAAAAATAATTTCTTTGTTTTTAATTGCATGCCTACAGATCTCAACTTTTTATTTGTGTGTTTTGGTTCTTGTACTGGTGGTGATGGCGTCTCAATGTCAGTTTGTGTGTCTTGAATTGCATAATCAGATGTGTCAGTTGGTGTAGGATGTGTACTCTGTGGTGGTGTAGGATGTGTACTCTGTGGTGGTGTAGGATGTGTACTCTGTGGTGGTGTAGGATGTGTACTCTGTGGTGGTGTAGGATGTGTACTCTGTGTACTCTGTGGTGGTGTAGGATGTGTACTCTGTGGTGGTGTAGGATGTGTACTCTGTGGTGGTGTAGGATGTGTACTCTGTGGTGGTGTAGGATGTGTACTCTGTGTACTCTGTGGTGGTGTAGGATGTGTACTCTGTGGTGGTGTAGGATGTGTACTCTGTGGTGGTGTAGGATGTGTACTCTGTGGTGGTGTAGGATGTGTACTCTGTGGTTGTGTACTCTGTGGTGGTGTAGGATGTGTACTCTGTGGTGGTGTATGAATTTGAAGTATGTCTTGATCCAAGTCTGTATCTTGGAAGAAAGGTGTAGATGGTCCAGCTCTATCATCAGTTATTGTGTTGGTGTCAATTGGCTCAATCTTTATGATAAAAATCATTATGTGTTGTGACTTTCATTTCTGGTAATTCAAGTAGTGCATCAACAATATCGTCGTCAGATCTACTGCGTTTTAAGTCAACGATTGTGCCAATAATGTTATTGCCAATTTTGGCTGTAAATATTTTGCCAGATGTAGATTTCATTGTTAAGTTCCCGAAAGTTTTCATTTGTATTGCAGCTGATTTGAATTGAGTTTTACATTTCTCACACAGTATTTTTGAGCTTGATAGTGACATATTGATGGGGTGTTTTAATGGACAGATATAAGTATTTGTAATTTGTGCACCAATTATTTCACAGTTTTGACTGTTTGAAGATGTGGTTGGAAGAAGGACTGCAGTGTCTTGAGAATGAATGATTCTGAATTCTGTGTCTTTGGTTGTAGTCAAGTATGGTTTGTTGTTGTATTGTCTTACGGAGATGTTTGACATGCTGTACCACCGGTCAACTTCAAGGCAGTGCTCGCCCCACACAGTCAGTTCTGCAGATGATGTTGCGTCACAAACAGTGTCATACTGCCAAGTCACACCATATATTTGAAAGACAGTGGTGTGCAATGCAGCTTCAATGTTCTTTTGAAGTGTAAAATGTGCAAGTGTGGCTAAACAGCCCCTAATGTTAGGACCTAACTTGAAAATTCTCTCGTGTCAGCATGCACACATACATTTAATTCAATATAAATTCAAGTTGTGGAATCAAAGTTCATAAGGGGCTTTCTATTATAGTGGTTAATGTTTAAGTAATATGTGATTAAGTCCATTTAAAATAGATACTGTACATTCAAATTTTCTTATAAAATGTACTTACTCGTTCATATTGGGAGCTGGTTTTAAGGATGTGCTCCAATGTAAACACTTTCAGATCTGTTTTTTTGCGTGTTGTAAATGAATCCAGCATCTCTTATACACAATAATTTAGACGTGTTTGTGAAAAGAATGTCTACTTTCCCAGAATACAGCTGCGAAGGTTGTATCACAATATTCTCCAGCTTAATGGGTCTCCTAGGAGTTGCATGGATTAAGGAAATATAGTTAGTTGTCTGGTATACAGTTTAAAGAGTAAAGTCACACAATCTAAAAAGATGATTGTTTTAAGTTTTCTTGCACTTTAGTAACATTTCTTTTTATAACTGTATGGTACTAATAAATCATCATATACTAAAATGGATCTTTAGGTTACAGTTCATGGTTGTCTGTTCCCTCTTTTTTTAAATAAAATCAAATGTCTTTATCAAAGATTCATAATTAAAACAAATATTATAGACTCAAATTCTAACAATTTAAAGCATCTTAAAATGTCTTTTTATATTAAATTTCAAATTTTCATACAATCTTCATGCATAAACAATCCCAGTCACAAGATCATTAAAGCCACTAAATCAATCTTGAGGCTATAAGTTTAAATTACATCTCAAAGATTGAGGGGTAAAACAAACCCCCAATATTAATAAATTCAAAAGGAAAAAATATATATTAATATTAATCAAATAAATATTTATCACATACAGTTATTAATATTAATGAGAATAATCTAACATAATAAAAGTATTTTTATAACACCATGGGTTCTAGCGCTTTCATTACAAATATTGTTTTATTTAGCTGGAAGGGTTCTGCAATTTTTATGAATCAAATCATTTTAACATGGTATGGTTTAGAACCATTTTTAAGAATGTGTTTAGAGCTAAAAGGTCATTGTGAATGTACTTTTCATAAGAATAACATGTGTAACTGACTCACCGATCATTTTCTGATGATTTGAATTGCCCGTGTAGTTCAGACCTGAAGATTCTGATTGTTGAAGTGATGTCTTTTTGTTGTAATGTTGCGTCAAAAAAAATGTTTCTTGGGGCCCTGTTTTATGTTAGTGACGTTGTGTATATATCCAACAACATTTGATGGACTTGCCATATCTATAAGAAATATTGTATGCACATAAAAAAAAAAAAAAAAAAAACATTTTAAGATTTAATAATAGGATTATCACTTACAGGAGTCACATGATTTAACATGATGTGGTTATAATTATCAGACATATGTTTTGTGATTTAGTTTGAGTATCTTTTAAATTACACAAAATATTATAAATAAAATATTAAAGTCATATTCTGAATTTAAAAATCATTAAAGATATATTTAGACTAACCTGTGTGTCAGGGTGCAGGCTGAACAATCTTTCTCCTTCTGAACAAAGCTAGAACGTTTTGTGTGGAACAGTTTTCTCTTAATCAAGGTGAACATATGGCAGGATACAGACACATTAAATAGACAAGAATGCACAAAGGATGATTGATCAGAATGGAACTACAAAAGGTGATGATGAGACAAAGAGAGACAGCTAACCCCCACAAGTGCGTTATTAGTAGAATCTGAAGAATATCCACTTAGTCTAAGATATATTAAGTTGTCTCTAACATATTGGGTTAGGCTGATGGGAAGTATCAATAATCCAGCAATTTCTGTTCTTAATGATTGCTGGGAGTATCACACAGAATCAAAAGGGTTTGGCTGGAACATTAACAGTATAGCAGAACAATATAGAGTTGAAGAATTTAAATTTAGTCCTTCACTGGTTTTAAGTGCGGTTCCCCCATGGTTTCTTCCATCACCTGAGGTTAAGAGTGAATTACTGAAAGAAAAGAATGAGTATACAAATGAAAAAAGTTTTGCAGCATATTGCCAGGGATATTTAAAAACATCATTCAATGGATATGTTCAAATATATACTGATGGATCAAAAGATCCAAAAAATGGGCACTGTGGTATTGGGATATATATCCCAGAATTTAACAAAAGAGAGGGGTATAGACTAAATAATTTTTTATCTGTATATTCTATTGAAATGACTGGGTTAATAACAGCCCTTAGGTGGATTGAAGAGGTTAAGACATTGAGAAATATTATATGTACAGATTCCATGGCAGCTTTACTTAGTCTAGATACAGGTCACTCTTCAAGAGAAGATTTGATCATTGAAATTAAATATTTGTTACTACAACTCAAGAATCTAGGGATCAGTATTCAGTTTTGTTGGGTTCCAGCTCATATAGGCATTAAAGGTAATGAGGAGGCGGATAATATTGCAAAAAAGATGTTGGAAAACAAATATATAGGAATTAATGTGCCAGTGGGTAAGGGTGAAGCCAAGTCTATAATTAAATCAGTAATTGTACAAAAATGGCAAAGGGAATGGGAGGCAGAATTTAATGCAAGACACTACCATAAATCTCAGAAGAATGTGACAGGGAAAAGGGTTACTTTACTGAATCTAAACAGAAGGGAAGAAGTGGTCTATACCAGACTTAGATTAGGACATACAGGATTAAACTCCACTTTACATATAGTAGGAAAGGGTAATGGTTTATGCATAGTGTGCCAAGACAGAGAAGATGTTAATCATGTACTTTTTACTTGTGAGAAGTATAATGATAATAGAATAATCTGGCAGCAAATGGAAGGGGAGAACTCTATTCATGAAATTCTGGAAGAAAATGGCATGACAAAGGGAGAGACTTAAAGCTTTATTTATTTATCTTAATAATACTGGTTTAATGAAAAGGGTATAATTGGCCTATTTAATTTTGGTATAATTTTTTTTTTTTTTTATAGAAACCTAGATTCTATGACGTGCATGGTATTACGCACTCCTGTACAGTTGGTGGCGGTATACTACAAAATAGTCATCTGCCAAGAATCAGAAGAAGAAGAAGAAGAAGTGAGACAGCTGTGATGAATATTAGTGTCTATGGTGATAAATGACAAGCAGGTGATGAGTTATCAGTGATGGCTGATGACGTGAAGGTGATGAACATACATAAGCTGTGTCCCAAAGTGAAGGCTGCGTCCTTCGAAGGACCCAGCCTTCCCAGCCGTCCAAGGACGCTCCGAGTCTAGCCTTCGTAGGATTGTAATTGCCACCAGGTGTTCCCCATTATGCTGTCGCCTAGCAACGGTGCGATAGGAGAGCTGCCATCCTACGCGGCATCAATTAAAAATAAACATGGAGCAAGACTACATCATTTTATTTTTCTTATTTTATGTTTTACTGGAGGAGATGGTGGGGATGTTTCATCCCAGGCGCCGCCGGGTGATGTATCTCCGGCTTTGTCAAGACCGTGGCCAGGTAAAGTAAACTGGTTTGCTGCATCCCAATTCAGAAGTTGCGTCCTTAATTGCTGGAGTACACAAGTTGAGACTGTACTTGAGTCATGTTATGATAGGCTACTTATGAAAATACAAAATACACATAAAGCTGTTCAAATGTTTAGTTATAGGCTAAGTTACCTTACGAAAATGCGAAGCCCAACTACCAGCGATTTTTATGTATTTTTATGTTCTTGATCATGGTGATCTTATTCAGGCATGTTTCCAGCGTGCTTTGTTTTAACGCAGTCGAAGCATAAAACACAAACCAATAAATAAACACAGTGAAATATACTTCTTAAATAAATACAGTGAAATATACCTCTTTAATATATATATATAGGTAGGCTACTCCCGCTCGCCTTCGGATGCAGCCTTTTATATGGCATGATGCATCTGTATAGCAACAATTCCTAAAAATTGTGCTCGTTTCATTTTCAAAATAACCTGTGGTTGACTGTAAGCAAGTACATTTGTTAAGTATTCACATACAAATGTGAAGTAATGAGGTTTTTTTTCTCTTTCACAGGACAGCAACACTACAAAACCATGGTATTTTACAATATGATAACTTGTTCTATAGTAAACTATTCAACAGTAAATTAAAATATAACTACCTTCAACATATTCAGAATTAAAATGCAACATACACATAGCCAAGCAGTAATATGAATGCAACAACATATATAAAAACCCTGACAAACAGTTTTTTATGCAGAATACTTAACTGTTCTTTTACTCTTCATATCTTAAGTAAATTAAATACAAGTATGCAAGATAACACTTGTACATAAGTAAAGTTTTAAATATAACTACTAAAATTTCCCCAATGTGCCATTAATACTTACTAAAAGTAGTTTAAGTATCACTATATCTTCCAACAATTACTTTGTCACAATCTCTCTTTGTTTGTTTCCCTAAATCAGACCAGACCCCTGTACTGCAGGATAAGCCTGAGTGTGCCAGTGCTGGACGGGTTCTTTAATGACCGTGACACACGACCTGATTTTCGGCTGAGCAGGGAGGCCCTGAGAGTGCTGCTGGACCTGTTGAGAAGTGACCGGCAACACGGATGGGGTTCCACAATAGAGACCCTGGTATTTCTTTTCTGGCTGGTGTCTGGTACATCATACAGGGTCGTCTCCAGAGCATTTGACATGCCTCGTTCCACTGTCCACCGCATTGTCCACCGGGTCGCTGAGGAGGTGGTGGCCATCTGCCACCAGGTCATTCGGTTCCCCAACACCCCAGAAGACCTGGAGGCAGTTTGCCGTGGGTTTGCAGGGCTGGCCAGACACAGAGCTTTCTTGAAAGCTGCAGGAGCAATCGACGGCTGCCATGTCCGCATCAAGCCTCCAAGCGGCCCTGATGGTCAGAGCTACAGGAACAGGAAACTGTTCCTTTCCATCATCCTCCAGGCTGTTTGTGACCATCAGGGCCGCTTCATTGACACCTACGTGGGCTGGCCGGGGTCAGTGCATGACGCACGGGTGCTCCACCACAGCCCACTGTACAGGAGGTCAGTGTACCCTCCTCCAGGGCACTTCATCCTCGCAGACGGAGGGTACCCGTGTCTCCAACACCCACTCCCCCTCATCACTCCCTACAAGAGGCCAGTACGAGGTGTGGGCGCCCAGGGCTTTAATCTCCATCATTCCAGGGCACGCTCCATTATAGAGCGTGCTTTTGGGATGATGAAGACCAGGTTCAGATCCATCTTCCTGAAAGCGCTGGAGGTGCACCACACCTTTGTACCTCATGTAAGTTAAATGAAAAATACATTTGCTAAAAACTTAATTAACCTCTTTCTTCCAGACCATATCTTTTTTTGTTTTGTTTTTTTCATTTCAGGTCATAACAGCCTGTGCCATCCTCCACAACATCTGCCTTGGGGTTGGTGACATCATGGCCCCGGAGGAGGATGATGAGGAGGAGGATGATGAGGAGGATGATGAGGAGGAGGATGATGAGGAGGATGATGAGGAGGATGATGAGGAGGATGAGGGGGAGCGTGTTTTGGAGACGGTCAGTGGGGCTCCCTGGCGTGACCAGCTCTCTGCAGTGGTGTCTGCCCTGGAGGAGGTTCCCATTGACCATGATTACTGGTAACAGGCAAGTCAGAGAAGTTTAAAGCTATAATGGCCAAAACCAAAAATTAATGTCCATAGAATGGGCTTACATGTTGAAATTTTTGATGCTTTGATTTGAGGATGAGAATTTATTTTATTCTTCCCTCTTTTTGAAATGATCTCAGTGAGATGGCGGCCGTCGATTGAGTCAGCCCTGCAAACCTGTTGTTTGACAATGCAGTGGACAGTGGAAATTATGCAGTCTGAAATTATACACTCTGGAGACCATCCTAGATGATGTCCCACCAGCAGAGAGGCCTTACCAGCGTCTCTATTGTGGAGCCCACCCGGGTCCAGCGGCACCACCAGAGTCTCCCTGCTCAGCTGAAATCTTGTTTTATGTACTGTTCATTAAAACTATTTTGTCAGATGATATTTAAGTTATGTTGTAAATGGTTATTATTTATAAAAAACGTTATCTATATAATTATTTATTTTTTCAAAATGTTATTATTGTATAAAATACTGCCTGTCAAACCTTTCATTAAAAAAAATAAGCAATGTCAAGAACTGTTCCTTTTTATTTCATATTCCAACACATCAAGTTACTTAAAAAATAAACAATGCACAGAAATGGAACAAAAGTAATGTTTATTATTCATTTTAAATAAATTGTACACAAGTTTGGAAAAAAAATACATCATTTAATATAACTTAGATTACAAAAATAAACTGTACAAAACTTAAGTTTCCTCTTTCCATTTAATTTAAATAAAAAATCCTCTTATATATATAAAAAAAAAAACTATTTCTCCACCATGCGCTCAAGAAGCGCAAACAGCCTGTCCATCCGGTCCCTGCTCTCTCGAGCTCTCCTCTCCTCTGCCTCCCTTTGCAGAGCCATGTCCTCTCTCATGAGGTCCAGCATCTCCTCCTCATAGTCCCGCTTTCTCCGTGCTCGTGGTGGTGGTGGTGCGGGTCCTGCTGCTGCTGCTGGTGCTGCTGCTATGGGTGCTGGTGGTGCTGCTGCTGTGGGTGCTGGTGGTGCTGCTGCTGTGGGTGCTGGTGGTGCTGCTGCTGCTACGGGTGCTGGCTCCTCCTCACTGTGGCCACCCACTGCTGAACTTGGCCCCTGGTGTGTCCTCAGGGATTGAGGTGATGAGGACAGGGGGGTTGACAGAATGCCTCTGTCCCAACACCTCATCCATGAGGACAAACCAGGGCCACGTTTCAGCAGTGGGTTTCCCACCCACTCCCTCTCCTGTCCCAGGACACTTGCAATCCTAAGGCAGGGCAAATTAACCATAGCTTGTTAACAACAACAGCACAATACATTTCAGCAAAGATGTGTGTATTAACTGTCTTACTTTGTATTTTGTTTTTAAGTTGTCCCATTTTTTTTTTGCCTGCATGGGGGTTACCTTCCCCAGCAGGCCCATTTTCTCCAGAATTGCTCTAAAAAAGCAGAAAAGGGTACTAATGAAAAATTATAACACAGGGGTGCAAATTAAATTTTAACATTAGTGCATTGTTAAAACTGAAAAAAGACACATCAGGACATGCATTCAAAATAGTTTAGAAATCATATTTCTGGATACTCAAATGTGGTTAAAACCTTTGTAGAGATAACTTGCATGACAGCACTACAAAAACACATAAAAGTGAAACCCATTGCATCATCTACTGCTTTTCTTATTGTTGTGGGTTTTCTAGTGTGAGTGATATTTATTATAATACACAAGTGAGACAGACTACTGCAAATTTTACAAGTATGTGTTGTCTTACCTCCAAGCCACGCTGGCGGAGTTTTTCACCCCGGTGAATAAATGGTCGTTTTCAGACCGCAGTGTAATAAACTGAGCGGTCTGCTCCTTGCTCACTGAAAATTATTAAAGTAATTAGCAGTAATTATAAAGTTTTGCGTCTAACCACCTGACAAATAAAGCCACCCAATGGTAACAAATGAGTTAAGATGAAGTTTAAAAGAAATAAAAACTTGTGGCTTTTGACTGTGGTTTCGCTAGTTATTTAAATAAATGAAAACATAATACTTACATTTAAAAGTGAATTTTCCCTCACCCACCGAACTCGAGGACGCCATTTTTTCAAATAAAAATGCTTTCGTCACCGGCGCGCGATGACTTATGGGGTAGGATAGGCCACTAAGGATCCGTTTTTGTATCCTTCCCTTCACGGGGAAAGAAGGGTGCATTTGGCATCGCTTTTAGCCTTCGTCGCGGCGCGATGACGCAATCGTCCTTCGAATACGGCCTTCGAAGGACGCAGCCTTCACTTTGGGACACAGCTATAGTATATCAGATATGTTTAGTTGAAATTACTTTATGCTCAATGTCATGTGCTAACTTGAAGACATGTTTTGTTATTGTTCACACATTGGTTTTTATACATACGGTGCTGAATTGTGAACTATTACTTTCTATGTATGTATTTTGAGCCCTGCTGTAGTATTGAATTGTGTTGGTAAATTTGAATATATAGTATAAATAGATAAAATGTGTGATGTATGAAATTGTTGACTATTTAAATAAAAAAAGTCAATTGTACCATTTTGTTGTGTTTAATATACAAATAAATACAATTATATTTGAAAGATGGATGTGAATAAACCTTGATTTTTTTTTCAGCATTAATCATATGGATAAGAAAACTCCATTTTAAAATCTTTTGAATTAAAATAATTGTGCATTTAAAAACAGATTAAAAAACTATTTACAGACAAAACAGCAGTATAATTCAGTCTGGAGTGAACATTGTCTTGACAATGGTATCATATGACAATTTTGAATGTAGACAATGTTAAGAATTACATTAATACAAGATTAGGGGTTTAAAAATGATTGAAATTTGTATTGTCTGTGCTGAGGAGATCAATTTAATGAACATTATAAAGTGCATTTAAAAACATTAGGGGTTAAAAAACTATTTAGAGTAAATGGAAAAAAAAAAAACATAAATACAATGATTATTTAAAACAATTACAAAAGGGTATTCAAAATTGTGAAATAATTGGTGCACAAATAACTAACATGTCTGTCAATTAAACCATCACATTAGTAACATGCCACTATTCAGTTTGTGGCTATAAGCGTCCAAAAAGTGGCATAAGTGGCATAGTGTCCAAAATGTTAAACTCAATTCAAACCAACTGCAATAGAAGTTAAAACATAGAAACATCATCATAAAAATCTACCTCTGACAACATTTTTACAGCAAAAATTTGAAATAGCATTGTTTGCACACTGGTTGATGTAAAATGCAACAGATCTAATGATGATATTGTTGATTTTCTGCTTGAACTACTAGAAATGAAAGTTACTACATACAATGACTTTATCATTAATTGAGCCTATAGCTTCACTGGAGATCAACACAAGTGCGATGAATGAGGACACTACTGAAAGAGCTGGACAGGCTGAACAATACTTTGAAGATAAAGAGTTTGATCAAACCACACAGTACACATCCTATATCAACTGACAAATATCATTGTGCCATCCAGGAAACACAAATTGACAGAGCAACTCTCCAAGTCAGCATGTCCAACTGCAGAAATATAAAGACAAAAAGTTGCAATTACTACAGCTTAAAGCTTTTTTCTCAACTGTGAATTTGTAGTTTCATACTTGATTAAATATCTGCATGTTGAAAATGTATAGTTTTTTTTTTCACATTTTGCCATGTGTATATTGAGAATTAAAAAGACTGCAAGGAAACTCATGCATTCTATTTGTTGTTGGTAAATAAATATAATTCACATTAAATGGAATGAAATGAAGAGCAAAACTGCAATACTATAGGTTAGAAATAGTTTGATAAATCAGAATGGATTTATCAGATCCAGCAGATCCAGTTCTGAAGATATTAAACACTTCAGACAGCAAGATGGCTTCCAATGATTGTATTTATTGACCCTGAAATGACATGGGACAATTTGATCAGAATATTATCAGTTGTGCAAATCTTTTTCCACATTATACACGGTGCACAGATCAATTGTTAGCTCCATGTGCGTCACTGAAAACTCACAATACATATAATAAATTCAGCAACATATTGCCTTCATTACTCAGTGAACTTTAACCAAATGAACACCTCTAAACATACCAATATTAGCTGGAAAGAATGAAGGAAACAAGAGCGTCTTCTCTCAACAGTGTCCATGTGCTCTCCGAGGCTGTGTAACTCATAAGCTGTGTCCCAATGTGAAGACTGCATCCTTCGAAGGCTGCGGACTTCAGACGATGCAGCCTATGCGTCCTCCGAACGACACACCGTGTAGCCTCCGTAGGATTTCCTAATTGAGCAGCCAGGTGTTCCCGATCACCGCTCCAGGCGCCAAGCAACGGTGCGAGAGTATGCTGCCATCCTGATAAATCATTTGATATAATTGAGTAAACAGCTATGGAGCCAGAATTGGCTATTGTCATTTTTATGTTTTATAATTTTATTGGAGGACATGGTAAGGATGTTTCATGTCACGTACTTTCGGCTTAGCCGAAGATTCAAATGTTCATTTATATCTTACCTTGATGCGATTTTGTAGGCTAGTGTAGGCTATCATTTTTATTATGCACATAAATGGACCATGGTAAATATATTTACACAGGTTTTCAGCCCTATTTGAATATAAAACCCAGTTGAATATAAAAAGTCCAGTGCGAATGTTACTCCCGCTCGTCATCGGCAGCTGTCAGTCACTGTTGCTAGGCGACAAGAACAGTCCTCCTTAGGCTAGACCGGTCCGAGCGCTTCAGATGCGCCCTTTGAAATGGGACGGAGCTGTAGTTAGCAACAATTTGTTAATATTGTGACAATAGGCCTACATTTTGTTACTTTAATTTTCAAAATAACCAGTGGTGGTATGTAAGGAACTACGTTAATACTCGAAGTGATTTTCCCACACGGGACAGCAACACTACAAAATTATTTTACAATATGATGCATTGTTTTACATTAAACTACACAAAAGTATATAGTTTAAATGTATCAACCTTGAAAATATTCAGAAGTAAAATGCAACATATGCAGTAATATAAAAGCAGAAACATCATAAAAACCCTGACAAAGTTTTTTTCCTCCAGAATTCCTTTACTTTTACTCTTGATGCCTTAAGTACATTATAGTATGCAAGATAATTTTGCTTAACTAAGGTTTGAAATATATGACTAGTAGTTTTTCCCCAATGCGTTAAAGGGTTCACCAGTTCTTTTGAGGGTGAAAAAATGTTAGTGCATACTCAGCTCATCGGTTCTCAGAATGTCGAATGTGTCCGAAAGAAACAGTTCTCGATTCTGTACTGGTGATTCGAGAACCGCTGTACCTGTACGTTCAGTAGTATGCGCATGCTCAGTACAGCTGCTTGTGCTCATCAGTTCTCTCAGTTCTATCAACATGTCTCAGCTCAGTGAACTGTTGGAGTTACTGGAGTAACATATACTCTGGAATATTGGTTTATTTCAAGGTGGAGGGACTGTTATACTTTAGAAAACTGTGGATCAGCGCTGACTCAAGACGCAAACTGTTTTGAACGATTCAGTCCGATTTGGTGAACTGGCTTGACCGAATCACTAAAAATAACCGGTTTAAAAGAACGATTCGTTCACGAACCGGACATCACTACTTGCATTCCTAGTGAAAATTTAATTACCAGTTTATCTGGATCACACGGATATTACATTCACAGACACACCCGAGCTTGAGATGCATGAAGTTTCTTATTATCAATGAGTTTGGCTGTTTGATCATTGCTGTAACCAGTCGACAGGAAGGGTGAATATTCAGAAAAGCGAAAGAGCAATCATTTGTTAAGTGGTTGAAACTTAATCTGGGGTTGAACGGACTTTAAAACTGCCAGACCAGTGAAACTGTTTATTATCTTCACATTCCCAGAAGATGATCATCATTTGAATAATTTTTGTCCCACTTGTATCAGGTTTTTTATAACCTCATTCACATTATACAAGATATTAATTATGGAACAACGAAGATACGGGGAATCCAATCCAACACAAAGAACACAGGAACAGGCACGGGAAACACACCGGGAAACCACAACGATCTGGCAACATGAGACACCAGTTACTGAGCTTATAAAGGGACAAACAATTGAAACCAGCTGACGCTACTGATCACCGATGATCAGTGACCACGCCCACATACACACACACACACACACACAACAGCACGCTAGACGAGAGAGAGACAGTGAATTCATAAACCGTGACAGTACCCCCTCCCCTAGGAACGCCTCCTGGCGTTCCCCAACGGACTTACCTGTCGATTGTAATCATCGATAAGGGAGTGATCCAGAATGTCTCTAGCAGGAACCCAACTTCTCTCCTCCGGACCGTAACCTTCCCAGTCCACCAGGTACTGAAATCCGCGTCCCCTCCGTCTCGAGTCCGGAATACGGTTAACCGAATACGTTGGTTCCCCATCTACGAGGCGCGGCAGGGGGGGAACCGGGACTGGCGGATTAATGCGTGCATAAAACACAGGTTTAATTTTAGACACATGGAAGGCGGAATGAATTCTCCTGTACGCAGGAGGAAGTTTGAGTCGGACTGCCACCGGACTAATGATCTTGGTGACAGGAAAACGGGCCGATGAATTTGGGAGCAAGCTTGTTAGATACGGATCGGAGAGGAATATTCTTGGTAGAAAGCCACACTTTTTGACCAACGACGTATACGGGAGGCTTCGACCGGTGGCGATCGGCCTTAGCCTTGGTGCGCGCCCCCACTTGGAGAAGAGTCTCACGGGCTCTAGTCCAAGTGTGGCGACACCTCTGGACGAAGGCGTGAGCGGAGGAGACCACGACTTTGGATTCCGTACTGGCAAAAACTGGTGACTGGTGACACAAAGAGTTATTTACACTGAATGTTGTTCAGTATGATGAGAATCACTGAGATTTACTGACTCCTGTGGTTCACTGAACGGTGAGAATATTTGGGCTTAATGTTTTTCTAAATGTGACTGTAGAAGGAAATGCAGAAGTCGAGGTTAAAGTTGATGATGGCTGACAGGCGTTTGTCGGTTAATTTATCTAGAACGTTTCCCAAAAGTCCTCTAGAGTTTCACCAGACTCAGAATATGTATATCATATCGTCTCTTATACAATGACATATTTATTCTGCTTCCCTCTTGTAAAAATAAAACTTACATAAGTGAGATGTCACAGTCACCAGCTCAGTAACCCGTCAGCACATTTCCCAGTATTCCTCCTGGTCCCCACCTGCACTTAGTCAGCCATCACCACACCTGCTGCAGATCCTCACCAGTATACTGATTCCCTGCACTCCCAATAGAAAATCTATTTGCAGTGACTTCCGTGTTCATATTGTATGTATATGAATGTGTAATTTTGTCATTGTGATTTAAGGGTCAAAGTTTATTTGCAGATGAACATGGCTGTGACAGAGACTTCCCAGGTACACTTCAACATGTAGATACTGTGCCAGTTAAAGTCACCGAGTCACTTTTCCACGAGTTCCCGTAAATCGTGTTGAGATGTATGGCTGTTTTTCAGAGAATCAGTGTGATTATTTCCTAGTCTGGATCAGTTTTCTGCTCTTTTGTTCTGAAATGTGGTGTAAGCTGAAACGCTCATGAGAACAGAGGAAAAGGAAATACGCGCTGTTATAATGGACTGATGCCATCTCTCTCTGTTGTCATAAAGAAACACCTTTAACCATACTTTAATGCAGGTTTTACTGTTGATTGTGAGAATAAGTTACAATCAAACTGAATAATCTGAATATTTATCTAGGATAATTAGAGGACTTCTAGAGAATCACATGACCTCACAAAAAAGTTAATACTCAATGGAAGGAAGTCCCAAAAGTGAGATGCTGAAACACGCCTTGAATCAACAATCAAGGACGTTCTGGTCCAACTGGTTTCAAGTTACTGATTACCTTCTCTGATAGAGACAACCAAACAATGTTGCTAATGTTTAACATGCAAACCTTGAGAGTGTAAGGGTGGATCTCCTGCAGGGGTTCAGGCTGCAAGACTGCCAAATGACTAAAGAAATGTTGTCAGCAAGATGGTAGAAAACTACATTTCTTGTCTATTCCACCCACTGCCACTTATACCAACGACGGAATTAAGCGCAGTTACAATAGCTTAATATGTGGGAGAGCGTTGCTATAGAGAGTGACGATATTGTATTGCAATAGTTAGCACTTCAAAGTCAGTACCAAATCAAATCTAGTTGGCATTTGTAAATGAAAAGGTTTAATGACAATATGGTTATGGTTAAACTTAAAATTGTTACAAAATAGATGTATGAGATGATAAAAACGTATACCATTAAAATAAACTTGTACCCAGCATATATGTAAAATGTTACTAGAAAGAGAGAGGGAGAGAAACTTTAGAAGAGAGAAAGAGCCCAGAGCAACAGTAACAATCTTCTTTTATCCTTTCCTGACCATGTGACTTTAACCCAAATGTAAGACGTTCAAACTGACCAATCAGATAATTACAACTTTCCCCGTTGTACTAAAGGTGTGACAATTCATTAGCCCCCGATGTCCATGCATTTTGGCCTTCAGGCCTTTGGGGTAAGAAAGAGGGGGTGGAAAAAGCAAAAACAAATGTCTTTGTTCATTTCAGTAAAAGCAAATGTCTCTGTAAATTTGAAATATCTTGGATTATTTTCAATCCTATAATTCCACTGTTGGCCACACACATGGAGTCCAAAGGTGACACAATCCATAAAGACATGCTTTCTGTTGTGTGTAGATGTCATCTTCAGACTTTCTGTCCAGGCTTGTTGCAATAGCAGTTGGTCAGTGTTCAGTCTTTGTCCTTTCAGCCCTTGTCCTTTCAGCCCTGCATGAGGAGGTTCCATCAAATGGTGTTGATGGAGTTACCTTAAATTATACGTTTATCTCTGTAAAGCTGCTTTGAAACAATCTACATTGTTAAAAGCGCTATATAAATGAAGATGACTTGACTTGACTTGACTTGTTGCACCGTTCATAGATATGCAAATCATCCATCGAACACTTCACACCTCCACAAGAACAGGCACTGAATCTGGGAGCAAACGCTGGTTCCTCTTTCTGAGACGGGACACAGGATGTGAACTTTGGTTGCAGGGATCCTGTGATCTTAAAAGAACATATAGCACAACAAACAGCAAAAGCATACATGTGGCATTTGTCATTGGTCAGAGGATTGATATGGCCAGATTAAAATCTGTCTCTGGTTAAAAGCCCTTAAATTGATGTACTTGATAAAGTGGTCATAGTGAGAATAAAACAAGATCTTACAAGCTCTTGCACTGTTTTTGGAAACATTGAAATAAGTTGCATTATAACAAATGACCATTTCATGAAGAGTATCAGCAAAATATTCAGTGTAACCAAACACAAAGATTCACATAAATTGATGTTCAAAAATATTCAATATAGTCAAATGGACAAAATACAAATAAGCAGAAATCAAGTAAGTTTCAGAAATGTTTCAACGGTATTAATGATAAATCAAATTTGTTTATTATGGTAAAAATGAGAAATACTAACACACATTTTGATATGAGAAAAATGATAACTTAAAAAGTAAATCCAAAGAAAAACAAAACAAACAATAACAGGATGAAATTCACAGTTATAATTCAATCTAGATGTAAAGACTCAAATAACATTGTATACATTCAATTTGTGAGGCAGAATCAGATGGTTGCTGCTTTGACTTTGTGTGAAGATCAAATGAGCTGCGTTTCCACTGTCGGGCCAAAAGCGGGCATGCTCGTGCGTACCGGGGTCAGTCGCGTTTCCACTGTCACTTCCGGGGCTTCCTCGGGACCAACAGCCAGGGTTTTCTGGCCCGCCGAATACCTTGGTCCAAAGTGGGCCGGCACAGGCTTGAGGAGTGGTTACGAACAGGGGAGGAGTTCACCTGAGTTTGGAGACGACAGGGCTGGATGATTCCATATACCAGCTAACATCAGGAATAAAGACTTTTAATATAATTTTAGCTCAAAACTCCCTTTCATGTTTGAATACCTTCTGTTTGTGATACAATGTGGATTCTGATCACCATATATAAGGCAAAAATATTTATACGCAATGCAAAAGACTATGCGTGCTAACCATTAACGTTACCATAGTAAACATGGTAAATGACCGCTTTAAGAAATTAGACAAATTATATAAATATGGCTATCACAATCATGTTTTTATTTTACCTGTCAGTGGGCTACGTCTCGTCTCTTTATACCAGACGGTCTGATATCCATATTTAGCTCCGTCATAAAAATTTAATTTTCGATTTCTTTCTGATTAGTTTTCTGATAAAATGTCCTTTTGTTGGTGAAATGATGGGTTTGTGCAACGTTGTTCCAGAGAGGCATGTTTTAGTGAAGCGCTGCAGAGCTTCTTGCCCGACAGTGCACCATGGTTTTGGGCTAGGGCAGGGGTCGGCAACCCAAAATGTTGAAAGAGCCATATTGGACCAAAAAAAAAAAAAAATCTGTCTGGAGCCGCAAAAAATTAAAAGCCTTATATAAGCCTTATAATGAAGGCAACACATGCTGTAAGTGTCTATATTAGCTTTATTAGCCCCCTAGTATCAAAATTATAGGTAGGCTACAAATACATAATGAGCATTCATGATATAGGGCCCTATTTTAACGATCTGAAACGCAAGTGTCAAAGCGCAATTAACTTTGTGGGTGCGTTTCGGTGCTGTTGCTATTTTCCCGGCGGGATAAATGACTCTTGCGCCCGGCGCAAATCTAAAAGGGGTTGGTCTGAAGTAGCTTCATTACTCATAGGCGTGGTTTGGGCGTAACGTGAAATAAACCAATCAGAGCGACATCTCACATTCCCTTTAAGAGCAGGCGCGCTTTTTCCTTGGCGGATTGCTACATTATGGTCAAGCATGCGCCCTTAAAATAGCATAACGCAACGCGCCACTAAGACTTTGGGCCCTATCTTGGACCCAGCGCAATTGACTTTGTACACCAACGCATGTTTCATTCCTATTTTGCACCCGCGCAAAGCACGCTTTTCCCTCCACAGACGCACGTCGCTAAACTAGGGAATGAATTTGCGCATGAGGGCGCATGCTTGACCATAATGTATAGCGTGCACAACGCGCATACACTTTGATTCTCTAATAGATAGATAGATAGATAGATAGATAGATAGATAGATAGACGGGCGCAAGAGTCATTTATCCCGCCGGGAAAATAGCAACAGCGCCGAGACCCGCCCACAAAGTTACTTGCGCTTTGCGCTTTGACACTTGCGTTTCAGATCGTTAAAATAGGGCCCTAGTTTTTTTCTGGCCAGTGGCGCAATTGTTTTATGGAACAGTAAAATATCATCAGGGATTGTTTGCGCCGGAACACGCCTCCTTTTTTGCGCTGAACCGCCCAGGGAGCGCAAGTTCATTCCCTAGTTTAGCGACGTGCGTCTGTGGAGGGAAAAGCGTGCTTTGCGCGGGTGCAAAATAGGAATGAAACATGCGTCGGTGTACAAAGTCAATTGCGCTGGGTGCAAGATAAGGCCCTAAATGTTTATTTTCCCTGCAGCGCATCCTGGAGAGAATGACGCACCACGTGACTACTCTGCTGTACGATGGTGCTTTAAGTTTAACTTCCATTATAATTGTAATGTATTATGTTTCGTTGCATTGATGAAATTAAAGAAATACAATAAAGAAATCAGATTTTTGATGTCATTTTTACTTTAGGATTCGAAAAAACAACAAAATGTGCAAATGCAGTCCTCTTCAATCCTCAATAATACAATACAATTCAATACAACAGATAGAGTGCAATAAAACAGCAGCCTTTTGAAATGAACTGGAAAAGTCTTTAAACCATGCATAAAACATTAAAACAGTATAAAACACACTAAAAACATAAAAGCAGCCCAATCATGCCCGTGACAAAAATAATAGTTTAAGTTCGATTTCTGTGCATTAGTTTTCTGCAAATTTCTGCCAAGTAAGTCAGTGCAAGGGTAAAATGCAGCATCATCCTCTTCTCTTTTGACACGCACAATAATGCAGCCATCCTCGGACCTGAGCAACAAAACACAATAATATGTGTCATTCCAAATATATGCTGACAAAAATCAGAAATCACTTAATGAAAAAGCCACTTTGTTACTAAATATGTGCCTGTGTGATTGTGTTCTTACCCGTTTAATGTGACTTCTGTTTTCGGACATCACTGGACAGCTTCTCAACATCGGCATGTAAGATGTAACTTTAATCTTCATGCAGGACTGCAGGCTCTCTTCTGTGAGGCGGGTGCTTGGATTTGATGTAGTTCATGTTTGAGAATATCTGCTCGCACAGGTATGTTGATCCAAAGATGGATAATACTCCAAATGCATATTTCTTCATGTTCCTATAACTGTCAGGGAGAGCATTCCATGAGTCAAACACAAGTTTCTCGATAGTTGGGAGGCTTTAAATTTCGCTCCATTTGTGGCTTTGGGCAAGCTGGGCTTTCTGGCGAGTGACGTCTTCAAGTTCGGCTGTCAGACTTTTGAACTTGGACACCCACAAATCTTTGTCAGCTAAATCGGCCATTTCCATTTCAAGGTCAGCTTGAATTACTCCTGGGAATGTGTTCAACAAGGACGGGTCAATCTCCAGGGGAGTGACAGGGAAAGATAGTGTCATTTTTTCCTTTCGGAAGTCGCTGAATCTGCTCCCAAATGCAGTTTGCATATCCACGATCGCACCTTGTAAATAATCACCGTTGAGTGTGTGATCGTGATATGCTTCTTTGAACTCTCTCAGGGAGGGGAAGTGAGAGAGCGTGCCTCGCTCTACATCTCTGGCGAATACAGTCAGCTTGCGCTCGAATGACAAAACAGCTTCCAGCATTTGCAGTGCAGTGTTTCCCCGCCCCTGGAGACTTTTATTCAGCATGTTTAGGTGAATTGTCATATCCACCATAAAGTGCAGTTTTTCCAGCCACTCGGTATCTTCCAGTTGCGGGTAGTTCAGGTTTTTGCTTTTCAGGAATGTTTTCACATGTTCTAAACAAGCAACAAAGCGACGCAAAACCTCACCTCTGGACAGCCATCGGACTTTGTTGTGTAGCAGGAGATCGGAATATTCGCTGTCAACTTCATCAAGCAATGCACGGAACTGACGGTGGTTTAATGCTTTTGCAATTATCTTGTTCACCATCTCGATGACAAGGTTCATCACCTCCATACACTCCGGTGGGAATGTTTGTGCACACAGTGCTTCTTGGTGCAAGATGCAGTGAAATGCAAGCAGATCTCGATCCAACGCTTTCTGTAATAAAGTCACAAACCCCTTTTGTGATCCCCTCATACTGGGTGCCCCATCTGTAGCCACTGAAATCAGGTGGTTGGTGTTTATTCCATTGTCATTTAAACACTTCAGCACAGCCTCACATATGTCCTCCCCGCGTGTTTGGCCTTTCAGTGGTATTAATTCGATCATTTCTTCTTGCGGCCCATCAGAGTTAACATACCTGCATAACAGCGCTGCCTGCTCAATATCGATAACATCACACGACTCATCACAGGCAATTGAGTATGCTGGAGCTGAATTAATGTCCTTGATTTGCTGATTGGTGATGTTGCCTGCTATTTTTATGGCCCTTTCCTTCACTGTCTTTGCGGAGAGAGGCATGTCTTTAATTTTCTGTATTATCTCGGTTTTGTTTTTGAAGTCTGAAAATAGGTGCTCTGATATTTTAATGAATGAATCCTTCATGTAGTCACCATCTGTGAACGGTTTCCCACGCTTTATTATCTCCCGGGTTGCAACAAAACTAGCAGCAGTAGTGGAGTTTGGAGATGCAATCCACTTCTTAAATTTATCTTTGCGCTCCTCTAATTTCTCCAGAAGTAATGCAATCGCACTTTTTCTCTCACTCCCAACTGGGTACTTGGCTGCAAATGTAGCATGCCTTCCCTGGAAATGTCTTTCCACATTACTCTTTTTGTTATTTGACAACTTCTCATTACAAAGCAAACATGCAGGCAATCCCTCCGCATTGGCAATGAAAGCAAATGATTCGTTCCAAGAACTGTTGAATCCTCTGTTCTCCTCAACTATCTTTCTCTTTTTCCCCTTGGGATCCATGGCCCATGACACACCCGCCGGTTTGTTTGTTTGTTTGTCAACCCCCAACGTGAGTTTTTTCCATAGAGTTTTTCAAGGCGACCGTTATTTAGAATGTGTCACTTTATGGTTTCCATGGTGACGCGTCATTGCTTGTCACGTGACACACCGCAGCAACAACAGAGCTGAATGAATGATGATCTGCTTTTATGTCATTTTTCCTTTTTCATTCAAAATATTCACAAATTTGTTAGATATGGCATGAACTATCTGATATTCCGATTGTCAAATATATGCAAGTGGAAGTGTTTTGTTGTTTAAACACCTTTATAACGATCGCGTTAGTTGAGCTGTATGCGCGATGGGCGCCGCCATCTTAGTTTGTGCCGCAGACGCAGTTCAGAGAATCGGATCTGTTGGATTTACAACACGTGAATTCATCCACTTCTCCCGAAATACATAAAAGTTTGTGGCTGGTGAACTGGGAGATGAATAGAGTAAACTTTAAAGTTACTTACACAATGTGTATCTGATATGAATAAAACGTGTCGAATTATAATGGAAAGGATTATTATTGCCTAATTCCTTTGACATCAGTGTGTATTTTACAAACTCTAAATATATTGTTTTTTTAGTACTTAACCCTCTGGGGTCTGAGGTGTTTTTGGGGTCCTTGAGATGTTCTGACATGCCCTGACATTTGTGCTTTTTTCAGTTGCTTATAAACATAGTAATGGCAAAAAAAAATTACACACTATTTAGCACAAACAGGGCTACCATAATATGTGAGCAACAAGAATGTACATGTCTGCATTTTTGAGAGAATAATGTTTATGCGTGGTTATTGAAAAAACTAAAAACTAAAGTTTCTGAAATAAGACCACAAAACACACACTAAATATGTGCCAATAAGACTTTTGTCTAATGGATGTCATCGCCTAGTGTTTTTTCTTCAAAATTATGTGAAAATCACCCTGCCTAATCCTTCACATAACACAATACATTGATTTGAATTTTGCAAAGCACTTTCTGTTTGGAAAGGCCATATGCGGAGTGGGCGTCACAGATCATGCATATGTAGTGGTTCACACCTGAGGACCGCATACTTAATGAGCCATTCATTCAGGTGAGTCACTGAGCCACAAGAATGCAAGAGCAACAGTTGGAAGCATCTCAATTCTTTTTTATTTTTCCACATATTGTGCTTGCAATTTGGCCTATAATAGCCAAGGAAAACATGTAATTGTGCCGTTAATTCTCATACTGTATTTTCAGTTTTGGAATATTTATCCTCTCCCCAAATTTGTCACTAATAAAACACAATAAAAATTATTTAAAGAAAAGGCTTATATTTACCTTTTAATAGTTTGTTTACATCTACCTTGTAAATATTTAAATAAACAACAATTCAAGTGTAATCTTTCTTTGTACAAACTAAAGTATACATTTTATCATACATATTTCAAAGTTAAGGATTTGATTGATTATTTGATTATTTTTGACAAAAAAATTGGCAAATAAAAGCTTATTTGAGGTGGCAGATATTTTACAGTAAAAATGTATAATCTATCCAAAACTAATCAACGAAATGTTGTCTTTCATATGTCTGTAACATAGGTCTTTCATTTTTATTATAAGGAATATAAATGCTAATTTGCAGTTTAATACGTTGCTTATACAAATATATATATGTGCATACACACACACACATATACATGTGTATATATTTATACACAAAAATAAATTTTATTTATATTTTTTATATACATTTTTTTTTCCACAAATTGTGCTTGTAAATTGTATAATATCCAAGGTAAACATGTCTAGTAATTGTGCAGTAAATTCTCATACTGTATTTTCAGTTTTGGAATATTTATCCTCTCCCCAAATTTGTTACTAATAAAACACAATAAAAATTATTTAAAGAAAAAAAAATTATATTTACCTTTTAATAGTTTGTTTACATCTACCTTTTGAGGGACATTTTCCCTTATTATTATTATTCCTCACAGCGCTGCGAGACGGTGTAAACAAGTAATGATCTGAATAAACTTGTTTTCTTGAGCTGATATGGGGCTCGAGAAAACACAGCCCCTCACAGGTTTGCGCCGTGGATTCCCGCGAGTCAGACGCGGATACTGTGTTTGTTTTAGGCTCGCGCAGTCTTCACTCGGACGCGCGCTTCAATCCGTTGTGGAGACTCTCTTTTCGTTCCAGTGAAATTACAAAACAAAATACACACACACACATGTCTCTGCCTGATATACAACCACTGATAAACATAATCTGATTTGACAAAAAAAAAAAAAAAACTATGAGTGCAGATTCGAACTCAGAACCTCTGACACGCTAGGCAAATGTTCTACCACTAGACCACTTGAGTTCACGTATTTACTCACGTGAAAACTCGGTGTTTACTCGGCGTGATCAATTCACTCTTGAACATGCTGCCGTTCGTCTGAGTTACAATCTTCCTCATCATTCATGATGATCTCCAGTTCAAGCACCTTATGTTGTGATTGCTAGCCTATTTACTTTTTATGTATTAAATCCAGGAAATTTGTTAATGAAAATAATATTAAAATTAAGATACAATTAAAACAAAACGAAATTCGTTTTAAAGAATGGATTTGTGCTTTCTGTTTTGAAGTCTCTGTGAAAGTTTGAAAGTCTTTTAGTGCTGCTTCAGAGCGCTCGCGTCCATAATGGAGAACTGTCACGTAATATTGTTTTTTCCTCATAAATGCGAACATGTGTCAACTAATGCAAGTAAATTTAAAAAGACTTACCCGAAATATTATCCACGGCTGGATCAAGTCGCTCAACGTTCGTCGCTCAAAATACAAACGTTCGTCGTCAGAGTCCTGCTCTTCTTCTGAGCAAAATTTGAACTCGTGTCATCTTCCAACAGCACAGGAAAGTGAATAAATGAAACTTGCTGGTTTTAAGGCATTTCAGGGGGCGTTTACCTTATTTTGCATAGATCACCTCAGCTCATTATCTTATGAATAGCGCGCTCTGCGAGTGGGTGTGAACTCATTACCGATAATTAGGTGAGACGGGAGAAACTGTACTTCTCTTTAGTTTCTTACAGATTACATTGCAGGAGAATATTTGTTTTGAATGTGAATTGTTTTATTTAAAAGTAGAAATTTAAAGCTTTCTTTAGACGCATGTTTCATGGTTGTGTGATAAGTATTAGCTGAGTTTCAGTTCATTTTCCAGACTTGTTTCAAAAAGATTTTTGCGGAGACAGAGTGAGCTGAAAGCGCACCCTGTTTATTTTATTTATTTAAAAATAAAAACAAGGTTTTGATGTTAATGTGAGTGTACACAAAAAAAGAAGACCCTCTATAGTTTATAATCATGTATTTATTTTATTAATATGACCGTAAATGACGGACTTTTTTAAGTTTATGTTGCTTCTATGTGAAAAAAATCCAGCAAAACGCGGGGGCGCGTTTGCCGACCTCAGAGGGTTAAATGTCTGAAACCTAAAACGTTATGTGGTTGAAAACACTGAAAAGTTGTGATATATCATATGACAGCTCTGAGCGCGCCTGTCTCTGGCTCATTGAATTTAGCAGTTGATCACGTCATGCACTGCCCGTTCTAATCACACCCTTGTGATCGTACGCTCCAGGGACCAGCCTAGACTGATCACACCGGTGTGATCGTACGTGCGAAAGTACGTGCAAAATTTTTGCGCGCTTTAGAGCCGCGGGTTGCCGACCCCCGGGCTAGGTGTTACAGGTCCGAGGCTATTAGCCCGGCACGGCACGTTTAAAGCCCTGACTCGCACTGGCCCGACAGTGGAAACGCGGCTAGGGTGTCATCTATGTGGCTGCATTTAGCTGTGTGTGTGTAAATTTAATCATGCCCCAAACAAAGGTGAGGAGGTTTTACAATTGTGATGCACATTTGGTCTTGTTGTTGTAACAGGGAGTCAGCATGAGAATGTGAGTATGAGGTGTGATCTGGCTCTAGCTTCCCACACCAATGTTTCAGTTAAGGAGCATGTTAAAGTGCAAAGTTCAGAGTTACTGAATCCTGTTGTGAGGAAGGCATTTTCATGGTTAATGCAATTGTGAGTCACATTGTAGCCACATGGCAATTCTATGCTCCTGTACGTGCTTTTACTGCAGCTATATGGAAAATAGCAGAGTTGTCCACTAAGGAGACAAATTCAATATAGTCACACATGTAACTTGAAGTTGTTATGCAATTAATCCAGTTTACACAAGATACATGGCCTAGTATGCATAGCATCTACAAACTTTAACCTAAGTGTTTCATACAACACTTACAGTAAAGCAATCATAGGTTTTAAAGAATAAACTTAAATAGCCTATGTGCACAAGTAGAAGCACAAACAACTATAAAGTATATTCTATGAGCACAATGTGTTACGGACAATTACAAACTTGAAAATACAAACCGGATCATTGCAATTTGGATTAGGGATGGCTCGATACTACAATTTTGGCTTCGGTACGATACCAGAATCTAATACCTCGGTATCGATACTAAATCGATACCACAGGTGACCAATAACCAGCCTCAAAAGTTAAATGAATTGAAACAATTTTATTAAAAAAACACTGCTTGAAACTCTGCTGCACCAAATGTACAAACCAAAAGTATCAAAAAAACCTACAGCCAGGGAACATACAGTAGGTTAAATTTTGAAAAGATACTACTAAAATAGTTTAATATCTTCATATCTTGTCAGTCTTTACTCCTTATCACATGGTGCAAAAAAACAAAAACGTATCAATGTAACAAACCAAAAAAAAAACCTAGAGGGAACATAGGTTCAATTTTGATTTTGCAGAAAGAAAAAAAAACGTGTTCATATCGTCACATCTTTATTTTTTTGACAGCTCCTTTGACAGCTGCAGATTTTTGGACAGGAAAACTAATGTGTCAATATTGTCACTTGATAGTCTGGATCTTAGTGGGCTACAGATGAGGCCAGAGGTACTGAAAACTCTCTCAGAGGCTGAGCTTGATGCTGGAATGCAAAGGTAGTATTTGGCATACATTGAAAGGATGGGGACCAAGAAAAGTGGGTTTTCTGTGGCATTGGTCTCTTCCATGCACTTGTACATTTGGAGTTCTTTGTTCAGTCTGTCAACTGGGTTCTCTAGAGATTCTCTCCTGGCTTGACATTCATCTTCATTTCCCACCTGTTTTCTTTTTTTCTCTGATACAATAGAAGACAGGAGGCTACCCAAGTCTTGTTTTTGTTTTTTGGCAGCAGTTTGTTCTTCCTGCTCTGCCTGAGTTGACTCCATCACTGATTGTATATTAGAGAGATCAGCTGTGGCAGCTTTTTGCAGTAGTACTTCTGTCACTTCCTTCTCCTTAGTTACAAATGTGTTCTTAAATCTAGGATCAAAGAAGGTGGCTGAATTAAGAAGTATTTGTAAATTCTCATTGCTGTATCTCATTTCCAGATCTTTCCTGATCTCTGTTTTCATGTTGCAGGTTAGCACCGAGTCTGTATTACTGTCCTGTACATGTGAAAGTATCTTCCACATCACAGGGATGACAGAAGAAAGTGTTGTCTCTTTTTCTCCACACAGGGCATCAGTAAAGGCACTTAGTGGGCCCAGGACCTCTCGCACTGTCTCCACAGTGGTGATGTCTGTGTCAGAAGGCATTAGGCACCACTTATTTCTGTTTTCTGCTAAAGCAGCACAGATGGCTTGTTGCTGTTCACAGAAACGGTCCACCATATCAAATGTAGAACCCCAACGGGTAGGTTCATCGTGAACCAGCTTGTGGTCTGGGAGGTGAAGGAGCTGTTGCTTTTCTTTTAAAAGCCTTGTCATTTTGTTCGATCTAGAAAATGCACATATAGTCTTTCTGAGCCTGGACAGACACGATGCCACACGGTCCAGACTTGTAGCCTTGTTCACTGCCAGATGTAGGTTGTGGCCAAAGCAAGGAACCCAGTGGTAAGAATTCCCCTTAAATGCTTTGATGTTTGAGGATGCATTATCTGTTGTGATTCCACTCAGGCGTGTCATATCCAGTTTCCATGTTTGAGTTATTGTTTCTTCAAGGACCTCCCTGATGTTCTCTCCTGTGTGATCTGAAAGCATTGCAGCACATCCCAGACACCAGGACTGCATTTCCCAAGAGTCACTAATGAACTGAATTGTAACAGCCATATATGCGTCTACTGTTCGACTCGTCCAAAGGTCTGTAGTACAAGCAAAGTAAGGCTGGTTGGACAGTTGTGATTCAAGCACAGACCTTGTTTCGTTGTACAAAGCAGGAATCTCTTTCTCAGAAAAGTATTTTCTCCTTGGCATCTCATATCTTCTGTCAAGCTGTTCCACAAGGTTTCTGAACCCGGTTTTATCAACAATAGAAATGGGAATTTGGTCCATGCAAATAAACTCTGCAACAGCTCTGTTAAGTCGTTTTGCTTCTTTGGAGTGGCTTTCATATTTCCTTGTTGTTGCTAGCACTTCTGAAATAGTAGGCTGGCTACCTGAAGCTGAAGTAGCTTTTTTTGTTCCTTTCTGTGGGTGTCAAAACAAGGAAATTTTAAATTACATGTACACCATTAGCTGTCATGCATCAACAGAGAATTATCAACATTTATAGCATTTATTCATCTTGGTTTGCTTACTGTTTGGTTTGTGTTTGGGTTCAAATTAGTTTAATGCATTCCATAAAGTAATGTTAACATGCTAAACTAGTATTAGTATATTTAAATAATAATTACTGATTCATCTAGATTAATAAATGTTATAATACTGTTAGGTCAGGTTACCTAATGAATGTTTACAAATGTAGCTTAATTGTAAAGTGTTATTCTAACATTAATATTAGTAATATTCATATTACTACTATTACTCTCTCTCTCTCTTGTGGCTGATTCCTCTAGGGGTCGCCACAGCGGCAGTAATAGTAATATGCCATTTATTTTACTATCACTAATACTAAAATTGATATTACTAATCTCTTTATTCATTCAAATTCAATAAATATATTATTGTTTGAAAGTGCAAAAATTATGAGACCTAAACTTCATTCATTGGTTCTAGCGTGTCATGCAAGCACATTCGAGCTTTCGTGTTTACTGTATCTTATTTCATTGATAAGCAGTTATGTAGGCTAGTGCGCTGATCAGTGTTGTGAATAAGTCTAAATTAAATCAGTTAAATGATGGACTCACCTGTCGATCTCTGAACTCCTTGAATAAATCAGGATGAGCAAGAGACAAATGCTTTGCCAGATTTGAAGTGTTGCCTCCCGTTGCGACACATGATTTCAAACAGCGTTTGCATAGTGGTGCATTCACGTCTGTAGCTTCACCTTTTTCATTACCTCTGTAGGCAAAGTAATGCCATATTTCACTCCTACTACCTTCTTTATTGATTAATTGCGGGCGTGTAGAATTAGCTTTATCAGTTCGATCCATCTTGTTTCTCCGTTGTCACTTTTTGCCGGTTTCAAGTGACCCGCGTCTGTTTGGGTAGCGCACTGCCGCCTAGCGGTGAACTTCGAAACTGCAGCGCATCAAATACCGAATTGAGCAAAATTATGATATTGTACCGTTTGAAATATAATATATACCGGTATTTTTGCAGTACCGGTATACCGCGCATCCCTAATTTGGATGTTTAACTATTAAACTTGTTGCTATTGGGCTGCTGAACAAAGCAGTTAACTCACTAAGAGTTTTACCGGTACGTGCAGATTGCTGATTTTTGCCCTTAAAAAGTGGTTTTGTATATTTCTGAATCTAAGGTGGAATTATTGCTGCCGTGTGGTTTGCGTCTGCAGGCTCCATATAGCTTTCCGTTTTGAATCTCTGTTTATTATCACTCCTTGTTGTTTATATCACTAAATCGTACTCATCAACCAGATATCTGATATTATCTAATTTTTTCTGTCACATTGATCTGACTTCGCTAGCTTTAATCTAAATCACAATCGCTAGCCTTCCGCTAGCCTGTTAATCTGCCATCATTGTTTGCCGTCTTTTTTTTTTTTTTTTTGCCTTTTTCAAGTCCTGTGGTTAGCAGAATCAGAAAAACAAACACAGTGAGTTAAACACTAGCTTAGTGAACTCTTTACATTGTTCGGTTCCAGCTGAAGTAGAGCCCATGCAGCAGGGCAACTGAGTGACGGTGAGACGCTGTAGTCGCGGGACAAAACACTGCTCTTCCGTTCCGATTACAACATTAAACAGGTTCTCCCCTCTCAGTGAAACACCCACTGTGAATTCTGTTGAATGTGCCCTAGTTATTGGCGATTCTATTACACGGAACGTGAAAATAGAGACACCAGCGAACATAGTCACATGTTTGCCGGGAGCCAGAGCGCCTGACATCAAAGCAAATTTAAAAGTGCTGGCTAATGCTAATCGTAAATTCTCTAAGATTATTATTCACGTCGGCACTAATGATGTTCGACTCCGCCAGTCGGAGATCACCAAAATTAATATTAAAGAGGTGTGTGAACTTGCAAGTACGATGTCAGGCACTGTAATTTGCTCTTGCCCCCTTCCTGTTCGCAGGAGTGATGAGATAGTTAGTAGATTGTGTTCACTCAACGGTTGGCTGTCTAAGTGGTGTCCGCAAAATAATATAGGCTTCATGTTTTTGGGGCAAACCTGACCTGTTGAAAAGAGATGGTATTCATCCCTCCTGGGATGGTGCTGCTCTTCTATCTAGTAATATGGCACATAGTCTTAGAGCTCAAACATGACAATCTGGAGCTCAGGTCAGGAAGCAGACAGACTGGCTAAACCGACCGTCTGCTAGCGGCCTCGACCAAGGTCAGATAAATCCCATCACATAGAGCCTCTTTTACCTAGCTATCATCATATAGAGACTGTGTCTGTTCCCTGACCTGGGAAATACAATAAACTCCCAAACCCATTTAAGGGTAAAAATTTGATTGATGTTCAACAAATAAAAAACAAATATAATGCAGATGAACAAATGATAAAGCTTTGGTTGCTGAATATTAGATCCCTTTCTTCAAAAGCACTTTTTGTTAATGATATGATTACAGACTATAATCTAGATGTGCTGTGTTTGACAGAAACCTGGCTAAAACCAGACAATTACATTACTTTAAATGAGTCCACCCCGCAAGATTACTACTATAAACACGAGACTCGTTTGAAGTTATGGTGCTATCTGTAACGTTATGTAGCGTTAGAGATAAATCCAGTTTGAGATTTGTGCTGGCTACTGTATACAGGCCACCAGGGCACCATACAGACTTTATCAAAGAATTTGCTGACTTTCTATCAGAGTTAGTACTGGCTGCAGATAAAGTACTAATTGTTGGTGATTTTGATTTGACCCACTCATGTCAGGACCTACTCATTGTCGTAATCATACTCTAGATCTAATATTGTCACATGGAATAGATGTTGATGCCATTGAAATTCTGAAGCAGAGTTAAAACATCTCAGATCATTATTTAATCTCATGTATACTTAATTAAGCCAAGGTTGCAAAGCCGACTCCGTGTTATAAATATGTTAGTTTTGATTGATTCGCTTCCGTCACAACGATCATTTGTTATTAAATTAGGGGCCGCTAAGACGACACCATTCTCTCTACACACACTTTAAACGCGAACCTGTGAGAAACGCTGATGGCGTTCAGATGCGCATTAAGAACTGGTTCCGTTATGTGCGTTTGAATATATGTGTGCAGGTTTGGAATTCCCTACAAACCAAGCCTAAACAAATTACTGGTGTTTCCTTATAAATTTTGATACAGAATTTTATTTTGTTACTTCGGGGTAGGTACGTGAAACGAATTTCCCGACAACGCTTTATCTGTAGAGCGGTAAAGGGATCCTCCATAGGGAGAGACTTCAACACAAAATATAGATTATTTCAACCTTTGGTTACCTAGGAAATGGATGGCAGTGAACCCCTGGCTGTGATTCTAATATTAATACGGTGCACTTTTTGTATTTTTGATCTCAAAGGGTGGAGCGCTTATGGCGTGATGTGTGGATGGCAGTAACAAGGGTATATTATGAGCTACTTCATGGTCTTGAAGATGAGTGCCTGCTTGATCCCTCCAACAGCCTTCAGTTATTCTGTGCCCAGTACATATTTGTACCACGCCTCCAAATAGACTTCGACACTTTTACAGCCGGGTGGGATAACCATCCTCTGCGAACGGAACAAAACCTGACTCCCAATCAACTTTGTACCATTGGATTGCTCCAGTATCCTGTGGCTGCTCCAGAGAATCTAGAGGTAGACCTCAAAAATCTTGAATCCAAGCTATGTTTAATCAGGTTTACCCATTGTCTCATATTTTGAGATCTGAAACAATTGTGACAAATAATGCAAAAATAGATCAAATCAGAAGTCTAAATACATTTTAACGGCAATGTATATTCAATATTTTCGTACTCTCAACAAATTATAATGAATTCTTTGAAGATCAAATGTGTGAAGTACACAAGGGCAATTGCAAAGTGTTATAATAAAATTACTTGCCATTTATAGGATTTGCAAGATCACTTCTTGGATTTCAACCCTGACAGAGAAGATGCTGCTGCCGCTGGTGGAGTAGTTCTACCTCTGGGGCCACAGGCTATGGCTGGACTGAGGGCAGCCATCAATCCTATCACTCCCACCCAGGACAATGGAAAAGACATTTACAAGGCTGCGCTTGAGTCAAGTCAAGTCATTTTCATTTATATAGCGCTTTTAATAATGTAGATTGTTTCAAAGCAGCTTTACAGAGATAAATGTATAATTTAACGTAAGATTGTTTTGGCTTTATAGCGGTTCTTTAATAAAGTTATTTTCCAGCTAAAGTTAGTTTTGATTGATTCGCTTCCGTCGCAACGATCATTTGTTTTTAAATTAGGGCCGCCAAGACGACACCATTCTCTCTACACAGACTTTAAACGCGAACCTGTGAGAAACGCTGATGGCGTTCAGATGCGCATTAAGAACGGGTTCTATAGTTATGTGCGTTTGAATATATGTGTGCAGGTTTGGAATTCCCTACAAGCCAAGCCTAAACAAATTACTGGTGTTTCCTTATAGTTTTGATTCAGAATTTTATTTTATTTTATCAATTCGGGGTAGATACGCAAATTGAGTTTTCCCGACGACGCGTTATCTGTAGAGTGGGAAAGGGATCCTCCATAGGGAGAGACTAGTTGGCATTTCAGCACTGCGTTGACACCGGGTCCAGGTGAAGGTCCTTCATCAGATCTGGAAACGGCCTGGATCCGGCAGGCTGCGGGAAAACCTTGGGATAAACAAAGACACTAAAATTAGCGTAGATGCCATTCTTCTCATGATGTAACGAGTACATCAGGATTTATGGGAAGTGTTCCCGGTTCCAGCTGACCTAATCTATGCAGCCTAATATTGAATTATAGAAGTCTATAATGTATTATGTGAACGCTATGTCAAAGAGATGTGTCTTTAATCTAGATTTGAACTGATAGAGTGTGTCTGCTTCCCGGACAATGGTAGGAAGGCTGTTCCAAAGTTTTGCTGCTAAATAGGAAAAGGATCTACCGCCAGCAGTCGATTTAGATATTCTAGGTATTATCAACTGGCCGGAATTTTGAGATCGCAATAGACGTGACGGACTATAATGCGTTAAGAGCTCGCTCAAGTACTGCGGAGCTAAACCATTTAGGACCACAGAGCTTGACTATGTAACACTTCACTCAAACTTGGCAGGATAACATGCAGTCTGCAATATAGATGTTCAATGTTTTTTGTGATTTGAAAAATGTTTTATCTGATTCTTACAAATGAAATTGGAATTGCTTGAATGAATAGGTATTTGTGCAGAACTATTGTGGGGATGGTTTAGGATATATGTTTTACTATGCAGTATATAAACAACTCAGTCTGCCATGGTAAAGATATCCACTGTTTTATTCTGCTGTTACTTGTTTTAAACAACCAAATGAACCTCCCACAACTTTCAACAGTTTTTATTGGCTAAACTTTTAAATCTAGTGTGTGCAGATATGTTAAACTGGCGTCTTGCTAATGATATCTTGGTAATGAAGAATTTAAAATAAAGCTGTGGATTTGTACACTTTGATCTTCAGTGAAATGCTTTTTTTTTTCCCAGTGGAAAACACATCAGTTCCCCTTTACAGTATAATGCTGTAGACACTCAGGTAAAACACTTCAGTTAATATTCACAATGAAAAAGAAAAATGATAAAGGCCATAGGCATTATGTCCATTTATTGTTTTGACATCAACCAAGTTTCTTTTTTGCTGACGATTCAGTAAACGTAAACCCCTACAAAGCTGATTCCACTTGAATGACATGAATTTGCCATACACGTGTTGAAACTAATGTGTATGTGGAAGACTGAACAATTTCAACTTTTCAATAGTACAGGTAACGCTGAATTGAGGAACAGCATCACATTTCAAGGTTCATATTACATGTACATTTGTCAGAGCTCTGTAAACAAAATGCAAATACAGAGTTCTTAAATGACCTTTTTCAAATAAATGGTTAGCAGTGGTCCCAACTTAAAAAACCAATGCAATGGGAGAACCAAACACTAATGTTGAGCTATTTTTATGGTTTGACTTGTGCTAGCTGTCTTTTTTTGTTAAGATTCTCACAGAATAATAAATAGCTCACTGAACAGATCTCGACTAGTCGAGTCACGAACGCCACGCTAAGTGAGTTGGTCGATAGGAATTAAGTTTTTTAAATTATTTTTTATAATTATTTTTATTTATTTATTTATTTATTTTCTCTGTGCTTTCTTCCAGAAACAACGTACTATATGAGATTCCAAGTCACAGTTCATCTCACTTAGCACGGTGTTCGTGGCTCGACTAGTCGAGACTGTTTTCCAAGATGGCTCCTGCCTGTATACGCGTAATGTACTGTCTTTATAAAGTATCTTCTTATTAAACTGTCTGTACACTTACAAAGTTCGCAATGCTTCGGTTTGCATGTAGGGACCCTCATTATGCTACCGTTTTAGTGTGAGGCTATTTTGAGCCTTGTTAGTGGTATTAACTAGCGATTTACTTTTACTTATTCTATGCCCCATATACTAGTGTTATAAGCTAATCTGTTTTTAGAGATAAAACTCTTTACATTCGATTATCATGAAAACACATCCCAGAGAACGATCGACTCGGTAAACATTAATTACCCCTAGGTTAATTTTTCACCGGAATTGTCCTTTAACAAAAATGCCATTAGAAATGCCAAAAATATTCACAATACTGCCTGATTTGGGGAAGTAAACATCAGTGGTCAAAAAACATGACCTCTACACTCGCCCGAAGTCTCTACCCATTCTGATGTCTACTGTCATTATATCTCTGAACTCCTTGTATGTTTTAATATGTTCAACAGGAATAGTTATTGTATTTGTGCAGGCACTTACAAGTGGGAAACAAATATGGTGACCCGGCATTTTTTCATTACAGTGGTGTTCAAATCTTAGATTTATTTTAAAATCTGCCTTCTCTGATGGAAGAAGGGGCTTGTGCCATTTGCTGGTCTTCATTCTGACCTGCATGATAAAACAAATCAGAGTAGTTGAGTAAAATGGTGTAAAAATCCAACACTGCAGGAAGCCAACCCTATTTACCAATCTACACGATTTATCCCAAAGGCCTATTTCAACTAACCTTGCTGCATTAATTTCTATTTAAAATTCACTGAAATAACTGAAAGATAAAAAAAAAAACAATGATAGGAATAGTCCTAGAATAATGTTATCCAAAAGAACACCAGATATACCAGGGGTGGGCAAACTTTTTGGCTCAAGGGCCACACTGGGTTTTAAAATTTGACAGAGGGCCGGCCCAGTAGCAGATTATGAAACACGATCTCATGAAAGTGCGTATATATACCACGAATTAAATTTCTCGTACCATTTATACGCCAAAAATATATATTTTTTGCGTGCATATGCTGCGCACTGTAAACCCATTAGTTAGGATTAGGGGTGCGGAGTGCAATTTTTAAAAAATATTTGAAATAATTTGAAAGATATTTTGAAAAATGTCAGTAACCAAACAGTTGATGGACCCCATTTACTTCCATTGTAGGAAAAAAAAAAAATACTATGGAAGTCAATGGGGTCCATCAACTGTTTGGTTACCGACATTTTTCAAAATATATTCTTTTGTGTTCAGCAGAAAAAAGAAATTCATACAGGTTTGAAACAACTTGAGGGTGAGTAAATGATGACCGTATTTTAATTTTTGGGCGAACTATCCCTTTAAGTGCGTATCATATGCACGCGAAAACTGCGTTTCATAAGAACTACAAATACAATTCGTGGTATTCGAACTTTCATAAGATCGGGCTGAGCAAACACATGGGTTGTGGCAACGTCTGCGCGAAATTCAACAACTGAGAGACGACATTCTGACAATACATTTTTTTTATGCTAGATATCCCCCATTTAGCATATGTTATGTTTTGAGGTTAATTTTTAATTAGTCAGATGTTTGATAATTATAGCCTATACTTTTTAAATATGTTTTATCCTTATTATTATTATTTAATGGGCCTAACCGTAAATTAGAAACAAAACACCTAAGTGTACACTTAGAAGAGTAAAAATGACAGAAGGTTACGTTAATTCAACTTTATTAAAACTGCAATCAATTTGCACTTCCAAAAGTCATACATTTGTGAAAAAAAAAAAAACGAAATAAACGATTATACAAATTTATTTTAAGTATAATAAAATAAAACATAAAAAGCAAAGGCAGATCAGAACATTTAATGAACAAAACCGGGTTGTACATGGCAGACAGGGGAGCGTAACGTTAGTCGAAAGCCGGGCGATAAAGGAGGATACATCCACAAATCCAGAGTAGCAAAACTAAATAGCAGACAAATCAAAGGAAAAACTAAACATGTGTGCAAGCGGTTACCAAACATTTTTTTCTCTGTGAGTTTAAAAAAAAAAAAAATAAACATTAACGTGCACCAAGTCTATGCCTGTCTGTTTGGTTTCCATGGTGACGCGTCTAGCTTGTTACGTGACACACCGCAGCCACAACAGCGCTGAATGAATGATGATCTGCTTTTATGTCATTTTTCCTTTTTTACATTTGTTAGCTATGGCATGAAATATCTGATATTCCGATTGTCAAATATATGCAACGCAATATATATAAAGCAAAGTATTGCAAGAAAAAGGCAAAAAATGAATGCGATCTTAAGCCATTTTTTTAAATACTCGACGGGCCGGATTAAACAGCCTAACGGGCCGTATGTGGCCCGTGGGCCGTAGTTTTCCCACCCCTGAGATATACAGTATGAAATCTTTTGATTACATTTGTAGTATACTATGTTGTCACTACAGGGATATGTTTCCATTCAACATTGGAGGGGACACATTAAGCTTAAACAATATTCCTGTATTCTGGGAATTTATGGTGGAAATGTCTTTTTTTTTCTTAAGAAACATGTATTTAGATCTATGACTTATGTCTTTGGGCTGTGGAGGGCTGTGAAGTCCAGAAAGTCTCTAGTGAAGTTCAAAACCTGGACCATTTCGCCATAAACATTGCCACCCGCCACTAACCACAACATTAATGTTTCTAAAAAGAAATATATTGATGGTCCTTTTTGTACATGAAATGTACATTCTGCTCTACTCATTTTAGGTAACAGCTGTTTGCATAGCAAATTTGTATAGTACTTCAACATGCGATAAAGACAGTTTAAGTCAAACCTGTGATTTCCAGGTCTTGTAGAAAGTCCTGGAGGAAGTTGATGATGGCATTTTCTCTTGCTTGCCTTGGACTTCCCTTCTCACTCAGCTCAGGGACTAGGATACTCATTATGTAATCAGCATCCGGCTGGGGTGGTTGGAGGAGGGTTGACTACACAGATAGGAACACAGAGAAAGACCACAGTCCACTTTACATATAACTTTGTATTCTTCCAAAACAAAAAAGGTTAAGTAAAGCAATAACAGAAAGTCACAAAAAAATAATAGTATCAATCATAAAGAGATACAACTCTACTACTACATCCTGTAGGGTTTGAAAAACCTGAAACCTGAAAAACAATGGTAAAAAGTAGGGATGTACGATGATATCAGCACAACATTGGTATCGGCCGATAAAAGCTGTAAATGACCATCATCGGCATCGGCAGATATGAATATTTCTGCCGATGAGCCTTACCGATAGGGTGGCGTGTTTCCTATGTGCATGTGACGACCGTGAACGTAGCATGAGCGCCAGCAACGTAAACTTCCAACATGTGGAGGCATTTCGAGCATGGGCGTCAGTTTGGTTTGAAATGTGCTGGGGACAGAGATGCATTCACAAGTGCATTTTCAGAAGTGCTGGGTACTGTTGTAAAGTTTTTCTTTCTTCAAAGCAGACCAGGAGACGTTGGGATCACGTTCAAACAAAGTTATTCTTTATTGAGGACTTCATGGCTGCAGGAATCCAACATAATCTAAAGTATATAAATTTACATGGTGTCTTATAGGCATTTTAGGAGGAGGGACTTTTGAAGGTGGAGACAAATTCAAACAAAGCATGTAAATGAGTATACAGGTTAAGGAACCCGCCCCAGACTGGCAGTCTCAATTTAATCAGCATACCTATTCAGCATACCAGGAACTCCGGTTCCAAGGGCCATCCCAGAGCCATTAAAGACAAAGGTGAAAGTCTCCCCTACAGCTACAATGTCTGGGCTCCGAAAGGTGAGAATCTCAGTGATCTGACTCATTTAAAACACAATAGAGATTGCAACTTTGCTGAGTTGTTTTTGAGTCTTATCTGTAAAGCTAAAATCAGTATTCTTCACCGTGATGTTATGTAAGGAAGCATATCTGAAATAGATTCTTAAATTTGTAACCCTTCAGTACAATGACGCAGTAATTTTTTTTCTCTTTCGTGCAGGTCATGGTTTGAAAGACGATGTCCTGTAGCTTACTAATGTAAGCTCTCCAAGCTACTATGCTCTCCACAGAGCATAAAATATTCATTTTATTTTATTTTTCGTGTTCGCATTTATGAGGAAAAACAGTGACAGTTCTCGGTTACGGATGTGAGCGCTCTGAAAGCGGCACTAAAAGAGACTGCTTTAAAACTTCCACAGAGACCTCAAACAGAAAGCACAAAGCCTTTCTAAGTGAATTTCATTTTGTATTAATTGTATCTTAATTTTAATCAATGTTTCATCAACCAATTGCCTGGATTTAATAAATAATAAGTAAAGCAGATAATAGATAATAGATATCACGACACGGAGGCGCCCGCGATTGAACTGGAGTTAGTCTCATAAATGAAACGAAACTCAGCATAGCCTACTTGCCTCACAGACCTGAGAAATATATCTATTATCTACAGAACGCTTGAAATCATATTTTTAAACAGAACAATTCAAAACGAAAGAAAACTATGTAATCCGAAATGTGCATTTCTCTCTGGCACGTTCACTACTGCGAAGATCGCGAGTCATCGTCAACTTCATCTTTGCAGCCGACACAGAAAACTTTAAATTAAATTAAATTGAATTAAATCAATTAAAATGTCTCCTTGCAATATTCGACATATTCATAATCATTACTTTTGCGGTTCTTTGTGACAGCTTTTAGTTGCTTTATTGGCAGTGCCACCCTTACAGGTTACATGAACGCGTCACCACTGCATCAGCACCGAAAACGGGAGCATTTGGTAGACCTGTTCAAGTAGGAGAAGATGTACATTTTTTATTTGAAAATGTATTTTTCTTTATTTTACTCCTAAGGACTGAAGTTTGAAGTCTGAACTTAAAAAAAAAATGTGGCACTGGCATATCATTTATTCTCCAAGTGAAATAATTTACCTATTTTTCAGGGGTGAATGTCTGTCTACATTTGTAAAATTATACATTTATGGTAGAATGAAATATTGTTTTGTTTATCTTGTGTATTGCCTTATCTACAACATATGAGTGTAATACGGTAAAGGTAGTACATTAGAGAGACTTGGATTTCTCTTCAGTAAAATTAAAGTGTAAATATATCAGGGGGAAAATGTGTATATACATCGGTATCGGTATCGGCATCGGACAAAATTAGTTTGAAAATATCGGCATATTGAATATCGGCCAAAATGCAATATCGTGCATCCCTAGTAAAAAGGCATTCTACTGATGTTATTTTGGACATATCTGTAAACCTAGATGCCCATTGAGTGACCTTGCCATTACACTCTTGTGCTATCACAGCGTTTCTTGTGCATTATGAAGGATAAGACAAAACAAAGATGCAAATTATATTTAAATTAATTCCAAATTACTGATATAGTACATTGTAGATTATTATATTATATTACAAGGAGACACAGCTTTAACACAGACAATATGTTGTGAAATAAAATGTATATGATAACAGATAGAATGGCAAACCTTTCACCAGACAGGCTTGCATGCAGAACAATTTCATCTGATGGAAAGCAGCCACAACATATAGGGCATTCCTTTCTATCCTGTAGACAACATATATTCAAATCAATTGCACCAGGTCTCTCTGCAATTATATTTTTCAAGATATCAGCTCAAAATCATTACCTGGCCACAATCTCTGGACTCTTTGTTAGGGCGCACAAGTGGTGAGTTTGTGACAGAAAGAACCTGGACCTCACTTCCTTGCCAGTCCTGTAAAGTAACAAACAGCTGTATCCATAAATACATAGGAGAAATAATCAATGCTACGACATGCATACGTTACGATAAAAATTCCAGACACTTTTTTTTGCAAGCAGAGTGATGATCTCAATTGTCTTAAAAACATCTGAGAAACAGAAAGCACTTTATGATGTTATTATCTTATTATGGTACAGGGTTTAATTCTTGCTTCCTAAAGTCAAATTCAAATTTAGCATCATTAGGAGTATATTTTAGTCTTCACTTACACAGAATGTAATAGATTGCAGAGCAGAGCCATGAGGTGTTTCCTTGGAGTGCACAGATTCACTACTAGAGCTGCGCTAGAGGGTGATATGGGTTGGGAGCCTTGTTTGGTGAAACAAAAGGCGGAAGTAATGAGATTATGGAATCGCCTTATTAGATTAACTGAAGATAGACTTACTCGGAAAGTTTTTAATTGGGATAAAGCTCACAACTATCCTTGGTCAATGGAGGTCCTTGGAATACTCTCATCAGCAAAAGCACAGTATATATTTACAAATAACTTACAATGTAATATATCTCAGGTCAGACAGTTTTTGTTTAATTCCTATAAAGAGCAATGGCAATGGCAGGTGTTAAATAAGTCCAAATTGAGAAGCTATGTTCATTTTAAAAATGATTACTCCACAGAGCCTTATGTCAAATGTTGGTTAACCAGATTACAAAGGTCTTTGTGTGCCCAGCTCAGAGCAGGGGTGTTGCCTTTGCAGATCGAGGTGGGGCGCTATAAAGGTGTACCAGAAGAGGACAGACTATGTGTTTTGTGTGATTTAAGGGTCGTTGAGGATGAATGGCATTTTTTGTTTTTCTGTCCTGTATATCATGATTTAAGAATGGGTATGTTTGAGAGAATTCAATATAAAAAGCCTGATTTGTTTTGGATGACGGATGGGGATATGTTGAGCTGGCTCTTTGAAAATGAAATTTATAGTTTGGCTAGATATGTGGAAAAGGCGTGGAAACTTAGGCAAAGGAATTTATATCCTGGCCTAAATTGACAGTGTTTCTTTTTGTTTGTTTATATTGTGAAAATGATGGTAATGTACTCTGTATGATGGTCATCTTCCTATGTACTTTGTATGATGGTCATCTTTCTATGTTATGTCTGTTTTATGTCGATAGTGTCTTTTAAGCCTAATTGGGCTGGGCACGTAAGTGCAAGACACTTTAATAAAAATCAATTCAATTCAATCAATTCAATTCAATACACAGATATATTGAGATTTTGGCCCGGTTTCACAGACAGGGCTTAGACTAAGCCAGGATTAGACCATAGATCAATTAGGACATTTAAGTAATTTTTATAAACATGCTTAGAAAAAAAACATTACCGATGTGCATCTTAAAACTAAAAAGGCACTGATATATTTTTAAGATCAGTCAGTGCAAGTTTATTTCAGTGGAAACAGCTCAGACTTACATTTTAGTCTAGGACTAGTCTTAAGCCCTGTCTATGAAACCAGGGGATAATGTGTTAGGAAATAGTGTTACCATAGACAAAAACAATGTGATGATATTTTACCATTAATTACCAAATATATGTATTGTTTTGCAATATCTTCTCTGTTATATGCATTAACCTCATCATCATCTGCTGCAGACTCCATACAATCCTCAATGTGCAATGCTAGGATATGCAGAGGCATGTTTTCTTTGCACACTTGGCATGCAGCCTTTGGCATTTTTTTAAATTCAGTGGCATCAGATGGCAGTGGAGCAAGATCAAGGTCCTGCTGCAGTGGAACAATGTACATGGTCGTCTTCCCAGCACCCGAAACACTGCGAGTCAGTCTACCTGTATAACCGTCTACATCAGGAGGAATGGCAAGCAATTTTCTTCTACTGTGGCCACCTGCATATACAGAACGTGAGAGAAAGAATTTTGAATGTTGGTGTTCCTGCACCATCAAAATGAAAGGTGTTTGAAAATGGTATGCACCTGAAGCCTTGTAGAACAACCACCCTTCCACCCCCTCCATTTTGGGATATTCTTCAATGAGAATTTTATTTACCTGAGAAATGAATAACAGAAATGGGAAAAGGAGGTTTAAAAAAGGACAGTATAATAAAACAAATAACAGTATAATACTTTAAATTGTTTTGTATAGTAATAGCATCACAATAACTATATTGACAAGTTTAATAATAGTGTGTACTGTAATGCCAAAATGATGCTTAATTTCAATTAAAAGAGTGGTTGCAATACCATTGCATGGCTCATATCATCCGTCAAAGTTAGGGACCTCTTCCCCAACCCTGCTTGGCTCAACTCCAGCTCTTCAGCTGCAGAAGGCGTGCTGGTACAGCCCTTATTCACCAAATATACATACACACTGAATATCTTACAGACTTTCGGCTTCCCTGGAGTGGTTTGTAAGGGTGAAAAGCGGATTTTGCCTTTCCTTTTGGTAAAGAAGCCAGGAAATGACCTGCATGTTTAGGAGGTTAACAGAAGTGTATAAATCAACATTATGAAATACAATTCTCCATCAAATAAGTCCAACATATGATCACAAATAAGTTTAAAGACACCTGGCCATCTCCTCATGCACAGTTTGTTTTGTTGTTTGTGCTTGTTGTCGATTCTGGTGCTCATGTGACTGCACTGGATTCTGCTGTGCTGGGGTGTGATGCTGCTGAATGTTTTGCGTTAGCACGTTTATGAGGCCTTGTGCAGCAGTAATAGCACTGGCCTCTAACTCCTAAAGAAAAAGAAAGGAGACATCACAGGGCTGGAGACTTAACGCTAACTACCATTAACCACAGGTTAGCTAGCCAACACCACTTACCTTAGCATTTGTTTCAGTGGACCGCTGTGGAACCAGCACAACAGCCGTTCAAAGTTAACTTTAACCCGGCCAGTTTCTTTGTGAAAAACACAACGGCAAAACATAACAGGGCTGGAGACTTAACATTAGCTACCATTTACACAGGGTCCCCATTTAACGCTCTGGCTCATCTGCCAGTGGCAGATAAACTGAGAAATCAGTATTATGGAGCTGGTAGTCACAGCTCAGTAGCTGCTCAGACTCCCCATGACCGCGCTGGAAACAGAGTCCGCTGTAACTTTTTTTTTACCGTTACTAGAAGCATATTCGCAGCCCTAGGAGTTACTGTGTAACGTTACTACCTGCGTTGAAGCCGAACTAGCGGCTCAAAGAGGAGAGGCTCTCCGGTGTGTGTGAGTATGTGTGTGTGTGTGTATGTGCGTGCGTGTGGTTGGGGATGTCAGTAGCTTAACTTACACCGCCGAAGCCCTGGGGCCCGTTCTTCGTACGTCGCTAACTCAGTTAGCTGGATTTGATTGTTGGGGATTTGGCATGATCTTGGATTGTTTGGTTCTTCGACGCTCATCCTGGACTTGCTGTCATAGCAATAGGTGCGCAATCTTAAACCTGCTCGGGAGCAGCTTATTTCATGTTAACAGGATTAGACTGCGGCTTCATAAGCGGAGCTGATACGGAAGTCCAGCGCAGCGCGATAGTGCACTTTCTGAGATATATATTTTTCTCGTGACTCGTGAGATTGTCGTTTACATTATTAATTTGTTGGAAACGCACATTTATTTTAGACTTGTCGGAGTCGGGCTTTAACTACAGCACAAACTGTTTGCATTGCCCTAAAATTATTTGCGAGTGGCTCTTTCCTTTACACTATTGGAGATGCGGAGAACTTCGTGTCATTCGGACTTTACCTGGCGCTTTTAGGTTTAAAAAACAGTTTTAGTTTTTTTTTTGGTGGCATTTCCAAGCCACTGAAGACCCAATGTTGTAAAGCAGTTTTTTTTAAAGCAGGTTTTTTTTAGGCTATCATAATTTTTTATGAAGATCATTCAATCATGACCATGCCATATACTGTAATAGTATATGTCACTCAGGCTTCACTAACGTGATTGGTACCATAGACTATAGGCTAGACCATAGACTGCCATCAAGGCCTCAATGAAGGGGATTATGTGAACAGAAAGGGGGTTCACAATGTAAATGTGCAGCCCAGTTACTATTGGGATTCTTAATATTCCAGATTAATAATATTATATATATATATATATATATATATATATATATATATATATATATATATATATATAAAAAAGGCAGTTGACTAAAATCTTCCATATCACAAATGTGAAAGCAAAATGGCCAGGATCTGTGCATGACTGAAGAATTTTCAGAGATTCACATTTATGCACATTATTTGAAAGTGGTAAGAAAAGTTCCACAATTAAATATCAAGCTCACTGTATTACATACACTTATGCTGATCCTAACAGAACTGCATTTGTTCATAGGTGATTATGACATGTTCCTGCAGACAGGTGTTTTATGACCCCATTCCCTGACCCAAACCAGTTACAATGCAGCTCTAGCCAGGACAAGGGCACACAATGAAATGAACTTTAGCTAACTAAAGGGAAGATGTCAGTGTCTGAAAAGTCTGAGGGTTGCACACCTGACAGGGCCTGTGACATTGTTGCATGTGCCATATTACACAACATTGCCAAAAAAAAAAAAAAAAAAAAAAAAACCTTTCATTAAATGTTTAATAAAATACAATTATGCTTAATTCCTTGAGTTTTATTTCAATTGTTCTTTGTAAAGAAAAGCCAGTGGTCAAGTGCCTGCAACAAGAGATATTAGACACATGCCTCATGCAACAAATAAAAAGGAAAAGTTGGCTATCCACTGCCCACCTGTAGGCCTATGTGTCCTCTGTCTGTGCAGACTCTTCTGTAGGCCTTTCTGTAGATGTGGAATCCTGCAACTTATATTGCAGCCATAAAGCATACAAGTATAAATTAAGTAAAGTTATTTATGCACTTGCAGGTAGGCTAGTTCCTCCATATGACAGTTATCTGAGAGGGTTTATTCACTGTCCAGTGCAATGGAAACAAATGGACATTACAAAGTCTTATTCTTTCTTTCCTTTGGAAAGTTAGAAAATGTCCACTTACTGCACATATTTCAGCTCCACTTTCTTGGGAACAGATACAAGTGTTGGTGTATTATGTAAAATTGCACAAAAGAGGAAAACACAATGTCATTACAATGAACTACACTCGGGAAAAATGTGATCAATAACTCATGGCAAAGTATTTTTACATTAAAGGAGTCATAACCTAGTATTACCTTGGATACGTTTATCAGTTTTCACTTTCACAAGTCAAAGCAATTCATCATTACTCAAGATTTAACAGTTGAAATGACTATACAGCCTTAATTTAATGCAGCAAAAATGATTTTACAGTGTAGGAGAGTAAGATCTTTTCTTCTTTTTTTTCTCAGCCTTTTTCTTGGTTGCTTTTATAAACAGACAACCATTTATTTAACAGTGCCTTTTATAAAATAGACTATAATCTAACTAAAAATGACCATTATGTAGAATATTTTTGTACTTCACTTTTATTTGTTCCCATGTTCTAGTATGGTGACTGACATTACAATGCACAAAGTAATTATGCAATTATAAAAATACAAAAATATAGGCTAATAAGTGATAAAAACATCTAGCATGGCCACTTCTAACGGATTTAAATTGTCTGCTACTTTTTGCCAGCCCTCTCTCCTGGCTTTTGCAGACTTTGAGGTGTTCCCTGGCGTTTTGATTAAACATTAAATTTCCGAATAAACTTCCGACTATTAGTTCTTGCTCTGCTGAGGAGAAAAACTGAGCGCGCTCTTTGGCCACGCTGAGCAGCCAATAGCAGCGTAGCTGATCAATGTTTCTACTATCGATACATATATCCCCTTTAAACCAGCGCATGAACGCACAATTATCTCAGATAACTCAATCCAGCGATACTAATCATATCCGGCAAGTGTGTTCGAAGAACCGAGTTAGCCAGATCATGATTCGCACGATGATATCATCTTGGATGTGTCATTTGATCTCGGATGTAATAAGCAAGGTACGAAGAACGGGCCCCTGCTGTTTATCATGTCAATGTTAATGTTACAGGCTATGTTACCGTTAGCCGCTGTTGTGATGTATTCATACTTAGCGGCAACAAGTATTTACCAACAGACACCTAACGTTAATAATTTTTTTTGCCAAACCGGACTTTTAGCCTTGTTCAGTGCATATGGTGCTTGGCGGGTGTTTATTTTTGACCCTGCATTAACCACAGGTTAAGTTAGCCAACACGGCTAATGTTAGTAACTTACATGTTCCAGTCGACGTAGAAAAAAACAGCATAACGGCCGTTAAAAGTTAACCAAACCGGCCAGGTTGCATGTGAATAAACATGTAAATGGCAGAGAAAAACTTACTTGCGGTTTGGAAGTTCCCGGTGAACTGGACATTTTCGTCACGCCACCATGCCAGAGGCTTCAGAGCTGACGGCGGGTTCCAGAAAAGTGACGTAGGCCTACTTCTTCAGTATGCCGATATGCAAATTATATGCAAACTACGCTCTACTTACCCCTCCCCTCAGACCCCTCCCTCAGACCCCTCCCCTCTCCACGCCAAAACAGTGACAGAAAGTTGAAACTGGAAATCAGTAACACTGAAAAAAAAACTGACATTGTAAAAAAAATCTGTCACTGAAAAAGAGTGACATGAAGAAAAAATCTGAAGATTGTCATTGAAAAATACAAATAAATCCCAATAAAATAAAAGAATAAGATGGTAAGATTTTAATTATTTTCTTTTTTCAGTGTCAATACTTGTTTCAATGCCAATACAACTGTTTTCAATACAAATGTTTCAATGCCAATGTTTCCCATTTCAGTTCTGCTTTTGTTTTCAATGCCAATTTTAATTTTTGATGCCAAATTTTAAAGTCACCATTCTGGCTCCATAGATACGTACCAAAAACCTTTAAGCTGGCTATGATTAAACCGCTTGTTAAAAAACCGCAACTTGATCGTACATTTACATTTAGTCATTTAGTCATTTAGCAGACGCTTTTGTCCAAAGCGACTTACAAATTAGGACTAAGTTAAGCGAGTCATAGTGAAGAGGCAAAAACAACGCAAGAAGTGCTCAAAATACGAAGTTCAGGCATTATTCAGAGTAGCATCAGCCCGATAAGCGAGGATTTAAAGGAAAAGGAAAGGTTTTTTTTTTTTTTTTATAAGGTAAAGTGCTCACGGAAGAGATGGGTTTTCAGCTGTCTTTTGAATGTTGTCAGGGATTCTGCATTCCGGATGAGGGTGGGGAGAGTGTTCCACCAGCATGGATCTGTGAATGAGAATGTTCTGGAAAGTGATTTTGTGGCTTTCTGTGATGGAACCACGAGACGTCGCTCGTTGACCGATCGTATGCTTCTGGTAGGGATGTAGACTCGTAGGAGTGAGTGAAGGTAGGAGGGAGCTGAGCCTGTGATAGATCTGTAAGCAAGCGTCAATGCCTTGAACTTGATGCGAGCAGCGAGGGGTAGCCAGTGCAGAGAGATGAACAGAGGAGTGACGTGGGCCCTCTTGGGCTCATTGAAGACAAGACGAGCTGCAGCATTCTGAATCATTTGTAGAGGTTTAGTTGCACATGATGGAAGTCCAGCCAGAAGAGCATTGCAGTAGTCAAGCCTAGAGATGACCAGGGCCTGGACGAGAAGTTGTGTTGCATGCTCAGTTAGGAAAGGCCTGATCTTCCTGATGTTGTGCAGTGCAAACCTGCATGATCGAGCTGTCTTTGAAATGTGGTCTGTGAAGGTCAGCTGGTCATCAAATGTTACTTCAAGATTTCTGACCGACCTTGAAGGGGTGATTGATGATGAATCTAGTTGGATAGTGAAGTCGTGCTGTAGAGATGGATTGGCAGGGAGGACGAGAAGCTCAGTCTTTGCCAGGTTGAGCTGCAGGTGATGTTCCTTCATCCATGTCGAGATGTCCGCCAGACAGCTTGAGATACGTGGAGCTACTGTGGGATCATCTGGTTGAAATGAGAGGAAGAGCTGTGTGTCATCAGCATAGCAGTGGTAGGAAAAACCATGTGCCTGTAAGATGTGTCCCAGTGATGTGGTGTATAGAATTAGTAAATTACAGGCCGATCTTGAATCTACCTTTTCTGTCAAAGATACTAGAAAAGGCAGTATCCTATGTTCCTTTTTAGAAAGAAATGATATCTGCAAGGATTTCCAGTCAGGATTCAGACCGTACCATAGTACCGAGACAGCTCTCATTAGAGTCACAAATGATTTGCTCTTATCATCCGATCGTGGTTGTATCTCGCTATTAGTGTTACTCGATCTTAGTGCTGGCATTTGATGCTATCAACCACAACATTTTAAATAGACTCGAAAACTATGTTGGCATTAGTGGAATTGCACTAGCATGGTTTAAATCATACTTATCTGACCGTTATCAGTTTGTAGCAGTAAATGATGAGATGTCTCATCGATCACAAGTTCAGTATGGCGTACCACAGGGCTCAGTACTAGGACCGCTGCTGTTCACTCTGTACATGCTACCCTTAGGAGATATCATTAGGAAACATGGCATTAGTTTTCACTGTTATGCTGACGATACTCAGGTCTATATTTCTTCACTGACGAAACTTACCAATTCACAAAATTAACGGAATGCATAGCTGATATAACAAATTGGATGACTAGTAATTTCCTACTTCTAAATTCTGAAAAAACAGAGATTCTAATTATTGGACAAAAAACTTCCTCACGTAATAATCTAGAATACTGTCTAACACTTGATGGCTGCTCTGTTAAGTCTTCGTCGTCGGTTAGGAACCTGGGTGTGCTCTTTGATACCAATCTTTCATCTTAAAAATATATCTAAATTACGCCATATGCTCTCATTGACAAATGCGGAACAATTAGTCCATGCGTTCATGACCTCAAGGCTAGATTATTGTAATGCTCTACTGGGTGGTTGCCCTGCATGCTTAATAAACAAACTACAGCTGGTCCAAAACGCAGCAGCTCGAGCAGAGTCCTGCACGGGTCCGATTTTGTAAATCTGCACCCGCCCATACCCGCAGTGCTTAAAACCGCATCCGACCCGTTTTCCGACAACAGCACTAATTAAAATCCGCACCCGACCTGACCCGCTTAAAATAGAACTGACACCCGACCCGCACCCGAAATATCAGTTTAGCCAATCACATTATAGACACAATTACAAAAATGTTTATTGCCAGGTCATACAGAAGTTATTACACGACAATTAACACAAGGACAACTTCAGCCGAAGCTGTCAAAAGGCCGGTATATGAAGAACATGGCAAACGTTACCACAAAACTGAGTAGCCTTATAACATTTTACCAATCGAACAGACGCGGCTAAAACACTATGCCACGCAATTTCATCTAGCCTACATCTGACAATTTTGCGTTCAAACACGCCCTGCACACCACACATAGTTAACTGTGTTAAATTTGAAAAAATACTGTTCGATAAAACTGCTTGGTTTGTTACCATAGTTCCTGCGTGCTTCCTCAGCGAAGTTCCACATCTGCGGCTATCCAACACGAAAATGCATGCAGCAAATAAGCCGTTCACAATGTTTTCTTCAGATAACTCCAAATTTCTCCCACACACTGGACTTGATTTTTGATGACGTATTGTCGACAACTTTACAATCTCCACTAGCTATTCTTTTCTTCAACTCCTCAGCATCCATCTCGACGACTGCAAGCAGATCGCGCGCGCGGTTATGATGAATTTTTAAAAGTGAAACGAAAGTAGCCTATAGTACCGTTATAGATCCTGGGAGGGCGTGGCGCGTGGGCACAAATGTGGATTTTAAATTATTTATCAACTTGAAATACAGGCATATTTTTGTAGATGTGTTCCTAAAAATATGCATATATTTTTACGTTTGCATGTGATTGTTTTAAACCCGTGTTTAGACCCGTGTTTCCCCCGTGTCCAGACCCGACCCACACCCATATCCGACACAGTTGGATATTTTTCACCCGTTTGAGCAAAATTTGCGGGTCACCCGTCGGGTACCCGAGCCCGTGCAGGACTCTAAGCTCGAGTTCTTACCAGAACCAGGAAGTATGACCATATTAGCTCGGTTCTGTCAACACTGCACTGGCTCCCTATTAAACATCGCATCAATTTTAAAATATTGCTGATTACTTACACTAAATGGTTTAGCGCCGCAGTACTTGAGCGAGCTCTTAACGCATTATAGTCCTTCACGTCTATTGCGATCTCAAAATTCCGGCCAGTTGATAATACCTAGAATATCAAAATCGACTGCTGGCGGTAGATCCTTCTCCTATTTAGCACCAAAACTTTGGAACAATCTTCGTAACATTGTCCGGGAAGCAGACACACTCTGTCAGTTCAAAGCTAGATTAAAGACACATCTCTTTGACCTAGCATTCACATAATACATTATAGACTTCTATAATCCAATGTTAGGCTGCATAGATTAGGTCAGCTGGAACCGGGAACACTTCCCATGATGTACCTGATTCCTGATGTACTCGTTACATCATAAGAAGAATGGCATCTACGCTAATTTTAGTGTCTTTGTTTATCCCGAGGTTTTCCTGCAGCCTGCCGGATCCAGGCCGTATCCAGATCTGATGAAGGACCTTCGCCTGGACCCGATGACAACGCAGTGCTGAAGTACCAACTAGTCTCTCCCTATGGAGGATCCCTTTACCACTCTACAGATAAAGCGTTTTCTGGAAAATTTCGGTTTCGCGTACCTATCCCGAAGTGACAAAATTCTATGTCAAAATGTTAAGCCCAGACAAGTAGTTTAAGGCTTGATTTGTAGGGAACAACAAACCTGCGCACATATATTCAAACACACATAACTATAGAACCAATTCTTAATGCGCATGTGAACGCCATCAGTGTTTCTCACAGGTTCGTGTTTAAAGTCTGTGTAGAGAGAATGGTGTTGTCTTAGCGGCTCCTAATTTAATAACAAATGATCGTTGCGACGGAAGCGAATCAATCAAAACTAACTTTAGCTGGAAAATAACTTTATTAAAGAACCGCTATAAAGCCAAATAGGGCTGTAGTACTCGAGTCCGGTCTTGGACTCGAGTCCGGTCTTGGACTCGAGTCCGGACTCGAGACCGTTTTTCTATGGTCTCGGACTTGTCTCGGACTCGCTGGTATTCGGACTCGGACTTGTCTCGGTCTCGGCCACTGGTCTTGCCAAATATGGCTTTTGGTCTCGACCGAGTCCAGGAGTCTTTATTATGTTCCCAGTAATCACACATACGTCGCCGCGATATTAAAACAAAATATTATTGGAGGGAAAGTGAAACACTGGCCACTTAATAACTATGGGCATTTCGGGTCTTTTTCGTGAACGGGCTCGTTTGATCAGCTCACTGAAAAGAGCCGGCTCTTTTGACTCACAAACGGCTCTTTAAAAAATAAATGTTTAAATAAACTCGCTGAAAGTCCACCGCTAGTGCAACGTGAATATTCACATTTTTGATTGTCCATAACACCCCGAAAACTAGCCTGCTTGCCTTGCACATCTAATTAATGGGCAAAGGTTTCCGACTTTTTTCTTACCTTTCTTTCTTTGCCTATTCCACGAGTGGTAACGTTAGGCTCCAATGACTGGCTGTTTTAAAATATAGCTAATATCGAAACAAAATAACCCAGCTCATAACTTGCAGGTTTGCTTAGTGGCAAACTTTTTTCATTTGATTGCTTCAGCCGCCACCCGCCTGAATTTAATTAAAATATTATTTTTCGTCACGTCATCCGCCCGATCCGCGGTTTATCCGCATCTCTAGTGTGTGTGTGTGTGTGTGTGTCTGTGAGTTGGCTCGGCCTTCCCTCATGCAGTTTAATTGGTTGACATCGCGTGTATGATTGACAGGAACAGAATGTGAGGCTGATCAGAGTCAGACAGTCGTTTCGAAAAAAAAAACATTCGTTTCGAATGTGTGTGCTCCTTTAGGCCTATATAATTTTTTTTTTTTTTTTTTTTTTTGAATTTGTCAATTATTTTAAATAAAATTAAAATTATTCATTATTTCATTATTACATAGTGATTTAATTTCTATAGGCTATAGCCTATATTTTTTTAGCAGACTTTTTTTTTTCCTGTCCTGGACTCGGTCTTGACTCGGACTCGAACCTCTTTGGACTTGGTCTTGACTCGGACTCGAACCTCTTTGGACTCGGTCTTGACTTGGACTCGACTAGTCCTGGTCTTGGACTTGTCTTGGACTCGACAAAGGTGGTCTTGACTACAGCCCTAAAGCCAAAACAATCTCTGTTACCTTAAATTATACGTTTGTTACTGTAAAGCCGCTTTGAAACAATCTACATTGTTAAAAGCGCTATATAAATGAAGATGACTATTTCTGAATAGGCTAATAATAAAATGCGTTGTTTTACAACGATGTGACGCGCGCGTGTTACTCTCAACATGACCCGGTGCACAGCGCACAAGTGCGCATCCTTTAGATATAGCCTAAATTATAGGCTAATACATTTTAATAAAACTCAAGGCCTACATGTGTTCTGTTGTTCTCTGTTCTCCGGTTGTTAGATAGTCAGTCTGAATGCAGTTCATGTGTGAACATTAGGCCTATTATATATAGGCTAGTCAATGCATTATTCTTTCCTTTTTGTTTTAATGTTTTAAATATTTAATTTACAATTAATTTAATTATTTTTTTAAACAAGATAAGAGCTGCAGCAGCGGAGGACTCTTATTCTGCAGTACGGAACTAAGGAAGAACTGGGCTGCGTTCAGCCCTGACAAAACACTGCACAACGTTTTTTAAACAGAACCGGTGATGCGTTGAACACACTGTTCTGATGACGCAAGAGTTGCAACTATGGCAGCTGAGAAGAACATCCCAATCGAGTGAAGGGATTGCTGAAACTGAAGCACACATCTTACCTAATTCAGACTAAAACACATCTATTTAGCCTCACATACTGACTTTATTTGTAGTTCATACTGTTTTAATACCCTGTATTTTCTTTCTCATTTTTAGGAAAAGCACTTAATTACCATTGTTTATTTCTATACCAAATGTCATACACTTGCAATGAAGCTAAAAATATAAACAACTACATCATTATGTTGATATCCTATATTTTTAAAATATACTTACGACAAACATGTCTTCTAATATCCTCAGTTGTTGCGTATACCGAGCTGCATCAAACACATTTGTAAATGACTTTCCTTGAACCCATTGTGCGAGTTCACTTTAATACCACGTGCTTTATATACATGTTGCTGCTGATTGGACTGCAGTTCTGACACACCCACCAAACAAGAGAAAACGTATCTCAAACCCCGTTGCACACCGGTGCACGCCGTCTCCAGGAAACATGACGTTCAACCCGGAAACCGTAGCAAAACGTTGCGCACCGATTTTAACTTGAAAGTGCCCCTGATGACGGGACAGTTTGATCTTCGGCTGACAAATCAGAGGAAAGGGGCGTTTCATTCCCGCCCACGTGTAGAAATCGAATATATTTATTCATTTTTCTACCTCAGAACGAAAAACGAAAAATCAAGCTGAATTCTTGTTTTTCGTTTTTTTGGAAAAATTAAAAAACGAAAAAGGAACTGTTTTTTCTACTTTCAATATTAAATAAAAACAGTGACTGAAGGAATGATACATGGGTCCGTGTACTTTTTGATCATTTCATTTCTGTTTGGAATGGAGTAACAAGAAATGAAAATCAGCTCGTTTATTCGTTTTTTTGTTTAGTTTGAAAAACGAAAAATTTGATTTTGGCTCGATTTTTCATTTTTCGTTAGTGGTTTACAAATCGGTTTATGGGTTCAATATTTCATGTGCACACGTGGGCGGCGCTGAAATGCCCCTTTCATCTGATTGGTCAAAACGCTCTGCCTTCAGTAAGCTACGAGCTTTTCTTTCTGTCAGGCAGAATAAGAGTCAGTACGAGTGCGACACTGACAAATGCACTTGATAATGTCTGAAACCACCACTCACTGCTAACTACGCACAATATTTGAAGCAGAAATATGTTGCTGGTCACGTAATTCGTGCTGCTGCGACTTGCAAGCAACACCATTAATGTGAGCCACAGTATATGACAGATTATTTTAGCATAATGTATTTCCCATTGATAAGTACAGTGCAAATAGTTCTGTCTCTTTGGATAAAAGGGAAGAGGAAATAAAAATCAATAACAGGCTGAACTGTACCATGATAATATGTCCGTAACATTAGATGTCAAAAACTGCCCTCACACATTTGTGGATTTTGAAACACTTCTAGCGTGGACGTGCAGACAAATCCACAAATAAGTGGACTCCACCCTCCGTTTACTCAAGCCAATCAGATAACGGCCACATTGAGCTGACCAATCGTAGCACGTTCTCACTACAACCAATCACGTTAGGCTTTACAATCAGGCTGGTCTTGCCCTCAAATAACTTTGCTCATTCATCTGCATTGGCTCAAATAGGAAGTGTAAGGCTAAGGCCTATAGAATTGCTAAAGTAAAATATGTTTAAAATTTGGATTTCGTTAGAGTTATGGATTGCGTTAGACCATTAGACTGTGTATGAAGCCAAGACACATTTTTATGAGCCTTTGAAAATGCCGCTTAAATCTCTGTTATGAGAACAGCGCATTATTACTATTATTAATCCATTACTACGGATACTGGATGCCTGTGCTGGCATTTCTCCTGCGGTGTTGCTATCAGTGTGTGAAGAGTGGGAGAACAGGGTTGCATTGACAATCCAACACAATGGGCAGCACATTGAACACATTTTATAAGTGGTCAGAAACTTGTAAATAACTCATGAACGAATAAAGTTACGTTGAAACCAAGCACACCATTGTTTTTCTTGTGACATTACCAATAAGTTTGATGTGTCACATGGCCCTCTTCCTATTGAAAAAACAAAAGTTGTATCCAAGATGGCCGACTTCTAAATGGCCACCATGGTCACCACCCATCTTGAGGAGTTTGCCCCCTCACATATACTAATGTGCCACAAACAGGACTTTAATATCACCAACCATTCCCATGTTATTACGGAGTATCCATATAAATGGCCCACCCTGTAGAAGTGTGACGTTATTCATGATAGAACAGAAAGGCATCAATAAGTTGCTGACTAATGAATAACTGGATTCAACCTCGTGATAAATACGTGAGTTTGTGTAATATAGGTGAAATTACCACTTTTCCCACTTCTTCAGTCAAGTTTTAAATCTAAGCTCTGTGAATCGAATGATCTACAGAGAATTAAATATTAAATAGTATTTTAAACATTAAATACCTGTACTATGATTCCCTTTGTTTGTAGAGAATATATAGGTGGGTTCTTTTTAAACGTGTGACATGTTGTTGCCTTTCAAGATATATCATCCATTTAAAAGTGAAATGCCCAACAGAGAAGCGATTTGCATTTATTTATCCGTTAAAACACTTGATCACACAAATAATATTTCATATGAATCAGACTTAATATTTTTTTTTTATTGTAAAAGTTACTTACAGCATCCAAAATAAATGCAAAGATGTACTCTTTAGTGATGGTCATTTGGGCTGATATTTGGTATTCTACATAATATTTATGTCCTATAGCTATTTGTCACCACGATAGTGATTTAAAAGACAAAATCATCCGTTTTGCTATTTCTTACATCGTGTCTACACTGGACAAAGCAAATGTGCAGATTATGTGTCCTCCGTGTAGTTGCGTGTATAGCCGCTACTTCAGAAGAAGAACAGGCATACGTTTATTATCAATGAATTATGGCGTCGCACTGCGTCCAGTGTCACGATTTATGAATTTTCATGTAGCCAGCACTGGTCAATAAGGAAGATTATAGACAAGTCATATATCTGCAGGTAAGAATACAGACGTCATGGGCAAAATGTGTCAACATTGCAAACATATTAGTTTTACATTATTTGAAACTGCTATGGTAGCAGGGAAGCTAATGGGGCACTATATTTGCTTTTGACGCGCTGTGTCGCGTCGCTTGAGTGCGGTGTAGGGAGTGTTATGATGCTCGGGATCTGTGATGATCATAATTTGGGTGTAATCCTGATAGAAATATAAAAGATGCCTTAAACTCCAACAGTCTTTTGGAAATGGGCATTTTAACCACGCAAACAGTTCAATTTGAATGAAGTGCCCATAGATTGCAGCTCCATTTCAAGGGTGCAAATATCTTCTAAATGAATCAGATTCAGTTACCGCCCGGAGTGTAAAGTCTAACGTGATTGGCTGTAGCGAGAACGTGCCACGATTGCTCAGCTCAATGTGGCCGTTATCTGATTGGCTTGAGTAAAGGGTGGGTGGAGTCCACTTGCGTTAGGGGATTTACAAATGCACAAGAAGCAGTTCACAAATAAATGCCAGAGTTGTGTTTGTGACATACAACACATTTGTAAATATATATATATATATGTATATATATATATTTTTTGCAAATTCTTTGCATTTTATTTATTTTTAAGTTTTATAAATTTTTGTGAAACTCTTTACATTTATTTGTGGATCTTAATCTATTTATTTGTGAATTTGATCATTTTTGTGAATCTCTTTACATTTGTTTGTGAATCTCATTCTATTTATTTAAAATAATGCAATTCTCACTTCAACTCCGTTCTGCATAGGAAGAGGCACAAGGCAGGGTTGCCCCCTTTCACCTTTGCTCTTCGCTCTAGTCATTGAACCCCTAGCAGAACTTATTAGACAGAGCAAAAATGTCCATGGCATTACAGTGGGAGGAGAAGATCGAGCATCATTGTATGCCGATGACGTATTAATATTTGTTCAAATCAGACCAGTCTATTCCTGTATTATTGGAATGTATTTCTTATTACAAAAGTCTCTCTGGCTATAAAATAAATCTTAAGAACACCTACAATTAATCTCCACTTTCCAAATATCAGACAATGGCTTCAGACATCTTGAAATTTTTATCATAGCTTCACTTGATGATCTTATAAACAATAATTATTCCCTTCTTATAGAAAAAATCAAGGTCAATTTGACAGCCTGGTGTTTACTTCCGATTTAATTTCTAGGGAGAATAAATGTAATTAAAATGAATATCCTTCCCAAGCTCTTATATTTATTTCAACCTATACCTAGTTATTTAGCAAGTTCCTTTTTCAAAAACTTCAATAAACACCTTTCAAAGTTTATTTGGAATAGTAAAATGTTATTCCAAACTAATATAGCCAAACGACAAAGGTGGGATTTACTGAAGCTTAATAATTTAAAACGCAGTGCAGCTGCACAGCGAACACAGCAGAGCGTTTAGCTCGCCCATTGGCTGTGCTGCGGAAACTGCACATCCTATGGCGAGGCGCCTCTGACACATGAGGGATCCATAGGCGGATCCAGCCTTCACGAGGCAGACGGTCACACGTCTCCTTCGGCGGATCGGACGACGAACACGACGACAGCCTCTCCATTGCTGCGTCTGAGGAAGAGTGGTCGGCTCGGTTGACCCCGCCCTCTCACAGTCTGGTGCTAGCGCTGCTGCTACCAGGACTAATTCTGATGGCGAAATGCTGCGCATCCTCACTGCGGCCATTTCAGACCTCGGTCTCGAGTGGGCCTCGCCCAAGGAGCCGCCTAGGAGTCAGCTGGATGGATGGTTTCTGCCAGGGCACCAGCAGGCCCCCGTCACAAGCCAGCGCCCTTCTTCCCTGAGGTCCACGATGAACTCATGGCGCGTGTCATACTCAGCATACGCGAGCGCTTCCGCTACGCTCTCCTCTGTTGATGGCGCAGTGGAAAACGGTTATGAGAAGCTACCTCCGCTCGAGGAAGCAGTCGCTGCTCATCTCTGCCCACCCACTGCTTCTGGTTGGAGATCTAGAGCGGTACACCCCTCGAAGCCCTGCCGTAACACTTCAGCCCTCGCTGAACGCGCCTTCTCAGCTTCCGGCCAGGCTGCATTGGCTCTGCACACCGTGGCGGTGTTACAAGTTTTTCAGGCCAAACTTCTCCAAGCCAGAACCCTGAGGCATTCCGTGACCTGCGCAGCGCCACAGACCAAGAGCTGCGCGCTACAAAGGCTACCGCCCAAGCGATCAGCAGAGGCATGGCTAACCTTGTCTAATTCGAGCGCCACCTATGGCTGAACCTCACTGACATCAAAGAGGCGGAAAGGATGGCTTTCCTCGATTCACTTATCTCCAGCATCAGTCTCTTTGGCCCGGCTGTGAAAGGGTTTTCTGAGAGATTCACCGAGGAACAGAAGTCTTCTCAAGCTATGAGACACTTCTTGCCTAAACGCTCCAGCTCTGCCTCGAGCCGCCCTAAGAGCACGTCGCCTCCTCATCCAGCGAAACCAGCACCTCGGGTTTCTTAGCCCCGCGGCTAATACCCGTCATCGCTCACGATCAGCTAAGTGCTACCCGCTGCCCCGGCGCCAGCCGGTGAACACAACACAAGATTAAATGAAATACATTTTCTCATATTTATTACCTCGTTATTTCATCTGACTCCATATATGAAAAAGGTTTTAATGATATCTGAGTAACATTAAATGTGGGGGAATGTTTGATTATTCTATTCAACTCTTTACTTTATATTTTATCCATTCAGATCAGGAAACTATGTTCACGATAGTTTCGGGTAACTAAACGGAGGTAATTGGCTAATACCCTAGACGGTCGCATTTACGCTTACACAATCAAAGATATATGGAAAATAGCAGATGGAAAATAGCTTTTGCTAACTCTGGTACAAAACATCTTGTCATAAGATTAATGTATTTTGTACAGCCCCCTTGGTTCGAATACACTTGAATTAAAGTAACATTTTCTTCAGACAGAGGTCATGGCCACTAATACAGTTATATGCCGACCAATATTACATCTCTTATAGTACCTTTGGTTTGGTCATGCCATGGTTTCCCATGTAGACTTGACTAAAGTAATATTACATTAAACAGAGGTAAGACTCACCTTATTTAAGTTGGTCGAGCAGCATTTTGCTAGTTTTGCAAGTACACTTGAATTAATGCCAATATTAGCCAGAACTCTATAAAATCACAGTTGGTGTTCCCTATGCTCCACTCAAAACTCGAATCTAGTCCGTAAATAATCTGACGCAGATTTGCGGTAACATACGAATACGTTTAATCTACTTGGGAAAATAATTTCCGAGTAAGTCAGAATAAAATAAAATGTAACAATTTATTATGTCAGGTAAATGTATCATGCCAATTACATAATCAGTTCAAAGATAATCAATACAATAACATCAAATGCTCAGAGATAAAGAGTAAAAGTAGTAACTGACTCAAGAAATACATAATGCTGAGTGTCTGAAAGAGTAAGTGAGACATTTTCACATGGAAATATTTGCTAACAATGGGAATTTGCATTCAGAGTTTACACCTTTTGAGAGCAGGATGCTGTTTGCCTGGAAGACACACCCTCCTCTGTAAACAAGATACATCTAAACTGCAGCAAGAGGAAGTCCAAAAAGCTCAGATATGTGAAACCCGAGGGGGAGAAGCTGACTATGGCTGTATGACTGTTTTACAAAATGCTGTAGTTTATTTATTTACATTTGCATTAATGCATTTGGCAGACACTTTAACCAAAGTGACTTACAGTGCATTTCAAGGAACACATTTTTACATTCTTATCAATTATTGCTTTTCCTGGTAATCTAACCCATGACCTTGGCATTGCAAGATCCAACGCTCTACTGTTTAATCTACAGGAGAGCTATTTACAATGCAAATGCTTCTTGCTTAGGGGAAAACCCTATGATTTCTGAAGAGTATAAATTTTGTGAGACGCACCAGTTTGTGGCAGAATCTCGTGGTGAAGACTATTCATATTTGTTTTATGTTGATTTTTATTCTGTACTCTCCATCGATTGTGGGGATTCGTAAACTTCTCTATAACAAGTCTCAGAGTGATTTTCTTTTAAAACCTATTATCTGAACCTGGATAGTCAATCCCATCGAGCTTCAAGAGCACCCGGATCCAGACTGAGTTTGGCTCGGACTCCCCTTGGGAATTTCTAACCAGCGGACAGCGCTCAAAACCTGAAGGTAATATCGAATCTTTTGATATGTAAAGGTTATGGAGATGTGTGATGGAAATCTTAGTCATTTAAGGGGAATATAAATACAACAACACATACACACAGGAATGTTTGAAAGTGGGTGTCTATCAGCGGCTCCCTAATATATCCACTGATAAACCGATCCGCTGATAGAAGCCTGCTTTCAAACATTCTCGTGTGTATCTGTGTAAGCACTCCGAAGTCTATAGTTCAGTCTAGATTTTGTCAATGTAAGGCTGTGAAAGTAAGTTATAAATTATTTATTAAAGGAACCGTATGTAAGAAATGGAGGGGGAGGGGATACACCGCTCTACAGTAATTTGAAAGTGATTGCAGTACCAGGTTTGGCCACAATCTTACATACGGTTCCTTTAAAGATTACAAAGTAATTACATAGACGTTCAAAGTGGATGAGCTTAAAGGGAGCACACTGAGATTAATTGGAGCAGCAGAAATTTTTAATTAATAAATATATAAAAATCTATATCTATCTATAAATTACAGAAACGTCTGTCTGTCTGTGTGTCTGTCTGTCTGTGTGTCTGTCTGTCTGTCTGTCTGTGTGTGTGTGTGTGTGTCTGTTAACCGCATATCTCTCGAACCGTTAGTCCGATGGACTTCAAATTCGAAAGATGTCTTGCCACGGTCATGAGTAAGTGCAGTGCCAAGTTTGATGTTGTTTGGATGAGAAATGCAAAAGATATCGTTAAATACATCATTTTTTTTAAGGTTGTGGTTTAAAAATAAACATTGTGACATTAGAGGGTTGTATCGGTCAAAGAAGCCCCAAGAAGGTTGTGGTTTAAAAATAAACATTCTGACATAAACACTCAGTCAGCTACACTGTTTACTTCTGAATATTATAGTTTGGTTCCAGAACGTGATAAATCCATTTTGATTAATTTGAGTAAGAATGTGTTTTCTTTACCAAGAAAGTGGCAAGATGAAAACCACTATTTTCTGTTTCAAACTTTCACATAGCATCTTTAGGTTATAATAACATAACAAATTCAAATCTTTTTTTCCCCAAAAATGCAATAATTTTCCCCAAAAAATGCAATAAATTCATGACACTTTTTTTTTTCCAAAATGCAATTAATCCATTGAATCAATATAAAAGTAATTTTTTATCATATTGAAACTGTTGGAATCAGCCATCGCTAAGAAATATCTTCTGAACTTTTTTGACGGCGATCAGCTCACAAAAAATGATTTTGCACGGGCACTTTGCACTGCTCCCTGAATCGACGTGCTTATTCATTTGTGGATGTTAACTGAATCTGTAAGTCAGCTCTGCTGTTTACTTCTGAATATTATATTTCATTCTGGTGCACTAAACGTTATCGCTACTGTGTAATAGTAGCCTATGCTATTCACAAACTAAACATATCCTATTCAATGCGTTCACAGTCTCTTTCACGGGCATCATTTGTAGTTGCCTATTCACAAACTGTTTGCTCAAGCGTAGCGTTTTCTCAGAGTTCACTGTGTGCTTTCTACCATGTACAAATATAAATGTCACTGAACTTTTGCTGTGTAATTGTAACAATGAGCACTCAAACACACCAAACCAACAATTACTAAAAACACACACAAAAACTGATTTTGCACGGGCATTTTGCACTAGTATATATACATTTAAAGGACAATATTTTGCTAAATAAATAATCTAGGTAATGTATTAAGTTTATACATATTTAAATATGAACGGGTTAGGGTTAGGACTCTCTCCCTCTCTGGACTTGGTGATATTCTTTGGTGGTCTCATTATGTCTGTATTTTCTCTTGAAAATCATTGTCCATTACTTTGCAGAACAGCCATGGTGATCTACACAGTAAAGGCGTACACAGGAAAGAGGCATTTGGCCGGCACCACTAGCCTTATCTACATCCAACTGCGTGGCACTGAGGCTGAGAGTGAGGAACAGAATCTAAATCCCATTCAGGGGTTTTGGCAAGGATCGGTAAGTGCACCCAATTAAACCAACATTAAGCAGTTTTGGACTAAAAACAATCAGTCAATGCTACATTTAATGGAAGAAAATTGAAAGAGTGAGTATAAAAGTTGTATTGAGTAATGATAAAATAAATGCATTTTTATTTACCTTAAAATTATCTTCCCATAAGTACAACAGCGTATTAGGGACATTGTAGGTAAAAAAAATAAAAAAATAATAACATTGAGCTGGACAGGGGGTGGGGGGTGGCTGAGAAACGAATATTTCTCCCCCTCCGTTTTCAAAAATAACATCGTGCACACAACATCGTTTTAAAAAAAGTTGTCGTTTACATCAACCCGCATAAATACGCCGTCGAGCAACATCATAACTATGCCAAACCTATGGGCGGCAGTGTAGGGAGAAGGACAAAGCCATGCAAGCCAATCAGAATCCTCAAAATCGACAACAACGAATAGCACGAGCGACTTCCAGTTCAGTTCAAAATAACAGACATGGCGCGAGATTCGTTTGTGTGGACAGACAGCGAAGCAAATGCAAACAGGCCAAAAACGTTTGCACAAAAGTAAAAATGAGTACCACCTTAACAGCATCCATGATCAAATAGCCAAACAAACTCTAAACATAGGGCGCTCACATGACGTAAGCATTTTCTGGCGCATAATGTGACGTTTGAGAACCTAAAACCCCGTTTCTCCCAGTTGACACGGCAACACATAACCGGCGTTTTCAGAAATCTCCACTTTGGCCGGAGTTTTTAGAAATAATCGGTTTCTGGGATAAAAACGCTGTTTTCGTGTAAATGACAGGCCAAAACGCAGGGAAATAACTGCGTTTTCCCATCGTGTAAACGGGGCCTAATTTAGGCCTAATAGCCAGTCTTTTGTTGGCCAGGCACGTTTGACAGCCATATGCTCCATACTAGTTGCACTAGTCTTATTAGTATGTATAGTCGTAACATTCCGAAAAAAACCTCGGAATTAAAACTAGAATATTATAAAGTCACAAATTTGCGAGAACCCACATGCACACGTTAGTGAGGAAGTGGAACATGGAACATATGACTGTCAAACGTGCTTGGCCAGTAATAAAGACTAGCTATTACATTAAATTCATAGTGGTTTATCATGGATATCCAAAGCAAAACAGTGTTAATAGATTAATTAGGCATAGGCTGTTTCTTCCAATCACAGCTTGCCTCAGCCTCAAACATTGAGAAATAGGTTCTCATTGAACTTTGCCCCTGCGTGCTGTCTGGATGATGCCTTTGTGATGCGGGCTGTGGATCAGGTTCAGGTTGAATGCAAAGTGAAGCAATGTGGTTATATTACTGGCCAGGAACGTTTCAGTGTTTCATACTAGTTGCACTACTTGACACTTGTTTTTCCAGAGTTTTTTCTTGCAAATTTGTGACTTTATAATCACAGAATATTCAGATTTTCATGGAAATTCTGAGTTTCTTCTCTGAATTTTAAAACCCCCTCCCCCAACTGCATATCTTCATTTTTTTACGCCATTGTACATCTGTCTGTGCAGGAGCGAGAATTTAAGATACACTGTGAAGCGTCCCTGGGAGATCTCATAGCTGTCAAGCTCCACTCCAAGCCGTTTATGGGTCTTCTTCACAACCGGTGGTTCTGCGATAAGATCTTGATCAATACGCCAGAAGGAGACGAGATTTTGTTTCCGTGCTACTGCTGGCTTCACTGTAAAGAGAGGCTCGTTTTAAGACCTGCTAAAGGTAGGCACTCCCATTTCAAGTCATGGCCAAAATTCACATTTACTGGTGTATTGAAAGTTCAGTGGTGATGTCTTGCACATATACTGCATGTGCACACACACACACACTCAATACTTTTTATATATTTTTTTGCAGTGGGCTTGCTTAACTCACCCAGCTGCAACCTATATGCAAAACAGGTTTATGTGCATGCCCAAGACCCCTGAATACAAGATCAATTAGTTGGCAGTGGAAACCCATACTTGTGAACCCGTACTTATGCCAAATAGTGGCTGATATATTAGCAACTTATATATTGGCACTAGTGAAGCAAGTGTTCATATTTAGTGCATCCTATTTCAGTAATGGTCATGGTTTTACTATAATAATTTATGTGGGTGACACAGAGAGTTATTACAGCACAGCGTTTACATTTTCATTGTTACTTCCTGCATATTTGTAATGCTTTGTGACTGGTCCACCAGCCAAGCATGTCTAGCTATGTAAGCTACACACACTTTTCTATATTGCAGAAGAATTCCTTTAAGCAAACATTTGTGTCTTCATATGACGGAGGGCGGAGGGCGGTGGGAGGTGTGCTTTTTACCAAAGCACATTTTTGATCAAATTAAAGTGTCTATGATAAAAAATAAAATAAAAATGTATTAATGTTGGCATTTGCATTTCAGCTTCACTTGTGTTCCAGGACACCAACCCAATAGCCCAAAGACAAAGGATGAGGCAGCTAAAGGAGCAACAAAAGTTATTTGGGTTTGTGGGCAGCACACTAATACAAGTCGAGTGTGACAGCGAAGTGTCTGAATGAATTCAGTGAAATAAAATTCCTTCCGTTGAAGTACAGCTGAATATTCTACCCCCAGGTGGCGCGTGTATGCTAAGGGCACGCCTCAAGTTATCGATTGTGAAACTGCCCTCGCTCTGCCAGCTGAAGTCCAATTCTCTTACACAAAGGAAACAGAGTTTTACTCCAGTGCAGCAAAGCAGTAAGTGACCAAGTCATTTTTTAATCCTCCTGTAGAGTTCATGTCTTTGTTACACTCTGTTCAGTGTTCACGGGTCTGCTGGACCCAATATTGGGTTTTTAGAACAACAGAACAACAGAACGATACGAATTTAGGGAAACAACTGAACAGGTGTCGACTCTATTTTAATTTCAATTACAAGCAATATGGACAGTAGGCCTATTCATGGTTAATCTTTGCCATATAGGCTTCCTCTTTCAGATCGCAATTATTGGTAGCATCAGCAGGTTCCCATCAGTGTAGTTTCACTCGACATGAAAATGAGCGAGAAGACAGATTCTCGTGCTTAAAATATATCACTGTTGCAAGTGTGTCTGAGTGTTGGTGTAGTTTCGCACACTGCAGGGCATTTGTTTTTCATCGGATTAACAGTTTTTTTTACCATGTTTGCCTTCTCATCTACGATTTACACATTTCTGTTGCATCCGGGTTCCATGGATCGAAGCACCACAGGAGAGATAAGTTATATTGGTGACTTAGAGGCAATGTCCAATTAGTATGCTTTATTCAAAAATGAACTGCAATCATTTTTCAAGGATTCGCCATGAATCAGCTAAAAGTTGGCTACCCAATGTAATCGTTACTCGAGAGACACATTTAGAGAGTTCATAAGTAGTGAGCCAACGACAGCAAGCTTAACCATTTCACCATTATTGTTAGGTCAGTGGACTGTATCAATGTTTTCTGTTTGTAGGTTAGCCTAAATATGGTGTGTTTTTAGTTATAGATTGCACTGGTGGAAATGCTGAATATTTATAGCTAGATTTAATTTTAAGTATGCTTTAAAGGGGTGGTTGAATATGATTTCACTTTTTTAACTTTAGCTAGTGTGTAATGTTGCTGTTTGAGCATAAACAACATCTGCAAAGTTATGACGCTCAAAGTTCAATACAAAGGGAGATATTTACTTTTAAAGAAATCAATTTCTAAGGACTACAGCAAACGGCCGGTAGGGACTACACGACATTCCTCCAGGGTTGTTGTGGTAGTAGAGTGTTGTTGCCGACATTCCGTAGTTATTTTCACCCAGATTGCAAGTCCACTATGTTCAGCCTTCCTAGGGACGGTGGAGTTAGGGATCAATGGTTACACTTTATTTTTAACTCGGTTCCTCATAATTAATTCATATCCGACAAACACCTACAAACTTCTGTTTAATCTCACCAGCGAACTTGGAATGTTTGTGTTTGTTGTCATTTATGTGATCAGTGTGACACTGGGCCAGCTAACCAGTCTGAGCCCATTGCGTATTTTTGAGGGAGGGGTTTCATAGAACCCGGAAATCATCAGACCGGTTTACAAGGAGGGACATAGCAGTGTAGAATAAAGGTAAAATATGTGAAAAATAATACGATTTTTCAAAAACGAAGCATGAACACATGTTACAGTGCACCCCACAAACACAATCAAGCCTTTGAAAAAAGGTGTTTTACCACCCCTTTAATTAAAAAAGAACTTTGGTGACTTAAAAACATGATCCATGTATATTAAGTGTATTTTGCATAGAAGTGGATGGCATTCTGTGATGAAATGATGAAGAAGATTAAAAATGTAAGTAAAAACAGATATTTATTAGAAGAGCAGGTCAGAGATGGTGTGAATGATGTAAGTAATGTCCAGGGATGAAATAGCACTTGGCAGCACAGGGACGCTGAGGACAACCCGTATTTCCGTTGGTGAGAGATGGTGATGATGACGCTGAACAGAAACCAGGAAGTAGCGCGGGTGACCGAAGTGCAGGACGATGACGAACACACAGGCTCTGACGACAGGCAGGAACACACGGGAAACAGGCAGGATGACACAGGAACAGGCAGGAACACACGGAACATACAACAATGCTCTGACAAAGACAAGGTGACAACAGAGAGACTAAATAGGGTGCGTAAATAAGCTGCAGCTGGAAACTGATCAGCGGCAGTGATCAGCGGCTCCCACACACACCACAACACACACCACAACAACACGAGAGAGGAGACAGCGAATCTATATACCGTGACAGTACCCCTCCCCCTAGGAGCGCCTCCTGGCGCTCCCAGGAGAACTTACCCGTTGATTGTAATCATCAATAAGGGAGCGATCCAGAATGTCCCTAGCAGGAACCCAATTTCTCTCCTCCGGACAGTAACCCTCCCAGTCCACCAGGTACTGGAAACCGCGTCCCCTCCGTCTCGAGTCCAGAATACGATTGACCGAATACGTAGGTTCCCCGTCTACGAGTCGCGGCGGTGGGGGAACCGGGGCTGGCGGATTAAGATGAGAACGAAAAACAGGCTTCAATTTAGAGACATGAAAGGCGGGGTGAATTCTCCTGTACGCCGGAGGAAGTTTGAGACGGACTGTCACCGGACTAATGATCTTGGTGACAGTGAACGGGCCGATGAATTTGGGAGCTAGCTTATTAGACACAGAGCGGAGCGGAATGTTCTTGGTAGAAAGCCACACTCTTTGACCCACGACGTATACGGGAGGCTTTGACCGGTGGCGATCGGCCTTAGCCTTAGTGTGCGCACCCACCTGGAGCAGAGTCTCACGGGCTCTGGTCCATGTGCGGTGACGTGGGCGGAGGGGACCGCGACTTGGGAATCCAGACTCTGAAAAATTTGTAGCTGGTACCCTAGACTACACTCAAACGGAGAGAGGCCCGTGGATGACACTGGTAACGAGTTATGTGCGTACTCAACCATAGAGAGTTGTTGGCTACAGGATGAAGGATTCTTGGACACCAAACATCGCAACACTCTCCAAATCTTGGTTGGCTCGCTCGGTCTGACCATTGCTCTGGGGATGGTAACCCGAAGACAGACTGACTGTAGCCCCTAGTAATCTACAGAACTCTTTCCAAAATTTGGACACAAATTGGGACCCCCTGTTGGAGACCACGTCCATCGGGAGGCCATGTAAACGAAAGACGTGGTCTACAACAGTCACCGCTGTCTCCTTGGCTGAAGGTAATTTGAGCAAGGGGATAAAATGTGCCGCCTTCGAGAACCGGTCCACTGCGGTTAAAACCGTCATGCCATTAGAGGGCGGGAGGGCGGTGACAAAATCTAGCGCTATGTGGGACCAGGGTCTCGAAGGTACAGACAGCGGATGGAGTAACCCATCAGGAGGTCGGTTAGACGTCTTACCAATCGCACAAACTGAGCAAGCCAAAACAAAACTGCGAATTTCGCGAGCCATTAATGGCCACCAGAATCGTTGCTTTACTAAACAGCTAGTCCAGTTTACTCCTGGATGACAAGCAATGTTGGAGCAATGACCCCATCGAATAACTTCAGACCGTAACTCCTCCGGTACAAACAATCGCCTAGGTGGGCAACCGGGTGGAGGCGTTACCCCTTCTAAGGCCGACCTGACCTTTGACTCGACCTCCCATGTGAGTGTGGAGATAACTACCTTCTCAGGTAAAATGCACTCAGGAGTAACCGGGCGTTCGGATGGATCAAAAATGCGAGATAAGGAATCAGGTTTGATGTTCTTGGACCTGGGGCGGTACGAGAGAGAAAAGTCAAAATGTCCGAAAAAAAGTGCCCATCAAGCCTGCCTGGAGTTGAGTCTTTTAGCAGATCTAATATATTCAAGGTTCTTATGATCGGTCCAAATGATAAAAGGTACCCCCGACCCTTCTAACCAATGACGCCACTCCTCCAATGCTAACTTGACGGCCAACAACTCTCTGTTACCAATGTCATAATTACATTCGGCAGGTGATAAACGATGGGATAAAAACGCGCAAGGATGCATCTTGTCATCTGAGGAAGAGAGTTGGGAGAGAACTGCATCTACCCCCACCTCTGACGCATCGACCTCCACCACGAAATGACGTGAGGAATCAGGGGCGACTAAGATGGGAGCCGAAACAAAATGACTTTTGAGGTTGGAGAATACAGCCTCAGCTGTATCGGACCACCTGAACGTTGTTCTGGGGGAGGTCAAGGCAGTCAGAGGGGAGGCTAGTTGGCTGAAGTTGCGAATGAACCGCCGATAGAAGTTGGCGAAACCCAGAATGTCACCACTGATGTGTTGAACGTGTTCCTGGAGAGACGAAGAAAAAACCAATATGTCATCCAGGTAGACATATATGAACTGATCAACCATGTCTCTCAACACATCATTGACGAGTGCTTGGAAAACCGCTGGGGAGTTGGATAGCCCGAACGGCATAACCAAGTATTCAAAATGGCCCCTGGGAGTGTTAAATGCGGTTTTCCACTCATCCCCCTTCCTGATGCGAACCAAATGATAGGCGTTACATAAATCCAATTTTGTGAAGACGGATGCTCCCTGCAACCTCTCGAAAGCTGAAGACATCAAAAGCAAAGGATAAGTATTCTTTATCGTGATGTTGTTCAGCTCTCGGTAATCAATACAAGGTCGCAGAGAACCATCCTTCTTCCCCACAAAAAAGAATCCCGCCCCCGCAGGAGAAGAGGAAGGGCGGATGAATCCGGAGGCTAGAGAATCAGAAATATATTTCTCCATGGCCTCCCTTTCTGGAGCAGAAAGTGAGTAAAGCTTGCCCCTAGGCGGAGACTTACCTGGGAGTAAATCTATAGCATAGTCATAGGGACGATGTGGAGGGAGAGAAGCAGCACGGGACTTACTGATCACTTCCTTCAGGTCGAGGTACTCTGAGGGCACGTTAGATAAATTCACCGCCTCCTTCTGAAAAACAGAACAAGACACAGACGAACAGGCAGACACAAGACAAGACTCATGACATTGAGTATTCCATGATGAGACAGAATTGTGTCCCCAGTCAACCCTTGGGCTATGCTGAACCAGCCAAGGGTGACCGAGGACGATGGGAGCCAGGGGTGAGTCCTGGAGCAAAAATTAAATGTGTTCAGTGTGATTGCCAGATGTGATGAGTGTCAGAGGATTGGTGGTAAGAGTGATGGCGGGGAGTTCCTGACAGTTGAGTGCACTGACAGAAATGGTGTCCTTTAGTGGAGTGATGGGTATATTGAGTGTCTGAGTCCATAAAGTTACCTTCCGACCCAGAGTCCAAAAGTGTGGGATTGGGCTGCCCACAGCAGTCTTACCGGAAGGAGAGTAGAGGATGAGGTCTTATTCACGAAGATCCCGCTCGACAGTAGCCTCCTGTTTACTGCCGGGCCCGGTCTTTTACAGGGCAGTTGTTAAGGAAGTGTCCAGCTCCGCCACAGTAGAGGCAAAGACCCCGGGATCTCCGTCTCTCTCTCTCCTCCCGGGAAAGCCGAGCTTGACCCACCTGCATGGGCTCGGGATCGAAGACGGGGCTGACCGCATCACCGCCGCTGGCCTGAGGGCATTCGACGCTCCCGGGATGAGGGACCGTCCAGGACCGTTGTCCCAGACAGCTAAGGCGAGCGTCCACCCTCAAAGCCAGCTCAATAAGTCCATCAAGTTTATCGGGCAGGTCCAGGGTAAAGATCTCCTTCTGGAAGCGGTCAGCCAGCCCATGCAGGAACATGTCCCACTGCGCTTCCTCGTTCCAGTGGCACTCGGCGGCCAAGGTTCGGAAATCAATAGAGTAATCAGAAACCGAGCAATTACCCTGACGGAGATCGGCGAGTTGGCGAGCTGCCTCTCTTCCAGCCACCGCCCGGTCGAAGACCCGTCTCATCTCCTCCGAGAGTGCCTGGAACGAGGAACAGCAGAGATGTTGGTTTTCCCACACCGCCATTCCCCACAGAGCCGCCCGTCCCGAGAGTAGCGTAAGGATGAAGGCTACCTTAGATTCCTCCGTATTGAAAGTCTGAGGTTAGAGGGCAAAGAACATGGAACATTTCGTCAGAAAAGCTCTACAGTAATTAGGCTCAACAGAGTATAACTCAGGGGTAGGCAGTCGAGGTTCAGGCTGGCGGCTGGCTGCTGGTGGAGTGGGGGGAATCGGCGGTGTGCTGGGCGCAGTGGGACGAGCGAGTTGTTGAATCTGTTGGGTCAGCTCGGACACCTGTGCTACCAAGGCCTGTACCGCTCGTCCTGTGACAGCTAGATTCTCCTCCTGTTGGTCCATTCTTGAAATGCTGCGTGACAAAAACTTGTTGAGATCAGGTGTCTTTTTGCTTCAAGGTCTACTTGCTGAATCCATTTTAGGTCAGAGCGTTCTGTGATGAAATGATGAAGAAGATTCAATTGCAAGTAAAAACAGATATTTATTAGAAGAGCAGGTCAGAGATGGTGTGAATGATGTAAGTAATGTCCAGGGATGAAAAAGCACTTGGCAGCACAGGGACGCTGAGGACAGCCCGTATTTCCGTTGGTGAGAGATGGTGATGATGACGCTTGAACAGAAACCAGAAACCAGGAAGTAGCACGGTTGACCGAAGTGCATGACTTCGATGACGAACACACAGGCTCTGACGACAGGCAGGAACACATGGGAAACAGGCAGGATGACACGGGAACAGAGACTAAATAGGGTGCATAAATAAGCTGCAGCTGGAAACTGATCAGCGGCAGTGATCAGCGGCTCCACCCAAACACACATACACACCACAACAACACGAGAGAGGAGACAGCGAATCTATATACTGTGACACATTCGCAAAAATAGCTTTGTCTTCTCGAATACAGTAAGCCTGCTCATTTGTGTCCTGATGTGCCTGTTTGCAGTCAGTTGCCTACTGGAAATTATGTCACATTTGATGAAAGTGATGCTTTTGAAAACATATTTCTGATTATAAATGAAAGATTTTTGAAATGGCATGTCTATTTTGTCTCGGCGGAGCTGAGATGAGAACAATCGGAACACGGCCGTATTCTTGTTCAGCTGCTTAATCTCGTTGTCAGTCAACCATGATCACGCACCGCTCACGCATGCCATGCGCATCTAGGGAGGCTACTCAGAACTCCGACACGGATAAATGTACGCAGCAATATATAATGAATGTTCCTGGGAGATCTGTAGTTGCGCGGGATGTGGAAGCGCGCAAAAGTTCCAGAACTTTCAACCGCCTTGAAAAAAAAACTCATGAGCTGCTGGCCGCCGCTGCAGCAGCAGATCAATTTTGTCAAGTTCAGCACAACGTTGGTTGTACAAAAAGTGCCCTGGCCTTGAATGACAAGGTAAGGAAAATATGTTTGGCACATTGTATGGGTCACTATATCATAACAAGGTAATACAATGTGTTATCAAGTGATGTCAATTCCAGCATTATGGACGTGACATTTGCAGTAAAAACTTTAAATATAAATTCTCAGAAAATGCATTTAATACCAATATATTGAAACTGTTTATATATCCATACTCCCTTAAAGGCACAATATGTAACTTTTTTGCTTTAAAAATAGCAAAAATCACTATATCTATGTTATATATATTTTTTTAGTTGTTATTATCCCGACTGTTTCCAACAACTTTCAAACCAGGAGAAATTTGTAATTTAATTCGAAGACACGTCCCGTTTCTTTATTTCCGTTTTGTCGCTGTCAATGGCGTCATATCCGCGTTGTCTCTGGTTTCCGCTCGTACTGCCATAGCAACCAGAGCTATGAACCAGAGCCCTCTGATAGTAACCAAAGCGACAGACGTGGACCACCGTAGTTCGCAATGTTTATTTGCACGCTGTTGTTGTTTCGTTCAAACATTATGGACCATGGCAAGCAGACTTTGGATAAAAAAGGAGAACTAAAACGAGAGTCAATATCAGCGCGGTGTTTTCGAGATGCCTAGAGCTCCCATAGACAGTATATAAACGAGAGACTCCTACATGTACTTTATTAAACAGGTGAGCACATTTACATAAAACTAATCAATGTTATATAGTTCAACAATGATAAAATGTTAGAATATGATCTGTATGTTATTCTAATGTTGATCTAGCTTACTGCTAGTCTCATACAGACAAACTAACACATAAATTTCAACACATTCAAATGCAGTTTAGTGTGATAGTGTAATGTTAGACCAAGTGAAACAGCGCTGCGTTACCCTACAAGTTTAATTTGTCTAATAAACTGACCTGTGAGTAGTAATTCTGCGCTTGCGTGTGGTTCGGTAGAATGAAATGTCCATATTCCTTTTATATCCGCGGGAGGAGCTGATAGCTGTCTCTTAACAATCCCGACCTGCTTCATATCACAGTCATGATAAAAACATTGATGTATTCAGTCATCCATAAACATTATTAGATCGGTCGGCTTGACGTTGACGACAAGATCCATAATTCTTAGCAAATGTTGCGTCATCAGACTACGCCTTTGTTATTGTAAAGAGGTTAGCGACCCCTAGTGACAAAAAAATTTACATACTGTACGTTTAATAAAGGAGTCCAGACATTAGAAAAATATCAGCCTACATATGCGTTTTATATTTAAAGGGTAACTAAACCCCAGGTCAGAGCGTGACTCCACCCCCTGGCAATATTTGAAAAATGCTAGAAAAGTGGGCAGACCCCAGCGGAGATAGAGGGGACGAACCGTGAGTGGGGGGGCGTGCACCCGAGACCTGCTGTCAGACTCTCTAAAATGGAGAGTGATTCACAGGGTCGCAAGACGACGTAAAGTACATGCATCTGATGAGTTTTATCGAGTTGATGTCAATAGCGCGCACTCTCTATAGGCATATTCATATTTTGAAAAAATCCAGCAAAATGCGCCGGCGCGTTTGTCGACCCCAGAGGATTAACTTTAGCCTAACCATAAATTGTGATTAAAATATATATGATCACTCACATCAAGACGTCGCTGCGGTGGTGGAGTCCATGCAGGAGGAGCAGCGTTTGGCACTGCGTCGCTTTTCAGCGCGAGCTGTGTGGAGAAGCCCATTTCCACCTCTATTGCGTTGGAAAAGCAATCCAGCGTAAAATGCAGGTTTCACACTCACGGTCTTCCAGGCCAAGTGCATGCAACCACTGGCGCCTAATTTCCAAGTCTGCTGGAAAGCTATGCAGTCCAGCAGTGCTGTTGCAACCAGCAACACTACACCTACGTACCCTCCTGCCCACTGTACTAAATACAGATAAATCTACGCTAGCTCATACCAAGGGCATGGTGAGCTCGTACCAGGGGCGTGGTGAGCTGGAACCTGCTTACGTCACCTGCCACCACTTATGTCACGTACCACCGCAAACATCCAATAGGAACATTCAACTGCAGTAGCCACCGTTCAACCTGAAGAGGGCAGCACTCAGACGTTTTTACACCATATATTGTAAATTAAAACACTTTATACCCAAATGTCAAAAAAGTTACTCGAATCAATGAACAACACTAATAAAACCCCATTCTTACAGATCATTAACTAAAAAAAGTTGGTTTAGGGTTTAGTTACCCTTTAATATGAGGGAAATAGGTTACACATAAGGTAGACGTGACACAAAAAATCTTTAACTTTTAGGTGGCAAAATATTTTTTTGTAATTCTGTGAATTACACTGCAAACCAAAGTACTACCCACCGGACACTCTCCACAGAACAGAACATATTCATTTTATTTTATTTTTCATGTTCGCATTTATGAGGAAAAAACAATGTTACGGACATGAGTGCTCTAGTGCTGAAAGCGGCACTAAAAGACTGTTTAAAACTCTCACAGAGACCTCAAACAGAAAGCACAAAGCCTTTCTTTAAAATTAATTTCGTTTTGTATTAATTGTATCTTAATTTTAATCAATGTTTCATCAACCAATTGCCTGGATTTAATAAATATAGCAGACATAAACACGACACGGAGGCGCCGGCGCGTGAACTGGAGCACGTCTCATAAACGAACCGAAACTCAGCGTATAAGGTAGCCTACTTGCCTGACAGACCTGAGAAATATATCTATAGAAATGTCTTCTTTTGAACAGAACAATTCAAAACGAAAGAAAACAGACTGCTGCTTGTGTAATCCGTGTGAAATGTGCATTTCTCTCTGGCGCATTCACTACTGCGAAGATCGCGATTCAGCATCGTCAACTTCATTTATGCAGGGCACTGACACAGAAAACACTTGTTTATTAATAAACAATTTAAATGTCTCCTTACTATATTTTACATATTCATAATCATTACTTTTGTCGGTTCTTTGTGACAGCTTTTAGATGCGTTATTGGCAGCACCACCCTTACATGTTACATGAACGTGTCACCACCGCATCAGCACCGAAAACATGGAGATTTTTTTCAATCTCTGTTTTGGCAGGGGAAAAACTGATCAGAAAATGTAACGAAAATGTAACGAAACGTTGTAGAAATGTAGTGGAGTAGAAAGTATAATAATTGCTGCAAAATGTAACGAAGTAAAAGTCAAAAGCCTATGCACTATTGATTCTACTTAAGTAAAGTACAGATAGGCTACGTGAAAAATTTACTTAAGTAACAAAGTATTTGTACTTTGTTACATTCAAGTCAAGTCAAGTCATCTTCATTTATATAGCACTTTTAACAATGTAGATTGTTTCAAAGCAGCTTTATAGAGATAAACGTATAATTTAAGGTAACAGAGATTGTTTTGGCTTTATAGCGGTTCTTTAAAGAGTAACTAAACCCCTGGTCAGAGCCTGACTCCACCCACTGGCAATATTTGAAAAATGCTGGAAAAGTAGGCAGAGCCCAGTGGAGAGGGGGCGTGCATCTGAGACGTATCTCTCTGCAGGCAAGGGCGTGGTTATCTGGTACCCTCTGACATCAGAGTGTACCACAACTTCCAATAGGAAAATTCAACTGCAGTAGCCACTGTTCAACCTGAAGAGGGCAGCACTCAGAAGTTTTTACACCATATTTAGTAAAATTAAAATACTTTAAACACAAATGTCAAAAAAATTACTTGATTCAATAAACAGCACTAATAAAGCCCCATTCTTACAGATCATTCACTAAAAAAAGTTGGTTTAGGGTTTAGTTACCCTTTAATAAAGTTATTTTCCAGCTAAAGTTAGTTTTAATTGATTCGCTTCCGTCGCAACGATCATTTGTTATTAAATTAGGGGCCGCTAAGACGACACCATTCTCTCTACACAGACTTTAAACGCGAACCCGTCAGAAACACTGATGGCGTTCACATACGCATTAACAATTGGTTCTATAGTTATGTGCATTTGAATATATGTGCGCAGGTTTGGAATTCCCTACAAACCAAGCCTAAACAAAGTACTGGTCTTTCCTTATAATTTTGATATAGAATTTTATTTTATTTTATCCATTCGGGGTAGATATGCGAATTGAGTTTTCCCGACGAGGCTTTATCTGTAGAGTGGTAAAGGGATCCTCCATAGGGAGAGACTAGTTGGTACTTCAGCACTGCGTTGTCATCGGGTCCAGGCGAAGGTCCTTCATCAGATCTGGATACGGCCTGGATCCGGCAGGCTGCGGGAAAACCTCGGGATAAACAAAGACACTAAAATTAGCGTAGATGCCATTCTTCTCATGATGTAACGAGTACATCAGGATTTATGGGAAGTGTTCCCGGTTCCAGCTGACCTAATCTATGCAGCCTAATATGGAATTATAGAAGTCTATAATGTATTATGTGAATGCTAGGTCAAGAGATGTGTCTTTAATCTTACTTTGAACTGACAGAGTGTGTCTGCTTCCCGGACAATGTTAGGAAGACTGTTCCAGAGTTTTGGTGCTAAATAGGAGAAGGATTTACCGCCAGCAGTCGATTTTGATATTCTAGGTATTAGTAACTGGCCGGAATTTTGAGATCGCAATAGACGTGAAGGACTATAATGCGTTAAGAGCTCGCTCAAGTACTGCGGAGCTAAACCATTTAGTGCTTTGTAAGTAATCAGCAATATTTTAAAATTGATGCGATGTTTAATAGGGAGCCAATGCAGTTTTGACAGAACTGGGCTAATATGGTCATACTTCCTGGTTCTGGTACATTCCACCACTGCTGATTAACAGTAATGTAAATGCTAAATGTCCTAATACCTGTTGATACTACAACAATGCAAAGTATTGTGCTCTTAACTTTGCAGTTTTTCACATATCATGTAAGACTCAATTTCTCCATTTCTTTGCACAAAACTCTCCAGAAAGTGCCATTTAATTTTATTTTTATTTTTTTTTTTTATTCACGGGAGAGACCCCCCACATAACAAATCCCAATTTAACCCTTGACAGTAATGATATAATATCTAATAATAACTGCAAAGATGCTCACAACTAAAGCTAGGATGGACCATAGGTAGAATATCAAGGCTAGTTACACTATTAATGTTTGCACTGTGTACCTGTGTATTCTTTGTGTGCAGGTTAGCTGCTCTGATGCTAACTGGATTAGCTAACAGCAGAAAATCGTGGGAAAGCATTCGCCAGCTGGAAGCAATCCTTTGTGAAAGAGTGAAAACCATTGGTACTCATCTTAAATGAATGAACTGTTCAAAATGTCTGTATTGCAAATAAAGTACAGTCTGTACTGTAGCATATGTTCTGACACAGCATGCTTTGCAGAATATTGTCAGGAGCACTGGGATGAGGACGAGTTCTTTGGCTACCAGTTTCTGAATGGCCTCAATCCCATGATGATCCAGCGCTGCTCAAATCTGCCTGAAAATTTCCCCGTCACAGATGACATGGTCAAAGACAGCCTAAGAGGGAGCAGCTTGAAGCAGGAGATGGAGGTACGCTACTTGCAAATGGCAATGATTTGGAATGACTGGGTCTGGTTTGCTTTGGTTTTGTCTCATTTCCTGGGTTTCTTCATTATTTGGTGTGATCTACCCCCATACCCAGAAAGGGAACATCTTCCTCTCTGACTATGAGATGTTGGATGGGCTGGTGGGGAATGTTGTCAGTGGCAGGCAGCAGTATCTCACGGCTCCCCTGGTCCTGCTGTACTGCAACCCTCATGGCATGATGCTCCCCATCGCCATTCAGGTGCGTATCTTGCATCCGGAGTGCAGAAATCCACAGGTTATGAATAAAACCTCGGCTCGTTGAGGGAGAACACAAGACATCACGCTGTATGGGACATCGCTCCTTGAGCATGTAGAAGGATTAGAATTGGCTTCAGCTGGGAAATGCTCAAGAAGCGACATCCCAGGGTGACGTCGAAGTGCTTTAACCCAAAAGAGAAGTACCTGAGGACCTAGGCATGAAATGTGTGTGTTTGGGGGTTATTAAATTAAATACAGATGAATAAATTTGACAGATGAGGTAAATAACCAAATTATTACAAAGAAACAAAGAAAAGGTGATATGTAATGTACAACTGATGAGTAGGCAAACATATCTGAATGATTAAACATTAAATAAATCTTTTTTTAAGATGTCAATATCTTTATAGAGTAATTTTGACAGATGCCGTGGAAATCCTTTCTCATTTTCTTAAATAAGAGAAAAATAATAACCCAGATTCCCTCAGAATCCGTTTGTACCATTTTCATGGATGTTCAAATGTAATGTGCACAGTTAAGGCAACAGCCCAGCAAAGACAACCCCATCTTCCTCCCAACGGATTCAAAGGCCGACTGGAAACTGGCCAAGATCTTCGTCCGAAACGCAGAGTTTGGCGTTCACGAGGTCAACTTTCACCTGCTGAGGACTCACCTGCTGGCAGAGGTGTTCACCGTGGCCACGTTGCGCAATCTTCCATCTCCACACCCTCTCTACAAGGTATTGAATCTGTCACGCATTTGACGTGTAAATGGTGAGGGCTCATAGAAAAACAGGGGCAAGTTCCAGACATGCCACAACCACAGAGAAAGACAGAGAGAGAGAGAGAGAGAGAGAGAGAGAGAGAGAGAGAGAGAGAGAGAGAGAGAATGATAGCAAGTTAAATAATATGTTACTTCTATAGTATTTGACGGCAGGAGAGTTTTTCAGCTGTAGTCTGTGGTCACAGCTGTTTATTTGACCTCAGAGATGTGGCTTTGTGAAAAAGCCTTCCCTTCATTATTCGCCTTTTGGAGAGCGGGACTGACTCATCTATAGCCTGTGGACTCAGACTACACAAACCATTGGGTACATGAGGGGTCACTAATGTCTTACTCAAACCCATTCATCTCCCTGTAACAATTCTCACCCTACCAACAATTCTAACCCTAATGTAAAAATAACTGGAATGGAACATAGAGAGTCACCTACAAAAGCAGGCTTGCAGGTACATGGCAAGGCAAGGCAAGGCAAGGCAAGTTTATTTATATAGCACATTTCATACACAGTGGCAATTCAAAGTGCTTTACATAGAAGAAATTAAAATAATAAAAAGAAATAAGAATAATTAAAACAGTTTAGAAAAATAAAAAATAAAATACAGTACAGTTCAAACAGTCGGATGAACATTGGCACAGTGCTCATTCAGTAAATGCATAGCTAAACAGATGTGTTTTGAGTCTGGATTTGAATGTGATTACTGTAGGAGCACGTCTGATCTCCTCTGGAAGCTGGTTCCAGCTGCGGCTGGCATAATAGCTAAAGCAGATTCGCCATGCTTAGAGTGAACCCTTGGTATTTCTAGCTGATATGATCCTAGTGATCTGAGTGATCTGTTGGGTTTATATTCAGTGAGCATATCTGCAATATATTGAGGTCCTAGGCCATTGAATGATTTATATACCAGTAATAATACTTTAAAATCAATCCTAAATTTAACTGGGAGCCAGTGTAAAGACCTGAGGACTGGTGTGATATGTTCATATTTTCTGGTTCTGCTCAGAATCCTGGCGGCAGCGTTCTGTATGAGCTGCAACTGTCTTATGGTCTTTTTGGGAAGGCCAGTGAGGAGTCCATTACAGTAATCCACCCTGCTGGTGATGAAAGCATGAACAAGTTTCTCTAAGTCTTGTCTGGAAACAAAGCATCTAATTCTTGCAATATTTTTCAGATGATAGTATGCTGATTTAGTTATTGCTTTGACATGACTACTGAAACTAAGGTCTGACTCTAGTGTCACACCAAGATTCCTGACTTGATTTTTAGTTGTTTGACCCCTAGAGTGAAGTTATGCGTTCACCTTGAGAACTTCATCTTTGTTTCCAAACGCAATGACTTCAGTTTTGTCTTTGTTTAACTGAAGAAAGTTTTGACACATCCAACTGTTGACTTCATCAATGCATTGGCACAGGGAGTCAATGGGGCTGTAGTTGTTAGGCGATAGGGCTAAGTAAATCTGTGTGTCGTCTGCATAGCTGTGGTAAGCAATTTGGTTCTCTCTCATTATTTGGCTCATTGGGAGCATATACATGTACACACATGCAGGTGCAATAACGCACACACTCACAGACAATAAATTAAAATGAATTCTTCATTCATATATTTTTATCTTCAAAGAATGTGAAGGCAGTGAATGCTAATCTCTTACATACTTTTCCTTCTGTAGCTCCTCTTTCCCCATATGCGATACACACTCCAGATCAACATCATGGCCCGGAAGCAACTGATATCCAAGGATGGGGCCATTAGCATGGTATGCATATGTCATGGTTAAAGAGGCACTAAAGGTTCAGTTTTCAATTATAATCTTAATACACTTTTTGTTGAATTCAGTTCACTATCCTATGTACCTGCAAACATATCTTGTAAGATTGGTAAAAAAACAACAACAAAAAAAACCCATAATGGCTCTTTAATGTTTTCTGTGATGACTGACTTCTTGAACAATCTACTCTTACTAAATGTATTCTTTTTTATTGAAATTTTGGGGAAATTATTATGGGATTTGTGGTGACAGAACTTTTTATACAGTAGCCTTTGACCTAACTTTATGTCATGTCTTCTCTCCGTTAATGATACCACTCTTAGTATGCAGGAGTAGGTGGAAAGCCATTGGAAAAGTTGCTGAAGCGTGCTACTGCCTCCCTGACCTACAGCGCCCTCTGTCTTCCTGATAACATCTCTGAGAGAGGCCTGGAGACTGTGCCCCAATACTACTACAGAGATGACGGGATGAGACTGTGGGATATCATCAACAAGTATGACTACCAGTGGAGTTTAGTCTAGTGTTTTATTGATAGGCGTTATGCTTTCTACTCTCTCTCTCTGTGTGTATGTGTGTGTGTGTGTGTGTGTGTGTGTGTTACATAATACAACCAGTTTTTAGGGCTTAACTAATACATTCTGTTGCACATTCTGATTCATATTTCAATAAATACAGTGTCAATTATACAGGTTCATGGATTTATTAGTCAGTAAGCACATGCTGTACATGTTCTGTGTTGTAAGTCGCTTTGAATAAATTACTGCTTAAGAAATAAATGCAAAGCAAATCTACAAAAAAAAGTAAACCTGGAAAACATCTGACTGTGAGTTTGCTTACAGGTTTGTTGCAGCTTTCTTGTCACTCTACTATCAACATGATGAACACGTGCAGAAGGACACAGAGCTGCAGCGTTGGATCAGTGAGATATTCACCAATGGCTTCCTGGGAAGAGATTCCTCAGGTCTGTTATCAGTCTGTTATCAGGGCTGTTGCAGTTGAAGATGCTGTAAGTGACATGTCACTTGACCTGCGGTGTGCTTGCGGTATTCTGAAAAGTTGAGATTTTTTCATCTCGCTGCATCTGGAAAAAATGAGCGCGTCGCTTCAATTGACATAACGACCTACATTTGAAATAACGAACTGAAGCGCACAAAAGACGCAATATGTGAATGCCCCCTCGGTGAGCTACCTCCATTCAGGCCTCGAGCTACTGGTAGCGCGCGAGCGACGTGTTGGAGACCCCTGGTCTAGACCAATGCGTATTCATTTCCAACCGAATTGTTGCCATCTCAGAACATTTATTCCAACAAAGGTTTCCTTTCTTTCTTTTTTTGTGCTCTTTTTTAAACCCCACTGTAATCCACTCTTTCATGGCAAATAACTGAACCAGGTCAATAGTCAAAATTAGTTTGGTTTATGGTTCCACTCTCCATTTCAGTGTGTGTGTGTGTGTGCGGGTGCGCGCACATGTACAAACATCCTAAACTGAGTTCCTCAGAAACAGCCTTTCATTCTTCTTCACAGGAATACCATCATCTTTTCAGACATTGAAAGAGCTTATCAAGTTTGTCACCATGGTGATCTTCACTGCATCAGCCCAACATGCCGCTGTAAACAGTGGACAGGTCAGTTAGTACAAGTCAAAGCTGCAGTCCGTGATCTAATCTCATACACCTTTTCTCAAATCAAGCAAATTGCTCCACACATTCATCTAGCTGTACGTGGGTTCAATTCCACTGAATCATTCTTCTTAAAAAAAATCTGGTGACAAGTCAACAGTCTTAAGTGTTTAAGGGGGGCATGACTAAAAAAGTTTGAGAACCACTGCCCTAGAGCAAGTAGCCCAGGACGACAAGAAAAACCTGTCCATATCCACTTTCCATGGCCTAAGTAATGTGAATTATGTGTTCTTGTTATTCATTATGAATATTTGGCTTCACAATATATCACATTTCTCACAAATTATTTCCCCCCAGTATGACTTTGGCGGCTGGATGCCTAACTATCCCACTGCCCTCCGAAAGCCCCCTCCCAAGGAGAAAGGCCAGACCACTGAGGACACGATCCTGGAGACCCTACCTGATGTGGGCACGACGGTGAATGGGATGGCTGTCCTGAAACTCCTGAGCAAGGACTCTGCAGACCATGTGAGTTTTCACACCATTAGGGCACATGTTAAAAGACAGCAATAAAATTTTGCTGTGAAAAATGTAATGGTGTTCTTGCGTAGGCCTATGCCATCATATTACTCTGGATGACAATGGCTTACTTACACTGCTTTCATTCCTGTAGTTTGCATTACCTGACTGTTACATTACAAAGGAGATTTAGCAAACTGTAAGCATAGTGTTGAAGTGGGCTCTTACAGAGTATTAGTGTGCTGTCATACGCAAACAATGTTATAAACATGTTTCTTATCAACATGTTATTTACGATTACAATCTTGATACCATGTCTGTAGTACCCTCTGGGACATTTCCCAGAAAACCTGTATGATGAAGAGGTCCCTTGCAAGCTCATTGAAGATTTTCAAAAGGATCTGAGGGAGTTGTCAGATGACATCGAGAAGCGGAACAAGACGTTGGAGCTTCCCTACACCTATCTGAACCCCAAAAATGTGGACAACAGTGTAGCCATTTGAAAGGATACAGTAGTCCTTCTTAATACATTTGTCTTTCTATTAATAGCTTTGTCAAATATAAATACCATAGCAAAAAGACCAAAATATCTGTCTCATTTGATAAATCAAAGTGAGTCATGGATGTTGCCTTTCAGAGAAAATAAACAACAATGTGAAAGGCATTGCTTAATGTGTGGTGCATTTATTAATTTATTTGTGGGTTCTGAGATGTTTTTAGAGCTGTGGTGCCATCTATTGACATTAATCAGTACAAACCTGCAATATTAAACATTGCGTATGTGGGTCCTGCCAGTTAAATGCACGCCTTTTCATTACTTTTGCCATGGAGTTACATATTTTGAGCTCACCACAAAACACACAAGTTTTTTTAATGTATTTTTTATGACTTGTTTTTTATAAATCTGCTGCTTGCTTAACCATTGCTGTTAAAAAAGGCATTACATTTGCCCTGTTGACAGTACATCATGTTTACAAGACACACTATGTTTTTATTGCAGGTTATGACTGATATATAAAACAGTGGGAATATACGCCAAAAACTATTTATAGCATGACATGTATTTATATATGTATGTCATGTGTCACTATATATTTGTTAAAACTATACTATTAGTTAAAAAAAAAAAATTATTGGGGAATTAGGCCCATTTAATTAATAACAATTCATGTATGAACTAATATATTAACCAGACAGACTCTTAAATGTGTTAATCATTAATGAATAGCTTAGATAATCACGAGTTACACATTAATTCAGTATTATCTGTGCATTAGTTAAGCATGAATTAATGATTATTAGTGCACCCGTATTGTAAAGTGTTACCATTACTTCAGACTTATGTGCCATCCAGAAACTTGCGCTCTGAAGCAAACACCGTCCTGTGGTGCATCATCTCACAGAGGCACAGAATCTCTTTCTCTGACCTTCACCATGACTGTTCCCTGCTGGAGGAATGACCTTCACCGTGACTGTTCCCTGATGGAGGAATGACCTGAACGACCTTCACCGTGACTGTTCCTGCTGGAGGAATGACCTTCACAGTGACTGTTCCCTGATGGAGGAATGACCTGAACGACCTTCACCGTGACTGTTCCTGCTGGAGGAATGACCTTCACCGTGACTGTTCCCTGATGGAGGAATGACCTGAACGACCTTCACCGTGACTGTTCCTGCTGGAGGAATGACCTTCACCGTGACTGTTCCCTGATGGAGGAATGACCTGAACGACCTTCACCGTGACTGTTCCTGCTGGAGGAATGACCTGAACGACCTTCACCGTGACTGTTCCCTGCTGGAGGAATGACCTTCACCGTGACTGTTCCTGCTGGAGGAATGACCTTCACCGTGACTGTTCCCTGCTGGAGGAATGACCTTCACCGTGACTGTTCCCTGCTGGAGGAATGACCTTCACCGTGACTGTTCCCTGCTGGAGGAATGACCTTCACCGTGACTGTTCCCTGATGGAGGAATGACCTGAACGACCTTCACCGTGACTGTTCCTGCTGGAGGAATGACCTTCACCGTGACTGTTCCCTGCTGGAGGAATGACCTGAACGACCTTCACCGTGACTGTTCCTGCTGGAGGAATGACCTTCACCGTGACTGTTCCCTGATGGAGGAATGACCTGAACGACCTTCACCGTGACTGTTCCTGCTGGAGGAATGACCTTCACCGTGACTGTTCCCTGCTGGAGGAATGACCTGAACGACCTTCACCGTGACTGTTCCCTGCTGGAGGAATGACCTTCACCGTGACTGTTCCTGCTGGAGGAATGACCTTCACCGTGACTGTTCCCTGCTGGAGGAATGACCTTCACCGTGACTGTTCCCTGCTGGAGGAATGACCTTCACCGTGAATGTTCCCTGCTGGAGGAATGACCTTCACCGTGACTGTTCCTGCTGGAGGAATGACCTTCACCGTGAATGTTCCCTGCTGGAGGAATGACCTTCACCGTGACTGTTCCCTGCTGGAGGAATGACCTTCACCGTGACTGTTCCCTGCTGGAGGAATGACCTTCACCGTGAATGTTCCCTGCTGGAGGAATGACCTTCACCGTGACTGTTCCCTGCTGGAGGAATGATCTAACTCAACCAGAGCGGCTGAGTCCATAGCCACTTTCAAGAAACAGCTGGAGACGCTTCTTTTTCTGCAACACTTGATCCAGTAATACTAACACTTCTTGTCTTCTATTCTATATCTATTATTTATTTAAAAATAAATAAATAAATAAAAAACAATTAACATGTATTAGATTAATAAAAAAAACTATAAGTTACAATTAACTTCATTAACGTCATTGACAGAATTTTATGGCAAACCAAAGTTTTCACTGTTTTACGTTAGGGGGGGCGCAATTGTGCACAATATAAAAGAGTACAGAATCTCCAGATCAGAACACAACCGAAGACAAGCAATAGAAGCATTGCTTATGCACATGTAAAATAAAGCGATTATCAAACATAAACAGCATTTAAATCAAAACTGAATAACGTTACCAAATGAAATGTCAACCCAGGATGATGTGAGGGACTGTGAAGCTTTGGGGGTGTTGATGCACTCGATCTACTCCATCTGTGTTTTGATCATCGTTCTGAATCCAATCCAGACACAGTCTTTGACAAAACGTGATTTTCTCAGCTTTTTGTTCAAAATGGTTTTATTTTTATTTTATGAGCTTTTAGTTCAAAATGTTTTTATTTTTATTTTATGGAACTTGCATACATTCAAGTGTTGATAAAAAAATAAAAATAAAGAATACATGAAGCTCAAATAAAATGTTTGTTTTGGGGTTTTTTTTCTAAGCAGTGACTCTGTTCTTTCTTTTGATATATTGCATGTTCGGATATTGATACAACAAAATATAATATTTGAAAATGATTTTAAAAAATGCTGGCAGTAATGTCTGTCCCTCAAAGAATCTAGAAAAAAACACTCACAGATTCCACAATTTATACAATTTAACTATTTTTTTCTGTGATAATAAGTTTCTTGAACAACATCATAGAATGATTTCTGATAATGAGACACTGGAGAAAATTCAGCCTTGCCAACACTGTTAAAAATGAAATAGAATTAAAAAAAAAAAGGTCATATTAAATTATAATAATATTTCACAATAATAAAAAAATAATCAAGACTTCTGAAAAGTAGTTTATTATATATAATATATTATGTTATATTTATATATTTGTTTATATGAAATATTCCACGGCTGGTCTCGACATACTGAATGAAATTTTCCAGTGTGTTCTGTCCATTAGGGGTGTGACGTGACACTTATCTCTCTTGGTCAGGGTATACTCTGGCAAACCGTTTGCCAACTATGTCTAGCAATCAGCAAAGCAAACTGTGGTACTGTCAGGGTTGTAGCAGGCAGGATGCTGAGACGAGGATTCAAGTAATTCAAAAAGAAGTATTTATTTACCAGAACTGAAATAATTTCACATTTCAAAATCAAAAGGCAAAACTCCATCAAACCAACCATACATAGACGACGACAGACCAAGACTGAGGAAAAACACTGGGGTTATATACACGGGCAAACAGGATGATTAACAAGACACAGCTGACACAGATGAACTAATTAAACAGACCAGGGAAAACAGGACTAGACCAAAATCACAGAAGACAGGGGAAAACGGATCAGAGAAACTTAAAACACTGAAACATATTCAAAACCAGAACTCAAAAACCTCAAAACTGTCACAGAACCCCCCTTCCCCAAAGGCGCGTCCTCGCGCCGTATAAAACATCCATGGGTGGGTGGGCATCCTGGACTCCAGGACGGTCCAGGCGGAGCAGACTGGTCAGGGGACCAGGGCGGAGCAGGCTGTAGGCGTGGCCAGGGCGGAGCTGTCGGACCCTCGGGTGTCCAGGGCGGAGCTGTCGGACCCTCGGGTGTCCAGGGCGGAGGTGACCCTTAGGGTGGCCATGGTGGTGAGGACCCTTCGGGTGGCCATGGCGGAGATGTTTTTTCAGGTGGCCATGGTGGTACTGGGAACCACGTCGGTGAGCCCTCCGCTGTCCCCCTAACAGGTATACTGCGCCCCCCCAAAATTTTAATGGGAAAATTGACAGGAAAGGGGGGTTCCGGCAGCAAAGAGGGTCTTGGACTGGACAAGACCAGCGGCGAAGAGGGCTCTGAGCTGGGCAGGACCAGCGATGAAGAGTGCTCTGAGCTGGGCGGAACCAGCAGCAAAGAGGGCTCTGAGCTGGACAGGACCAGCAATGAAAAGGGCTCTGAGCTGGGCGAAACCAGCAGCGAAGAGGGCTCTGAGCTGGATGGGACCAGCGATGAAGAGGGCTTTGTGCTGGACGGGACCAGCGATGAAGAGGGCTCTGAGCTGGATGGGACCAGCGATGAAGAGGGCTTTGTGCTGGACGGGACCAGCGATGAAGAGGGCTTTGTGCTGGATGGGACCAGCGATGAAGAGGGCTTTGTGCTGGACAGGACCAGCGATGAGGGCCTTGAAAACTCTGGCTCGGGGAGAACGACTCTCACAGACTCTGGCTCTTGCTCGAAGACTGGCTCTGGCTCTTGCTCGAAGACTGGCTCTGGCTCTTGCTCGAAGACTGGCTCTGGCTCTTGCTCGAAGACCGGCTCTGGCTCTTGCTCGAAGACCGGCTCTGGCTCTTGCTCGAAGACCGGCTCTGGCTCTTGCTCGAAGACCGGCTCTGGCTCTTGCTCGAAGACCGGCTCTGGCTCTTGCTCGAAGACCGGCTCTGGCTCTTGCTCGAAGACCGGCTCTGGCTCTTGCTCTTGCTCGAAGACCGGCTCTGGCTCTTGCTCTTGCTCTTGCTCGAAGACCGGCTCTGGCTCTTGCTCTTGCTCGAAGACCGGCTCTGGCTCTTGCTCGAAGACTGGCTCTGGCTCTTGCTCGAAGACTGGCTCTGGCTCTTGCTCGAAGACTGGCTCTGGCTCTTCTGGGCAGGCGACTTCTTTACTCGGAACCGGACTCGGAACTGGACTCGGCTCGCTTGAGTCACGAGGACGAAACACACTTGAATCATCTGGGTTTGACTCACTTGATTCGGTGGTGCTGACGGAAGATTCGGACTCTGGATCGGGCTCTGGATCTGGAATTGGATCAATTGCCTTGACAGATCGTGGGGCAAACCGGAGAGCTCCTCTGACGGACACCCAAGCTGGGTCAAACATCTTCGACGCCAGATCAGCTCTATTGGAGATGAGCTTTCGTGCTCTGGGCCAGGCGATCTTTTTAAACTGTGCTGGACTCGGAGCAGGCTTCGGAACAAGACTTGGAACTGGACTGGCGACTGGTTCTGAATCGGTTGGGCTGGCTGGATGTGGGGCGTACTTGGTGGTAAAACTCTCCCAGCAGCTGGCAACAGCTTCCCTCCAGCTCAACCCCGGGGAGAGGACGAGGATCGATGCTTACTGCACCGATCATATATGCAGTGATAATAGTTTCATCACATACATCCCAGTCTTTAGCCATATCACAGAACTTCACCGTATAATCCAGCAGGTCGTGGCTCTCCTTAATCACCTCTGTGAGTCTATCCCAGCACATCTTCTTATTTGTGTTAGGTCTGTCGTTCTGTCAGGGTTGTAGCAGGCAGGATGCTGAGACGAGGATTCAAGTAATTCAAAAAGAAGTATTTATTTACCAGAACTGAAATAATTTCACATTTCAAAATCAAAAGGCAAAACTCCATCAAACCAACCATACATAGACGACGACAGACCAAGACTGAGGAAAAACACTGGGGTTATATACACGGGCAAACAGGATGATTAACAAGACACAGCTGACACAGATGAACTAATTAAACAGACCAGGGAAAACAGGACTAGACCAAAATCACAGAAGACAGGGGAAAACGGATCAGAGAAACTGAAAACACTGAAACATATTCAAAACCAGAACTCAAAAACCTCAAAACTGTCACAGGTACACCCCATTTACCAACATGCGATGGGTAACTCGCAAATCACAATGTTATTTTCTGTTTTCCCAGCACTGTACCATAGAACCGCATAAAGCAAGAGGGTTAAGAAGTAAGAGGCGGGCACCAGTTAAAAAATGTCAAAGTTAAAGTTCACGCAAACAGGTATTAATAGACAAGTTTTAGTCAAATTTTGATTGTTTATAGCTGAATTATTAGAACGCAATTATATTTGGAACATTAGAATATATTAATCCAATAAAGAATTCAACGATATAAGATATAGTGGCATGACAACCCCATTCTTGTGATATCTTAATAAAATATCGAATTTCTAATATATTTAAGTGCACACCACCAGTGTAATGTAATTGTACAGTCCATAGATTTAAACCTAATAGTGGTTCTCAAACTGGTGATCATGAGCCACACTTGACATGTTATTAACTATATAATTTTTCATAAGCCTATCATCAGATAAATAAGACTTCGACCAACAGAATATCAATGCATAGCGCATTATATTGTATTATTTCATGAATGTTTTTTACGTTTTAAATAGTTTTTGTTATTAATTTTCTGTGGGAGGGGGCACATGTGTGTGTGTGTGTGTGTGTGTGTGTGTGTGTGTGTGTGTGTGTTTGTGTGTGTGTGTGTGTGTGTGTGTGTGTGGGGGGGGGGGGGGGGTTCTTTACTTACATACATTTATAAGCAAAACTTTTTCAAGACGCTTTTTTGACTGTCAATATAGTTTTAATAAAAGCGTGTGATTTGTTCCAATTGTGCCCGTGCTTTTCTGGTCCATGTTGACTATACTGAAAGTTATCAGACATAAATTTATACAAAAATCACATATTTTGTAAGTTTTTGTCTTTTCCTCACTCAGAGTTGCTCTCAGATCCATAGAAGACTCCTACGTAGAAGCTTTAAGAATACGAAACATTTGCACTAGATGGAAGGCATAGGCTACACTGTATGGTTACTGTTGCAGAATATAGTAATGTAAAATGACATGTAAAAATGAATTAAAAAAGTTCTTTAAATCAGATAAATAAGCGAATATACATTTACAGGGTTCGTACGGTCATGAAAAACCTGGAAAAGTCATGGAATTTTAAAATGGCAATTTCCAGGCCTGGAAAAGTTTTGGAAAATGAATAAACTCAGAAAGTTTTGGAAAAGTCATGGAAATTTGTGTTTCAAAATATCCGTGTACTTGAATTTGTTTAATTAATAATATTGGTGAAACAAATTGCAATACTTTTTTCGTTAGGGTGATCAGTCGAATCACGTGACACTTGCGGCAGATTTTGATTGTAGGTGGGGCCTCCAGAAAACTAGACGGGCCAAAAGAAATGGGTTCCCCTTCATGTCCGTTTCAGCGCTTTTCTGCGGCACTGAGGACAGCGACTAAGTATAGCCATACCTGTGTGGCTCTTGTGTCGCTGTCCTCAGCTCAGTGCTTCAAATGAAGATAAGCTGCTTTGCGTTTTCATATTAGCTATAGCTACCGTCTGTATGCGCCTTTCCATTACAGATTTGAGCAAAACTTCTTTTTTTTTCTAAATATCGATAAATAACTATTGCAAAATGACGGCGTTTCCATTAACCGATGTTAAGCGACTAAAACTTTCTTTTTTCCTCTCGCGATCAGTCATTCCAAAAATCATGGCAACGGAGGACGTGAGTAGGTTTATATCTCAGCCACCGCCCTTCAAATTATTATTATCAATGGAAGGAGACGTGTCTTATCCAAGCATTAATGTCAGGGAAAAATACACTTTTATGCGAATGGCACATATATAGGCTAAGTTTCTTCATGTTTCTCCCTTGATTGTGGCATTTCTTTGAGAGTAGGCTATCCCTGTAATTATTGTTTATTTTATAAATTTAATAAAGAACCCTGGCTGTCATGTTTTCTTTCTGTCCAAAAGGTCCGTGTTCTTTTGTGTCCACTCGTTTTTCCTTTAACCCCCAAATGAAAAACGAAAAATGAAGGGTTGTTGTAAGTAGGCTATTTTTAAAACGCAAAGTTGAACACCAACATTTGAATTTGAACTGTAGGCTACACCAAATACTGCGCGAAAAAGAAAAAATATTTTCAGATTTTTGTTTATGACTTTTTGCCTCTTTGTTAAACATTTAAAATATATACAAAATAATATGGATGATTTTTTCTATAAAAAAATGTCTTCTGTCTTTTATTTTCCGTGTTCGCATTTATGAGGAAAAAACAATGTTACGTGACCGTTCTCCATTACGGTAATGAGTGCTCTGAAAGCGGCACTAAAAGACTTTAAAACTTACACAGAGACCTCAAACAGAAAGCACAAAGCCTTTCTAAACGAATTTCGTTTTGTATTAATTGTATCTTGATTTTAAAATATGTTTCATTAACCAATTGCTTAATAAATAAAAAGTAAATAGCAGAAAATAGATAATCACGACACAGAGGCGCCGGAGTGAACTGGAGCTATCATCCATGAACTGAAACTCAGCGTAAAAGGTAGCCTACTCGCCTCACAGACCTAAACAAAACTGAAGGTTTTATATCTATATAGGCCTATATATATTGTCTACAGAAACCTCTACTTTTGAACTGAACCATTCAAAACAAAATAAAACGATGTAGCCTAATCCGTATGAAATGTGCATTTCTCTCCGGCGTGCTTACTACTAAGAAGATCGCGAGTCAGTCAACTTCGTCTTTGCAGTCGACACAGAAAACACTTGTTTATTAATAAACAATTAAAATTGAGAGAGAGAGAGAATATAAGATTAGTTTGACTAATTTTGAGGACTTGTAATGATCTGTTAAGATAGAACGTTCACCGAATTCTAATTAGTCGAGAGGATTTATCCGTTTAGGCTAAAAATAGGGTCGGCGCTTAGCGGTTTGGAAAGAAACTGCATCTTGCAGTGGCCTACATTTTAAACAAGGAAATGTAACGATTTGGCATGAAACGTTGATGGAGCAGTGAATAGGGAAAATCTCGTTTTTAAAAAAAAATTTAATGCCGTTTATCGCGTTTTGGAAAAGAGCTCTTCAAGCACATTTTTCATCCGCTACTAACGTTACCCGCCCGCAAGGAGTTCATTATCCAACCGCATCCCCGCCCGTGAATTTTTTGGGAATGTCACAATCCAAATTTTTATTCTTATTTTACATGTATACACAGACGTTTTATGGAACATTATGTCATGAATATTTACTTTTAAGTCATGGAAAAGTCATGGAAAAGTCATGGAAATTTAATGGTAAAAATGTGTACGAACCCTGCATTTACAAACATATGCCAACATATTGTAAATGTCTAGGTCATTTGTGGTCAAATGGTCAAAATGTCATTTATATAATCATTTAAGAAATAATGCAGTCCGAGGGCTGTATGGTCATAATAAACAATATTTCAGTCAAATGCTTTACCAAAGTATTGACGTAAAACGACCTCTAAGCGGTGTACTGGTGCTATCGCACGTCAAATGGATGTAATGTGACGCAAGGCGGTTATTTTTGCTTAAATTGTCGCTGTTTCTTGCCGCGGTCCTGCTGCAAGTTAAAGATCTCTTTGGCATTGGGAGCAACAACCTATACACTCAGAAGGGGCAGTTTGTCTGCAGTACTTCGAGAGGATGACATTACAGTGGACAACTTGGCGAGAATTTTTAAGGTTTGTTCTCGTTAAACTGTTTTAATCTTTGATATTAAAAGACACCCCCCCCCCACCCCCTCAAAATTTAGTTTGTCCAGTCCTCATAGAAAGTAATCATTTTAGAATATTTTAAGTGTAAAATAAATAGTGAAATATAAATGACTATTTTTATGTACAGGTTTAAAATGTTTTATTGGCTAAATGCTGAGAATAATATATAGCCTGAGTTTAAAAATAAAAATCCAGTAATCATGTAGGACTGGAAAACTAACGAACTCTTGTTGGTTAAAAGTATGGATTAAATTCATTATGCTTATTGTGTTGTAGGCCTATTCTGATATTGTTCTGTTCCCTTGATTTCTCTGTAGGTATCTCAGTCAGGTGTTTACTTGATCAATGATCAAGGAGTTTCAATTTTCCCAGCTTCATCTGGATTCTTCAGTTGTGTGGATCTCATGAATGATGGGGGTACCTTCCAGGTGATGGGTGATGAAATGTGCGGGGCATTACCAAGCCCAGTCACAACCCCATTTCACCCAAACCCTGGACAGAATAGACCTAGATTCAGTTTTTCGAGATCAGCCACAGCCACTGCTACAGCTACTCGCACTCCTGCCCCTAGTCCAAAAATTTACCAAAGGTAAGTTGCTACCTATTTGGTAGATGACGGTTGGTCAGCATTGTTGAATATAAGAAAAACATAGCCTACTGGATTTTTTTTTTTTTTTAGGTTTTCATTCAACGTTTTCACAAAAATCCCATCTCTATTTAAAATAAAACAATTAATGAAACCACAATGTGACAGTTACTGACATTCTTCATTTAATACTTTGTGCAACCTATGTTTGACAAGATAACATCTCTGAGTCGTCTATAACCTGTAATAGTACTACAGTAGATATGTATTAATACAAAACAACAGGACACAGAAGAAGCTACAAAACAAGAAACTAAGATAATTAACCTAAGATGGTGAAAACCAACAAAATCTGACAAAGGATGCAAAGAACATAAAATCTTAGTTAAAATTATCAAGATAAAATACACATTAATGAAGTGTATCAAGAAAGTGTTTAGGAAAAGGAACCCAACTTTAAAAAAGTCCAACAAAACTGATAGATATGACACACAAATACATAATTTTGCTCATGCATACCTGTAGCTGTTCCTGTAGCTTTATTGGTAGGGCATTCGGTAGTAGCCAAGTTTATGGATGTGATACTAAGGGAACACATGCTGATAAAACGTGAAGCCTGAAAGCACTGGCTTTGGCTCAAAGCGTCTGCCAATTGCAAAAATGTAATGAAAAATATTCCAATAGTGCATTGTACGTGTGTGTTGAGAAAAAACACATTACAGGATTGTATGAGTCTGGTTTCTAGGTTGCAGAAATGAACAGTTAGCTGAAATCATTTATTTCTGTTGCAATTTCAAAGCAATGTAAATGTCAGTGTTTAGAGTATGTATAAAAAAAAGGTGTTAAACACAATGTGCTTGTGTGTGTGTGTTTTCACAGAACTATTTTCCTTGGTCAACTTGAGGGTGACAAAATAGTACAGGACAAGGCATTGGTTATCCCTCTTGAAGAGTCTGAGGCCTGTTTGTCTACTATGGCAACAGAAGTAAAAGAAGCCCTTGCTATGGGTGCTGATGAAAACATCATTTTAACCGATAGTCAAGGACACCTACTCCTTGATACCCCTGGCACTAAAGGTTTGAGGTTAGAATGAACATTGAACAAGTTTATTATGATATTCATTACAGCTCATTAACATGCACATTACAACTTAGTTTATTACCATTCTGAATTTCATTATTCTATTCACCCCCTCTGTCACAGGTTCTGCTTATTGGAAGCAAAGCTCCAGACGCCTTTTTGCTGTCAAAGAGGATGTATTTGCAGAGATGGGAAGAAGGAACAAAAGAAAAGTAGGGTAAGTTCATGAATGCTCTCACCAGAAGAATCTAGTCTTCTTTGAACTTTTCATATATTCATGCAAATAAAAATCGAAGTACTGTAGCGATTAGTCCATAGACTGTCATTTCTTATCAATCGACATCTGTGATTTTATGTACAAGTTAGGATTGGACTAGATGTACAAAACAGACCATTAATATATATTTTTTTACTGAAGAGAATTCTTTGCAGTTCACTCAGCAGAAGTTAGCTTCGACACTCCTTGGCTGCTCTGATCCCACAATCAATGCAGCAATAATAATACTTTAACAGAGATCGGTAGGTTATGCCATTCCTCCAAGTTTCATTATTCTGATTTGTTAAGCCCATGGAGACATTGAGAAACCGCATGGTTAATAGATGAATGCACATTACATTAATTCACTTTTGATCTCATAAACATAAATAAGTAATTTCAAATCAGGATAAATATTAGTAAACTAATTAAAGTGGTTAGAGAAATTTGTTTTACATACATAGTTTCTCATTTTAATCCCATCCGAATGTGCCAAGTCTGTTATTTCTTGCGCAATCTCTATAAACATTCTGTTACAATTTACATACTTTTTTGGCAAACTCACGAATACAAAATCACTGATGTCAGGTGATAAGTATGGTAACTCAAATGTTGTTGAAAACAATGTCTAAATGTGGTTTGAGATTCTTCTGTACATCTGTTGATTGTCTTTCAACCGTTAAAGGCAAGCTTCTAGACACGAGGGATCAGAGCTCTAGGAGGTCCTTCTTGCATCAGAAGGTTTACCAGCTGTGTCAGTCAAGCTCAGGGAGCTGTGCAAGCATAGTGAGGGCCTCACAGAGCAGCAGAGCGAAATTCTGAGGACCTCATTTAAGTGCAGCGTATGCAGAGGCAAGTAATCACCCAGACATCACTAAGCGCTTTACATTTTGCCTCACATTCACCCATTCATACACATAATATTGCCTATAAATCTATATGGGCAGTATGTAAGGGACAGTGTTGTCATCTGGTCATTATTGCAAAATAAACCCCAAATGGATGATCAGGATCCCAACAAGTGATTTATAGTAGCACTGATGTCAGTTACCTGGATCATTAGTCTGACACTTAGGGGTGGTTTTCCAGAAAGGGCTTAGATTAAGCCAGGACTTTGCGTTAGTATTATTAGGACATTTAAAGAGTTTTTACAAACTTCCCTTGCAAAAAACATTTACAGGTTGTGTATATGGAAACAAAACAATGGCACTGAAGATATGTCAGAGCAAGCTGTTTTCAGTTTAGACAGTTCTGACATACACTGTAAAAAAAAAAACACAGGAAAAAAAACCAGCAAATGCATGGCAGCACAGGGTGCCAAACGTTTGCCATTAATGAAAATACCGGTAAAACCCCATGAACTGAAGTAACATGTTTACACAGCAACATGAAAAAAAGAACATTGACCATACAGTACTATAACATGTTTAAAACGTAATCTGAAATAACATATTTTGTCTGTATAATTGCAAAGACATGCATAGACCATTAAATGTAATGGCATTATTTGACTGTAAGTTCACGTAACATGTTTAAACCCTTATTTAATAAAACATGTTTTAACTGTAAATGTAAAAACATGGTGTAGCAGTTGTTTAACTAAACATGATTTGAATGTAGAAATAAATGACATGTTGACACCATTACTTCATAAAGCATGTTTTGACTGTAAACTGAAATCATGTTTCAATCACTATTTAACAGAGTTTGACTGTAAATTGAAATAACATGTGTTGACCGTTATTTGAAAAAATGAACTGTGATGGACCATAATTTTGAAAGGCATGTACAGCATTTTGATTTTGATTATGGCTTACAGATAATTTTATATGTAGTTCATGAAATGTATGTTATATGTCACACAAAAAGTCATTAGAGAAAATCATTTGTATTTTTCCCTCTTTATTTTCTTCTGTTACAGTAGTTTCCATTGTAAATAACAACAATATTAAAAACTTTAAACAGTGCTACAGTACCATCATCTAAACCAGGGGAGCCCAACCTTTTTTGAACAAAGATCTACTTTTAGATTTATCAGTGTGCCGAGATCTACCAGTCCAAACGGAAAGCCAGTCGCTACTCACAGCGCATCTGCAAATTTAATATGCACAAAACAAACAGAAAAGTAGCTCTAATCCATATATAATAAATCTGTTGTGAATCAGAAGGCAGAGACAGATCCATTTGCAACAATTTATTAAACAGAAACTCCAGGCAAAGGTCAATATCTGCATAGACAGTTTCAGGGATCAAACAGAGGCGAGTCGAGAACCAGGCTGGAGGTCAGTAGGCAGGCAGCAGAACAATCAGAATCAGGCTGGAGGTCAGTAGGCAGGCAGCAGAACAAACAGAATCAGGCTGGAGGTCAGTAGGCAGGCAGCAGAACAATCAGAAACAGGCTTTGGGTCAGTAGGCAGGCAGCAGAACAATCAGAATCCAGAATCAGGCTTTGGGTCAGTAGGCAGGCAGCAGAACAATCAGAATCAGGCTGGAGGTCAGTAGGCAGGCAGCAGAACAATCAGAATCAGGCTGGAGGTCAGTAGGCAGGCAGCAGAACAATCAGAATCCAGAATCAGGCTTTGGGTCAGTAGGCAGGCAGCAGAACAAACAGAATCAGGCTGGAGGTCAGTAGGCAGGCAGCAGAACAATCAGAAACAGGCTTTGGGTCAGTAGGCAGGCAGCAGAACAATCAGAATCCAGAATCAGGCTTTGGGTCAGTAGGCAGGCAGCAGAACAATCAGAATCCAGAATCAGGCTTTGGGTCAGTAGGCAGGCAGCAGAACAATCAGAATCCAGAATCAGGCTTTGGGTCAGTAGGCAGGCAGCAGAACAATCAGAATCCAGAATCAGGCTTTGGGTCAGTAGGCAGGCAGCAGAACAATCAGAATCAGGCTGGAGGTCAGTAGGCAGGCAGCAGAACAATCAGAATCAGGCTGGAGGTCAGTAGGCAGGCAGCAGAACAATCAGAATCCAGAATCAGGCTTTGGGTCAGTAGGCAGGCAGCAGAACAAACAGAATCAGGCTTTGGGTCAGTAGGCAGGCAGCAGAACAATCAGAATCAGGCTGGAGGTCAGTAGGCAGGCAGCAGAACAATCAGAATCAGGCTGGAGGTCAGTAGGCAGGCAGCAGAACAATCAGAATCCAGAATCAGGCTTTGGGTCAGTAGGCAGGCAGCAGAACAATCAGAAACAGGCTTTGGGTCAGTAGGCAGGCAGCAGAACAATCAGAATCCAGAATCAGGCTTTGGGTCAGTAGGCAGGCAGCAGAACAAACAGAATCAGGCTTTGGGTCAGTAGGCAGGCAGCAGAACAATCAGAATCCAGAATCAGGCTTTGGGTCAGTAGGCAGGCAGCAGAACAAACAGAATCAGGCTGGAGGTCAGTAGGCAGGCAGCAGAACAATCAGAAACAGGCTTTGGGTCAGTAGGCAGGCAGCAGAACAATCAGAATCCAGAATCAGGCTTTGGGTCAGTAGGCAGGCAGCAGAACAATCAGAATCCAGAATCAGGCTTTGGGTCAGTAGGCAGGCAGCAGAACAATCAGAATCAGGCTGGAGGTCAGTAGGCAGGCAGCAGAACAAACAGAATCAGGCTGGAGGTCAGTAGGCAGGCAGCAGAACAATCAGAAACAGGCTTTGGGTCAGTAGGCAGGCAGCAGAACAATCAGAATCCAGAATCAGGCTTTGGGTCAGTAGGCAGGCAGCAGAACAAACAGAATCAGGCTGGAGGTCAGTAGGCAGGCAGCAGAACAATCAGAAACAGGCTTTGGGTCAGTAGGCAGGCAGCAGAACAATCAGAATCCAGAATCAGGCTTTGGGTCAGTAGGCAGGCAGCAGAACAAACAGAATCAGGCTTTGGGTCAGTAGGCAGGCAGCAGAACAATCAGAAACAGGCTTTGGGTCAGTAGGCAGGCAGCAGAACAATCAGAATCCAGAATCAGGCTTTGGGTCAGTAGGCAGGCAGCAGAACAATCAGAAACAGGCTTTGGGTCAGTAGGCAGGCAGCAGAACAATCAGAATCCAGAATCAGGCTTTGGGTCAGTAGGCAGGCAGCAGAACAATCAGAATCAGGCTTTGGGTCAGTAGGCAGGCAGCAGAACAATCAGAAACAGGCTTTGGGTCAGTAGGCAGGCAGCAGAACAATCAGAATCCAGAATCAGGCTTTGGGTCAGTAGGCAGGCAGCAGAACAAACAGAATCAGGCTGGAGGTCAGTAGGCAGGCAGCAGAACAATCAGAAACAGGCTTTGGGTCAGTAGGCAGGCAGCAGAACAATCAGAATCCAGAATCAGGCTTTGGGTCAGTAGGCAGGCAGCAGAACAATCAGAATCCAGAATCAGGCTTTGGGTCAGTAGGCAGGCAGCAGAACAATCAGAATCCAGAATCAGGCTTTGGGTCAGTAGGCAGGCAGCAGAACAATCAGAATCCAGAATCAGGCTTTGGGTCAGTAGGCAGGCAGCAGAACAATCAGAATCAGGCTGGAGGTCAGTAGGCAGGCAGCAGAACAATCAGAATCAGGCTGGAGGTCAGTAGGCAGGCAGCAGAACAATCAGAATCCAGAATCAGGCTTTGGGTCAGTAGGCAGGCAGCAGAACAATCAGAATCAGGCTGGAGGTCAGTAGGCAGGCAGCAGAACAATCAGAATCAGGCTGGAGGTCAGTAGGCAGGCAGCAGAACAATCAGAATCCAGAATCAGGCTTTGGGTCAGTAGGCAGGCAGCAGAACAAACAGAATCAGGCTTTGGGTCAGTAGGCAGGCAGCAGAACAATCAGAATCAGGCTGGAGGTCAGTAGGCAGGCAGCAGAACAATCAGAATCCAGAATCAGGCTTTGGGTCAGTAGGCAGGCAGCAGAACAAACAGAATCAGGCTTTGGGTCAGTAGGCAGGCAGCAGAACAATCAGAATCAGGCTGGAGGTCAGTAGGCAGGCAGCAGAACAATCAGAATCAGGCTGGAGGTCAGTAGGCAGGCAGCAGAACAATCAGAATCCAGAATCAGGCTTTGGGTCAGTAGGCAGGCAGCAGAACAATCAGAAACAGGCTTTGGGTCAGTAGGCAGGCAGCAGAACAATCAGAATCCAGAATCAGGCTTTGGGTCAGTAGGCAGGCAGCAGAACAAACAGAATCAGGCTTTGGGTCAGTAGGCAGGCAGCAGAACAATCAGAATCCAGAATCAGGCTTTGGGTCAGTAGGCAGGCAGCAGAACAAACAGAATCAGGCTGGAGGTCAGTAGGCAGGCAGCAGAACAATCAGAAACAGGCTTTGGGTCAGTAGGCAGGCAGCAGAACAATCAGAATCCAGAATCAGGCTTTGGGTCAGTAGGCAGGCAGCAGAACAATCAGAATCCAGAATCAGGCTTTGGGTCAGTAGGCAGGCAGCAGAACAATCAGAATCAGGCTGGAGGTCAGTAGGCAGGCAGCAGAACAATCAGAATCAGGCTGGAGGTCAGTAGGCAGGCAGCAGAACAAACAGAATCAGGCTGGAGGTCAGTAGGCAGGCAGCAGAACAAACAGAATCAGGCTGGAGGTCAGTAGGCAGGCAGCAGAACAAACAGAATCAGGCTGGAGGTCAGTAGGCAGGCAGCAGAACAATCAGAAACAGGCTTTGGGTCAGTAGGCAGGCAGCAGAACAATCAGAATCCAGAATCAGGCTTTGGGTCAGTAGGCAGGCAGCAGAACAATCAGAATCAGGCTGGAGGTCAGTAGGCAGGCAGCAGAACAATCAGAATCAGGCTGGAGGTCAGTAGGCAGGCAGCAGAACAATCAGAATCCAGAATCAGGCTTTGGGTCAGTAGGCAGGCAGCAGAACAAACAGAATCAGGCTGGAGGTCAGTAGGCAGGCAGCAGAACAATCAGAAACAGGCTTTGGGTCAGTAGGCAGGCAGCAGAACAATCAGAATCCAGAATCAGGCTTTGGGTCAGTAGGCAGGCAGCAGAACAATCAGAATCCAGAATCAGGCTTTGGGTCAGTAGGCAGGCAGCAGAACAATCAGAATCCAGAATCAGGCTTTGGGTCAGTAGGCAGGCAGCAGAACAATCAGAATCCAGAATCAGGCTTTGGGTCAGTAGGCAGGCAGCAGAACAATCAGAATCAGGCTGGAGGTCAGTAGGCAGGCAGCAGAACAATCAGAATCAGGCTGGAGGTCAGTAGGCAGGCAGCAGAACAATCAGAATCCAGAATCAGGCTTTGGGTCAGTAGGCAGGCAGCAGAACAAACAGAATCAGGCTTTGGGTCAGTAGGCAGGCAGCAGAACAATCAGAATCAGGCTGGAGGTCAGTAGGCAGGCAGCAGAACAATCAGAATCCAGAATCAGGCTTTGGGTCAGTAGGCAGGCAGCAGAACAAACAGAATCAGGCTTTGGGTCAGTAGGCAGGCAGCAGAACAATCAGAATCAGGCTGGAGGTCAGTAGGCAGGCAGCAGAACAATCAGAATCAGGCTGGAGGTCAGTAGGCAGGCAGCAGAACAATCAGAATCCAGAATCAGGCTTTGGGTCAGTAGGCAGGCAGCAGAACAATCAGAAACAGGCTTTGGGTCAGTAGGCAGGCAGCAGAACAATCAGAATCCAGAATCAGGCTTTGGGTCAGTAGGCAGGCAGCAGAACAAACAGAATCAGGCTGGAGGTCAGTAGGCAGGCAGCAGAACAATCAGAAACAGGCTTTGGGTCAGTAGGCAGGCAGCAGAACAATCAGAATCCAGAATCAGGCTTTGGGTCAGTAGGCAGGCAGCAGAACAATCAGAATCCAGAATCAGGCTTTGGGTCAGTAGGCAGGCAGCAGAACAATCAGAATCCAGAATCAGGCTTTGGGTCAGTAGGCAGGCAGCAGAACAATCAGAATCCAGAATCAGGCTTTGGGTCAGTAGGCAGGCAGCAGAACAATCAGAATCAGGCTGGAGGTCAGTAGGCAGGCAGCAGAACAATCAGAATCAGGCTGGAGGTCAGTAGGCAGGCAGCAGAACAATCAGAATCCAGAATCAGGCTTTGGGTCAGTAGGCAGGCAGCAGAACAAACAGAATCAGGCTTTGGGTCAGTAGGCAGGCAGCAGAACAATCAGAATCAGGCTGGAGGTCAGTAGGCAGGCAGCAGAACAATCAGAATCCAGAATCAGGCTTTGGGTCAGTAGGCAGGCAGCAGAACAATCAGAATCCAGAATCAGGCTTTGGGTCAGTAGGCAGGCAGCAGAACAAACAGAATCAGGCTTTGGGTCAGTAGGCAGGCAGCAGAACAATCAGAATCAGGCTGGAGGTCAGTAGGCAGGCAGCAGAACAATCAGAATCAGGCTGGAGGTCAGTAGGCAGGCAGCAGAACAATCAGAATCCAGAATCAGGCTTTGGGTCAGTAGGCAGGCAGCAGAACAATCAGAAACAGGCTTTGGGTCAGTAGGCAGGCAGCAGAACAATCAGAATCCAGAATCAGGCTTTGGGTCAGTAGGCAGGCAGCAGAACAAACAGAATCAGGCTTTGGGTCAGTAGGCAGGCAGCAGAACAATCAGAATCCAGAATCAGGCTTTGGGTCAGTAGGCAGGCAGCAGAACAAACAGAATCAGGCTGGAGGTCAGTAGGCAGGCAGCAGAACAATCAGAAACAGGCTTTGGGTCAGTAGGCAGGCAGCAGAACAATCAGAATCCAGAATCAGGCTTTGGGTCAGTAGGCAGGCAGCAGAACAATCAGAATCCAGAATCAGGCTTTGGGTCAGTAGGCAGGCAGCAGAACAATCAGAATCAGGCTGGAGGTCAGTAGGCAGGCAGCAGAACAATCAGAATCAGGCTGGAGGTCAGTAGGCAGGCAGCAGAACAAACAGAATCAGGCTGGAGGTCAGTAGGCAGGCAGCAGAACAAACAGAATCAGGCTGGAGGTCAGTAGGCAGGCAGCAGAACAAACAGAATCAGGCTGGAGGTCAGTAGGCAGGCAGCAGAACAATCAGAAACAGGCTTTGGGTCAGTAGGCAGGCAGCAGAACAATCAGAATCCAGAATCAGGCTTTGGGTCAGTAGGCAGGCAGCAGAACAATCAGAATCAGGCTGGAGGTCAGTAGGCAGGCAGCAGAACAATCAGAATCAGGCTGGAGGTCAGTAGGCAGGCAGCAGAACAATCAGAATCCAGAATCAGGCTTTGGGTCAGTAGGCAGGCAGCAGAACAAACAGAATCAGGCTGGAGGTCAGTAGGCAGGCAGCAGAACAATCAGAAACAGGCTTTGGGTCAGTAGGCAGGCAGCAGAACAATCAGAATCCAGAATCAGGCTTTGGGTCAGTAGGCAGGCAGCAGAACAATCAGAATCCAGAATCAGGCTTTGGGTCAGTAGGCAGGCAGCAGAACAATCAGAATCCAGAATCAGGCTTTGGGTCAGTAGGCAGGCAGCAGAACAATCAGAATCCAGAATCAGGCTTTGGGTCAGTAGGCAGGCAGCAGAACAATCAGAATCAGGCTGGAGGTCAGTAGGCAGGCAGCAGAACAATCAGAATCAGGCTGGAGGTCAGTAGGCAGGCAGCAGAACAATCAGAATCCAGAATCAGGCTTTGGGTCAGTAGGCAGGCAGCAGAACAAACAGAATCAGGCTTTGGGTCAGTAGGCAGGCAGCAGAACAATCAGAATCAGGCTGGAGGTCAGTAGGCAGGCAGCAGAACAATCAGAATCCAGAATCAGGCTTTGGGTCAGTAGGCAGGCAGCAGAACAAACAGAATCAGGCTTTGGGTCAGTAGGCAGGCAGCAGAACAATCAGAATCAGGCTGGAGGTCAGTAGGCAGGCAGCAGAACAATCAGAATCAGGCTGGAGGTCAGTAGGCAGGCAGCAGAACAATCAGAATCCAGAATCAGGCTTTGGGTCAGTAGGCAGGCAGCAGAACAATCAGAAACAGGCTTTGGGTCAGTAGGCAGGCAGCAGAACAATCAGAATCCAGAATCAGGCTTTGGGTCAGTAGGCAGGCAGCAGAACAAACAGAATCAGGCTTTGGGTCAGTAGGCAGGCAGCAGAACAATCAGAATCCAGAATCAGGCTTTGGGTCAGTAGGCAGGCAGCAGAACAAACAGAATCAGGCTGGAGGTCAGTAGGCAGGCAGCAGAACAATCAGAAACAGGCTTTGGGTCAGTAGGCAGGCAGCAGAACAATCAGAATCCAGAATCAGGCTTTGGGTCAGTAGGCAGGCAGCAGAACAAACAGAATCAGGCTTTGGGTCAGTAGGCAGGCAGCAGAACAATCAGAATCAGGCTGGAGGTCAGTAGGCAGGCAGCAGAACAAACAGAATCAGGCTGGAGGTCAGTAGGCAGGCAGCAGAACAATCAGAAACAGGCTTTGGGTCAGTAGGCAGGCAGCAGAACAATCAGAATCCAGAATCAGGCTTTGGGTCAGTAGGCAGGCAGCAGAACAAACAGAATCAGGCTGGAGGTCAGTAGGCAGGCAGCAGAACAATCAGAAACAGGCTTTGGGTCAGTAGGCAGGCAGCAGAACAATCAGAATCCAGAATCAGGCTTTGGGTCAGTAGGCAGGCAGCAGAACAAACAGAATCAGGCTTTGGGTCAGTAGGCAGGCAGCAGAACAATCAGAAACAGGCTTTGGGTCAGTAGGCAGGCAGCAGAACAATCAGAATCCAGAATCAGGCTTTGGGTCAGTAGGCAGGCAGCAGAACAATCAGAAACAGGCTTTGGGTCAGTAGGCAGGCAGCAGAACAATCAGAATCCAGAATCAGGCTTTGGGTCAGTAGGCAGGCAGCAGAACAATCAGAATCAGGCTTTGGGTCAGTAGGCAGGCAGCAGAACAATCAGAAACAGGCTTTGGGTCAGTAGGCAGGCAGCAGAACAATCAGAATCCAGAATCAGGCTTTGGGTCAGTAGGCAGGCAGCAGAACAATCAGAAACAGGCTTTGGGTCAGTAGGCAGGCAGCAGAACAATCAGAATCCAGAATCAGGCTTTGGGTCAGTAGGCAGGCAGCAGAACAATCAGAATCAGGCTTTGGGTCAGTAGGCAGGCAGCAGAACAATCAGAAACAGGCTTTGGGTCAGTAGGCAGGCAGCAGAACAATCAGAATCCAGAATCAGGCTTTGGGTCAGTAGGCAGGCAGCAGAACAATCAGAAACAGGCTTTGGGTCAGTAGGCAGTCTGCAGACAATCAGAGAGAGTTGGAGATAGCAAGGGTCAGAGAAACACTCAGACATGTATAATAACAAAAACATATAATAAAGTTATTTCTCTACCTTAGTGGGACCTCTGGCACTGGGAGGAGGCAGCTAGTTTCTCGTAGTCAGGGCAGTAAGAGCTGGTTGCAAGTCTTAAGCAGGCCAGAAGGTGGTCATCAGTCATTGTAGATCTGTACTTTGACTTGATGATTTTCATGTGAGAGAAAGCACACTCACACAAGTAGGCTGACCCGAAAAGTGCTGTCAAGTTGAAAGCACATTTTCTGAGGTTGTGATACTTTTGTTCAGTCAGTAAGTACCAGAACTCTCCATTCATGTCAGATGTTGCCCTGGATTTGATCTCAATGTCATTTTGCAGTGTGAGGATCTCATTCTCAACAGCAGTGTTATCTAAGTGGAACAGTGATACAATTTTGGAGGCAACACAATCCACATCAATACTTGGACCAAATGGAAAACACAGATAGCTGGCAACAGGCTCGATGGATCCAAAATCTGTAAAGCGCCTCTCAAATTCTAACAAGATGCTCTGAACTTGCTCCTCAAAACGTGCACTGTCAAGCTGCACAAAGTCTTTGCCCTGACGCTGAAGTTCTGCCTGCATGTGAGGAAAGTTCCGTAGGTCATAGCGTTGCAGCCTATTTGAAAGCAGTTGTAGCTTGCTTTTAAATGTGTTTACTGCACTGATCATGTTGATTACATGTTTGTCTTTACCCTGCAGCTCTAAATTAAAACCATTCAGCAGGTCAGTGAGATCTGTCAGGAACGCTAAATCCAATAGCCACTGGTAGTCCTCTAGCTGGGCATATTCTGCATGTTTCGAAAACTTCAGAAAATCTTTGATTTCAGGCAACAACTCTGAGAATCTCGCTAAAAATTTATTTGTTTTTAAGAGAAAAACATTTGCACTGTTCAACATCCTTCCTTAACTGCTCCTCGATATCCTCTGCCATTCCCTCACATCGCCGTGTAACAGTGCCACGGGATAATTGCACATCCTTAATGGCAGCTATGATGTCACTTTTATTCTTAAAGTCACCAAAAAGTGCGTCTGCAGCCTCAACAAACGCTTCTTTCACAACTTCGCCGTCCTTGAAAGACTTCTTGTGTTTTGCAAGAACATGACTGACACGAAAAGATGCTATAGTTGCAGCCTTACCCTTGGTGTTTGGCCTGGTAAAAATTGACTGCTGTGCTGCTAACTGCCCCTTCAATTCCCGGACTTTTCGGGTGCGTAGAGCTGATTTAGCCGGGAAATCTGCATCATAGCTTTTGTGCACGGTCTTGAAATGCCGCTCCAAATTGCCCTTCTTCGGTAAGGCCACACTTGAATTACAAATAAGACAGATGGACTTCGAATTTGAATAAACAAAAAAGTAATCCTCTTCCCAGTCAGAATGAAAATGATAAGTTTTCGGTTTTTTGGCTTCTGCCATAGTTGTGTTTTATTTTTCTGACGTCGCGACTCTCAACGTCTCCATAGTAACAGTGAGTAGTGGCGCGAATGAGGTGAACGTCGGGAGCTCGCATATCTGAAGAGCCGACTCTTTTTAAAAAAAATATAGCCTGTAGAAATTAAATAATTATGTAATAATGAAATATTGAATAATTTTATTTAAAATAATAGTGTGTGTTCATGCTAGTTATAATCCTAGAGTGCTGGTTATAACAATAAAGAAGAGAGAAAAAGAGGGACCAGTTTAATCCTTTCAGTTATTTATATTTCTGAATATTTATTATTTTTTTCTTTAATATGGGTTCTATTATATTATTGTTTTGAATGTTGTTTCTATACATTAAAAAGATGTAATTTAAATGGAAAGGTTTAGTATTTTTTTGTAACAAATCAAGGCATTTAAAAAAAATGGTTAGACATTGTTTAACAATTTTATTAGAATTGTTTTCACACCTATCATAGTCAAAGTCATAGTTAAAACATTTATTTTTTTAAAGAGCCGTTTGTCACCCAAAAGAGCCGGCTCTTTTCAGTGAGCTGAGTCAACGAGCCGGAATGCCAGCGAGTCCCTACTAATAATGTAACGTGCCTAGCTAAAATCCTGGCTGAATTCAGATTAGCTCCTAACATAGCCTACTACTCTTGCTATTTCTGACATGTATTTGAAATAGTATGAGTATGTTAGTATGCGATTTCGAATTCAGCCCATAATTTCTTCGCTGTTATTTTTTTCATAAATCAATGCTATTGGTCAAACTTTATGTCTGTCAGTGAATTTCAGTGAATTTTACAAATAGTTAACAACCAATGAAAAGAATTAAAACAGCTTGTGTTAAATCTTGTTACTTGTTAAATCTTGTTACGCACACGGTGCGAGTTAGGACACTCGGGAGGTCGTGAGATATTGCACACGTTGCGAGTCAGTTTAACTGATAATCGCGTCAAAGCAGCTGGTACACGGCACGACTGTCCTGCACGAATTTTATCCCGAGCCGGCAGCAATCACGTGAGCTTTCGCGTTAAACACAGAAGACCGTCAATGTTGCATGATGCAGGCAAAGCTCCAGATAGAAAAATGACAGAAATGTGTGTGCAAATGATTTGCTGAAAAGCAGAGAACAGTAGCGTTCCTTTCAACATAAAAACTTACAAGAGAGAGAGAGATAGGTGTGTCTCTCTCTCTGTGTGTGTGTGTGTGTGTGTGTGACAGTGTATGCGCACGCTGTATGGTTGCTGCCACTGAGGTATAGCCCCATCGACGTGGTTGTATGATTTGGCAATAGGGGACAGCTGGTGAAAATCGGGCCGACTCCCCGAATTTTTTTTAAAACATGTTTAAAAATTATCGGGAGGTCGAGGTGCTCATAACATGCTCAGCTCGGCTCGTCATTCCTCTCACACGCTGCGAGCATCACCGATTCCACTCGATTTCTCCCTAGTGAAAAAAATGCTCTGCGAGCTCGTAAAAACGGCAAAAATCGCACCATGTACGTCCGCCTTAGACTGTCAAGCAAAACCTCACAGCTCATAGCTCCTCTTAGCTCCGCCCCTCCTCCTTCGGCCAGCATAGCTGAACGTAATCAGTGATCTTGTAAGATTAAATAAATATATATTTTTATATAAGTACAGCGTTTTCTTTACTCAAGAAATACTATGTCTATAAAGGTTAATATATAATGTTTTTGAGGTCTGAGACGCAGGAGCGGTGAAGAGAGAGAAAGGGCAAACCAGAGTAGGCTACAATATAGCCTACTCTCGCGATCGACTGGAAAGCAGTCCGCGATCGACAGGTCGACCGCGATCGACTGGTTGGGCACCCTTGATCTAAACATTGCTTATATGCTTAAAATACAACATTGACAATTCAAATTAATTCTTCCACAAACTACACTTCGAACAGAACAATGGTCTCCAATTCAATCTCCATGTTGATGCCTTTAAAAAATAAGAGAGAAAATGGTTATATATCATACATCACATTTCTCATGTCTGATCATGTTACTCTTTTTAGATGTTCTTGCGTTTCTTACATTAAAAAATATATAGTTTTTTACTTAAAAAAATATTTGTTCATTAAATATGTAATGCACTTACAAATTTTATGATGGTCTACGACACCTTACTTCTTCAGACAGTTTAGTGATGTGACCTCACCCACTGACAAGGCCAAGGGTGCACTGCAACTGCAGAAACAACGTAAATACAGTAACACTTGTTGATTACAATTTTATATTTAATATTACATGCCAGCATATTTACCCAGTATGATTACCTCACAATGTCGCAGGAAATTTCCCCTTTTGCTTTCTATGGTAGACATTTTTTGGTGTGCGTTTCTGCACTGTTTTGACCTTTCTTGTTAAGTCCCGCCTTCACGCACGCCATTGGTCAAACTGCTTCTCTACAGGTAGAAATGGGGGAAATGTCATTAGAAATGAGAAGGATACAGTTATCACTGAGTTATTGGGCTAATTTACAAGGCCATAGTCAAGAGCATCCTACACAAGACACTTTAAAGCCCTGTTGGGAAAAAGAGAGAAGAAAAACTAAAAGTTTCGGATGGACAGTAATACAGAAAGCAATAGAATTCAAAGTTAATCAATTAAAAGTTAGTCCAACTATTCCGCTACCAGTAATAAAACCTTGGTTACTCTCAGATGCTACAGTAGATTTTACATTGCTAGAAAAGAAAAACAGGGATAAGGAATGTAATTCATGTAATGTGCAGAAATATATTAATGATTACCACAGCTATGTTCAGATATATACAGACGCATCAAAGAATATAGACAATAGGATAGGAGTCGCTTTTACTGTTCCAGAGTTTCAGTTAGCAATAAGGAAAAGGATTAGTGATGAGTCATCGGTTTATACAGGGGAAATGATTGCAATATTATTAGCAATACATGTGGATAGAGGAGATAAGACCTTTAAAATCAGTTGTTTGTTCAGACTCGAGTTCGTCATTGGCTAGCTTACAATACAGCCATTCGGGAAAGTAGACCAGATATTTTAATAGAAATACAGCAAACATTACACAGAATACAAATGATGGGACTTACAGTGATTTTTTTAATGGGTACCTGCACATATTGGTATCCAAGGAAATGAAATGGCAGATAAGGCAGCAAAGGAAGCCATTAAAAATAATGAAATTAACTTAAGTGTTAGTATAAGTAAGAATGAAATCAAGAGTATTATTAAGGAAAGGTTGAAGGTAAGGTGGCAAAAACAATGGGATATGGAGAAGAAAGGTCGATGGTTTTACAGAATTCAAAGGAAAGTGGGAGAGATGAGAAGTGCAGGAAAAAACAGGAGCGATGAGATAGTAATATCAAGGATGAGATTTGGACATACAAGATTAAACGGTACACTTTATAAAATGGGTAAACATGATACGGGAAGGTGTAAATTTTGTGGGCAAGAAGAAACTGTGGAACATGTTATGATATACTGTCAGAAATACGAGCTTGAAAGAAGGATTTTAATAGAAAAATTAAGAAAAATAAAAATGCAATTTATACTAGGGGATATTTTACAAAATAAATCTGGAAATGATTTTTTCAGTATCTTAGAATAAATAATTTGTATGAGAGGATATAAAATGTCATTTTGATCCACACTCCATACCAGTTGGTGGCGGTAATACACCATTTTGTTGTTTGTCAACCGCCAATAAAACCTTAAGAAGAAGAAGAAGAAGAAGAAGAAGAACCGCTTAGGAAGACAGGAAAGGTAGGAGATTTTATAAAATACAAAAAAGTGTCAGTATAAAGAATTACATGGAAAAGACCAGGCGTGAGGAAATTGTAATGACAAGACTGAGAGTGGATCACACAGGGCTGAATGGCACATTATTTTTAATGGGGAAAAGGAATGGTGAGAACTGTGAAAACTGTGGGATTAAAGAAAATGTTGAACATGTAATATTGTACTGTACATTGAATGAAGTGGAAAGACAGGTGCTTAAAGATACTTAGGTAAAGTTGGTTTTATATTCGCATATTCGCACATTCGCGGACTTCCGCGTTCAATAACTCGTGAACTAAACGTCGTTGCTACACAAAACACCTATCACATATAACTACAGATTAAACATCAGAAGCTACAACATAATTTTCCTCAAAACGATCTTTCCTTCTCACTGGACAAAATACATTGATCTCTATGCGCAGGCTGCTAAGAAGGGACCATCTGCAAAGTGCAAACCCGAAGGAAAACTCATTTTAAGAAGAACATTTAAATATTAAAACAATGTTATTTGTGAAGTAACAATATTCAGCTCACAAGATATTGAACGCAGAAAACCGCACATATGAAGCAAATATAAAAAGCAATAACCAAGTTGCAGACTTGATCATGTAAGACCTTCACTATGAACATAGTCAAGTTTAAAATAAAATAAAAATAGTTTCAGGTTTGATATTTGCTGTGTATTCACCTAGACTGCTTTAGTGTACTTTTGTGTAGGCTATTGTACATACAGTACGCAAAAATGTTTTATGTAAAAGTTACAATTATTCACCAAAGAGATTTTTTCATGTTCCAAAGGTTGTAGTATGTTCCTACTGACCAGATTGACTTACTAAAGGTGGAATTTTCACAGTATCTCCCTTACTGTACGTTCAGTATACAAATATTAATTTAAAAAAATTACAGTAATTCCCCTAAAGTATTTTTCCTGTTCCAAAGCCTGTAGTGCTTTCTTATTGGCTTACACTATCCCACACTGACTTACTACAGGTGAAATTTTGACAATACCTCCCTTACTGTACGTACTGAAAGGTTGGGGTCAGAATCCCCTGTTTCTTCAATTAAATTATATATATCCTTTTGAATGATTACTTTATTCTTATTAAAAATTCAACAGTCAAGTAGTATCCTAATCATTTCTGTATTCATTTTCTTTTAGGTGCATTCCAGTGTGTGCCCTTGGGTTGTGTTCACATGCAAGGGGCCTTTTGATGATAATTGTCTTGGGATTGTCTTGGGACTCCTGGAAACTCCATCTGCATACATTTAGTGTTTTACAGCCAATTGGTCAAACACAAAATCTTGAACTGTCATTATTTCTGGAAGACCCCTTAGGACTTTCACATATAAAACTCTTCGTCTCTTTGTCCTCTTTTTCTGGACCTTTCCATCATGGCTGTATCTTCTGTATCTCGTCCTCAACACATAGATGGCAATGATGGCATTTTTCTCCTTTCTTTTGCAAAGCTCTTTCTAATACATTTTCAATTCCTCTCTACTCTGCCACCATCATCTGCTTAATAAATGCTTACAACCTTCAGTGTGGTATGCTTTTCTTTAAAAATATTTTCATAATAAAAATATTTATAAAACAAGTTACAGTGTTTTCCTTAATAAACCAGCTTCATAATAAAAATCTTTATAAAACAAGTTCAGGTGTTTTTCTTAATAAACTATTTTCTCAATATATGGTTACAATGATTATTAATACACACTGTAAAAGAAAAGTTGACTAAACTTAAAATTCTAAGGCAACTTGCTGCACTGATTTTTTGAGTTGACTCAACTAATAGAGTTTACTCAACTGGAGATGTTATAGTCGAGTCAACTCAACTATAGAGATGTTTTAGTTGAGTCAACTCAAAAAAATCTGCAGCAAGTTGCCTTATAATTTTAAGTTAAGTCAACTTTTCTTTTTTTTACAGTGAACACTTTCTAAATAAATTGTTTAACAACTACTGATGGTACTTTTCATTATAAAACCACTTTTTTAATAGTTACAATTGTGGTTTACTATGACCCATAAATACTTCATATACAACAAGCCATGATTACAATAGAATAATTGCATATTTCAAAACAATATCCACATATCTTCATCTATATATAGTTGACTTGTATAAGTTTGAGGGTCAATTTATACATAATTTCACCTTATTTTCATCAAGTGAACATCTCATGTGTATTTCTTAGTGGAGTAAAGGGGCATATTATCGTTCCTGCTTTCCTGGAGTGAAATGTTTTATCAGCCTGTTTAGGTGGACTGCTCTTCTGATAATGAGCTCAGGCCTTCTTCAGCCTCAAAGAGAACTGTTGTTTGTCAGGCAGTGTTTGTGTGTGTGTGTGTGTGTGTTTGTGTGTGTGTGTGTGTGTGTGTGTGTGTGTGTGTGTGTGTGTGTGTGTGTGTGTGTGTGTGTGTGTGTGTGCGTTTTTTATTCTTTGCAGGTTCAGAACTTTGTGATATACAACATTCTTGGACCCTGGAAGAAGGTCACCACGGACTTAAATCTCGGAAATGGACGACAAATATTCTGATTAACAGCGATATACCCACGTATCTATCAAAAATATATTATTGTTTAGAATTTATGTTCTCTTAGCCAATCAGAAGTAAACAATTATGTAATGCATGTCCTTGAAAAAGGTATAATTGTGTGAGATTTGTTTGTAAGGTAGAGTTGGCTTGCGACCTTCTCGTGACTTTGACGCTGGCTCTACCAATTTAACTGCAAACTATTCTTCAGTAAAATTTTACTTATTTGATTGAATTTCAAGACTCCTGGTCTTCTTTCATCATATCTGGTCCTGGGTCTTACAACTGTAACCCCCCCCCCCCCCCCCCCCCCCCCAAACAGTACAATAATCAAATCATTTTTTCCTGTTCCAAAGGCTGTAGTGCTTTCCTTGTGACCACACTGACTTACTCCAGGTGGAATTTGGACAATAACTCCCTTGCTGTACAATTATCAAATATATCTATGTAATAAACATTATTACATGTGTTTATTACATATGTTTATGTAATAAACTGTAATTCACCTATAGTGTGTTTTTATATTTATATTCAATGGTTGTAGTACTTTCCTAGTGATCAGACTGACTTACTACAGGTAGAATGTTGACAATAACTCCCTTACTGTACGTACAATAAACTAATACGTTTCCAAAAAAAATACTGTAATTCCCCTAAACTATTTTTTTCTGTTTCAAAGGCTGTAGTGCTTTCTTAGTGACCAGACTGACTTACTCCAGGTGGAATTTTGACAAAACCTCCTTTACTGTACGTACAATAAATAAATAAGTTTAAGAAAAAAATACAGTAATTCCCCTAAAGTATTTTTTCCTGTTCCAAAGGCTGTAGTGCTATCCTAGTGACCACACTGACTTACTACAGGTGGAATTTTGACAATACCTCCTTTACTGTACGTACAATAAACAAATACATTTAAGAAAAAAATTACAGTAATTACCCTAAAGTATTTTTTCCTGTACCAAAGGCTGTAGTGTTTTCCTACAGAACAGGCTGACTTACTACAGGTGAAATTTGGACAATAACTCCCTTACTGTACGTACAATAAACTGATACGTTTAAAAAAAAATACTGTAATTCCCCTAAACTATTTTTTCCTGTTTCAAAGGCTGTAGTGCTTTCCTAGTGACCTGACTGACTTACTCCAGGTGAAATTTGGACAATAACTCCCTTACTGTACGTACAATAAACTGATATGTTTCCAAAAAAAATACTGTAATTCCCCTAAACTATTTTTTCCTGTTTCAAAGGCTGTAGTGCTTTCCTAGTGACCTGACTGACTTACTCCAGGTGAAATTTGGACAATAACTCCCTTACTGTACGTACAATAAACTAATACGTTTCCAAAAAAAATACTGTAATTCCCCTAAACTATTTTTTTCTGTTTCAAAGGCTGTAGTGCTTTCTTAGTGACCAGACTGACTTACTCCAGGTGGAATTTTGACAAAACCTCCTTTACTGTACGTACAATAAATAAATAAGTTTAAGAAAAAAATACAGTAATTCCCCTAAAGTATTTTTTCCTGTTCCAAAGGCTGTAGTGCTATCCTAGTGACCACACTGACTTACTACAGGTGGAATTTTGACAATACCTCCTTTACTGTACGTACAATAAACAAATACATTTAAGAAAAAAAATTACAGTAATTACCCTAAAGTATTTTTTCCTGTACCAAAGGCTGTAGTGTTTTCCTACAGAACAGGCTGACTTACTACAGGTGAAATTTGGACAATAACTCCCTTACTGTACGTACAATAAACTGATACGTTTCCAAAAAAATTACTGTAATTCCCCTAAACTATTTTTTCCTGTTTCAAAGGCTGTAGTGCTTTCTTAGTGACCAGACTGACTTACTACAGGTGGAATTTTGACAATACCTCCTTTACTGTACGTACAATAAACAAATAAGTCCAAGAAAAAATTACTGTAATTCCCCTAAACTATTTTTTTCCTGTTTTAAAGGCTGTAGTGCTTTCCCAGTGACCACACTGACTTACTCCAGGTGAAATTTGGACAATAACTCCCTTACTGTACGTACAATAAACTGATATGTTTCCAAAAAAAATTACAGTAATTCCCCTAAACTATTTTTTCCTGTTTCAAAGGCTGTAGTGCTTTCCTAGTGACCTGACTGACTTACTCCAGGTGAAATTTGGACAATAACTCCCTTACTGTACGTACAATAAACTAATACGTTTCCAAAAAAATTACTGTAATTCCCCTAAACTATTTTTTTCTGTTTCAAAGGCTGTAGTGCTTTCTTAGTGACCAGACTGACTTACTCCAGGTGGAATTTGGACAATAACTCCCTTACTGTACGTACAATAAACTAATACGTTTCCAAAAAAATTACTGTAATTCCCCTAAACTATTTTTTCCTGTTTCAAAGGCTGTAGTGCTTTCTTAGTGATCAGACTGACTTACTCCAAGTGAAATTAGGACATTAACTCCCTTACTGTACGTACAATAAACAAATAAGTCCAAGAAAAAATTACAGTAATTCCCCTAAAGTATTTTTTCGTGTTCCAAAGGCTGTAGTGCTATCCTAGTGACCACACTGACTTACTACAGGTGGAATTTTGACAATACCTCCTTTACTGTACGTACAATAAACAAATAAGTCCAAGAAAAAATTACTGTAATTCCCCTAAACTATTTTTTCCTGTTTCAAAGGCTGTAGTGCTTTCCTAGTGACCTGACTGACTTACTCCAGGTGAAATTTGGACAATAACTCCCTTACTGTACGTACAATAAACAAATACATTTAAGAAAAAATTACAGTAATTCCCCTAAAGTATTTTTTCCTGTTCCAAAGGCTGTAGTGTTTTCCTACAGAACAGGCTGACTTACTACAGGTGGAATTTTGACAATACCTCCTTTACTGTACGTACAATAAACAAATAAGTCCAAGAAAAAATTACTGTAATTCCCCTAAACTATTTTTTCCTGTTTCAAAGGCTGTAGTGCTTTCCTAGTGACCTGACTGACTTACTCCAGGTGAAATTCGGACATTAACTCCCTTACTGTACGTACAATAAACAAATAAGTCCAAAAAAAAATTACAGTAATTCCCCTAAAGTATTTTTTCGTGTTCCAAAGGCTGTAGTGCTATCCTAGTGACCACACTGACTTACTACAGGTGGAATTTTGACAATACCTCCTTTACTGTACGTACAATAAACAAATAAGTCCAAGAAAAAAATACTGTAATTCCCCTAAACTATTTTTTCCTGTTTCAAAGGCTGTAGTGCTTTCCTAGTGACCTGACTGACTTACTCCAGGTGAAATTTGGACAATAACTCCCTTACTGTACGTACAATAAACAAATACATTTAAGAAAAAATTACAGTAATTCCCCTAAAGTATTTTTTCCTGTTCCAAAGGCTGTAGTGTTTTCCTACAGAACAGGCTGACTTACTACAGGCGGAATTTTGACAATACCTCCTTTACTGTACGTACAATAAACAAATAAGTCCAAGAAAAAATTACTGTAATTCCCCTAAACTATTTTTTCCTGTTTCAAAGGCTGTAGTGCTTTCCTAGTGACCTGACTGACTTACTCCAGGTGAAATTTGGACAATAACTCCCTTACTGTACGTACAATAAACAAATATATTTAAGAAAAAATTACAGTAATTCCCCTAAACTATTTTTTTCCTGTTTCAAAGGCTGTAGTGCTTTCCTAGTGACCTGACTGACTTACTCCAGGTGAAATTTGGACAATAACTCCCTTACTGTACGTACAATAAACAAATACATTTAAGAAAAAATTACAGTAATTCCCCTAAAGTATTTTTTCCTGTTCCAAAGGCTGTAGTGTTTTCCTACAGAACAGGCTGACTTACTACAGGTGGAATTTTGACAATACCTCCTTTACTGTACGTACAATAAACAAATAAGTCCAAGAAAAAATTACTGTAATTCCCCTAAACTATTTTTTCCTGTTTCAAAGGCTGTAGTGCTTTCCTAGTGACCTGACTGACTTACTCTAGGTGAAATTTGGACAATAACTCCCTTACTGTATGTACAATAAACAAATACATTTAAGAAAAAATTACAGTAATTCCCCTAAACTATTTTTTTCCTGTTTCAAAGGCTGTAGTGCTTTCCTAGTGACCTGACTGACTTACTCCAGGTGAAATTTGGACAATAACTCCCTTACTGTACGTACAATAAACAAATACGTTTCCAAAAAAATTACTGTAATTCCCCTAAACTATTTTTTCCTGTTTCAAAGGCTGTAGTGCTTTCTTAGTGATCAGACTGACTTACTCCAGGTGGAATTTTGACAAAACCTCCTTTACTGTACGTACAATAAACAAATAAGTTTAAGAAAAAAATACAGTAATTCCCCTAAAGTATTTTTTCCTGTTCCAAAGGCTGTAGTGCTTTCTTAGTGACCAGACTGACTTACTCCAGGTGGAATTTTGACAAAACCTCATTTACTGTACGTACAATAAACAAATACATTTAAGAAAAAAATTACAGTAATTCCCCTAAAGTATTTTTTCCTGTTCCAAAGGCTGTAGTGTTTTCCTACAGAACAGGCTGACTTACTACAGGTGAAATTTGGACAATAACTCCCTTACTGTACGTACAATAAACTGATACGTTTCAAAAAAAATTACTGTAATTCCCCTAAACTATTTTTTCCTGTTCCAAAGGCTGTAGTGTTTTCCTAGTGACCTGACTGACTTACTCCAGGTGAAATTTGGACAATAACTCCCTTACTGTACGTACAATAAACTGATACGTTTCAAAAAAAATTACTGTAATTCCCCTAAACTATTTTTTCCTGTTCCAAAGGCTGTAGTGTTTTCCTACAGAACAGGCTGACTTACTACAGGTGAAATTTGGACAATAACTCCCTTATTGTACGTACAATAAACTGATACGTTTCAAAAAAAATTACTGTAATTCCCCTAAACTATTTTTTTCCTGTTTCAAAGGCTGTAGTGCTTTCCTAGTGACCTGACTGACTTACTCCAGGTGAAATTTGGACAATAACTCCCTTACTGTACGTACAATAAACTAATACGTTTCCAAAAAAATTACTGTTATTCCCCTAAACTATTTTTTCCTGTTTCAAAGGCTGTAGTGCTTTCTTAGTGACCAGACTGACTTACTCCAGGTGGAATTTTGACAATACCTCTTTTACTGTACGTACAATAAACAAATACATTTAAGAAAAAAATACTGTAATTCCCCTAAATTATTTTTTCATGTTCCAAAGGCTGTAGTGCTTTCCTAGTGACCACACTGACTTACTACAGGTGGAAATTTGACAATACCTCTTTTAAATACTAAATACCTCCTTTACTGTACAATTATCAAATATTTTTATGTAATAAACATTATTACATGTGTTTATTACACATGCTTATGTAATAAACTGTAATTCACCTATAGTGTTTTTTATATATATATTCCAAGGATTGTAGTGCTTTCCTAGTGACCACACCGACTTACTCCAGGTGAAATTTTGACAATAACTAATAATACTGTTTTACATAATATATATAATAACTGTAATTCACTAAAGGGGGTTTTGTTTGTTTAAGGTTGTAGTACATTAATAGGGGCTACATTATTATTAACAGTAGTGACTGAACCTGTATGCATTGGTGCAGCAAATCTGACAGATAATGAACAGCAAGATCATGGAGGCATTCAAGATACTGTACAGTGCACTGTTTTATTTCTATTATCTTTCTAATTGTTCCACTGAGATTATACATAAAAGTTGTAATTAATTCCTTGTGGTTAGAGTAAAATTTCAATATCACCTCTTTAAAATTTTGCTGTTGTTGATCCTCTCTTGGTTTAAGTTGTTCTTATATTATCATAAACCCTTTAACTGATTGTTTTGTCAAGTACTTTTTACTTTACTATATTATTTTCTTTTAGTGAAGTGACGTAAAAGTTTAAGTAAAACAAACGTGTGTGTTTGAATACAATTTTTTTCAAATGTTTCCAGTCAGGACTACTTTGGGTAAACAAAAATATTTAAGCAATTGAACATTTTATTCAATATTTATTCATTGCATTATGTAATTGGTTAAGATACATAACTATTACTGTTAGTGGTTTGTTACATAATTAATCCTTGTCATGTTTACTAACTTGAACAGTGCCAAAGATGGTACACTGTAAAAAAAAATCCTAATTTTACAGAAAATAACTGTGATTTTTTTACGATCATTTTCTTTCATTTTAAATTGTACTCAAAACACTGTAAAATTACAAAAAATATCTGTAAAATAAAAATTCAGCTGTTATTTTAGGTATTGTGACATTAATGACAAATTACAGTAATTCACATTTTTTATACAGAACATTTGTTGTATTTTTCATACAGTATTTTTTCTGTTTTCTTAAATTACATAAAAATGTATGTAAAATTACAAATATAATCTGTAATTTAACAGAAAGAAAACAGTTAAATGATAAAATGGTCAAATGACTGTCAGCTCCCCAAAAAACTGTAAAACATCCTAAATTAAATAAACTGAAAAACACTGTTATTTTACAGGTATTTCCTGAATAATTACGATCAAAAACCTTCATTGTAAAAAAAATCTTTAAAAAAGGGTCAAATGACTGGCAGCTGCGGCTGCCAAACAAAAACCTTAAAATTAAAGTCAAATATGGTAATTTAAATAAACCGAAAAAGCACTGTTATTTCACATGTATTTCCTGCATTATTATAATCAAATACCTTCATTGTAAAAAAAATCTTTAAAAAAGGGTCAAATGACTGGCAGCTGCGGCTGCCAAACAAAAACCCTAAAATTAAAGTAAAATATGCTAATTTAAATAAATTGTAAAAAACTTTAAAATAAATTTGATGTCACCATGATTGAGATTAGTGTCTGCTTTAGTTGGGCTCATGACTTCAATTTTTAACTTACGTTTTTCTTTGGCTGCTTTAACTGTGTATTTCATGCACATTTGTTGTAGTAATAAATGCTGGAGAAAATTTCAGATGATTTTGGTCATTCTTTGATGATGTCATCATATGATGGCTTGATTCTCTGATATGACAGTCAAAAATATGAATATATTAGCTTAGATTACATGTAGATGGAATTTAGCTTTATACAAAGTCTATGATGTCATAATTTCTCACATGCATATAATTTTTTTAAATCGTAATAATTCAGGAAATAGCTGTAAAATAAGTGTTTTTCTGTAAAACATTTAAGGAAAATTTCTGTTAAAGGTTTTTGCACTTCTAAAATAGGATATTTTACTTTATTTTTACGGTTTTTGTTTGACAGCCGCAGCTGACAGCTTTAAAATAAATTTGATATCACCATGATTGAGGTCAGTGTCTGCTTTAGTTGGGCTCATGACCCGTGAGTTTTTAACATTAGTTTTCTCTGGCTGCTTTAACTGTGTATTTAATACACATTTGTTATAGCAATAAATGCAGGAGAAATATCAGATGATCTTGGTCATTCATCAGTGATGTTACAGTCGTCGTGATGATCTGGGGTGCGTTTCCCGAAAGCATCGTTGGCCAACTATGGTCGCAAGTTCATCGCAATGTCCATTGAACTCTATTGGTAACGACGGAACTTGCGACCATAGTTGGCCAACGATGCTTTCGGGAAACGCACCCCTGATTCACTGATATGACAGCCAAATCTCTGAATATATTAGTTTAGATTACATAATATGTAGATTGAATTTAGCTGTATACAAAGTCTATAATGATTTTTATTATATTTTACATTATCTATAATGATAATTTCTCACATGATCCTTGGCAACAATATTGTAATAATCTGAAATTTAAAAAGATATGTATTATATGGAAAAAGTTTTGAGCTGGTTAATTTTTTTTTTTGTAGTAGTAGTAGTATAGACATCAAGAATCAACATATGAATCTCAACAATGGTGACAACCAACAAAGCCTTTTTGTGACTTTATAGTAGTTCAGATTTTTTTTCGTTGTCACCATTGTTGAGATTCATACGCTGATTATTGATGTCTGAGTGAGTCTATATAATCCTGCCAAAACATTTTCTGTATAATGACGTTATAAAATCTGAGTATCACAGCACTGCAGGATCTTATATAGCAGTTTTATCATGCAAAAATTAACAACAAATATTTAATTACTTAATCAGATTTACACTTCAGGTGGTATCAATGAAGCAGGACACTACATGATGACTATTATCACTAAAAAGAGACCCACATCATCTGATCTGAGTTTCTCTTGGATTCCTACCATAACAAATATGCATCAAAGACACACAGTTAAAGCAGCCAGAGAAATTTTAAGTTAAGCACTAAAAGGTCAAGAGTCCAACTAAAACAAACACTAATCTCCATCATGGTGACATCAAACTTTATTCTTTTCAATAAAACTTCAACTTCTAAACCTCTGTTAATTCTCAATAAGAATGTTAGTATGAAAGAAATAAAGTCTGGATTGTAATAAGTGAATATGCTGAGATCCTGATAGTGTTTAATGTTCTGTTGGGGTTTAAAATGTTTCTGTATGGTGTGTTTTGTGTGTCACCATTGTGTTGAAGAGTAGAGCCTGAGCTTCAGTCCAGGATGAGCAGAGAAACACCGATGAAATGCTGCATGTTGCTTTATTTAACAGACAGTAACTGTGTAGTTGCTGATGTAGTGACGTATAGTCATAGCAAATCATGCATGTAATTAACTGCATGTTTTTCAGTAAAAAATCAGAAAAAATGTGAATTAACTGTGTTTTAACTGTGTGTTTCTGTTAAAAAAGATTAATGAAGATTTCTGTAAAAGTATTTTCCACTTATTTAAATTAGGATATTTTACATTAATTTTTTTGACAGTCATTTGACTGTTTTTTATGGAATTTTTTTACAATGAAGGTGTTTGATCGTAATAATTCAGGAAATAGCTGTAAAAAAACACAGTTTTTCCGTAAAACATTTAAGGAAAATTTCTGTAAAAGTTTTTTGCACTTAATTTAGATTAGGATATTTTACTTTATTTTTACGGTTTTTGTTTGGCAGCCGTAGCTGACAGTCAATGACTGTTTTTTTACGATTTTATTTTTTACAGTGTACCCAATGTATGCTGCATTGGACTATCACCAGACAAGCTACCTGAAAAAAGATGCCCAATGGTTGTGCTCACTGTGTACCTTAAACAGTGGAACATCAAAAGAATATCTGCTGAAACTTCTGCTTTATTGTCCTTGTTTCAATATGGATTACCACTGCATATCTGTATTTTGGGATTTACAGTTAAAGGACCAGATATGATTTATTAAGACCAGGAGTTAGAAGTGCACTCAATTTAAGACAAGAGTCAGAATTATAATAAATTAAAGGAAATTTTACTGAAGAATGTTTGCAGTTTCATCAGGCAGAAGTCAAGAATCAGAACCAGTGATCAAAAGTAGGCCGCTTCCCCTTACATTTACAAAAATCACAGCAATTATACCCTTCACCAAGGTCTAAGCTTTGTCATTGCTTCAGGTTGAATGATTCTGATTGGCTAATAAATAATCACACATTTTCTACACATAGATAGACTGAAGCATATCTCCATCAATTATGCGGCTGACATTCAGACCCTGAATTTAGGCACGTCGTGACCTTCCACACTTGTATTGATTGTAATGAATAATTGGAACCATTTTTGAGTCTCCAGTCTAGGACCAACTCTATAGCGCCACCACCAGTTAAAAAAATCAACATTAAAAGGATTATAGCTTTTGAACCCTTTGATCTAGATGTGAATGTAAATAGATGTAAAATGAAACTTAGTACACCTGATTCCACTCATTATGGTGATCACAATCAATATCTTACATTAAGACTCTGCCCACTACAGTAGTGGCCATTTTGAAAAGTACAGTGTTAATTTTTTTGTGCTACTCCTCATTCAAATTGTGTTAAATTTTTACAAAAATTGGCTCAGATGATCTTTGGACCAAGCCACACAGAAGTGACTGAACAGATTTTTTATTTTTGCTATCGTTCCTGATATACATTTCTCCAAATTTGACCTGTATTTTTTGCCTTATGGTAGTTAGCTTAGCATGCTAATTGGTTAGCATGCTACCTGATGCCATTCTTTCTAATGTGGCTCTTCAGCTATCAGGATAACCATAAACTACATTAGCATTAAGCTAACTTAACTTGCTAACTTAACTAATCTGGTTAACATGCCTTTGTGTGCTCATTCTTACACTTAAGCCTCTCCTCGGCAGCTTGGTAAGATAGCGTCATCTGAGTGGTGCAAGCTACTAAACCACATGCCACGAGCCCTGAATCATTCCGGTTGTAGGTTTGAATCCTGTGTGGCTCATTCCCAGACCGCAAGAGGTATTGTGGCCTTAAGTGGTATAAAAGTTGCTTCTGTTCATGGTGTCTATATGTGAGCGAACTCAATAAATACAACATGCAGTGAATTTATACAAAAATTATTCATTTTGAATTGCTTCTCACTTGAACTACTGGACCTTCTTCATCTTGCCAAAAACGCAACTTCCCAGTGGTGCAATGATATGAGTGACAGGTATCTGACCCAGATAATGGGTTCGAGCCCCGTGTGGGATGATTTAAAAAAAAATTGTGTGTCATGTTGATTCCTTTATTATTCAACGTTGTACTAATCTTTCTTCCTTTTGGATTAATATATATATCTTCTTCATTATATGTTCATTCTCATCTGAACTTCTGTTCATTATGAGTTCATTTTCACCTATACTTCTAAACCAGCTCTTTTTTCTTCAATTTCTGCTGTTTTTACTATTACTGCTCTTACTGCTGCTTCAGGGGCTTGGCCCCGTATCGCTGCTTGCAGCTATATTTCCACTTGTTCCTTAACATGTAACCAAGAATACTAACACACACAGACACAGTTTCTTCAAGATTGGATTTGGTGAGGAGGAGAGTCTTCTCAAAACATTAATATAACATGTTATTTATCTCAAGGAGAGGATACTTTAAATCTAACTGTAAAGTAAAGACTTTAACTAAGAAATGGTCTCTCAACTATAGGTTTCAATGACTCCTGAGACCATTGCTATCAGGGTAGCCTAGAAAAGCAGATGGATGTAGTGACACCTGTTAAAGAAGTCCATATTTCATCTCTGGAAGCCAGGCTAAATGAGCAAGCACTGTTACTGCATTCCGGGCATGGGACAGACCCTTACGTTACACCTCAGATATCAAATACAGACTTATACTTAAATGATACATGAAATAACATTTTCGATAATCACACTGATAATTTATATAACAAAGTAAAATCTCATAAGCCTAGAGAAGTCATTCAACTCATTTGATATATAGAAGGAAAACTATTGATTAATACCTTGATTATAATCACTCATTAGATATACATTGAAGCAGCAGTGTGTTCCAGAATCCACTTCTTCAGGACTTCATAACAAAAACGTAACTTGAATAATTACAATAAGGGCATTGCTTATTTATAACATTGAAAATATTATTAACCTAAAATATCTGCTATTTTTAATCAATGAAATAATTGTGTTGTACAAGGAACAGCAGTTCTAATACATACTTTTACCTAATACATTTATCAAAGTTAATTGAGTAGAGCGATCACTGGGAACATACTATAACCTTTGGAACATGAAAAAAGGAGAAATTAGAGTAACTTTTTAATAATAATATGTTTGTACTATACTTACAGTAAGGTATTGCAGTATTTAACATGTAGTAAGTCAGTCTGATCGCTATGAAAGCACTACAACCTTTGCAATATCTAAAAAACACTATAGGTGAATTACTGTAATTTATTTTAATTAATATTTGTATACTGAACGTACAGTAAGGGAGGTATTGTCAAAATTTCACCTATAGTAAGTCAGTGTGGTCACTAGGAAAGCACTACAGCCTTTGGAATAGGAAAAAATACTTTACTTGAATACTGTAATTTTTTCTTGAACTTATTTGTTTATTGTACGTACAGTAAAAGAGGTATTGTCAAAATTCCATCTGTAGTAAGTCAGTGTGGTCACTAGGAAAGCACTACAGCCTTTGGAACATGAAAAAATACTTTAGGGGAATTACTGTATTTTTTTCTTGAAATTATTTGTTTATTGTACGTACAGTAAAGGAGGTATTGTCAAAATTCCACCTGTAGTAAGTTAGTGTGGTCACTAGGATAGCACTACAGCCTTTGGAACAGGAAAAAATACTTTAGGGGAATTACAGTAATTTTTTTGGAAAGGTATCAGTTTATTGTACGTACAGTAAGGGAGTTATTGTCCAAATTTAACCTGGAGTAAGTCAGTCAGGTCACTAGGAAAGCACTACAGCCTTTGAAACAGGAAAAAATAGTTTAGGGGAATTACAGTAATTTTTTTGGAAACGTATTAGTTTATTGTACGTACAGTAAGGGAGTTATTGTCCAAATTTCACCTGGAGTAAGTCAGTCAGGTCACTAGGAAAGCACTACAGCCTTTGAAACAGGAAAAAATTGTTTAGGGGAATTACAGTAATTTTTTTGGAAACGTATTAGTTTATTGTACGTACAGTAAGGGAGTTATTGTCCAAATTTCACCTGGAGTAAGTCAGTCAGGTCACTAGGAAAGCACTACAGCCTTTGAAACAGGAAAAAATTGTTTAGGGGAATTACAGTAATTTTTTTGGAAACGTATCAGTTTATTGTACGTACAGTAAGGGAGTTATTGTCCAAATTTCACCTGGAGTAAGTCAGTCAGGTCACTAGGAAAGCACTACAGCCTTTGAAACAGGAAAAAATTGTTTAGGGGAATTACAGTAATTTTTTTGGAAACGTATCAGTTTATTGTACGTACAGTAAGGGAGTTATTGTCCAAATTTCACCTGGAGTAAGTCAGTCAGGTCACTAGGAAAGCGCTACAGCCTTTGAAACAGGAAAAAATTGTTTAGGGAATTACAGTATTTTTTTCTTGGACTTATTTGTTTATTGTACGTACAGTAAAGGAGGTATTGTCAAAATTCCACCTGTAGTAAGTCAGTGTGGTCACTAGGAAAGCACTACAGCCTTTGGAACATGAAAAAATACTTTAGGGGAATTACAGTAATTTTTTTCTTAAATGTATTTGTTTATTGTACGTACAGTAAGGGAGGTATTGTCAAAATTCCACCTGTTGTATGTCAGTCTGATCACTAGGAAAGCACTACAGCCTTTGGAACAGTACAAAATACTTGAGGGGAATTACTGTAATTTTTTCTTAAATGTATTTGTTTATTGTACGTACAGTAAAAGAGGTATTGTAAAAATTCCATCTGTAGTAAGTCAGTCTGATCACTAGGAAAGCACTACAGCCTTTGGAACATGAAAAAATACTTTAGGGGAAATACTGTATTTTTTTCTTGAAATGATTTGTTTATTGTACGTACAGTAAGGGAGGTATTGTCAAAATTCCACCTTTAGTAAGTCAGTGTGGTCACTAGGATAGCACTACAGCCTTTGGAACAGGAAAAAATACTTTAGGGGAATTACTGTAATTTTTTTCTTAAATGTATTTGTTTATTGTACGTACAGTAAAGGAGGTATTATCAAAATTCCACCTGTAGTAAGTCAGTGTGGTCACTAGGAAAGCACTACAGCCTTTGGAACATGAAAAAATACTTTAGGGGAATTACTGTATTTTTTTCTTGAAATTATTTGTTTATTGTACGTACAGTAAAGGAGGTATTGTCAAAATTCCACCTGTAGTAAGTCAGTGTGGTCACTAGGAAAGCACTACAGCCTTTGGAACATGAAAAAATACTTTAGGGGAATTACAGTAATTTTTTTCTTAAATGTATTTGTTTATTGTACGTACAGTAAGGGAGGTATTGTCAAAATTCCACCTGTAGTAAGTCAGTGTGGTCACTAGGATAGCACTACAGCCTTTGGAACAGGAAAAAATACTTTAGGGGAATTACTGTAATTTTTTCTTGGACTTATTTGTTTATTGTACGTACAGTAAGGGAGTTATTGTCCGAATTTCACCTGGAGTAAGTCAGTCTGATCACTAAGAAAGCACTACAGCCTTTGAAACAGGAAAAAATAGTTTAGGGGAATTACAGTAATTTTTTTGGAAACGTATCAGTTTATTGTACGTACAGTAAGGGAGTTATTGTCCAAATTTCACCTGGAGTAAGTCAGTCAGGTCACTAGGAAAGCACTACAGCCTTTGAAACAGGAAAAAATAGTTTAGGGGAATTACAGTATTTTTTTCTTGGACTTATTTATTTATTGTACGTACAGTAAGGGAGTTATTATCCAAATTTTACCTGAAGTAAGTCAGTGTGGTCACTAGGAAAGCACTACAGCCTTTGAAATAGGAAAAATTAGTTTAGGGGAATTACAGTAATTTTTTTGGAAACGTATTAGTTTATTGTACGTACAGTAAGGGAGTTATTGTCCAAATTTCACCTGGAGTAAGTCAGTCAGGTCACTAGGAAAGCACTACAGCCTTTGAAACAGGAAAAAATAGTTTAGGGGAATTACAGTAATTTTTTCTTGGACTTATTTGTTTATTGTACGTACAGTAAGGGAGTTATTGTCCGAATTTCACCTGGAGTAAGTTAGTCTGATCACTAAGAAAGCACTACAGCCTTTGAAACAGGAAAAAATAGTTTAGGGGAATTACAGTAATTTTTTTGGAAACGTATCAGTTTATTGTACGTACAGTAAGGGAGTTATTGTCCAAATTTCACCTGGAGTAAGTCAGTCAGGTCACTAGGAAAGCACTACAGCCTTTGAAACAGGAAAAAATAGTTTAGGGGAATTACAGTATTTTTTTCTTGGACTTATTTATTTATTGTACGTACAGTAAGGGAGTTATTATCCAAATTTTACCTGAAGTAAGTCAGTGTGGTCACTAGGAAAGCACTACAGCCTTTGAAATAGGAAAAAATAGTTTAGGGGAATTACAGTAATTTTTTCTTGGACTTATTTGTTTATTGTACGTACAGTAAGGGAGTTATTGTCCAAATTTCACCTGGAGTAAGTCAGTCTGATCACTAGGAAAGCACTACAGCCTTTGAAACAGGAAAAAATAGTTTAGGGGAATTACAGTAATTTTTTTGGAAACGTATTCGTTTATTGTACGTACAGTAAGGGAGTTATTGTCCAAATTCCACCTGGAGTAAGTCAGTGTGGTCACAAGGAAAGCACTACAGCCTTTGGAACAGGAAAAAATGATTTGATTATTGTACTGTTTGGGGGGGGGGGTAGATAAGTGGGTATATCGCCGTTAATCAGAATATTTGTCGTCCATTTCCTAGATTTAAGTCCGTGGTGACCTTCTTCCAGGGTCCAAGAACTTGTATATCACAAAGTTCTGAACCTGCAAAGAATAAAAAACGCACACACACACACACACACACACACACACACACACACACACACACACACACACACACACACACACACACACACACACACACACACACACACAACACTGCCTGACAAACAACAGTTCTCTTTGAGGCTGAAGAAGGCCTGAGTGAGCTCATTATCAGAAGAGCAGTCCACCTAAACAGGCTGATAAAACATTTCACTCCAGGAAAGCAGGAACGATAATATGCCCCTTTACTCCACTCCCTAAAGAAATACACATGAGATGTTCACTTGATGAAAATAAGGTGAAATAATGTATAAATTGACCCTCAAACTTATACAAGTCAACTAAGACAGATATATAGATGAAGATATGTGGATATTGTTTTGAAATATGCAATTATTCTATTGTAATCATGGCTTGTTGTATATGAAGTATTTATGGGTCATAGTAAACCACAATTGTAACTATTAAAAAAGTGGTTTTATAATGAAAAGTACCATCAGTAGTTGTTAAACAATTTATTTAGAAAGTGTTCACTGTAAAAAAAAGAAAAGTTGACTTAACTTAAAATTATAACTTCCTGCTCAGCTACTGTTCGGACGCTCTTGCTTACTGCTCCGCGCTTTGCTCTATCGCTTTTACATTTTATCTCCTATTTTTTCTATTTTTGATTTCCTTTATTTTATTTCCTTTTATCACCTAATTTTAACTTCAGCAAATCAGCACAGTGCTCATACGACAAAGTTTGGATTACTACAAAAACTGAGAATTCTTTTACCCGACCAGCTTACATACCGGGAAAGGAAAACACAACTGCCTACAAGGATAAGAGAAAATGCCTCTTCTGGAATCTACTTGCTGCACTAACTGCCACAGACTTTTACAAAGGATTGCAGTTCTAGAAACAAAGTTACTTACGGGACCACCAAACCAGACGGAGCACACAACAGAGCTTCGTCATGGACACCCTCAGCATACCGGTGAGTCCCATGAAACTAGTACTCCTCGACAGGTAGAGAAACAAGCCGATCGACTTACTAATCGATGGCACAAACAGGGAGCGAGACCCAAAGGCACTCGAGACATCAGATTGTCACGAGCATCACATATTACCGCAGTAGCATCCTCTACCCCAGATACAGCTCTGACAAGGATTGCAAACACTGGCCTCCTACCACCGCCTATACATCTTGAGAACAGATTTGAAGTACTAATGAATGAATCCACAAATGTGATGAATGTGATCGAACACAGACTGAATAGGCCAGTAGCTAACACTGATGCTAACTGGCGCTCAAGGTCGAGCAGACAGCGGCACTCAGCTCAGAGCGCAGCCGAGCCCAGGACTCTGATAGTGGGGGACTCCATAATCAGAAACATTAGCAATAGGGATACAACTACGTGCTGCCTTCCACAAGCAACAACTTCTGATATAAACAGGGAACTTCAGAACATTCTGATGAAACATAAGACTGCAAATCGACTCATCATACATGTGGGGAAGAATGATATTCATAAAGAGCAGTCAGAACTCCTTAAGAAGGATTTCAATGAACTTTTTGAAACACTTAAAAGACTGAAAGTTGAAACATTCATCAGTGGACCACTACCAGCAAGAGGAACAAACAGGTTTTCACGGTTGCTTGGGCTAAATACATGGCTGCAAAAAACCTGCAATATAAAAGCAGTGAACTTCATTGACAATTTCAATCTTTTCTGGAGTCAACGACAACTGTTTCATCGGGATGGCCATCACCCAAACAAACTTGGTTCAAGAGTGTTAAAGGACAATATCTACTTCTCCCTAAATCATCCTTCTGCGGTTTGTGCCAATCCACTCAATCTGAATGGCACACACACACCTGGACACAGTATGAATGACCACGGGACTTCACTTCAGCAGCAAAATGGACATGATAACACCACTCCGCCACAACAACCTCTGCTCACGGACACAATCTCAGCTGAGCCCTGCACACAGAGCTCACCACAGACAGCCATATCAGAACTGCTTGAAGATTCAGCACCCAAGGACGACTTCCTGGAAAACAGCCAGGGAAGCCAGGACAGCATATTACAGCCTCCTATAACACCGGAGCAACAGCCCCTTTCACCAGACACTTTCTCCCTCTCGCCTGCAACGCCACTACTGTGCTTCTCACAGAAAATGGAAGAACTGGTGCATGCTGGAACCAGACTATCCCACTCTTTTGCTGCAAGCCCCCAGATACCAACTAAAAAAAGACAGGCACCACTACCACCAAAGCCTGCGGGCCCAGCTCGCCCTCCCCCTCCTCCTGTGAGAGCTCTTCGGCCTCTGCCACAACGCCAGGGCCCACACCCTCCTCCTTCTGCTCGAGGTGAACCAAAAACAACTGATACCAGCTCTCAGTGATATGTGTCGGGTCCCCGTTTTGATAACAGTAACTTTCTCAAATGTTTACAAAACAAGCGGGAACCCAGTGTGCCTGTATCTTTCTCTATTGCTGTTCTATTACATGATAGAAAGTCTAAGGCCTTCAATAGCCGTGCAGCAAACCCAACTAATCTGGTGCCTATTACACGTCAAACTAATATTGCTGTGGGGAAAAGTAAGTCTGTTAAGTTAGCTCTTTTAAACATTCGCTCACTTAAAAATAAATCACTTCTAGTCCACGACTTAATAACCACAAACAACCTGGATTTTATGCTTCTAAATGAAACCTGGCTAGAAGACAGCTACAGTGCAACAATCCTCAATGAAGCAGCCCCTCCTAACTTTACTTTTATGAGTGTCTGCAGAGCTGTTAAGAGAGGTGGGGGTCTAGCTGCTCTTTTTAAAGATATCTATCAATGTAAGCAAATGTCATTTGGGAATTACCCGTCTTTCGAATATCTGGGTATTGTGTTAAAAGGTGCTCCACGCATTTTACTTATCATTATTTACAGGCCGCCAAAATACTCTCCAGCCTTCACTGAGGACTTTACAGAACTGTTATCAACAATTACCTCAGAGTTTGACTGTTTTGCCATTGCTGGAGATTTTAACATTCACATAGATAATGCAGAAAACAATATGGCAAAAGAAATCAAAACTGTTTTTAAAACTTTTGATCTGACTCAGCATGTTCATGGACCCACACACAATCGTGGACACACTCTAGATTTACTTATCAGTAAGGGTCTAAACATTTCATCGATTGTTATTAAGGATGTAGCACTGTCTGATCATTTCTGTATTTTCTTTGATATATTGATCTCTCCTGCCACTGAAGCTAGATCTGTGTCTGTCAAGAAGAGATGCTTAAATGAGAACACTAGTGTCCTATTTATGAAGGCTATATCCTTAACACCAAGCATATCTGCTGACTCTGTTGATTTTCTCCTTGATTCTTTTAACTCAAAAGTTAAAGGTGTAATTGATGATATTGCTCCTGTTAAAGTCAGGAAGAAGAGTGGCAGACAAAAAGCACCTTGGAGAAACTCAACAGCAGTGCAAAATATGAAAAGACAATGCAGAAAAGCAGAGCGCATGTGGCGGAAGACAAAACTTGTAGTCCATTATAACATCTACAAAGACAGCCTTCATGCTTTCAATATGGAACTAGGCAAAGCTAGACAGACTTTCTTCTCAAATATTATAAACAGCCATTTAAACAACACACGCACTCTTTTTGCTACTGTAGAGAGACTGACAAACCCCCCAAGCCAGATTCCCAGTGAAATGCTCTCAGACAGCAAGTGCAGTGAGTTTGCTTCTTTCTTCTCTGAGAAAATCAATAATATCAGAAAGGTGATCAGCACATCCTTGACTTGCGCTGGGGTCAGACAGATCAAACCACCTGAGAAAGTAGTTACTATGTCTGATTTCAAAGAAATTGATGGCAAAATTTTGGAAGACACCGTACAGCACCTTAAAACATCAACCTGCGCTCTTGACACACTTCCCACATCATTTTTCAAAAGTGTGTTAAACAGTTTAGAAGCAGATCTTCTAGAAGTGGTAAATGCTTCACTTCTCTCTGGGAGTTTTCCAAACTCCCTAAAAACTGCAGTTGTCAAGCCCCTCCTGAAAAAGAGCAATCTGGATAAGACCATATTAAGCAACTATAGACCGATCTCAAATCTTCCTTTCATAGGCAAGATCATTGAAAAAGTTGTCTTCAATCAGCTGAACAAATTCTTATGCTCGAATGGATACTTTGACAATTTTCAATCTGGTTTCCGACCGCACCACAGCACAGAGACAGCGCTCATAAAGATAATAAACGATATTCGCTTAAATACTGACTCAGGCAAATTATCAGTGCTGGTACTACTCGACCTCAGTGCTGCATTTGACACTGTCGATCACAACATACTTCTGGACAGGCTGGAAAACTGGGTGGGGCTTTCTGGGATAGTCCTAAAATGGTTCAGGTCATACTTAGATGGGAGAGGTTATTATGTGAGTATAGGAGACCATAAGTCTGAGTGGACATCCATGACATGCGGAGTCCCTCAAGGCTCAATTCTTGCACCACTCCTGTTCAACCTGTATATGCTCCCAATGAGCCAAATAATGAGAAAGAACCAAATTGCTTACCACAGCTATGCAGACGACACACAGCTCTACTTAGCCCTATCGCCTAACGATTACAGCCCCATTGACTCCCTGTGCCAATGCATTGATGAAGTTAACAGTTGGATGTGTCAAAACTTTCTTCAGTTAAACAAAGACAAAACTGAAGTCATTGCGTTTGGAAACAAAGATGAAGTTCTCAAGGTGAACGCATACCTTCACTCTAGGGGTCAAACAACTAAACATCAAGTCAGGAATCTTGGTGTGACACTAGAGTCAGACCTTAGTTTCAGTAGTCATGTCAAAGCAATAACTAAATCAGCATACTATCATCTGAAAAATATTGCAAGAATAAGATGCTTTGTTTCCAGACAAGACTTAGAGAAACTTGTGCATGCTTTCATCACCAGCAGGGTGGATTATTGTAATGGACTCCTCACTGGACTTCCCAAAAAGACCATAAGACAGTTGCAGCTCATACAGAACGCTGCCGCCAGGATTCTGAGCAGAACCAGAAAATATGAACATATCACACCAGTCCTCAGGTCTTTACACTGGCTCCCAGTTAAATTTAGGATTGATTTTAAAGTATTATTACTGGTATATAAATCATTCAATGGCCTAGGACCTCAATACATTGCAGATATGCTCACTGAATATAAACCCAACAGATCACTCAGATCATTAGGATCATATCAGCTAGAAATACCAAGGGTTCACTCTAAACATGGCGAGTCCGCTTTTAGCTATTATGCCAGCCGCAGCTGGAACCAGCTTCCAGAGGAGATCAGACGTGCTCCTACAGTAGTCACATTCAAATCCAGACTCAAAACACATCTGTTTAACTATGCATTTACTGAATGAGCACTGTGCCAATGTTCGTCCGACTGTTTGTACTGTATTTTATTTTGTATTCTTCTAAACTGTTTTAATTATTCTTATTTCTTTTTATTATTTTAATTTCTTCTATGTAAAGCACTTTGAATTGCCATTGTGTATGAAATGTGCTATATAAATAAACTTGCCTTGCCTTGCCTTGCCTAAGGCAACTTGCTGCAGATTTTTTTGAGTTGACTCAACTAAAACATCTCTATAGTTGAGTTGACTCGACTATAACATCTCCAGTTGAGTAAACTCTATTAGTTGAGTCAACTCAAAAAATCAGTGCAGCAAGTTGCCTTAGAATTTTAAGTTTAGTCAACTTTTCTTTTACAGTGTGTATTAATAATCATTGTAACCATATATTGAGAAAATAGTTTATTAAGAAAAACACCTGAACTTGTTTTATAAAGATTTTTATTATGAAGCTGGTTTATTAAGGAAAACACTGTAACTTGTTTTATAAATATTTTTATTATGAAAATATTTTTAAAGAAAAGCATACCACACTGAAGGTTTTAAGCATTTATTAAGCAGATGATGGTGGCAGAGTAGAGAGGAATTGAAAATGTATTAGAAAGAGCTTTGCAAAAGAAAGGAGAAAAATGCCATCATTGCCATCTATGTGTTGAGGACGAGATACAGAAGATACAGCCATGATGGAAAGGTCCAGAAAAAGAGGACAAAGAGACGAAGAGTTTTATATGTGAAAGTCCTAAGGGGTCTTCCAGAAATAATGACAGTTCAAGATTTTGTGTTTGACCAATTGGCTGTAAAACACTAAATGTATGCAGATGGAGTTTCCAGGAGTCCCAAGACAATCCCAAGACAATTATCATCAAAAGGCCCCTTGCATGTGAACACAACCCAAGGGCACACACTGGAATGCACCTAAAAGAAAATGAATACAGAAATGATTAGGATACTACTTGACTGTTGAATTTTTAATAAGAATAAAGTAATCATTCAAAAGGATATATATAATTTAATTGAAGAAACAGGGGATTCTGACCCCAACCTTTCAGTACGTACAGTAAGGGAGGTATTGTCAAAATTTCACCTGTAGTAAGTCAGTGTGGGATAGTGTAAGTCAATAAGAAAGCACTACAGGCTTTGGAACAGGAAAAATACTTTAGGGGCATTACTGTAATTTTTTTTAAATTAATATTTGTATACTGAACGTACAGTAAGGGAGATACTGTGAAAATTCCACCTGTAGTAAGTCAGTCTGGTCAGTAGGAACATACTACACCCTTTGGAACACGAAAAAATCTCTTTGGTGAATTACAGTAATTTAAAAAAAAACATAATTTGTCAACTGTATGTACAGTAAGGGACTTTTTGTCAAAATTTCACCAGGTAGTAAGTCAGTGTGGTCACTAGGAACATGCTACAACCTTCGGATAGTAAAAAATCCCTTTGGTGAATTAATGTAATTTTATTCTAAAAATATTTATGTACATTATGTAAAGTGAGGCAGGTTTCCTAAATACAATCATTATAATGCATTTTTTATTGTTGCTAAAGTACAATCAATAGCATTAGAACACATAATGTGAGAGAGATTTGCTGGTACATCTGTACTTTGCAAAAATGTAATTGTCTGTTTGCACACAATGGAAAAAATAGACATTTTTAGACGGTCCCTAATCTTCTTTACCACACACATTGAATGTTCAGTGAACAGTCGCAACTTTGTATGCCATTAAAACAACATTTGCCCGTTTTGATTGATTGTGGAGAGTGTTGTAGTTCACCATCTTTGTCCTAAAGATCATGCAGCTGCTTTTATTTAGCAAAAATGTGCTTTATTGCGCTTGTTATTGAGACGTGAAAGTGCGAATATGCGAATATAAAACCAACTTTACCTAAGTCTTAAAGATAAGGTTCAGGAGGCAGGAAGGGAGTGGAATCTGGTAGGGATACTGGGATCAGAGGGAGAAGGAATAAGAATCACTAGGAAGGCTTTATTTACTTTTTTAAAAGACTCAGGGTCATGGAATAGAATTTAAAATGACATGATAATACACACTCCAGTACAGTAGGTGGCGGTATGCACCTAAACGTTGTTTGCAGTCCGCCATTAAATAAGAGAAGAAGAAGAAGAAGAAGAAGAAGAACCGCTTCTCAATCATTGCCCTCGGCCCAACGGCATCAGCCAAGAGACAAAGCAGCAGCCTGTTAACTGCAGGTGGCACATCATGGCTCCAAAGCAGCGTAAAAATGCCTCAAGGAAAAAATCCCTGTGTTTTTGTTTTGGTCGGGAAACGTGCTCATTGACATGGCAAATAAGCTAAAACACGGAGCGAAGTTGGGTTCGCTGGATTAATTACAGGCGTCAGTTTGTTTTCAAATATCGTAAGTGACTTTGTTAAGTAGCTTTGTGTGTAAACGTGACCGTTTAGGCAACATATTCTGCTGTATGAATGCAATATATAACAGAATGGCAACAAAACAATCATGGACCTCGATGTCGAGTGGTGAATGGTAAGTGTTTAAAAAAAATCTGTTGACGTATCATCCAACGTAATATAAAAGTTAATTGGCAACAGGTGAATACAATTACAATGGCTAATCACATACGTTTTTAAATCTTATTCTTAATGTTTGATGGAAGTTGCATTAAAAAGTACTAAATAGGTTTCAGAATTGTGTTGTTGTTGTTTTAGAACGTTGCTTGCCTTTCACAATCATTTAAGAACACTCATATGCATGGACAACGGATTTCACCTTATGAGGTGTGTTACCTTTAACCATATGGATGATGATGTATTCGTGCAAATTTTGTGATTGCTCTCTGAAGACAGTTAAGGGATATGTTAATCATCAAATCTTACACAGACATGAAGCAAATGCTCAATTTCCGTGTTGCTTCCCAGAATGCAAATGTAAATTCTCAAAATACAATGCTCTCAAAGCTCATGTTTATCGCCATCACAAAAGACCACATACTCATTTTGATGATTCTGTTTGTTTGCAACAATGCAGACTGTCAACAACAATTTACAGACATGAACAATGTCCTTTCTCATCTCAGGTCACATTTAGCCAAGGGAGAGGTGGTGTGTTGTCCTTTTGAAAAATGGGACAACAATTTCAGTTTAAGATCAAGTTTCACTGCCCATGTTTCACGAAAGCACAGGGCGTCTACATTTGCACAATTACGGATTATGGAGACTTTATCTGAGCAACCTTCTTCGGCATTTGTTGATGTTTCTGAGGATGAGGTTGATGAAAGTGAATTCACAGACTCACTGACGAAATGTAACGCAAAGTCATTGTACATGAAAAATCTCTGCCTGTTTTATATGCAGCTACAAGCCAAATACCTGGTGCCATCGTCAACCATTCAGATGATTGTGGAGGAATTCAGTGGTTTAAATTATATCTGTCATCAGTTCACACAGAAGATGTTCAGGGAAATACTCAAGTCAAAAACGACCCTCTCACAATGTGATATTGAATCTGTGGTGCAGACTTTGCAAGGCCAAGATTTACATTCAGCTTGTAATTCATTACTTTCCACAGAATACCAAAGAAGACAGTATTATCAGAAAACAAATGTGTACGTGCATCCACAAAGTATGTGTCTTGGTCGTGATGAGAACCGAAACCAACGTTATGCACAGTATTCCATTGAAGAACACTTTAAAAACCATGTTAATAGACCCAGTGGTGTGGGAGCAGTGTGCCAAACATCAGCATGTACACTCTTCTGTGTTCTCTGACCTCTGTGATGGCTCTGCATTCAGATCCAATGACTTGTTTAAGCAGCCTGAGATTACAATCCAACTTATCTTGCCTTTGAGATTGTGAATCCCCTTGGGTCAGCTAAAAAAAGACACAAAATGATTGGAGTGTATTTTACACTTGGCAACTTTGAGCCATTTTACAGATCATGCATTGATAACATTCAGTTATCACGTTTGTGTTATGAGAGAGACTTTAACTATTTTGGTCAAACCAAGATTTTTGCTAAGTTGTTGGCAGATGTCAAAGAACTTGAAGAGCATGGATTTGTGACATCTTCAGGTGACATAGTACGTGCAACAATAGTGGCTATTATCGGTGATAATTTGGGGTCCCACTGCATCGGTGGTTACTCACAGAACTTCAGTACTGCCAAGCATTGCTGTAGGAGTTGCTTGGTATCTCACAGTGAACTTCAGAATGTGTGTGTAGACTTTCCCAATCGCACAGTTGAGTCCTATAAGGCGGCAGTGGAAACTCTAAGGACGACCGAAGCAAATGTTGTAAATGGATTGAAGTTTGACTCCATTTTCAACTCTCTCAAATATTTTCATGTTGCTCAGCCTGGCCTTCCCCCATGCCTTGGCCACGACTTGTCTGAAGGCGTTGTAGCTATTGATCTTGCCATTTTCTTGGAATACTTTGTTAAAAGGAAGTGGTTTTCATATACACTGCTGAACAGGAGACTTGCACAATTCAAATATCTGGATTCTGATGCTGGTTCTGCCCCCTCCCAGATATGTGAAAAAGGCAGAAAGTTAGGTGGTCAAGCAGCTGAGAACTGGTGTCTCCTCAGATTTCTTCCTGTCATAATTGGAGACAGAGTAGAGTCACAAGACCCTGTATGGCAACTGACTGTTAAGTTGAAAGAACTGGTTGGGCTAGTGTGTGCTCCCAAGATTACCACTGCACAGATTGCATATCTCAATGTCTTAATACCAGAATATCTGGAAACAAGAAAGGAGCTGTTTCCTGGTGAAAATTTGAAACCAAAACATCATTACATGCTTCACTATACGTCACTCATTTTAAGTCTTGGACCTTTAATTCGTTTATGGTCACTGAGATTTGAAAGCAAACATTCCTACTTCAAAAGAAGTGTGAGAAGAACACAGACCTTCAAAAATGTATGCAAGACATTGTCACACAACCATCAACTTCTTCAAGCATATCTTCACTCACGGTCATTTTTTTCACCAAAGCTTAAAGGGGTCATATAATGGTACATGCACTTTTACAAGTTGATTGTACTGAAATGTGTGTTGGCAGTGCCTGTACACAACCATCATAAAATGATAAAAATCCATCCAGTGTTTTTTTTTTAATCTTCTTATATGTTTCCTCCTGTCTCAAAATCAAGCTGTTCGATATTGTGACGTCACAATATCGACGCCCCTCCCACGATGGGTGATTGACAGCAGCGTTTCAAACACAGACCCGCCCTCGCGCCCTTGTGAGCGAGCTGTCAATCATAGCACGCGCCGACCAGTGCGTTCATTGTTGATAGCTGGAGTGCTGAGCAGAATGGCGTCTAACGATTGTGGTGTTCTGTTCTTGGGTGTAATAAGGAACACAGCAGTCATATTGATGATGTTCCTAAATCTGAACCTCTGAAGACGCAGTGGCTGAGTTTGTTTTTGAAGGGAATATTCCCCACGATCAACGTCAATGCTTTCATGTTTGCGCGAATAATTTCACCGGACTCGAGACTGCTTTACAAACGAGGGTCAGTATAAAGCTGGTTTTGCTAAGAAGCTGCTCCTGAAAAAAGGATCGGTACCAACTATTCGTGTTCCTGCTGAACCTCCAGAAGAAGAAGTGAGTGTAACGTTTTATTGACCTTTATATTAATCTTTGCAAATAGCTAGCTGCACGCTTCACGATGAATGCGGCTGTTTACACTCAGGGTACATTATGGCATGTTTTCTATGTACGACGTTCTCAATATAATTCATAATCCCACGTTTATAATGAACAACGCGTTATGGTATTATTAGTTTTTGTATTATTATTTTAAACGGTGTATGCACAGAACAGAGGGGCGGGGTGAGCAAAGCTCATTATCATTTAAAGACACATGCACTGAAACGGCGTGCTGAAAACAGAGCTGTTCTTGACCAGGTAAAATGAGTGTTTTCTTACAATACTAATGAGAATTTTTAATTAAAGTATATTACAAACTTTTCATTTAGACCCTAAAGAATCATATTAGCTTGTACAAAAATGACATTATATGACCCCTTTAAAAAATAATGCACAGAAATGGAAAAAATATATGTTTATTATTCATTTTAAATATACTGTACACAAGTTTGAAAAAATAAATAACACTTCATTTAATATACAAAAATGTACTGTTCACAACTTAAATTTCCTCTTTTAAATATATATATATATATATATATTACCTCATTTAATGTAAATAAAAAAATAAACTGTAAAGGAAAGTTTTCTCTTTTATATATACATAAAAAAAATTAAAATTCTCTACCATAAGCTCAAGAAGAGCAAACAGCCTGTCCATCCCCTCTCACGAGCTCTCCTCTCCTCTGCCTCCCTCTGTAGTGCCATGTCCTCTCTAATGAGGTTCAGCATCTCCTCCTCAAAGTCCCGCTTTCTCCGTGCTGGTGCTGGTCCTCCTGCTGGTGGTGGTGCGGGTGCTCCTGCTGGTGGTGGTGCGGGTGCTCCTGCTGGTGCTGGTGCTGGTCCTCCTGCTGGTGGTGCTGCGGGTGCTCCTGCTGGTGCTGGTGCTGGTCCTCCTGCTGGTGGTGCTGCGGGTGCTCCTGCTGGTGGTGCTGCGGGTGCTCCTGCTGCGGTGGGTGCTGGTGCTGGCTCCTCCTCACTGTGGCCACCCACTGCTGAACTTGACCCTGGTGTGTCCTCACGGATTGAGGCGATGAGGACAGGGGGGTTGACAGAATGCCTCTGTCCCAACACCTCATCCATGAGGACAAACCAGGGCCAAGTTTCAGCAGTGGGTTTCCCACCCACTCCCTCTCCTGTCCCAGGACACTTGCAATCCTAAGGCAGGGCAAATTAACCATAGCTTGTTAACAACAACAGCACAATACATTTCAGCAAAGATGTGTGTATTAACTTTATTACTTTATATTTTGTTTTTAAGTTTTCCCACTTTTTCTTTGCCTGCATGGGGGTTACCTTCCCCTGCAGTCCCATTTTCTCCAGAATTGCTCTAAAAAAGCAGAAAAGGGTACTTATGAAAAATTATAACACAGGGGTGCAAATGAAATATTAACATTAGTGCATTGTTAACACTGAAAAATGACACATCAGGACATGCATTCAAAATAGTTCAGAAATCATATTTCTGGATACTCAAATGTGGTTAAAACCTTTGTAGACATAGCTTGCATGACAGCACTACAAAAACACATAAAAGTGAAACCCATTGCATCATCTACTGCTTTTCTTATTATTGTGGGTTTTCTAGGGTGAGTGATATTTATTATAATACACAAGTGAGACAGATTACTGCAAATGTTATAACTGTTGTCTTTCCTCCAAGCCACGCTGGCGGAGTTTTTTTACCCCGGTAAATAAATGGTCATTTTCAGACCGCAATTAAATTGAGCAGTCTGCTCCTTGCTCCCTGAAAATTATTAAAGTAATTAGCACAACTTTTGCATCTAACCACCTGACAAATAAAGCCACCCAATGGTAACAAAGGAGTTAAGATGAAGTTTATAAGAAAGAAAAACTTGTGGCTTTTGACTGTGGTTTTGCTAGCTTTTTAAGTAAATGAAAACATAATACTTGAATTTAAAAGTGAATTTTCCCTCCACCACTGAACTCGAGGACGCCATTTTTTCAAATGAAAATCCTGTCGTCACCGGCGCGCAATGACTTATGGGGTAGGATAGGGTAGGATAGGCCACTAAGGATCCGTTTTTGTATCCTTCCTCTCACTGGGAAACGAAGGGTGCATTTGGCATCGCTTTTAGCCTTCGTCGCGCCGCGGTGACGCAATCGGCCTTCGAATACGGCCTTCGTAGGATGCAGAATTGAATTGGGACACAGCTTGTGACTATACACATCACAACATGTAAATATGAAAATGTTGGCATTATTTTGTCTCTTATTGGGAGCAGTATGCTAGCTGGAGCCGTTTACCTCCAGTCTTTGTGCTAAGCTAGGCTAGCGGTGGGTGCGTCAGACAGAGTTACGGCACGCACGGAGATGAGAAGGTGTGGACTTATCTAACTCTGGGGGATACGGTGAATAAGCTAAACGTATTCCATTAAATATTTGTTGTCAAAAAGTGTGCTTACTCAATTTAAACTAATCTACTCATTCCTCTCAGAGGCCCAGAAGTTGCCCTATTACGCCAGTTACAGTCATGTGCGACTGATGATCCACACTCTGTGCACCCGTCACTACCTGGACATCTTCATCGCCTTCATCATCTGTGTGAATGACCCGTCACTACCTGGACATCTTCATCGCCTTCATCATCTGTGTGAATGACCCGTCACTACCTGGACATCTTCATCGCCTTCATCATCTGTGTGAATGACCCGTCACTACCTGGACATCTTCATCGCCTTCATCATCTGTGTGAATGACCCGTCACTACCTGGACATCTTCATCGCCTTCATCATCTGTGTGAATGACCCGTCACTACCTGGACATCTTCATCACCTTCATCATCTGTGTGAATGACCCGTCACTACCTGGACATCTTCATCGCCTTCATCATCTGTGTGAATGACCCGTCACTACCTGGACATCTTCATCGCCTTCATCATCTGTGTGAATGACCCGTCACTACCTGGACATCTTCATCGCCTTCATCATCTGTGTGAATGACCCGTCACTACCTGGACATCTTCATCGCCTTCATCATCTGTGTGAATGACCCGTCACTACCTGGACATCTTCATCGCCTTCATCATCTGTGTGAATGACCCGTCACTACCTGGACATCTTCATCATCTGTGTGAATGACCCGTCACTACCTGGACATCTTCATCGCCTTCATCATCTGTGTGAATGACCCGTCACTACCTGGACATCTTCATCATCTGTGTGAATGACCCGTCACTACCTGGACATCTTCATCGCCTTCATCATCTGTGTGAATGACCTGTCACTACCTGGACATCTTCATCGCCTTCATCATCTGTGTGAATGACCCGTCACTACCTGGACATCTTCATCGCCTTCATCATCTGTGTGAATGACCCGTCACTACCTGGACATCTTCATCGCCTTCATCATCTGTGTGAATGACCCGTCACTACCTGGACATCTTCATCGCCTTCATCATCTGTGTGAATGACCCGTCACTACCTGGACATCTTCATCACCTTCATCATCTGTGTGAATGACCCGTCACTACCTGGACATCTTCATCGCCTTCATCATCTGTGTGAATGACCCGTCACTACCTGGACATCTTCATCGCCTTCATCATCTGTGTGAATGACCCGTCACTACCTGGACATCTTCATCGCCTTCATCATCTGTGTGAATGACCCGTCACTACCTGGACATCTTCATCGCCTTCATCATCTGTGTGAATGACCCGTCACTACCTGGACATCTTCATCGCCTTCATCATCTGTGTGAATGACCCGTCACTACCTGGACATCTTCATCATGTGTGTGAATGACCCGTCACTACCTGGACATCTTCATCGCCTTCATCATCTGTGTGAATGACCCGTCACTACCTGGACATCTTCATCATCTGTGTGAATGTTGTGACTGTCACTGGAGCACTACAGCCAGCCTCATGCAGGCCTCATCCTCTACATAATCTTTATTATGGTGTAGTTATCATTGAAGCCATCATTGCTGATTTGGCTTTACAGGATATCGCTCGCCTTGCTATTGCTATTGATTTCAGTGAGACATTTATGTTCACAATTCAGAAATTTCCCTGTCACCCTGGGAGTCCATTAATTTGAGAAAAACACATACAGTACCATTGCATAAACGCATGTGACTTGTCTCAATTTTTTGGGCTTTACACAAACATTCATAGAATACATGATATTGTAATATAGCTAATGTAAAAATGACTTTATGAACCTGAGGCGGAAGTCTTTTAATCATTCACACCTCTCTTGTTCTCTTCCTCTCCGTCTGTATGTCTCCTTCCCCCAGTCTCTGGAGATCACTCTCAAGTACTGTAGTTATTTCTTCACCAGCACCGTTGTTGCTCATCGCGTTTGGCTTCCAACATTTCTTCAAAGACAGGTATTCAGTTCATTCCCACGATCGCTAATTGATTTAATGAATTCATCAGATGTTGATTCCACCTGACCGAATCCTCTTGTTTTGTCACTGGAGGGTGTGCTTGCAAGAGTGAACATGGTTATTTGTCTCGAGGGTTTAATTAAATCTCTCTCCTGTGTTCGTTTACATAACAGAACTTCTATTTATCATTAGGCGGACTACAAGAGCGTTCCTCTGGCTTGTCATAAACTAATACTGGCATGTAATAAGGTGCACTGAGAAAGCACAGGGTCTAAACATCCTGGCATTTTGTAGCTTTATTAGAATATATGGCATTGACCCATTTGAGAGTAAAAAAACACAGGCTCACGCCGCAACACACTTTGTCTTTTTTATTCACGCATATTTGGGTCTGACACTAGAAAGCTTTCAACAAGCCATGATTTATTGTCGTAGCGCTCCATGCCTCTTAACTAGGTCACAGTTCAGAGCGGGATGGCAGAGGTGTGTGCGCAGACAGGTGTGCCATGGCTGGCTCCAGCACCACAGATGTGGGCAACTGGGACTTTTGCTGTAGTGTAAAAACGAGCCGTCCCTCATCCTGCATTAGTGAATGAGGTCACCTATGCTGGAGTGGGGCCTTAAAGGAGAACTCCGGTCAATGTTAACATTGAGCTCATTTATTTGTACATTTGGAGTGCCGACAGTACAGAGAACAACGACAAAAATCAGTGTTGCCTACACCGTGTTATCCTCTTTTTAAAATTTGCACCCTGTTGACTTCAATGGGGCAAGTTTTAAACCTGCTTTTAGCCTCTTAACATCCTTGATGTGTCATTACAAGTGCACAGGTTATGTGAGTGATTCCTTCAGAGTTAACACGAGTGAATCTGACTGCAGTAGATGTGAAAGATATTAATAAAAATGCTTAATTCAGCCAGCGCTCATACCTGTATTTACTTCCTGTTTTCGGTCAAAGTCCACAGTAGTCGATTGTCGAGTTCACGCACGTGATCATAGGTAACTAAGCAACAGTGGAGACTCAGACTGTCAGCTGTCAGCCCAGCCGATGATGGTGCTGTGTGGTGTTCTGAGAATATCAGATCTGATGGATAGTTCATCCGAATCAGATGTTGAACACACGGAGGAGTTTTTTGAGTTTGATGATCGTGGTTATCTGTTTCGAACCTGAATATACGGACGAAGAGTTATTGGCACAAGATGTCGAGAGAACGGCACAAACAGAGGAGCAGGCAGAGGATGCTGCTTCAAGGGCATGGCGTGCGGGGACATGGTGGTGCTCCTGTGGATACTGTATCGCAATGACCACCGAGGAAGAAAGCCTGTGCTGTAAGGAATGGGATCTCATACAGCCTGGTCTGGATGGGTCCCCAGATAACGGACATTGTTTCGCCCATACAGAGAGGTTTCCCCATCTGATCTACAAGGATGTTCTTGAAGCTTTTTTTTTTGTCCCTAAAGTAAATTGGAAGAAGAAACCTAAACCGGACGGACCTGATGGCCAGCTGTCTAATGAGTGAGTACAACAGGCTTTCCTGAGTCTGTCCTACTTTTGCTTTTCTTTTTTTTTCTTTTTTAAATAGACGCGCCAATTCGTCAGTAAACTGACCAAATTTCGCCCTTCCTCACCTCCAGCCAATGCAGACTCGTGGCCTACCGGGTGATTTTAGAGTGGGTTCTGAGAGGAGAGCGTATTGGCCGTGGCATCAGAATAACATTGCCTAGCTGTGTTGTAGCAGCAATCAGACAAGAGTACCCCTCCACCACTGGAATTTACACGGGATTCAAAGTGGCAGAGGAAATCTTCTGAGTGTAATATTATGATTTCTAGTAATACTTCGTATTGTCATTACTAGACATAAACAAAGTAATTGCACCGTTCTATTTTTAAAAAGTTTGAATATGTATATTGCACTAAGAATATGTCAATTGTACAGTTCTATAATAAATTGCAAACACCTGACTGTTTTCTGTGGTATTGTCATTACTAGGAATAAACATAGCAATAGAACAGTTATATTATAAGTAATAATATGTATATAGTAAAAGTAAAATTGAATGAGTAAATTGTAAGAATAAGTAATTTTTACAGTTTTGTAATATATTGCAAACACATGTCTGTAATGAGTGGTTTTATAATATAACAGTACACATTCAATTTTTGTTTTTGTGTCTTTACTTCAACAACAACAAAAAGGTTTTTAAATTATCACAATATAGACAATCAAGGTGAAGTTTGTACAGTGCAGTGTGTGGTTTTATACATAACCATGACACAACATAGTCTGAAGTGTAGAAAGAACAAATAGTTCAGTACTTTTAACCTAGGCCTAGAACATGCTCATATAACGCAACCTAGCTTGAGCAACCAGGTCACTCTTATCCGGCCGTGGAAATGGGGCTATGTTGTGAAGCAGTCGCCGCCTCCTCTGTCGATGACGGGGTAAGGACTCGGAGAATACTGTGGTGCTGTCTTCTCTCCTCCTCCAGACACGCTCCATCAGGTCATCACGGAATGCCTGATTTGTACGTTCATACATGGGCTTTGCCACCCATTGCTGAGACTGCCGCGAGTAAACAACTTTGTGCTTCGGTTGTCCTGACAAAAATCACAATGACATACAATAACTGACTATGTAGTATGCGGTGAATGTAGCCTATTGTTAGTACATAAGAAATATTGGCATACTGCAAGTAAATGCTACTAGCCTATAAAACACATTTGTCATAGTCCCGAACATTACCGTAGTCCTCAAGTACATTCTAGTCATCAACTAATAACATTCCCACCAGATACATTGTCTTATATCATACCTTGTTGTGTTGTAGCCAATGGTCTGCCGAGGTTACTGTTGTGATCTATTACGGCAAGTTGTGTGCGAGCCCTCATGCTGTCATAATCAAAGTGTACTCGTTTCTCTGCATACTTCAGCATAACCGAATGGAACACTTCCAGAGATCCTGTGTCACACCCATTCCACCAACACACACACTCTAGGGCACACCATGCCCTAAGAACCAATGTAAATACATCATGTGATGGTTATGTAGTGACTATAAAGTATTTGTCTGGAGATCAAGGTGTTTCTTAGAAGTGCTCCAGTGGTACTATCACTAGAGTGGCTCAGATGATAATGATACAGGCCTCACAATAATGTACATTTTATAGGTTTTATAGGACCAAACTGCATGACATAAAAACACTACAATGTGAGAGAACATGCAATTCTATTGAGTTAGGAACTGCAGCAATTTCTTGTTCACATAAACCACTTACTCTTACTGACATGCCAGGGGTCAAGTTCATGCCGTATGCCACTGTAGTTGTCCCTCAGGAGTTTTCTGATGGATGGTGATCTGTCAGTGGTTATCACTTCAATAACCACTCCCCTCTCAAGCAGGTAATCCAGACCCCTCTGGAAACCCATCACTTCCATGGCCACAGAGCTGCTTGCTTCGGTCACCTAGAGAATAACATTGTAAAAACCATGGCCACACTGTGTTTAAAGCAATGCATGTGAGACACCCAAGTTTGTGTTTCATTACATAGTTATACACACTAATTTACCTGAACAAATTCAAAGTGTACAATCTCTTTTGTGACATTCTCCATAAAAGAGTATGTGCAATATTTGGCACTGAAACCTGATATGGGAAAACGATTCATAGAAAGGTACCTACTGTACATTAGATGGCTGCCATGACTTGTTATGTAGTATAACTGAACAATTCATATGGTTATGATTTGCATTTAAAGCATAATGCTTACCTGGGCTGTCACACCTCGCATCACCACAGAGATCTACTTTTTGTCCAGAGTTTGAAAGCTCTATGAGGCGCTCCATTATTTGCTCATGATGTGTTTGATATGCTTCTTGAATAACTGGTATCAAGTAGGTAGATTGAAGTGCATAAAACTGCCTTTTCTTTGGAATTGATGTGTGGAGAAGTTCAGCCTAGTCCATTATGGTGGAGTGGGTGGTGCCGGTAAAGTAGATGGCTGCACTGATTATGAGATTGCTTGCTGCCATTCCTCTGATATCAGGACATGAAGACCATATTCCGGAGTGATCATTTATGCAATTCCATTGCATTCTGATTTGGCTAGACTGAGTAAATATTTTTTTGTCTTTGATGGCAGAGCCACATGTTCTGCAGAGAGCAAATAGTTCTAATAGTTTTGCTTCGTTTACAAGCCATTTTCTTTCAGACCACCCCTTTCCATTTGCACTGGACGAGGCAGAATCAGAAACACACTCTTTTTCATTGCTAGATGTGGTGGTTTCGCTTGATATTGTATAACTGGTGTCAGACGGATCCTGTAAAGCCATTTCCCCAAGGCTTGTGCTCATCTCCAACACATCAGGATTATCTGTGCATCCCTATTGGTAATTTTACATAGATGGTGAGGTTAAACATGAAAACAGATGTTAATTTTAATGTTATAAATATTAACAAGACAAAGCTGGAAGTTTAAAAAAAGGTAAAGACAGATACTGGACTCACTTGCGACACATCCACACTGGCTGTATGGGGTTCAGTCAAAGACACAGCAGCACCCTGCTCCTACAATTCACAAAACTTATTAAATGTCATAGGAGAAAATCTACAACTCTAAGGCGGAGTATGATATTTTCAGTCATATATACAACATAAAGCATTAATATATGAATCTGACAGCTGTGCTAAGACATCAAAGAAAATTACTTGCACTTACTTGTGACACATCTTCAATGGCTGTACAGGAGACAGTCAAAGATGGACTAGATGTAATAGCACTTAGGTCCTACAATTGACAAAAAAAAGTAGGACACTCCAATGATGTCTGAGATGTCCGTTTATAGTACCAACATGATTATGACAATTGACCCTTCGCTAAGCCCCGCCCTCCTTAGTTACTGTTGCTACGCCTGTCAAGCTTTTGTGCCTGGCACGTCTATTACAGTATGTATGCACCGGTTTCAGACATTCCCAAAGAGATAATTAGTCATTTTTGGCGAACAGGTGAAAATCTGAGAGAGCAAGACAAAAGGGACTGCAGTATGCATTCGAGGGATATATCCACGACATGATATGCAAACGATTAGAGAATAATTTCATCAAAATTGAAGCTAAAGCCTAGATCGTTAGGTCCCAGCGCAAGCAGTAGCCAGCAGTATGCTGACCATTCAAATGGGAAACACACAAATTGAGGAACAGCTATGTGCATGCACAGCAGGGTGAGTGAAATTTGAAAATATTCTAATATTTATAAATCAAACATCTTATCCATAAGTATTGTGGAATAAACAAGACATTAGCCTGACCACTTTGCAATGATAACATTCTCCCGCTTTACATTTTAGTGCGCCAGGCTACAGCTCACACGTCGTGGGTCACATAAGTGACTACTGTTAGGAACTGATTAAGTTTGCATACCAACCTTTTCCTTGGAGATCTCCGGCAAGCCCCCTGGTTTACTTTTACTAGAACTAACACCGGGAGAATCGCGATCGGATTGGGGTACTAGTTTGGCCGTCGATTAACAAAATGCTGAAATATAATTTTAAGTAACGTTAAGTTATGTCAGTGAGCCTCCGTCTTGCCTTTAATCACACTGCTTGATCCACGAGCTGGACAATAACTTTATTCTAGAGCTGCTATAAAGTCAAAACACTTTACTTTTAATTTCCTATTATAAATGTAAAGCTGCTTTGGAACAATCTACATTTTTAAAAGCGCAAAGGGTTTTAGCAAAGGGTCAATTACAAGGATTATCTCAACAAAGCTAACTGTAATATAAAGTCCACAAAAATAAAATGTTTTCAACTCAGTTGAGACAGAAGTCCACTGACTGTTTGGGGGACATTGAAAAATGGGCTAAATGCAGTGGCAGGATGATTCTTTTATTCATAACATAAAATATAAATAACATTATAATAACAATAGAAGAAAATGTTTGTAGAAACAAATTCTCATTTTAAATACTAAAAAAAAAAAATTAAACAACTTACTGTTTGTTGCGATAAAGGACTTTGTACAAGATATATGCCAGATAATTAAGGTTTTGGAGGCAACGGCGCTGGTCGCCGAGAAAGATGTGATACATCATGAGATGCGGAAATATGTCTGGAGACATGACATGTTAGACATGATTTTGACCACTTCATTGAGTTTTGTTTTGTAGAAAGACTCTTTTTAAAAGATTTTCGTTTTGTATAAATTGTATCTTAATTTTGATCAATGTTTTATCAACCAATTACCTGTATTTAATAAATAATAAGAAAATATATAGCAGACAATGTAATAAGACGCCGGCATGATCACTTGCATTGCACGTGAACTGAAGGGCGCCAAAACTCAGTTTGTGCCTCACAGATTTCAGAAATATAGGCTATCTATTATAGAAAGCTTGAAATGTCTACTTTTAAACGAAAATATTCAAAACCAAAAGAAATAGGCAACTCTCTGATTATGAAATCCATATTAAAGGTGCATTTCTCTCTGGCGTTCATGGCGAATCCGCATCGTCAACTACATCTTTGCAGCGACACAGAAAACACCAGTGTATTAATAAATAATTAAATGTCTCCTTGCTATTTTAGACACATTCATAATCATTACTTTTACCGGTTATTTGTGGCAAGCTTTATGCATGCGGTCGTGCGCTTGAGTGCGGCTATATTACGTAAACGCTCATTATCCTGTGTAGGCTATATAGCCTAAAAAATTTTTTTTTTAAGTCGGAGGCAGCCCTATTCCACATATTTTCGAACCAGGCTCAGGGCATTCTGGGTAGGGCGAGCGACCCTGCGGAATGAACGAGCGGAGCGGAATATTCAGAAATGCGCTCTCCACTCACATGCTCTGATCGGAACAAACCCGTCTGCTGAATTTGCGCAGAAACATCAAAATAGACATAACCAGCTTTTTAAATTTTTTTAAACTTTGAGCTTATTGACGATTTTTTATAGTTCTTGACCAAATTAGAATATATTAAACTTTTTTTTTTTTTTTAAGAAAAGTTTTGTGTGGGCCTGTTGAAAAGTGGGTGGGCCTACTAACGCACCCATAACGCCGTGCCTGGTGTGTGTATAAGAAAGAAAGAGAAAATGTCAGTATTTCATTGAGACTTGAGCTTAAATAAACTGCTGTAGATCTTGTAGTAGTATTACACATTGTATGTTAAAAACAAGAAAGTGGCTGGTAAAAACATTGAGTGGCTGGTAGATTTTGAAATCCACCAGCCACAGTGGCCTGTGGACAAAAAAGTAAATTTCCATCCCTAATTCAAACGCACATAACTATAGAAACAATTCTTAATGCGCATGTGAACGCCATCAGCGTTTCTCACAGGATCGCGCTTAAAGTCTGTGTAGAGGGAATGGTGTCGTCTTAGCGGCCCCTGATATAATAACAAATGATCGTTGCGACGGAAGCGAATCAATCAAAACTAACTTTAGCTGGAAAATAACTTTATTAAAGAACCGCTATAAAGCCAAAACATTCTCTGTTACCTTAAATTATACGCTTATCTCTGTGAAGCTGCTTTGAAACAATCTACATTGTTAAAAGCGCTATATAAATGAAGATGACTTGACTTGACTATTATTTAAAGTTTTACGGTAATCAGATTACTTTTTGATCTAACAAGTAAAGAAACGCATTACAAGTAACATGCATTACGAAATCAGATTTTTTTTTATGTTACAAGTAAAGTAATGTATTACAAGGGTAACATTCATTACGTAATCAGATTACTTTTTGATCTAACAAGTAATGCATTACAAGTCAAATACATAATGTAATCACATAACTTTTGATGTCAATGAAAATTACATTTTAATAATACAAATACATTTATTTACAGTCAAAAAAGTCACTGCAGATTAAGTATTTTCAAAAACAATATTCACAGTATAAGTGTGAATTGTAGCTGAAATATAGCAATTGATGCATGACGTCCACTATAGTGCACAGATGATTAATCAGATTTTTCTCCCAATATAAAATCAAAACTTGGAAAATGTAACTGTGATAGGACTCATTAGATATTGCAATATTTTTTTTTTACCTACAAGAGTCTCCTAGGATAGAAGGAATTGGGTGGATTTGAAGGTGTTTTTGGTGCAAATCAACTGAGCGCATGTGACCGTGGAATTTGTAGTTGTAGAGGATCCTTTTCCTATTTAGCACCAAAACTCTGGAACAGTCTTCCTACCATTGTCCGGGAAGCAGACACACTCTGCTAGTTCAAAGCTAGACTAAAAACACATCTCTTTGACCTAGCATTCACATAATACATTATAGACTTCTATAATTTAATGTTAGGCTGCATAGATTAGGTCAGCCAGAACCGGGAACACTTCCCATAACTCCTGATGTACTCGTTACATCATGAGAAGAATGGCATCTACGCTAATTTTAGTGTCTGTGTTTATCCCGAGGTTTTCCTGCAGCCTGCCGGATCCAGGCCGTATCCAGATCTGATGAAGGACCTTCGCCTGGACCGATGACAACGCAGTGCTGAAGTGCCAACTAGTCTCTCCCTATGGAGGATCCCTCTACCACTCTACAGATAAAGCGTTGTCTGGAAATTCGTTTCGCGTTCCTACCCCAAAGCAACAAAATAAAATTCTTTATCAAAATTTATAAGGAAAGACAAGTACTTTGTTTAGGCTTGGCTTGTAGGGAATTCCAAACCTGCGTATTTTCAAATGCACATAACTATAGAACCCATTCTAAATGCGCATGTGAACGCCATCAGCGTTTCTCACAGGTTCGTGTTTAAAGTCTGTGTAGAGAGAATGGTGTCGTCTTAGCGGCCCCTAATTTAATAACAAATGATCGTTGCGACGGAAGCAAATCAATTAAAACTAACTTTAGATGGAAAATAACTTAACTCTGCTATAAAGCCAAAACAATCTCTGTTACCTTAAATTATACGCTTATCTCTGTGAAGCTGCTTTGAAACAATCTACGTTGTTTAAAGCGCTATATAAATGAAGATGACTTGACTTGACTTGATAGCCACACATGTGTATCAGTAAATTTGAAGTCACAGAGAAAAATGTTTTAAGAGTTGCAAACTTAAAGATTTTTTTCTCTCCTACAAACACAACACAACAGTTCTTCATTGCAGGTGCACAAATCCAAATAACAAATGAAGACACTCATACACTCACATTTTTGCTACAGTTGCTGCAGTGAATATGGTGCAAAACACATTCACACACCCGCACCAAAAAATGTCACAGACAAATCAGTATGTGAATTCATCCAATGAGAGTTGCACATTTGTAGAATATTTTCTCATAAAAGTTTTTTTCTTGGATATTTTTCTAGCACAGCACATAACTACAACTTCTTGAATCTGCTGCAACGAGTCTCACACACTGTTTTTCACTTTCAAGTGACAAGTTTCACGCACTCTCCCTTTTGCACCATTTGTCTATGTGAAATGTGGAGCAAAGGTGAGTTGTGCATCAATGAACTTGTATTTTTAGGCGTGAATGAGACCCAGCGTGTTCATGTTAAGATGTTGAATACCCTGCTGAAAAAGCATGACGAGTCGGTGGTAGAGGTTCCTCAAGGAGTGGACTGACCTCTGAGTCTGAAATATAGTTTGAAAATCGATTAGTATTTGTACATAGGCTACGAAGTACCACTTGATGATATAAAAATATGTATTGCAAGGAATCTTCTTTCTGAGATTCATCCCATCTATGGTTGGAGAGTCAGTAACAAAAATAAAATATATAACTAAATATTAATAATTAAAAACCTTTGGAGAGAAGACCCAGTACAATTCAACCTCCCGTCCCAGAGTCAACACAGACACCAGTTCAAAATAATATTATTTTAATTTGAAAGATAAGGAATGATACATACCATAAAGATAAAAGAAACAACAATGTTGAAGGGAATTAATGAACATTGGGACTTAAACTTCAGGAGAGAGCTAGGCCAAAGTAACACACAAAATTGAACTAATCCAAGATTATTTATAAACAAGATAATCCAAAAAGGAAATACATTAAACTCTCCTTTCTCCCTGTCTACCATAAGCAGGAAAAATACAAAAAAAAAAAGGCACCCTGCGCCTACATTTCCTTACTTCAAAAGAAACCGAAAATACTTAGACTTACTTAATATAAAACAGGAAAATAATCAATCTACTTCAGTTCGTTCACTTTCTGCTTAAAAGACCTAACTGAATTTTCACATATGTGCCTTTAACAGTAATGCTATATTGGGGATACTGGTGTCTGGTTAATGTTGTTGCCAGTCCAGATATCTAAAAAGTATAATAATCATTTACTAGATAAATATTATGTATTTTGTTGTTTTCTGAAGAGATATATCAAATTACAATCTCCCTTTGCCAATTGGGGATAGTGGTGTCTGTGACACAAAGCTTTAAGGCCAGGCAGGGTGTGCAGATCTAGACAAAAAGTGAAAGAATACACATTTGCATCTTGACTCTAAAATTTTTCTTTTATTTTACTTTTTGTAAAATATTTTTGTGCTGCAGATTAAGTTATATGACATGTTGATTACATTTATATGTAGTAAAATAACCATTTTTTTTTTGTTGTTGTTCATACAGAAAGTTCCACAGCAGGATTTACTTCTTCTGCCCTCACTGCAAGAAGGCGCCCTATCTCTTCCTGGGCATCTGAGGACGCTGTGCATGCGTGAATGCTCTGACGAGGAAATAAAAGCTACTGTTGTCCAAGCCAAGAAAGAAATGTCTGAATTCACCCACAACGGGCGGTTCTGGGAATACCAGAAGATTCAGGACGCTTTGGGAGCTGATCCTCTTGCCAGGTGTGTAGCTTACCTTTATGCCTCACTGCTTTGTCATTTCCTGTTGCAGTACAATACTCAATATTCCATCAAATGTGTGTGTATTCACTGTTTTTCTTTTCTTAGGTTGTTAGAGGAAATGGATAAAATGGGCTTGGTGGTGAGGAACATAAGAGATGGTGAGAGCAACCTACATGTGGAGCCAGATATCGAGCCAGCATCTGAAGAGAGCTCTGGCGAGTACTATCAGAGGTAAAGTTTCAAATCATCATTCACAGAGAGCATATGCAGAGATTGGACATGATTTCTCCTCAACATATACACAATAATTTGACCACCTGGTTTATTTCATTTCAGCACTGGGGGACCGAGGTGGACCACTGAAGTCCGGCTGGAGATGGCCAAAAAGGGCCTCTACAATAAAAACTCAATTAAACACCCTCTTCTTCAGGGTTTTTTTCATTATTTGCGCCTGGACTTGGGCAACAGGAGGAGCAAACAAGAGGTAAGTGAAAAGAAAAGATACCTTTAAATGTCACGCACACACACAGAAAAATTAATTAATTAATTTGAAGAAAAAATAGGTTACACTTTATTTTAAGGTGCCATTGTTACAGTGTAATTATATATTTAAGTGCTGTGTAATATTAAGTAACTACATGTACTTACTATAGGATTAGGGTAGGATTAGGATTTGGTTGAGGTTTATTTGCATTTAATTATGCATCATTTACTGTTATTACTATGGTACTAAGCACATGTAACATATGTAACAAAGACACTGTTAAATAAAGTGTTACCAAAATGTATTTTGGTTCTTATCCATAAACTGTGTGTTGTGGTCACATGTTAACCTGTTTTACATTCAACTCTGCAGATTTTAATGTGTAATGTTATAATTACAGGTGGAATCAGTCTCCAGGTTCATGCACTACATGGACCCCAATGAGTCGAGCCTGACTTTCGTTCGGGAGGTGGAGAAAGTACGAGAGTACTTAAATGTACTGACAGAAACGAAACTCTCAAAGCAGACAGTGCTCAATTACTGGAAAAGTCTCAAGAGGTCAGTACTGTGTAACGTAACAAACACATCATGTATCATCATTTTCTGTTAAAACGGTGACGTGTTAGCGGGCCCTAAGTTAATAACTAATGAAGTGAATCAATAAAAACTAACTTTCGCTGGACAACAACTTTATTCTAGTTGCTATAAATCGAAAACAATCTCTGTTACTTTAATTTCCTATTATCAATGTAAAGCCGCTTTGGTACAATCTACATTGTTAAAAGCGCTATATAAATGAAGATGACGTGACTTGATTTCGTGTGATGTATATCGGTACCTTAACCGTATCCTGTTTATGCACCCCTGCAGACCATGTGTAACCCTAACCCTCAACACGAACAACACGCGGTGTCAGTGATAGTTTGTTATCTGTCCTCTAGAGGCCGCTCTCGCTCTGTATAATGACAGCGCACTCTTCTCAGCCGCTCCAGCAATGGACACAACCCGGAAAAACTATCGGTGTGGATTTTTGCCAAATATTATAGTTCCGCAAAACTGACAAATCGGTCGACCTCTAATTTAGACAACGGACATTTTTCACCAATTTCTTCAACATAAACATGTACGTTGTTTGTCGATTTCAAATGTTCTTACGTCACAGGAAAAGCACGCTGTGATTGGTGGTCGATCTACAGTGGTCCCCAATCAGCTTCTCATCTCTTATACACACATTTTGCACAACAGTTCACACAGTTCAGACAAATGCAAATCTTTCCCTTCCTTTTGTAATCGAGACCCTATATTTAGTGGATTTCTGCTGCTGACCACTCAAGCCAGAAGCCAGTGTTCAGCCAAAATAATGTAGGCTATTTCATCTTTTGTTTCTTATGGCTGACCTGACCAGACTCACACTAAAGTTCAGCCCAATGCTATTTCACACAAGGGTGTTAAAACATGATGCCAGGAGCAAACCAGAAGTGCCTCAACACGTCACATTACAAGAACGTTTTATAAAAAACATTGTCATCTCAGGCCTAAATGATATCCTCACAACATTTTACGCACGTTGATTTGATAATGTTCCTCCTCTGTTATTATGGAACTTTGTGTTAATGTTTTATTGAGAACATTGAATAATCTGTAATCTCAACAACATTCCCAAAACATCCTCAGAATGTTAGTTAAAACATTATATCTTAGTTTACATTTAACCTTATAGGAACATTATTTGAAATGAGAAAACATCTTAAAACATTCTTTGAATGATTCTGATTCATTTGTAGGGAATGTTAGCCAAATTCTGAGAAGGTTCCCTGCTAGCTGGCATGTCCATGGCGAGAGGTTCACCGAGCTGGTGAGCAAGGAAGAAGCCAATCGGTAGTTTAAAAGAAGTGCATTTTTAACTATCCCACTGGCTGCTTTAAAACACCTCTCAAAGTGACATAAAAACCTGTTCTTAAAGTTATTTTTATTTATTTATTTATTAGATCATATTTCTTGTTAAATTGAAGAGATGTTTGTACAATCAAGACAAATCACCTTTAATATGACTGAAAAAAGCAAAACATTCACAGTGGTGCAGTGGAGGGGGAATGCAGATTGAAGAAATTATTAAAAATGTCATATTGGTCGAAAAAAAGGAAGATGCACCGAAGTTATCTGCCATTTCGTTGTTAAAGTTTGATTGGGTATTGAGAACATTATCTGCCTGCAAAAAAGAGAAAAGACCAATATAAGGCAGTTAGCTGATGTTCCATGTGCAGGATACCTTATTATATAGTATTGTGGTTATTTCAGATTTTAAATTTACCTGTACTGATATGGGTTTCCCGTAGCGAACAAATGTGGCTAGGTGCTCACAGTTGTTGTTGAGTACTCCGTATTTTCCGTGGCCATCACGCAAAATCTGTTGAACAGCTGCTTTCATCTTCTCTACAGGTTGTGGTTTTAATCCCGTAATCTTATCCAATTGGATTGCTGACTTTGCCACCTGTCACGAACTGCTCTGAGACTCGAAGGTGAGATCCAAATGCAGCTTTTATTATGGGCGTAATCCAAAGTACAGACAATGGGTCAAAACACAGGTAGGCAGTCCAAACAAACAAACAAACAAAACAGGCAGGGGTCAGAGGCAAGAGAGTAATCCAGGGAACAGGCAAGAAATCCAAAAACCAAGAGACAGGAAACCAGGGAAAATGCTCTGAGATGCAGTGTTACACAAACATGATAGTCTGGTGTGGAGTGCCCTCTGGTGGCTCTCAAGGGCATTCCAGCTGGTGACCATTACACCACCAGGCTGGAGCAGACCTTGCTTCACAGTGGCTCCTGCTTTACTGTGAGGTCCACTTTCACCTAAAGGAAATATTTAACCGTCAAAGCCAAACTGTTTCCCCCATACCTAGCTTGATCCAGTAAAAACCCAACTGGGTAATTGTATGTAAAAATATTAATGTGATATAACTAACAATTAAAATTCATGAGTTTACTGCATTTTGAATTATGGGTGGCACTTCCGGTTTGGGGAACTTTCATTCAAAAAGACTGAAACAAATCATTTAAAATCATACGGTTGCCCTACAAATAAAGCTTATCCGTCAGTTTGACTCAATGAGCTATCAGTTTTCTTTCATGTTTTATTAAAGAATAACATGAGAATAACGTTACACTTGGTATTTTAACGTGACTAGTTATAACAAGAATGTCTATGGCAAGAGCTCTTTCAGTCACTGCTTTCTTTTCCTCATGATTATTTTCTTTTTTCCCTTTGAATTTCACTGTAATAGTATGAAAAAGGACAATATGCTGCACATTTGTGGTCTGTTCTCCCGATTTAATTTACGATATATGCCATTATAATTCACTGGAATGCACGAAGAATCTCTCTTTTTTTTCTCCCCAAATCCTCACGTCTCTTTCCGGGTTTGTTTTCACAGGTAAATACAATTTATTATCTGTCAAAATGACTCAAATCACTTTGAAATAGTATCACGCAATGCTGAAGTAAATATATATATTTTTTTATTAAGGCAACGTATGTTACATAATACAGATTACCACAATGATATTTAACCGTCCGATTTTGCTGTGGAAAGATTTGCGCTTTTGGGGTTATTCGTGGTCTGTCGAAAGTACCTTGTTGATGCTTTTACACTTTTAAATGTCCTTTTAATGTTCAATGGTTGAAGGGTGAGTAGAATAATGTAATTTCATTGTACAAAGTTTAAAAATATATATTATTGCGTCCATAGAGCTAGTCTTTCACTGATTGTTTACAGCTTAACGGAAGTTACACCCATAATTCGTGCAAAGCATCATGGGGCGTAGGAATAATGTGGATAGAGGCTGAAAATAAGATAAATGACCCTTTTTCCCTCATTCCGGGTCTGTCAAATATCGACTATAACTGTGGTAACAGTAGCTGAAACATAGACATTAACAAAAGTGCAGAATGAGTGTATCAGTGTTCTTGTAAAGTTTTTTAAAAGTATTCAAGAAGCACTTTTAGTAAGACAGAAGCTAGTCAGAGATAGGAAACCATGATTTGAAGTTTCTACAGAGAATCACTGTACCTGTAAACTCGACCACCATATCTTGTCCCTTTTCATTCTTCCCAGTGTACACCGCCCAGTGTGTGTACACACCACGAGAGTATGAAATGAGGTCTCCAAATTTCATGGCCAAGAAAAAAAAAAACTTTTGGCAAATATACAGTACTGAACGAAATCCTATCAACTTGTACTTCCATGTAGGATGAACACATAATAGCAGGTTTATTCCAAACTGAAAATAAAGTCTAAGGCCGGCTACACACTGGCTGCGTGGCGTGAGCGTTTTGCGTGGCGTGAACAGTTTCTGTTGCGTGGCGTTTTCTATGTCTTTGCACACCAGAAACATGTCTGACGCGGCGCTGCTGCTTCTAGGTGACGTACAGGGAGGGCTATCTCGGGAGAGTTGTGGAAGGCCTATAGAGGGTTTTCAATCCGGAAGTCGGCCATATTGGAGGCACTGAAACAATGCCACTGAACTGAATGGACTCGCAAATTTGGCTTATTATTGCTGCTGAAAAATGGTTGTGTTTTGGTCTGTACTAATCGATCGCACCGAGAAAAAACATTTGGAGTTCTACAGACTTGAAGAGTGCAAAAAACTGATGAAAGAAGGCGTTTGTGGTTGAGAGAGGCACAGCACATAAATATATAGCCTACTGATACAGCAAAGACAACGTCGGCAGTATTGACGGCAAAAAAAGCTACAGAATATTTTGTATTTTGCAATATTTGAAAATTTATAATTATTATTATATTTTTTTTTAATTACTTTTATATCTGCATTTATGTCAATCATCCTGTCACTGTAAGCTGGCCTGTCAATCATCCTGTCACTGTAAGCTGGCCTGTCAATCATCCTGTCACTGTAAGCTGGCCTGTCAATCATCCTGTCACTGTAAACTGGCCTGTCAATCATCCTGTCACTGTCAACTGGCCTGTCATTCATCCTGTCACTGTAAGCTGGCCTGTCAATCATCCTGTCACTGTAAGCTGGCCTGTCATTCATCCTGTCACTGTAAACTGGCCTGTCAATCATCCTGTCACTGTCAACTGGCCTGTCATTCATCCTGTCACTGTAAGCTGGCCTGTCAATCATCCTGTCACTGTAAGCTGGCCTGTCATTCATCCTGTCACTGTAAACTGGCAATCATCCTGTCACTGTAAACTGGCCTGTCAATCATCCTGTCACTGTCAACTGGCCTGTCATTCATCCTGTCACTGTAAACTGGCCTGTCAATCATCCTGTCACTGTCAACTGGCCTGTCATTCATCCTGTCACTGTAAACTGGCCTGTCATTCATCCTGTCACTGTAAGCTGGCCTGTCAATCATCCTGTCACTGTAAACTGGCCTGTCAATCATCCTGTCACCGTAAACTGACCTGTCATTCATCCTGTCACCGTAAACTGACCTGTCAATCATCCTGTCACCGTAAACTGACCTGTCAATCATCCTGTCACCGTAAACTGACCTGTCAATCATCCTGTCACCGTAAACTGACCTGTCAATCATCCTGTCACCGTAAACTGGCCTGTCAATCATCCTGTCACTGTAAACTGGCAATCATCCTGTCACTGTAAACTGGCCTGTCAATCATCCTGTCACTGTCAACTGACCTGTCATTCATCCTGTCACTGTAAACTGACCTGTCATTCATCCTGTCACTGTAAGCTGGCCTGTCAATCATCCTGTCACTGTCAACTGTCAATCATCCTGTCACTGTAAACTGACCTGTCATTCATCCTGTCACTGTCAACTGTCAATCATCCTGTCACTGTAAACTGGCCTGTCAATCATCCTGTCACTGTCAACTGTCAATCATCCTGTCACTGTAAACTGACCTGTCATTCATCCTGTCACTGTAAACTGACCTGTCATTCATCCTGTCACTGTAAGCTGGCCTGTCAATCATCCTGTCACTGTAAACTGACCTGTCATTCATCCTGTCACTGTAAACTGACCTGTCATTCATCCTGTCATTGTAAGCTGGCCTGTCAATCATCCTGTCACCGTAAACTGACCTGTCATTCATCCTGTCACTGTAAACTGACCTGTCATTCATCCTGTCATTGTAAGCTGGCCTGTCAATCATCCTGTCACTGTAAACTGGCCTGTCAATCATCCTGTCACTGTAAACTGGCCTGTCAATCATCCTGTCACTGTAAGCTGGCCTGTCAATCATCCTGTCACTGTAAGCTGGCCTGTCAATCATCCTGTCACTGTAAACTGGCCTGTCAATCATCCTGTCACTGTAAACTGACCTGTCAATCATCCTGTCACCGTAAACTGACCTGTCAATCATCCTGTCACCGTAAACTGACCTGTCATTCATCCTGTCACCGTAAACTGGCCTGTCAATCATCCTGTCACCGTAAGCTGGCCTGTCAATCATCCTGTCACCGTAAACTGGCCTGTCAATCATCCTGTCACCGTAAACTGACCTGTCAATCATCCTGTCACCGTAAACTGACCTGTCATTCATCCTGTCACCGTAAACTGGCCTGTCAATCATCCTGTCACCGTAAGCTGGCCTGTCAATCATCCTGTCACCGTAAACTGGCCTGTCAATCATCCTGTCACTGTAAACTGACCTGTCAATCATCCTGTCACCGTAAACTGACCTGTCAATCATCCTGTCACCGTAAACTGACCTGTCAATCATCCTGTCACCGTAAACTGGCCTGTCAATCATCCTGTCACCGTAAGCTGGCCTGTCAATCATCCTGTCACCGTAAACTGGCCTGTCAATCATCCTGTCACTGTAAACTGACCTGTCAATCATCCTGTCACCGTAAACTGACCTGTCAATCATCCTGTCACCGTAAACTGACCTGTCATTCATCCTGTCACCGTAAACTGGCCTGTCAATCATCCTGTCACCGTAAGCTGGCCTGTCAATCATCCTGTCACCGTAAACTGGCCTGTCAATCATCCTGTCACTGTAAACTGACCTGTCAATCATCCTGTCACCGTAAACTGACCTGTCAATCATCCTGTCAATCATCCTGTCACCGTAAACTGACCTGTCAATCATCCTGTCACCGTAAACTGGCCTGTCAATCATCCTGTCACCGTAAACTGGCCTGTCATTCATCCTGTCACTGTAAACTGGCCTGTCAATCATCCTGTCACTGTAAACTGACCTGTCAATCATCCTGTCACTGTAAACTGGCCTGTCAATCATCCTGTCACTGTAAACTGGCCTGTCATTCATCCTGTCACTGTAAACTGGCCTGTCAATCATCCTGTCACTGTAAACTGGCCTGTCAATCATCCTGTCACTGTAAACTGGCCTGTCATTCATCCTGTCACTGTAAACTGGCCTGTCATTCATCCTGTCACTGTAAACTGGCCTGTCATTCATCCTGTATGATCTGTATGATCTACCCTGAACATAGATTTGAGGGGGAGGGGAATGCAGAGATGAACGAGGATATAAGTTTGGGCAAGGCGGTGTCCTGTACTCTTTCTTTGAGGTCTTCTCTCCAGGGGTGTGTTTTATTGTTTTATTGCAGGGGGTTTTGAGCTCAGCTTTTGTCTTAGCAGGACAATCAAGTCTTACCCTTTGTACAGTATTAATTTCCAGGTATAACCGCGTAAATGTGCCTTTGGCTCTCATTCATTTTGTCAACTATATTCTAAATAAACTATATATATATATTTATTCTGTCCTCACATTCTTCCTTTAGTTCCCTCTCAGTGACATATCTGAATGAAAGGCTCATTATGCAGCTCATTATGAAATAATGTTAGTTTCATCAGAATTTCATCAGTTAGTTGATTATTAGGCTACTCTTGACAGAGCTGGTTTGGTTTCTGAGAGACGCAACGGATAGGATATGGCTATAGCCTAATAAGCCTATATATAAATAATAAATATTATTAATAATCTATTAATCAATGATCTGTCTAATTATGTTATAAGAATATAATAATTACATGTATATCAAGCTCTGATAATTTATGGAATGTTTATATTAATAGAAACTAATACATTATCCAAATAAAAAACAAAACAAAAAGCCTAATATGCCTATACATACCCCTTTAGCACCACAGTCCACCCTGAACAAGTGAAAATGCTTTTCGGCAAACTGTGCAGAAAACCCCTTTTTTTTCTTTAGAGCTTCTTTTGTTTGACGTGTGGGCTTGAGCTCGACATGGCTATAAAGAGAGCGGGGTTACAGCGCATGATCTCGAGACTCCGCTAAAATGCAATCATGCGGAAATGAGCTTCGCTTCAACTTTATTGTGAAACTTCTTTATATTTGTTATTAGTATTCTCCACACTGCAAAATGTGGGCCTATGCAAAATATGTGACAAATTGCATCCCGTATATAGATTTGATACGGGACACATAATTTCACCTGTAAATACAGGACGATCCTGTATTTTATGGGACGGGTGGCAACCCTGCATCTTTTTCACTGTTAATAATTTACTTGTGTAATATAGCAAATTCTGTTTGTAGGCATATTTAACTAGATTTGCACAAAAACACAAACGGGTTGGACACATCAATGTTTAATTTATTCATTTTTATTTATTACCATCACTGAAACTGAGGACAATCACATGGGTATCAGATTAAGATGCAGGCAAGTGAAATATCTTTGCATGTGAATTGATGCATATAAATGTGAATGGTCTTTTTTAGCATCTTTCGTGTACAAGTTTACATAGATTAATGCATGTTCTGAACACGTAATGGATCTGGATGAAATCCCTGTTAGGGCTGCACATCGCCCAGCTGTATGTCTCCCCAAATTCCCCAAACATCTATCGCCTCCAGTTTAGTGAAGCGATGCTTGTAAGTGTGAGTTTCTTCACCATTGACAAACACCTTGTAATGATCACGATGGCAGAAAATGGTCACCTGAAAAGCACAATGAGAAAGATTTCATGAACTTTAAAAACAGATTTCCCCATCCTCTACTGTACAGTCTTTGTCCAGCATATTTACAGTCTTATCGACACTGTTCATTTGAACAGAAAGTGAAAAACAGGCAATAATAAATGTGCATGTTTACCAGAACCTGTTCCCCTCTTCTAAATGGCGTGGGTCCAGATCGTTCCTCCTTGCCCCATTTCCCATTCTCATAAGTGTTGCGGACAACCACATTCTCATCAAATAAAATCTTGTAGTGAAATGCAATTCCAAGATTGTGATGCAGGTTAATGTCAATTCTGTTGGAGAAATAAAAGCAAAGGGAACTGTAAGAGCCTCCTGTAAGTCCCCCATGTGTTCTGTGTTTATGGTATCATTCATGATATTCACTGCACTGGGAGTGTAGGTGGTGGGCGTGTCCACCGGGGTTTGGGCGGGAGTGATAGTGGTCTGTTTGTTTGCTTCACCTGTTCACCTGAGTTCAGGGGCTTTGACAGAGAGAGGGAGTGAGCCTGGGAGCGAGCACTTTCTGCTGACCGCACTTTCGCACTCACACAGCACTTTTATGACCTGGTGACTGCAGTACCAGTGGTATCTTTACGTGTTGAAGTGTAATAAATGACTGAACTGAGTTCCTGTGCGTCGCAGTGTTTCCAGTCTCTCAGTGTTTAGTCCCTCGCGGCCGCAGAGTTTCTTTTGCCTTGTCTACAGCCGCTAATAGGATTATACTTTTAAAAAACATCTCAGGGATTCAAGGATCAGGTAGATGTGTCATTATGATGTTCCAATAGTGTTAGTTTAAAGCACGGCACATGGTCAAAAATCTGAGTGTGATATTGCAGTATATTCCACGTTAATAATTGCAGGACTTTCACAGTAATTCCACAGCAGGACTTCTCTGGCATCTAACTGCGCTCTATGAAGCACTATGAAGGTACCCAGCATGCAGTGTGGCATGAAAAGATTATGCTGTGGAGTTTCTTAATTCTTGTTGGTTTTATCTGTGCTGCTGAACTTATTTTTGGATCACTTTTAGCAGTTTGTGTTTATTTTGTAATGTTCAGAATCAATCTTTATTATTATTATTATTATTATTAATAATAATAGTGTCACCATTGTTGTGTTTTATATTTCTGTGCATCATTAGGTGATGGAAAAAAAATCTTGTGTTGCAAGATGATGTCATATCTTTCAAAGATAAACTCTCAGCAGCTGCTTTGCTATTGTGAAATATCCATCTACAAACAACTACGAATTTAAAATAATATATTGGTAAATATTTATGCTGAAATAACTCTAATATTACTATTTAACAAAGCTTAACTTAAAACCAGCCAATTAGCTTCTTATATTCTAGCTTATGGAGTGAAAACCATCCACAAATGCACACGACAGATCCACACACACACAGCAGTCCACAAATGCACACGACAGATCCACACACACACAGCAGTCCACAAATGCACACGACAGATCCACACACACACACACACACACACACACACACACACACACACAGCAGTCCACAAATGCACACGACAGATCCACACACACACAGCAGTCCACAAATGCACACGACAGATCCACACACACACAGCAGTCCACAAATGCACACGACAGATCCACACACACACACACACACACACAGCAGTCCACAAATGCACACGACAGATCCACACACACACAGCAGTCCACAAATGCACACGACGAGTGCAGCAGAGTTATTAATGGAAGAATAAACATTGTCAAACCTTTTCGCTTGAGTATCGATGATTCCTTGGATGATGATGGCTTTGCCAGGCTTAAGTCCGCCACGGATGAAGCTCTTATACGGGACCTGATTGTGGGTCAAAGTAATTCAAGATCATTTGTATAATACAGCAAATGTTTACAGCATGCTAACATGTTAATTAGGTCAAATCCATTTTGAACAATCCATTAAAAAATCTTTCTATTTAAGATACTTAAAAAATATGATGTCCAAATCATATCAATCATCCTTTCAATATAATTGGTGACTTACTGGGTTGAAAAACAGCGGTTGCAGAGCCATTTCGACAGATGTTGTTCTCCTGCAAATCCTAAAGTTTGTACTGTATTCAAGGCTGACACCACTTACAGAAGTTATCATCCAGGGCTGGACCGAGATATTTATAGGGTGGCGACTCCACCCTCAAACATACAGTATGTGTAGGTGTTTACTTGGAACTCGATTAGCTAATAACAGTTCTACCATATCCAACACAAGTGGAATTATGCAGTTTTATTTTGAACATTGATTCTTGAACCGAGAGATATATTTTAGGAAATACAGCAGAAAGAAAAGAATGTTGTGGTCATGTAAAATACAGAATAATACTATCAACTCTGGAAAAGAATTCCACAGTTTTTGGCATGAAGCCTGTATTTATACAACACACAGATCATTCACACTTTATAATGGCTGTTTGAAATCTGAAGGTCAAACATCCATGATCTTCTTTGTATCAGATAATATTATATCTGTGTCATGTTCTACAGATAGGGGTGAAAAACATTAAATGATTATGGTTATCATTCTAAAGCCTGGGTTTGAAGTTTCTCGGCTGCTGCAAAATTTACTGTATGTTGCGGTGAATGACACAAATACCAGTCCAATTAATGAGCAAACGATTCTTAAGAGATGATGCTTTTAACATGTTGTTTTAAGAAATGGTTTCAATGCTCATTTTCACAATACCAGCTTTGTTTTCTCACCCTCTCTTCTCTACTAGTTAATGAGAAGCTTTTCCAACAAAATGCACATTTATTAACATATTTTACTCCAAACTCACTTCATAACATCACTGTTCTGATCTGATGTGGCTTCTGATCATAGAATGAGACCGGAAATATATTATTATATAGTATTCTAACTGTAATACATGCTGTTGATTAGCATTGCATTATAAATATACTTTATTCTTATGGAAATACCTGAGATAGATTGAAGAGCACAGATAAAATATATTGTGGACGTTGTGTGTTTATTGTGTTCATGTTTGATTCATGTTAATAATTAATATTCCATGTTAATAATTGCATGACTTTCACAGTAATTCCATGTTTGATCAGTTAAAGCGTTTCTGTCTTATTCATCTACAGCGATAGCCTGATGACCTTGTCCATATTAGTGATTGTCTGGAATGTCATAAGTTACACTACTTCTGTGAGGCATATTTGGAGTTTCTGAGTGAGGGCGCCTGTATGAAAGAAACGTACATTACAGGTCAAAATAAACCTCTTTGTCACAGTTCTAGCTTTGTCATATATATCTTTCGGTAACACTTTACTTGAAGGGGTGTGCATAAGACTGACATGACACCGTCATAATCATGACATGACACATGTCATAAATATGAAGGAGGTCTTATGCATGTTTATGACAACTGTCATTAAGTGTCATTCGCTCAATTATGACATTTTTAATGCAAATATGACATTGTTTGAGATGTCTTTGTTATGACAACTTGACATTACTAAGACAACACAACCTGTCATAAATATGTCATAAACATGACATAGCAGATTAATTATCAAACTGAAGAAACCACTTAGGCTTTAGGGGTTAACATTTCATTAAACTGTCATGTGGTTGGTTTTGACATTGGCTGTCATGAAGCCATTATAACATTTTAATGACAAATTAAATTTGTACCACTGTACTTGAGGTCAAGAAAAACATTCATGACACAGTTATAATGGCCTCATGACAGCCAATGTCAAAACCAACCACCTGACAGCTTAATGAAATGCTAACCCATAAAGCTAAGTGGTTTCTGAAGTTTGATAATTCATCTGCTATGTCATGTTTATGACAATTTATGTTGTCTTGGTAATGTTAAGTTGTCATGACAAAGACACTGACAGGTTATGATGTACTGGTTTATGTCAAGTTGTCATAACAAAGACATCTCAAACAATGTCATATTTGCATTAAAAATGTCATAATTGAGCGAATGACACTTAATGACAGTTGTCATAAACATGCATAAGACCTCCTTCATATTTATGACATCTGCCATGTCATGATTATGAAGGTGTCATGTCAGTCTTATGCACACCCCTTCAAGTAAAGTGTTACCTATCTTTCCATAAAATTATACAATTTTACACCCTTATAATGTTGTGACAGTTTTTCCCCACGGTATTAAAAGTGGCTAACACTTTATAATAACGTTCAGTTGTAAGTCATTTATGTGAGGGATAATGTATAGAGAGGCGGTCGTTATAGCGAATAACAACCCCTTCAGGCTGAACAGGACCCCGAGGGGTTGTTATTCGCTATAACGACCGCCTCTCTATACATTATCCCGCTTATTACATGGCTACCTACAAAATAAATAAATAATTTGACACAAATTATTGATTTAAAAAGGAGTTTATTGATTTAAAAAGGAGTTCATTGATTTAAAAACGATTGTATTGCTTCCGCCAAAGAAAATAGTCTGTTCCACGTCCATAGCAACGGTGTGTTATACTTCGCAGCAGTCTGTTATCAAGAAATAATACACCGCTTTCTACATTGGAATTCAGCCAAGCCATGTAATAAAAGTGGTTAGTTAATGATAAACTAATCATTTACAGAACATTCATAAATGAGTAGCAAGTGATATACTAACATTTTATGTATGTTTTGTAAATTCCATTGCAAGTCATTTACTAGTGATTAGTAAATGATTAACTAATTATTTACGAAACATGACTATATGTTCACAAATGATTAATAAGTGACATGTTCATTATTGTATGTGTGTTTTGTAGATTCAGTTATAAGTCATTTACAATTGATTAGTAAATGATTAACTAATCATTTACAAAACATGATTATTCATTTCATAAATGTTTAATACATATTTTTTATTATTTTTTTATTAATATTATTATATATTATTTTTAGTTTTTTTTTTGTATGTATGCAGCAATTAGAGGGTGCAGAAAGTGTTGTAAATGATTTATATCCCCTAATCTAAAGTGTAAACTATTCATCACTTGTAAATGTGTTAGACAGCTGTCTTCTCTGAAACACATGCAGTCTTTAACCACTGTGCACCTGTTGTGAGCAAAACATACAAAAAAACATCACATCATTTATTAAACATTTATGAAACGCATAGTCATGTTTTGTAAATGATTAGTTAATCATTAACTAATCAATTGTACATGACTTGTAACACAATTTACAAAACATACATAAAATGTTAGTATATCACTTGCTAATCATTTATGAATGTTCTGTAAACGATTAGTTCATCATTAACTAACCACTTATAAATGACTTACAACTGAACATTATTATAAAGTGTTACCAAAAAAAAATAAACAAGAGAATTTAAAAATTTTTGCACCATTCCTTTAATAAACAGTATTTCAAGTTATTTTCCAAAACAAAAAATACAATGTGACAATGTGAAGGTTTTAAAATATTCAAATGTTATTTATTGGAACAATTTCTAGCCGACGAAATCTTTAACTCTGCTACATTTATTTATGCGTGTTTAAGAAACAATTCAAGACAAATGGCATCTCCCTCTTAGACACATAATAGGCAAGATTATATATAATTATTATCAAATATTTTTGTAAAAAGTGAGTTTACTTTTGACAGGTTCGTTTTCATAACAGCCGTTGCACACAGAGATCCTATAGCAGTTGATGTGAATGTGATCAGGTAGGGTCTTTACACCTGGGTGCCATTAAAGACAATACTAACGAACTGACATGTTTTATAGCTCCTTCATAAGATGAAGGTTTTATTTAAATATACAAACTCAGCTTTTGTGCTTTTTGTTCATATTATACAATATTCTATATAATTATTTGAAATATTTTTGTAAGTTGTGAGTTTACACTACAACACGTATAACAGAGGTTATTTGTTTTTATCAGAGCCGTTGCTCAAAGAGATCCTAGCGGTTGATGTGAATGTGATCAGCTAGTCTGGTGCTTGTGTCTCTACGCCGGGGTGTTTTTCAGAGGAACATTTTCTAGCTGACTTAAATCTCCAACTCAGAAACAGCGTGACGGCTTACTTTGGAAACCAGTTCAGGAAAATGGCAACTCCCCCTTAATATTAGGTAACATTATATTTTATACAATATTATAAGTATTTGAAATAGTTTTATAAACTGTGAGTTTTAACTAGAACACATCTAACAGACCCATATGGAAAAGAAACAGAAAAAACTTATAAGAAATTCCTATTGCCTACAATAGTAAATGTTTATGTTTTATATGCATTATATGTCTTATGAGAGTTATATGTCTCATATTATGATTTACTCATGAAAGTGGCCACTTTCGCATTTTTCTCATACAACGTAATTATATGAATTAAGTATGAATCAATCAAACAATATATATGCTGTTTATAAGGATAGTACATCGTAAAGTATTTTTTTCATATATGTTCCATATCATTTTTGCATTTTTAATTACTATGTAAAACATGCCTTAGTTATAAAGACATATAAAATTTATATATTAATATTTACAATTACATACATCTTTCTTGTGCATAAATACATGTCAACTGTCCTCTTTCCCACAGGCTTTCACAAAGCCATAAACACTGCTCAGGTACACTGTAAAAAGTAATAAGTTGACTTTACTTAGAAAAGCTGTGGAAACTGATTGCCTCAATTTTCAAGTGAATTAGTTCATAATTTTTTATTTGATACTACGCTCTATTACTTTGTATATTTAACTTGCATATTTGTAGACATTACCATAAAACTTGAGTAGAGGTAACTCAATTTAAAAAGTTTAGGCAACTTGCAGATTTAAGTAAGGTGAACTTAAACCAGTTAATTTAACATGTCTGCTTGTTCATTTTACTAGAGGAAATATGTGGAAACTGATTGCCTTAAATTTCTCAAGCAAGTTCTACTCAAAATTCTAAGTTGAGAATACAAAGACAGACAACAGATTTGGCACAACACTAGAATGTTTATTTGCTCCATAAAACAATATTAAAGGAGAACTCGGCAACTCTAGCGAACTCTAGTCACTTCTTCGCTGATTTTCCCTTTTGTTGTCGCATGTTTTCCCCACGAGCTCCCCCTACAGCTGTGGTGGGGCGTATATGTCACAACACAGTCGTAAAAAACTCACTTGCGGAGGCCTCCTCCCCCTCTCTACCGCTGCTCATGTGCGATTGTTTTGATCGGAGCAAGCCAACTGAATCGTGTGGAGCTATATCTACCAAGGTGGGTAATCTGGTAATACATCATACATGCGTGTGTGTTTATGTCGAATTGCCGTAAAGCAATTAGTGTTTCGCGCTCGTTCTCGCTTCTCACGAGACTTCCAATTTCTATTTTCCCGGGACTGTAGTCCCCAAGTTGCAAGGTTGGTTTTCCGCCTGGGAACGCTGGGGGGAGCGGGGAAAGTCACCAGTATCACCAGAACAGGTTGTTTAACCACCGAAATGATTTCTAGACAGTTTTATTAAGTTAAAAAAGTTACCAAGTTCTCCTTTAATTTGAGACATTACTTAAGGCATGCCAATCAACATGGCCCACTACAACATTTTAGAAGGAAAAAAGAGCACATACTGCACTCAAGAAAACAAAAAGACAATAAAAATATGTTTTTAACATTATAAAGTGGTCAAAAGAAGAGCTTAAAAAGTCTGTAACAAGTTTAGTACAGGACACATTTCCTACTACAGTTCTCTTTAAAATTTTGGCCAATGGACAAAATCTCTTTCTATATGAAGTCGAATGTGCTCTTCAGTGTTGCAGGATAAGTTTAGAGCATAAATCAGTCCAAAGAGCAAACAAATTGCATGTGGAATATTTTCATGTTCATCCACAACCACTGTACCTTCCAAAATGAATGCTGTTGTTGTGGCATCAAGATGCAGGGAGTAGGGTATGGTTGCAGAGCCCTTTGGAATCACAATGCCTTTTTCAGTGTGGGAAATATCTTCATTGTCATCACAGTCCTAAAAATGGGCATAGCATATAACAAACATGAGGTCAAATCAAGCCACACAACTTATTTTAAAGGGATAGTTCACCCAAAAATAATTATATCATCATTTACTCACCCTCATGTTGTTCCAAACCTGTATGAGTTTCTTTCTTCTGCTGTACGTTCAACAGAAGAAAGAAACTCATACAGGTTTGGAACAACATATGGGTGAGTAAATGACAATTTCTATTTTTGGGTGAATTATCCCTTTAAGAGCACATACTCTAATTAAAGCATGAAACTAATAACACTGTATTATGTCTAAGTAAAATCAAGCAAGTAAAATGTATAAAGCGCTTTTCACATATAAAATCACAAAGTGCATTAAAATCACTAAATGTAAAGGCCCTTTCAAACAGGACACAGCAGTGGATGCAGGGAGGAATGTATGCATCAAACCACTGCATGAAAAGACTGATAAAACTGAAGGCCAGCTATACAAATTAAAAATAACAAAAAAATAGATTGTCTTTCTTACAACTGTTTTTCATTCATTTCTTTATGTAATATAAAATGTATCTTGTGTCTTTTTTCCTCTAATTTCTTAATTCTTTTCTCTATCCCTTACTTTGTTTCTGTGTCTGACTGTTTTATCTTGCCTTCATTACTCTTCTTGCCAGATGTCAAAACTGTTTGAAGAACAGTTTGCCTTTTAAATAAGAATAACATCAGCGAAGAAAATACTTACAAAATGTATCTTGTAAAAATCAGAAGGGTCCTCTCCTTGGAGGAGTGGTAGGCCATGAAGAACGTCTGTTCGTACCGCATTGATGTTGGATTTCTGCAAAGTTATAAAAATGTATATTATAACGTTAATGACACTAACACAACAAAGAGCAAACAAAAACAGCAAAGGTAACAGTTGCTTTGCTATCGAAAGATTATTGTGATATGTCGAGGAGCTTACTTTATTTTCAATCTGCTGCAATATCTTCGTAAGTCTGGAGCCAATGTCTTCACCTTTAGCCCAGAAGGTATCGATGAAACGTGGAGTGAATTGGTCCAGTTCTTGAAAGAATTCAGTTTGACGGTTTTTGCCAAATACAAGACGAAACTCTGCCAGGATCCAAAAAAACAAAAACAAAAAAAGTATGACAAACTGACATTAAGCACTTTTTACTGAAATGTCCGAGTATGAATTAAACATCAAAAGTGGTTTATGATCAACTTGCTTTGAAAATGTTCAAGATTAAATTATATAGGAAAACAATAAAGACAGGAATATTTACCTGACTCTGAGTGAAGAGGGCTGGCCACCTTTCCACTGTGTTCTTCACAACAAAGCTCCTCAAAACTGCAAAGTGGGCAGTAAAATATCAAAGGGATATCACATGAACTAGATTGGCTACCATGTGCCTAATGTTAATGATTTTTTTATTAAAAGGATAGGCTAGTTCAGCCAAAAATGAAAATTCTATCATTGTTTACTCACCCTCAAGTTGTTCCAAACCTGTATGAATTTATTTGTTCTGCTGAACACAAAGGAATATATTTGGAAGAATGTTTGTAATCAACAGATCTCGTCCCCATTGACTTCCATAGTAGGAAAAAAAAATACTATGGTAGTCAATGGGGACCGAGATCTGTTTGGTTACAAACATTCTTCCAAATATCTTTCTTTGTGTTCTGCATAAAGAAACTCATACAGGTTTGGAACAACTTGAGGGTGAGTAACGTTACGTTAAACAATGGTAGAATTTTCATTTTTGGCTGAACTATTCCTTTTGGTGCACCCTTAGTGCATTTAATTATTTTAATGAACACAGACAAACTTTGTAGACATGGAATCGGAGTAGCCTACTTCTAGAGTAGTTTCCATGTTTTAATCTAAAGTGTTTCAACAGCTGAGACCTCTTTTCACAGGAAAACAAGCAGAACTTGCACGTGCAGTGCATCAATTAAGTCCCCAAAATAAGCATACACAAAAGAAAAAGACAAAATAATAAGGTAATAATTATACTTGTTAGTACGCTCTCTTAACTGCATCGTGTTGATCATTTCCATGTGAACGAATGACACGTGAGCATGGAACGTTCTAGAAAGAATGTTCGTAAAGTAATGTTAGGCCGCGCAGGTTTTACGGTTTTTACATAAATAACGTTAACAGTTATTAATGATAAACCCCGAACTTACAACCGAGTAAAATAGCTTACAAACTTTAAGTTACACAAAAAGTGTTCAGTAAAAATATAGATTTTGCAACCTAACGTTAGCTAGTAAGTTAAGCCACTGGTCTCTCAGCTGGTCTCATTATTTCGACATAAAACACTTAAGTTACAGTTAACTTGTGCCTTTTCCTCTTACGTGAGAATCTAATTAAATTCTATTTACGTTTTTATAAGCAATACAATGACATTGAGGTTTATAAATAGCTTACCTAGTTTTGCTGAACTGCATCCCGAACACGAGCGAGCTGAAGTTCTTCTTCGTCGATGTCGTCTTCAAGTTCACTAACAAAACCGTCCCATTGCGCATGCGCGAGACGAAAATACATTTAAGAAATCAAAAGTTTCGCCTTATGCTGAAAGAAATCATGGCAGAAACTTAACCAAAGGCCAGTAAATATATCAAGCTCTGTTAATAAAAAATATAATAGATTGTGACACAGCAGCAGCAAATGGGCTTGCCAATAAGCTTTAATCTTAGTAGTTTCCAAGTTATTTTTAGTGCAAAGGAAAAAAAAAATTCAGAACCTATAAATAAATACACACGCACCTGTGTGTGTGTGTGTGTGTGTGTGTGTGTGTGTGTGTGTGTGTGTGTGTGTAAAATTAACAACCATTTCTAATTATAGGGTATTTACTAAAATGTTTATTCATTTCATTATTATTAGCATTATTATTATTATTGCTAGCAAATTCTGTGCTTAAGAAGTTTGCAATAGTGTGAACATGCCTTTAGTACAATACACTTAACAATCATAAGTACAATGTACTAGATTTGTTTAGTAACCACATAAAAGTTCAGAGTACTAAGTCTAACAAATTTTCCAAAGTAAGTTAAATTAACTACCCAGCTAGCAAAAAGTCGTCTATTAGACGTTGAATAGACGTAAATCTTCAACGTCTAATTACGGTCCACAGAAGGTTGAAAATGAAAATTGAAAAGACGTCAAATTTGTCCGAATTTTCAACGTTGAAAACAGGTCGATCTTCAACGTCTAATTTCGGTCCACTGATGGTTGAAAATGAAAATTGAAAAGACGTCAAATTTGTCCAACTTTTCAACGTTGAAAACAGGTCCACATTAACATGCCATAACATATGAATGAAACAAAGCTTTAAAGGGTTATAATAACTTTAATTAAACAGCACATTTTAAATAGTGCAAACAGTCAAGTAACCAACAGATTTCACATTAGAGTCTGCAATAACATTGGTCCAGTAACCAACACAGATTTCAGAGTGCAATAGGTCGGTCCAGTAACCAACACAGATTTCAGAGTGCATTATCGGTCCAGTAACCAACACAGATTTCAAAGTGCAATACACATAGGTTGTTCCAGTAACCAACACAGATTTCAGAGTGCATATCGGTCCAGTAACCAACACAGATTTCAGAGTGCATATCGGTCCAGTAACCAACACAGATTTCACAAGAGTCAGTGCAATAAACGTTGGTCCAGTAACCAACACAGTTCACTTTCCAAGAGTCAAAACAACTCTAAGAAAGAAAATGTACATTAAATGTCAAACTTTATTGCGACCTCCACCTCCAGCTCTCCCTGGAGCATGTTTAAGTGTCTCAGCCATGGCAGCCCTGATTTCCACTTCTGTGGCAGTTTTACTCCACTTCATTACTGCGGCTGCAAAAGAAAATATATTAGATGGTACATGAATAAACGTCTTACATCATTAAGGCCCCTACTACACATTGTATTTACATTTTATCAATTAACAATTGCATGGATTTGCATACCTTCCCAAAAAAAATACAATTGGTAAGCTAAATTAGATATATACAGTTGCTTCTCAAATTAGAATGTCATGAAAAAGTCAATGTCAGGAATTCAACTTAACAGGTGAAACTAATATATTATATAGACTCATTACATGCAAAGTGAGATATTTCAATCCTTTATAATTTTGATGATTATTGGCTTACAGCTTATGAAACCCCCAATTTCAAAATCTCAGAAAAATGTAATATTACATAAAAAAAAAAAAAAGATTGTTAATACAGAAATGTTGGCCCTCTGAAAAGTATAATCATGCATATGTACTCAGCAGGGGCGATTACAGGATTTAATAAATGGGGGGACCAAGAGAACCAGTGAGGGGGGGCCCATGCGAAATCAGAAAATTAAACTGGAAATAATTTATTTAGAAAATAAGCACGATTTCAAAATTATAACAAAAATAAAACCTTGAAATCTCTCACTTTGCATGTAATGAGTCTATATAATAAATTACTTTCACCTGTTAAAGGTCCAATATGTAGGAATTTTGTAATAAAATATTCCCAAATCACTTGAACAGTGTTATATATTTCCTGCAGTTGTGTGCTTACAATATCCCAAAAGTCCCCAAAGATTTTTAATTTCAGAGAAATTTTTATTTTAAATAATTGTCCGTCCCGGAATTTTTTTTCACATGTCGCCTGTCACTGACGTAATATCCGGTTCTCCCTGGTTTCCGCTGTATGGTAACCAGAGCCCTCTGATTGTAACCAAGGCAACAGACATGGACAACTGTGTAGTTCGAAATGTCTATCTGCACGCTTGTTGTTTTGTTCAAACATTATGGACCATGGCAAGCAGACTTTAAAATAAAAAAAGGAGAACAACATCAGCGCGGTGTTTTCGAGATGTCGAGAGCTCTATGTCCGAGACTAACTTCCAATTGATGTTGCTCTTATGTACTTTATTACACCAGTAAGAAAATGTACGTAAAACTAATCAATGTTATATAGTTTACATGATTAAATGTTAGAATATGATCTGTATTCTGATGTTGAAATTACTGCTATCTCATACAGACAAACTACACATAGAATAACATAACTTACAATACACTAGTTTAGTTTGAGCAAGTGAAACAGCGCTGCAAGTTTCATTCGTCTAATAAACTGACCTGTGAGTAGTAATTCAACACTTCCGTGTATTTCGGTAGAATTGTCAATATTCCTTTATATTCGCAGGACTTGCGTCGCGACGTGTGTCTCTTAGCACTCACGACCTGCTTCATATCACAGTCATGATAAAAACATCCATGTATTCACTCATCCATAAACATCATTAGTAAGGGTGTCATGATTCTCCAAATCCTCGATTCGATTACATTTTCGAATCTAAACTCACGGTTCGACTCGATTCGATTCTCGATAAAAAAAAAAGAAAGCACAAGCTATGCCATTTTTTTACTTTTATGCAATATAATAATATCAGACCTTTGTTCGCAATGTACCACACACTACATTGTCAAATTTAAAACGTTTATTAACAACATAATGTTACAATAACTTATATCTTAAGTCAATTGGAAACTTAAACAATATAACCTATTACAGTCCTGGGGCTCCCAGGACTCCTCAGAGCAGTTACAGGCGAATAGACTGTAACTGCTCAGGGAATTCCAAACCTGCACACATATATTCAAACGCACATAACTATTGAACCCGTTCTTAATTAGCATCTGAACGCCATCAGTGTTTCTCACATGTTCGCGTTTAAAGTCTGTGTAGAGGGAATGGTGTCGTCTTGGCGGCCCCTAATTTAATAACAAATGATCGTTGCGACGGAAGCGAATCAATCAAAACCAACTTTAGCTGGAAAATATCTGAATGCCATCAGCGTTTCTCACAGGATCGCGTTTAAAGTCTGTGTAGAGGGAATGGTGTCGTCTTGGCGGCCCCTAATTTAATAACTAATGATCATTGCGACGGAAGCGAATCAATCAAAACCAACTTTAGCTGGAAAATAACTTGTATTAAAGAACCGCTATAAAGCCAAAACAATCTTACGTTAAATTATGCATTTATCTCTGTAAAGCTGCTTTGAGACAATCTACATTGTTAAAAGCGCTATATAAATGAAGATGACTTGACTTGACTTGACTTGACCCTTTTACAGCCCACGTGATCAAATAGTTGCGTGCGCATTTTGGCAACGGAAGTGGTGTTTTTCCCCACTGGCTCTAACGTGTTAGCACCTCCGAAAGTTTATCAAACCGGTTTCCCAGCATCAAAATGTCTGGTTGTTGCGTTTACGGTTGCACTAATCGATATTCCACCAAGGGGCTTAAGATTTATAGGATTCCGACAGGATCACGACCGTTTCAGAAGAGTGGCTGCAGGCGATTAAACGTGTTGATTGGAGCAAGGACATAATAAAAAATGCTCACGTCTGTTGTTTAATCCGCTCGCGTAGCTTGACACGCTGCTGATTCTCGCCATACTTCCGTTGCCAATATGCGCGCGCATACGTCATCATTGTGTACAAACAGTAAAAGGGTCTATAGCACGGCGTTTTAAATTGGGTTTCCACAGTGTTTGCAACGCAGTACGAGAGAACGTTCTCGTAAGGGAACGCTTGGTTCCTCGCGTAACCTCGGTTCCCTTAGAGATAAGGGAACGAGTACTGCATTGCCTTGCCGTGCTATTTCGCTCATATCAGGTACTTCAGGTTCGCTTCAGTCGATTTAAACCTAAAGTCCTATGGCGAGTTTTCTCTGAATGTTTACTTCAGCCGCTTCCAAATTGGCGCGCTCGAGGTTGGCAGGGCGCCAAGCGCTCCCATTGGACCGCACACCACTGCTAACTCGCCATAGGTTTGTGCAGTTGTCGCAGCACAGCTGAGCCAGCTCGCTCAGACGAGCTATGATGCTCTCGCTATGCAGCTGCAATGCATTTTAAAATAAAGGCTTCAATATTCTCGAAAAAAGGAGTTTTAACTATTACAGGCAAGCCGAGCTGACTTGACATATGGGGCGTGGCAGCATCGACGATTCCATTTTTTGATTCGATGATCGAGATTGAGCATTAATTTCGATCGATTTCAATTTAAAATCGAAATCGTGACACCCTTAATCATTAGATTTATCGGTTACAGTTGACGACAAGCTCCATAATTCTTAGCAAATTTTGCGACATCAAATTTGCACCTTTGTTATTGTAAGAGGTTAGCAAGCCCTAGCGGCAAAGAAATTTACATTTTGGACCTTTAAGTTGAATTGCTAAAATGAATTGACTTTTCCACTATTCTAATTTGAGAAGCACATGTATAAACATGAAAAATGCAGTTACCTTTTACAACAGAGTAAAAAACGGTATCCTGGAAGGCTTTTTTCTCACTGCGACCCCGCCCCTTCATGTTGAAAGCAGCCATTAGGCTGTTGGTGAAAAGCCTGAGAAAACATGCAGAAAATCATATAGTGAGGTCAACACCTACATTCTACAAATATTCCTTTATGCTTTCATTATTCCTAATGAATCATCTCTTTCTGCATTTTTGCTTTTCTATGTGCTAAGAGGAGGGCAAATAGAAGGAAATTAGTAAAAATTTAACTGCATAATTACATTCTATATTCTGATCATGTGACAGTTGTTTAATACCTGTCCATTACTTTATGGACGCAGTCTTTGTTATTCCTCCCTCCCACCTTTGAGAGCTGGGACACCTGTACATGATACATGAAAAGCCACTCAATACATTATGAATAAACCAATGGTGTTGGAAATATACTGATTGTTGCCAGATTGGGCTTAAATCGGAACTAGTCATGTTGACTCATCCATACAATAACACATTCTATAAAGCTGTGTGCATGTTAACAGATGCTGCGATAATTTAGACGTTTTGGACACTTGGAGGTCTAGTCTAGAGGTCTGCATTCCCGCGGCAGATATTTTGCGCCGCGGGATTAAATTTCCGACTAAAAAACGGTAGCGGTCGGTAACTCTGGTGTAATTTGAACGGGAGCGGTCGGTCATTCAATACCACGTTCCCGACGCCGACGTTCTTTCAGAACAGCATATCTTCGCTTTACCTAATCTTAATCTTATCGACCAACAGGGTCTGCCCTGTAGGCTACTCAGGACCGTTATGCACGCGCTGCACGCACGGACCAGTAACGGTTCTTTCTGTCATGCATTGATTGTATTTGCTTAACAGCAAAATGTTACGAATTTTGATAATACGAATAAAAATAATAGCCTACACTTCTTTCTTTTTTTTCGCTGCGATATTTTTTCCCCTACTGTCTGCAGCAAAATGTTAAATTTTGTATATTGACAAGGCGAATAAAATAATAATAAAAAAATGTTTGTGCAGACTACATTTTTATTTTCTCTGTGAAAATGTACATGTGAAATTCTGGGAGATCTATATTAAAGCGGGATGGTCGGGTCGGGAAGAAAATTATTCTAAGCAGACAGCGGGTGAACAAATAGTGTATATATAGCGGGAACGGGTGGGTGCGGGATATAACCCCAGCGGGAGCGGGCGGGAGCGGGACTTAAAAAACAGTCCCGCGCAGACCTCTAGTCTAGTCTTATTGACACAGTTTAGTCCAATTTCTGTAGAAATCATACCCTTTGTTTCCAGAGGTTGCGGTCCTTGAGACGTGCCTCTTCTTCAGCAAAATCTTCTAAGGTTTCTAGTCTAGCAACATGGACAGCAGAATTCAGCGGCTCATAGTGCCTTCCGACTCTTTTTATCTCATCAAGAAGTTCAACTAGCTTTCCAAGCACTGACTTCTGGTATTCTGTGGAAGAAAATATATTAATTCATTTATTTTTGTTACTTTGATTATTAAAGAATCATACAATAAATATTGACCATGGACGTACTAGCTTGAGACATGGGGAATAAGCCTCTCTCGGACTGTGATGGGTTTCGAACTCCACGCTGAGGCGTGCGAGAACGCCTAGATCCTGAAAAAAAAGAAAAGGAAAAAAGGGTGAAGCTCATTAAAATCCTTTTTTAAAGACAGCTGCTCCTGCAATAATGTCAGTAAGTGAGGTAGGAGAATTGACAACTATGAAGAATGCAACTGATCATGGACTCACTAGATGAGGATGCCCGTCCTTTTCTGCTCCCGGAGTGTGATGGGTTTCGAACTCCACGCTGAGGCGTGCGAGAATGCCTAGAACCTGAAAAAAATTATTAAATAAAAAAACAGCATTGAAGCTCATTGAAATTGTTTTTAAAGACAGCTGCTCCTGCAATGATGTCAATAAGTGAGGTAGGAGAATTGACAACTATGAAGATTGCAACTGGTCATGGACTCACTAGATGAGGATGGCCGACCTTTTCTGCTCCCGGAGTGTGATGGGTTTCGAACTCCACGCTGAGGCGTGCGAGAATGCCTAGACCCTGAAAAAAATTATTAAATAAAAAAACAGCATTGAAGCTCATTGAAATTGTTTTTAAAGACAGCTGCTCCTGCAATGATGTCAATAAATAAGGTAGGAGAATTGACAACTATGAAGATTGCAACTGGTCATGGACTCACTGGATGAGGATGCCCGACCTTTTCTGCTCTCGGAGTGTGATGGGTTTCGAACTCCACGCTGAGGCGTGCAAGAACCCATAGATCCTAAAAAAATTATTAAATAAAAAAAACAGCATTGAAGCTCATTAGCCGCGTTTCCACTGTCGGGCCAGTGCGAGCCAGGGCTTTAAACGGGCCGTGCCGGGCTAATAGCACCGGGCCTGCGTTTCCACTGTCGGGCCAGTGCGAGCCAGGGCTTCACTAAGGCCCAATCCCAATTCTATTTTATACCCCTTCGCCTACCCCTAACCCTTACCCCTTGCCCCTTGAAACAGAGGGGCAAGGCGTAGGGGTGAAAATATTCCCCTAAGAAATGGGACACCACTACTACACCATTACATGTCATTATACATCGTCGCTAGCACCTACGTCACAGGAGACGCGCCAATGTTTATCACAAACTTCCAAGATGCCGTCGTCAGCTGTAGTCTTGCGTGAGTTACAGCTATTTTTTGTATTTTTCTTGTGAAGTTTGCAGAAAGAAACGGAGATGACGATATCTTCAACGCCTAATGGTGCGTTCACACCGGACGTGAATAGCGCGTCAGGCGCGAGTGATTTCAATGCGTTTACGCGCGTCTGGAGGTCTTGCGGCACGAATGAGGCGTTTAGTGCGGCGCGGTGGACGCGAATTCGCCTCATTCGCGCGTCCACTTCGCTTCAAACTTTTGCTGAAGCAAACTTTAATGATTTTTTTTGCAACCCGTTTCTTTGAAGAACATGACCGTAAATATGAACACGAGATTTAATGTGACAAAGAAAATGATTATTGGCAGTCATGTTGCCTCTGTAGCCGGTGTATGCAGGTACATTTCTCATACCCCTTCGTTTGAAGTGTGGTCCCGAAAAATCTTCGTTTCAAGGGCCATCTGGGCCTTCCCCTTACCCCTACCCCTCCAACCAAAAGAGAATTGAGACAGCCCTACCCCTTCACGTGCACACGCAAAACGGAGGGGTAGGGCCAAGGGGTAGGGTCAAGGGGTGAATTGGGATTGGCCCTAAAACACACCCGTAACACGCCTCTCTGGAACAACGTCACACTAACCCATCATTTCACCAACAGATGGAAGTTTTATCAGAAAACGAATCAGAAATCACTGGAAACAGCGTTGAAAACAAACATGATAAAAGCAGCCGTTTGCTGGCATTTTTGTTGTTTACTTGAATATTTAAAACCCAAGCATTGATGTTTTACCACAGGTTTACAATAAAAAGTGATAGATTGATCATAATGAATTAATTTATGTCAAAATTGCACATTAGTCACTCTAATGTTAGGTCTATCACACTTACTTCTTCTGTACCGTTTCTGTTTATGGTAGGCTAGTTACAGGACATTACATCACATTTAGAAAGAATGATAATTTCTACAAATATATGCCAACAAAAATACGACCTGATGAGCTTTAGCACTCTCTCAACTTCCATACAGATATTTTCAGTCAGAGAAACAGAGGAAGCTCCCGAAAAAAAAGTTGCTTTATTTTATGATAGTCCGGTATAAAGAGACGAGACGTAGGCTACTGACAGATAAAATAAAAACATGACTGTGATCCTTTATGATTGGTCTGATTTCTTCAAGCGTTCACGATGTTTTTTTACTATGCGTATCTTCAAGCGTTTACTATGTTTACTATGGTAATGATTAGCGCGCATAGTCTTTTGTATCACAAACAGAAGGCATTCAAACATGAACGCGAGTTAAATTATTTTAAAATCTTTAATGCTGACAGAATCATCCAGCGCTGCCGTCTCCCGACTCAGGTGAACTCCGCCTCTGTTGGTAACCACTCCTCTAGCCCGCTTTGGCCCAAGGTATTCGACGGGCCAGAAATCCTGGCCGTTGGCCCAGAGTAAGCCCCGATCAAGCCCCGGAAGTGACAGTGGAAACGCGACTGGCCCTGGCACGCACTAGCACGGCCCGGGCCTGGCCCGACAGTGGAAACGCGGCTATTGAAATCTTTTTTAAAGACAGCTATCCTTTTTAAAGACTCACTGGATGAGGACGCTCGACTTTTTCTGCTCCCGGACTGTGATGGCTTTCGAACTCCACGCTGAGGTGTGCGAGAACGCCTAGACCCTTAACAACAACAAAAAAAAAAAGCGTTGAAGCTCATTGAAATATTTTTTTTGCTCCTGCAATAATGTCAATAAGTGAGGTAGGAGAATTGACAACTTTGAAGAATGCAACTGATCATGGACATGAAAAAACAATGTACTAGCCAATTTAAATAAAAATTTTACTGACTTACTGGCTGACTCTGGACTAAATGCTTCTGATGATTCAGACCTTGTGGGTGAACGGTGAGGCGTTGGACGAGAACATCCAGAAACTGAAAAAGGAACAGGAAGTGTGAAATACTTTGTTTTGAACCCAGACTTAAAAATACTTTATATTCAATTTGCATTGTGAGCAAGTAGAATAAATAAAAACATGAAATTACTTTCTGAATATGCAGGACTCTCTGGTTGTCTAACGGTGGTGTTAGCCAGTTCTGGGGGTGCAGGTAACTCGAGCAGCATAGTTTTTTTTTGTCCTGTGGTTGCTAAAAGAAATTCCAAAACCAGAAGCATCAGCAACTTAAATGACAGAAAAACTCATATTGCCAACCATTCCCTGAAGTTTGATGACTGAATTATACCACTGGACTAGCCCAGCTATTTTACTCACCCTTTTGTGAGAGCTTAATCTTTGGCGGAGGAACCGGAAGCAACACTGTATCCTCTAGGCAAGAACATGCACAATGAAATTAATCACAGTAAGATAACGATGAATACTAATACAGTTTACACAACTTAAACTGTACTCACCCTTTTTCTTGTCTGGCAAGGGCTCATCCTCCTCAGGAGACAAATCTGACCCTGCCAATATTATATTTGTCATTTATGATATGTGATTGTTTACATTATACGCTCATTGTTTAATGCATGTCCTTAAATAGGACCAAATAAATTACCTTGAACATAATCTTCAAATTTCCTTCTTTTCTTCATTCTCTTTTGACAGACTGTGTCCTCCTCTTCGGTTTGAGCTGAGGTGTAATTATATTTTTCACACTCCTGTCGGCTTACTAAAAATCAGGAATGAAAACAAACACTACTAACGATAGTAATACGTATTCAAGTATTATAGTATTTTAACTAAAAAAATAAATAAAAAAATAAAAAAGCCAGAAATAACATTCAAAATATATATTTGTTTCACCTGATGTCACTTTGACTTTAACAAATTCAAAGCTTAACCAGTCCTCTTGTGGTTGTAAAAGGCGCTTATGTGCCACAGACACGTTTTTTAGAGGCCATCGCACCACTTTGGTCTCTGTGTCAATCCAGTTCAATGGCAAAACTCCTTCCATCTGCTTCCCATTCTCCACCCAAACAGCCCGTGCGTATACCATTGCCTGAAACACAATTAGATTATTTAATTTAGAACTACACATTTCCTTTTCTACATGATGCTAACAGTGCACTACTATTTTGAATAATAGTAAATATTACATACGTTATTTGTGTTCATTTCCTGTGCTCCATTCCATGGAGGAGAGGAAAAAGGACATGCCCTTGTTCACAAGGGAGGCAAGCAACCTTCCGGTAAAGGTCTTCGGTTTGCAATAACTTTGTCTTTGTCCGTTTTCTTTGAACATAGACTATATTGAATAGCCTTGACTCACATGGCTTCTTAAAAAAGTCTTTTGTGTCCTTTTGGCTCAGCACATCACATACCAAAGTTCCATCCTGCCTTTTTTCCTTCACAAATGCAAAATTTTCATTGTGAAGCATAAAGCAGTAGTCTTTATCTTTAGTTGATATATAAAAACACGACCTTGTCTCTTGAGGCTTGTTGATGCCTTTCTTAACATTTTCGATCTCAGTCATCCGCTTTGTTACTTGAGCGATTGGATTGTGGCTATTTTTGACCAATCTTTTAATTACTTGCAGATGATTTTCGAATGGGAAACATGAGATGTCATTTAGTGAACAGTTGAAGTGAGAAGCATCTTCATGCAGATGCAACAGGCAGTGCACATTGTAGACTGCAAATGTTTTTCCATAAAGGTCATCACACCCTTTAACAAAGTATTTTAGAAGCTCCTCGGCATATGCAATATATGAACGTCGTGTGTTCTCATCAGAGCTCAGCAGGATTGACAGAGCCACTGTCAATGTCAAAAAGTGAGTATACACTTCACGTGAAACTACATTTCGAAGAACAATTGGTCCAGTATATAAAACAAACTGTCGAAATTCAGTGGCTTTCCATCTATCTAGTTCCCTCAAACCCCTGGGCTGCCTTGCAAACTCACTTGGCATGGATCCATTCAGCTTGTTTAGTTTTTCTGAGATCTCATCTTTTTGTCTTGCAGATAGTCGGCACAATTTTGGACCCCGAGACAAAAAGACTAGAACACGTTTTACTACTCCTAAACAAATCAAATGCATATAGTCTAACACAAAAGAGCTCACGCAAGGTATGCCTGCATCAATAAGTGGGCTTTTTATAGTCTGGTGATCTTCATACAGTACTTGACTGAACTCCTCGTCTGTTCTTGCTCTAAAGGTCTCAGGACTGTTAAAAACCACTCTACCTTCCCACGATCCTTTGGCCAAACACCTTTCACAGCTGGAGTACCCATTGTGGTTTTTTATGCACTTTAAAAATGATCTTGCTGGTGCATCACATATAAAGGCCTTAAGGCTGATAGCATAAAGTTGACCTTCATACTCCATCCCAACAGCTTTGAGATGCTGAAACTCTTCCAAAAGGTCTTTGACAAAATCATCCAAAGGACTTGGCTTTGCTGTTCCACAGAAAAGTGCAACAATGAAAGGATCAAAATTGTGAAACTGTGCCAATATGGGCCAAAATTGAACACTGTTTGATTTAAAAAGTGGTACGCCATCAATGTTTACACACAACTCAATGTTTTGTGAAAAGGATTGGCACTGTGCAATCTTTAGTTTAATGCCTTGTTCTAATCCATAATAAATGTACTGCCCATTACATCTAGAAAGACATTCAACGGTTTTGGGGGTTGAAAGGAGGGTGCGTGCATCCTTTGGCAGCTGGTGCCCATGTTTACGAAGGATGCCTAGTAGCTCATTTAATGACGTTTGAGTGATTGAATTACTTGTTGACCAAGTCCTTAAATCACAGGCAATATCTGGTGTATCACTGTCAGGGTGTAAACTCAGGATTTCAGGCTCAGAGTCCGAGGATTCTACATGCTCTGTGTATCCATAATCAGATTCGTTATCTTCTACAACTTCTTGAAGTCCATCACCATCACTTCTATCACTTGGTAGCGAATGAATATCAAGGCTGTCATCACTATCCAACTGAGCAATGGCATTTACTTCTGCTTTTCTTTTTCTCCAACTTCTTAAGTATGTCATATCTGCAACAGTAATATATGTTGACATTGTAAATTTTTAAAATTGATTTGATTTTTAAACATTATAAACAAAGTTTTATAGTGTTTGCTAATTATAGGAGGTACATTTATGTGCAGACATCATGATGCTTGCTTCAATTTAAATAGTGTAATCCTGGATTCTCTCAAGGACTGCCAACGTTTTGTAAGGATATCTTTCTTGTAATAATATTAAGTAATATTTGTAGCCTAGTTCTTGAGATAAGTTTAATTCTCCATTCTCAAATATTTTGATAGAAATTTCACAAATATATCAATTGTATAAATAATTGGTTAGTCAAATACACAAAATTTCTTTGTGATTTTTTGATATAACTACATTTTAGATAAATGTATATGTTCAACTCAAACAAATGATATTCAGAGATTTTCTTAATTTCATAAAGTTAATTATTACTGAGATATTTTCTAAGCCACTGAATATTTTTTAGAGTGTGTACTGTAGAGAAAATGCAAACACATATCAAGCTGCTCTGTCACACAACCATGGCGACCAGAGTCCTGCACAGGTCCATTTTTGGAGACCCGCCCCCGCAAAGTTCAGCACCAGATCCAACCCGTCACCTGTGATATTTAAATCCGCACCCACCCGTTACCTGACCCATACAAAATCCAATAAAAGTGCTATTTTTATTTATTTATCCAGTTAAAATGTTGTTGTTGTTTGTTGACTCAGTCTGAACATGTTGAACAATGATTATTAAATCAAACAATATCGTTTATGATCAAAGTAGCCTATTTTTTTTTCAAAACGCTATAAATCCATACTTAAAAAAACCCCGCTATAAATCCTTTTGTTTTTACAAAAAATGTAGGCCTATATGTTTGTCTTTTAAAAAATGTCTTTGTCTTTTCCTCAATGCAAAAATAATGTGACCATTCTCTATTACAGATGATGAATTTCTCATTGCAATATTTTATTCATATCCATTACTTTTGAATGCGTCACTACATCAGCACTGAAAACAAGAAAAAGAGACAAGATTTGTTTGAATCATTTTGAGGAATTAAAGTTATATGAACAAACATAACAGTTCACCGAATTCTGATTAGTTGAGAGGATTTATCCATGTAGGCTTAAAAAGAAATCTTGCAGTAGCCTACATTTTAAACAAGGATTTGGAATTAAACGTTGGAGCAAAAATTATATTAAATTACAATGTTTTTTTATGGCGTTTTAGAAAAGAGCTCTTCAAGCACATATTTTTCATCTACTACCCGCCTGCAAGGAGTTCATTATCTGCCCGCAACTTCGCCCGTGAATTTTAGTAATGTCACCACCGATTTATCCACTTTTATAAGGGTAACGTTAACGTAACGTTACCCGACCCGTTGCAGGACTCTGATGGCGACGGATAGCCACCTAAAATGGCGGCACCTTCGCGGAGTGAAACGCGTGACGTCCCATTCTCAATCTTGAACGTCACCATCTAGCTAACAATGGGGTTTTGTGCTTGCTAGTTTGAAGAAAAAAACACAAAACTAAACACTTAGCCGTACAGCTAAATTCTATCAGTTAAGTTAGGCAACCTAGCTGAGGTAAACGTTGTAAGGAAGTTTATAAATAGCCTAAACAAAGCTAAAATCAATGAATCTGGATATCTACCTCGATAACATAACTAAGTTACAAATTAATCACAAACAGTTAAACCTCATGGCTTATTAATATCCGCATTTGGGTCATTTATTAGCAAATGTCCATCGGTGTGGTGGCTGTGGACACTCGTTAAGTTACGTTTACAATAAAAAAGTCAAGTTTGGTTGAAATTATAAACGCTTATAACACTTAGGTAAACGTTTATAACACTTATTTTGCTATCATATCTAATTATTTTGTCATAGCTACTTACTTTACACGGCTTCTTTCTGAGTCGTGAAGAGCTTCTGTAATCTGACGGTTGGCTGGGAAAAACAGTTTCGCGCGCGAGCCTCTCCGCTTCTTCTTCTTCATTCGGTTTTATGGCGGTGCGCAACTATCTCTAATTGTGCATTACCGCCACCTGGTGGGGTGGGGTAATTATAGCAATGTATGAATCCTCATTGTACCTCAATCGCATGTATTTTTTTTATAACTTTGACGGAATATGTAAAACTCTTTACATTTATTTAAGATAATATGAATGGTTTGGTAATTTGTTTTCTCCGTTGTTTTAGCATAACAGCTGTTTAGATTATGAGTTGAAAACATGGTCAGTTGAAAACACGTAGTCAAACAGTCCAGCCTAAACTAGCAGTTGAAATCACGTCGTAAACCAGTCCAAGGCGGACCGACTTATTTTCAACCATATTTCAACGTTGAAAGACGGTAATTGTTTACTGGGTAGTTTTTCTTAAGTAGATTCAGCAATTACTTTTTACAGTGATAGTTAGACCATGTGTGTACATTCAGTGTCCACAGTCCAGCTCAATTGTTTGTCGGCTACTTAAGACATATTACTGTAAATGAACTAAATGTGAAGATAAACTTAGCTAATTTAAAAATATGTATTGCCACTTAAATTTAAAATGTAAATATGCAACTTGTATAATGTCATATACTAATTAAGTGCAAAACTAAATCTTTCTACGGCAAGAAATGAGTGACTGGGTCTTTTTTATTTTTACATGGCAATTTTGAATATTTGCTGCATACACAAGAACTTGAAAATCTAACTGTAAATAAAAAATATTTTTTGACTATTTTATTGGATAGAATTACTCATAAAATCTTAAATAACAACAAATATAACCCATGTAATCATTTTTGGAAAAATTCACTAATTGAGATTGAAGAAAGTGTGATCTAAAAACCTGATACAATGCTAGTGTCATAAAATCTTAGAAATGCCATAAATTATTTTTGGTAATCTCATCATGTTCTTTTCCATGTACTTTAATGTCCCATATATGTGACATCTTACATATGTCTATTGTCTTGTAAGGTTTTTATACAATATACCAAGATTTTGGTTTCACTAATGATTGCCCAACTCATATAACTTTGATGTTACGTGTATCTACTAAGAATATTGTATGTGGATTTACTGTCATATATAGTAATTATAAGTTCCCAAATTATCTTAAATCTCATATTACACAATTTTACTAAGGATTTTGTGTCTTGTATGACTGTTATATATATTACTTACAAATTTCAGATAAAAGATATAAACATTTAGTAAAATTTATCTATATCTTTTCCATATGGGGAGGTTTGTTTTCATAAGAGCCGTTGCACAGAGAGATCCTAGCACTTCATGTAAATGTGATCAGGTCGTCTGGTGCCTGGGTGTCATTAAAGACAGTAAAAATTAAATTTTACAACTCCAAATCCTAACAGAAGTTATCTCATTGTGCTTTACATAGAGATATCTGCATTTGACTGACAAACTGGCTTTTCATCATTTGTGTGTACAAAAAACTGTTAAACCGTTTAAAGCTTTATATATTTATCAGAGAAATTTTTGACATGAGGTTTCGATATCTAATTTTCTCCTTACAAGTCACAAGTCACAGGGCCTTTTATATAATAGTATTTGTATGGTATGCAAATGGCTTTAGGCAGCACTGGTCCGGCTGGCTGTAGCTGAAGGTGTCCTGTACTGTGCCCGTTCCTGAGTGGAGATAAGGCACCACGGCTTCTCTCATGTGTTCCCAGATGCCGCTGTAGGTTTCCCACACAGCTGAGATATACCAGGGTGAAACCCTGCTGCAGTTGTGCCGCTGCTGAGAAATAGTGTGTGAAGGAGAGTCAGTTCTCTTACGAGAGTTCTCTCGTACTGCGTTTTATCAAAACGCTACGGGAAAAGTCTCTTTTCACGATACACTGAAGCAAAAATTATCCTTTAAAGGGGTCATATAATGGTACATGCACTTTTACAAGTTGATTGCACTGAAATGTCTGTTGGCCCGCAATTGTTGAGTGACAGCCGTGTTTCAACACAAGACCGCCCTGAGCGAGCTGTGACAGCCTTCGTCATAGTAGTCCGCCTTTGTTGATATGCTGGAGTAGAATGGCGTCTAAGCGATTGTGGTGTTTCTTGGGTGTAATAACGAACACAGCAGTCATTCTGATGTTCCTAAATCCGATCCGATGAAGACGCAGTGGCTGAGTTTGTTTTCGAAGGGAATTCCCCACGAATCATGATCAATGTCAATGCTTTCATGTTTGCGCGAATCATTTCACCAGGCTGCTTTATAAACGAGGGTCAGTACGTTATAAAGCTGGTTTTACTAAGAAGCTGCTCCTGAAAAAAGGATCTGTACCAACTATTCGTGTTCCTGATGCACCTCCAGAAGAAGTGAGTGAGTGTAACATTTTATTAATCTTTATATTAATCTTTGCAAATCGCTTGCTGCACGCTTCACGATGAATGCGGCTATTTTTACACTCAGGGTACATTACGGCATGTTTTCTATGTACGACGATCTCAATATAATTCATAATCCCATGTTTATAATAAAAAACGCGTTATGGATATGGTGTTATTGTTTTTGAAACGGTGTGAGCACAGAACAGAACATTATCATTTAAAGAACTAGGCACTGAAACGGCGTGATGAAAACAGAGCTGTTTTTGACCAGGTAAAATGAGTGTTTTCTTACAATACTAATGAGAATTTTTAATTAAAGTATATTACAAACTTTTAATTTAGACCCTAAAGAATCATATTAGCTTGTACAAAAATGGCATTATATGACCCCTTTAATTTTCATATATGTAAAACGCGTTGCGGCAGCAGCAGACAGCTGAAGCAAGACGGCTTGTCCGCTCATTGGCTGCTCTGCGGCAACTGCATAAGCCTATCGAGCGCGGGCTGATGCAACATCAGACCAATGAGGGCGCTTCACGGCCTCCTCGCCACTTCCCGCCGAGACGGGCGTGGCTTACCTCTATAAAAGAAGCTTGAGAAGGCTGATTCACTTGATTTTAATCTCTTCAGCGAAGCGCACACATCGCATCGCTGGATCACGGAAGCAGCGTCGTTTGAAGCAAGCACTTCAGCGGGACGAGCCCTCGAAGCCGCTGGCCAACGCCGCCTTCTACAGCCGTACCTGCTGCGCTTTCCGACGCCCATATCCTTTACTGTTGCTCTGTTTTGCGTGTGTGTGTAGTGTTCTCGTAGCACTCACCCCCTAAAAGAGCGGCGTCTTTCTAAAGATGCCTAAATCCTGCGGCTCGTGCAGAGCCCCACTCGCCGAGGGAGACGACCACGTCATCTGTGTTTCCTGCCTCGGTGAGGACCATGCAGCGCTCGCGCTCGCTGACGGCGGCTGCCCTCACTGCGAGCTTCTGCCTATGGTGGCTCTGAGGACCCGCCTGGCATCCTTTTCGAAGCCTGCATTCTCCGCCGCGATGCCACGCCGTAAGAAGCGCCGCTCGCAGCGGGTCCCGGAACCCTCTCCAGCCCGACCAAGCTCGCCGGTTCGCCCGCCAGCTTCACCGGCCTCGCCCGCTTCACTTCCTGATGCTCAGCGCCCGCAGTCTGCCGCTGCTTCATCAGAGGAAGTTGTTTCAGAGGCCGCGTCGGGGGAAAAGGATGCCTGTTCTCTCCTGGCTTCAGGCAGCGAGGATTGGGCTAGCTCTGAGGATCTCGCGCCTCCTGCCCCGAAGCCCTCAAAGAGAGCCAACATTGAGACGGAGCTCATGCGAGTACTCGCTTTGGCCGCGGCAAGCCTCGGCCTCGAGTGGTCTGCACCGGAGCCCCCCTCTCGCACCCGGCTTGATGGTAGCTTCCTCCCTGGTGAGCGCGCTTCTCCGGAATCTAAGCCCGCTCCTTTTCTTCCTGAGTTACATGAAGAAGTTGCGAAGGCCTGGAACGCGCCCTACTCTGCGCGAATGCGCTCATCTGTATCGCCTGCGTTCTCCTCACTGGACAAGGCGAATGACCGAGGCTACCTCTCTATGCCGCCGGTGGAACAGGCTATAGCGACCCATCTGTGCCCGCCCTCTGCTGGACGGCGGACTAAACCGGTGTTGCCTTCAAAAGCCTGCCGCATGACGTCGACGCTGCTCGCGCGAATATTTTCCGCCGCCGGGCAAGCCGCGTCAGCGCTGCACACCATGGCTACATTACAAATATTCCAGGGTGATCTCCTCCGTAAATGGGACGAGGTTGGGCCTGATGCTGTCTGCATTGCGGATTTGAGGAGTGCTTCGGACCTCACGCTCCGAGCCACCAAGGCTGCCGCACAAGCCATGGGACGCTGTATGGCTTCCGCCACTGTCGCTGAGAGGCACTTATGGCTGACGCTCACGGAGATGGCCGATTCCGAGCGCACCGCGTTTCTCGACGCCCCGCTGTCTCCCGCTGGCCTCTTTGGTTCTTCTCTTTCCGAGTTCGTAGAGAGATTTACTGAAGCCCAGAAAGCGTCCCAAGCCTTCAAGCACTTCCTACCGAAGCGCTCTGGTTCCGCGACGAGTCGTGATAAACGGACCCCGCGAGCCTCACGGCCTCAGCCCCCGCCTTCGGCCTCCTCCTCGCAGCAGCCACAACAGCGCAGCTCGAGACCCCGCTCTCGATCGAGCTCCCGGCGCCCCGCGGCCGAGGATTGCGGTGAAACCAGAGGTCCCCAAGAAGTCCTAGCCCGCCTAGGAAAGCGCAGGTGTGTGAGTCCCGTTGCGGCCGGCCTCCCACCCATACGCCTCGCTGTTTCAGCCCCAAGTTTCGCGGCTGTTCCAGCGTTTTCTGCAAAGCGCAAGCCTGTACAAGTGCCCGCTTGCCTGCACTCAAAAGCCGTTTTTACGGCTACCCAGATATATCCCGAAAAGAGTGTGATTTCTGGTGTCCCGGCCACGGCCGATGGTGCTATAAATGTAGTGTCGATGCCCACTCCTCAGTGCACATCCCTACACACAAGCACAGCCCTGCACTCAGGGCTCGCGCAAATAAAATCGACTCAGGTCGATTGCGCTCCCCACATAGTAAAAGTGCCCACTACTCAGTGCCCACGAACACTATGTCTATCAGATCACAGGCTCTCTGTAAAAACTAGACCTGTGAGCGCGCGCGCTGCTTACACAGGCAGCGCGCCCCAAGCAGTAAATGTGCCCGCTTCCAGCCCACATCTACTTACACACATGAGTCCCACGGGACTCGCGCAGCCCTCCCTCACTCAGCCAAACACTGTTGTAAGGTCGAGAGCGAGCGCTCCGCCCGCTGTATTAAGCGCGCCCCCCGCCTCAAATGGCGCAGGCATAACGCCTACGTTTGTGAGCCCCGTAGCACCTCTGTCGCACGGCGAACAGAGCGCGCTCTGTATCCGGCCCTTAGCCAACCATGCAGATGCATGGGCAGCGCTTCCAGGGGTTTCGGACTGGGTCTTAGGCATTATAAAGAAAGGCTTCTCGCTACAGTTTCATCGACGCCCTCCGCGCTTCATGGCGCGCGTCGAAACTTCGGTACCGCTGAATGTAGCACATCTACTTCGCGCCGAAATATCGAAACTGATAAGCAAAGGGGCGATAGAGCTTGTTCCCCGAGCTCAAAGCGAGCAGGGGATATACAGCAGATACTTTCTAGTCCCCAAAAAGGACGGCGGTATCAGACCCATTCTGGATCTCAGACGACTGAACAGAGTGTTAGTGAAACGCCGTTTCAAAATGCTCACAACCAGCAAAATTCTCGCGCATATTCGCCGGGAAGACTGGTTCATGTCGATAGATCTGAAGGACGCGTACTTTCAAATACAGATAGTGTCACATCACAGGCGATTCTTGAGATTCGCCTTCGAGGGTCAGACATACCAGTATACAGTCCTGCCTTTCGGCTTGTCCCTGGCGCCTCGTACATTTACGAAATGCATGGACGCAGCGCTCGCTCCTCTCAGACTCAGAGGCATGCGAGTACTGAACTATTTGGACGACTGGTTGATCCTAGCCCAATCACGATCTCAGCTCATAGAGCACAGAGCCATTTTACTCGATCACCTCGAGAATCTTGGTATCACGGTCAATTGGGCGAAGAGTTCACTGAACCCCAGTCAAACGATTCCGTTTCTGGGTATAGTTCTGGACTCACAGTCTATGACAGCGCGGCTGTCGCCACAGCGTGTGCTGAACATTCAGTGCGCGGCGAAGTCTTTCCGCATCGTCAGTTCTCCGGCTGGGCTTGCTCCGCATGCGCCCGCTGCAGTTCTGGTTGAAAGCGCGGGTACCGCGCAGAGCGTGGATGTCCGGTCATTTACGCCTCAGGGTCGATCAGGACTGTGTCACAGCCCTGGTGCCTTGGATGGCGAACGACTGGTACCAATCAGGTGTAAGCCTGGGGACTTCCTCGAGGGTGAGGATGGTGTCTACGGACGCATCCACCTCGGGATGGGGAGCGCTGCTCGAGGGCAGACCGTTCTTCGGCCTATGGTCGGAACGAGAAAAGCTCCAACAAATAAACTGCCTAGAAATGCTGGCAGTGCACAACGCGCTGACGCGTTTTTGTCCCCACATCAAGGGCCAACACGTCATAGTCCGTTCGGACAACATGGCAGTGGTGTCCTACATAAATCGCCAGGGCGGTCTGAATTCCATATCCCTGTACAGGCTGGCGAAACGCCTCCTACTATGGGCTCAGCACAACTTATGCTCGCTGAGAGCAGTACATGTGCCCGGGCTTCTGAATGTGGGCCCGGACAGACTGTCCAGGAACAACGTTCCTACAGGCGAATGGTCTCTACACCCACAAACAGTCCGGCTGTTGTGGGAGAGATTTGGCAAAGCGGAGGTGGACCTATTCGCGTCCCACGAAAACGCTCACTGCCCCGCATTCTTTTCAAAGACCGACAGCGCGCTGTCCCAAAGGTGGCCGCGCTGCCCGCTATACGCTTTTCCCCCCGTCTCCCTCCTGCCACAGGTGTTGGAACGGGTCAGGAAAACAAAATGCCCAGTGCTGCTTGTAGCACCGTTCTGGAAGAATCAGGCATGGTTCCCAGTTCTGATGCAGTTAGCAGACATCGCTCCATGGCCAGTGCCGTTGAGGAGAGATCTCCTCTCGCAGGCCAGGGGCTCGATCTGGCACCCACACCCGGAACTGTGGTCCCTTCATGTGTGGGCGCTCAACGGATACCTGTTGGTCTCGCAGAGGGAGTCATGAATACCATCACGGAGGCTAGAGCGCCGTCGACCAGGCGGCTCTACGCTTCGAAGTGGTCGGTTTTCTCCGGCTGGTGTACAGCTCTGAGCCTTTCACCCCTCGAATGTGAGGTAGCGGAGGTTCTCTCCTTCCTACAAGAGCTGTTGGATAAGGGCAGATCCCCTTCCACGCTCAAAGTGTATGTGGCGGCTATTTCAGCGTTCTCCGGTTCAACGCTGGGTCAGTCACTGGGGAGGAATGATTTAGTCATCCGCTTCCTCAGGCGAGCTAGGAGACTGAATCCACCCAGACCTCCTTCAGTCCCTATGTGGGACCTTTCTACGGTCCTGGCGGCCATGAAAGGTGCCCCTTTCGAGCCTATCCAATCAATCAGCCTCAAACATTTGTCTTTTAAAACAGTGTTTTTGATGGCTCTCGCTTCAGTGAAGCGCATAGGCGATCTGCACGCACTCTCCGTGAGCCCGACGTGCTTGGAGTTTGGTCCTAATGACTCTAAAGTCATACTCAAACCTAAGCACGGCTATGTGCCGAAATCCCTCAACACGCCTTTTCGGGCTCAGGTCATTTCCCTGGCTGCCCTGCGGCGTCGAGCGAGGAAGGGGACTCGAGTTTTCTTTGCCCTGTAAGGGCTTTAAGAACTTATATGTCCCGCTCTGCTGCCTTCAGACAGACAGAGCAGCTCTTTGTCTCGTTCAGCGGACGTTCCAAAGGAACGGCTGTGAAGACTCAAATTTCATCATTTAATGTTTTTAGTATTATTATTACTTTTTTACCTTTCATTAATATTCGTAATCAGTAGTATTATGTATCTCTTTTATACTCTTTATATACATTCATAATTATTTGTACTCATTGTATTTTGTGAATATGTGGGAGAGACTTTGGGAGACTTTGGACTTGAGTGTGCTGCTGGACTGAAATGTATATGCAGTTTTTCATCAAGCATAGTATAAGGGGAATACATTCCAACGTTAATGGAAACCATATGTTCTTGTGCTAAATGTATGTGTTCCTATGGTGATGTAGTTTTTTCCTTGGTCAGGGATATAAAAACCAAGCCCTGTTTGTCCGAAAATTAGAGAAGAGATGGAAATAATGGAAAGATGACTGAGCAGCTGAATTAGATCTTCGCTAGTCCAATGTCTCTCTCTCCTATGTTTTATATTAATTAAATAAATACGAGATATCTTTTGGCAAAATCACTGGTGTCTGTTTCCATGAAATTAAACAACAGGGGAAAGCAAGATTCTTAAATCAACAATTTGGCGTCACGAAGAGCAGGATAGTATATCCAGAAATAATGTCTCAAGGTAAGACTTTTTCCTTTATATAAAAGTTCTAAGTCTGCCTGATGATTAGAGACAATGACGGTAACTGCTAAAAAGAACTGTGTTGTTTAAGGAGCCTGTGGTTTTGCCAAAGAATATAAAACATAGTATAATAAAAAAATAAAAATAATTCAATTTAATTTGGCTTATTTAGGTTCTCTGAAAAGTAAACCTCTAAAGTTATTTGATATGCTGGGATTGAGAAGGATCTTTTTTAGAAAAAAGACCATCTAGTCAAAAATTTGGGAGAATTAGCTGTAAGACGGTAAAACTATTATTTGCTGGTTGTCACTGATTGGTGGTTGGATAATATGGCGAGACTGTTTAAAACGATGGCAGAGTAATCTCTAAAATATATCCAACACACGGAAGATTCGTACTCGAGGCGAGGAGGTGAAACACAAGCAAAGCTCGATTGACATGAGCGGTTAAGTGTGGCGAGTCTGTTTAAAACGATGGCAGGGAAAAACTCTAAAACATTAACACGCTGGAGTAATAGAGTTAAAATAGTTAGGATCGCGTGCATTCCAACTTTGACCGTAAAGCTGTTCAAATATTTTGAGGATACTGATCAGAGTAAGCTTAAAGAAAGAAAAAAAAAGGAAAAAGAAAACAAGAAATTAATCTGAGAGAAAATCCACAAATATTTTAAAAAATAAATTAAAAAAAAATGTTTTGAGTTAACTGGAAACTAAACAAAAATACTGAAAAACATTGAAGTTAACTTTTCTATAAAATTTTCTTTTGTTCTGTGAAGGGAGAAAGAGTGAGGCAGCCCCTCCCTTCAGAATTTGCTCCATACCTTCACACACACATATACTGTAGTTTGGAGAAGGGAGGGAGAGAGAGAGAAGAAGGGTAGCCTCTGACACACACACACATACATACATGCACATATGCATACACACACATACATAGGCTTGCAGTTCTGAGCGCACACACATAATATACAGAGAGAGCGAGAGAGAAGCAGAGTACCATAGCCCCACCCTTAGAGAAACACACTCACAGACACACACATCCCTGCTGTTCTGAGCAGCACAACGTAACTTTGCAAGATGGCAGAAAGTGACTGTAACAGCAGAACAATTTCGGCTTGGTACCTTGAAAGAAAGAACAAGAAACAAGCTAAGCTTTTGAAAAAAGGACTTGACATAAATGCAAATATGGATGCACAGTTACACTGGTTCGAGTCTCAAAAAGACAAGATAAAATCACAAGCATTTCCAATACTGGCAGCTCATTGGATTGTAAAGCAAGGTGGAATTTGTTGTGATATAAATGGCGGTCCAGTTCCACTTGCTGAAGTAATGAAGCCTCAAATTGAAGCATTTAATAAGTTGAACAAAATCATGTCTATTAAATGTTCAGATGGAGAAAATACAACCAATGATGATTCGTTTGATCCAGATTGGACAAATATAATAACTGAAGCGGAAAGAAAATATTCACAACCACCAGTGAAATCCGCAACCACAGTAACGCCTCCTCCTTATAAACCAATCTATCCAGCTTTGCCCGAACAATATACAAGTTCATCTAAACCTGTGACACAGTCTCAACCTTCGAGATCAAATGGAGGTCCAGTTGACAAGATGTACATTGCATCTGCACAAGCAGCTACAGTAATAACAAGATCTAAATCAGCCCAGCCAAACAGAGACATGTTGCGATGTACACCAGCTCGTAATTATGGATCTGACTGGGATGATGAGACAAGAGATGACGACATGATCACAGTTGACAAGATCGGTCCTGAATTTTCTTCACCTGTTGTTAAAAGGGAAGACTTACAATCTGAAATGATGACAGAAGAGAGACCATTCACACCAGGAGAGCGTCAAGCCATTCTCACAGCCTTGCCTCCTCTGAAGAGACAAGATCCAAACACAGAGTTTTGGCGAGAATTAGACTCTCTGGTTGAAGCACATCAAATGACATTAAAAGACATACACACCATTGTGAAAGCTAAAATCCCAAGAGACAGATGGGAACGCTTGCCAGCTTCGATAACCACAGCCCAATGGATAAATTTGTGGGTTGATGACCAGGGGCGACCCTTGGGTCTTTGGCAAGCATTAGATGTGTTTCGAAAAGAAATCCAAGAAATCTTGGGCAGTGGAAAGATTCCTTTCACATTAGTGACATTGATTAAGCAAAAGGATGATGAATCTCCAGATGAATATGCTCTGCGTAAGTGGAATGCTTACGAGAGATGGGCTCTCTGTGCTAAGAAACAACCTGACAGAGATGATGTACAGTTCACTGACACACTTGTGGATGGACTTAGTACAAAATACCAACAAGCCTTATCACTTGGAGTCAATCCAGGTGAGACATATGATCAGATTTTACAATGGGCTGGGTGCTTAGAGATGGCTATGAGATCAAACAAGGAAGAAGGAAACAAGCCAAATCGAAGAGGAGTGGCAACAGCTCAATACAACATGGACACAAAGAAGAGGATGATTTTCTGCACCAACTGTGGAAAGCGTGGCCACTCAATAAAAGATTGTTGGGCTAAAGGAGGTGGAGCAGAAGCTCATGGTCCATCATTTAAACAAGTCAGTGCGAAAAAAAATGATGAAACCTCTCCAGGGAAGACGTGGACTGAAGCGCAAGTCCGTCAGCTCATAGAGGGAATTATGCATCCGCAATAGGAATCAGCGGCCCCCTGTATTAGTAAGAAAAGAGACAATCGCCTTTTCGTCAATGCATTGATAGGGGGCCACCCATGTGACATTTTGGTTGACACAGGAGCAGCGATTTCGATAACAGATCTGAACCTACCTACAACAGATGAAACTATGGAAGTTGAAGGAGTTGGAGGAGGTATCACTAAATTTCGCAAAAGTATACAAGTTCCTTTGCAAATATATGAAGATGAAGTCTTATGGACATCTTTCTGGGTAGGGCCGAATTCACAAGGAAGCCTTATTGGCATGGACATTCTTCCACTGTTGAACATGATCATATTTACCGACAGTCGTCAAATCGCTACAACAGCTGGAATAATACCACACGAAGATCGCACATGTAATCTAACGTCTGTTGGTACAGCAAAACCAATTATCAGAGATTGGGGAAAAGATGGTGTGTGGGGACTTCTGTGCAGTTTATATCCAGATGTTTGGGCTAAACACAAATTGGATTGCGGTAAAGCCAACATTGACCCTGTTGTTATTGAGGGACCGATACATGCCCCTCATAAACAATACCCTATCCGACCTGAAGCAAGACAAGCTGTGGAAGAGATAGTGGCAGACTTGGAAGCTGAAGGAATCATCAGACAATCTTCATCAACCACTAATAGTCCTGTATGGCCTGTCAAGAAATCGGATAACTCATGGAGATTAACCATCGATTACACAAGACTTAACAGTGTAACACCAAAACCGCATCCTATTGTGGCCAATCCAGCCACCATTCTGAATGATATTCCAGGAAACGCAAGAATTTTCACAGTGTTAGATGTACTGTCGGCTTTCTGGTCTATACCTATTGACGAAAGATCTCAAGAGAAATTGGCCTTCACAGTGGGGGCAAAACAGTTTGTCTGGAACAGACTCCCACAAGGACTTAATCTATCTCCTGTGGTATTCCATAGAACTTTGGATCAGTTCTTAACGGAGCGAAAAGCTGAAATTGAGAGTTCAGGGAGTGTTTGCATCCAATATGTTGATGACTTGTTGATTGCAAGCCCAGATGAAAACAGCCATATATTTGCTCTGAATGTTGTCCTACAAGCCCTTAGGAAAGGAGGATTCAAAGTCAACCCCGACAAAGCACAGTTGGCCAAAACCAAGGTTATCTACTTGGGCCAAGAAATATCTGTCGAGGGAAGGAGAATGACAACAGAGCGTGTAGAGGCATTACGGCAACTCCCAAAACCTCTAACAGTTACAGGAATACGGAAGGTGATGGGACTTTTCAACTACTGTCGCCAGTATATACCTGATTTTGCCAGCATCACTAGTCCTCTCATCGACTTGTACAAGGGAGGAAAGCCTGGAGTGGAGCAGATAACCTGGACACCAGAAGCTGAGGAAGCATTTACATCTATGAAAGAGAAACTGACATCAGCCCCAGCCTTGGGACTTCCCGATGGACGATTGCCATTCCATTTGTGGACCAGGGTGGGAAATGAGACCTACTCAGCAGTACTGTGTCAAAAACCAGGTGATCGATACAGACCAGTTGGATACTTTTCCACAAAGATTCCTGTCACAATGATTGGTCAACCACGATGTATACAAGCTCTCGATGGTGCCACATGGGCAGTGGATGCTGTGGAAAATTTGATAGGAGCACAAACCATCATACTTCACACTCCACACAGTATAGTGACATTGTTGAACAACACAAACATCAAGACCATAACTGACGCAAGAAGAGCAAAATGGGAAGCAACTTTGTTGAACAAGGATTTGAGAGTGGAAATAATCAGAGACACATCCCTTAACCCTGCAACAATGATGCTAGAACCACATGAGGGAACACCACATGAGTGTGAAAAACATGTAGAAGAGGAAAGCCATGGTCCTGTTAATCCAATCCCTCTTGAAAATCCAGATAAAGAGTTATGGGTTGATGGATCCAGTTATTACGTTGATGGAAAACGACATACTGGATGGGCTGTAGTGGAAGCTGATGGAACTGTTGTGAAGAAAGGAGCTCTTCCTGGGCAATTTTCAGCACAAGTAGCTGAGCTCACGGCACTTACGGAAGCTTTTGAACTATCAGAAGGAGATCGAGTCAACATCTACACAGATAGTCGTTATGCTTTTGGTGTGGTCCATGACTATCTTGCTCTGTGGAAAAGACGTGGACTTATCACTAGTAGCGGGAGCGAAATACAACACGCTTCCATAATTCGTCGCTTGATTGCAGCATGTCACTTACCAAGAGAAGCAGCCGTGATCAAAGTAAAATCACATCAATCTGACAAGTCCAAAGAAAGTCAAGGAAACGCGGCAGCAGATGCAGCAGCTAGAGAAGCAGCTTTACTACCTCTTACTCCTGTTACCATGGTACAGGAAAACAGCAAAGATAATCCTGAGCGCCATCTTCTGTCATATCAAACAGAGACAGATGAAGAGAAAGAACAATGGATAAAAGCAGGAGCGAAAGAGGATGATCAAGGCATTTGGAGAATTCCAACCGGACAAGTGGTGATGCCGATTGGAACAAGAAGAGAACTAATGCAGCTGTATCATGGAAAAGTGCATGCTGGAGCAAAAGCAATGAAAGCTCAAATCAGCGAGACGTGGTGGTGGCCACGAATGATGAGAGACATTGATTATTACTGTAGAAGATGCTTAATTTGCATGAAAGCAAATGTGGGAAAATCTGTAAAGGTGCGAATGTCACATGCACCCACACCAACAGGTCCATGGACACACCTCCAAATCGATTTCACAGGACCTTTATCACCCAGTGGAGGGTACCAATACATTCTAGTAATCATGGACAGATTTACTAGGTGGGTGGAAGCATTCCCTACGAGAACTTGCACAGCTGAAGCGGCAGCACGAGTAATGGTGGAAGAAGTTTTTCCTCGCTGGGGTCTTCCATATGAAATTGATTCTGACAATGGAACTCACTTCACTGGAAAACTGATGAAGGAAGCAATGAAATTGATGGGGATCAAACAGAAGTTTCACATTCCGTACCATCCGGAAAGCTCAGGCATGGTAGAACGAATGAACAGATCGTTGAAAACCGCTCTTACCAAAGCCATTCTGCAAACTGGCCAAGGTTGGCATAAGTTATTACCTGCTATTCTGTGGAACTTGAGAGCAACTCCAAGCAGAGTAACAGGACTAACTCCTTTTGAACTGATGACTGGAAGAGCAATGGTCCTACCTCCTGATGCTCCGCCACCTGCGGGAACAGGAGGAGATTCTACTTTGTTCCAAGAGAAGTTACGACGCTATCTAACAATGCTGGACAAAGCTACCAAAGACAATAATAAGAAAGTGCGAGAAGCTCAACAGCAATGGGATGAAAAACATACCACTACTGATATTCCACACATTCCTGAGTTAGGCAGTTTTGTTATGGTCAAACGCATTGCTAGGAAAGGTTTAGAACCTAGATGGGAGGGACCATATGAGATACTCTTAACAACCGATACAAGTGTTTGCCTTAAAGGGAAGGGGGTAGGAACAGATAGATGGTATCATTGGTCACAAGTTAAACCTTGCTTAGTGAATGAACAAAATGATAATGATGGCTTATGGCCTGATATTGAGCACTGTTCATCCATTAGCTTTAAAGATTGGGAATAAAGAAGTGATGTTTAATTATTTCTCTGCTTCCATTTCAGGGATCATTTCCATTGACATTGATTAGAGATGGTTGCAAGTTATTCTCGATACCCAGCAACAATGGTATGCTTATTTTTCATTTTACTTGGCATTTACCAAGGAAGCCAGGCTTTATGGACTCCTCGAGTTCAAGGAATCACTCGGAATGCAACTCTGAAATCAGGCCAACGTTTTACTCTTCCCTTTATTTCCAAATGGGGATTATGGGATTGGGTGCCACGTAATGATAAAGATCTTGATAAATATCGTGAGGGCATCTATGGTGGATGTAACTTTCATCATCAATGTTACAAAAGCAGAATAATTTGGCCGGTGAAAGATGGGGGGTATTCTGGTAGTGCTCAAAGACGAGAAATTTGTTCAAAAGAACAATGTGAAATTGTGGGGTTAGACCTCATAACATCTACTAATGTGGAAATGAACTTCATTTTGAATCGGACCCACATGCTTACAATATGGGATTCACTAGCCCAAGGCTGTATCTATCCCATAGTGTTGCCATGTGAGGGGTTTCTAAGGGATACTACCTCAGGGACAACCAGATTCAAGGGAAATTACATAAGAGTTTGGCATTCGGAAGATGCAAATGAATATTGTGAGACTGAACTAGAAACTGGGGAAATTGGACGGTGTTTTTATCTTTCTGCGGAAAAGACAAACAAAGCTAATACTTGCCCAAATACGACTACGGCACCAGCTCATGGTATCTTGTTAGCAAAAGAAACCAAAACCTTGATAAATGAAGCCCATATGGTGCGACAACGCATTAATTATAACTTGATATCTCTTCTTACTGTTTTTGATCAGTCCTATTGTGGAAATTTCACACAAATACGGAGTTGGTTGGAAAAAGAAATTAAATATTATACCTCTAAAGATCCTCTGAGAAGTCGAAATCGTAAATCTCGAAGTATATGGGGAGATATAGCGGGGGTATTTGGTTCTGTCAATTCAATTAGTAATACTGCTCAAATGAATCAATTAAGCAAATATACTCAGTGGGTGGGAACAATGACTGGGAAAGGACTCACTGAGGCTCTTCAAGGTTCTCTACATATTATAGCAGCGGGTCAGCATCTTAATAACGCAGCGAAGGAATTGGCAGATGCATTAACAAAGTCATCTAATTTTGAGACGCATCGTGCAGCGTGTTTATTTCTGGCTCAAAATTTGAAGGATCAAATGTTAGAGGATATTCAAGTTATTCGAATGGGTCAAATTCCTGAGCGAATAGTGGAATCTGTGTTAGTGGTTTTCGGTAATCAACTTAATTTGACTTCTGCTAAACATGTTCCATTAGTTAAAATTGCCATTAATGAAAATTTGTTGTCAGGTTCTGGAATATTACCTTTGTTCATAGTATGGCCTCAATATGGGAAGCGCAATATTATGACAGTTAGACGATTCCAATCAATGGGGGTTAGACAAGGAAATTCAGTAATTAGATTAGGAAAGAATGGATATTGGGCTGAAGGTGATACACCAATGATTTCTACCACAGACTGTTGTGTTGAGGAACATGAGTGGGTAATTTGCTCATGCTCTACAATGTTCAGTTTATCTCTTAATGGATCTGCAGTTTGGGAAGTAGTTCCTTTAGATCAAGCCACAGGTGCATGGAAGGTGTCAGAAGCACAGTGGTGCATATTACATGATGGAATAAGTGAAAATATGATTTACGGAGGGAAGTTATGTCCAATTCCTCCTGATCCATTTTGCGTTGAGATTCTCTATCCTCTTTATTTGGGTGGAATTCATGTTCCACATGTGCAATTGTTGCAGTTAGAGGCACAGTGGTGGAATAATGATTTGGTGGAGGAGAGGAATTATGAACTCTTTGAAATGGTTAAGAGAGTTAAAGGAAGTGTTAAGGCAGCCCAAGAGGAGGGAATTCAAGCAATGGGTCATGTCATCGTAGCGAATGGAATAGCTAAATTGATGTCTGAGACAAAATTAACTAAAATTCCAGGAAATCTGTCATGGTCAGAATGGATAGTTTTGACTATGGTAGTAGTCTTGGTGATTCTGTTAGCAATAAATATCATCATATGTGTCACTAGGAAGAAAAGTACCAAACCTGTTAAATTGGTTATTACTAACTAAATGGATAGAACCGGGAACGGGAAATTCGGTGTGAAATAGAAGATTTTACACATTCTACATTACATACAAAACACAACCTCAAAAAATCAATGAACACCCGCTTACTGATTTTCTACCCCAAGGGATAGGATCCTTTAACATCAACGTTTATTTTAGTTTGTTGTTTTGGCCAGGAACTTGAGGAGTTAAGTAATTAACGAGTCAAGGCACTGGCAGAAGACTTATTACTTTTTCTTTCCTTAGATGATTGGGGTTTATTTTTAAATACATACACATAGATGTTAAATGACACATAGTATGCGGGGACATAACATGGGTTGGGGTTCTTTGTTCTTTACTTTTTGTTTTGTTTTCATTTCTGTTTCTAGTCTTCTATTCTTTATATCTATTTCTTGGTCTGCTTTTCCTCCTCACTATCACTTCTATAGGTTGGCCACCTGGGAATGATGGTGGAACTGACGGCCGTAGTTCCAGTGGAGGGACTGAAGACTCAAATTTCATCATTTAATGTTTTTAGTATTATTATTACTTTTTTACCTTTCATTAATATTCGTAATCAGTAGTATTATGTATCTCTTTTATACTCTTTATATACATTCATAATTATTTGTACTCATTGTATTTTGTGAATATGTGGGAGAGACTTTGGGAGACTTTGGACTTGAGTGTGCTGCTGGACTGAAATGTATATGCAGTTTTTCATCAAGCATAGTATAAGGGGAATACATTCCAACGTTAATGGAAACCATATGTTCTTCTGCTAAATGTATGTGTTCCTATGGTGATGTAGTTTTTTCCTTGGTCAGGGATATAAAAACCAAGCCCTGTTTGTCCGAAAATTAGAGAAGAGATGGAAATAATGGAAAGATGACTGAGCAGCTGAATTAGATCTTCGCTAGTCCAATGTCTCTCTCTCCTATGTTTTATATTAATTAAATAAATACAAGATATCTTTTGGCAAAATCACTGGTGTCTGTTTCCATGAAATTAAACAACAGGGGAAAGCAAGATTCTTAAATCAACAGGCTGTTTCGAAACAGAGTCTATCCAGATGGATAGTTGACGCCATAGCGCTGGCTTATACTGCCAAGGGCATTCAATGCCCGTTGGGAGTCAGAGCGCACTCTACGAGAGGCGTTGCCTCCTCCTGGGCTTGGTCCAGCGGGATTTCCTTACAGGATATATGTACGGCGGCAGGCTGGGCCTCTCCGTCTACATTTATCAGGTTTTATAACCTAGAAGTTCCCGCCTTACAGGCTAAGCTTTTGTCGGTGTAATCTATTTACAGGCGCAACGCGCTACCGACTAAACTGGGCAGAACTGTGTAAGACCCACGTTTTCCCACATTAGTGCAGGCTCCCTACCCTGGCTATGTGATGTCATATTCGTGTCTGTGGACATGTCTATATAAGGACGGAGGAAACCCCTCCTGTCTTTAGACTCTCCCTGTGAGGTCATGTTAAGTCTGCGGACGCTACAATATAGGGAATTAAGGCTCCCCCCCCCTTATTCCCTGACTCTGTGTGAGTCTATCTGGTGGTTATGCACTGTATGCCTGAAATAGCTTCCGGTGATCAGTGTTTTTATCCCAGCACGCACGGCGTTTTGCAAGGGGTTCCCGTAGCGTTTTGATAAAACGCAGTACGAGAGAACTCTCGTAAGAGAACGTACTCGGTTACTAACGTAACCTCGGTTCTCTCTAGAAGAGGGAACGAGTACTGCGTTCCCTTGCCGTGCGTTTGGTTCACTCTGGTTCGCTTTGGCGATCAAAATCAAGTGAATCAGCCTTCTCGAGCTTCTTTTATAGAGGTAAGCCACGCCCGTCTCGGCGGGAAGTGGTGAGGAGGGCGCGAAGCGCCCTCATTGGTCTGATGTTGCATCAGCCCGCGCTCGATAGGCTTATGCAGTTGCCGCAGAGCAGCCAATGAGCGGACAAGCCGTCTTGCTGCTGCCGCAACGCGTTTTACATATATGAAAATTAAAGGATAATTTTTGCTTCAGTGTATCGTGAAAAGAGACTTTTCCCGTAGCGTTTTGATAAAACGCAGTACTCGTTCCCTCTTCTAGAGAGAACCGAGGTTACGTTAGTAACCGAGTACGTTTTACTGCAGCTGATATTTAATAAGTAATAATTCTTGTAGATTTAAAAATCTTGCTTTCCCCTGTTGTTTGATTTCATGGAAACAGACACCAGTGATTTTGCCAAGATATCTCTTATTTATTTAATATAAGACATAGGAGAAAGTGACCATGAATAAAACGAAGGTCTTGATTCAGCTTCTCAGTCATCTTCCTGATTTTCGGACAGAAGGGCTTGGTTTTTATAGCCAAAATCTCGTCACCTCTCTGCCATAGACAAAGACTATCAGTTATTGTATATGTTGACCAGAAAACTGCATTATCAGGAAAACACATGATGTGAAACACATGACTATAATGTAACTAAAACAGTACATCACCAGAGAAACATGTGGTTCCCATTAACAATGTATCTCCTTATGCTATGGTGAAACACACATACATTTCAGTCTAACTCCAACACACTCAAAGTCTCACAAAGTCTCTCCTCCATGATTCACAAAATACAATTGATTACAAATGATTATAAATGTATATAAAAATTATAACACAGATACATAATACTACCGATTAATAATACTACTGATTATGAATATTAATAAAAAGTAATAATAATACTAAAAACAATATTAGTTAAAAATTTTAGTCTTCAGTCCCTCCACTGGAACTACGGCCGTCAGTTCCACACCATCATTCCCAGGTGGCCAACCTATTGAAATTGACAGTGAGGAGAAATAGCAGACCAAAAGAATAGACATAAAGGACAGAAGAATAGAAACAGAAAAGAAGAGAAACAAAAAAAAATAAAAAAAAATAACAAAGAACCCCAACCCATGTCATGTCCCCAAATACTATGTGTCATTTAACATCTATGTGTATGCATTTAAAAAATGAACCCCAATCATCTAAGAAAAGAAAAACTAATACGTCTTCTGCCAGTGCCTCGACTCGTTAATTACTTAACTCCTCAAGTTCCTGGCCAAAACAACAAACTAAAATAAACGTTGATGTTAAAGGATTCTATCCCTTGGGGTTGAAAATCAGTAAGTGGGTGTTCATTGTTTGTGAGGTTGTGTTTTGTAAGTATTATAGAATGTGTAAAATCTCCTATTTCACTCCAAATTTCCCATTCTCGGTTCTATCCATTTGGTTAATAGTAACCAATTTAACAGGTTTGGTACTTTTCCTTCTAGTAACACATATGATGAGTAGTATTACTAATAAAATCACCAAGACTACTACCATAGTCAAAACTATCCATTCCGACCACGACAGATTTCCTGGAATTTGCGATAATTTAATCTCAGACATTAATTTAGCTATTCCATTCGCTACGATAACATGACCCATTGCTTGAATTCCCTCCTCTTGAGCTGCTTTAACACTCTTTTTAACTATTCTAACCATTTCAAAGAGTTCATAATTCCTTTCTTCTACTAAATCATTATTCCACCATTGCGGCTCTAACTGCAACAATTGCACATGTGGAACATGAATTCCACCCAAGTGAAGAGGATAGAGAATCTCAAGACAAAACGGATCAGGAGGAATTGGACACAACTTCCCTCCGTATATCATATTTTCACTTATCCCATCATGTAATATGCACCACTGTGCTTCTGACACCTGCCATGCACCTGTGGCTTGATCTAAAGGAACTACTTCCCAAACTGCAGATCCATTGAGAGATAAACTAAACATTGTAGAGCATGAGCAAATTACCCACTCATGTTCCTCAACACAACAGTCTGTGGTAGAAATCATTGGTGTATCACCTTCAGCCCAATATCCATTCTTTCCTAATCTAATTACTGAATTTCCTTGTCTAACCCCCATTGATTGGAATCGTCTAACTGTCATAATATTGCGCTTCCCATATTGAGGCCATACTATGAACAAAGGTAATATTCCAGAACCTGACAACAAATTTTCATTAATGGCAATTTTAACTAATGGAACATGTTTAGCAGAAGTCAAATTAAGTTGATTACCGAAAACCACTAACAAAGATTCCGTATTCGTTCAGGAACTTGACCCATTCGAATAACTTGAATATCCTCTACCATTTGATCCTTCAAATTCTGAGCCAAAAATAAACATGCCGCACGATGCATCTCAAAATTAGATGATTTCGTTAATGCATCTGCCAATTCCTTCGCTGCATTATTAAGATGCTCACCCGCTTCTATAATATGTAGAGAACCTTGAAGAGCCTCAGTGAGTCCTTTCCCAGTCATTGTTCCCACCCACTGAGTGTATTTGCTTAGTTGGTTCATTTGAGCAGTATTACTAATTGAATTGACAGAACCAAATAACCCCGCTATGTCTCCCCATATACTTCGAGATTTACGATTTCGACTTCTCAGAGGATCTTTAGAGGTATAATATTTAATTTCTTTTTCCAACCAACTTCGTATTTTTGTGAAATTTCCACAATAAGACTGATCAAAAACAGTAAGAAGAGATATCAAGTTATAATTAATGCGTTGTCGCACCATGTGGGCTTCATTTATCAAAGTTTTAGTTTCTTTTGCTAACAAGATACCATGAGCTGGTGCAACAGTTGTATTTGGGCAAATTTTAGCTCTGTTTGTCTTTTCCGCAGAAAGTTAAAAACACCGTCCAATTTCCCCAGTTTCTAGTTCAGTCTCACAATATTCATTCTCATCTTCTGAATGCCATACTCGTACATAATTTCCATTGAATCTTGTTGTCCCCGAGGAAGTATCCCTTAGAAACCCCTCACATGGCAACACTATAGGATAGATACAGCCTTGAGCTAATGAATCCCATATTGTAAGCATGTGGGTACGATTCAATATGAAATTAATTTCCACATTAGAAGATGTTATGAGGTCTAACCCCACAATTTCACATTGTTCTTTTGAACAAATTTCTCGTCTTTGAGCACTACCAGAATATCCCCCATCTTTCACCGGCCAGATTATTCTGCTTTTGTAACATTGATGATGAAAGTTACATCCACCATAGATGCCCTCACGATATTTAGCAAGGTCTTTATCATTACATGGCACCCAATCCCATAATCCCCATTTGGAAATAAAGGGAAGAGTAAAACGTTGGCCAGATTTCAGAGTTGCATTCCGAGTGATTTCTTGAACTCGAGGAGTCCATAAAGCCTGGCTTCCTTGGTAAATGCCAAGTAAAATTAAAAATAAGCATACCATTGTCGTTGGGTATTGAGAATAACTTGCAACCATCTCTAATCAATGTCAATGGAATTGAACCCTGAAATGGAAGCAGAGAAATAATTAAACATCACTTCTTTGTTCCCAATCTTTAAAGCTAATGGATGAACAGTGCTCAATATCAGGCCATAAGCCATCATTATCATTTTGTTCATTCACTAAGCAAGGTTTAACTTGTGAGCAATGATACCATCTATCTGTTCCTACCCCCTTCCCTTTAAGGCAAACACTTGTATCGGTTGTTAAGAGTATCTCATATGGTCCCTCCCATCTAGGTTCTAAACCTTTCCTAGCAATGCGTTTGACCATAACAAAACTGCCTAACTCAGGAATGTGTGGAATGTCAGTAGTGGTATGTTTTTCATCCCATTGCTGTTGAGCTTCGCGCACTTTCTTATTATTGTTTTTGGTAGCTTTGTCCAGCATTGTGAGATAGCGTCGTAACTTCTCTTGGAACAAAGTAGAATCTCCTCCCGTTCCCGCAGGTGGCGGAGCATCAGGAGGTAGAACCATTGCTCTTCCAGTCATCAGTTCAAAAGGAGTTAGTCCCGTAACTCTGTTTGGAGTTGTTCTCAAGTTCCACAGAATAGCAGGTAATAACTTATGCCAACCTTGGCCAGTTTGCAGAATGGCTTTGGTAAGAGCGGTTTTTAACGATCTGTTCATTCATTCTACCATCCCCGAGCTTTCCGGATGGTACGGAATGTGGAATTTCTGTTTGATCCCCATCAATTTCATTGCTTCCTTCATCAGTTTTCCAGTGAAGTGAGTTCCATTGTCAGAATCAATTTCATATGGAAGACCCCAGCGAGGAAAAACTTCTTCCACCATTACTCGTGCTGCCGCTTCAGCAGTGCAAGTTCTCGTAGGGAATGCTTCCACCCACCTAGTAAATCTGTCCATGATAACTAGAATGTATTGGTACCCTCCACTGGGTGATAAAGGTCCTGTGAAATCAATTTGGAGGTGTGGCCATGGACCTGTTGGTCTGGGTGCATGTGACATTCGCACCTTTACAGATTTTCCCACATTTGCTTTCATGCAAATTAAGCATCTTCTACAGTAATCATCAATGTCTCTCATCATTCGTGGCCACCACCACGTCTCACTGATTTGGGTTTTCATTGCTTTTGCTCCAGCATGCACTTTTCCATGATACAGCTGCATTAGTTCTCTTCTTGTTCCAATAGGCATCACCACTTGTCCTGTTGGAATTCTCCAGATACCTTGATCATCCTCTTTCGCTCCCGCTTTTATCCATTGTTCTTTCTCTTCATCTGTCTCTGTTTGATATGACAGAAGATGGAACTCAGAATTATCTTTGCTGTTTTCCTTTACCATGGTAACAGGAGTAAGAGGTAGTAGAGCTGCTTCTCTAGCTGCTGCATCTGCTGCCGTGTTTCCTTGACTTTCTTTGGACTTGTCAGATTGATGTGATTTTACTTTGATCACGGCTGCTTCTCTGGGTAAGAGACATGCTGCAATTAAGCGACGAATTATGGAAGCATGTTGTATTTCGCTCCCACTACTTGTGATAAGTCCACGTCTTTTCCACAGAGCAAGATAGTCATGGACCACGCCAAAAGCATAACGACTATCTGTGTAGATGTTGACTCGATCACCTTCTGATAGTTCAAAAGCTTCTGTAAGTGCCATGAGCTCAGCTACTTGTGCTGAAAATTGCCCCGGAAGAGCTCCTTTTTTCACAACAGTTCCATCAACTTCCACTACAGCCCATCCAGTATGTCGTTTTCCATCAACATAATAACTGGATCCATCAACCCATAACTCCTTATCTGGATTTTCAAGAGGGATTGGATTAACAGGACCATGGCTTTCCTCTTCTACTTGTTTTTCACACTCATGTGGTGTTCCCTCATGTGGTTCTAGCATCATTGTTGCAGGGTTGAGAGATGTGTCTCTGATTATTTCCACTCTCAAATCCTTGTTCAACAAAGTTGCTTCCCATTTTGCTCTTCTTGCATCAGTTATGGTCTTGATGTTTGTGTTGTTCAACAACGTCACTATACTGTGTGGAGTGTGCAATATGATAGTTTGTGCTCCTATCAAATTTTCCACAGCATCCACTGCCTATTTGGCACCATCGAGAGCTTGTATACATCGTGGTTGACCAATAATTGTGACAGGAATCTTTGTGGAAAAGTATCCAACTGGTCTGTATCGATCACCTGGTTTTTGACACAGTACTGCTGAGTAGGTCTCATTTCCCACCCTGGTCCACAAATGAAATGGTAATCGTCCATCGGGAAGTCCCAAGGCTGGGGCTGATGTCAGTTTCTCTTTCATAGACGTAAATGCTTCCTCAGCTTCTGGTGTCCAGGTTATCTGCTCCACTCCAGGCTTTCCTCCCTTGTACAAGTCGATGAGAGGGCTAGTGATGCTGGCAAAATCAGGTATATACTGGCGACAGTAGTTGAAAAGTCCCATCACCTTCCGTATTCCTGTAACTGTTAGGGAGTTGCCGTAATGCCTCTACACGCTCTGTTGTCATTCTCCTCCCCTCGACAGATATTTCTTGGCCCAAGTAGATAACCTTGGTTTTGGCCAGCTGTGCTTTGTCGGGATTGACTTTGAATCCTCCTTTCTTAAGGGCTTGTAGGACAACATTCAGAGCAAATATATGGCTGTTTTCATCTGGGCTTGCAATCAACAAGTCATCCACGTATTGGAGGCAAACACTTCCTGAGCTCTCAATTTCAGCTTTTCGCTCCGTTAAGAACTGGTCCAAAGTTCTGTGAAATACCACAGGAGAAAGATTAAGACCTTGTGGGAGTCTGTTCCAGACACACTGTTTTGCACCCACTGTGAAGGCCAATTTCTCTTGAGATCTTTCATCAATAGGTATAGACCAGAAAGCCGACAGTACATCTAGTACCGTGAAAATTCTTGCATTTCCTGGAACATCATTCAGAATGGTGGCAGGATTGGCCACAATAGGATGCGGTTTTGGTGTTACACTGTTAAGTCTTGTGTAATCAATGGTTAATCTCCATGAGTTATCCGATTTCTTGACAGGCCAGACAGGACTATTAGTGGTTGATGGAAGCTGAAGGAATCATCAGACAAACTTCAAGTCTGCCACTATTTCTTCCACGGCTTGTCTTGCTTCAGGTCGGATAGGGTATTGTTTATGAGGGGCATGTATCGGTCCCTCAATAACAACGGGATCAATGTTGGCTTTACCGCAATCCAATTTGTGTTTAGCCCAAACATCTGGATATAAACTGAACAGAAGTCCCCACACACCGTCTTTTCCCCAATCTCTGATAATTGGTTTTGCTGTACCAACAGATGTTAAATTACATGTGCGATCTTCATGTGGTATTATCCCAGCTGTTGTAGCGATTTGACGACTGTCAGTAAATATGATCATGTTCAACAATGGAAGAATGTCCATGCCAATAAGGCTTCCTTGTGAATTCGGACCCACCCAGAAAGATGTCCATAAGACTTCATCTTCATGTATTTGCAAAGGAACTTGTATACTTTTGCGAAATTTAGTGATACCTCCTCCAACTCCTTCAACTTCCATAGTTTCATCTGTTGTAGGTAGGTTCAGATCTGTTATCAAAATCGCCGCTCCTGTGTCGACCAAAATGTCACATGGGTGGCCCCCTATTAATGCATTGACGAAAAGGCGATTGTCTCTTTTCTTACTAATACAGGGGGCCGCTGATTCCTATTGCGGATGCACAATTCCCTCTATGAGGTGACGGACTTGTGCTTCAGTCCACATCTTCCCTTGAGAGGTTTCATCAAGTTTTTTCGCACTGACTTGTTTAAATGATGGACCTTGACCTTCTGCTCCACCTCCTTTAGCCCAACAATCTTTTATCGAGTGGCCACGCTTTCCACAGTTGGTGCAGAAAATCATCCTCTTCTTTGTGTCCATATTGTATTGAGCTGTTGCCACTCCTCTTCGATTTGGCTTGTTTCCTTCTTCCTTGTTTGATCTCGTAGCCATCTCTAAGCGGCCAGCCCATTGCATAATTTGGTCAAATGTCTCACCTGGGTTGACTCCAAGTGATAAAGCTTGTTGGTATTTTGTGCTAAGTCCATCCACAAGTGTGTCAGTGAACTGTACATCATCTCTGTCTGGTTGTTTCTTAGCACAGAGAGCCCATCTCTCGTAAGCATTCCACTTACGCAGAGCATATTCATCTGGAGATTCATCATCCTTTTGCTTAATCAATGTCACTAATGTGAAAGGAATTTTACCGCTTCCCAAGATTTCTTGGATTTCTTTTCGAAACACATCTAATGCTTGCCAAAGACCCAGGGGTCGTCCCTGGTCATCAATCCACAAATTTATCCATTGGGCTGTGGTTATCGAAGCTGGCAAGCGTTCCCATCTATCTCTTGGGATTTTAGCTTTCACAATGGTGTGTATGTCTTTTAATGTCATTTGATGTGCTTCAACCAGAGAGTCTAATTCTCTCCAAAACTCTGTGTTTGGATCTTGTCTCTTCAAAGGAGGCAAGGCTGTGAGAATAGCTTGACGTTCTCCTGGTGTGAATGGTCTCTCTTCTGTCATCATTTCAGATTGTAAGTCTTCCTTTTTAACAACAGGTGAAGAAAATTCAGGACCGATCTTGTCGACTGTGATCATGTCGTCATCTCTCGTCTCATCACCCCAGTCAGATCCATAATTACGAGCTGGTGTACATCGCAGCATGTCTCTGTTTGGCTGGGCTGATTTAGATCTTGTTATTATTGGAGCTGCTTGTACAGATGCAATATACATTTTGTCAACTGGACTTCCATTTAATCCTAAAGCTTGAGGCTGTGTCAGAGGTTTAGATGAACTTGTATATTGATCAGGCAAAGCTGGATAAATTGGGTTGTAAGGAGGAGGCGTTACTGTGGCTGCGGATTTCACTGGTGCTTGTGAATATTTCCTTTCAGCTTCAGTTATTATTTTTGTCCAATCTGGATCAAACGAATCATCACTGGTTGTATCTTCTCCATCTGAACATTTAATAGACATGATTTTGTTCAACTTATTAAATGCTTAAATTTGAGGCTTCATTGCTTCAGCAAGTGGAACTGGACCGCCATTTATATCGCAACAAATTCCACCTTGTCTCACAATCCAATGAGCCGCCAAAATTGGGAATGCTTTGGATTTTATCTTGTCTTTTTGAGACACGAACCAGCTTAGCTGGGCATCGATATTTGCATTTATGTCAAGTCCTTTTTTCAAAAGCTTAGCTTGTTTCTTGCTCTTTCTTTCAAGATACCAAGCCGAAATTGTTCTGCTGTTAAAGTCACTTTCTGCCATTTTTGCTAAGTATGTGTTACTTTGTGCAGAACAGCAGGGATGTGTGTGTATGTGTGTGTGTTATCTAAACTGCCCTGCTTCTCTCTCCCTCTCTTTCCAACAGTATACAATATGTGTGTGAAGGTATGCAGCAAATTCCGAAGGGAGGGGCTGCTTCACTCTCCCTCTTCCATCTAAGTGTGTGTGTATGTTTAGAGTGAATTATCAGGATGGGCTACTGCTTCTGCCCCGCTTCTCTCTGTCTCTCTTTTCTAAAAACTATAGGAACTCAGAGAAGAGAAAAGAAAAATAAATAAAAATTAAAAACAAAGTTAACCCTTATATTTTCAATTATTTTTTTATTTTTTTTAAATTTATTTTAGTTTAACTCAGATACATTTTTTCTCTTTCTTTTCCCTAATTTATCTCAGTTTAATTTCTTTGTGTTTTCCTTTTTCTTTAAGCTTACTCGGATCAGTATCCTCAAATATTTGAAGAGCTTTACGATCAAAGTCAGGAATGCATGCGATCCTAGCTAGTTACAATGGCACCTTCATACTTGTATTTCTCCAGTGTGTTAATGTTTTAGAGACTATTTTACCCCTTTGGAACTCGCCACACTTAACCACTCCTGTCAATCAAGTATCGCTGCCTTATCATGCTTGTATTACTCCAGCGTGTTAATGTTTTAGAGCTTATTTTAACCCTTTCTCTGGGGCTCGCCACACTTAACCGCTCCTGTCTAACAAGTATCCTATCAAATTTTCTAGCTTAACCGTCTTACAGCTAATTTCCCCAATTTTTGACTAGATAGTTTTCTTTCTAAAAAAGATCTATCTCTATCCCAGCATATCAAATAATTTTAACCCTCTGAGGTCGGCAAACGCGCCCCCGCGTTTTGCTGGATTTTTTTCACATAGCAGCAACATAAACTTAAAAAAATCCGTCATTTACGGTCATATTAATAAAATAAATACATGATTATAAACTATAGAGGGTCTTCTTTTTTTGTGTACACTCACATTAACATCAAAACCTTGTTTTTATTTTTAAATAAATAAAATAAACAGGGTGCGCTTTCAGCTCACACTGTCTCCGCAAAAATCTTTCTGAAACAAGTCTGGAAAATGAACTGAAACTCAGCTAATACTTATCACACAACCATGAAACATGCGTCTAAAGAAAGCTTTAAATTTCTACTTTTAAATAAAACAATTCACATTCAAAACAAATATTCTCCTGCAATGTAATCTGTAAGAAACTAAAGAGAAGTACAGTTTCTCCCGTCTCACCTAATTATCGGTAATGAGTTCACACCCACTCGCAGAGCGCGCTATTCATAAGATAATGAGCTGAGGTGATCTATGCAAAATAAGGTAAACGCCCCCTGAAATGCCTTAAAACCAGCAAGTTTCATTTATTCACTTTCCTGCGCTGTTGGAAGATGACACGAGTTCAAATTTTGCTCAGAAGAAGAGCAGGACTCTGACGACGAACGTTTGTATTTTGAGCGACGAACGTTGAGCGACTTGATCCAGCCGTGGATAATATTTCGGGTAAGTCTTTTTAAATTTACTTGCATTAGTTGACACATGTTCGCATTTATGAGGAAAAAACAATATTACGTGACAGTTCTCCATTATGGACGCGAGCGCTCTGAAGCAGCACTAAAAGACTTTCAAACTTTCACAGAGACCTCAAAACAGAAAGCACAAATCCATTCTTTAAAACGAATTTCGTTTTGTATTAATTGTATCTTAATTTTAATATTATTTTCATTAACAAATTTCCTGGATTTAATACATAAAAAGTAAATAGGCTAGCAATCACAACATAAGGTGCTTGAACTGGAGATCATCATGAACCAGCCTCGCAGGTCTAAAAAATGTGAAATATATTTACAGAAAGCTGGTTCTAAACAAAACCATCCAAAACAAAAAACTATGTAGCCTAATAAATGTGCATTTCTCTGGTGCGTTCACTAGCCTACTGCGAAGATCGCGAGTCAATAGCCTATCCTCAACTTCATCTTTGCCAGAAGTTAATAAACAATTAAAATGTCTTATTGCAATATTTTACATATTCATAATCATTATTTTTGCTGGATCTTTGAGACAGCTTTTTAGGTTTATGGCGTTTTGGAAAAGAGCTCTTCACGTACAAACACCGTTTCACTAAGGCACAGCGGCCCTTCAGCACATAAGAGACAGAAAAAAAGAGAAAAAGCACGGACTTACTAATTACGAAACTTTGATGTGGTTGAACAGGTGAAACAGTCACAAATTCCTCAGCGCGTCCTCCTCTGATTGCTGTGTTCTGACTGAAAAAGTGCGTGCAGGAGCACATGCGCAAAACGTAGGTTTGTAAAATGTCCTTTTTTTTTAAAATGACATATGATAAAATAAAAATAATTCATATATCATTTTACAAAACGGTTTTGCGCATGTGCTTCTGCGCGCACTATTTCGAATTTATGTAACGTTTTTGACGACACGGGACCATGGGCTGGGCCACTCGGAGGTTGCTTCCGGGAATAGTAGGCTACTGCCCTACAGTATTAAAAGTCGCATATAATTTATAACATATTATTGTTTATAAGGTTATAGTGTGCGTTATTTGTTTTCTCTTTAACTTCTTTCAGATCTTTTCATGTTTGGGGGGTCAGATTGTACAAGTTACTTTTGTTTATCGCTCACAATTGCTTTGTTTATAACAGACTGATTATTTTTTTTATTTTGGTCACATTTGATTTGCTTAGAGCAAATTTAGAACATTATGTTCCTCCACATAGAGGAATTACAATAACTTTCATTTTTATTTTTTCAAATAACCACGCATAAACATTATTCTCTAAAAAACACAAAGATTTACAAGCATGTTGATCAGATATGATGGTAGCCCTGTTTGTGCTTTATAGAGTGAATTTACACCTTTGCCATTAACATGTTTATAAATAACTGAAAAAACAACAAATGTCAGAGCATGTCAGAACACCTCCAGGGCCCAGAAAACCCCTCAGACTCCAGAGGGTTAAAAGGTTTACTTTTCAGAGAAACTTAAATAAGCCAAATTAAATTGAATCATTTATATTTTTTATTTTTATTACTATGTCTTATATTCATTGGCAAAATACTGGTACTTGAAATCACACAGTTCTTTTAAGCAGTTTCAGTCACTGTCTCTAATCATCAGGCAGACTTAGAACTATTTTATAAGAATAAAAACAAAGTCTTACCTGCGATCAATGATTGAGACAATGCCTGGATATGCGAATCCTGTTCTGTGACGCCAAAATTGTAGATTTAAAAATCTTGCTTTCCCCTGTTGTTTGATTTCATGGAAACAGACACCAGTGATTTTGCCAAGATATCTCTTATTTATTTAATATAAGACATAGGAGAAAGTGACCATGAATAAAACGAAGGTCTTGATTCAGCTTCTCAGTCATCTTCCTGATTTTCGGACAGAAGGGCTTGGTTTTTATAGCCAACGTCTCGTCACCTCTCTGCCATAGACAAAGACTATCAGTTATTGTATATGTTGACCAGAAAACTGCATTATCAGGAAAACACATGATGTGAAACACATGACTATAATGTAACTAAAACAGTACATCACCAGAGAAACATGTGGTTCCCATTAACAATGTATCTCCTTATGCTATGGTGAAACACACATACATTTCAGTCTAACTCCAACACACTCAAAGTCTCACAAAGTCTCTCCTCCATGATTCACAAAATACAATTGATTACAAATGATTATAAATGTATATAAAAATTATAACACAGATACATAATACTACCGATTAATAATACTACTGATTATGAATATTAATAAAAAGTAATAATAATACTAAAAACAATATTAGTTAAAAATTTTAGTCTTCATTCTGTTAAAAAGACCAAACAGATGCAGATTCTGTGTTGACCAAACCAGGAGTTCTGTGATCCGCTGCACCCCTACTATATTTTCACAGGTGTTTTATCCTTCTAGTTAATAAGGTCACACACATTCAGGATATTCAGGATATGGACCTAAATACTTTAACCATTTAAATCATAACATTTTTCTTTATTTCCTGCTGTGAGCTTTTGGTGTCTCCATCTGTCATGAATATGACTACTTGAAGTGTAAAGTCTTGACTTCAAACTAAATATCAAAACTCTTTATTTTGGAGTATTATTCAATTTAATTCAGTTAACAGGTTTATTTGAAATTGATTTCTATGCAGGTAATGTTTATATTCTAAGATGTATTCTATAATATTAAATGCAGCTTTGCAGTTTTTCTCGACTGTTCAACATCAAAACATTTTGTAAAATGCAATAAGATCTGTGATTTGTTCATTCTATTTAACCTTTTTTTAACTGACAAAAGTACAAAGAAAAGTTTTCCAATGTTTTCACTGACCAACATGATTGTATTTTGTAAATATGAACACATTTTGATTTTGATGACTGCAACACACCCCAAAAAAGTTGGGACAGAGACAAAATAAAAGTGAAAAGATTATCCAAATTAGATTATCCAACTCTTTTGAAACAGTCCACAATGAGCAGGTGAACTGGTAATAGTTGAGGGTATCGTGTTTGGGTGTAAAAGTGCTTCTCAGTCTTTTTAAGCAAAGATGGGTCATGGCTCATCACTATCATAAGAGAATTGTCAAACAATTAAAAAAATCACATTTCTCAATGCAGGATTGCAAAGAATGCATGTCTTTCATCATCTTCCGTACATAATATTGTCACAAAATGCAGGGAATGCAGAGAAATCTCAGTCTGTGTAGGGCAAGGCAGGAGACCTCTGTTGAATGTGCGTGACCTTCGAGCCCTCAGATGGCATTGCACAAGATACCATCATGCTACTCTGTTAAATACAGCCACATGTGCTCAGGAGGACTTTGGAAAACCGTTTTCACTTAACACAGTCTGACGCTGCATCAAGAAATGCCACTTGAGTCTCTGCTACACAAGGAGAAAGCTCTACATCAGTTCTATGTGGAGATGCCGGCGAGTTCTCTGGGCCTGAGCTCATCTCAGATGGTCTAGAAGACCGTGGGAATGTGTGCTGTGGTCAGATGAGTCCACGTTTCAGCTTGTTTTTGGAAAGAAATGGACATTGAGTTCTCAGTCCCAAAGACGAAAGGGACCAACCAGACTTTCACCAGCGACAGGCGCTAAAGCAAACATCTGTCCTGGTATTGAGGTGCATCACTGCAAACGGTATGGGTAACTTGCATTATTGTGAAGGTACCATTGACATGGAGGCATATATTTGGATTGTACAGAGACATAAACTGCCATCAAGATGACATCTTTCCTGGGAAGCAAGACAATGCCAGGCCTCTTTCTGCACTTTCAGCTGAGTGGTTTCTAGACACTCTACATGTGGAAGAGATGAGCCTGCCTGCCTTACTGCAGTCCAGATCTGGCTCTTATGGGAAATGTAGGACCCATCATGAAAAGGAGAATCAGGCAACGATGACCACAGACTGTTGAGCGGCTGTCTTGTGTCAGACAAGATTGGGCAAATATTCCACTTGCAAAACTCCAACAATTAGTATCCTCAACTACAATTACAAAATACAATCATGTTGGTCAGTGAAAACATTGGAAAACTTTTCTTTGTACTTTTGTCAGTTAAAAAAGGTTAAATAGAATGAACAAATCACAGATTCTTGATCTTATTGCATTTTACAAAATGTCCCAACTTCTCTGGAAATGGGGATGTATTTATTGTTCTGTGTTTTGTCTACTAGACTGGCATTTGTTATCTGGTTGTATGCAGAGTTTACAATGACAATAAATAGATTCTGATTCTGATGTGTTACTATTTTCGGTAACACGAATTAGTAAGTAATAGCGCTCAGTCGGCTGTGGTAGTTCACTATTAGCTAATCAATAACTAATATTTTGCATACCTCACTGAAGACTATAAGAACTACTATATACAGGTTAATAAATATTTATAATGCACAATGTTTAATATGAGGTAATGGTAGCCCATTAGTAATGAATCAAGTGTTACTACTCATTCTAAAGGAACTACTAATAATTTGGATCAGTATTCTAAAGTGAAAAACATGATAAATACCTAATATTGACTGAAGTCATTGTAAGCTTTTAAGGCTTTTTAAGGCTTTTGTAAGGTTTAGGTTTTTTTTGTAAGGTTAACAGTTTATAGACCACTTATCAATGTTAATAGGATGTTTATCGACAGTAATCAGACTGTAAGAAGTTTATATTACTGCCTTATAAAGGCTAATATATCCTTATTTATGCACTTATTAACCATTAACAATGCAACTTTGCAGCTACCTGAACTTAAGTGGGAACAGTGTTTTATTTAAATGAATAAATCCTTTATTATGCACTTAATAACCATTAACATAACCAATACAAGAAGGATGTGGAAAAATATTTAAAAAGTTAGTGTTATAGTTGTGAAGCACAAAATCATACTCTAAGACATTTTGTGGAAAATAAACTTTTTTTTTTTACATTTCATAACTTTCATGTTTCATAATTTTCAACTAAACACAGCAACCAAAAGATTATATTGAACTTCCACTCAAACACAAGTATAAAAAAAGTGCAATTACAAATATGTTTTCTTTAACATTAACTGTAAACAACATTATGAAAACATTTTGTATGGCAACAGATTTTCTTCAGTAACAAAATGACAATACAAGTGAGTTTTTCAGTCCTCCACCTTCAACAACGTCTGTCTGGCTTTTAGGCCCGTAAGATGACCTTGAGATCGTGGACTTGGGGGAATCCTCCAGCTCCACAAAGATCTTCTGAAAAACATTAAAAGGTGTATTTCAGTTTCTTTGGATTGTTTAGTACCAAGCCATAAATAAGGCCCATTAGGTCAGTGCAAGCCTGTGCAACAATGGGAATACCAGAGAAGACCTCTGCTCCTGCGATGGCTATTCCAGCTTGCTTCTTAAGACCTCCCTCCCTGACCACAAATATGTTGAGTGCAAATGAAGGGATGGCTGAAGCATCGTTGTCATCACAAGCCTGTAAAATATACCAGAGAGAATTAAACCTACTTTTTTTTGGCAGATGTTCAGAACACATATAGCTCTTTGCTCTGCCTCTGGACAGAAATCTGGGGGGATTATGTAGTTGCTGTGGTAGTTTGAGTGGTGTTGGGATTTAAGGCAAGAAATGTGTGTGGGCATCAGCAATACCTTTGTGAACATTCATGTTTTTCTCACATGGATCTGCCTACATTTATAAACAATAACTATGTTCTGTGAATTAAAAAAAAATATATATTTATGTGGAGAGAGTCATGTATATATAAATCAAGAAATAAATGTGTGATTCCAGCAGTGTGCATTAATAAACGGTGAGAGGTTAGAAAACTGTTTTTACCTGGCAGTGCTTGATTAACTCCTCTGTCTTTTCTTCAAGGTAGAGAACGAGGCCTGTGATCGCAGCTTCTCTCAAGGACTCTGTGCTGCTGTCCTACACATATATGGAAGACCAGATTATCTTACAGCACAGATATCAGAATGCTACAGCATTAAACTAACAGCTACAATGTTAAAAGTACATGCCTCGTTTATGATGTCAAGGGTCTCATCAGTTTCTTCCCAACTGCTCCTCTCTTCCAGTCTACGTGTGTTTGTCCAACTCCCCTGGGAATGTGGACTGTAGTGGCTTCAGTCTGATCCTCCAGAACTCTTCCTTGATCTGAGAAAGAGACTGAGAGAGAGAAAGAGAAACATCATGAGATACTGAATTAGAGCCACAGGGAAGGAGAAACAGAATACAGAGAAAAAGTAACCCTAGAAGCTACCACCATGGGGGATCAACACACATAGATTACCAAGGTAATGGGAACTAATGTACAGCCAGCAGCATTCGGTTGCAGCTGGGTAATTCTTTGTATATTTGTATTATTAACCGTCCACTAAAAGTGCTGTTTTTGCCACTGACAGGTTCAGATTGTTATTATAAGTGTCTGACAACATTATAGAAAGGGTCCTTACAGGAAATTGCCATCACCAAACACACCAGGCTTCCTGTAATAATCAATACTTTTAGCATGTATAGAGCCAGGCAGCCAGCACAATTGTTACATGTAAATGGGTGAATTTAGGCTTTATTTCAACCAAACCAGAGTGCTGGTTGTTGGAACAATGGAAAGACAACTAAGATGGTTTGTGAAGGTTTTATCTTGTTTCTGTCGACTTTAAATGAAGTGTGTTTTATGATGATAAAATTGCAGTTAATTTGAATGGAGTCTGGTGGGTTTGTCAATTTCAGGGATGTTTCATGTTAAAACAAAAACGATCTTACTCTTTAACAAAATGTTGACCTCTGCAGGGATCCTTTCCATAATGTTGTCAGACACTAAGAATAATTACTGTATCAGGGCTGGTATTTATCAAGCTTCTCAAAGTGCCATTTTAGTCTTAAGTGCTGAGAATTCATGAAATTGACTCCTACTTTTAAACGTAAGAATAAAAGCAAATTATCAAATTTCTTAAAGCTAAGAATCACATTTAGTCAGTTATTTAAGACAGCTCCAGAGGTCTCTCGAGTGGTCAGGAGTTGCCAGTAGGGCTTGTGATGGCGCTGTGGAGACAGAGACATGCACGAATATTTCAGGAGAGGAAGAATTTCTGAATTATTTGACAACGCGCAGTTAATAAGACGGGGTCGGACAGCGCAGGCATAAACTCTGTCAGTGAGTTGGTAGGGACGTCATCTCACCACTGACTTTACGCAGTAATGCGTTTTCAGTTAAACTCAAGGTGGTGATGACGCTTCGTTTCTTTGCCACAGGACAAACGCAGCAGTGCTGATGATTACCGCCCGTCACAACCATCAATAAGCCATGGAAACAATTATGGCACTCACAGCTCCACACATTGTCACGCGTTTAATCAACTTCCCAACAACACCCCCCGTAATCCGACAGAAGCAAACACAGTTCATGCCATTGGCCGGCTTCACAGGAGCACTAGGCGCATTTGATGGCGCTCATTTAAAGATAAACTTTTTTTATCTTTCATTTATCAATGTTTATGTCATGAAGGTAAGAGGATCAGACAGCAAATGCGGAGAAATAATCACTTTAATTGAAACAGAGCTTGCCAGAGAGTTCAGTAAACAGAAAAATTCTCAAAGGGAAACTTAGAACTACTAGCAGTAGTAAAAAGTCCAAATAAGGTCTCAGCTTGTAGATTATGTTGTGGCAAATTCATAGTTCTTTTTGGTTCAGGTCTCAAAGAGTTTTCAGAGTCGAGGTTCCAGGTCAGAAGAATTAACTTTATTGACAAGCAACAAAGTGAGAAGCCGGCTGGCCATCCGGACATCTGAAGTAACAATGGTCTGCACTCATGTCTTATACCTTTTCTTATCACTTGGTGTCCAATTAGCATTCATACAGTTATCTTTTTCTCTTTGCTCCTCCTCGTCACTTCGCCACGATTAGAAACACCTGCATCAAAGCCTTATTCCCATTGGTGGCGGTCCTGGCGCATGCGCTTTTTTAAATATGATTTCATATATGGTTTTTTGGGTACTTTTCCACTCTCGTCCTCGCACAACCTTTCACCCAGTTTTTATCCTGTCCTCACACAACCTTCTTCCCAGTTCTTATCCTCACATACACTTTTGACAGGTTCAGTGTTTCCCATCATTTTGTCTCCTTTTGACCTGTTTTCTCTGTTCCCATAATTTTAGGCCTCCCATATCTTAGGCCTAGTATCCATATTATTTATGTCATGCATTTGGACTCATGTATGAGACAGATGAAATTCTCCAATAATAACAAAAAAAGCAGTTAGCCCAGGTGAAAAGAGATGCTCAGAAGAAAGCTCTGTATGACAGGGAAATGGAGCAGGCTGGCGTTTCCCGAGGGAGAGTAGAGGCAAGCGGCTCAGTAGAGTTTTCTTAAAGTAAGTCAGCTCCCGACACGACAGGACTAAGATACGACAAAGACACGAGGATTAATTGGAGTTTAGTACACATGAGAGAATGCAATACTCAGGCAAAGACAGGTAGAGAAAGGGGGAAAAGAAGTAGGATCGCTAATCAGAGGAAAAGAGGATTCAGGTGAAGAGGGGAGTGAGTGATGGCTAATAGTAAAGGGGAGACAGCTGAGAGGGAATAAGGATTAAATGAGAAGGTGTGTGCGTAAACGAGGAAATAGCGGTAATGTGTGTGTGTGTGTGTGTGACTGTGAGAAAGAAACAGGATCATGACAGTGCCCCCCCCTCAACGAGCGCCTCCTGGTGCTCCCGAGGAGGAGGGCTGACGGGACCGAAAGAAATCATCAATGAGTGACTGATCTAGGATGTCTCGAGAGGGTACCCAACTCCTCTCCTCAGGACCATAACCCTCCCAGTCTACAAGGAACTGTTGACCTCGACCCCGGCGGCGGACGTCCAACAATCTACGGACAGTGTAGACAGGAGAACCCTTGATATGACCGGCTTGATGCGCGATACGTGAAAAACGGGATGAATACGGCGGAGATGATTAGGAAGCTTAAGCTGGACTGCGACAGGACTGATAATCTTAGACACACGAAAAGGTCCAATAAAACGAGGGGCAAGCTTGCGTGAAATTGACTGAAGAGGAAGATTAGAGGTCGATAACCATACCCTTTGCCCACAGATGTACCTGGGGCTTTTGACACGACGACGATTAGCGGCTCTACGAGTCTGTCTTTGGGAGCGGCAAAGGGCGGCTCTTACTCTCATCCAGGTGCGCTTGCAGGACTGAATAAACTTCTGAACAGACGGCACGTTAGAACCAGAACTCTGAGACGAAAAAAGGGGAGGTTGATATCCGAGACTGGCTTGAAACGGTGATAGGCCAGTAGCAGAGGATGGAAGCGAATTATGAGCATACTCCGCCCAGGGAAGCTGCTCAGCCCAAGAAGCGGGGTTACGAAACGCGAGAGAACGTAAAATTCGGCCGACAGTCTGATTGGCCCGTTCGGCTTGACCGTTAGTCTGTGGGTGGAAGCTGGACGAGAGACTGACGGAGGCCCCGATTGATCGACAAAACTCCTTCCAAAATTGTGACGCGAACTGTGGACGTGTGGACTGTGTGATAGTGGTCTATTTGTTTGCTTCACCTGTTCACCTGAGTTCAGGGGCTTTGACAGAGAGAGGGAGTGAGCCTGGGAGCGAGCACTTTCTGCTGACCGCACTTTCGCACTCACACAGCACTTTTATGACCTGGTGACTGCAGTACCAGTTGTATCTTGACGTGCTGAAGTGTAATAAATGATTGAACTGAGTTCCTGTGCGTCGCAGTGTTTCCAGTCTCTCAGTGTTTAGTCCCTCGCAGCTGCAAATTTTGTTTTGCCTTGTCTACAGCCGCTAATAGGAATTATACTTTTGGAAAAACATTTCAGGGATTCAAGGATCAGGTAGATGTGTCATTATGATGTTCCAATAGTGTTAAAGCACAGCACATGGTTAATCTTGTTGCAATATATTCCATGTTAATAATTGCAGGACTTTCACAGTAATTCCACAGCAGGACTTCTCTGGCATCTAACTGCGCTCTATGAAGCACTATGAAGGTACCCAGCATGCAGTGTGTGTGAAAAGATTATGCTGTGGAGTTTCTTAATTCTTGTTGGTTTTATCTGTGCTGCTGAACTTATTTTTGGATCACTTTTAGCAGTTTGTGTTCAGAATCAATCTTTTTATTATTATTATTTCGAGTGTCACCATTGTTGTGTTTTATATGTCGAGTAGGGATTTCTGTGCATCATTAGATGATGGAAAAAAATCTTGTGTTGCAAGATGATGTCATATCTTTCAAAGATAAATTCTCAGCAGCTGCTTTGCTATTGTGAAATATCCATCTACAAACTACGAATTTAAAATAAAATATTGGTAAATCTTTATGCTGAAATAACTCTAATATTACTATTTAATTTAGCTTAACTTAAAACCAGCCAATTAGCTTTTTATATTCTAGCTTATGGAGTGAAAACAGTATCAAAACCTTCCACAAATGCACATGACAGATCCACACACACACACAGCAGTCCACAAATGCACATGACAGATCCACACACACACAGCAGTCCACAAATGCACACGACGAGTGCAGCAGAATTATTAATGGAAGAATAAACATTGTCAAACCTATTCGCTTGAGTATCGATGATTCCTTGGATGATGATGGCTTTGCCAGGCTGAAGTCCGCCACGGATTAAGCTTTTATACGGGACCTGATTGTGGGTCAAAGTAATTCAAGATCATTTGTATAATACAGCAAATGTTTACAGCATGCTAACATGTTAATTAGGTCAAATCCACTTTGAACAATCCATTAAAAAATCTTTCTATTTAAGATACTTAAAAAATATGATGTCCAAATCATATCAATCATCCTTTCAATATAATTGGTGACTTACTGGCTTGGAAAACAGCGGTTGCAGAGCCATTTCGACAGATGTTGTTCTCCTGCAAATCCTAAAGTTTGTACTGTATTCAAGGCTGACACCACTTACAGAAGTTATCATCCAGGGGTGGACCGAGATATTTACAGGGTGGCGACACCACCCTCAAACATACAGTATGTGTAGGTGTTTACTTGGAGCTCGATTAGCTAATAACAGTTCTACCATATCCAACAAGTGGAATTATGCAGTTTCATTTTGAACATTGATTCTTGAACCGAGAGATATTTTAGGAAATACAGCAGAAAGAAAATAATTTTGTGGTCATGTACAATACAAAATAATACTATCAACTCTGGAAAAGAATTCCCCAGTTTTTGACATGAAGCCTGTATTTTTACAACACACAGATAATTCACATACACGTCTTTATAATGGCTGTTTGAAATCTGAAGGTCAAACATCCATGATCTTCTTAGTATCTGATAATATTATATCCAGGGGCGTGTCTAGAGGGGGGGCACGGGGTGGCAACGGCCCCCCTGGTGCCCCCCCCCAACATCATTGGGCTAGATTTACTGTCAACATGACAATGCCCAACGCCATTGGATCAGAGCGCTGTCAATCACTGCTTGATTTGCGATTCGCAAAGCAGAATCTCTGGTCCACGTTTTTCAAACAGGAGTCAGGAGAGAGACACCTCGACATGTCACTGTTTATGGTATACACACTCAATTACAGTATATATATATTGTTACAGTTTTTCTCGATTGCTTAAACACATTTCTTGAAACTATGCCTCGTATTCTCAAAACTGTAAACACAAATCCATAACGTCTCACCCAATTCCCCAAACATCCTATTTTCAGGTCAAAATGAAGCTCTACACTCAAAACCATTCACTCTTGCTGAAAAACCAAACTTTGCCCTCAGACAGGACACACAAGCACTCAAAATCACACACACTACAACATAGTCTAACACACTGGTGCAATAAATTCAAAACAACATTTCCAAAACTGGTAAGTTATGTTGCTTGTGGTTCCCCCCCTCACAAACCTTTTCACATGATGAACACAAAAGACACAACCAATGGATACATTGGCACATTTTTATTCATTCATGTACTACACAGTACAACACACAAAAAAACAATTTTTCCTGTTTTACTCTTTTTCTTTTTTTACTCTCTCCTCTAAACATTTATTTTATATTTACTTACAGTAAGATGTGTGTGACCATCATATGACAGTAAAAGAGCACACACAAACCATATTCTAATATGGAATTGTATTGGAATGGTAAAGAGTGTTGGTCGTGACAGGAGGGCCTCCACTCAAGGATATAATATGATGAACACGTCTAAGAATGTTTCACGTATAGTTGAAATACCATCATTGGCCTAGAAAGACAACATTCTGGAGTCAAGACTATAAAGGAGAAAGGATGCCCTTCACTGTCACACTCTGTGTCACTCTGCGTGACTGTACGACTGCTGGACTTTTCTTGCAAGAAAATACACCTCATCAAAGACTATTGAAAATGTTTGTCTTTTATTCAGTGATAGATTTTTTTTTGCCACCACACCTCCCTGAAGGTTCTCAAGGCGACGGTAAAGCGACTCTAATTTGGCCTTACTCGTAGCCCAGCTTCCCTCATAGTCATACCATTGACTAAGACATGGGCAACTAGAGTGGCTTGAATTTCATTGGAGACTGCTTGTCTTCTTGCCCTTGCCCTTCGTCCTCCTCCTCCTCCTCGATCTCTTCCTTCATGTCTTTCTGGATCCATTGTTCCAAAACTCAATAAACTGATTAGGGCCCTTTTATCTATCTATTGAAGGATCTGAGTGATGTGTGATAAATTTTGACTCTTAGTGTTTCCACCTGGGTAATTGTGTGCTAACTGAGCTGAAGCTGTGCTGACTTGAGTGAACAATATTGAATGCTAGTGCTTTCTAAATGACAACATGGTGTAGGCAATGAGAAATGAAGGGATTTGTGTGTAGAGTTTTGCAGTGACAGTTCAACAAATCTGACTCATGTGTCAAAACAGGGAATAGTGTTTATAGTTTAGTGAAATGGGTGTGCTTTTTGATAAATGGCATTATTGTTTTGAAATTTTAGTTCAAAAGCCTGGTTATAGTGTTTAAGCAATCGAGAAAAACTGTAATAACATTTTTCGTCAACGACATTTTTTCACAGACGAACACGAGACGATAACTATATCAAAAACAGTTTTAAAAGACGACAACTATGACGAAAATGTATTGACATTTTCGTCAACGAATAAAAAATAGACGAAAATGTTAGGGAGGGATGATTGGGGAAGAGATCCAGTCAGAACTGATTTGCGTTTGTGGTAGATGCACACATTTGAATTGTAATGTGCTGATCTACCCAGCGGCACACGAGTTGGAATGCGCTTGATGCTGCATGTCTCACAAATCGTTAAAAAATGTAAACGTCTGGGAGAAAGAGAAGGGCAGACATATGGACAGATCTGAATAAGAGTGACGACGCGAAAGAGAGCTTTATTCGGTATGTTTTTCTGTGCGAACACACACACACGCGACCCGAAGAGTGCAGCCCTGCACATAGACAGCTAAGCGCGCTGCGCGCAAAGGACTGAATCGAGCTCTCTTTCGCGTCTGAATCGACAAATACACACAACATGTCCGTTTTTGAGAGTATTCACGTAAACACAGTCGGTTATGTCTTACAGAACGTACAGTTGTGAGAATATCGGATGTGCATTAGCAGTGCAATTGAATCTGCACACTCGGTCTTAAAGTGACAGTGCGTAATAAACCTAATGCCTTCTGTACACTTAATATTGTTCAAACAACAAAATAAAAAGAGAAAAGCATTCACTGCTCTTTAATAATAGCTTTAATAAAGATTAAGGTAACACTTTATATTACGACCCGCAAACAACTGCGTAAGTAAACCGAAACTACGGTGTACGTTTCTGTAATTATAGTGTACTTCCGTGTAGGTATAAGGGAACAATATGTTAAGTTTTGGGTAATAAAGGGGTAACAAGCAGATATACAACCTGCAAAGAACTTCGTAAGTAAACCGAAATTACAGTGTATGTTTCTGTAATTATAGTGTACCTCCGTGTAGGTATAAGGGAACAATATGTTAAGTTTTGGGTAATAAAGGTGTACAACCAGATATACAAGCAAATTATTTATAATGTAATTATTTTAAAACTAACAGGTACCTATTCTGTTAATATATTCCAGGCAAAAATTGTACGTCTGTTGTATATAAAAGTTTTCATCACATTTCTGGAAAAATATGTTCTTGTGCAATGTAGTTACAGGGTAATTTTGACATCTGTGGGTTGTAAATATATATATATATATATATATATATATATATATATGGCTGTATGTAAGCACAGTATGATAAAAAATGTATCTGAAACAATTTTATAAACAGCTGATTTCGAAAAACATTGGCAATGCTATTTATTGGCTTTTCTTACTAAACTACTGTCACATGCCTGTCCTGTCTGGTGCTGCACATGGGTGTTTTGTTATTTTGGGCCATGTGCTCATGTCATTGTCTGGTCCCTCCCACTCGTTATCTGATTATTGTTTGAGTTCTCCCACCTGTTCCCCCTTGATTAGTTTCCCTTTATTAGTTCCCTCTTGTTTGCAGTCTGTGTCGATCGTTGTCTATGTTTCCCCTGTGTTATGTTCCTGATTATGCCTCACTTTGAGTTCCCTTCGTCAGATGGGGACTAATGTGAGAGAGTTTGCCGTGAAGTTCAGCACAGCTGCAGAAGGACTGGGGCTGGGTGTTGAGGCTCTTAAGGACTTGTTTAACTACGCCCTTGATGAACCCATTGACTTCCTGATAATGAGAGCATTGGAACGTCTAACGTTTGAGGAATTTGTGAATTCCTTGGAGCGTCACGGTAATCCTCCTGCTAAAGAGGTCCCAGTTCCAGGGGTCCCAGTTCCGGTGGTCCCAGTTCCGATGGTCCCGGGTTCGGTGGTCTCGAGTCCGGTGGTCCGGAGGCGGAGGAGGAGGAGGAAGACTTCCGGCCTCCCCAATGGCCCGGAGGCCGTTCCCTCTGAGCAGCCCGCTGTCATCCCGGAGGCCGTCCCCTCCGAGCAGCCCACTGTCTTCCCGGAGGCCGTCCCCTCCGATCAGCCCGCTGTCATCCCTGAGATCGTCTCGGAGCCGCCCATCATCAGTCCTACCACGGCTAAGAGAGTGGTATTCTTGTTTTATGCAGTGGTGGTACTGCAGGCGTGGAGGAAGCACAGTACGTCTGCCGATCCAGAGACTGTTCCTGAGCCTGTGTCTTCGGACAAGATGGCAGCCGCTGCCGAGCCTGGGTCTTCGGACAAGAGGGCCGCTGCAGAGAGTGTTCACGTCACGTCTGCCTGGTCTGTGTCTTCGGACAAGATGGCCGCCACAGAGACTGTTCACATCACGTCTGCAGAGCCTGTGTCTTCAGACAAGATTGCCGCCGCCGAGCCGGTGGTGTCTGTTCCTGAGCCAGAGCCAGTGCCAGTGTCTGTTCCGGAGCCGGAGCCAGTGTCTGTTCCTGAGCCGGAGCCAGAGCCAGTGTCCGTTCCTGAGCCAGTGTCTGTTCCTGAGCCGGAGCCAGAGCCAGTGTCTGTTCCTGAGCCGGAGCCAGAGCCAGTGTCTGTTCCTGAGCCGGAGCCAGAGCCAGTGTCTGTTCCTGAGCCGGAGCCAGAGCCAGTGTCTGTTCCTGAGCCGGAGCCGGAGCCAGTGTCTGTTCCTGAGCCGGAGCCGGTGGTGTCTGTTCCTGAGCCGGTGGTGTCTGTTCCTGGACCGGTGGTGTCTGTTCCTGAGTCGGTGGTGCCAGTTCCAGTGCCTGAGCCGGTGGTGCCAGTTCCAGTGCCCGAGCCGGTGGTGCCAGTTCCAGTGCCCGAGCCGGTGGTGCCTGAGTCGGTGGTGCCAGTTCCAGTGCCCGAGCCGGTGGTGCCAGTTCCAGTGGCCGAGCCGGTGGTGTCTGTTCCAGTTCCTGAGCCGGTGGAGTCTGTTCCAGTTCCTGAGCCGGTGGAGTCTGTTCCAGTTCCTGAGCCGGTGGAGTCTGTTCCAGTTCCGGAGCCGGGGGAGTCTGTTCCAGTTCCAGTGCCTGAGCCGTCGGTGCCAGTTCCAGTGCCTGAGCCGTTGGTGCCAGTTCCAGTGCCTGAGCCGGTGGAGTCTGTTCCTGTTCCGGAGCCGGTGGAGTCTGTTCCTGTTCCAGTTCCAGTGCCTGAGCCGGTGGAGTCTGTTCCAGTTCCGGAGCCGGTGGAGTCTGTTCCAGTTCCAGTGCCTGAGCCGTTGGTGCCAGTTCCAGTGCCTGAGCCGTTGGTGCCAGTTCCAGTGCCAGTTCCGGTGGTTCCAGTGCTTGAGTCGGTGGTGCCAGTTCCACCGCCCGAGGGGTCGTCTCCGCCGTGGCCGCCCGAGGGAAAGTCTCCGCCCTGGCCGCCCGAGGGAAAGTCTCCGCCCTGGCCGCCCGAGGGAAAGTCTCCGCCCTGGCCGCCCGAGGGAAAGTCTCCGCCCTGGCCGCCCGAGGGAAGGTCTCCGCCCTGGCCGCCCGAGGGAAGGTCTCCGCCCTGGCCGCCCGAGGGAAGATCTCCGCCCTGGCCGCCCGAGGGAAGGTCTGCTCCGCCCTGGCCGCCCGATGGACTCTGCTCCGCCCTGGCCGCCCGATGGACTCTCAGCTCCGCCCTGGCCTCCCGAACTGTCCATTTTCCCTGCCCCACCCTGGTCTGTCCTTCCTGTTCCCCCTGTTTCACCCTGGTCTGTCCCTCCCGCCCCGCCCTGGTCTGTCCCTCCCGCCCCACCCTGGTCTGTCCCTCCCGCCCCACCCTGGTCTGTCCCTCCCGTCCCCCACCCTGGTCTGATGGAGCGTCTGGTAGCCGCTCCGTAGGGAGGGGGTAATGTCACATGCCTGTCCTGTCTTGTGCTGCACATGGGTGTTTTGTTATTTTGGGCCATGTGCTCATGTCATTGTCTGGTCCCGCCCACTCGTTATCTGATTATTGTTTGAGTTCTCCCACCTGTTCCCCCTTGATTAGTTTCCCTTTATTAGTTCCCTCTTGTTTGCAGTCTGTGTCGATCGTTGTCTATGTTTCCCCTGTGTTATGTTCCTGATTATGCCTGCCTTGTTTTCCCCCACGGGGAGTTTTTGTTTGTAGTTTTATTTTGTTTATTATTTATTAAAATCCTTACCTGCACTTGAATCCTCGCTTCACTTTTTGACCAACCCGTGACAACTACTTAACGTTTAGCCAAAAAATGTTTTTTTCTGCTATGACTTTAATTTAGAACGTACCATGTAGTACTTAGTACTTACCTTATCACATTGTATTGCAATGACACTTAAATGTCAGGGCAAATATACTGTGTAATTAAAAGGTTTTAAAAATTTTTTTAATAAGAGTAGCCTACCTTTCTCTGTAATTACTGTGCAAATAGTGTTGTTTCATATTGTTACATAGTAAGTAGTGTTTGTTACCCGTTTCAACTGTGAATTTACAGGGTAAGTGTAACTCCTGCGGGCTGTAAATTAAAGTGGCGCTTGTTACCCCCTTGTTCTGTGTAGTTACAGGGTAAGTGTAACTCCTGCGGGCTTTAAATTAAAGTGGAGCTTGTTACCCCCTTGTTCTGTGTAGTTACAGGGTAAGTGTAACTCCTGCCGGCTGTAAATTAAAGTGGAGCTTGTTACCCCCTTGTTCTGTGTAGTTACAGGGTAAGTGTAACTCCTGCGGGCTGTAAATTAAAGTGGAGCTTGTTACCCCCTTGTTCTGTGTAGTTACAGGGTAAGTGTAACTCCTGCGGGCTGTAAATTAAACTGGCGCTTGTTACCCCCTTGTTCTGTGTAGTTACAGGGTAAGTGTAACTCCTGCGGGCTGTAAATTAAAGTGGAGCTTGTTACCCCCTTGTTCTGTGTAGTTACAGGGTAAGTGTAACTCCTGCGGGCTGTAAATTAAAGTGGAGCTTGTTACCCCCTTGTTCTGTGTAGTTACAGGGTAAGTGTAACTCCTGCCGGCTGTAAATTAAAGTGGCGCTTGTTACCCCCTTGTTCTGTGTAGTTACAGGGTAAGTGTAACTCCTGCGGGCTGTAAATTAAAGTGGCGCTTGTTACCCCCTTGTTCTGTGTAGTTACAGGGTAAGTGCAGTAAGATTAGATTAGATTAGATTAGATTAGATTCAACTTTATTGTCATTACACAAGTACAGGTACAAGGCAACGAAATGCAGTTTAGGTCTAACCAGAAGTGCAATAGCAGCAAGTGCAGGATATACAGTGGTTCATAAGTGCAGAACATGGATATGTACTGAATAAATATAGAGTTGAATACTATTATAAACAAAAATTTACAGATAGATTGTCCTATGAATATAATATACAGATAACTATTACTGTGAACAGAATTTACAGCTAGATATGTACTGAATATAATAATATACAGATGGCTATTACTATAAACAGAATGTTTACAGATAGATATGTACTGAATATAATATACAGATGGCTGTTACTATAAACATAATTTTACAGATAGATATGTACTATGAATATATATACAGATGGCTGTTACTATAAACAGAATGTGAGCATAATATACAGATGGATATTACTATAAACAGAATTTTACAAATAGATATATGTATAAGTTAGGCTAATGAGCAGTATAACAATGGATTTAAAGTAGTGCAAATAAAGTTTGGACAGAAGCTATCCGAGTGAGTGCAGTGGAAAGTAATTGCATATTACAGTTAAGGTACGATATTGCAATGTATATATAACAGTCGGTACTGTAAATAAACAGTCGGCAGTGCAAATGAGCATATTCCAGTCAAGGTAGTAGTGCAAGATGCATATGTAAACAGTTGTTACTGTAATAACAGTCAGCAGTGCAAATGAACATTATAGTATTGCAAATAACAAAATGGAGGCAGGTGTGAGGAGGGAGAGGAGAGTCAATCAGTATATAAGGGGAGTGGGATCAATGAGGGTTAGAGTTTAATAAAGAGACAGCTCTGGGGAAAAAACTGTTCTTTAGTCTGCTGGTCCTGGTCCGGAGGCACCTGAAACGCCTGCCGGAAGGCAGGAGAGAAAACAGTCTGTGGGCTGGGTGAGAGGAGTCCTTAAGGATGCTGCGAGCTCGATGCAGACAGCGTTTCCTCTGGATGTGCTCGATGGCAGGTAGTGGAGTCCCAGTGATGCGCTGGGCGGTTTTCACCACCCGCTGCAGTGCCTTGCGCTCTGCAACAGAACAGCTCCCATACCACACTGTAGCACAGTTGGTCAGGATGCTTTCTATTGCACAGCGATAGAAGTTCACCAGGATAGTGGAGGAAAGCTGATTCTTCCTCAGTGTCCTCAGGAAGAAGAGGCGCTGGTGAGCCTTCTTGACCAGGCTGGAGGTGTTGGTTGTCCAGGTCATGTCCGCCGAGATGTGGGTCCCCAGGAACTTGAAACTGGAGACACGCTCAACAGCCATTCCATTGATGTGGATGGTGTCGTGTGTGCCTCTTGACACTTTCCTGAAGTCCACGATGAGCTCCTTCGTTTTGGTGGTGTTGAGGAGCTGGTTATTTTCGGTGCACCATGTGGCCAGGTGCTTGATCTCCTCCCTATAGGCAGTCTCATCGTTGTTGCTGATGAGACCAATCACCGTAGTGTCGTCCGCAAACTTGACGATGGAATTAGATCCGTACACAGGCTTGCAGTCGGAGGTGAAGAGGGAGTAGAGGAACGGGCTTAGCACACAGCCCTGTGGTACACCAGTGTTGAGTGTGATGGATGTGGAGCAGTTGGAGCCTGATCGAACATTCTGGGGTCTGTTGGTCAAGAAGTCCAAAATCCAGTTGCACATGGAGGTGTTGAAGCCCAGGTCTCCAAGTTTGGCTATTAACTTAGTTGGGATGACAGTGTTGAATGCTGAGCTGAAGTCAACAAACAGCATGCGTGCATAAGTGTTCTTATTGTCCAGATGTGTGAGCACAGAGTGCAGTGCCATGGAGACTGCATCCTCTGTGCTCCTATTGCTACGGTAGGCAAACTGGTGTGAGTCCAATGTGGATGGTAGAGAGTCTTTTAGGTGTGCCAGGACCAGCCGCTCAAAGCACTTCATTACGATGGGTGTGAGTGCTACAGGGCGGTAGTCATTAAGGCACTTCGGGCTGGAGTGTTTTGGCACTGGCACAATGGAAGTGCATTTAAAGCATGTTGGTACAGTTGCTTGGGCAAGAGACAGGTTGAAAATGTCTGTAAAAACCCCAGCGAGCTGCTCCGCACATGCCCTGAGTACGCGTCCAGGGATGTTGTCTGGTCCAGCAGCCTTGTGCGCGCTGATCCTGCTCAGTGCATTGCAGACATCTGTGGAGGAGAGTGTGATCGGTGGGTGGTCAGCTGAGGATTTGAGCTTGGTGGCAGTTTCTCTGTTGTCTCTTTCAAAGCGAGCATAAAAGTCATTTAGCTCGTTCAGGAAGTTGACATCAGTGGCTGCGGGGGTGGAGTGAGAGGGTTTGTAGTCACTGATGGCCTGAATGCCCTGCCACATGCGCCGAGGGTCAGCGTTGGAAAAGTGTCCCTCTATCTTAAGCTTGTAGCAGTGCTTGGCCTCTTTGATGCCCCTTTTCAGATTTGCTCTGGATGTGCTATAGGCTTGTGCATCTCCTGATCTGAAGGCAGTATTGCGTGTCTTCAATAGGAGTCGCACTTCCCTGTTCATCCATGGCTTCTGATTTGGGTATGTGGTGATCTGCTTCTGGGTTGTAACACTGTCAATGGTGGTATTAATATAATCCAGTACAGAGGAGGTGTAGCAGTCAATGTCCGTGTGAGAGCCACTGGTGGCTTGAGAAGCAAACATACTCCAGTCTGTGTGTAGAAACCTTTCCTGGAGTGAGAAATCTGCCCCCGCAGGCCACACCTTGATGGTCTTCACTGATGGCTTCACGCGATTGATCAGAGGTGCATATTTGGGGGTGAGGAACAAAGAAAGGTGATCTGACTGTCCCAAGTGGGGGAGGGGTGTCGCGACGTAAGCTTCAGCCATGTTTGTGTAAACATGGTCTAAGGTTTTGTTTCCTCTGGTGTGACAGGAAACATGCTGGTGAAATTTCGGTAGCACTGACTTTAAGTTTGAATGATTAAAATCACCCGCAACAATAAACGCAGCTTCCGGGTGAACGGTCTGTTGTTTACTGATGGCTGCGTGAAGTTCTTTCATAGCAAACTTGGCATCAGCATCCGGGGGAATATAGGCTGCAGTTATAATAGTGGAAGTGAACTCCCGCGGTAGATAAAACGGTCTACATTTAACCATGAGAAACTCAAGGTTAGCTGAACAATGTCTCCCAACAATAGCAGAGTTTGTGCACCAAGCTTTGTTAATGTAAATGCACAATCCACCACCTCTGGTCTTACCGGAGCCATGTAATGTTCTATCCGCCCGGAATGTATGGCGTCCCGCTAGCTCAATAGCGTTGTCCGGTATTCCGCTGTTTAACCATGTTTCCGTGAAAATTAGAACATTACAGTTCAAAAGTCTCTTGCTGTATGTGATGTTGAGTCGAATCTCCTCCATTTTGTTCAACAGCGACCGTACATTGGCAAGGAAAATGCTGGGTAAAGAGAGCCGGTGTGGTGTTAGCTTTAGCTTAGCTCTTAGTCCTCCGCGCTTCCCCCGCCTTTGTTTACGATCTCGCCGGCGCCTGCGAGCACTTCCGCCCGGCCGGGCAGAGTGCATAGCCTCGGGTGATCTGGCGATCTCAGGAAGGAGTCGAAGGTTGTCCATAAAACTGTCGGAAATTCGCAAACCAATATCCAAAAGCTCACCTTGGGTGTACGATGTTAAGGCACAACTGTTCTGGACGAACAGACCCGAAATGAGCAAGAAAAATACTGCTAAATTACAGAATCTGGAGAGACCGCGAGCCTCGCGATGTACTCGCGCCGCCATCTTGGATCATCATCCTAAGTAAATATACAATAAAGGATCCAATTTAATTTCTGACTTTTATTTTACAAAAACATTTCAAAACACTTTTTCATCTTAATAAAACATTGTCTTTTCTACAGTATACTCAAACAACAAAGTAACACATTATACCCCCCCCTCCCTTTATTTGCTTCTCTTGCTTTTCTTCTTCTTTCTTTTCTTGCTCTTCTTTTTCTTAACTTCCACTGGGGACTCTGAAGTTGAGGAGTTGATGGAGTCCCATTGGTCTTGCTGCACTGCAAAAATATGAATATATATACATGCTCTTAGCAAGCTACACCTTCAATTTTAAGTTGTCGAACAATCCTCCACTCTAAAACATTTTGTGCCACCTGATATTACTGTAGTAACTGTAATCTTGAAGAAAACACATTTTGGTGAAGTTTGAGGCAGATCATGGGGGGGTCGTGATATTTTATAGTGATAATGACTGTAGTGCAGCAGAAAATGTTTTTAAAAAAGGCATAGTTGTTCTGACAGCAACAAAAAAAACAAAAAAGCATGAAACACAAACCTGAGGGCTGTGGCACTATAGTAACAGTATATCTCTGTGCCATTGCAGATGGGACAGCAGACTTCATCTTTTCAGTTTCCTTTTTCAAAAAATCACACTCATCTTTGAGCAAGGTGATCTCTGCTTTAAGAGTGACAATCTTATCTTTGAAAGAAAGAAAGAAAGAAAGAAAGAAAGAAAGAAAGAAAGAAAGAAAGAAAGAAAGAAAGAAAGAAAGAAAGGTTAGACGTTTAAATTTTACTCCTGCCCTACTCCAGGGCTTATACTTGTGACCACTTTCCTATTTTTTAAAACATCAAATTGAAGAACTAAACATCACTGGTACTGTACATTATAAATGCACTTGTTAAAGGATTAGTTCACCCCAAAATTAAAATTTACAACAGACTTCATTGGTCACCATCGTTAAGTCCAAATCAATGCAGTTTCAAAAGTCTTTTATGTGTTTAAACGGGCTGTACGCGATCACAGCTGAAGAATAGGTTGTTATCTAGCGAAACGATAGGTCATTTAAAAAAAAAGAAATATATAATTTATAGACTTTTTACCTTCAATAGTTCGGATTGAGCTCATCAACAAACGGACAGGGAACTACGTCATCACGTTGAAAGGTCACGCCTGCCACAGCCCTCAGGTTTGTGTTTCATGCTTTTTTTGTTTTTTTGTTGCTGTCAGAACAACTATGCCTTTTTTAAAAACATTTTCTGCTGCACTACAGTCATTATCACTATAAAATATCACAACCCCCCCATGATCTGACTCAAACTTCACCAAAATGTGTTTTCTTCAAAATTACAGTTACTACAGTAATATCAGGTGGCACAAAATGTTTAGAGTGGAGGATTGTTCGACAACTTAAAATTGAAGGTGTAGCTTGCTAAGAGCATGTATATACTGTATATTCATATTTTTGCAGTGCAGCAAGACCAATGGGACTCCATCAACTCCTCAACTTCAGAGTCCCCAGTGGAAGTTAAGAAAAAGAAGAGCAAGAAAAGAAAGAAGAAGAAAAGCAAGGGACGCAAATAAAGGGGGGGGATATAATGTGTTACTTTGTTGTTTGAGTATACTGTAGAAAAGATAATGTTTTATTAAGATGAAAAAGTGTTTTGACATTTTTTTGTAAAATAAAAGTCAGAAATTAAATTGGATCCTTTATTGTATATTTACTGCACTTACACTGTAACTACACAGAACAAGGGGGTAACAAGCTCCACTTTAATTTACAGCCCGCAGGAGTTACACTTACCCTGTAACTACACAGAACAAGGGGGTAACAAGCTCCACTTTAATTTACAGCCCGCAGGAGTTACACTTACCCTGTAACTACACAGAACAAGGGGGTAACAAGGTCCACTTTAATTTACAGCCCGCAGGAGTTACACTTACCCTGTAACTACACAGAACAAGGGGATAACAAGCTCCACTTTAATTTACAGCCCGCAGGAGTTACACTTACCCTGTAACTACACAGAACAAGGGGGTAACAAGCGCCACTTTAATTTACAGCCCGCAGGAGTTACACTTACCCTGTAACTACACAGAACAAGGGGGTAACAAGCTCCACTTTAATTTACAGCCCGCAGGAGTTACACTTACCCTGTAACTACATAGTTGAAATGGGTAACAAACACTACTTACTATGTAACAATACGAAACAACACTATTTGCACAGTAATTACAGAGAAAGGTACTCTTATTAAAAAAACAAAACATTTTTTTTTTTAATTACACAGTATATTTGCCCTGACATTTAAGTGTCATTGCAATACAATGTGATAAGGTAAGTAGTAGTACTAAGTACTACATGGTACGTTTTAAATTAAAAACATAGCAAAAACTATTTTTTTTTTGGCTTAACGTTACGTAGTTTAGTAAGAAAAGCCAATAAATAGCATTGCCAAAAAGTTTAATTTACAACCCACAGATGTCAAAATTACCCTGTAACTACATTGCACAAGAACATATTTTTCCAGAAATGTGATGAAAACTTTTATATACAACAGACGTACAATTTTTGCCTGGAATATATTAACAGAATAGGTACCTGTTAGTTTTAAAATAATTACATTATAAATAATTTGCTTGTATATCTGGTTGTACACCTTTATTACCCAAAACTTAACATATTGTTCCCTTATACCTACACGGAGGTACACTATAATTACAGAAACATACACCGTAATTTCGGTTTACTTACGAAGTTCTTTGCAGGTTGTATATCTGCTTGTTACCCCTTTATTACCCAAAACTTAACATATTGTTCCCTTATACCTACACGGAAGTACACTATAATTACAGAAACGTACACCGTAGTTTCGGTTTACTTACGCAGTTGTTTGCGGGTCGTAATATAAAGTGTTACCAAGATTAATTATATTTAATTCATACAAATAAATATATCTGCTTGAAAGAATAAACAATGATGTATATAAGTAAAGACTGCATAATCATTAATTGAAAAAAAAAAAGACTGTTCTACTTTAGGAGGTTTTTCCAGTTGAATTTTCTGATTTCCCATGGGCTCCCCCTCACTGGTTCTTGGTCCCCCCTCTGCCCCCCCCATTTATAAAATCCTGGAATCGCCCCTGATTATGTCTGTGTTATGTGCTACAGATAGGGGTGAAAAAAATTAAATGATTATGGTTATCATTCTAAAGCCTTTTGTCAGATTGTCTGGAATGTCATAAGTTACACTACTTCTGTGAGGCATATTTGGAGTTTCTAAGCGAGGGCGCCTGTATGAAAGAAACGTACATTACCGGTCAAAATAAACCTCTTTGTCACAGTTCTAGCTTTGTCATATTTATCTTTCCATAAATTATACAATTTTACACCCTTAATGTTGTGACAGTTTTTCCCCATGTGTAAGAAATGGTAACAAATATTGACATTTTTCATGTTATTGTAACAAACGTCTCGGTTACGTATGTAACCCTCGTTCCCTGAGTAGGGAACGGAGACGTTACGTCGGATGACGACGAATGGGGTTTCGCTTAGAAAGCCTATCATCTTCGAGTATATAAAACGAGCCAATGGCAATGAAATGCCATGGGTCTGCGGAATTTGCATAGCATAACTCCGCCCTACCCTGGGGGTATATAAGGAAGTGCGCCAGCAACATGCAGATATGTCTTCGCTGAGGAGCCGAGACTGAACTCAGGCGTTCCAGCGGTACAGCGGAAGTGGCAGGGAGACGTAACGTCTCCGTTCCCTACTCAGGGAATGAGGGTTGCATACGTAACCGAGACGTTCCCTTTCGTAGTCACTCCGAGTTACGTCGGATGACGACGAATGGGGTTCCCAGTGTAATCACGCCACCTCTCGACTGTCTTCCAGTGCCCTGCGTAAGTCTGAGCTCCCTGTCGTGAGACTGGCACGGACGAAGGACTCCTACTTAACACAGGAATACCAAGGTACACTGGGAAGCATATCTCAGTGGAAATATGCAATTATGCCCACACCGAAGGGGGGGGACTTGGAATACACATATGACCCCGGGGGGCTGCATATGGAGAATCACTGGGGTGTCCAGCCGCAGGTGGAATATTTCAACCCCAGGGGTGGCAAGGTGGCTTGCCAAGGGAAAGACACATGCTCAGAGAGGCTTACAGTGGAATACACATGTGGAGGTCACCCAGCGGGGGAACCATGCACATGGAGGCACCTAGCCAAGCGCGAAAGCTGCCGGTGGCATAACTCTGGCATTGACGTCGTCAGTGCTGGAGGAGACTCAGGGCTTATTAGGCTCACCTGAGGAGAATATCGTACGTATCCCGTCCGTGGAGAGGAATGGCGAGCAAGCGAAGACACCTGAGCAGAATCTATTACCGGCTAGTTGAAGCGAGTACATGAGAAGAAACTGGCTCCACTCGGAGATTGTAGAATCTCGCGAATGTGTTGGGTGTCGCCCAGCCTGCAGCTCTACAAATGTCTGTTAGCGAGGCGCCATGCGCTAGAGCCCAAGAGGATGCCACACTCCGAGTGGAGTGGGCCGTCACACCAAGGGGGCATGGTCGACCTTGCTGCTGGTATGCCAAAGCAATGGTGTCCACTATCCAGTGAGACAACCTTTGCTTGGAGAGAGCCTTTCCCTTCAGCTTCCCACCATGACAGACAAAGAGCTGGTCTGAGGTCCTGAAACACTGCGTTCTGTCGACGTAAGTACGGAGGGCGCGTACTGGACAGAGCAGTGCCAAGGCTGGGTCTGCCTCCTCCGAGGGCAGTGCTTGCAGGTTCACCACCTGGTCTCGAAAGGGTGTGGTAGGAACCTTGGGCACATATCCAGGCCGGGGTCTCAGGATCACGTGAGAGTTAGCCGGCCCGAATTCCAGGCACGCTTCGTCAACCGAAAATGCCTGCAGGTCCCCTACCCTCTTGATGGAGGCCAATGCAACCAGGAGCACTGTCTTCATAGACAGGAACTTAAGCTCCACTGATTGCAGAGGCTCAAAGGGAGCACTCTGCAGGGCAGTTAAAACCACTGAGAGGTCCCAAGAGGGTACGAGGGGAGGACGAGGAGGATTCAGTCTCCTCGCTCCCCTCAGGAACCTGATGATCAGGTCGTGCTTTCCCAGAGACTTACCATCAACTGCGTCGTGATGTGCGGCAATGGCGGCAACATACACTTTCAGGGTGGAGGGAGACAGCCTTCGCTCCAACCCTTCTTGCAGGAAGGAAAGCACGACACTGATGGGGCATTTCGTGGGTTCTAGATATTTAGAAGAACACCAGTTGACGAAGAGGTTCCACTTCAACGCATAGGCATGTCTCGTGGACGATGCTCTAGCGGAAGTGATGGTAGCCACCACCGCTGGTGGTAGGGTACTCAAACCTGCCTCGTCCCGTCCAGGAGCCACACGTGGAGGTTCCAAAGATCGGGACGAGGGTGCCATAAGGTGCCCCGTCCCTGAGAAAGCAGGACCTTCCTCAGAGGAATTGGCCAGGGAGGTGCTGTCACGAGGAGTACTAGTTCTGGGAACCAGGTGCGGTTGGGCCAATACGGGGCAACCAAAATTACCTGCTCCTCGTCCTCCCTGATCTTGCGCAAGGTCTGCGCAAGAAGGCTCACTGGGGAAAACGCATACTTGCGGAGGCCCCGCGGCCAACTGTGCGCCAGTGCATCCGTGCCGAGCGTGCCCTCGGTCAGGGAATAAAACAGGTCGCAGTGGGACGAGTCGTGGGATATCCAATCGTCCAGCCGCGAGCGCACTGGACCAGGTGGCGGGGACCACTCAAGACCAATGGCCGCGGCTTCCCGGGAAAGCATGGCCGTCAGCTCGGGATCAGACTCGGGCAATGCTGGGACACCCGAGGGTGGCAGCACAGCCGAATCGTCACTTCCCAAGGACTCCTGCCCACCTTGTGATGCAGCGATCGACATAGAATCCTCCTCTGGAGTGCCGAATTAGACCCGCGGCAAGTCAGTGGACTGTACTGCAGGCTCATTCGGAACACTCGCGGGTTGCACAGTGCTAGAGGGAGGTGTGGAGCGTGGAATAGTCAGCGCTTTGTTCCACACCGTAACCCTCAGGTCACCCTGGCCGCCAGCCGAAGTACCAGCTCTCGTGGAGCTCATAGATCGGGGTGCGGGTGAGGGAACTCTACCACGAAGGTCATCAACCGCAACCGTGCGATGGGCATGTTCCCGCAATGGGAACATGACTCATCCACAAACGCTGCCTTTGCATGCTCGACAAACACAGACACACAAGACAGCGATTGTGCCCATCAGAGTCAGAGATGTACAGACCGCAACCAGAAATACACGGGTGAGGTATCTTTAAAAAGACGTGCCGCGTACAATGCTCTTTTGTGAAAGGAGATTTCTCCACAAATGTTGAAGCGACCAGGGAGATGAACACACACACTCTGGCAAATCACTGCACAGATAAGCAGGGAATGTGCACTCGCTGGAACTCGCTGTCACACCAACACTCGGAGAGAGGCTCGTCTCGAAGAGAATGAAGAGATGAACTCAGAATTGGCTGTGGAGTGAAGAATCAACTTGGCTCCGAAGCGAAAAACATATCTGCATGTTGCTAGCGCACTTCCTTATATACCCCCAGGGTAGGGCGGAGTTACGCTATGCAAATTCCGCAGACCCATGGCATTTCATTGCCATTGGCTCGTTTTATATACTCGAAGATGATAGGCTTTCTAAGCGAAACCCCATTCGTCGTCATCCGACGTAACTCGGAGTGACTACGAAAGGGAACTAAGAGATTCCAGTACTGGAATGAAAAAGTCTGGGAACTCTTATTCAAAAGAATCCTTACAACATTTCCAACAAACGGTTTCCTCCCACACTGGTTAAATATTATCGATGTGTCTATGTTATTATCAGCTTATTTAACCAGATATGGTGACAGAACATTCTCTAGAATCCTTACAACATTTCCAACAAACGGTTTCCTCCCACACTGGTTAAATATTATCTATGTGTCTATGTTATTATCAGCTTATTTGACCAGATATGGTGACAGAACATTCTCTAGAATCCTTACAACATTTCCAACAAACGGTTTCCTCCCACACTGGTTCACTTTGGGGCAGTTTAAGCTCTGAATATTGTAACAAGTTATCTCAAATGGGAAATATGAATAATAACTCATAATTATCAGTTATGATTAATTATTAATATTTGGGTCAGTTAATTGGATTAACTTGAGGTAGCTAAATTAATATTACAATCAATTAATCAGTTCCAACAAATTCTTTTGATTATTCATTTATTCTAAGAAAAGCGTATCTTTCATGGCCACCGAAAAATAATTATTCCTTAGCCTGTACAGCACTTAGAGCATGTAACAAGATCAAGGTTGTAAAATGGACTTTGTTGCAAGCAGAGAATCAGAAACCAAATACATATTGTGCACAAGTTTTATTAACTAACTCACAAACTAAACTAAACAAACAAACATACATACATACATTCATACATACATACATCTTTACAAAATATCTATTTCACTAAAAGAACCATCAGCTTATCATTTTCAGAGCACCTCATTAAATTGATACTTTCATGGTCTGTGCAGTGGACACAATTCTTGAAGTGGTTGAAAATTGAGTTTGTTGATGGGTCCGTGAGTGTCAAATGTCACTGTACAAGTTACAATCGTTTTCTTCTCTGCTGGATGGAGAAGATATGATGAACTTGCATGGTTATTTTGACGCTGTTCTCATGGCTGGAGGGCAGATTGTGGGCTGCTGGCTCTGGGCCGGAGAGAGCACACAGGGCAAATGGTGGGAGTTGCGATGGACTTTGTCCGCATTGAATGAAGACATTGAACTCCTGAGGTTGTCCTTGATGCTGTTGTGGTTGAGAGAGTCCTCTCTCTCCGGATGAGCACATGGCTGTTGTGAGTCGAAGCCTGCTACCCTGGGCCTGCTGAGGCCACGCTGGACAGCACGGCATCCTGAACGTGCCGAGAAGCCAAGAGTTGATCGTTGCCCATTCAGTGATGGTAAGGTTGCAATTTTCTGGATTGAACAAGTCCAAAACTGTTTCCAATTGAAGACTTAAAGCAACACTAAGGAACTTTTCCTCTTCGGTCGCCCTACTGGTTGTAAGCGGAATTGTCCATTACCGCTGTCATAAATAATTTCACCGCCCGCAGCCTACTGTACCGTCACACGCACACTCGCTGTTTATCCAGCACCGGCTTTGGAATGAACGATGTCCACAGACAAGGTAGAGTATGTTGCATGAATTCATGAAAGTATGATGTATTGCGACATCAGAAACGAAGAAAAACTAAATAATTACTATTGTAACGCTTGACGTAAAACAAGTCAAATTTGTAGTTTTCTTATGTCTCATTTGAACTACAGAAACGTGACCTGGTTTGGCAAACTTGCATAGTGTGGTTATATCAGATATAGGGCTGCAAAGCGAATCCAGAAGTGCCTTTTACCCTGTTACGACTTGATGAACCACTGATACGATTTTGGAAACATTATTTTAAGGTAAAAAATGTTCCTTAGTGTTGCTTTAACCCTCTGGGGACCAAGGTGTTTTTGGGGCCGTTGAGATGTTCTGACATGCCTTGACATTTGTGCTTTTTTCAGTTATTTATAAACATGTTAATGGCAAAGGTGTAAATTCACTCTATATAGCACAAACAGGCCTACCATAATATGCGAGCAACATGTATGTAGATGTTTGTTGTAACAACTACGAGAATGAACCAAACACAATTGAAGCTTTTAGGTGATTTTGTTCATACATAATCCCACAAAGAGTCTTCACATCCCAGACTCAAATCACAAACCAGAGCCATAAATCACCCAGGCTCCAGAGAGTCTCTAACCAAAGACTTTTATTGGTTAACTGAAGGAAGAACTGGTCAACGTTTGATAGTTTTGCAAGACGGATCGGTTCAGAGATGGTACTGCTGACCCCTGCGACTAACAGACCCCATCTTGGTCCCATGAGAGATGAACAAAACCTCTTTTCAGCAGGAACTATCCATGACCTCAGATTGGAATGTATAAACTTTACACACCAAAAAGACTTTACATATCAAAATCCATAAAACTCATTCAAGAACAATTTTCAATGGACTTATAAACATGATACATCATTCTATGTGTTTCTACGATATATGTGACCCGTCACGGAAACCAGGGACACAAGTCGGCAGCACAACTTTCGAGCAAAATGAGAAAGAAGCTTTTTTTTCAAAATTTGTGATTTTCGTTTTTTTGCAGAATCTATTAGTTGAGATCACGAAGAAGCCTCTCCATGTTTGAGATAGCAGTATTGGTATATTTAAAAGCGTACATTTTGATGTTGAAATCGGCTTGTTTTTCGGAGATTCTAGCACGCAGTAGGGGCGTGTCATTGTCGGTGTGTATTTCCATACTGAATAAGCCGGCGTGGCTACTTATTATGCAGCGCTCTGGCCGGCTCTATCTGATTTTAAAATTCAATGAAGATGGACGCCAATAACATTACGATGTCCAGCAATCGATTTAAATAGTAAGTTACATGGGGTTTAATTTGTTGTTTAATGAGATGTAGCCTAATACGTGTTGTCAGTGCCAATATATAGATCCGCCAATTTATCTAATATGTATCTTAATGGTCCAGTGGTAGAGCTTTCGCCAGCCGTGTCAGAGGTTGAGAGTTTGAATCCGCCTTTGTATATATATTTTTTTTCGTATAGTTTTTTTCTCTCATCAAAACGATTATGTTCAGCAGTGGTTGTATATCAAGCAGGGACACACAAAAGTTTGCATTATGCTTTGTGATATTAAACAGAACGAATAGAGAGTATCCGCAACGGATTGAAGCGCGCGTCGAGTGAAGACAATGGGGTGTGTGCGCGAGCCACACGAGAAAACACTGCATCTGCGCCACCGCCGCGGCAACGAGCACTTTGATCACTTGATTTAAAAAAACACATTTCAGCTAGTATCTTATTTAAAAAACGAACGAAATGAATGCTATAGCCTACTAATAGCCTACTCATACTATATATATATATATACATATCACATAGCACATCCTGTTTTTGATTTGAACATTGTCTAGAGTTTATCTTATTTTTTATTCAGTGTACACAAGAGTTGCCTATACAGTTTTATCGGTAGATGCTAAGAGACATTTATTTATATATTACCTGCAAACTTTATTTTTTATTTTTTATTTGATGGCACATTTTCCTGACCTTTCTGCTCCCCCCGTGCTTACAGCTTTACAGGGGGATATGGCTTATCTAAATAAGATGTAAATGAGCCCTATTGTCACTCCCAGCAGGAGAGAGGTGAGAATCTTTAGACGCTGTTTTCTCCCCTTTGTGCGTTTGTGAGTGCCTACCTTTAAATGGCCATAACTTCTCCAAATATGATCAGATTTCCATGTGTTACACATCGTTGGAAAGCTTGGAGACTACACTTTCAGAATCTGTGAATAACTCAAAATGCCCCAGAACCGACTTGTGTCCCTACTTTCCGTGACTGGTCACATATGTGTCCATTTAATATGCTTTAATCCCATATAATTCATGTAATTGTATAACTATTAGGTGTGTGAATGAAAGTGTGTACTGTTTCATATCAATGTTATCTTACGAACACAACTAGCAAGATGGCTTGATTGAAATCTGGGTAAAATGTTTCGTATTTCTTATAATAGTAATGATGTCTAAACTGTGGCCTCTGTACTCTCTGCTAGAGCTTGGAGAGTAAGTAGATCCCAGATAATGCATGATTTACGATGAGACAAACAAAGCCAGTGTCTAATTGGTCCGATCTCTTCAGGAGGGGGGACAAACTTTGAGTTTAAAATCTTAGACCCGAAACAAAGCTCTCTCTCTGTTCTCGCTCTCGAAAGGGAAGAGCTCTCAACAAGTGCAGAACAAAAATGCAGCGGGAGATGAAGATCTAAAGCAGACTAGTAACCATGTAAACGTATAGACGAAAGAACCCAAATCAAGATCAGAAGAACATGGGTTAATCAAGTTCATTTAAGCCATCATCTACTCTCGTCTCAATTTCCTTTCTTTTCTTAGTTTCCTTTCTTTTCCGTTGAGAGTCTCGGTTCTAAGTTAAGTTTTGCGGCAAGATTTTGGTCCACGTTTCTTCTGCAAAGCCAGCTTCAACAAAGACTTTCATCCGCCAGCACACCACGTGACTGGCCGCCCCAGACCCAGGCACGAGGAGACCAGCCAACGAACGAACTCGGGAAACCCCCTTTGACGCGGACCAAAGGAATTCCCAAAAAGGAACGCAAAACGAGCAAGTAACCTCCAGACTCTTAAGCTGAACTGGTGTATTGATATAAATTGAATAACCTGTCTAAGAAACGATAGAAGGGTTAATTAATGATTGATGGTTCGTTCCAGGTCATGTCTTATAAGTGCATATAGAAACTTGGGATTTCATCATCTCACTCCTAAACTCACTCTTTTCCTCACTCTCTTCCTTTCTGCAACGCGTATGAATGTGTGTGTGTCTGTGTTTGTGTTAGATATTAGTTTTATGTGTTAGAATAATCAATAAAGTCTTGTTTGTATTTGAAAAGAGAGATTACTTGTGTTATGTGCTTACGAATTTATTGTCTTGAACTTCAATCTAAGTTACCGATGCTTTTACCCTTGATTTATTTCTTAATTTACTGTTAGCTGGGGATTATTCTTTCTTGGCCAGGAAGATATTATATTTCCTAGAGTTAATAATTGTTTATGCTTTCTGTTCATTGGATGAACTGATAAAATGATCATACTATTGATTCTGCTACAGTAAATTCTGAAAATAATTAAATTATTAATTATTGATCATACTTCGTTATGAATAGTAATTAATTATATTTATACGTGGGCGTATAAACGCTACATTGTATTTTTAAGAGAATTATGTTTATGCGTGGTTATTTAAAAAAATAAAAATGAAAGTTGCTGAAATAAGACCACAAAACTCATACAAAATATGTGCCCACAAAACTTTTGACTAATGGATGTTGTCTCTTCGAGTTCTGGCTTCAAAATTATGTGAAAATAGTCTTGCTTTATCGTTCACAAAAAAAAAATACATTGATTTAAATAGTGTAAAACAGGTTTTGCTTGGAAAGCCAATATGCGAGGGGGCGTGAAGGAGGAGTAGTTTACACCTGAGATTACAATGTCCCACCCACTCTGCATAATGACTCTGCATAATGACTCTGCCTAATGAGCCATTCTTTCAGGTGTGACACTGACTGAGCCACAATGCAAGGACAAAAGATATATTTTGAAGAAGACTTATATTGACCATTTAAGATTTTGCTTACATCTATCTTGTAAATATGTTTTGCTATTTTATTAAAAAGGTTACAATTACAACAATAATTACAATTTCAATAATATTTCAAGTGTACTCTTTCTTTGTAAAAAAAAAAAGATTATAGGCCTACATTTTATCATATGTATTCATTAGTTTGAATATAGCCAACATTGGAACATCTAACATCTTAGTCTATGACTTTATTTTTGACAAAAATAGTATTATATATATATATATATAGATATGAGCAGAAATTGCTAAACAAAAGCTTATTTGATGTGACAGTATATTCTACAGTAAAAACTGTACCCAAATCTAGTCAACAAAATGTTGTCTTTCATACTTCGCCTGACTGTAACGTTGTTTTTATGAAATATTAGGGCATAGCCTATAAGGGCCATTCTACAGAATTGGTGCAAAGTCAGAGTTGGAAACATCTTGTTTTCATCAAAAACTTTAATTTCTTTTCGACTGAAGAAAGAAAGACATGGACATCTTGGATGACATGGGGGTGAGTAAATTATAAGCAAAAGTTTTTTTTTAAAGTGAACTAATCCTTTAAGTATTCCTCGTACTTCACTGGGTCTTCCCTCAACCTTTGTTTGTATTCTCTCTGTCTCTCTGTTGTAGGTTTTCTTTTTTTTTTTAGGCATGTTGGTGTTTTCTGTCATTCTCCCTGTCAAGTTAATCATAGAAATTAACATTACTGACAACAATCTTACACCTAAGCTAGTATCATGGACTGCAACCTTAAGTAATTGTAACCTCATCACATTACAGAATTTTAAAGGGGTCATATAATGGTACATGCACTTTTACAAGTTGATTGCACTGAAATGTCTGTTGGCAGTGCCTGTACACAACCATCCTATCATGATAAAAATCCATCCAGTGGTTTTGTTTTAATCTCCTTATATGTTTGACCATCTCTGAAATCAAGCCGTTCGATATTGTGACGTCATAAGATCGTACGCCCCTCCCGCTATTGTGATTGACAGCCGTGTTTCAACACAAGACCCGCCCTGAGCAAGCTGTGACAGCCATCGTCATAGTAGACCGCCATTGTTGATATGCTGGAGTAGAATGGCGTCTAAGCGATTGTGGTGTTCTGTTCTTAGATGTAATAAGGAACACAGCAGTCATTTGGATGTTCCTAAATCCGAGCCGTTGAAGAAGCAGTGGCTGAGTTTTGTTTTTGAAGCGATATGCCCAAAGGATTGACGCGGGGATTCCCTCACGGGGATTCCCCACGATCGTCTGTGCTTTCATGTTTGCGCGAATCATTTCACACCAGACAGCTTCACAAACGAGAAAAAACGGATCGGTACCAACGTGTTCCTGCTGAACCTCCAGAAGATGTGAGTGTAATGTTTTATTATCCTTTATATTAGTATTTATATTAATCTTTGCGAAATTTGCAAACCTTGCTGCAGGCTTCACGATGAATGCGTCTAAGGTTTACACTCAGGGTACATTACGGCATGTTTTCTATGTACGACGTTCTCAATATAATTCATAATCCCACGTTTATAACGAATAACACGTGGTTATTGTGTTATTGTGTACAGAGAATGTCTAATACGGTGTACCCACAGAACAGAGGGGCGGGGTGAGCAAAGCTCATTATCATTTAAAGACACATGCACTGAAACGGCGTGCTGAAAACAGAGCTGTTTTTGACCAGGTAAAATTAGTGTTTTCTTACAATACTAATGAGAATTTTTAATTAAAGTATATTACAAACTTTTAATTTAGACCCTAAAGAATCATATTAGCTTGTACAAAAATGGCATTATATGACCCCTTTAACAGAATCTTGCATACTAAAACACTACTAAAACATACTACAGTAGTAATTATTTGCATAACTGTACTAAAATGTAGTTTATTCCTCCAAATAAAGGATTATGTGTTCCCTTTTGTCACTACCAAAACAATGATGTCACAACCGAAACTTCAAGACGTTACGGTTGTGACTGTTTTGGTAGTGACAATTTTAGATACTTTTGAGTCTAGCTCGAAGATGATAATCAGCACATGGTTAGCAATCACTGGTCAGAACAGTTGAACACATATAATAACAACATTTTATGGAATAACATCCAAAAAAGTTTTCTCAATAGCAGAAAAAATGAGTTTGGTAGTGACATTCCTTAAAGTTACAACACAGATTTTTAGACTTTAGAACACATTTCCCTGAAAATGATGGGATCAATCTACTCACCATATAGCACACGAGAGAGAGGGACACAGGAATATTTCCTGATCAAAAATGTAGGTGTGTGGTTAAAATCAGTCTCAGCCAATGGACTACAACATTCACTGTTTTGGTAGTGACATTTCAATGCGGGACAAGTTTTTTTAGATAAAGTTTTTCAATATAATTTTCACAAGTTGAAATTTAGGGGTTAGGGTTTGGGACAGCCACCTCCTAATTGAAAGTAGCCCATAAATAATGATTTTATATATATAAAGCTTACTGATATCTTAAATATTATTGTGGGTTTCAATAGGTAATTGAAGGATCTTAGTAAACATCTAAGATTTTAATAATTAAATGCTTTTCAAATGTGTTTTTTGGATGAGGGACAGCAGTTTGCACCAATTCTGTAGAATGGCCCATAAATGTTAATTTGCAGTTTAATGCGTTGCTTATACAAATACATTTTATTTCAACATATTTCAGTCGATTTTTACTCATCTCAGTAGGCTATAGCAAAGCAGTTTATTCTTTCACACACAGACGCGCGATTCATATTTAGGCTAAACAGTCTTTACAAATATGTACCCTTCATTCATCTCACAGAAAGGCGAGTCATATTATAGAAATGCGATTCATCTTTTTGTGGTTTGCATAGGCCTACACTAACGTTATTCCATAACGTTATTCCACACTTGAGAAAAGAAAACAGCCTACCTCACTCCTCAGCGGGATCTGCTCCTCATATCAGGAGATATTGCTCCTCATATCAGCACTGTTCTGAGGAAACTTTTCTCCATAAGGTAGGCTATATTATACGGTGATGCATTGCTGCCACATACATATTATTTTTTCCCCTCAATTATGTCGTAATAACGAGATCTTATGTCGTTTTAACGACATCTTTTCTCGTAATAACGAGATCTTATGTCGTTTTAACGACATCTTTTCTCGTAATAACGAGATCTTATGTTGTTAAAACGACATCTTTTTCTCGTAATAACGAGATGTTATGTCGTTAAAACGACATATTTTTTTGCCATTATAAGGACATGTGTAGTCATGTACAAAATATGCCTTTATCCACATAAAATTGACAGCCTATCGCGCCTTTATCACACGTTCAAAAAGCTTAAGCAAATAGTAGCAGCCCCCAATCATGCAAAATTAATCAATGAGGCCCTTTTTGGAAAATAATTTAAATAGGCCTATAAGTTTTTTATATATATAATATATTATATATAAGATTTATTTTTGTTAATAGGCTATATCTTCATTCATTACCTAGAGATATAATTAACCAAAAAGTAGTCAAAACACAAAACAGAAAATTTTACAACATTTGTGTTCTTATTTTGTTTAATTAACGAAATGTCGTCTTTATAACAGAAGAGACAATACAATACAATAAATACACAAATCTTCAAGATACAGCCTACAATCTTCACATGTATAACGGATTGTCACCTTATAAACAGTCCTTTGTGTGGTGGAATAAGCAATGCTATATAGAAATATATGGTTAGTATCTTAATAAAAATTTTCTTTTATTATTTTATTAGTTCATTTATTATGCTAGCTCAACTAATTAAATGTGAAGAGCTGGATACTAATTACTAATGAAATAATGTCAAATATTAACTGTAGGCTATTGATTAGAGTTGCCATAGACTAAAGGATTTTTCTAGACTAGTAGTCATTCATTTAAGCAATTAGGACTAATCGCACGTTTATATTCAATGCTGGGTGCATGTAGGCTATAGCCTATATTCCGCGATCAAGCGCAAGCATTAAACTTGCCGCAAAGCGCCGGCAAAAGTAGGCTAATGATATAATAAATGTATCTGAAAAAAATAACGAAGCATTTTAATTGTTTATTAATGAACTAGTCTTTTCAGTGTAGGCTGCCTGCACTGTATCTCCATACATCTCCGCTGTAATGTATCCTAGATGCGCCTTTCATACAGACAGGATTACATTATCAGATGGTACCGTATTTGCTTTCGAATGGATTTGTTTTTCATTGGTGGACTTTTTTTTTTATAAACTTTATAGTTATATTTCTCATGTCTGTGAGGCTTTTTTATACACTGTTTTTCAGTTCATTTTTGAGGCGCGCTCAAATTCAGATCATGAAAGCGCGCCCTGTTCGTTTTCTTTTATTTTACAAAAGCACACCGTTTTCTTGTTGTTGTGAGTTTACACAAATAAAAGTAGTTGCGACTGATGTATTATTATTTTCTGTATGACCAGAAATGATGGAGTATTTTAAGTTGTTTCCACTGTTGATAGGAAAATGCGAGTGATGGCACCGGCGCCTCCATCCATGTCATAGTGCGCGCTCCATACTCTGCACAAACACTTGGATATGCGCTTCATAATAGCAAACATTTATCTAGGTTAACGTTAGAGCGAGCGGCCATGCCAGACGGATAATCCTCTTCATGTTTAACTAATCAAATTATGGTGCATTTTATTGCGCCAGTTTGAAAAGGGCGGCTGAAACACTTACAGATATACGCCAAACGCTGGTGTTTTTCTTTAAACAAATTCGTTTAGGCTTTAAAATAAATATTGTTTATGGGCTATTTAATGGCATAATAATTTGTTTATTTTATTGGCTACTTGTATTTTTCATTTTTGTTTTGCATTGAATACCATTGAATATTTGCATTGAATGCATTGAATATTTGCTGTGCACCGCAATGCCATCCTCCCATAGAAAGACACGTTAAGAGCCACCTATTTTCTTTATAATAAAGGGTTTCTATGGAAGGAAAACGCTTAATTAAATGCATTGCGTTCATATTCTTTATCACTGAAGCTTTTTCTTTATTATAAGGGTGTATTATTCCATTAAAAAAGGACTGTTTATAAGGTGACAATCCGTTATCTTGAAGATTTTTGTATTGTATTGTATCTTCTGTTATAAAGACGAAGATTGACATTTCGTTAATTAAACAAAATAAGAACACAATGTTGTAAAACATAAACAACTTAGGCTATGTTCTGTTAGATGTGTTTTGACTACTTTTTGTTTAATTATATCTCTAGGTAATGAAGATATAGCATATTAACAAAAATAAATCTTATTAGGCCTATATAATATATCATATAAAAAAAACGTATATATAAAATATAAAAAAGCCTAGCCTATATAAAATATATTTTCAAAAAAGGGCCTCATTGATTAATTTTGCATGATTGGGGGCTGCTATATTTGCTTAAGCTTTTTGAACGTGTGATAAAGGCGCGATAGGCTGTCAATTTTATGTGGATAAAGGTATATTTTGTACATGACTACACATGTCCTTATAAGTGCAAAAAAAGATGTTGTTTTAACGACATAACATCTCGTTATTACGAGAAAAAGATGTCGTTAAAACGACATAAGATCTCGTTATTACGACATAATTGAGAAGAAAAAAATAATATGTATGTGGCAGCAATGCGTCACCGTAATATTATGCCTCACTCGCGGCGCTTTGTTTACAGCTGATGTGGGAGTTTCACAGGTGTGAAATGGTTCTCAGAATTTGCGTTTGAATAGCACACGCTCTCCGGGGAGTGGTCACATTACTTTTGAATGGCTCGTAATGAGCTCGACTGGAATCGCTCTCTTTTTATACAGATTACAGAAGCTGATAATATTTGTTTTTTATATAAATGACTTCATTTAAAAGATGCGATCTCAAGCTTTATGCCCCTGGGTCTGTTTGCCTGTTTGACTGAATTTTCGCGGAGTTATAGATCATTTTCGAACGCGTTTCAAATGGGAGTTTACTGACAGAGAGAAGGCAGAAATCGCATCATGTTAATTTTTCTTTATTTGTCAAAAAGCAAAACACTTTATTTTTATTGTGAGTATACAGAAAAAAAATAGAAACTGAACAGGATCGATTGATGTATTACACGAAAATGAAAGATCAAAATTAACAGAGCATTTAGTGTTTAATTTTCATTGCTAAAAAAAAAAACGAGCAAAACGCGCGTTTTTGGTCCCCAGAGGGTTAAGTTAGCGATTCAACGCTGACACACGTCGATTAACCGGTGGTAAAATATTCTCACAGTCACATACCTAGTATATTTTTATATAGATACTATAGGCCCACCTGATTTTGAACACAAGAGGGCAGTATAGCCCTATGTATGACTTGATGTATTTTCTTTTTACTAAACTTCTTTTTTTTTTTTACTTGACTGTGTCTCTGAAATAATCTGTGAAATTCCAGTTCTCTTACGAGAGGTTCTCTCGTATTGCGTAAGTTGCTTACGCTACGGGTAAAGTCATCTTTTCTCGAGATATTGAAGCCAAAAATTATCCTTAATTTTGTGTTTATTGTCAACGCGTTGCAGCAGCTAGCAGACCTAGAGCGGGCTAACTAGTGCGCTCATTGGCTCCTCTGCGGCAACTGCAGCAGCCTACCACTGAGCCCTGCGTGACGTCACGCCCACGCTTCGCGCCCCCACGCGTCATAGCCCGCCAGAATGGCCGTGGCTTAGCGTATAAAAGGACGGGCTCGGGAGCTGCTTACCTGATTTTCATCTCTTCAGCGAAGCTCTCCGCATCGCTGGATTTTTGAGAAGAAGCCGCCACCGTTGAAGCTAGCGACAGAGCAAGCTTAGGACAGCGCCTGAGGAAGCCGGATGATTTCTCGCCACCTTCAGCCATCTGTGCCTGCTACGCAATCCGGCGTCAATATCCTTTATCTGCCAGTGTGTGTTCGCCACTGCGACACACACTCTCTCTTCTTCTAAAAGATTTTTAGAGTTTTTATAAAATGCCTTGCATTTATCTGTGGCTCTTGCAGAGCCCCACTCAGTGACGGAGACCGCCACGTGATCTGCGCGCTCTGCCTGGGCCGAGACCACCGAGATCTTCGGGCGGCTGCGTCCACTGCGACGATATGACAATGTCGACCCTGCGGGCTCGACTTGACATGTTTGACGATGAAACTGCACCTTCGCCTGCCTCTGCTGGACCGCACAGAAAGAAGCGTCGCTCCCAGAGGCCACCGGAGCCTGCCATGGCCTGCGAGCACTCGCCGGAACCTTCCCCTCGAGCCTCGCTATCTCCTTCACCACTCTCCCTTACGGACGCACAGATGCCGGCCGCCGCCCTCACTGTTGCCACTTCGGGAGATGAAGCGGACGGAGATGCCGTTGATGACAGCTGTTCCCTCCTGGCTTCAGGAAGTGAAGACTGGTCTGGATCTAGTGTTGTTTTTCGCGGCCTGTTTTAATTTTAGTTTTAGTCTAGTCTTTGTGTCAAGCTGTCGTTTTAGTTTTTATTAGTTTTAGTCACGTTCATACTCTTTTTAGTCTAGTCAAGTTTTAGTTGACGAAAACGGATGACATTTTAGTCTAGTTTTAGTCAATGAAAATTGTAATTTAGTCTCTTTTTATTAATGAAATTCTATTTAACCCAGTCAATATAGTATTTCAAACAAGGTTATCTTATTATATTTAGGGCTGTGACGGTGGCAGTTTTTTTTACCATGCGGTGGTAATGGACCAACTACCGGCGGTGGTTGGGGGGTTGTTTAAAAAAATAAAAACTCGTTTTATATTTCCACACAAAGACGCGTGATATAGCCTACCACTCTGCGCTTTGAGAGGGATGTGGGACACAAGCAGGAAAGAGACCATCAATCTCTTTTCTGATATCTTCATGTTTTCTACTTGATGTAAATTGGTCTGAAGAGCGAATTTGATCTTCCACAAGGGCAAGATATTTAGGCTATGTTTGAGATTGCGCTGCCAGAGAAAGTAAAATCACCCGCGCGTGTGAAACGCGCTTTACAACTAAACTTGACGCGCCTTACCATTAGGGCTGTCACCTTTGTGAAAAAATCCTGTTCGATTTTTGAGACATATGTGTTCATTGAATCGATTGTAAAAACGATTTTCCATGTCTAAAGACGTTTCCATTTTAAACCCCAAATATGGGCAAAGCCACGGACAACTAACAGGCATTAGGACGAACGTAAAGAGGGCGCTTGAGACGCGCACAAGTCAGCAATATTCCTGTTGATTTATTGGCGTGAAGTTTCGTGCACAATGACAAACAGGAGTGCAACATTCTCGAAAAGCAATAAGCAGAGTGGACTGCCATAACATCAATGAAAAACATTACTGCAGTCTTCAACATGATCGCGCTCCAAAATATGATGCATTTGTTGTAAACTTTTTCAGCAAAACCAGGAGACGTTTGGGATCACGTTCAAGAAGTTATTCTTTATTGAGGACGTTTCTGCAGTTCTTCCAAACAGTCTTAACTTTACATGGTTTTCTTATAGGCATTTCAGTGGGCTGTCCTTAATAGTGCTGACCATGCACACAGCCTTAGTTAGGGATGACCACTAAATCTAATCATTTAAAGACAATAGAGGCAATTACCCCCAACTGACTTCCCCAAATGGTAAACACAAATGGTCACGAGAACTAAGACTATGTAACATTCACACACAGTTCAACTCTTAGTTGGAAGATCAAAGACTAACAAAACCCCTGACTATTACAATGTTTAGACAGCTGACTTAAAGCTGACTTGCATTAAAGAGTAAATTAAATTTGATATTCCACAGTCCCCTCTTAGAGAGTTCTTAAAATAACTCTCACAAAATACAAATTTAAACACTTAAAAGTTCATTCTTGTAACTTGACAAAGTTACAGGCACATAGCACATGTTCTGTGTTGATTTTCTGTAATTGCATGTTGACACAGAAACAAACATGCACTTAGGGTCCGTGAAATCTTACGGGTAATATTCTTTTATGGTTGGACCAGTTATTTTCTCGTGCGAGGCGTGAGTCATTTGTTGAATGAAACACTTGATACTGTGGAAGCATACGTAGAACGCCAATAGGAGAAATAACAGCAGAATTGCTATTTCTTTAATCCACAGCCAGGGTTTACCAATCAAGTTTCCGAACCATGAAGAATTGTCTCCAGTCATCTGGTGTAATTTTGTTGAAAGATCAAGAATGTCTTGTTGGATTTTGTTCAAGTTCTCTGTTGGATCCATTAACCCGGTGCAGCACTCAGGGCCGATAATGGTGCAGGCTCCCCCTTGCGTTGCAAGAATGTAATCCAAGGCTACTCTGTTCTGTAAGATCATTATCTTGTGCGAAGCGAGAGTGTTTGTGATGTTGCCCAGCGCCAAAGCCGTATCATTGGCCAATTTCTGTACAGATTCCGACATGCTTCTGACTTGATCGAGAGCCTGTATAACACCATACGATGGGATTAAGGCAAGGCAAGGCAAGGCAAGGCAAGGCAAGGCAAGTTTATTTATATAGCACATTTCATACACAATGGCAATTCAAAGTGCTTTACATAGAAGAAATTAAAATAATAAAAAGAAATAAGAATAGTTAAAACAGTTTAGAAGAATACAAAATAAAATACAGTACAAACAGTCGGACGAACATTGGCACAGTGCTCATTCAGTAAATGCATAGCTAAACAGATGTGTTTTGAGTCTGGATTTGAATGTGACTACAGTAGGAGCACATCTGATCTCCTCTGGAAGCTGGTTCCAGCTGCGGCTGGCATAATAGCTAAAAGCGGACTCGCCATGCTTAGAGTGAACCCTTGGTATTTCTAGCTGATATGATCCTAATGATCTGAGTGATCTGTTGGGTTTATATTCAGTGAGCATATCTGCAATGTATTGAGGTCCTAGGCCATTGAATGATTTATATACCAGTAATAATACTTTAAAATCAATCCTAAATTTAACTGGGAGCCAGTGTAAAGACCTGAGGACTGGTGTGATATGTTCATATTTTCTGGTTCTGCTCAGAATCCTGGCGGCAGCGTTCTGTATGAGCTGCAACTGTCTTATGGTCTTTTTGGGAAGGCCAGTGAGGAGTCCATTACAATAATCCACCCTGCTGGTGATGAAAGCATGAACAAGTTTCTCTAAGTCTTGTCTGGAAACAAAGCATCTTATTCTTGCTATATTTTTCAGATGATAGTATGCTGATTTAGTTATTGCTTTGACATGACTACTGAAACTAAGGTCTGACTCTAGTGTCACACCAAGATTCCTGACTTGATGTTTAGTTGTTTGACCCCTAGAGTGAAGGTATGCGTTCACCTTGAGAACTTCATCTTTGTTTCCAAACGCAATGACTTCAGTTTTGTCTTTGTTTAACTGAAGAAAGTTTTGACACATCCAACTGTTGACTTCATCAATGCATTGGCACAGGGAGTCAATGGGGCTGTAATCGTTAGGCGATAGGGCTAAGTAGAGCTGTGTGTCGTCTGCATAGCTGTGGTAAGCAATTTGGTTCTTTCTCATTATTTGGCTCATTGGGAGCATATACAGGTTGAACAGGAGTGGTGCAAGAATTGAGCCTTGAGGGACTCCGCATGTCATGGATGTCCACTCAGACTTATGGTCTCCTATACTCACATAATAACCTCTCCCATCTAAGTATGACCTGAACCATTTTAGGACTATCCCAGAAAGCCCCACCCAGTTTTCCAGCCTGTCCAGAAGTATGTTGTGATCGACAGTGTCAAATGCAGCACTGAGGTCGAGTAGTACCAGCACTGATAATTTGCCTGAGTCAGTATTTAAGCGAATATCGTTTATTATCTTTATGAGCGCTGTCTCTGTGCTGTGGTGCGGTCGGAAACCAGATTGAAAATTGTCAAAGTATCCATTCGAGCATAAGAATTTGTTCAGCTGATTGAAGACAACTTTTTCAATGACCTTGCCTATGAAGGGAAGATTTGAGATCGGTCTATAGTTGCTTAATATGGTCTTATCCAGATTGCTCTTTTTCAGGAGGGGCTTGACAACTGCAGTTTTTAGGGAGTTTGGAAAACTCCCAGAGAGAAGTGAAGCATTTACCACTTCTAGAAGATCTGCTTCTAAACTGTTTAACACACTTTTGAAAAACGATGTGGGAAGTGTGTCAAGAGCGCAGGTTGATGTTTTAAGGTGCTGTACGGTTTCTTCCAAAATTTTGCCATCAATTTCTTTGAAATCAGACATAGTAACTACTTTCTCAGGTGGTTTGATCTGTCTGACCCCAGCGCAACTCAAGGATGTGCTGATCACCTTTCTGATATTATTGATTTTCTCAGAGAAGAAAGAAGCAAACTCACTGCACTTGCTGTCTGAGAGCATTTCACTGGGAATCTGGCTTGGGGGGTTTGTCAGTCTCTCTACAGTAGCAAAAAGAGTGCGTGTGTTGTTTAAATTGCTGTTTATAATATTTGAGAAGAAAGTCTGTCTAGCTTTGCCTAGTTCCATATTGAAAGCATGAAGGCTGTCTTTGTAGATGTTATAATGGACTACAAGTTTTGTCTTCCGCCACATGCGCTCTACTTTTCTGCATTGTCTAGATTAAGGCTCCAAGAGTTCTTGAACACCACGTTTGAACACAAGTGAGTCCTGGAATGCAGCCATCTTTGTTGGCAGAAGGAGCTGAATCATGTAACTGTGGAGAGCTTGGAGTGGAGTGTGTATTTTCTCTGATAGCTGGCAGAACATACACCAGGGTGCACCTGCCGTTGAATTGGCTGGGTAGGATGCTGTAGACAGAAGTTCCACATAACCAAAAAGTGCCAGTTGGTGGAGGAATCATACACCACTGATTTATTGCAAAAAGTTTCGGTAGGGATGGGTTCCTGGAGAGACACTCGTTTAAGTCATTTTCCTGTTTCTTCTCTGTAGTAGTAACGTACACATAGGAGTCATCTGTTCCTCTTTCAATCACAAAACTGCAACGTTCACGAGGAATTTCACCCAGTGGAGTCGATGCTGGAGCATAATTTTCCATGCACCAGTTGAACATCATTGGCAGGAGTAGATCTGTCATGATGGGAGTAGCTGAAGTTAGGTTGCAGGATGGTAGTCCAGGAATGCAACACTGAGAAGCTGGAGGAATGGTTACGTTGTGACATGCATCCTTGTTGTATAATCCACTGGTATGACGATCGAATAAGGTACACGTGTCACATTTGGAGAGAGGGTGTGCAACCCATGGGATTCCGGCTCCTACTGAAGGTGCATGTGGCATGCAAACGTTCTTTCCAGCAAACAAGGCATTTCTTGACATATTCATCAGCTCTAAGAATATGTTGTTTCTGGGGTCTACACTTTGCGCTATGTCCATGATGGTTAGTATTAACCCTCTGAGGTCGACGGTATCGCCGGCGATACCAGCTCACTTTTTTTTTTTTATCAGTGTAAAAGAAACTCATAAATACTCTGTTGACTTTGATTTTCCATAGGAGTTTCATACATCAATCGATTCTGTTAAATGTGTATTATTTTTGTGTATACTCACAATAAAAACAAAGTGTTGTGCTTTTCGCCAAATAAAGAAAAATAAACACGAAGCGAGTTCTACCTTCTCTCTGTCAGTTAAGTCCATTCTGAAACGCGTCCGAAAATGAACAATAACTCAGCGAATACTTCTCACACAGACACGTGAGATATGTCTTTATGAAGCTTGAAATCTCTTCTTTTAAATGAAGTAATTTATATAAAAAACAAATATTCTCAGCTTATGTAGTCCCTTTAAAAGCAAGGAGAGGTACCGTTTTTTCGTTCTCCCTTCATTATCTCTAATAAGCTGAGGCAGCCCCGCCCCCGGCACTATTCACATACTAAATAGTTTAGGTGATCTATTTGCATCGCACACGCCCCCCGATCAATGCCATACAAACGCAGTTTCTTCATCAGACTCACTGATAGTTCATCGCGTTTTGAGTATGGCACGCTTCTCCGGTAAAGACGCCCTTCAGATGATTCTGGACAGCGAGGAAGAATTCACCTTTTCCTCAGAGGAAGATTGTAACTCGGACGACGAACGGCACCATTTTGAAGAGCGAATTGATCCCGCCGAGGACACAATTTCGGAGTAAGTTTTACTGTTATATGATTATTTTTCATGATTATATTATGAATTTTCAGACTATATTTTGCTTAGTTTTGGCTAGCTTTTGACATCTTACAAGAAAGATTGCCTTACAATATCCCAAACATTCGTGTATATGCTCAAGTGTAAACTTTTTCAATGTGATAGGCTATTACTCTCTAAACATATTTGTATATTAAATATATTTCACTCAGTTTTGATTAGCTTATAACACTGATTATCATGTGTACACTTAAGTGTAATGTGTTCTCTTACGAGAGATTCTCTCGTACTGTGTAGAATACGCTAGGGAAAAATCCTTTTCCACGAGAATACTGAAGCCAAAAAATTATCCTTAATTTTGTATTAATGTAAAACGCGTTGCGGCAGCATACAGACATAGGCGAGGCAGCTCGCGCGCCTATTGGCTGGTCTGCTGGCAACTGCTTAAGCCTATCGAGCGAGACCTAGAGTGCGCCACGTCCCGCCGAAACGGGCGTGGCTTAGGTCTATAATTACCGCTCGCAGGCTTCATATCTCTGATTTTTCATCCTTCAGCGAAGCAACTCACATCGCTGGATCCGAGAAGAAGCCGCGCTGTTGAAGAAGCACCTCAGTGGGACGAGTCGACGAAGCTGCTGGCCGCGCCGCCTTCATCGCCTTCCTGCTGCGCTATCCAGCGCCCATATCCTTTCTCTGCACTGTGTGTGTGTGTTCGCCGGCGCGACTCACACTATCTAAAAGAGCTGCGTCTTTTTCAAGATGCCTTCTTGCGGCTCGTGCAAAGCCGCACTCAGCGGCGGGGACCGCCATGTCATATGCGCTTCCTGCCTGGGTCAAGAGCACGCAGTTCTCGCGCTCGCTGACGGCGGCTGCCCTCACTGCGAGCTGTTGCCATTAGCGACTCTGAGGACTCTGTTCAGCGAGACTGCGCCCACACCTGCTGTTGTGCCGCGCCGTAAAAAGCACCGCGCTCAGCAAATCCCGGAGCCCTCTCCCAGCCGTCAAAGCTCGCCGGTGCGCCCGCCTGCTTCTCCGGTTTCATCAGCTTCACTTCCAGACGGACAGCGGCCGCGGTCTGCCGCCGCTTCTGTCGATGACGCTGATGAGATCGACGCGCTGCTGCGAGAGGGGGATTCCTGCTCTCTCCTAGCATCAGGCAGTGAGGATTGGGCGAGCTCTGAGGATCCCGCCCCCCCTGCCCGTGCTTCTACGGGGAAGAGAGCGAGCATTGAGGCGGAGCTCATGCGCGTGCTCACTCAGGCCACGGCGAGCCTCGGCCTCGAGTGGATTACGCCTGAGCAGCCTGCTCACAACCGGCTGGACGGCTACTTCCTGCATGGGGAGCGCGTTTCGCCTGCATCCAAGCCAGCGCCTTTTCTTCCTGAGCTTCATGAAGAAGTCGCTAAGTCTTGGGGCTCCCCTTTTTCGGCCAGGACACGATCCTCTGTCTCTTTGGCGTTCTCCGCTGTCGACGACGCAAAGAACAGAGGCTACCACTCCCTGCCGCCAGTCGAAGAGGCTATTGCAGCACACTTATGCCCGCCCTCCGCTGGACGGCGTGCTAAGATGGCGCTGCCCTCAAAAGCCTGCCGCACGACGTCAGCCCTGCTCCGCCGCGCTTTCTCCGCCGCCGGGCAGGCCGCGTCAGCATTGCACACCATGGCCACGCTCCAGATATACCAGGTCGATCTCCTCCGTAAGCTGGATGAGAGAGGACCTGACGCAATCTGCGTGCCGGACTTGAGGAGCGCTACAGACCTCGCTCTTCGCGCCACCAAGTCGGCAGCACAGGCCATTGGACGGAGCATGGCCTCGCTCACCGTGTCTGAGAGACATCTGTGGCTGACGCTCTCGGACATGACTGAGTCAGAACGCACCGCGTTCCTTGACGCGCCTCTTTCCCCTGCCGGCCTCTTCGGAACCTCGGTCAAAGACTTCGCCGACAGGTTCGCTGAGGTGCAGAAAGCGACCCAGGCCATGAGGCACTTCCTCCCGAAGCACTCCAGTTCTGCAGCAGGCCGTGCGAAACCGTCTGCTCAGAGCTCACAGCCTAAGCCTCCGCCCACCGCCTCCTCTTCACAACGGCGCCAAACCTAGAGCTCGAGACCGCGCTCTCGCTCATCCGGCCGCCGCCTCGCCCCGCCCCGCGTGGCCCGCGGCAGAAGATTGCGTTGAAGCCAGAGGCCCCGAAATCGTCCTAGCACGCCTAGGAAAGCGACGGTGTCCAAGTCCCGCTGCGGCCGGACTTCCACCAAAGCTTGCCGCTCGTCCAGTTCCAGGAAATGTGACTGCTCCAGCGTATTTAGCAGCCAACAAGCCGGTTCCATTGCCCGCTTGCCTGCACACAAAAGCCGTTTTTACGGCTACCCAGATAAATCCCTTAAAGAGTGTATTTTCTGGTGTCCCGGCCACGGCCGACGGTGTTTCATGTGTAGAAAAAATGCCCACTACTCAGTGCCCATTCCTACACACAAGCACAGCCCTTCACACAGGGCTCGCGCACATAGAATCAACTCAGATCAATTGTGCTTTAAACGTAGCAAACGTGCCCACTACTCAGTGCCCACAAACGCTACTTCCCACATGTCTCACGGTCCCTGTAAATACAGGACCAGTATGCATACGCTCTGCTCACGCGAGCAATGCTGTAAAAGTGGTGTATGTGCCCGCTACTCTGCGCCCACTCCCACACACAGACATGAGACTAGCCCAGCCCTCCCCCTCTCAGTTAGACACTGCAGAGGAGTCGAGCGCGGGCATTCTTCCCGCTGTTATCAGCGCGCCCCCTGCCTCAGATGTCATGAGCGCGACGCTTATGTCACAGCACACAAAAGCCGCTGTATCGCGAGCCGATCAGAGCGTGCTTCGCATCCAGCCCCTAGCTACTCGCGCACTTGCGTGGGAAAAGCTTCCCGGGGTTTCGAGATGGGTGCTGAACATCATAAAAGAAGGCTATTCGCTGCAGTTTCGCCGACGCCCTCGCCGCTTCATGGCGCGCGTCGAGACCACGGTAGAATCGAAAGTGGCTCATCTACTTCGAGCCGAGATTCTGAAACTGTTGAGCAAAGGGGCTATAGAACCCCTATCTCAAGCTCAAAGCGAAGGGGGGCTTTACAGCAGATACTTCCTGGTGCCCAAGAAAGACGGGGGTCTCAGACCCATACTAGATCTGCGGCAGCTGAACAGAGCGCTTCTGAAGCGCCAGTTCAGGATGCTCACGACCAGAAAAATCCTTGCGCATGTCCGCCGAGGGGACTGGTTTGTGTCAATAGATCTAAAGGACGCGTATTTTCAAATACAGATAGCGTCACGTCACAGGCGATTTTTGAGATTCGCCTTCGAGGGCCAGGCATATCAGTACACAGTCCTGCCTTTCGGCTTGTCCCTGGCACCCCGTACATTTACGAAGTGCATGGACGCAGCGCTCGCACCCCTCAGACTACGGGGTATACGAGTGTTGAACTATCTGGACGACTGGCTGATTCTAGCCCAATCTCACTTGGAGCTCGTGGAGCACAGGACCATTTTACTCGATCACCTCGAGAATCTCGGTCTCGCAGTGAACTGGGAAAAGAGCTCGCTATTCCCCAGACAGATTATATCTTTTCTGGCACCCAGCTGCGGCGCGATAGTCCCTCTCAAAACATTTCAAAGGATGCTAGGTCTGATGGCCTCAGCATCTTCAGTTCTCCAGTTGGGCCTTCTGCGCATGCGCCCACTGCAGTTCTGGCTCAGAAAGAGAGTACCACGCACAGCGTGGGCCTCCGGTCGGCTTCGCTTCAAGGTCAATCAAGCGTGCATTGCAGCCTTGAAACCTTGGGTGGCAAAAAACTGGTACCAATCAGGTGTAAGCCTGGGGACTTCCTCGAGAGTGATGGTGGTGTCCACGGACGCATCCACCTCGGGATGGGGAGCGCTGCTAGAGGGCAGACCGCTTTTTGGCCAATGGTCAAAGCAGGAGAAGCTCTTACATATCAACTGCCTCGAAATGTTGGCAGTGAGCAAAGCGCTCACGCGCTTTTGTCCCCTCATAAAGGGACACCACGTGCTAATACGTTCAGACAACGTCTCAGTGGTGTCCTACATAAATCGCCAGGGCGGCCTCAGGTGCCTGACTCTGTACAGGCTAACCAGGCGCCTCCTGATATGGGCCCGCAGCAACCTGCTCTCGCTGAGAGCAGTGCACGTGCCAGGGCTCCTAAATATAGGACCAGACAGACTGTCCAGGAACCAGGTTCCGACAGGGGAATGGTCTTTGCACCCACAGACAGTCTAGCTGCTGTGGAAGAAATTCGGCAGAGCGGAAGTAGACCTGTTCGCGTCTCAAGAAAACGCTCACTGTCCAGAATTTTTCTCGAAGAGCAAGGACGCGTTGACCCACAAGTGGCCTCGCCGTCCTCTCTACGCTTTCCCCCCCGTCTCCCTCCTGACTCAGGTGGTAGAACGGGTCAGGGAAGAAGGATGCTCAGTGCTGCTTGTAGCCCCACTTTGGATGAGCCAACCTTGGTTCCCAATTGTGATGCAGTTAGCGAGCACCGCCCCGTGGCCAGTGCCTCTGAGGAGGGATCTCCTCTCTCAAGCCAACGGCTCGATCTGGCATCCTCACCCAGAGCTGTGGTCCCTCCATGTGTGGGCCATCAACGGGTACCCGCTGACCTCCCACAGGGAGTGTTAAACACTATCACACAGGCCAGAGCTCCGTCTACGCGACGTCTCTATGCCTCAAAATGGTCAGTGTTCTCTAGCTGGTGCACAGCTCGTGGTGTGTCACCCCTGCATTGCGGTGTGACGGAGGTTCTCTCCTTCCTACAGGAGCTGTAGGATAAGGGCAGGTCCCCTTCCACGCTCAAAGTCTATGTAGCGGCCATAGCAGTGTTCTCTTCGACCACGCTTGGCCAGTCTATTGGAAGGAACGATTTAGTCATTCGCTTCCTTAGAGGAGCTAAGAGACTGAATCCTCCCAGACCTCCCACAGTCCCTATATGGGACCTTTCTACGGTACTGGAAGCCATGAAAGGTCATCCATTCGAGCCCTTGCAGAAGATTGATCTTAAACACCTGTCTTTCAAGACGGCGTTTCTTCTGGCTCTCGCTTCAGTGAAGCGCATAGGGGACTTACACGCGCTCTCAGTAAGCGCGACGTGCATGGAATTTGGGCCGAATGACTCTAGAGTTATACTCAAACCTAAGCACGGTTATGTTCCTAAATCCCTCAATACACCGTTCAGAGCACAGGTCATCTCCCTGTCTGCTCTGCCGGTCACTGAAGGAAATATGGACGAAAGCTCCCTTTGCCCAGTCAGGGCGTTAAGAGCTTATGTGTCTCGCTCGTCTGTTTTTAGACAGACGGAGCAGCTCTTTGTTTCGTTCAGCGGGCGTTCTAAGGGACTAGCCACTTCGAAACAGACCCTATCCAGATGGGTAGTGGACGCAATAGCGCTAGCTTACACAACCAAGGGCATGCAGTGCCCGCTGGGTGTCAAAGCGCATTCCACGAGAAGCATGGCTTCATCGTGGGCTTGGTCAAGTGGGATTGCCTTGCAAGATATTTGTATGGCGGCAGGCTGGGCCTCTCCGTCTACATTTATAAGGTTTTACAACCTAGAGGTTCCCGCACTACAGGCCAGACTACTGTCGGTCTAGTATGGCCAAATCTCATAAACTGACGCTGTCAGTTATGCAGCTATTTGAGTATTGCAGTGCTGCTCTATGCTGCCATAAAGGAAGATAGTGGCTAAACCCCTCCTCTTCCAGGATTCCCTGTGAGTCCCCTGGGTGATTGTGTACTGTATGAACTCCGGGCTGTCGCCCTTGAGTCTATAGTATCAGATCCCAGCATGCACAGCGTTTTACAGTAGGTTCCCCTAGCGTATTCTACGCAGTACGAGAGAATCTCTCGTAAGAGAACGTACTCGGTTACTAACGTAACCTCGGTTCACTCTAGAGAGAGGAACGAGTACTGCGTATCCTGCCGTGCCTGCACGCGCTCTGGTTGCTTCGACTATGAAAAACCAGAGATATGAAGCCTGCGAGCGGTATTTATAGACCTAAGCCCTCATTGGGTCTGACGTCACTCTAGGTCTCGCTCGATAGGCTCAAGCAGTTGCCAGCAGACCAGCCAATAGGCGCGCAAGCTGCCTCGCCTATGTCTGTATGCTGCCGCAACGCGTTTTACATTAATACAAAATTAAGGATAATTTTTTGGCTTCAGTATTCTCGTGGAAAAGGATTTTCCCCTAGCGTATTCTACGCAGTACTCGTTCCTCTCTCTAGAGAGAACCGAGGTTACGTTAGTAACCGAGTACGATTTAGTCTAAATATATTTCAGCCTCCGGTAAAATATGTGATAGCCTAGGCCTAATGTCTAAATACTAGACATTATATATATATATATATATATATATATAAATAAATGTATGGTTTTGGTTAGACTATGACACTGCTTATCATGCTTCAATACTGCCTTATGCACAGATGTTTGTGAATACAGGTGTAAATGTTTGAAATGTATTGATGTGTCATTTGCGAACGATCCGTTCATTGCGTGCGTCACTAAATACGTGCGGTCATGGCCCATAAACAGATACTCGCGGTGATATTTCTCTGTCCTATGGACCATCAACAGATATATACATACATTGTGCGTCCATAACAATTAATTGCCCATCAGTTTACTTTGGATAATGTATGCTAACAGTTTTTTTTTTTTTGTTGTGGTTTTTTAGGAATATGACTGCAGCTTGCTCTCCTTCTCCAGCACCCCGCAGAGGGGCACGCAGGTGTCGTGTGTGATGGAGAATCTTCCCGAGTAAGTCCACAGACGTAATATTTACAGATGAAATATAATTGTTCACATCGTCATAATATAAAAGTACATATTCTTGTGTGATATTACAAAAACTGTTGTCTTTTTTTTATCCATGGCCATTAGTGATCGATAATGATAATAATACAGTGTCTTTGATTGTGTTATCAGTATGCTCACAGTGTGTTTTGTTTTGTTTTTTACAGATGTGACAATGAACTTGTCCAAGCACCTGTCCCGAAGAGAGCCAAGGCTAACCAGCAGGCAAGCAACAGGCAGTCCACTCTGGCATGGAAAACAGAGACTGATGTTGACATGGTTCCCACATCAACGGGGCATAAGCATTTACTGTGAGATACCTGCCTTTACTTTTGTTTATCGCTCACAATTGCTTTGTTTATAGCAGACTGATTATTTTTTTATTTTGCTCACATTTGATTTGCTTAGAGCAAATATAGAACATTTAGTTCCTCCACATAGAGGAATTACAATAAAACAGATTATAAAACAAAACCTTTGAATCTCCTCTACTTCTTTTGTTCTTTGTTCAGGCTGCCTCACTTGATGGCCCATTAGCCATAGGGGGAGTGTCTGTCACACCCCTGGTCTGAATCTCATTAATATTGATAGGCCATTACCACTCCCACGCATAAACCTCTTCTGACAAAATAACTGACTTACAAAGTTTAAATCAATGTATTGTTTTTATGTGAACGATTAGGCAGGATGATTTTCACATCATTTTGAAGAAAAAACTCTAGGCGACGACATAGGCTACATTAGTCAGAAGTCTTATTGGCACATATTTAGTATGTGTTTTGTGGCCTTATTTCAGAAACTTTAGTTTTTAGTTTTTTCAATAACCATGCATAAACATTATTCTCTCAAAAATACAAACATATACATGCACGTTGATCACATATTATGGTAGCCCTGTTTGTGCTATATAGAGTGAATTTACACCTTTTCCATTAACATGTTTATAAATAACTGAAAAAAGCACAAATGTCAGAGCATGTCAGAACACCTCCAGGGCCCAGAAAACCCCTCAGACCCCAGAGGGTTAAGAAGGAGAGAGGTTTAACTGACAAAAATACCTTAACATCAATCCACTAATCAACAGAGACTGAGTCATGATGGGCACAAGTTACTATGATAAGCTGTTGAGGGTGACGACCATAGGAGTCTGACAGATGCTGGAGGGACATAAGTCAGTATGACTGAATGTGATTGTTTTGTTATCAGTAAGAAAATGTAAATAAGCATTAAGTCAGTTACAGAAGATAATTTTGTTTTATTTTAGTCAGCATTTCAGTAGGCTATTCTAATGTGTTCCAGGAATATGCATTTCATATGTGTTTGTATTTAGGTCATGGTCACTTTAAGATCGCGCTGTGCTAAATGTCCTATCACGTGATCCGTAGTGGGGAAGTATATACTCACGCACTTCATGGCGTTTCAGCGGTTTGCTCGAGTTAGTTATTTTCATGGCGCTTCAATCGCATCTGTCTACTTCTCATGTCTGACGTAGCATCGTCGGTATGTATACTTTGTTTTGTGAGATTATTCTGGAAGTATTATTCATTATTTTTGACAATAATTGTAAGTTTGTAGAGTGTAATCTGCCGATGGTTTGAACTCACGTCGGCTATGCATATGCAAGCTCTCACGTGTTCATTTGTTACCAGCTGCACAGTAAAGGTGCTATAATGACCAGAATGTAGTTCACATGTATTTCTTTATTAGTGTTAAAATGAGTACAAACAAAAATGCAACAGTAATTGTGCAAATTAGCCTTTATTCATGTGTAATTTGTCATTGCTCTTTTGTGTGTTGCAGTTTCAAAGAATTAATCTTCAGAGTCTTGGTGTGGGGAAAAAGTTTAGCTGGCCGTCAGGATATTAAGTTAACATATCGAGGACGGCACAGTGATATAAATGAACATAAACTGTCTGTTTATAAACAAACAGCAGTAAAAGTTTCATTCTTCACCATGTTATACATTTTATGTTTATTATATCACATTTTTTATTGTACAGACTTCTGTCCCTCCAGTGTCTGTCCAGACTCTTCTGGTCATCCTCCTTCAACTCAGACCTCCTCTGGTCAGACAGCAGCTTCCAGCTTTGACAGAACTACAACCAGCCTGACTTTTTGTTTGCCTTGTCTGTATTCATCAACATGTACATAAGCCAAACATATACACAAATCCGCCGCGAACTCAATGGGCGCCGCCATATTGCCTGCCGCCATTACTGCGTGCCTGCGAAGTGTGACGGTGTGACACTTGCCGGTGCCCTCTAATAACATTTCAATGAAAGCGGATCCTGCTCATTAAAGAAAATGTCTGGTGAAAGGGAACATTGGGTAGATGATGTCAGGCAGTGGCCAAAACTTACTGATAAAGGTAATTTATTGACAACATAATGTTATAATGTAAAAATATGTAATGTAATTAAGAAGTGTATTAATTGATGACAACAATAAAAACAAACGCTGTCATTACTAGCTGTGTTGCTAATATGTTCACAAGCTTCATAAGTTTCAAATAACTATTAGGCCATCCTTAAAAATATTCTTGTTTGCCATAACCCGACCGACCCTGTCAATTTAGGACCGACCCAATTAATTATTTTTTTCCCCTTTTAGCCCGACCGACTTGCCGATTGTAATTGCGTTAAGACCCACAGATTTTTTTTTTACTCTTCAAACAACTAATACAAATGCAATAAAATGTGAGACACATGCAATTGACACTTTTCACACTCTCTCACGCCACACATCCATCTCACGCACAGAAAAATCGCGAAGCAAAGAGGACACGGAGACCGACAGACTAGACAGAGCAGGTTAGTTATGATATAAAAAAAAATCTCAGCTCTCAGATTCTGTCACTTTTATTACGAAATTCAAACAATAAATACCGTTTTGGCATTATTATATTTTTACTTATATCATTAAATAAAGTTATTATAAAAAATTTAAATTGTTATTTTTAAATAATACTGCCAGCTGATAGGGCTCTCTGTATGTTTACAGCATTAAGCGAGTTGTTTTTTTCTTGAGAAAAATGAATGCCTACCTTGTGTAGCCTACCCAATATTTATCCAAATGAGTCAATATTAAATCAAAGCACAATAATTTAATTGAATTGAAATAATAAAAAAAGTGTAGCTTACCAGAAATTGTAGCCTACCATGTAAACATTGTAACATGTCACTAAACCTAATAAAATTCAGCTTAGTTACTAATGTTTTGACAATCACAATACACTTATTGTGATGCAATAAAAAAATATATTATTTACATTTTTTACGACCTACCGACCCTTTTTTTTTTTTTTTTTTTTGGCTGTTACGGCAAACCAAAATATTTTTAAGGATGGCCTTAGCCACTACCAGTTGTAGCAATAAAATACATGTTCTTACAGGTATTCAAGATTATTTTATTAATCATCTGGCATGCGATGAGCTTCAGAACCTAAACTACAGGGCATTGATTGAAGGTCAGAATTACATGAGCTCCGGATGGATTGGCCAGATTCTGCATACCATCGCAGATGAGCTCATCACATTAAAAGGTGTCGTGAGGTTTTCACAGGCAGTGAACTCGTACCATAATGTGTCAGTAACAATAAAGAGAGAAAACTGCAAAGTTCTCGAAGTAGTGTGTGACTGCATGGCCGGCCGAGGGAAGTGTTGTAGCCATACAGCGGCTACTGTACAAAATTAAAGATGCGTCAACAAGAGGGTTCACAGGCTTGGCCTGCACAGACACAGCATGTGCCTGGAACAGCTCCACTTGTGACAATGTAGTGCCAGAGACAGTGGAAAATATGCAAACGCAGCGCAGTGGCCCCAGAAAATCCATGAGTGTAATTTCTACTGCATTTCTGACAGATGAAAATGTTATTGCACATTTTTCAGCACCAGACATGTTTGGCTTATCTATGGTTCCTGGAACTATCTTGCATCATGTGTTGACTGCTCAACCACACACTGCGCACACTGAAACAGGTCCACCCAAAGAGCACACAATGTGTGCAGAACAAAAATGCACACTTTGCAACACAACATTTAAAAAGTATATACAATGTGGGGAACAGGACAGGCAGAGATTAGAAACGGAGACCAAGGGCCAGAATAGTAAGCTGTGGCTGGACCAGAGAAAAATTAGAATAACCAGTAGTGAGGCATCTGAGGTACCAAAAAAGACAGACCCAACAAACTGGGTAGAAAGAAAACTTAACACAAGGTTTTCTGGAAATGAGGTTACTAGGTACGGTCAACAAGCTGAGCCTTTGGCTAGACAATGTTTCGAGCAGACAACAGGGCTTACAGTGGAGACTACAGGCCTGGTTGTGCATGATCAAGAAAATTGGCTTGGTGCCAGTCTCGATGGAATTATTGACACAGATACTATTATTGAGATTAAGTGTCCCACACCAAAAAAGCTTGAAGCACATGGTGGCAGTCTGCAAAAAATGATAGATTCGAACAAATATGATGTTAGATTGATTGATGGAAAGTACGTTCTGAGGGAAACAGCATCTGGGTTAGGGTACTACTATCAGGTCCAGGTGGCAATGCACTGTGCAAAAAAAAAGAATTGTAAATTTATAGTGTGGACCCCAAATGAACATGTGATTATAGATGTACCCTACAACGAAGAGTGGACAATTAACAAAATCTGCCACCTGAAGAGGGTGTACTTTCAGCATCTGCTACCAGCAGTAGCAACAAGAATTGCACACAGGGTCCTGACAATTTGTGGGCTCAAATAGCTATTACACTTTAATGTGCTTTCCCATGACAACTTTGCGGTAATACACAGATCAAGAGCTCGACATTTGTTCACTGTTTACAACTGTACATTTTAACTATCTGCATTGCATGTTATGGCAACTTAATACACTTATCAAGAGTTCGACATTTGTTTACAGTTTAAACCTGTACATTTTAACAATTTGCAATTGCTGTCTGAAACTGTTGGTTGCTTTGTTAGATTTTCTGTTGAAATACAATTAATATTTACATAAATTTACATTAATAAATACATGAATATTTGGTATACTGTGACCTTCTTTAGCCTAAGGACATAATCTATACAATATTAACCATATCACACTCACACTTTCCCATGACAAACTCACAGACAGACAGACAGACAGACAGACAGACAGACTCACAGACAGACAGACAGACAGACAGACAGACACAGACACACACACACACACATTTCAGGTGTTTCTTATTCATTCAGTACTGTTACGGATTAACTGAGGTTGCAAATTACATAACCCTGCACAAATACTTACAATCTCATCAACACTTTGCAACCTACCAGACATAACATTACACAAAATCTTAAAACCCTTCAGCCTTCGAATTGCTCGCTCAATGTGAATTCTGAGATTAGCTAGGCGACGTGTGGATGTCACCTCATGTTCAGACAGCTCCTTACGTCCACGTGTGAATGCAGGAAGAGCTAGGCTCACTCCTGGAGGCAATATATCCATGATGGTGAATCCGCAATCTGCTAAAATCTCATCACCAGGGATCAGATGATGAACAAAACCACTGTTCTTTGTGATGAAATTATCACTGGCCCTTCCACCAAAAAGCTTTGATACAAACATGACATAGCCATTGGGGGCTATACAGTATAGCAGTTTGTATGTGTTATGATATTTGTAATTGCTGTAAGTTTGTGATCTTTTTCTTAAGTTCTTTGGCCTTTGTACAAAGACCTCTGTACAGTCAATGATGCATGTGGCTTTAGGATAGTTTTTGTGAAATGTCTTGGGCCTGATTCTGTTCAGTGTATCCCTGGGCAACCAAGCAATCACCTTTTCCCTCATGAATCTTGCAAGGATTGGTCTCCAAAATGTAAATATTTCAAATGCCGTGCTTCTACTCACCCCAAATCGTTTACCCAAGTCAGTAAACAATAGCCCCAAACGAAGTCTCATTAAAACAAGCAAAAATTGTTCATGAAGGGCCAATTTGGTATTAAGTCGTTGTGAGAAAAAAGTCGACAAGACTTGCAAAAGATGCCAGAAACTGTCAGCACATAAACCTGTATAAAATATAAAGTCTTTGTTATTTAAATTATGTGCTGATACTGACGGTGTTGGATCTGTTTGAGTCCCACAGTCGGCTTGTTACCGCAGTTGAAACTGTAGTTGTGCTCTATGTGATCTGGCCACTGGGTTCCGACATCACACGTCTGCAGAGGCATATTCTCCAAATTCCCGACATCCACATCTGTTTCCATAGCTTCAGGTTCAGTAGTTGAGTTCTGGTGTAATGGCTGAAGACATCTTCTTTTGGGGGGAGGTCTAGCTGGTGTTACCTAAAGGGGAAAAAAGAAGAGAGGTGCATTAGTTAAACATGACAATCAAGCATATTTAAATGAACGAAATGTGATGCAATAATATGGCTATCCAAGAGACCTACTTACATGACAATCATAACCCATGAACATCACAGGATAGGGGTTTTCTCTTGTAGGTTGTCCGTCAGGAAAATGTATCCCACACACCTTAAAGTGGTAATGAAGATGAATACATAATGAGCGATGCATTGGTGGTAAAAGTACTTCTCAAACAAGTGTGAACAAGACACCACTTTCAGGCTGATCTCATGAAATGGCGTATGTATTATCTGAAGAGGATGAGGAAATGGCAAAGCCAAAGCAAGCCTCAAAACCCAAAACAAGGCAAACTACCGTCTCTCCAGAGGAAAATACCCCTGACTCTGACAGTGATGATGACTATATTCAGAGTTATTGCCCCACAAAAATCAAAACAACCACAAGGATTATTCAACCAAACAATGTGAATTCAAACACGAATGCTACTAAGGAGAATCTCCCCAAGGTTGAGGAATCTGAAAACAAGGGAGCAGTAAATCGCGGTGGAGTGTGCGCAATGGTCCTTCCCGACCCTCAGGACAGACTATATACACAGGCATATCTCCCGCTTTCTTTTGTACAACATAAATAGTGGACTCCCACCGATCGGCGAGTTTATGTTTGCCGCGAAAACGGAGATTGCGCACTAGAACTCTATCGCCTGTATCAAGTGTTGACTCCCTTACTCGCATGTCAAATCTGCGTTTGTTTTTGTCAGCGATTTTCTTTGCATTAGCGGATGCTAACTGATAACTTTCTTTCAAGTATGTCTTAAGGTTTTTCACATACTGCGAGTGAGACATGCCCGGATTGTTCTTAACTGGTAGTCCGAACGCAATGTCTATGGGCAGTCTAGGTTGGCGCCCGAACATTAACTCATAGGGCGAAAACCCGGTGACGTCACTCCTTGTGCAATTGTATGCATGAGTGAGAGGTCGGACGTACTCGCGCCACCTAGTTTTCTCTTTGTCCTTGAGCGTACCCAACATACTGAGCAACGTACGGTTATACCGCTCAACGGGGTTGCCCCGGGGATGGTAGGGGCTCGTTCTTATTTTCTTAGTACCGACCAAGACGCACAACTCTTTGACGACGCGGAACAATTAGTCCATGCGTTCATGACCTCAAGGCTAGATTATTGTAATGCTCTACTGGGTGGTTGCCCTGCACGCTTAATAAACAAACTACAGCTGGTTCAAAACGCAGCAGCTCGAGTTCTTACCAGAACCAGGAAGTATGACCATATTAGCCCGGTTCTGTCAAAACTGCACTGGCTCCCTATTAAACATCGCATCAATTTTAAAATATTGCTGATTACTTACAAAGCACTAAATGGTTTAGCTCCGCAGTACTTGAGCGAGCTCTTAACGCATTATACTCCTTCACGTCTATTGCGATCTCAAAATTCCGGCCAGTTGATAATACCTAGAATATCTAAATCGACTGCTGGCGGTAGATCCTTTTCCTATTTAGCACCAAAACTTTGGAACAGCCTTCCTACCATTGTCCGGGAAGCAGACACACTCTGTCAGTTCAAATCTAGATTAAAGACACATCTCTTTGACATAGCGTTCACATAATACATTATAGACTTCTATAATTCAATATTAGGCTACATAGATTAGGTCAGCTGGAACCGAGAACACTTCCCATAAATCCTGATGTACTTGTTACATCATGAGAAGAATGGCATCTACGCTGATTTTAGTGTCTTTGTTTATCCCAAGGTTTTCCCGCAGCCTGCCGGATCCAGGCCGTTTCCAGATCTGATGAAGGACCTTCGCCTGGACCCGGTGTCAACGCAGTGCTGAAGTGCCAACTAGTCTCTCCCTATGGAGGATCCCTTTCCCACTCTACAGATAACGCGTCGTCGGGAAAACTCAATTTGCGTATCTACCCCGAATTGATAAAATAAAATTCTGAATCAAAACTATAAGGAAACACCAGTAATTTATTTAGGCTTGGTTTGCAGGGAATTCCAAACCTGCACACATATATTCAAACGCACTTAACTATAGAACCCGTTCTTAATGCGCATCTGAACGCCATCAGCGTTTCTCACAGGTTCGCGTTTAAAGTCTGTGTAGAGAGAATGGTGTCGTCTTGGCGGCCCTAATTTAAAAACAAATGATCGTTGCGACGGAAGCGAATCAATCAAAACTAACTTTAGCTGGAAAATAACTTTATTAAAGAACCGCTATAAAGCCAAAACAATCTTACGTTAAATTATACATTTATCTCTGTAAAGCTGCTTTGAGACAATCTACATTGTTAAAAGCGCTATATAAATGAAAATGACTTGACTTGACTTGACGACCTGTGACTCGAAGTCGCGGCCTTGGTCGCTGTGAAGACGTTCAGGGAACCAGTAATGGACAAAGAACTGTTCCCAAAGGCATTTGGCTACAGTTAGGGCTTTTTGGTCTCGAGTCGGAATAGCAGTTGCATATTTTGTATAGTGGTCAGTTATGACCAGAATGTCCTTGCAATTATGGCTGTCGGGTTCAATGGACAAAAAGTCCATACAGACCAGTTCCATCGGGCGACTGGCCTGTATGTTGACTAATGGTGCGGCTTTGTCGGGTTGGCTTTTTCTTTTAACGCACCTTGGACAGCTTTTAATCTTGGACTCAACATCGAGAGACATTTTTGGCCAATAAAAACGAGATCTGGTTAGCTCAAGAGTTCTTTCAGCTCCTAAATGGCCCATTTCATCATGTAAGCTGTAGAGCACGGGGTTTCTCAAAGTTTTGGGTAAGACAAGCTGGTAGATGGTTTTGTTGTCACACTGTCTCTTCCGATACAACAGACTGTCTCTTATCTCAAATCGACTCATTTCTTTGAGCATAAGCTGGAGTTCAGGACAGTTATTACCATCAGGGACAGGTTCTGCTGACTCACATGACTGTATGATTACACTGATTACCGGATCAGCTCGTTGCAACTCAGCTATCTCAGCCTCACTGTACTTAGGGACGGTTGAAAGACCACTGAGATTCTCATCGTCGGAAAATGCTGAGGGTATAGCATCTGGATGCACGGCAAGTGACTCAATGTAACATGGAGACAGTTCAGGGTCATTTTGAAAAATAGTGTGGAGTTGACATGTGGCTTGGACAACGTTCACAGGTGCAAGATGGTATGAGGTAAAGTCATGTATTCTTTGACTCTCTTCTTGAGATGCACTGTCACTGATTAGTTCACCATGTGGCCTCCTTGACAGGCCATCGGCGTCTTGATTTTGCTTGCCTGCACGATATTTGATGTCGAAAGTGAACGTAGACAAGGCTGCTAACCATCGATAACTAGTAGCATCTAGTTTGGCTTTGGTTAGAACGTACCGCAAAGGGTTGTTGTCAGTAATGACTGTGAACACGTTGCCATATAAATAGTCATGGAATTTTTCAGTAATAGCCCACTTTAAAGCTAAAAATTCCAGCTTGTGGGCTGGATAGCGGGCTTCACACTGCGAGAGACCCCGACTCGCATACGCAATGACGCGGGTCTGGCCGTCCTGTTCTTGATATAACGCTGCGCCCAGGCCTGTTGTGCTCGCGTCAGTATGAACAACATAAGGCAATCTTGGATTTGCGTACCCTAAAACAGGCGCGGATGTTAACTTTTCAATGATCTGGTCAAAAGCGTCTTGGCAGGATTGGGTCCACCTTTCCCCGAAAGGTTCTTTGGGATTATGGTACTTGGCGGCTACACTGGTAATCTTTGCACCTTTACGCACGGGAGGGTAGCCAGCTGTGAGGTTGGTTAAGGGCTTTACTATTTTAGAATACCCCTCCATGAACCTTCTATAGTACCCGGAGAACCCAAGAAATGACCTAAGGTCTTTTAAGGTCTGAGGTCTTGGCCAGGTCTTAAGTGCTTCTGTCTTTTGAGGATCGGTTTCGACTCCGTCGCGTGACACTATATGGCCTAAGTAACGAACCGAAGTTTGAAAGAAACGGCACTTTTCAGGAGATAACTTTAAACCGTTCTCTCGCAAGCGGGACAGGACGTTCGTGAGACGGGTTTCATGCTCCTCTAGCGTTTTGGAAAAGACAATAATATCGTCTAAGAACACAAGCACCTCGCGCAGATTGATGTCCCCCATGCACTTTTCCATTAAACGCTGAAAAGTGCTGGGCGCGTTTGTGATCCCCTGTGGCATACGATTCCACTCCCAAAACCCAAGAGGGCACACGAACGCTGTCTTGTCTTTGTCACTCTCAGTCATCTCAATCTGGTAATAGCCGCTTTTCAGGTCCATTACTGAAAACCACTGAGATCCGCTCAAGGCTGAGAAAGATTCCTCAAGATTCGGTAATGCATACGCATCTTTGATCGTTTGCATATTCAATCGCCGGTAATCTACACATAATCTGACATCACCGTTCTTCTTTTTGACTACGACTATTGGAGATGCAAAAGGAGATTGTGATTCGCGAATGATCCCTGCTTCAAGGAGAGACTGCAGGTGACGCCTCACTGCGTCAAAATCCTGAGGATGAATAGGACGTGGGCGTTGCTTGAAAGGTGTCTCATCCTTGAGTTTGATTGAATGTTTCACTTTTGTTGCATGTCCGTAGTCGAGATCGTGATGAGAGAAAATGTCTGAAAATGTGTTTAACCCCCTGAGGTCGGCGGTATCGCCGGCGATACCAGCTCGCTTTTTTTTTATCAGTGTAAAAGAAACTCAGAAATTCTCTGTTGACTTTGATTTTTCATAGGAGTTTCATACATCAATCGATTCTGTTAAATGTGTATTATTTTTGTGTATACTCACAATAAAAACAAAGTGTGGTGCTTTTCGCCAAATAGAGAAAAAAAAAAACGAAGCGAGTTCTGCCTTCTCTCTGTCCGTGCAGTCCATTCTGAAACGCGTCCGAAAATGAATCATAACTCAGCGAATACTTCTCACACAGACACGTGAGATATGTCTTTATGAAGCTTGAAATCTCTTCTTTTAAATGAAGTAATTTATATAAAAAACAAATGTTTTCAACTCATGTAATCCGTTTGAAAGCAAGGAGAGGTACCGTTTTTCCGTCTCCCTTCATTATCTCTAAATGAGCTGACGCCGCCCCGCCCACCGGCACTATTCACATGTAAATAGTTTACGTGATCTATTTGCATCGCACACGCCCCCCGATCAATGCCATAAAAACACAGTTTCTTCATTTGACTTACTGATAGTTCATCGCGTTTTGAGTATGGCACGCTTCTCCGGCTTCTCCGCCCTTCAGATGATTCTGGACAGCAAGGAAGACTGCACCTTTTCCTCAGAGGAAGATGAAGACTCGGACGACGAACGGCTGCATTTTGAAGAGCGAATTGATCCCGCAGAGGACACAATTTCGGAGTAAGTTTTACTGTTATATAATCATTTTTCTGATAATTCAGACTATATCTGCTTAGTGTTGGCTAGCTTTTGGCCTCTTACATGAAAGAATGCATAACAATATCCCTTAACATTCGTGTATATGCTCAAGTGTAAACTTTTTCAATGTGATAGGTTATTACTCTCTAAACATATTTGTATATTAAATATATTTCACTCAGTTTTGATTAGCTTATAACACTGATTATCATGCTAAAATACTGCCGTATGTCTTATGTACTTTATTTGTGAATATCTGCTTAAGTGTAATGTGATTTAGTCTAAATATATTTCAGCCTCCGGTAAAATATGTGATAGCCTAGGCCTACTGTCTAAATACTAGACATTATTTATATATATATATATATATATATATATATATATATATATATATATATATATATATATATATAATATGTGTGTGTGTGGTTTATGGTTAGACTATGACACTGCTTATCATGCTTCAATACTGCCTTATGCACAGATGTTTGTGAATACAGGTGTAAATGTTTGAAATGTAGTGATGTGTCGTTCGCGAACGATCCGTTCATTGCGTGCGTCACTAAATGAGTGCGGTCTTTATGGCTCATCAACAGATACTCGCGGTGATATTTCTCTGTCCTATGGACCATCAACAGATATATACATAGATTGTGCGTCCATAACAATTAATTGCCCATCAGTTTGCTTTGGATAATGTATGCTAAATATTTTTTTTGTTGTTGTTGTTTTTTAGGAATATGACTGCAGCTTGCTCTCCTTCTCCAGCAACCCGTAGAGGGGCACGCAGTTCACGCAGTTCAGTTCTCAGTGTGATAGAGAATCTTCCCGAGTAAGTCCACAGACGTAATATTTACAGATGAAATATAATTGTTTACATCATCATAATATAAAAGTACATATTCTTGTGTGATATTACAAAAACTGTTGTCTTTTTTTATCCATGGCCGTTAGTGATCGATAATGATAATAATACAGTGTCTTTGATTGTGTTATCAGTATGCTCACAGTGTGTTTTGTTTTTTTACAGATGTGACAATGAACTTGTCCAAGCACCTGTCCCGAAGAGAGCCAAGGCTAACCAGCAGGCAAGCAACAGGCAGTCCACTCTGGCATGGAAAACAGAGACTGATGTTGACATGGTTCCACAGACTGTGCGATTCCGTCCTGCACGGGTAACTGGACCGCAACTGAGCCCTGTAGACTCACATTCGCCCATGAGTCTATTCAAACAATTTTTTTCAGAAAGTGCTGTGTCAACTCTGTGCCACAACACAAATGCTCAAGCTGCTAAGGCAACTGCAAAGGGCTGCAAATATAAATGGACAGATATCAGCATCAGTGAGATGTACCGTTACATTGGGCTGCTGTTCTACATGGCCATGGTGAAGGTCAGCTCCATCAGCGACTACTGGCGGCAAAGCAGTGTTTTCTCTGTACCCTTTCCAGCTACAGTTATGTCCCGGGACAGATACCGCATCATTTCATGGAATGTGCACATGAGTCACCCAGATGCAGATATGGATAATGACAGAAAGAGGGGCACACGTGAACATGACCGTCTTTTCAGGGTCAAACCTCTAATGGAGACTATTCGTCAGGCTTGTAAATCCCTCTATCATCCTAGAAGAAACTTAGCTGTGGATGAAAGAATGGTGGCATGCAAAGCACACACAGGTATGACGCAGTACATGAAAGCCAAGCCAACCAGATGGGGTTTCAAGTTGTTTGTTCTTGCAGACTCATCGAATGGATACACTGTGGACTTTTCTGTGTACACAGGAAAGAACAACTTTCCCACAGGCCATGGACTGTCATATGATGCTGTAACATCTCTTTTAGACAACACATTTTTGGGTTCTGGGTACCATGTGTACATGGACAATTTTTATACAAGTCCAAAGCTCCTAAAAGACTTGTTTGCAATGAAGTTTGGTGCATGTGGGACTTACAGGGACAACAGGAAGGACTGCCCTCGGAATGCAGCTAATTCACTCTCTAAAAAATCTGCCAGAGGATCCATCAGGTGGGTTCGGGATGGACCGCTTGTATTTGTGAAGTGGATGGACACACGCGAGGTATCTGTCTGTTCTACCATCCATCCTGCTTATTCAGGAGACACTGCGCAGAGGAGGGTGAAAACACAAGATACATGGAGGACAAAGACATTTCCATGTCCTGCACCTGTGACTGCCTACAACAAACACATGGGTGGTGTGGATCTGTCAGATCAGCTGATACAGTACTACACAACACAGCACAAAACCATGAAGTGGTACAGAAAGATCTTTCTACACTTCTTGGACATTGCTTCCACCAACTCTTTCATTGTGCACAAAGAGCTACATGGTAACTTGTCCCATAAAGAGTTTATGGAGCAGCTTATAACAGAGCTCTGTGGTGTGTCACTGGAAACAGCACCAAAACGGACCGATAGTGACCATGTACCGGTTCCAGGAGCTGAGCTGGCATCAGATGACAGGGATGTTGCCACAGTTGGTCGCCGCTCATGTGTTCATTGCAAAGCAGTGCGTGGTAAAAAGCAGTTAACACCATGGAAATGCCAGGCATGCAATGTTCACTTATGTCTTCAGTTAAACAGGAACTGTTTTCAGGAGTGGCATAAAGATGTGTGACTGTGTTCAGATGTGTGTGCTCTGCTGACCACCTTCCACTAACCATCAGCCTTCAGAAATCATTCTGATATGATGACTATTTTTTAAAATCAATGTTGGAAACTGTTGTGCTGCTTAATATATATTTTTTATAACCTCTGTGATAGTTTTTTCAGGATTCTTTATTTTGCTCACATTTGATTTACTTGTAGCCCGCATATAAACGGGGCACAGGAATTTACTGTGAGATACCTGCCTTTGCTTTTGTTTATCGCTCACAATTGCTTTGTTTATAGCAGACTGATTAATTTATTTTGCTCACATTTGATTTACTTGTAGCCCGCATATAAACGGGGCACAGGCATTTACTGTGAGATACCTGCCTTTACTTTTGTTTATCGCTCACAATTGCTTTGTTTAAAGCAGACTGATTAATTTATTTTGCTCACATTTTATTTGCTTAGAGCAAATTTAGAACATTTAGTTCCTCCACATAGAGGAATTACAATAAAACAGATTGAAAAACAAAACCTTTGAATCTCCTCTTTGTTCAGGCACTTGATGGCCAATTAGCCACTGGAAGAGTGTATGTCACGCCTCTGGTCTGAATCTCATTAATATTGATGAGCCATTGGGCCATTAATATTGATGGGCCACCCCTCCCATGCATAAACCTCTTCTGACAAAAAAAATGTTTTAGAAAGTTCAAATCAATGTACTGTTTTATGAGAATAATAAGGCAGGATGATTTTCACATAATTTTGAAGCCAGAACTCGAAGCTACACAATTCATTAGTCAAAAGTCTTATTTACACATATTTAGTATGTGTTTTGTGGTCTTATTTCTGCAACTTTCATTTTTATTTTTTCCAATAACCACGCATAAACATTATTCTCTTAAAAATTCAAACATATACATGCATGTTGATCAGATATTTTGGTAGCCCTGTTTGTGCTATATAGAATGAATTTACACCTTTGCCATTAACATGTTTATAAATAACTGAAAAAAGCACAAATGTCAGAGCATGTCAGAACACCTCCAGGGCCCAGAAAACAGCTCAGACTCCAGAGGGTTAACTTGCTTGTCATACGAGCTTTCCACTCCTTGGGAAGTGATTCTCCAAAGTCGAAGGTTAGGTTTGAACTTGGCTGCTTGCTTGTTTGGCTAGTGGGCTGTTGGTGGCTACTGCAACTAGCGGTGTTCTGAGTTGGAACAATCTCTTTAACAGCACTAAGTTCACCGATGATACACCTAACAGGAAGGCAAATGTTTCGATCAGTTTCATTCCTTACCACTACAGGTATCTTGTATGGGGTGTCTCTTGGAACATTAATGAGACAACATTCAACAAAAATTCCCCCAGGTAAGGATGACACTGTAGGTTGCTCAAACAAAACACATTGTTCATTGTTTGCGTCGTCGATATTTGCATATCCCTCTAGCACTATCCTTTCACCAGCACAGATTACACTTGGCTCATTATTTCTCAAGTTAACGAGACCCAGTCTGCCATTTAAACTATGCTTGTGTCTGATTTGTAGAGTTCTCAGGACTTGGTGGTAGCCACAGTAAGCACTCTTTCGAAATGTATTGTCATCACAAAACTGTTCGTACAGTGGATCGAGGGTGTTAGTTCCTATTAACAACGGAGTGAGACTGTTGGACCTAACATCTGGCACTACGAGGGCAAGTGTCTCTAATTCAGGCTGACTACCAATGAACTCTTTGGAAAACTGGAGTATGACTTTGACATACCCCAGGTAGGGCACTGACTGACCGTTAGCCCCTTCAATCTCTAGTAAGTCAGCTACTGGGTGAATGGTCTGATCTGAAAGGTAACGGTTGTAAAACAACCGTGACATAGTTGTTACCTGCGACCCGGTATCAAGTAGTGAATTGCACTCAAGCCCATTAACTTTAACGTTAGCGGTGCTCTTGCTACCAACTAGCCCTTTAGGTAAGGTTCCGGTTTTTGTCACTTTGTGCTCTTTTAACTTGACTTTCGATTTGGTTTTTGGTTCAATTATGGGACTTTCAGGTTGATTTGTTTCCATTTGTCCCTCAATAGAAACACTGTTCAGTTTAAATGTTTATCGAGGATTGGATTGTCTTTTTCCCAAGCTCGTTGTTTCTCTTTTAGCAGAGTTCTTTTTGCAGACACTAATGTGGGGTTGGGAGGATCATCACAGTTTGTGGCAATATGTCCATCCTCGCCACAACTGAAACAGTACCATGGTTTTGGCTTTGATTTGACTGTTGCGGATGCGGCTCCTGAGGTAAGTTTTGATGTTGATGTCTTTTTGTAAACAGGTTTCTCTTTTCGTAATAATATAGAATTCATAGACAATTGGAAAAGTTTTTGGGGCAAACCTGACCTGTTGAAAAGAGATGGTAATAGTATTCATCCCTCCTGGGATGGTGCTGCTCTTCTCTCTAGTAATATGGCTCATAGTCTTAGAGCTCAAACATGACAATCTGGGGCTCAGGTCAGGAAGCAGACAGACTGGCTTAACCGACTGTCTGCTAGCGGCCTCGCGTCACCAAGGTCAGATAAATCCTATCACATAGAGCCTCTTTCACCTAGCTATCATCATATAGAGACTGTGTCTGTTCCCCGAATTTGGAAATCCAAAAAACGTTTAAACCCAACTAAGGTTAAAAATTTAATTGATGTTCAACAAATAAAAAACAGCTATAATACAGATGAGCAAATGCTAAAGCTTGGGTTGCTGAATATTCGATCGCTTACTTCAAAAGCACTCGTTGTTAACGATATGATTTCAGATAATAACCTAGATGTGCTGTGTTTGACAGAAACCTGGCTAAAACCAAACGATTACATTACTTTAAATGAATCAACCCCGCAAGATTACTGTTATAAACATGAGCCTCGTCTGAAACGCAAAGGGGGTGGTGTTGCTGTAATCTATAGTAATAGTTTCAAAACCACTAAGAAATCAAGTTTTAAATATAATTCTTTTGAAGCATTGGTGCTTAATGTAAAAATATATAGTGTAAACGATAAATCACGTTTGAGATTTGTGCTGGCTACTGTATACAGGCCACCAGGGCACCATACAGACTTTATCAAAGAATTTGCGGACTTTCTATCAGAATTAATATTGACTGCAGATAAAGTACTAATTGTTGGTGATTTTAATATACACATCGATAATGAAAAAGATGCATTGGGATTGGCATTTAAAGACATTGTAAACTCAATTGGAGTTAGACAACACGTGTCAGGACCTACTCATCGTCGTAATCATACTCTAGATCTAATATTATCACACGGAATAGATGTGGATGCCGTTGAAATTCTGCAGCAGAGCGATGACATCTCAGATCATTATCTAGTCTCGTGTAATTTGCATTTAGCCAAGGCTGCAAAGCCGACTCCGTGTTTCAAATATGTGAGACCTATCACTTCTGCTACTAAAGATTGCTTTATTAATAATCTTCCTAATCAGTTTCATCATCTCAGCATCTCAGATAGCTTAGAAGAACTAGATATTACAACAGAAACGTTTGTAACAGTATTAGCTGTTACTCTGGTATTTTTTCATACTCACCACTAGGGGGCGCATGAGCGTTAGAACCTCTTGTATTTAAAAGGGTAGCAGTATAGAAGAAGTCAGTTTTGTTTGGAAGAGGGAAGCGTGGTTTTATCCAAGCAGCTCCTGCAACACTCATTGGAGTCCTGATTGAGAAACTTTGTTTCCAGTTCAATCATGTAAGTTTTGTTTCTCCTAATGTTGTGTTATTGTTTTCATTTGATTTATGTAATATATGATAGATATCTTTTCTTTTTTAGATGGACTCTTTATACGTTACTTTATATTTTGAGACTGTTGAATCCATGAGTTGTTAAGGCTCAACTGAAATGGACAATCAAGTGGTTTCTAACCAATGGATTGATTTCACTGCATTACCTTGTGGATTATCAAGTATCCTAAGTACAAGAATGTGACTGTGGGCTATCTAGTTTCTTTTGTGGATTTCCTTGGATTACTGGAAGAGCACTTGAAGGTTTTTTTTTTTTGGACTTGGACATCATCCTAAAAATTGACTAGTTCAACTTTCTTTATAGTGATTCCATTAAATACTCAAAAAATCACTCAACTACAAGATTGAACTCATTAGATAGTTTTATTTATTTTCATTTGTTATTATTTTTCTATTGATTAAGTCTTTCTTTACAGACCATCTGTGTGGATACTGCTTTCATTTGTTTAACTGGTTTCATTTCAATTCATTTTCATATAAATGCATTGTTTTGTTTATTTCTTCTGTTTCCTAAATTGATATAAAGTTATAAAAAGTTCATTCCTGTTTTTATTGTTTGTGGTTACACACTGGGGAACATGTTAAGATTTTGCAGTAATACATTCTTAAGTGGTGGGCCCCTCCTATTATTCAGATATATATAGCTGCATGCTACTAAAGTGGACAGTGGTTATACGTTTAACTCTCTCTTTTCCAGCACTTTAGACACAGTTGCTCTGTTGCGCTTAAAGAAGATTAAAGAAAATAGTCCAACGCCGTGGTACAACGAGCACACTCGGGCCCTTAAGAGAGCAGCCAGAAAAATGGAGCGCAACTGGAAGAAAACAAAACTAGAGGTATTTCGCATTTCATGGAAAGAGAGCTCAATTACTTACAGAGAGGCTTTAAAAGCTGCTAGATCTGCTTATTTTTCAACCCTATTAGAAGAAAATAAACATAATCCTAGGTATTTATTTGAAACGGTGGCTAAACTAACGAAAAATAAAGCTTCAAGCACCGAAGTTTCCAAGCAACACAGCAGTAATGACTTTATGAACTTCTTCACTTATAAGATTGATAATATCAGGGACAAAATTATAACTATGCAACCGTCTACTACAGTATCGCATCAGGCAGTGCATTGTAGTCTCCCTGAGGAAAAATTTGATTCATTCGTTGCTATAGGAGAGGAAGAATTTACTAAACTCGTTAAATCATCTAAATCGACAACATGTATGTTAGACCCTATACCGACTAAGCTACTGAAAGAAATACTTCCAGAGGTCATAGATCCTCTTCTTAATATCATTAATTCGTCTTTGTCTCTAGGATACGTACCAAAAAACTTTAAGCTGGCTTTGATTAAACCGCTTGTTAAAAAAACGCAACTTGATCCTTCAGAATTAGTCAATTACAGGCCGATCTCGAATCTACCTTTTCTGTCAAAGATACTAGAAAAGGCAGTATCCTCACAACTGTGTTCCTTTCTTGAAAGAAATTATATCTGCGAGGATTTCCAGTCCGGATTTAGACCGTACCATAGTACCGAAACAGCTCTCGTTAGAGTCACAAATGATTTGCTCTTATCATCCGATCGTGGTTGTATCTCTCTATTAGTGTTACTCGATCTTAGTGCTGCATTTGACACCATCGACCACAACGTTCTTTTAAATAGATTAGAACATTATGTTGGCATTACGGGAAATGCACTAGCATGGTTTAAATCATACTTATCTGACCGTTATCAGTTTGTAGCAGTAAATGATGAGATGTCTCATCGATCACAAGTTCAGTATGGCGTACCACAAGGCTCAGTACTAGGACCGCTGCTGTTCACTCTGTACATGCTACCCTTAGGAGATATCATTAGGAAACATGGCATTAGCTTTCACTGTTATGCCGATGATACTCAGCTCTATATTTCTTCAAAACCTAACGAAACTTATCAATTCACAAAATTAACGGAATGCATAGCGGATATAAAAAATTGGATGACTTGTAATTTCCTACTTCTAAATTCTGAAAAAACAGAGTTTCTAATTATTGGACAAAAAACTTCCTCACGTAATAACCTAGAATACTGTCTAACACTTGATGGCTGCTCTGTTAAGTCTTCGTCGTCGGTTAGGAACCTGGGTGTGCTCTTTGATACCAATCTTTCATTTGAAAGTCACGTGTCTAGTATCTGTAAAACTGCATTTTTCCATCTTAAAAATATATCTAAATTACGTCATATGCTCTCATTGACAAATGCGGAACAATTAGTTCATGCGTTCATGACCTCAAGGCTAGATTATTGTAATGCTCTACTAGGTGGTTGCCCTGCACGCTTAATAAACAAACTACAGCTGGTTCAAAACGCAGCAGCTCGAGTTCTTACCAGAACCAGGAAGTATGACCATATTAGCTCGGTTCTGTCAAAACTGCATTGGCTCCCTATTAAACATCGCATAAATTTTAAAATATTGCTGATTACTTACAAAGCACTGAATGGTTTAGCTCCGCAGTACTTGAGCGAGCTCTTAACGCATTATAGTCCGTCATGTCTATTACGATCTCAAAATTCCGGCCAGTTGATTATACCTAGAATATCAAAATCCACTGCTGGCGGTAGATCCTTTTCCTATTTAGCACCAAAACTCTGGAACAGTCTTCCTACCATTGTCCGGGAAGCAGACACACTCTGTCAGTTCAAAGCCAGATTAAAGACACATCTCTTTGACCTAGCTTTCACATAATACATTATAGACTTCTATAATTTAATGTTATGCTGCATAGATTAGGTCAGCCGGAACCGGGAACACTTCCCAAAAATCCTGATGTACTCGTTACATCATGAGAAGAATGGCATCTACGCTAATTTTAGTGTCTGTGTTTATCCCAAGGTTTTTCCTGCAGCCTGCCGGATCCGGGCCGTATCCAGATCTGACGAAGGACCTTCACCTGGACCGATGACAACGCAGTGCTGAAGTGCCAACTAGTCTCTCCCTATGGAGGATCCCACTACCACTCTACAGATAAGGCGTTGTCGGGAAAATTCATCTTGCGGTCCTACCCCAAAGCAACAAATAAAATAAAATTCCTTATCAAAATTTATAAGGAAAGACAAGTATTTTGTTTAGGCTTGGCTTGTAGGGAATTCCAAACCTGCGTATATTCTAACGCACATAACTATAGAACCCATTCTAAATGCGCATGTGACCGCCATCAGCGTTTCTCACAGGTTCGCGTTTAAAGTCTGTGTAGAGAGAATGGTGTCGTCTTAGCGGCCCCTAATTTAATAACAAATGATCATTGCGACGGAACCAAATCAATTAAAACTAACTTTAGATGGAAATAACTTAACTCTGCTGTAAAGCCGAAACAATCTCTGTTACCTTAAATTATACGCTTATCTCTGTAAAGCTGCTTTGAGACAATCTACATTGTTAAAAGCGCTATATAAATGAAGATGACTTGACTTGACTTCGTTTCTCCTTTTCCCTTTTTTTTTCAGGTGTGTTTGTAGATGATGTCTGTTGTTTAGGACTCGATAGGGCAGCAATTTGAGCTTGTAGCTCAACAATTTGCTTTTGAAGCTGTTTCATAGCGGGTTGCTCGGCAGAGAAAGACGGAGGTGAATCGTATGTGTCTCCCACGTATACCTCATGCACTTGCGCTGCAGCTTGAGCTTTTGGTTTTTGAAACCCCAGATGTTGCTTCATCCTGTTCGCTTTTGCAGTTTGTTTGTCCTCCTCTGTGCGTAAAAGGAGTAAAAACTCTGGAAAAGTGGGCAGATTTTTTTTGCGTTGCTCAAGCTGAAGGTTATTAATCAGCACATTATTCCAACAGCCCCTACAGAACTGCTTTAAGAGCTGCCTGTCCGAATTTTGAGGCAAAATGGTTTTCAATTTCACAATTCTATTCAAAAGGGTCTGTAATCTCTGGAGATAATTGGAAGGTTTCTCGCCTGAGTTCTGATTAACATTTAGAAACTGGGCGTAAAGTTCATCCCCATCTTCCACCGTAGCATAAGCTGAGTCAAGCAGATCAAGGAAAGCTTTTGGATTTGCATGGTGACCAAGCGACTTGACAACCGAAGTGGCAGGGGGAAGCAAACTGTCAACAATGCGTCTTACCAACTGTGCACTGGAAACGGTAGGATCAGCCAAGTAACATTCAATGCTGTTCCTCCAAGTTTCATAATCGACTTCAAAGTTTGGGCAAGGGACTTTGCCGGAAAAAGGTCTAACTTTTGCTGGTGCGTGTATTTGCGAAGAGAAGTCAGAACTTTTGACAATGTGTTCGACCACTACACGCTGCACCTCAGGCGGAGTAAGTTGTTCAGCAGTTTGCAAGAAGGAAGATACTGGCAATTGAGTGGGCATAGCATTTGCCATAGGTCTGAAGGGAGGGCTAAAGGGGTCAAAAGGACGTTGCTCATCATTGACTGAATCCATTTGAGTGGCATCAAGGGAAATGGGACCTGTGGCTGTTCTAGCAGGTGCCACAACTGTACCCTGAGGTCTGCCAGACTCACTCGGCTCTTTCAGTAATCCAGTGATTCGTGCCAACTCATCATGTAGCAGGTTTTCAAAAGATTTTCCACTGAGTTTTGCAACATTTTGGAGGTCAGAAAGAAATGTTTTAGTAATATCGGTACCCTTTTCACTTGAGTATGAACTGGCTAAAGCTTCAACGTGGAAGACAACATCGTCATCTGTATCACTGGTTCTATCAAAGGGTAAATCTTTCTCAAGTGTCTCCACAGCAGCACCAGATGCATATTCTACAAGGGCTTTACCATAAAACTCAGAGGTTTTGTCTAAAACCTTCACAATTCTGTTAATAGATCCAAATTGCTTTAAATCTTCATAAATCTCTTCGTCTACATCGGTATTTGTCAAACCTGACACAATGACAGCATTGGGGACCTTAATACTTTCTTTCTCAATCACATCCATTTTCAGAAAAAGAACCAAAAGCAAAAATGTACACTTTTTTTTTTTTTTTTTTACGAAAAGAAACCTGGTTATTACTCACTCAAAGCTCCTGGCTGGCTCGCCAAGTTTTACCGTGTAACCCACTTCAGAGTATGTACACCCTAGGTTCGTAGGAGCTGAGAGTACAGTAATAACCAAGCAACACAGGTGTAACGTTTGACATGTGTAAACTTTTAGTTCAACAAAATGTTTCAACACTTCACAACAAATTTTTGTTCACAATACCTATGGGCCCAAAATAAATTTAGAATAAAATAAAATGTCCTTTCTTTGTTGAAAATGTTCCTTGGAAATTTTCCTTAGGAATTCCAAAGTTAAATCCAGAATTCAAGTCAGTTAGTCAAGGGAAATAGTCAAATTCAAGGGAAAATCTCGTTGGTGCCGGTTAGTTGAACTGACACAATCCTACCACAGGCTTCCGGAATGCTGTGGTGGAGATTCACGGCTCATTGGGAAGGCTCGCCATCTATGGATCACCTGGTATAATTTAAGGACTGGAGCTTTTGGAATTTCTGCTCACCTCATAAAAAAAAGACCTGACCTGTATATAGAACAGGTTCAGTCCAAAATCAATTATATCAAATAGTTCTTAAAGTATTGTACAACATTATATTACTGTTAGAAAATATCATAGCATAGTTCACGTGAAGAAAACAATAGCTATTTTAACTATTTAAATCAGAATATACCATTTTAACCTTATGTCATTACAATGAAATGTAATTATAGAGACACATTGTACTAATGAACTTTTTCTCTCTGCTTTTAATCCCTTTTTACATAGGATTTTTTTTAGATTTTAAATCAAAATAACGGAATACAGTTTTACTTAAAAACCCATTTATATGAATTTACAGCATTTGCTGATTTAACCACTTTAACTAACTTAAAATGACATTTTATATTCTTCTGTCTGTAACTTTAACCTTTAGTCACATATATATCACAAAGTAAAAATGTTACAAAAGCATCTTTTTTGTAATACATACCAAATTAGTTTACATTTCTCCTTAAACCATGAAATAAATTGTCTTTTATCATGTTACATGCCTTCAAAACAACAGAAATGTTTGAATAATCACTAATTGAAACTAGCATAGCTACCTCGTGGGTTTTTTTTCACACACCATCATTGAACACTTTAGCTTACCAAGAGAGGATTTTCAGTATGAGAAGCCAGGACAGATAAAAGCGATTTCTGGACGGCTCTCCAACTTCTTTTCTTCTCAGTTTATTTGAACTCGCGGGAGAAACCGAAGCAGTGCTCCATCTGATTTTAGCGATGTGAAGCTAGCGGAAGTATTTTAGCGCGCTACTTCCGGTTTCCCACAAAATAAAATATATTTTTCAAAATAAAACCCCCATTACTCATAAACGTAAAGTATGGATAAATAATGATAATAATTACACACAATTAACTGGTTACCCTTTTTAGGTGGGTTACATTTCCTTTTGATTCAAGATTTTCTTTGTGGTTGTTTCCATTGATTGATGGTTTTTTTTGGATTCTTTATTAATTGAATGTTTTTCTTTTAGTGCTGAGTGCCGGAAGTGGTGGTGTCGGTGTACTCAGTGGTGGTGTCTCCTCCTGTGTGCTGTGTTTTCCCCCTTTTGGTGTATTTTGAGTTTTTTTTTTTTTTTTTGTGTGTGCTTATGTGTGATCAGGGAATCCTTAACCCCTGAGATCCCAAACCTTTGACCCGGTTTCCTCCACTAGTAAGGCCTCAGCACTCCCCTTTTTCTTTATTCTCTTTATTTAGTGTGAATGGTATTTTATTCTTGCTGTTCATTTTAATGGTATAAATAAAATATTGTTGTTTTACTGGAATTACGTCTCTGGCTTCGTGTGCTTTTTTTTGTGTAAATTTGGAGGTTTAATTATCCAACTAATTTAACTCTACTTCCCGGGGTGAAACTCCCTGGGTGGCGTAGTCAGTTCCCTTAGTGCCACTCGCCACACAAAGGAGAAATATTCACCTCTCTCACAACGACTTGTAACAAGCAGATTAAGCTGAATATAGACACTGGGGCTAAATGCAATGTTATGTCTTTATCCACATTACAGTACATTGACCCAAATGCCCAAATTGATCAGTCACACAGAGTGAATCTGATAGCTTACAGCGGTCACACAATTCAGACACTGGGCACTGTCACCCTAGTTCTTTCAGGGGGAAAATTGCAATTTCACATAGTGGATAGAAATGTTAAGAGCCTGCTAGCTTACCAGACAGCATGAGGTTAAATCTCATACAACTTAGCCCAGAAGGAGGAGTCTCCTCCAGTGGAGGAGGCTACTCTTTGGGTGTCTGCCATGGCAGCTGCTGTCAAAAAGGATGGTTCGGTACTCATATGCATAGACCCTGTACATCTTAATAAGGCTCTCCTGAGGCCTTATCACCCGTTAAAGACTGTAGAGCAAGTAATCGCTGATATGCCACAGGCAAAGGTTTTCAGCATTCTGGATGCAAGGTGTGGATTTCGAAACACAACTTTTATGACCCCGTTCGGGAGGTACAGATTTCTACGAATGCCATATGGGATTTCAACTGGAAGTGAAGTTTTTCATAGATGCATGGAACAGCTCTTTTCAGGCCAGCCGTGTGAAATAGTCGTGGATGACATCTTGATCTGGGGCTCTTCTAATGAAGAACATGACAAACGCCTCAAATGTGTGTTAGACCGTGTCAGAGCCATCAATATGCAGCTGAACCCGACAAAATGTCGTTTCAGGGTCTCAGAGGTGCCGTATGTAGGCCACCTGCTCACAGATAAAGGTGTCAAACCTGACCCAGAGAAAACCAAGGCCATCCGCCAGATAGACTTGTAGTCAAGACCGCCTAAACCGAGACCAAGACACTACCAAGACCAGAGGGTATCGAGACCAAGACAAGACCAAGACCAAGACCAAGACAGACCAAGTCAAGACCAAGACGAGACCAAGACCGAGACCAAGTCGAGACCGAAAAAAAACAAAAAAAAACAGACTAGTGTTGAAGCTAAGCAATAACTATGAATTCAAGAACATAAGCATACTAGGGTTCAGCCGCAGTTTACATTCAATACATATTAGACGGTATTACTTCAACTACACAGGCAGAACTATACAGAGACAGACCATGTCATGTGTGTGACTGTGAGCTCACTGTAAATGTTTTTGCAGACTGGGTGAGATCAACTGTGTAGCAATTGCATGACGGCTGTTACTGCACTATTAGAGGATTGAGACTCCCTTAACTTTTGTGTAGGCTACTGTTGAGGACTGACATGACTGGTACTGACTGGTTCATCTGACAAAACATCAAACACCTCCAACACCATCTTGCTCCTCCAACAACTGTCTAAAGAATAAGAAATATGTAACCAATTGAAATTATACTTAATGTGTAGATGAAATTGTAACATCAAATTAAAGATACACAATTATAAACTTGGATTAGGCCTAATGTTTAGTCAACACAACGGAGATATGCAGATGATATTTAAAAGACCATTTACTTAGTCTAACACCACCATCCTAAATACAATACTGTAATCAAACAACACACACACACACACACACACACACACAGAGATATCAAAGACACAAATTCATCTAAGCAAATGCCTGCCTATCTCTGCCGATTTCGGAGTCTCTGAATCCATTCTGCAACTTTTAAATACATAATAAAATGTTTAAAAATGAAATTATAGGCTTAAGTGCAGGATCCGAAAGTTGGTCGTTTTGTCGCTATGGTTACACACACACACACACACACCGTTTGCGGTGCGCTCAAAGTCATCTGTCAGTTGTGCAGTTACCCAAAATCTCCTGAATGAAGTTAAAACCCATCATGTCACTGATATGTGTTTTTTAAATCAAGTGATCAAAGTGCTCGTTGCCGCTGCGATCAGTGGCGCGGATAAGTGTTTTCTCGTGTGGCTCGCGCACACACCGCACCGTCTTCACTCGGACGCGCGCTTCAATCTGTTCCGTTGCGGATAATAATATTGCATTATCGAACGTTGTGTCCTCGTGGATATTGTAGTATTGTATTGCTAAATCCCCCGACCACTATGTCCGATGTCGGTCTGAGACAGCGAGACCTAGACAAGACCGAGAGGTCCGAGACCAAGACAAGACCAAGACCAAGGACCGTCAAGGCCGTGACAAGACCGAGACCACGTAAAAGTGGTCTCGAGACATACATCACTACCGCCAGATGCCCACTCCAGAAGACAAACATGGTTTGCAGAGGTTTCTTGGCATGACCAATTATCTCTCAAAATTCATCCATCGGTACAGCGAGATAACGGCTCCCCTTCGTCAGCTCCTGCGCCAAGATGCACAATGGTGTTGGACTGAACAACATGCTGCTGCTGCAGACACACTTAAAGAACAACTGACAAGTCCACCTGTCCTCAATATTTTGATGTGCACAAGCCGGTGACATTATCTGCTGATGCCTCCCAGCATGGTCTCGGAGCAGTCTGTCTTCAGGATGGCAGGCCTATTGCATTTGCATCGAGATCTCTCACAGACACTGAAGCGCGCTATGCACAGATTGAGAAATAACTCTTGGGGCTAGTCTTTGCCTGTGTAAAATTCCATGATTATATCTATGGCCGGCCAGTGACTGTGGAGACGGATCATCAACCCCTCATAACCATTCTGAGAAAACCTCTGCACATAGCGTCGCTGCGCATCCAGCGAATGATGCTCAAACTTCAGCGTTATCATCTGAATGTGATTTATAAACGAGGCTGTGAACTGTATGTTGCGGATGTACTATCACGCGCACACCTCCCCACCACTGACAGTCCTGAAACCATCGAGGACTATGATGTGCTAGCTCTGGAAGGGGTGTTGTCATCTAGAAGGATTGAAGAACTTAGGCAAAACACACAGGCAGATGCTGTCTGCAAACGACTCGCAGACACGATTCTCACTGGCTGGCCTGTCTCATATAAGGAAATTCCAAATGACATCCGCCCGTTCTATGCTATGAGGGATGAATTGACCGTGGATAATGGTTTGATTCTTCGTGGTCAGAGGTATGTAATCCCCCACTCGCTCCAGAAACACTACCTCATACAGCTTCACCAAGGTCATCCTGGCATTCAGTCCACCGAGCGACGGCCACGCGAGACCATGTTCTGGCCTACAATATACAGTGATATTGAAAGGGAAGTCTCCAGATGTGCTCCGTGCAATGCTCTAAAGTAGCATCAGATGAGAGAACCTTTGCAACTTCACCAGATACCAGACAGTCCATGGTCCATCACGGCAGCTGACATATTCGAGTGGTCAGGGAAGACTTACCTGGTTTTAGTGGACTCGTACTCTGGTTGGTGGGAGTATGATATTCTTCCGAACCTTTCCAGTAATGCTGTGATCAGGCTACTGAAACAGCAATTCGCTGTACATGGGATCCCCTACCAGTTGATGACTGACAATGCAACATCATTTTCAAGCAGGGACTTCAAGAACTTTGCTCACCAGTGGGACTTTCAGCATGTCACGAGCAGTCCCAATTACCCTAGGTCAAATGGTCTGGCGGAACGTGGTGTCAGGTCTGCAAAGCATCTCCTAGAAAAGTGTGCTTGTGACGGTTCTGACATCCATGCAGCTTTGCTCAACTTGCGTAACACACCCAGGGATGGCATTCCTTCTCCGGCGCAACGTCTACTGTCCCGCCGCACCAGGTCCTTGATCCCCATGGTACCATCCCAGCTCACACCGAGACTTCAGACCAATGTTCAGGCTGCTTTGTTTGCACTCAGAGAAAAAGGAAAGATAAGCCATGACAAATCTGCCAGACGCCTTTCACCTCTGGAGCCCGGGCAGACAGTACGCATGGAGACGACCCGTGGGTTTGACAAGCTGGCCACAGTTTCAGGAAATGCCCTTCAACCTAACAGTTATATTGTCCAGTCTCATGGGAAGACTTATGTAAGAAACCGCCGTCACCTTCTACGGGTGACTGAATCATGCTGTCCGGATATCACGTCCATGCCCATGATCTCTCCAGAACCCCAAGCAAGGCCATGTACTGTGATGTCACATGACACTTCAGAAAATGGATGTGACATGCCGTCGCCACAAAACAGCGACAGTTCCAGGCAAGAGAATCCAGCTCCACTTGTTGTCACTCGATCAGGAAGGGTGTCCAAGCCTAATTCAAGGTTCAAAGACTTTGTTACACACTGATTGATTTCTCAATACGTGGTGCTTATAATAGATGTTAGCACGTGTTATGTTATATGTTGTCAGTGCTTATTTCTATTTTGCACTTGTTTAAAAAAAAAAAAAAAAAAGATGTAGAATATGTGGGTGTCGCACCTATTCATAGATGTACGGGAGGAGCATATTATGATGACAGGGTCAGGGGGCGGAGTTTAATGTCATCCTTCATGAAGCCTCTCAACAACTGACTAAAGTGAGTTCGTTATAAAAGTTACCACACGACTACTCTGTTTTGTGCACATCTACACAGGTTTTGAAACTCATAGCAATGGTTTCCAACATTGACGGCAGCATGATAACCGTTCGGGACTCAGAAAGCGAGCTCAAGTCCTGACAAATTGGAGACCTAACAGGGACAATTCAAAGACTCTTTAATGTTGAGTAAAACATACGAGTTCACAAACTAATCAACAAGATCATTCAGTGGGAAAACCACACTGACAACAACCCGCAACACCACCATCAATCAAAGCAGCTCAACAATCACATTGACCAACACTACAATATTTACCATGGTAATGTAAAACTTTTTGTTCAGTCACTATAATTGTTACACTTTGATTTATAGAGTTATTGTAACTTCTATTTAAAGATACTTTTTCATTTACAATTTGACCCTGCAATGAAGTAATTTATTCAATTTCTGAAACTGTAAAACACATACATTTATATTACCTTGATCATACATGTGTTCTTTCATGTTCAAAGCGTGTCTTGTTCTGAAGAACACAAATAAAAAGTTCAACAGCAATATTCATCAATATTTTGTAACAATATTTTCCTTAATAGGGCTCAGCGACCATTAACATGACGGAGGACAAGAAATTCAAGACACATATGCAGGTATTAATTCTAATCAACACAACAGATAACTAATACTTTACATGCAATGATCTTCAGCACGTACACAACAAATGAGCAAACTTGTACTTACAACATAATGCAGTAGACAGCAGGATAGGGTGTACTCGCTTCTGTTGCATACTGTATGTTTGACTATATACTGGAAGCATTATTGACATGACATACTGACACAGTTCCTCACAGCTAACCCTCATGAACTGTTGAAGAAGTAGTCCTTGTTTAATACAGGATGAAGACAGACTGATGTAGTGTGAAGATAAAGATGTATGAACATGCCCATGACCGTACCTCTTTTACTTCAACAGATGCTGTTATAGCAGAGTTTGCACACACAAGTGTGTCTGATGTGCATCAGGCGTAAGTGTAACAATGAGCATTTCAGCAAGAAAAAGTAACTAACAATGCGTAGTTTTTGTGTTTGTTTTTTTCAGTGTTCTTTTCATTTAAAACATGGTTGTTACATTTTGTTATGTTTTACAATGATAAAACCATGTGAGATTTAAATAAACACTGTTTGAGTTGTTAATACCATGTGTGTGTCAGTTATTGAAGTTATGTTATTTATTGTAATGGCCTGAACAAGTGTGTTCAGCATTGTGTAAAAAGAGTCCCGAAGGAAACTCAGCCTTCAGTATTCAGGTAACGGTTTTAAAACACTGTCTTGTGACGATGTAATGTTTAAAGTATATTGTACAAAGTATAGCTGAGTAATATTTGTTTATTAATGTGCATTTGTTATTGAATTTGTAGTATTTGGAATAAAAGGCATTTCTGAGCATACACTTTTTATTCAAATACAATATTCTAAGACACTGGTAAAGAATTTGTAATGTACTTGTAAGACAAATAAAGTATACTTTAATATCACTAATCAAGCATGTAATACATGCACAAAAGTACACTAAATACACTTAAAGTTATGCTTTACAACAATTTAATTACAACTAAAATATACTTAGTACAAAATTAGTTGTTTCAAAATAGTACACTTCAAGTTAACTAATCATTACCACACCTGAAGTATACTGATAATTAGTCTGGCTGCAAGTGAAGAGTTCAGATGCAAAAACCTCTAAATGCCATCTGAAATTTCCTCCTAGAATGATCATTTTTATGAAGCTTGTATATTTAAGTTCAGTAATTTCACTTAAATGGCAATGAAAATTACCTATTAATTGCCATTTAAGTGAAATTATTGAACTTAAATATACGAGCTTCATAAAAATGATCATTCTAGAAGAAAATTTCAGATGGCATTTAGAGGTTTTTGCATCTGAACTCTTCAAGTTTACTTAACATTTTTCACCAGGGTTTTAAGAAATGTTTATTTGTTTTATCTCTCAGTCATCATTTTATTGCATTACATTATATATTTGAAAACTACAAAAATTAGTGATTAGTATATTAGATATAGTGACGCCTGATATTTATGTGCATTTTATGAAAGTGGTCTGATAAACTATTATTAAGATCTCAATGAATTACAAGCATCAGAAATGCATCTTGTGTTCATATAAATATTAGCATCATATTGTGTATTCTCGCTCAGTTTGGGACTACTAATAAAATCAAGGCGTTTCTTCCTCCTCTGCCATAAAAGCTTGATGTATCAAATATGATACAAAACATAAAAACCATGTGACGGCTGGTTGCAGAACACACACACACACACACACACACACACATACACACACACAAAAGCAGGATCTAATGTTATGTTTGTCCACAGGGTGTATTTTATTTACATGGCATCGATAAGAAAACCACTGAACACTGTGACACTGCCTGAATCCCAGATCCATGAGTTCTTTTGTAGTACGATATAGACTGTGTCCCCTTTCTCCAACAGCAGTGTTACGCCGTTGCCTCCGTTCTCTACAGTACCCGGACTTTGCCTGTTATGTTTCATTAATGCTACATGCTCTCCATTTCTTTTCAAGATCAACACTGTTTCATGATCAGTTCCACAATGATAGAAGAAACTGAAATAGTAAACTCCCCGTACCGGTGCTGTGAAAATCCCTGTTAAAGAGTGAGACAGATCTCCATATTACAGCTGTAGACATGAACTTTACAAGTGTTGATATTGTGTTCAGCAGCGTAGATTAACAATACCTGTGGCCGAGTTGTAGGCTTCACCAACATTAATGAAGACATCCTTGTAAACCAATGCTAAATCTATGTTAACTGGTCCAATGAATCCATTTGATCCCAATGAAGCTGAAAATGCCACCTTTGGTTTGTCTGAAGAGAACAAATACCTTCTTAAAATGTTGAAAAGCAAATTATATACAACACTTTTTGAAACACAATTGTTTTAATTTTGATATAAAACAAAGATCATTGGAGTAAGTTTTACAAGAAAATACTATTTCTGTCTTTCTACTTTAAATTTAAGTCAGTGTGATACATGCCATTTCTTTGAAACAGTTTTCAATCAGACGTTGCAAGGAAATCTCACAAATAATTACAAAGTAAATCCTACAGCAATAGTTTTTCAGTGTATATAGTATAACAGCACATAGGTCTTCAAAACAGTAGTCTCACCTCTGCTTTCCTTTTTGATTTCCTCAATCTGAGCTTCACTGTCAGCAAGTCTGATTTCAAGAGCTTTGAATCGTGCCTCTGAGGCTCCGAGATCCTTCAGTAATTCTGTGCAGATTTTCAAAGGACAAGTCGGCATTATTGACATGACATACTGACACAGTTCCTCACAGCTAACCCTCATGAACTGTTGAAGAAGTAGTCCTTGTTTAATACAGGATGAAGACAGACTGATGTAGTGTGAAGATAAAGTTGTATGAACATGCCCATGACCGTACCTCTTTTACTTCAACAGATGCTGTTCTAGCAGAGTTTGCACACACAAGTGTGTCTGATGTGCATCAGGCGTAAGTGTAACAATGAGCATTTCAGCAAGAAAAAGTAACTAACAATGCGTAGTTTTTGTGTTTGTTTTTTTCAGTGTTCTTTTCATTTAAAACATGGTTGTTACATTTTGTTATGTTTTACAATGATAAAACCATGTGAGATTTAAATAAACACTGTTTGAGTTGTTAATACCATGTGTGTGTGTGTGTGTGTGTGTGTGTGTGTGTGTGTCAGTTATTGAAGTTATGTTATTTATTGTAATGGCCTGAACAAGTGTGTTCAGCATTGTGTAAAAAGAGTCCCGAAGGAGATTCAGCCTTCAGTATTCAGGTAACGGTTTTAAAACACTGTCTTGTGATGATGTAATGTTTAAAGTTGTAATATTGTAATGACGATGTAATGTATTACAGCACATAGGTCTTCAAAAACAGTAGTCTCACCTCTGCTTTCCTTTTTGTTTTCCTCAATCTGAGCTTCAAGAGCTTTGAATCGTGCCTCTGAGGCTCCGAGATCCTTCAGGACGTCTGTGCAGATTTTCAAAGGACAAGTCGGCTGATCGGTATCACTCAGTTCAGAGGTGACCAGTTCAAATATAAGACATTTGCACAGAAGCAGAAGAACTGCTATTGTTAACCTCATTCTTAATGCTTTAGCTAAAGCGTGTCAGAGATCTGTGTGCTGTGTGTGAATGTATTTATCAGAATATTACAAATCAGATGCTTTTATACAGTCATCTTCAGTAATTCACACATGATGGACAATTTAGCCAATGTCAGACAAAATACAGCATATGACGACTGTTTCTCAGAAAACACTGTGGCACTATATTTGTGCTAGCTTAATGTTTTACAAATTGATGCAATATTGACAGAATAAAGCGGTTCATATTTGCCTTGGCAACTTTAATCTGTACATTACACTTAACTTTGGACTTAATAACAGAACAACATATACTAGACAAACATTCCATTATGTTTGCAAGAGTTTTTTTTTGCTTCATTCTCTGTATTTCTCAGTTTTTGTAATCATATAATTCACAAGTAATAAAAGTGCACATTCTTGGGTTTTATCAAAGGGTATTTACATAGATTTTTGTCTCAACTTATTTTGTTCATAATCCCCCTTTTTGCTTTCAGAATTCACTGTATATAATATTATATATGATATTCTAAAAACATAAAAAATAAACTTGTTTTACATGTAATATCAAATCAAGTACTTTACATGTGCGATAGATAGATAGATAGATAGATAGATAGATAGATAGATAGATAGATAGATAGATAGATAGATAGATAGTTTTATTTAATGCCATGTCAGCATCAAAGGCTATTTTCATGGCAAAAAATCTATTACAAAATACAAATATCATATAAAAAAAAATATAAAAAAAAGCAAACTGTGATGGCCACAGCCATGGCCTCACAACCAGTTCAAGAGCGGTAACCTCATGCACTTATATTTTTCCTGAGTTTATGCTGTTTTTCTTTAGGATTAGTTTATATACTTTTCCATACACATTATACATTTGTTGTAGGGGAGAGCCGGGACAGTTGAAACACTTTTCAGATAAATGTCGTTTTCTAAAATAAGGTTACAGATAGATTTTTTATTTTTTTTGTGATTAACAACTCACATATGTGTTCTCTTAGTATCATGTGTTATTCGGTACAAATATAGAATGATTTAAGTAAAATATGACTTTGAACGGGAGTTGTGCTTTGTTTCAATCGTCCTGCCTGTGCGGGACGGTTGAAACACAGGGGTGGGACGGATGAAACATGACAGTTTAAATGACAACTATTCATCTAATGCTTTTTTTTGTGAACAACACCTGACAAGTAACTTATGTACATATTGTTACAAACATATTTTGTAATTTATTTTCATTTAAAGGTTCATATTAACCATTTTTGTAATTTATTTTCATTTAAAGGTTCATATTAACCATTTTTGTTCTGTCGCCCAATAAACAATAAGCGATAAGCCTATGCACATTTTGTAATCTTTCTAACAGGCTATTTTGACGAAGACAGACAAATCAGTTTACAATTAATTTTCTTACATTTCTTCCTTGAGTCATATGAGTGTTTGCTAGTTGAATAGCCTGTTATTATGAAGAAAACGAGGTCAACCAGACGACAATAAATGAAATTTATTGAATATTGAATATTGGACAATTGATGATTATTACAGAGATAGCATGTGTTGCAGTCTAGAGTCTAGAAACAGTATATGAATCTATGAACAGTATATGCTATGTCCAGGTTTAACGGGCAGGACGCGCGGGCGGGACGGTTTAAACACTTGTTTCGACCGTCCCGACAGCGCCTCCTGTCATTTAAACCTCTTTTGCCCTTAAACTAAAAAACTCTGATTTTGCCCACTTAAGGGTGTGTTGCAGTACTAATACACCTGCCGTATTATCATTACAATGGCACATGAAACAATAAATCCAACTTGTGAGTCAAAAAAAAGTACCGCACGAAAGAATTCACTCACCGCATTCAAAAACAGCTTTGTGGCTTTAACTCCAAAACGACACGACGTAAAGAAGAAATGTTTTCGCGGGTATGTTAGGCATTGCGTGCGGTACATGCTGACGAAATTTGACGTACATGACGTGAGTGGTTTTCAAGAACATCTCAGTGTTTCATCCGTCCCGCGTTTCAATCGTCCCGCCTCTCCCCTAGTTATTTATTTAGTTACAAATAACTCACAGGACACGTAGTTCATTTCACATACTTTATACTTTATTTAGTTGACCATACAGAAGTATATTTTTGGGAGCGCGCACCATTAGTTACTTTTGGATTGTCATTCTGTTTGTATAATTATTTGTTTCTGAGCTTACCAGTGTTGGATTCCACACCCGGGAGAGATCCAGGAAGTCGGGGGGGTGGGGGGGTGGGGGGTGGGGTGTGTAGCTCATTCTCTCCTTAGATATGTTGGGGTTTAGATTTATATTATATTGAGTATTTTTGTTGAGTTAAGGTTAAGTAAAAGTATATTTCTTTTGGAATAAGTTTTAGGTAGATTTTGCTGTTATTTGTAGTTTATGTAGTAGTGTTGTTGTTAGTCTTCCCCTGTGTGTCAAAATTGGTCTGATCAGCCAATATATAAGTCCCTGTTGTTTCTTGTGTAGGAGGTCAGTTGTATTTTGAGTCTTTTATGTTCAGAGCTCTAGTTACTGTCTGTTTATTTGTTTTGTTTTTGGCCCAAAACTTTATCTTTATTTTGTTGTTATGATTATTGGGAAATTAAAATCCTTACTTTTTGAACTTTCCTTGTGACTCCTCTTGCTTAACTGCTTGGTCCCTGACACAAACAAACACAACAAGTCATAGTATACTTTTTTTTATTTTTATTAACATGATAAAAAATCCAAACCCTTTTCAGGCATAATCTTACGTGCAAAAAAAAAATATATATATAATAAATATACAATCTTACGTATATAAAAAATAAGTCATTAAGGGAAATAACTTCATAAAAGAGCGTTCTACTTGTATTAAACCCAGGACAGTCCAATAAAAGATGTTTCACAGAGAGGGGAATTTTACAAAACATGCAGAGTTGGGTCTTCACCTTTAAGCAAAAAAAGCCTGAGTCAAACTTGTGTGACCTATACGACATCTGGTGAATAGCACTGGATCAGATCTAGTTTTTACATGTGCTTTAGTATGTTAGTCAAAACATCAAAATAAGTACTTCTTTAAAGCATGACAAAAGATTATATAAACTTTATGGTGAAACCTTTTAAAAGTGTACTTAATTAATTTGACCAAAAGTAATTCCATTTCATAAGATTATTTAGTTAGATCGTTATCATCAAAGTAATTCTAAAGTTCATGAGGCAGACAAGGACATTATGTGGACAAAAACAATAAACTTGTTGAACCCGCTCCACAGCGCCACCCAGTGCATTATATTATAACTGTGAGTTTTTGTGCTTGAGATTTATCATGGATTCACTGCATTACGACCAGCAAAGCAGCCCAGTAAAATTCTAATCGTGTTTTTATTTTTCAAATAAAAATTACAGATAAAATATTTGACTATTTGTGCACACCCCTTAGCCTGGGTTTCCCCATGCTGCCTTGAGCGCAGCGCGATTTTATTCACGCTGCTAGTCAGCATGGATTCCATGGACCAGATTTTCGCCTCAGCTAGGGAACCAATCACAGAACGGGGAGGGAGCAGCAAGACGATGACGACATCTATGCGACACATCGAAGCAGTTTGTTTATATCTATGGATCCAACATGACAGACGTAAAAATATATGCATATTTTTAGGAACACATCTACAAAAAGACATCTACTGTATTTCAAGTTGATAAAATAATTTAAAATCCACATCAGTTTATTTGTGCCGACGCCCTCCCAGGATCTATAACGTTACCTAGGCTACTTTCACTTTTAAAAATTCATCATAACCGCGCGCGCGATCTGCTTGCAGTCGTTGAGATGGATGCTGAGGAGTTGAAGAAAAGAATAGCTAGTGGAGATTGTAAAGTTGTCGACAATACGTCATCAAAAATCAAGTCCAGTGTGTGGGAGAAATTTGGAGTTATCTGAAGAAAATATTGTGAAAGGCTTTGCTGCAAACATTTTCGTGTTGGATAGCCGCAGATGTGGAACTTCGCTGAGGAAGCACGCAGAAACTGTGTTAACAAAGCAGTTCTATCGAACAGTATTTTTCATATTTAACACTGTTAACTATGTGTGGTGTGCAGGGCGTGTTTGAGGCCAAAATGGTCAGATGTAGGCTAGATGAAATTGCGTGACATATAGTGTTGTAGCCGCGTCTGTTCGATTGGTAAAATGTTATAAGGCTACTCAGTTTTGTGGTAACGTTAGCCATGTTCTTCATGTACCGGCCTTTGACAGCTTCGGCTGAAGTTGTCCTTGTGTTAATTGTCGTGTAATAACTTCTGTATGACCTGGCAATAAACATTTTTGTAAGTGTGTCTATAATGTGATAGTCTAAACTGATTTTATTTCGGGTGCGGGTCGGGTGTCGGTTCTATTTTAAGCGGGTCGGGTGCAGATTTTAATTAGTGCTGCTGTCGGAAAACGGGTCGGGTGCGGTTTAAAGCACTGCGGGTACGGGCGGGTGCGGATTTACAAAATCGGACCCGTGCAGGACTCTGGTGTACACATAAATCTCTGACCCATCGTCGTCTTCTTCGTTGAATATCTGTCGCTCTACATACGTCATCTGGTATAATTGAAACGATTGGCTATGAGCTACGTACAGGCGCATTTGATAGACATTTGTAGCGCCCAATAAACGGCTCTGGGCATTCGTAAACCACGCCTCAAATACGAGAAAATGAACATGTGGTTCCCAGACCACGTCTCAAAGAGAAAGAGGTCTGACGTTAGCCAGGCTACACACCCCTAGTTTCTTCTCACACAATTATGATTGAACTTCAGTATATGTATTCTGGTCAATTTACCTATGTGAATAAAAGCCTAAATTACATCTGCCAATCATATAAAGCGATTGTTGCACAGAAGAAAAATGTAGTTTAATCCCCAAGATTCATATACATTTATTTAACAATCCATTTATTACAATTTTAAACCAAAGTTTGGGGTAAACAAACTTTCAATTGAAAGACAAATGTGTTGGACTTTAAACAAGTTTTCATTTGTTCCAAATATAAACTAAAGTCATATGGAACAACCTAAGGGTGAGTGAGACAGAATTGTGAGACAGAAATGAGAAGTTTTGACATAAAACTTCATCCTATTGTAACAGAGTTTAAATAATGCTGTTAAATTCATGTATTAATTGGGAAAACTCGACATTGGCTGTTGCGTCACTCGCATCTGCACGCGAGATTGCGGCCGGAGCTACGTCACCACCAGCAGAGTCTCACATCATCATAAAAAAGTCATAAAAATTAAGTTTAGATTGTTTTCATGTGCAAGGTTTGACTTTTATACTACACACTAGTTTACTTCATTTGTCTGTCAGTTCCTAGTTCTGTCAGTTGAGTCAAATATGTCTTATTTGCAATGATAAAATGGAGAGTGTGTGTTAACCTGCTTGTGAACTCCGAATCTCTGTTTATTTCATTTAAGACATCTAAGCAATGTGATGCACTGTACACTAACCAGCTGTTGGTCGTGTTTGTCCCAGTTTTGCCTGTGACAGGCCCAGTAAAGTGCAATCTTGAGTGACCATCCAGCTGCTCTCAGTGTGATTCCATCCACACAAACACATACAGTCACATTCAATTTAACCCCTCACCGGGTCCTACTCGCCCCGCTCTGTGCAGGCCTTAAACCCGAGTCTCCGCCGTGAGAGTCAAGCGCTCTAGCGACAGATGCTAGAGACTGCAGTCTTTAGCCTCCTTGTTAGAGCACCTATTGAGATCAGAGGAGTGAGGTTTACTCGCACAGAGACTACTAGCTGGCCTCCGTTACACTATTATAAAAACACCATGTAACCTACAAAAATAAAACCGACAGATTGCCACATTATGACATAATGTGACAAAGGACAAATTTGTCCTGACATTTTAAAATATGTCAGTGCCATTGCTTTGTCTCAAGATTAGGGTGACCACCTGCTAATAAGCCCAAGGGGGGACAAGGGGTATGTTTCTGAGGGACAATGTGGGACACTACCTGGCGCGGCGGTGCCCTCACCCCACGGGCAGACTCACTGATAGTGGTTTACCCATTTCTAGCACATACCACCTTACATGGTATATTAATAATGCCCTATTAATTATTATTAATTAATAATGCCCAGACAGCCATATCAGAACTGCTTGAAGATTCAGCACCCAAGGACGACTTCCTGGAAAACAGCCAGGGAAGCCAGGACAGCATATTACAGCCTCCTATAACACCGGAGCAACAGCCCCTTTCACCAGACACTTTCTCCCTCTCGCCTGCAACGCCACTACTGTGCTTCTCACAGAAAATGGAAGAACTGGTGCATGCTGGAACCAGACTATCCCACTCTTTTGCTGCAAGCCCCCAGATACCAACTAAAAAAAGACAGGCACCACTACCACCAAAGCCTGCGGGCCCAGCTCGCCCTCCCCCTCCTCCTGTGAGTGCTCTTCGGCCTCTGCCACAACGCCAGGGCCCACACCCTCCTCCTTCTGCTCGAGGTGAACCAAAAACAACTGATACCAGCTCTCAGTGATATGTGTCGGGTCCCCGTTTTGATAACAGTAACTTTCTCAAATGTTTACAAAACAAGCGGGAACCCAGTGTGCCTGTATCTTTCTCTATTGCTGTTCTATTACATGATAGAAAGTCTAAGGCCTTCAATAGCCGTGCAGCAAACCCAACTAATCTGGTGCCTATTACACGTCAAACTAATATTGCTGTGGGGAAAAGTAAGTCTGTTAAGTTAGCTCTTTTAAACATTCGCTCACTTAAAAATAAATCACTTCTAGTCAACGACTTAATAACCACAAACAACCTGGATTTTATGCTTCTAAATGAAACCTGGCTAGAAGACAGTTGCAGTGCAACAATCCTCAATGAAGCAGCCCCTCCTAACTTTACTTTTATGAGTGTCTGCAGAGCTGTTAAGAGAGGTGGGGGTCTAGCTGCTCTTTTTAAAGATATCTATCAATGTAAGCAAATATCATTTGGGAATTACCCGTCTTTCGAATATCTGGGTATTGTGTTAAAAGGTGCTCCACGCATTTTACTTATCATTATTTACAGGCCGCCAAAATACTCTCCAGCCTTCACTGAGGACTTTACAGAACTGTTATCAACAATTACCTCAGAGTTTGACTGTTTTGCCATTGCTGGAGATTTTAACATTCACATAGATAATGCAGAAAACAATATGGCAAAAGAAATCAAAACTGTTTTAAAAACTTTTGATCTGACTCAGCATGTACATGGACCCACACACAATCGTGGACACACTCTAGATTTACTTATCAGTAAGGGTCTAAACATTTCATCGATTGTTATTAAGGATGTAGCACTGTCTGATCATTTCTGTATTTTCTTTGATATATTGATCTCTCCTGCCACTGAAGCTAGATCTGTGTCTGTCAAGAAGAGATGCTTAAATGAGAACACTAGTGTCCTATTTATGAAGGCTATATCCTTAACACCAAGCATATCTGCTGACTCTGTTGATTTTCTCCTTGATTCTTTTAACTCAAAAGTTAAAGGTGTAATTGATGATATTGCTCCTGTTAAAGTCAGGAAGAAGAGTGGCAGACAAAAGGCACCTTGGAGAAACTCAACAGCAGTGCAAAATATGAAAAGACAATGCAGAAAAGCAGAGCGCATGTGGCGGAAGACAAAACTTGTAGTCCATTATAACATCTACAAAGACAGCCTTCATGCTTTCAATATGGAACTAGGCAAAGCTAGACAGACTTTCTTCTCAAATATTATAAACAGCAATTTAAACAACACACGCACTCTTTTTGCTACTGTAGAGAGACTGACAAACCCCCCAAGCCAGATTCCCAGTGAAATGCTCTCAGACAGCAAGTGCAGTGAGTTTGCTTCTTTCTTCTCTGAGAAAATCAATAATATCAGAAAGGTGATCAGCACATCCTTGACTTGCGCTGGGGTCAGACAGATCAGACCACCTGAGAAAGTAGTTACTATGTCTGATTTCAAAGAAATTGATGGCAAAATTTTGGAAGACACCGTACAGCACCTTAAAACATCAACCTGCGCTCTTGACACACTTCCCACATCGTTTTTCAAAAGTGTGTTAAACAGTTTAGAAGCAGATCTTCTAGTAGTGGTAAATGCTTCACTTCTCTCTGGGAGTTTTCCAAACTCCCTAAAAACTGCAGTTGTCAAGCCCCTCCTGAAAAAGAACAATCTGGATAAGACCATATTAAGCAACTATAGGCCGATCTCAAATCTTCCTTTCATAGGCAAGATCATTGAAAAAGTTGTCTTCAATCAGCTGAACAAATTCTTATGCTCGAATGGATACTTTGACAATTTTCAATCTGGTTTCCGACCGCACCACAGCACAGAGACAGCGCTCATAAAGATAATAAACGATATTCGCTTAAATACTGACTCAGGCAAATTATCAGTGCTGGTACTACTCGACCTCAGTGCTGCATTTGACACTGTCGATCACAACATACTTCTGGACAGGCTGGAAAACTGGGTGGGGCTTTCTGGGATAGTCCTAAAATGGTTCAGGTCATACTTAGATGGGAGAGGTTATTATGTGAGTATAGGAGACCATAAGTCTGAGTGGACATCCATGACATGCGGAGTCCCTCAAGGCTCAATTCTTGCACCACTCCTGTTCAACCTGTATATGCTCCCAATGAGCCAAATAATGAGAAAGAACCAAATTGCTTACCACAGCTATGCAGACGACACACAGATCTACTTAGCCCTATCGCCTAACGATTACAGCCCCATTGACTCCCTGTGCCAATGCATTGATGAAGTTAACAGTTGGATGTGTCAAAACTTTCTTCAGTTAAACAAAGACAAAACTGAAGTCATTGCGTTTGGAAACAAAGATGAAGTTCTCAAGGTGAACGCATACCTTCACTCTAGGGGTCAAACAACTAAACATCAAGTCAGGAATCTTGGTGTGACACTAGAGTCAGACCTTAGTTTCAGTAGTCATGTCAAAGCAATAACTAAATCAGCATACTATCATCTGAAAAATATTGCAAGAATAAGATGCTTTGTTTCCAGACAAGACTTAGAGAAACTTGTTCATGCTTTCATCACCAGCAGGGTGGATTATTGTAATGGACTCCTCACTGGACTTCCCAAAAAGACCATAAGACAGTTGCAGCTCATACAGAACGCTGCCGCCAGGATTCTGAGCAGAACCAGAAAATATGAACATATCACACCAGTCCTCAGGTCTTTACACTGGCTCCCAGTTAAATTTAGGATTGATTTTAAAGTATTATTACTGGTATATAAATCATTCAATGGCCTAGGACCTCAATACATTGCAGATATGCTCACTGAATATAAACCCAACAGATCACTCAGATCATTAGGATCATATCAGCTAGAAATACCAAGGGTTCACTCTAAACATGGCGAGTCCGCTTTTAGCTATTATGCCAGCCGCAGCTGGAACCAGCTTCCAGAGGAGATCAGACGTGCTCCTACAGTAGTCACATTCAAATCCAGACTCAAAACACTTCTGTTTAACTATGCATTTACTGAATGAGCACTGTGCCAATGCTCGTCCGACTGTTTGTACTGTATTTTATTTTGTATTCTTCTAAACTGTTTTAATTATTCTTATTTCTTTTTATTATTTTAATTTCTTCTATGTAAAGCACTTTGAATTGCCATTGTGTATGAAATGTGCTATATAAATAAACTTGCCTTGCCTTGCCTTGCCTTGCCTATTCCCCTAAACATGTGTAATTGCTGATGTATGCTCATGAATAGGCCAACCAATATGTATTTTTTTCTAAATAAAGATTCATAATATTTTGAACATTCAATGAATTGACAGATGCACTTCCACTTACGATTTAATATTTAATTTTATTTATTTTTCATTACAATTTATTCACTTTAAATAAATTATAATATAAAATTATAGGATTAATAGGAATTGTAGTTGATCAACACTACAGGAACAGTAAAAAAAAAAGTATTTAAAAAAAAATACGATTGACATCGTAGCCTATTCCCCTCCATGTCCGACTGAGAAGGACGTTTTGCAAAGGTCACAAAAAGCCCTCTCGGTATCCCCCTCAACACCTTTCAGCCACAAATATTCATTTTCCCAGTCTTTCTTGTACCCACACCTTCTCTTTTTAATTGATGATGGCAGTGCCTCTCAGACTCAGTCTCTTTCTCCATTTTTCGAATTGGAAAGCGCGCATCTAAAAGTTCCTTCCCAGTGTGTCTGGTATGCACGTGCGTGCGCTGTCATGACAACAACGAAAAAGTTGACGACAACCTAGTTAGTAGTTCAACTGAGGGGTGGGTGTGGCAACAGTAGCGTGCTGAACTGTCAAGTAATGTTCGTTTGGCTGCCTGGGGCTCGAGGATATAGAGCGACCAACTTTTTTTTTTTAGCAAGCATAGATTATGCGTGACACGGTCTCAATTTGCGGGACGCATGAATTGGGCTTCAAACGCTGTGCGCGCACGCGCTACGCGGGATGGGTGGTCACCCTACTCAAGATGCACACCAGTAATGCTTTTTATAAGGCACAATTATAAAAGCTACACTTTTGTTTTTGCCCCCATTTTTCATGAGCTGAACTCAAAGATCTAAGACTTTTTCTATGTTGTGATGAACCCACATTTATATTTTATTTCTCTATTGTTTTGTTTTATTTTGATATGATTCTGTATTTTATTTTGTCATAAGGTCATTTATTCGTTTGATTAAGTACATTACAATAACATAAGAATAACTAATATACAGCGGTAAAGATGAAAACAATGTTTCATCCTCTTATGCTTTGTGATTGGTTCATTCTTGATCACACGCGATAGCGCGTGACTTCTGTGAGGAGAACATTCTGGATAAGCGCGACTTCGGTGGGATGACGGACAAGTTTCGGAGGCACTCCGTTGGCGCGAGGGACATGGTTGGACCGTGTGTCTTCTCACTTTTTGGATCCCTTTCTTTGTACATATCTTGCGCACTTTCTCGGGAGTGGATACCATACCTTTTGGATGTTTTCCAGGATTTTCGCGCTGTCGAACTGTTGGATGTTTTCCAGGATTTCCGCGCCGTCGAACTTTTGGGACAGTGACAGAGACACTAAGTTTGTGCATGTGCGGCAGGCTAATCAAGATGGCCATGTCTAAAGGACAGTAAGATGTATCATCAGGTTTCAGGTTACCATGGTAATATTAACATGTTTTGAGTTGATTTGAATGTGAACCTTTTTGTTTAAGACCTGAAAGAAATAACAACTGTGATATAGTGACCTGTAAATTTAATTCAAATGGGTTTCAAATTTAATTCAAATGGGTTTCAGATAAATGATTGAAACAGATCTATGACTCCATGCCTATATTTGCTGCCATCCTAGTACGTAACAATGTACACAAAAGGCCATTTTTCTCAAATATTGTTCATAAATCTGTCTACATCTGTGTTAGTGAGCACTTCTCCTTTGCCTAGATAATCCATCCACCTCACAGGTGTGGCATATCAAGATGCTGATTAGACAGCATGATTATTGCACAGGTGTGCCTTAGGCTGGCCACAATAAAAGGCACCTGTGTGAAGTTGGCCCCCCACCCAACGCAAAACGTCGTCAAAATAGGCTCAATCGTTTGTGCTCCGTTTGTGCTGTAAAAAGTTTTGTTTGAGCTGCTTTGGTTTTTTAGATATTAAAATAATATTTTTAGGTAATTTTACTAACTATAAGTAGCTTTTCAACTACATGTCAACTAACTCTCATTAGAGTATTAGTAGACTGTAGTAGACTGGCACTAGTCTGTTAGGTTATGGTTAGGTGTTAGGGTTTGGGTTAGGAGGAACAAGTTGACTAGTAGTTGCCAAGTTACTTATACAGGGTTCTCAAGTCTCACGCATTGGCCGTGAGACACACGCAATTCAACCAGTTCACACGCTCACACGCCACACCGTGTATTTCTCACGCTGAAAAGGCAATGCCAACCAAGTTGTCCTGCAAGCTTTATATATAACGTTGTATACGAGGCGCAGGCACACAAAGTGAAGTTTCCTGCCGCCAGCACATATCTCGGCCAGAGTGCGTTCGTTACTGTTTTATGATTACGGATTACCCTATTAAACTGCTTTTGGATCTAACCCCTGTTTCCTGTGTGTGGATCGTGACACGTTCCCGCAGTTCTTCTGGATTTAGTCTGTCTCTGTTTCTTCATGTAATAACAGACGGACTTGATGATGGTGAGATTAGATCACACCGGCTGTTGTCAGACTCCTTGTGCATACACAAATCTCACTGGATTATTACAATTAACCCTCTGGGGTCTGGGGTGTTTTTGGGGTCCTTGAGATGTTCTGACATGCCCTGACATTTGTGCTTTTTTCAGTTGCTTATAAACATATGTGACCAGTCACGGAAAGTAGGGACACAAGTCGGTTCTGGGGCATTTTGAGTTATTCACATATTCTGAAAGTGTAGTATTCAAGCTTTCCAATGATGTGTAACACATGGAAATCTGATAATATTTGGAGAAGTTGTGGCCATTTGAAGGTAGGCACTCAAAAAAACTGAAATGGTAGAAATCTGCTTCTAAAGATTGGCAAGTTCTCACCCTTCTGGGAATGACAATAGGGCTCATTTACATCTCATTTAGATGTAAAGCTCCCCGTCTCCCCCTCCCCCCTGAATGTACCAATTCTACAAATTCTCTAAATAAAACATCTCCAGTTAACTGGCTGAGCATTCATTTCGTTCGTTTTTTAAATAAGATACTAGCGCTGAAATGTGTTTTTTTTAATCAAGTGATCAAAGTGCTCGTTGCCGCTGCGATCAGTGGCGCAGATGCAGTGTTTACTCGTGTGGCTCACACACACACTGCACTGTCTTCACTCGACGCGCGCTTCAATCCGTTGCGTTGCGAATACTCTCTATTCGTTCTGTTGAAATAACAAAATAATTCAAACGTTTGCATGTCCCTGCTTGATATACAACCACTGATGAACATAATCGTTTTGATGAGAGAAAAAAAACTATATGAACAAAAAAAAAAAAACCTATACAAGGGCGAATTCGAACTCTCAACCTCTGACACGGCTGGCGAAAGCTCTACCACTGTACCATTAATACACACTTTAATTATATAGGCGGATCTATGTATTGGCACTGACAACATGTATTAGGCTACATCTCATTAAACGACAAATTAAACCCCATGTAACCTACTATTTAAATCGATTGCTGGACATCGTAATGTTATTTGCGTCCCATCTTCATTGAATTTTGAAATCAGATAGAGCCGGCCAGAGCGCTGCATAATAAGTAGCCACGCCGGCTTATTCAGTATGGAAATACACACCGACAATGACACGCCCCTACTGCGTGCTAGAATCTCCGAAAAACAAGCCGATTTCAACATCAAAATGTATGCTTTTAAATATACCAATACTGCTATCTCAAACATGGAGAGGCTTCTTCGTGATCTCAACTAACAGATTCTGCAAAAAAACTAAAATCACCAATTTTGAAAAAAAAACGCTTCTTTCTCATTTTGCTCGAAAGTTGTGCTGCCGACTTGTGTCCCTGGTTTCCGTGACGGGTCACATATTAATGGCAAAGGTGTAAATTCACTCTATATAGCACAAACAGGGCTACCATAATATGTGAGCCACATGTATGTACATGTTTTCATTTTTGAGAGATTAATGTTTATGCATGGTTATCGAAAAAACTAAAAATTAAAGTTTCTGAAATAAGGCCACAAAACACATACTAAATATGTGGCAATAAGACTTTTGACTAATGGATGTCGTCGCCTAGAGTCTTTTCTTCAAAATGATGTGAAAATCATCCTGCCTAATCATTCACATAAAACGATACATTGATTTTAGTTTTGTGAAACACTTTTAGTTTGGAAAGCCAATATGCGGATGGGGCGTAAATGCTCCAACAGCATCATGCATATTTAGTAGTTCACACCTGGTGAGACAATGCCCCTGCATACTTAATGAGCCATTCATTCAGGTGTGTCACCTATAGTTAACTTAAATATACAAGCTTCATAAAAATGATCATTCTAGGAGAAAATTTCAGATGGCATTTAGAGGCTTTTGCATCTGAACTCTTCATATTTACACACACACATATATATATATATATGCATGCACATACATACTTTATAATCTTTTCAAAACTAAAGTATACATTTTATCATACGTATTTCAATGTAAAGGATTCATTAGTTAGTTGATGACTTTATTTTTGACAAAACACATACAGTATATATTCCTCATCTCAGTATAGCAATAGAGTTTGCTAAAAGCTGTTCATTCAATACAGCAGTATTTGAAAATCGATCATATTTTGTAAAATTTCATTTATATTTGTATTTATGTCAAAACCTAGACACTTTTAAACATCAAAAGGACATGTATTAATATGTATTCGTGTCAAAATGACAAATAAACAGATTTTCCTATTCAATTTTGCATGGAAACGCTTCCAAGACGCTTGCGTGTCACGTGAAAAATAGGCGTCGGTTCTATTTCTAGCATGCACGCGAGACGCGCGTCTCACACAGGCAGTGTGCAAACTCTAAACTGTTAACATGGGAGCCGAAATAAAAACGGACACGCCACGCAGCTGAGTCGCTTACGCCACGCATCCAGTGTGTCACCGGCCCAGAGTCCTGCACGGGTCCAATTTTTTAAATCCGCACCCGCCCGTACCCGCAGTGCTTAAAACCGAATCCGACCCGTTTTCCGACAGCAGCACTAATTCAAATCCGCACCCGACCCGACCCGCTTAAAATAGAACCGACACCCGACCCGCACCCGAAATAAAATCAGTTTAGACTATCACATTATAGACACACTTACAAAAATGTTTATTACCCGGTCATACAGAAGTTATTACACAACCATTAACACAAGGACAACTTCAGCCGAATCTGTCAAACGGCCGGTACATGAAGAACATGGCTAACGTTACCACAAAACTCGAGTAGCCTAATAACAGACGCGGCTACAACACTATTTTCTGCCACGCAATTTTGTCCAGCTTACATCTGACAATTTTGGGTTCAAACACGCCCTGCCTGCACACAACACATATTTAACAGTAAATGTGAAAAATACTGTTCGATAGAACTGCTTACTGCGTGCTTCCTCTGCGATGAATCCACATTTGCGGCAATCCAACACGAAAATGCATGCAGCAAATCCTTTCACAATATTGTTTTCTTCAGATATCTCCAAATTTCTCCCACACAATGGACTTGATTTTTGATAACGTTGTCGACAACTTTACAATCTTCTAGTCCTAGCTATTCTTTTCTCCAACTCTTCAGCATCCATCTCGCCGACTGCAAGCAGATCGCGCGCGCGGTTATGACGTTTTTTTTTTTTTTAAGTGAAAGTAGGTATAGAGACAGACTCCTGAGAGGGCGTGGGCACAAATAAACTGATGTGGATTTTAAATTATTTTATCAACTTGAAATACAGGCATATTTTTGTAAGTGTGTTCCTAAAAATATGCATATATTTTTACGTTTGCACGTGATTGTTTTAAACCCGTGTTTAAACCCGTGTTTCCTCCGTGTCCGACCCGACCCGCACCCGTATCCGACACAGTTGGATATTTCTCACCCGTTTGAGCAAAATTTGCGGGTCACCCGTCGGGTACCCGAACCCGTGCAGGTCTCTACACAGGCCTTATCCAGCGGATGTGGGCGTTTCACAGGTTTGTATGGATCGCCTCACATTTGCGTTTGTATAGCGCGGTCTCCGTAGGCGGAGTCACATTAAAACTTAATTAGCTGAGATGAGAACGACTGACATCTCTCTCTTTACATACTTATACCATGGGCTGTTTAAATACTCGATTCTGATTGGCTGGAAGGTGTGCAGTAAAACCGTTTAATGCACAGGTAGTTCCAGTCAGTTTGATTACAGTTCGAAATTAATCCGCTACATTGGTAACCATAGTAACACAGATACACTTGCAAGCAGAGTGAGAGACGCATATGGAAACGTTTAGGTAGGCTAAATGGATGATTTTTGAATATCGTTTAATTTGTATCAGTGTTGCCTGTCATTCATAAATAATTGTAATAAATCCATTAAAGAATCATTAAGTTAGCTATATGCTTAAGCAACGAGGGGACTGTAGCTGCTAGACTTTAAAGAAGAGATCGACGCACACAGGTAACTCGCGCACGCATCTCTCTCTCTCTCTCTCTCTCTCTGTTCCTTCTCCTTCAGTTCTCTGTCTCTCTCTTTTAATAATGAATTTAAATAAATGTGAATTCATTCAAATAAAAGCAATCCGATGGCTCTACTTTATTTAAAGCGGACGGAGTGCAAGAACTGACGAGCCTTAACTTAAGAAATAACCGTCATTTTTACACGTCTGTTAAAAATATACACTGTAAACATCAGTTACAGCTTTAACTTATTTTTAACTTGGCAAATAACCAAGGTATAAGCGGGATAATCCACGGCTAGCCATGCATTAAAGAATTTTAATGCACTTCGTAGAGGCAACCACCCTCCGCTTCGCGTCGGGTGGTTCTTCGCCTCTACGTCGTGCATTAAAATCCTTTAATGCATGGCTAGCCGTGGATTATCCCTTACATATTACATAAACTGTGAATATTTGTTTTTTTATAAAAAATACTTCATTTAAAAGAAGAGAATTCAAGCTTCATGCCTGTGTGACTCAGTATTCGCTGAGTTACAGTTCATTTTCGGACGCGTTTCAGAATTGACTTCACTGACAGAGAGAAGGCAGAACTCGCATCATGTTTATTTTTCTTTATTTGGCGAAAAGCACAACACTTTGTTTTTATTATGAGCATACACAAAAAAAATACACACTAAACAGGATCGATTGATGTATAACACAAGCATATAAGATAAAAAAAAAAAAACAAAAAAAAAAAAAAAACCTTTTGCACTCATACGGAAAAAAACGAGCCTATCGCGCCGGCGCGATAGCCGACCCCAGGGGGTTAATGGCAAAAACAATGTTTGGAAATGTAAACTGATATTTCCTACTGACACACTACAGCAAAAGATATAAATACCTGTCTGTATGTGCTTGTCTTCAAAAAACATTATTAACATTATAAGTGAACCCCAAGGATTAATTCAAATAATAATAAAAAAAAACATGTCATGATCCCTTTAACTTTGCCTTCAACTGCAAAGATGCAGTTTTTGAGCTGTTTTTTTACTTAAATGTGGCATTAAAACGAATACATATATCATATATATCAACAGTTAATTTCATAAAGCCACTATAGGATATTGTGAATGCACAGAGCATAAAAAAGCATTTTATATTCATTCATTAATTTATTAATTTTTCTCCATTAGGTCACTTGATGGAGTTTTTTTGGTTCCTTGCCACTGTTGCCTTTGGCTTGCTCAGTTGGGGATATTTTGGGGATATTTAATTAAATTTTATCAATCAATAAATTCCACTAGAAACAAACCTTGTTGTATTATTTTAATTTAATACTGTGAAGCTGCTTTGATATACAATCTGTATTGTGAAAAGCGCTATACAAATATACTTGACTTGACTTTTCTGTGGTGAAAATCTAAACTCAAATTTTAATAATACTAGTAGTGCCTTCCTATTTTCTCGCCCTTGAAAATACATATAGACACGAGAAAGAAGACTGAAGCATCTGACTACTGGACCATCATTCTGCAGATGACCTCCAAAACACTAAAGGACTAAATTGAACTACGTATAAAATATCTCATCATTAAAAGCTGAAATCTGAAGCTTCAGCTCTTCCACAGTTACCAGACCGGTCACAATGGAGTTTGTTTACCCAGAGAACTGTACTAGTAAGAAGGGCCGGAAAAAACACAGAAAGAGGATCCTGAGAAAAAATCCTCATAAACTTTATGCTGACTACAGTGATCAAGAGAATGGGGAAAGAATCAAAACGGACTTAATTTTCTACACCCCACTGATTCCTGCATGGATACAAACCTTCTGTGATGAGTACAAGCATGTTGTTCAATTACCAATTAACAATTGTGAACAATTAGCTATATGTCCAGATGAAATGCTGGACACAAGACAAACCATTCTCACTATATCCTGCTACACTTCAGGCACCGTCCTTGTGCAATCCTGTGAGACAAAGCTGGACTTGAGATTTGAGAGGATCTTTCCTCGGCTGAGAGCCAGAGTAATAGAGAGAGAGAGAGACCAACCCCATGTTAACACCACAGCCTCTGTGGAGAGCCCAGAGACCTCTACACCTTCAACATCTGACCATCAGCTGACAGAGGAACAGCCAGGCCAAACTGAAAAAAGAGCTGAAGAAAGAGACCAGCCACAAACCACAGCCGAAGAGACCAACATCACTAACCTCACAATGGCTTTCAGTGAACTGAAATCAGAGTAAAGCAAAAACTTTATTCTTATTTTATTCTCATTCCATCTATCTTACGTATCAAGAGCACATCGCATAATCTGGTTTTTACTAAAGCTTCCAGAGGTGATTTCAATCTCATTTCTTTTTGAATAAAAGTTGCCACACCACCTCCACAAGAAAACTCTCTATCTCTGTTACTGTATATCCTAAAACAAATTGTAATTTGGGTTTTTGCCAAGATTCTTATAGTAAATACATGTCATAGCCTATGTGGTTCTCTTCTTGACCATGTATGTATGTGTGTGTGTGTGTGTGTATGAAGAGTTCAGATGCAAAAACCTCTAAATTTCAGATGGCATTTAGAGGTTTTTGCATCTGAACTCTTCGTATATATATATATTATATCAAATGTATTTAAACTCCTCCATTGTAATAACTAATACAACTATTTATCTCTAGATGGTGTTTTTGTACTGCTTATTTGAACCTTGACTTTTTATTGAGCAAATGACTTTTCAGTACGATTTTAGTAAAATAAACATTCTGATTTTAGTTTTTACAAAGAAAGTGTTTGTTTTATTATCTTTTTAGATAACTGGTATCAGTTTCTGATAGGTTTGTTACGTAGTTTGCCAGGTCTTCTTAGGTAAATTTGTTTTCATATGGGGGGGGAGCAAGCATTTTTTTATTATGATCTGAGAAACAGACTTCTCACCAAAACAATAAGATCCCGTATTATTACTGAAGTGGATAGTCCATCATACAAACTACACCACAACCCTTTTGCATTAGCCTGCTACATATTGCTATACTTCATAAAAACAAGGAACAAAAACGTTTAAATTTCTCCAACAACACAATGATAAAAACAATACATAGCAAATAGCAATAAAATATGAAGCCTACATCTGTAGAAGGGCTGCACAATATATCGAAATTATCGAAATATTGCTAAATGTATTTCGCAATATGCATATCGCAACGGCTTGCAATAACTGGGGTCATGAGCAAAAGACGAAGAGAAAATCACTCGCTCTTGGCTGAATAACTTTTGTAGCTCAGTATAGGCCTATATTTAATTCATACAGTGAAAACTAATGTTTTTTTGTTGTTGTTTTTTTACATTTGATTATTCAGTTTCTGTTGTTAAATAACCCTAATGTAGGATAACCTGAACCCCTAAACCCCGTGGTTTACACTGATGTTAAAATAACACTTCTTATGCCACAGTAAAACACTGATGTTCACTTTTAGAAGTTGCAGTGATGTTTTCTTGTCACAAAAATAATGTGAAACACGTACATGGGTTATATAATTTTAAATATATTTTAAAGATAATTTGTTTATTTGACACACTTTAAGGATTATCATATGGCATATCGAATATAGCATTATTTAATGAGTTATCGCATTTTTCTTCAATATCGTGCAGCCCTATTCTGTAGTGTATTGATGTGTAACAAAAACATTCACTGTACAGTAGGCTACTCACCAGTGAAGGCGGCTATTCTCCAAGTGATAGTCATTTATAAATATAGTAATGTTTCAAAGTTTCGTTTTGTGTAATAAAGCATATGAATTTTCTGATTGGCGGAGGGTGAACCAAGCGGAGCTTGCCGTCTGATTGGCGGAGCTTCCCATTTAAAAAATAAGTTTCAAGTTACTTTTCACCGTGACTCTCCGCTCTTTGCCAGTTTCACATTTATGTTTAAATATTATAATAGGCTGTTGTTATTTTATTTCATTTATGTTGATTATGAATAGTGAACAGCATGAGTAAGAGCTATGTCTACATCATAGGATGCGCAATATGACAGGAGACATGAAGTGGGTCAGACATGATTTTGACCACTTCATTAAGTTTTGTTTTGTAGAAAGACTTTCTTTAAAGTGAATTTCGTTTTATATAATTTGTATCTTAATTTTAATCAATGTTTCATCAACCAATGGCCTGGATTTAATAAATAAGAAGCAAACCAAGAACATCGGGTTTGGATTAAAGTGAGTAACAAACGAACCATGTTTCCGCAGCCTTTGAGGCCGAAACAATAGCATAATAGCACAGTCTTTCTGCTTTTAATGAATGTCTTGCATGTCTCAATTACAGTAAGCCTCTAGGAAGTTATGATATTTGTGGCTTTAAAGCAATATGCTGTATTGTATAAAGTGGTATAAATAAACTCTTATCATCCGATCGTGGTTGTATCTCTCTATTAGTGTTACTTGATCCTAGTGCTGCATTTGACACCATTGACCACAGCATTCTTTTAAATAGACTAGAAAACTATGTTGGCATTAGTGGAATTGCACTAGCATGGTTTAAATCATACTTATCTGGGGTGCGTTCTCCGAAACTACCTTAACGCTACGTCGTTCTTAAGTTGTACCTTAAGAAGTACCTTATCGTTAATACGTGGTTTCCGAAACCTTCTTAGTTAAGTATACCTTCTGTAAGTCATACGCTCGTAAGGTTGGTCTGGAGCGCTCTTAGCTATACCTTATCGCTGCTGACGGTTCATACCGCTAGTGGCCACCACTATGCAAAAAGTTTTTCTACATCGCAGTTTAATTACACATAGAAAATGTTATATGAACATTTAATATAAAATCTGATTTAGTATTAAAATTACATTTTTACTTTACTTTAAAATTTTACACATAAAATACTTAAGTTGTTATAGCCTACACCCAGTGTATGGAAGTGTTTTCATTAATACAGTTTCCATACACTAATGGTTGTTAGCTTTTTTAATTACTATCCTAAGGCACATCAGCTTGGCGAACCATTTGACAGAAAAGGCTTAGGAGTCTATATAAAGAAAGATGAGATTACACAAACTTTATAGCTATGGCAGCGAGACAGCGAGTAGGCTACTTGTTTTAAATCAAAGACGTCCGCGGAGCCAGTTAGTGTATGTCAACTACATGGCTGGTGGATAATCAGCATACGTTGTGGAGAACATTAACACACTTATGGCCGTGAGGGTTTGGGATTGCACACTTGCTAAATTATAAACACATAGGCCTACTCATATTTATTTCTGCATGTACATATTTCAATGAGCCCCGATAAATGCAGTTTGTACTATTTCTAAAACGCTTCTTTATAAAGAACATTGTTTTCTCAATACTTTACCTATACCGCTGTGAAGGAAAGAGCGCTCAATCGATCATCGAGGCATCGATATCAACCTATTCAGCGCCTCCACCATGGACAGCACCTGCTAAGGTCGAACTTAAGAAGGTTTACCTTAAGCAACATCCTAAGGTATAGTTCGGAGAACACACGTAGGAAAGGTATACCTGTAGTTAAGGTGTACCTTTTGAGTCTTCGTAGCGCGCTAAGAGACAACGTTATCGGAGAACGCACCCCTGACTGTTATCAGTTTGTAGCAGTAAATGATGAGATGTCTTATCGATCACAAGTTCAGTATGGTGTACCACAAGGCTCAGTACTAGGACCGCTGCTGTTCACTCTGTACATGCTACCCTTAGGAGATATCATTAGGAAACATGGCATTAGTTTTCACTGTTATGCTGACGATACTCAGCTCTATATTTCTTCACGCCCTGACAAAACTTACCAGTTCACAACTTACCAGTTCACAAAATTAACGGAATGCATAGCTGATATAAAAAATTGGATGACTCGTAATTTCTTACTACTTACAGTAATTCTGAAAAAACAGAGATTCTAATTATTGGACAAAAAACTTCCTCACGTAATAACCTAGAATACTGTCTAACACTTGATGGCTGCTCTGTTAAGTCTTCGTCGTCGGTTAGGAACCTGGGTGTGCTCTGTGATACCAATCTTTCATTTGAAAGTCACGTGTCTAGTATCTGTAAAACCGCATTTTTCCATCTTAAAAATATATCTAAATTACGTCATATGCTCTCATTGACAAATGCGGAACAATTAGTCCATGCGTTCATGACCTCAAGGCTAGATTATTGTAATGCTATTATGGGTGGTTGCCCTGCACGCTCAATAAACAAACTACAGCTGGTCCAAAACGCAGCAGCTCGAGTTCTTACCAGAACCAGGAAGTATGACCATATTAGTCCGGTTCTGTCAAAACTGCATTGGCTCCCTATTAAACATCGTATACATTTAAAAATATTGCTGATTACTTACAAAGCACTAAATGGTTTAGCTCCGCAGTACTTGAGCGAGCTCTTAACGCATTATACTCCTTCACGTCTATTGCGATCTCAAAATTCCGGCCAGTTGATAATACCTAGAATATCAAAATCGACTGCTGGCGGTAGATCCTTTTCCTATTTAGCACCAAAACTCTGGAACAGCCTTCCTACCATTGTCCAGGAAGCAGACACACTCTATCAGTTCAAAGCTAGATTAAAGACACATCTCTTTGACCTAGCGTTCACATAATACATTATAGACTTCTTTAATTCAATGTTAGGCTGCATAGATTAGGTCAGCTGGAACCGGGAACACTTCCCATAACTCCTGATGTACTCGTTACATCATAAGAAGAATGGCATCTGAACTAATTTTAGTGTCTTTGTTTATCCCAAGGTTTTCCCGCAGCCTGCCGGATCCAGGCCGTATCCAGATCTGACGAAGGACCTTCGCCTGGACCCGATGACAACGCAGTGCTGAAGTGCCAACTAGTCTCTCCCTATGGAGGATCTCTTTACCACTCTACAGATAAAGCGTTGTCGGGAAAATTCATTTCGCGTACCTACCCCGAAGTGATAAAATAAAATTCTGTATCAAAATTTATAAGGAAAGCCCAGTACTTTGTTCAGGCTTGATTTGTAGGGAATTACAAACCTGCGCACATATATTCAAACGCACATAACTATAGAACCAATTCTTAATGCGCATGTGAACGCCATCAGCGTTTCTCACAGGTTCGTGTTTAAAGTCTGTGTAGAGGGAATGGTGTCGTCTTAGCGGCCCCTAATTTAGTAACAAATGATCGTTGCGACGGAAGCGAATCAATCAAAACTAACTTTAGCTGGAAAATAACTTTATTAAAGAACCGCTATAAAGCCAAAACAATCTCTGTTACCTTAAATTATACGCTTATCTCTGTAAAGCTGCTTTGAAACAACCTACATTGTTAAAAGCGCTATATAAATGAAGATGACTTGACATGGGAAGTAAAATTACTCCTAACTATGCCTGCTTATATATGGGTCTTTTTGAAAACCGATTTGTGCTGCATCAGAGAAATCCATTCTATTCCAAGATCTTATTCTACAAGCAGTTTATCGATGATATTTTTCTGATTATTGACTGCACATAAGATGGACTAATGGTCTTCCATGAGTATCTTAACTCTTGTAATGAACATCTGAAATTTACTTTGGAATATGATAAACATCGAATCAGTTTCCTGGATATTCAGGTATATAAAAATGGTACGACCATAAAAACTGATCTCTTTCGTAAGCCCAAGGATCGCAATACTATATTGCATGGGGACAGTTTTCATCCCAGGCTGTTGGTCAAAAGTCTTCCGATCAGTCAGTTTAATCGTGTACGTAGAATATGCAGCGATAATACATCTTACTCAACGCAGGCTGCGGACTTGACAGAAAGATTCCTCAATAGAGGTTATAAACAAGATTGGGTTGATTCGGCCAAAAAACGTTTTGATCAGATAACACAAGATGAATGTCTTCGATCAAATAAGCGTACTAAAAATCCAAACAAGTCCCCTCTTTGTTGCGTAAAGTATTCCCCACTTGTGTCAGAATTTAGAAAATCTGTTTACAAACATTGGCACATTATTGATTCGGACCCTAAACTAATCAGAGTCTTTCTAGAAAAACCTAAGCTTATTTTTAAACGTGCCCCTAACTTAAAATACCATCTAGTTAAAAATGATATACGTCCGCAACTCACAACGTCTTTCCTTAGTATGCCAGACGGTAACTAAAGATGTGGTGGTTGTGCCCAGTGTTCGTACACGCATAAATGCAAAAATTGTAATCATCCACACACTGGCAGGACATTATCCATTCACGGTGTCATTACATGCAACACTACACATGTTATTTATGTAATTCGTTGCCCATGTGGCTTAGCATATGTGGGCAAAACAATGAGAGTGCTACGAACCAGAATTAGTGAGCATAGAAGTACCATTAGAACTGGGGATGAGCGCAGTCCAGTCGCCGCTCATTTTAAACTAGCTGGGCATAATGTCAGCGCCCTCAGATATATCAGGGTGGAGCGGGTCAACAAACCGTCTAGAGGAGATGATTATGATAAAACACTTCTCCAACTGGAAACTTTTTGGATTCACTTTTTAAATACAATGTCTCCTCATGATCTTACTGAAGAATCTGATATAAAACCATTCTTATAAAAAATAAAAAAGACATATTTTTGTAAGAAATTGTTTGTTTATATGCTGACTACATTTCAGTAGGTCTTGTGAATATGTGGGGTATTGTCCTCTAATTATTTGGGGTTGACTTTTTTTTTTTTTTTGTGGATAGCAATGTTATGTACTCTTTTGGGGATATCGAGATTTGAAGGGCCCCTTTTTTGAGGTTTGTGGAGAATATGGCCCCGTTTACACGATGGGAAAGCGCAGATATTTCCCTGCGTTTTGGCCTGTCATTTACACGAAAACGGCGTTTTTATCCCAGAAAACGATTGTTTCTAAAAACTCCGGCCAAAGTGGAGATTTCTGAAAACGCCGGTTATGTGTTGCCGTGTCAACTGGGAGAAACGGGGTTTTAGGTTCTCAAACGTCACATTATGCGCCAGAAATGCTTACGTCATGTGAGCGCCCTATGTTTAGAGTTTGTTTGGCTATTTGATCATGGATGCTGTTAAGGTGGTACTCATTTTTACTTTTGTACAAACGTTTTTGACCTGTTTGCATTTGCTTCGCTGTCTGTCCACACAAACGAATCTCGCGCCATGTCTGTTGTTTTGAAAGGAACTGGAAGTCGCTCGTGCTATTCGTTGTTGTCGATTTTGACTTGCATGGCTTTATCCCAGGGCCGGCTCTAGCCCTTTGTTTGCCCTAGGCAAGATTGAGTTTTTGCGCATGAACAAATTGATGAACAAACAAAAATGCTCTAATAGTCACTCCAACACTTCAACAAGCAAATTATGACTTGAAGAATCAACTGTGAATTGTTTATACACAAATTCTACAAAGAATGATCAAGGATATTTACCAAATTGGATTAATTTAAGCAAATTATGACCATTAAACTGGTTTAACTATACCTTCTACAAACAAATGTGCTATTATGGATAATGTATGTACCACTACAAAATTTATATATTTAAGTTCTTTTAGTTCTATCTCAAATAATAAAATATTAACAGTTGTTTCTGCCATTTCTATTCACCTTCAAAGTAACTATAGCTAGCAAACTATAGCTTAGTGACAGCAAACGTCCAATATTAGGTGATGTAGGCTACAATACTAAGTAAATTTATTTCATTGGACACCTTAATAGCTAAGATGAGAAGACTTACTCTATACTGAGCTTTATTTTTTATCTTCTTCCTTTCTCCGTTTTCGTCCCTGTGCACCAGAGGTTTAGACCGCTTCATTTTCGATCAACGCGCCAGCAGCTGAGCACTTCCCTAACGTAACGTAACGCAACCCTCCCGCCCCCCGCCAATCCAGAAATGGTCGACAAAAATCATAAATTCAATCTAATAATCAGGTTGACAAGTAATTAAACGTGTGGTTGAGGGGGCGCCCTTTGCCCTTTGATCATGTTTAATAAACATGTTTTATTTCGCGTTTCGTTCTAATTTTATGATTAATATGGGAAGTAGATAGGGCGACACTAGAGTGCGTCCGCGCCCCCAACACATTTGTCGCCCTAGGCAACCGCCTAGTTCGCCTATAGCAATCGCCGGCCCTGCTTTATCCTTCTCCCTACACTGCCGCCCATAGGTTTGGCATAATTATTATGTTGCTCGACGGCGTATTTATGCGGGTTGATGTAAACGACAACTTTTTTGAAAACGATGTTGTGTGCACGATGTTATTTTTGAAAACGGAGGGGGAGAAATATTCGTTTCTCTAAATACCCGGCTATGTGTAAATGTGGCCTATGTATGTTAGTGTTCTCTAGTGATGTATGTCTCGACCGGTCTTGACCACTCGACCACTTTTACGTGGTCTCGGTCTTGTCACGGCCTTGACGGTCTTTGGTCTTGGTCTTATCTTGGTCTCGGACCTCTCGGTCTTGTCTAGGTCTCGCTGTCTCAGACCGACATAGTGGTCGGGGATTTAGAAATACAATATTACAATATCCACGACGACACAACGTTCGATAATGCAACATTATTATCCGCAACGGAACGGATTGAAGCGCGCGCCGGATTGATGACAGCGGTGTGTGCGCGAGCCACACGAGAAAACACTTTATCCGCGGCCACTGATCGCAGCGGCAACGAGAACTTTGATCACTTGATTTAAAAAACACATATCAGTGACATGATGGGTTTTATCTTCATTCAGGAGATTTTGGGTAACTGCACAACTGACAGATGACTTTGAGTGCACCGCCAAACGGTGTGTGTGTTGTGTGTGTAACCATAGCGACAAAACGACCAACTTTCGGATCCTGCACTTAAGCCTATAATTTCGTTTTTAAAAAATTAATTATGTATTTAAGTTGCAGAATGGATTAATTTGGGAGTCTGAGACTACGAAATCGGCAGAGATAGACAGGCATTTGCTTAGATGAATTTGTGTCTTTGATATCTGTGTGTGTGTGTTGTTGTTTGATTACAGTATTGTATTTAAGATGGTGTTAGACTAAGTAAATGGTCTTTTAAATATCATCTGCATATCTCCGTTGTGTTGACTAAACATTAGGCCTAATCCAAGTTTATAATTGTGCATCTTTAATTTGCTGTTACGATTTCATCTACACATTAAGTATCATTTCAATTGGTTAAATATTTCTCATTCTTTAGACACTTGTTGGAGGAGCAAGATGGTGTTGGAGGTGTTTGATGTTTTGTCAGATGAACCAGTCAGTACCAGTCATGTCAGTTCTCAACAGTACACAAAGGTTTAGGGAGTCTCAATCCTCTAATAGTGCAGTAACAGCCGTCATGCAATAATTGCTCACATAGTTGATCCTTTAGTTGATAGTCTGCAAAAACATTTACAGTGAGCTCACAGTCACACACATGACATGGTCTGTCTCTGTATTGTTCTGCCAACTGCGGCTGAACCCTATGCTGCTTTTCTTGAATTCATACAAGTTATAGCTTAGCTTCAACACTAGTCTGTTTTTTTTTCCTCCGGTCTCGACTTGGTCTCGGTCTTGGTCTCGACTTGGTCTCGGTCTTGGTCTCGACTTATTCTGTCTTGGTCTTGGTCTTGGTCTTGTCTTGGTCTTGGTCTCGATACCCTCTGGTCTTGGTAGTGTCTTGGTCTCGGTTTAGGCGGTCTTGACTACAAGTCTAGTGTTCTCTTAATTGATTAATGTGTGGGGCTATTAGCTAATTAAACTAATTGAAATCACAGGGTCGGTCACTTACAGATTGTAAGACCTATATATATCCCTTCATCAACTGTGTCCACCATTTGCCTGAAGAAGACCCAGTAGGGTCAAAACGTTGCCTTTTTTATTAAATATGGGAGCAAAGAGCTTTTTCACTTCATTAGTTTCTTTTGTCCTGCACCTGCCAGAAGGTGGGATGTGCACACAATTACTTTAACTATACAGACTTTATAATTTCCATCATTCCAAACCTCAAAACCTATTGATTTAGGGCGTTTTCACACCTGAAAGTCCGCACCAAGGTCCGAACCAAAGGTCATGTTTTGATACATTGTATACATTTGGTTAGTTTTGGTTTGGTTTCACATTGCAATTATGCGAGCGCACTAAAAACTTTACATTATGTACTTGCGTCCTGTCGTCATCATCTATATGGGCTGCATCTTGACTTTGATTGGTTTGTAAACGAACGTGCGTCTGACGTCAGCGTGTTGTCAAGTCGGTGGGTAACTTTAACAAGAATGAATAAACAGAGCAACGATATGCGTCTGTTCATTCATTACTGTCAAAGTACCCGCCGACTTGACAACACGCTGACGTCAGACTATACTGTTATTATTATGGGCACCGACTATACTCGAGGCGAGTTCAAATTCGCCAAATGAACGTCCTCGTCGTGCGAACATTTTATCGTCGCCGGCAGGACGCAGGAAAAATGTGCGTGTGTGTGTGTGTGTTTACGCACGTTTGAATCAGCTGGAAGAAATGCGGTGGGCAGGACTGACAGATCTGCACATAAATATTCTTCTTCAGTGGTTTAGGCTACGCGGGAACCAAGGAACTTCCTGTAAATAGTCTGAAAGTCCGAACCATACAGAAAATGCTTTCACACTAGAAACGAACCAAACCTTTGCTCAGTTTGATCCGGACCGAGACTACCTCTTTTCGTCGGACCAAATTTCGTCTGTTTGGTCCGGACCGTGGTCCGGGGGAGGTTTCACACCTGTAATTTTGATTCGGACCAAACTGAAAAGTCAGAAAGTCCGGACCAAACAAGGTAGGTGTGAAAGGGCCCTCAGTGATCACTTGATCTGTTTTGTAGCACTATAATAACCCTGATGTGGAAATTCCGGTTTACACGTCAACTTTTTGTTGTTGGCATATATGTGCAGTTAAGTAAAAAAAATCTGTTTTCATTGTTTTGAGATGATGTTATTTTATTTTAATAAAAAAGTGAATATATATTTAGGTTTTTTTCTTTCTTTTTGTTTTAAATCGGTCATTAATTTGGCAATAAAAATACATTGAGACTGTAAAGGACTGCCTTAAGGACATTTTTATGGTGGCTTTTAATCTTGCATCAAATAGTGAACTGCATACTGTATGCAGACTTGCATTTACTAATCACCAGCAGTAAATATTGTGCTAGTACTAGTATTGAACTACAGGAAGCAAGGCAGTTGCAAGCCTTTTATTAGAGTAATGTAAAGCTTTTGATGGGGCAGTAAGGTCCTAGAGATGTGGTGACCACAGCTGCGCAGAGGGGGCCCGATTAGATTTTTTTGTCATGGGGCCCAAAATTCCTGGCGGCGCCCCTGGTTGAAAACACTGAAAAGTTACGATATATGACAGCTCTGAGCGCACCTGTCTCTGGCTCAGCGCCAGCCAACGTGCAAGAGCACATTTGAATATAGCAGATGATCACGTGATGCACTGACCGGTCTAATCACACCGGTGTGATCGTACGCTCCAGGACCAGCTTAGACTGATCACACCAGTGTGATCGTACGCTCCAGGACCAGCTTAGACTGATCACACCAGTGTGATCGTACGCTCCAGGACCAGCTTAGACTGATCACACCAGTGTGATCGTACGCGCGAAAGGGTTTAATCCATTTTATGTATTACTATCAGTTTTACAGGGGTAATTGGAGATACTTCTAGAAGGCTAGTTGTTGATGGTCTGTTATAGAAGTATAGTGTAATGCTTGTATTTTGGCTAATTGTATTTGATTGTTGATCCATTGAAGTTGGTTGTCACTTTTTCTGTCCTGGTATGTGATTGGCTATTATGGATTTGTAATTTTTTTTGTAATTATGTTCTGTCTTGTCTGCACCTGTTAACCTTCATCCACCTGTGTCTAGTTAGTTCCCTCGTTTACCCTGGTTCAGTTCAGACCCTTGTTGGTTATTGTTTGTGCCTGTTAAACACGCTGTTGCGTCCTGTTCACGTACATTAAAGGGGTCATGAACTGGATTGTTTTATTATTTTATAATGTTTCCTGGGGTGCCCTTATAATGTTAGTATGATTTTTACATCAAAAATTGTCATAATTTATAAATAAAAGCCATTTTTCCAAGCCTGATTTCAGCCTCAGATTTGAACGCTCCGTTTTAAGGGGCGTGTCTGCTGTGAGACTGCAGTGCAAACGCCCACTGCTGTGATTGGCTGACATGCTTGCATATGAAATAGCTAGTATTACATGAACTCTCTCGAAAACTTTTACTACGTTTTTACTATTACAGCTATCGAGATGAACAAATCGTGAAAAGTTTAAAGCATTATATTTAAATCTATTACATCGCATTAGGGGTGTCGCAATATACCGGTATTGACGATAATCGTGATATTCAAAGCATGAAATATCGACATCGTGTTAATTTAGAGCAATACAATATACCGGTATTGGCGATATTGGCGTTTTCTAGACGCAGCGCTCGTCCGCGCCCGCGCAGCTAGAGTGAAACACTCTGTCCACACCCGAAAAAAGTAAGCTGAGCTCGCCACTGTCGCCAGTATTAACAACAGAGTTCTTCGGCTTCAAAGAAAACAGCACCTTAGAGGTGGTCGCACACCGGACGAGAAGCGTAGCGCCACGTCTTTAAAATTCAAACACATTCTGTATGAGTGTACACACACCGGACGAGAAGCACAGCGCGGTTCTATTCGGCGTCTGTCCGCGGCGCCCAGCAACGGCTCAGGACCTTGTTCAAAATCCTGCCGCGACACAGAGCGCAGAAAAAAGTGTTCAGATCACAGACTCAGCAACTATTGTATTTAATTGTACAGTATAATCATAACATAGTACAGACATTATCTCAATTCCATAATGTCCTTAAACATAATGATATTGCTGGCCATAAACTGAGAAAGTGCGTGTCCGGTGTGCAATACCTGGAGTTGTCATAGACGCGACGCGGCTATTATTTTACTAGTCATCATGGAATGGGAAATGTGACATTAACTGTTAACAGGGGGTTTCTGTGTTCATATATTTAATAAAGGGTGATTATTAAAATTAAGAACCCCGTTTTCTTTACTCATCTTATTTTTGTATTTGTATTTGCACTTGATTTTTTTATTCAAATCTGCTATCTGCATGACTTTATTGGCGCCAGTGCAACAACAGGTTTAAAGGAGTCATAACCTGCAATTTTCACTTTTCCACGAGAATCAATGTATGTTATGATCGACTAACGATTATACACTGGCCGGGAAGCCGATATTTAAAAGTGAAGCGTTTGTTTACCTCAGGGTAAATAAACCAGCGCGCGTGCACGCGCACTCAAATACGAGATTTTGATTTCAGCTCCCTCTTGACGTCATGAGGTAGTAGGATATACCATATATGGACACCGCAGCAGGAAGCCCCCCCTTCCCCTCTCCCCCTCATAGTCAGTTCAGTCGAGAAAGATGGAGAAACCGAGTGCACACCGGACTTGCTCTGTGGTTGATTGCCATAAAAAACATGTAAATGTGTTTTATCTCCCAAAATCGGACGAAACTATCAGGGACCAGTGGATGAAATTCATTTTTAATGACGCTGTCCCAACAACCCTTTCAACTGGCGTGCAGAGCCATATAGAGCGTCCACGACAGCCAAAACATCGCATTGATCTCGCGAGACAATAATGCCTTCAGAAATAAGGGTAAAAGTAGGTCTGTGTTTATTTTTTTTTTCCATTTTTCTTTTTTAGAAGGGCCTGAAAGACTATAATACAGCAGTAGGTATCCAATGTAATACTAGGTTATGACTCCTTTAAGAGCTTTTCAGTTCTTCAGGAAACCTTCAGACAGTGTTTGGCTTCAGTTTGAAACCAGATAAACTTCACATGCTTGTCTTCCTTCACAAAAATTTGCCATAGATTGAGTACCCCCCCCCCCCCCCCCCCATAGATTCTATAGATATCGCGATATATCGATATCGTGAATTCTTTTGGCCACAATAACCGTGGTGTGAAAAATCTAACATCGTGACAGCCCTACATCGCATGAAAGGTTGCAGCATGATGAGCACTGACTGAGCAGATGACAGACAGTCTGTTGATCGCGTGAATAAAGATTTATCATTGCAACGCAATTTTTGCACTCTCACAAATGCTTACACCAAATCACAATGCAAACACGATGTGAATACACAGTAAGAGCTTCGTTGTGTAGTGTAACAGTGTCATTATTTCATCACGAGTTTGGTAAGTGTCCAGATAAGCTCTCGCGGCTCGCGCTGTGCTGTTTGATTGACAGCTTGGGCGAATGGAAAGGGATCGTTCTTTGATCGCTTTCAGTATATAATTTAATAACAGTTTAAAAAAGATTATTTTCATAATACTACGAGAAATTATGCGAAGTTGATCGTTTAGTCACTGATGCATAAATAGTATTGAACGATTTTAAGAGAAAGATATCTGAACTTGAATAATTACACATCAGAAACCACTGATCGCAGATCAGGCATTAGAGTACACATGGTTACTTACATGTTGCTGGCAGATCCGTCGGTAAATTGTGATTGACTGATTTAATAAAGTTTAACCATGCTGGAATCCGAAGGAAGCTTATGCAGACTGTCTTCTTCCACAAACAGGCGCTGCACAATATTTAGTAAACAGCATGTTTATTGCTTGGAAGTAGCTCGATCTGGTTTAGCAATTATCATGTATGTTATTTAGCATGTTTGGGCGAATCGGTGGGCGGGGCTAAACAGGCCGTGTTGAAGTAGGCGTTGATCTTCTTTTGTGGAGGCGGTGTTTTATCCTCTTTGACGTCATAGTTCCCCACTTTGAAAAACGAGTCGTTTGCTAAGCCTGATGTTTATAAAAGCTTTTATTGGACTAACAAGGTAGTTTTCAGTTCTGAAACTTACAGGATATTATTATAGTATGATGATCTCTTATATGTTAAAAGCTCAAGGAAAATTTGATTTCTCAGTTCATCACCCCTTTAAAACTTTGGTATCGTTTGGAATCAAGCTTCGTCTGTCTGCTTCATCAGCCAAAACGTTACAGTTGGCTGCTTTGTATTTTAAATTGGGTTTATTCCACTTCCTGTTTGAAAACTATGCCTGATGTAATTGATTAAAAGTGACAGTGAAGACTTTTATAATACAAAACTGAAAAATATGTTTTAGACTTCCCATGAACATATGAAGCAGCACAACTGTTTTCAACACTGATAATAATCATAAATGTTTCTTGATCATCAAATCATCATATTAGAATGATTTGGGAAGGATCATGTGACACTGAAGACTGGAGTAATGATGCTGAAAATTCAGCTTTACCATCACAGGAATAAATTGCATTTTAAAACAAAATATTAAAATAAAAAAAGTTATTTATAATTGTAATAACATTTGACAATATTACTATCTACTTTTTTTTTTTTTTTAACAAATAAATGCAGCCTCGGTACGGAAGAGGATTAGGGCCAAGCAATAATAAAAAAATAAAACCATCTCGAGATTAAAGTCATTATAATGCGAGATTAAACTCGTTAAATTTCGAGAAAAAAAGTCGAAATACAATCTTGAGAATAAACTCATTAAATATCGAGAATAAAATCTTGAGAATAAACTCATTAAATATCGAGAATAAAGTTGTTGTATCGAGAAAAAGCTCGTTAAATTTCGAGAAAAAAAGTCTCACGATTACTTCAATCGTGAGAATAAACTCATTAAATTTCAAGAATAAAGTCATTGTGTTTCGAGAAAAAAAGTTGAAATTAAATGTAGAGAATAACGCATTCGGTCAGTGTTCATTGCATAGCCTTCTGATATCAACCTCATCGAGGTTTCGTGGTTTCCCAGGATACCATAAGACACATTATTAATCGTTGTTGGTTGTGTACGCCTCCATCCACAGGATGTAACGACTGTAACCATCTATACAGCCATTAATGGCAATGCCGTACGGTTTTAATTTATCATAGCTGTCGGGCCAGCGCAAGTGTACTGGTGTCTTCTCAAGCGTCTCCTTCGTCGAAATTCCACACCTTGAGGATCAACAAGTTTAATAATGCGTCTTATGGTATCCTGGGAAACCACGAAACCTCGATGAATTTCATGTTGGACAAAAGCGAGTACATCGCGCAATTTGGACTGATTTTTTTCTTCTAAAAAGACCTAGCCGACCTAGACCTATTCTTTGTTACTGAAAGAAAGTAAAATATAGCTTGACTGTAGCTGTGTCCCAATGTGAAGGCTGCATCCTCCGAAGGCCGTATTTGAAGACCGATTGCGTCACAGCGGCGCGATGAAGGCTGTCCCAATTCAGTTCTGCATCCTCCGAAGGCCGTATTTGAAGGCCGATTGCGTCACAGCGGCGCAACGAAGGACGTCCCAATTCAGTTCTGCATCCTCCGAAGGCCGTATTTGAAGGCCGATTGGCCGCATTTGAAGGCCGATTGCGTCACAGCGGCGCGACGAAGGACGTCCCAATTCAAAGGCTGCATCCTCCGAAGGTCGCATTTGAAGGCCGATTGCGTCACAGCGGCGCGATGAAGGCTGTCCCAATTCAGTTCTGCATCCTCCGAAGGCCGTATTCGAAGGCCGGTTGCGTCATCGCGACGTGACGAAGGCTACCCTGATTCAAAAGCGACGCCAAATGCACCCTTCGTTTCCCCGTGAAAGGAAGGATACATAAATGGACACTTAGCGGCCTATCCTACCCTATCCTACCCCATAAGTCATTGCGCGCCGGTGACGACAGCATTTATTTTATTTATTTTTTAAAGGCGGCCGAGACTAGAGTTCGGTGATGGACAGCAAATTCACATTTAAATGTAAGTATTATGTTTTCATTTACTCAAATAGCTAGCGAAACCAGAGTTAAAGTCTCTTACAAACTTCATTTTAACTCCTTCGTCATCATTGCGTGGCTTCATTTGTCAGGTAGTTTGAGGTAAAACTTGTGCTAATATTAGTTTAACGACCTATTTGTAATATTTGCACTAGTCTATCTCACTTGTGTATTATAAGAAATATCACTCACCCTATAAACCCCACAACAATAAGAAAAGCAGTTGATAAGGGAATGGGGTTTCACTTTTATGTGTTTTTGTAGTGCTGTCATGAAAGCTATGTGGTTTTAACCAAATTTGAGTAGGCCTATATAGAAATATGACTTCTTAAAGGGTTACTTCAGGATTTAGCATTAAGCTTTGTATTAGTAGAAAACCTGTAGTATTTTCGAATTACCATGCTTTCCACCCTCATATCCCCCTGATACAAGAGATTTATGTATTTTTTGTCTGGAAAAAATCCTCCGATGACGCAAAAATCGTCATTTTGCGTCATCGGAGGATTTTCTGGACAGAGGCTAAAGACTACAGCCAGTAGATGGCGTTGTTCCGCATGTTTTCAGCCCGCCCATAAGAGGTGGGATCTCACTCACAGAATGTACACAGTGTCAGCCGTCTTTCTGTGGAAGCTAAGCTAGCAGGCTCTTGTTCTGTGGAGAAAGCTCAATAGTAGGAGAAAGCTGAGTAAGTAACCATCCATCCTCCTTTTCCCGGACTTGTCCGGCGGGCGAGATCGTTCAAAATGTCCGGGATTCGGGTTTTGCTTTCTGCGGTCGCTACTCAGTGTTTACATGCACATCTTTCAATCTAACTGAATTCATTCCGATTGGTGAATCTGAATGTAGTGTTTACATGAACGCTAAACAAGTGATCGGTTGATGTGCGTTTTACCATTGCTAAGAAAAATTCCCACTCCTCCGTGAGAGATGCGAGACCCGGCGCGTCTCAGTAATGACGCCACCGGCCTCGCGCTGTTCTCCCGCGGCCGTCAGCCTCGTCCTGCCCGCCACAGTAAACATGATGAATGGCGACTGTAGAACGCAAAAGCCGAATCCCGGACATTTTGGACGATCTGTAAATCCCTCACAAACTCATCACGTAGGCTAGCTTTGTTGTTTTCAACTGCAGTGCGCACTCTTACCGGTAGGCGTGGCCTCCTAAGGCAGCGAAGCAAGTGCATTCTGGGAGTTGTTGTCTTTCATCCACATAAGCCAAAAATACATTTTCTGGCTTTTCTCAGTCTAGAAAGCTCCAAATTCAAAAATTTCTTCACATTTCTGCTACTTAAATGACCTATTTTAAATACACATTCATCTTCCCAGAGGTGAAGTATCCCTTTAAGTATTTTGTATGCATGTCTGGATGTCATATTTTGCAGTGTTAACAATGCACTTAAGATTGCACCCCTGTGTTAAGCTTTTTTAGAGCAATTCAGGAGAAAAAAAAATACAAAGTAAGAAAGTTAATACACACGTCTTTGCTGAAATGTATTGTGCTGTTGTTGTTAACAAGCCATGGTTCATTTGCTCTGCCCAGGATTGCAAGTGTCCTGGGACAGGAGAGGGTGTGAGTGGGAAACCCACTGCTGAAACTTGGCCCTGGTTTGTCCTCAGCAATTCAGAATTCAGCAGTGGGCGCCCAAGGTGAGGAGGAGCTAGCACCAGCAGCACCAGCAGCACCAGCACGAAGGCAGAGGCGAGGAGAGCACAGGAGAGGAGGGAGAGGATGGACAGGCTGTTTTCTTCTTCTTGAGAGAATGATTGAAAAATATATATTTTTTTCTATTATTCTTCTTTAACTTTTTTCACTTTTATTTTTAAAAGGAAAGAAAAAATCTGTACATTATTTTTATGCAACTTTAAATGTGTAAATAAAAGAGAATGAATTGTTCTGGTCATTGTTTATTTTTGTAATGACAGTAATTTCTACATGAAACAAATTCTTCTATACTTTTTTTTTTTTAAATAAAATTGGTAAATGAAAATCATTTGTTCCACGGGCTACATTAAAGTACTTTTCCAACTATGAACAACATACGTTAAACATATCAAAATCAAAATCAACATAAACATTTACATTTACAATACATAAAATAAGAAAAAAATGATGTAGACTTGTACTGAGCTGAGCAGGGAGACCCTGGTGGAGCCGCTGGACTGGGATGGGCTGCCCCTGGTAAAGCCTCCTGCTGGTGGGACATCATCTGAGACGGTCTCCAGAGTGTTTGAGTGCATATTTACACTATCCACTAAGTTGTCTCCCAACAGGTTTGCAGGGCTGACTCAATCGACGGCTGCCATGTCACTGAGTTTGTTTGTTTGTTTTTCAAAAAGAGTAATTTCTGAAAAAAGTACTTTTAATAACTACTAATACTGCATTGGGGGAAACTACTAAAACCTTAGTTAAGCAAAATTATATTGCATACTCTAATGTACTTAAAGTATCAAGAGTAAAACTAGAGGTGTGTATTCTGCAGGGAAAAAACACTTTGTCAAGGTTTTTATTATAGTTTTGTATTTATATTATGCTATTACTGCAATTTACTTCTGAATATTTTCAAGGTTGTTACATTATATACTTTTGTGTAGTTTAATGTAAAATCATATGTGAGGGGAAAAAAAGTACTTCAGTAGCTTACTTCACATTTGAACGTGAATACTTAACGAAATATGCAATTCCGAAAATTAAAGAAACAAAATGTAGGCCTATTGTCACAATATTAACAAATTGTTGCCAACTACAGCAGCGTCCCATATCAAAGGGCTCATCTGAAGCGCTGGACCGGTCTAGCCTACGGAGGATTGTTCTTGTCGCCTGGCAACTGTGACAGCTGCCGATGAAAAGCGCAAGAAATACTGGACTTTTTTATAATCAATTGGGTTTTATATTCAAACCGGGCTAAACCGAAAATACATGATCCGGCAGCGCCAGGACTGAAACATCCTCACCATGTCCTCCAGTAAAATATAAAACATGAATATGACAATAGCCAATTCTGGCTCCATAGCTGTTTACTCAATTAGGCTATATCAAATGAATTATCAGGATGGCAGCTGTCCTCTCGCACCGGTGCTTGGTGCCAGGAGCGGTGATCAGAAACACCTGGTTGCGCAATTAGGAAATCCTACGAAGGCTACATGGTGCGTCCTTCGAAGGATGCAGCCTTCACATTGGGACACAGCTAGTGTGATCCAACTCTGCCATGTCCTCTATCAGTAGGGTATGCAATGAACACTGTTCTCTACATTTCATTTAGACTTTTTTTCTCGAAACACAGACTTGATTCTCGAAATTTAAGGAGTTTATTCTCACGATTATTTCTAATTTTTTTTCTCAAAATTTAACGAGTTTTTTCTCAAAACACAACGACTTTATTCTCGATTTAATGAGTTTATTCTCAAGATTGTATTGACTTTTTTTCTCGAAATTTAACGAGTTTAATCTCGCATTATAATGACTTTAATCTCGAGATGGTTTTGTTTTTTTTATTATTGCTTGGCCCTAATCCTCTTCCGTACCTCGGTGAGCATGAGAGACTTCTTTCATAAACATTACAACAAATCTTACAGACCCCACACGTTTGAATGGTAGTATACATATGGCTATTTATGTTTTCACTCTACACTTTATTTTTGAATAGGTGGGCTTACATAGCAGCAAAAATAATGTTTAAAGTTAAGATTGTTGCTGTCGACTTTTGCAGCAAATATAGTCTCTTTGTTTCTTAAATTCAAGTCTATTTCAGCTTATGTACTGATTGTTAATATGGCATTTAATAACATAAATGTGAAAATATGTCAACTTGTAAAGAATATTTCCCTTCCAGTTTAATTTAGTTAAAATCCCAGGTATCTCAAATGAACTACCTCAGATTTTAAGTCATAAGAATGCTCCACTCAGGATCACATGACTATAAATCAGCTGTTTTCTTCTACCTTATTCTAACGGCCTTGTGAAAAAGCAGTAGTGCGTCTCAGATGACCACTTGTGATTCAGTGGCCCTAGACGACTCTTAATACCAGCAGATCAGTTAATACTCTTCTCATTCTCATAGAAGCTATTATTCTCACTTCCGGTGGGTCTGGTGGGGCTCGACCATTAACCCATGAGACCCCCTGAAAGCCTCAAAAGCAAAATTTGAAGGGGGTGTCAAATTTAGTAAAAAAAATACAAAATAAAATCTTTGATTGTCACCAGTGTTAATTTCGTTAACGAAAAAATGTTCGTTGATGACCTTTTTTCCCCTGACCAAGACAAGGCGATGAGAGACGACATTAACCGTCATTAAACGATAACTGTGACTATATCAACACATGCAATATCGTTGACGAAAAAAGACGAAACTGAAATGTGTTTAAAAAAAATAAGACCTTGACCAAAACCACTTATTTTTGTAGAATAAAGGAGAAGACAACACATTACAGACTGTTTTTACGAGCATTCATGCTTACGGGTGCCAGATTTCAATCATTTAAACCCCAGTCAGAGCTTTTCTGTTAAAAGAGCACGTTTTCTACCCGGTCTTTTCAGTAGTATCTGGCAGCTTTCTACACTCCTGAAGAAGCGCGGATCATTAGTGTACAGCTCTTTCTTTCAGCCAGTACATTAGGCTTACTATCACTTTAATAATTAATATTCACAAGTTCAGCTTATAGTAGCACTTGTAAATCAGCATATAGGTCCCAATATAAATATATTCTTATATATATATATTATAAATATTTTATAACTACTTTCATTAATAACATTAAGACGGTGTGTGTGTGTGTGTGTGTGTGTGTGTGTGAGGGAGCGGGTGGTTATATAAAAAAATCACTGCCTATTTAAATGTGTTTTTGATGTACTATTTAAACATTGATTTAAGTCTGCATGAAAATGTTCCCTTCCTAAAATACTTGACACCTCGGCACTTGGTTGTACAGTATCTTAAACAGCAGAGCAATTATATTCTAAATACATATTTTACTTTTTAAATGAAATGATGTATTTTTTTAATGAATGATTTAAAAAAAAATAAAAAATAAAAAATAATGATGACCTGGTAAGACTGTGTAATGTGTATTAATAAAGTAAGTCGTGTCCATTTTGATTTGATGTAGATTTTAAAGTAGGTGTGCTTGTGCTGCAGTGTGTTGTATCTACTATATGTGTCACGATCACAGACTCGGTAACCTCCCTCTCCAGCCATCAGAGGGCACCCTCGCCTGAATATTGACTTTTTCTCTACACACTACATTACCCATCATGCATCTCCCTGGACTGATTACACCATACACCTGCACTGATTACACACACCAGCCCTGAGATCTTTCTGAAGAGGCTCGACTGCAAGCCTGTAAGTCCTCTAGACACTACTCTGGTGCATTTGTCCCTGGTGCCATGCTCACAATTTAACATGTATGTGAAATGCAACACACAAATATGTTTCCAGTTTCAAAGTAAGGCTATATTTATTTATTTACTTATTCACTTATTTATTTACTTACTATGGTGAATTTTTTTTGTTTATATGTCTATTCAGTGTTTTTAATATGCTTTAAGGCAAACCATGTGCAAATTCATCCGTCAGCACCATTGCTGAGTATTTAATCCTTAAAACTGCAGAGAAAAAAAAAGATGGTCTCAAAAACGTGGTTTGAAATTGCCGGTGTTTCTTGCGTCACAAACTACCTTGTAACCAATCATGTCACGAGGGGGCGGGCTTTAGCATATCATTAACTGCTATGAAGCAGGGCAGTCTCAAGAGAAGCTCATTTGCATATTCATGGCTCTGCGTATACTAAATGAAGCAAGGGTGTAGAGTTAAACTCAAGCTATTTCAAGGCATTCAAACTTTTTCACGTGAAAAAAAACATTTAAATATGCCATTTTGATGATCAAAGATGAGTTTTAAGGGATAAGGTTATTGACTAAGCAAATACAGTAAGTTAAAGTCCTCCTATAATTGACTTTTTATATAATTATTTATTTACTTGCTTTTAGGAACTAGGAGTGTGGATCTGTGTTATGCTGTATAAGGAATTTAAAAGGCACTCAACATCAATTGTAAATACAGCAAAAGAACACTAACGCAACTTCACCCAAACATAAAGGTAAGCTGTGTGTGACTTTTATCTGCTTTTGCATATCTCGTGACATCTTATTGATTATAACTCTTCCTCCCTCTTAAAGGTGATGAGACTCACTGCCACTGTCGGCTTTTGGGCACGCCACGAGAAGATCGTAGTCATCGACCAGTCCGTTGCTTTTGTTGGGGGAATTGACCTGGCGTTTGGCCGCTGGGATGACTGAGGACTGACTGACAGACCTGGGAAGTGTAAGGAGGACTTGTCTTCCAACAAGAGGTGCATACATTTTTGGTCAAGTTGTTGTATTGACAATGCAAGAGTCAAGCACTCTGTAAAGTCTACTCCAGCACATCCCATAAATATTCAATGAATTTAAGGTGTGGATTCAGTGGTGCCAATTCATGTTTGAAAGTGATTCTTCAAGCTTTCTTCAATTTGAGCATTTGTCATCCTGGAATATGGCCATGATGTGTCTTTCTACATAGTTGTTTAAGATATGAAAAGCTCCACACTCCATCAGTTAGGGTTAGAAGAACTGTTGGCAAACATCAGTGAGTGCCCCATCGTTTCCTTGGGTTAGCTCTCTCGGTTTGTTCTCCCTGCCACAGAAGGTTTGTCATCATGTACGTATTTCAGCTTATACAGTAGGGTTTAAAAATATAAGCATCAATCTTTTATTTTAAACCTAAATGCATAAAACAATATTATTTTTGTCTATATTTAAACTCTTTATGAACTTTTGTTTTAATTCAGACACTATTTTTTTATATTAACCTTTTGTATTTATATTTTCTAGCCTTCATTCTCTTACATATTTTGTTTATTTGTGTAGTTTGCCTTTGGTTTCTCTCCTCATGGAGAAATTGAGTATTTTTGTATTGTACCTGAGTAACATGAAAGTAACTAATTTATTACAAAAGATCTTGTGTTTTGATGAGTTTTGTGTGTCTTGTGTGTGCAGAGAGAGGCTCAGTGCACAGTGTTCAGACAGGAGTGGGAGAGGAGGAGGGAAACACACACTTCTGGTGAGGAAAAGACTACTGCAACTTCTTCCTCAGAGACTGGGTTCAGCTAGACAAGCCTTTGATGGTGAGCCACACATTTACTGCTGCCGGCTTTTGTTTTCTCAACTTCATTGATCATTAATCTGGGTTATCCAAGGTTAACTGTTATTAAACGCAGTTCTTTCAATGCATTTCAGATGTTTACGATCTTGCTTTTTAACACTGTGCTCGACTATAGATGTTATTGACAGGCACACAGCCCCCAGAATGCCCTGGCGTGACATCTCCTCAGTGGTGCATGGGAAATCAGCCAGGCATGTGGCGTGGCACTTTATACAACGCTGGGACTTCTCCATGGTGAGAGATCTACCACCCCTGTGCTTAGGCCATGACCTTCTTGACAGGCTTCTGGATTCCCTTGGTGAACTTCCTCAATATAACTTTAAGCTCTGACATTTGATGACGCATTATTCGGTTCTGTCACAAAGACTTTTTGCTCATTTAGGAAATGAAGCCGAAGTACAGATCATCCTCCTACCCATATCTAGAGCTCAAACCTCACAGCACAGGCAATGATCTGAAGTACCAAGTGCCAGACTGTGTCCAGACTAAAGTCCAGGTGAGAAAGCATCATTTACTGTACATGTAACTAAGAGCATTGACGCCAGGAACATTATGGGTTTGATTTCCAGTGAACACGCATATGCCTGCTGATAAAAAAGAAAATGGATGCCTTGAATGAACACTAAGTAAGTTTGCCATAAATGGCCATCAAAATGCCCATAAATGTAAATGGTCTCTTAGGTTCTGCGGGAATCGAGCTCCATGAGTCCAGTCATAATGCCTATATTCAGGCCATTGCCAAGAGCAAGCACTTCATCTACATGGAGGTACACAATCTCCCTTTCACGCTGTCCGTTATAGCATTTACTTTATATTATATATATTAGAACTAGTTTCTTTATTCATTTATTAAAAGACCATCACAGTTTATGCAATCAAAGCAAAGTAGTGACAAAATGATGACCAATTAGTGGAGTGAGTTTTGTCGTTCTTTTGAAGTGGAGGCCCACTGTCTAAAGTTCATGACACAAATAATGTAGGCTATGATTACAGAAATGTGCCATTATTTGCCCAAGTCGCGGCCTAACATTAGTTAAATCTGCAACAATCAAATTGAATCGCAGAGTATTAAAATAAATCTTGTTTTCTTGTCTGTGATGATTTGTCTTGATATGATTAAGTGAGTCATGATCTGTGTGCGATTCCTTATAGCAAACCCGCAGTCAAGCACAGTGTCTTCATAGTTATGTTACAGCTCAGAATAGTTTACCAGGATTTGTTTTGATAATTTTGTCAAATATTAAAAAAAATTGTATATATTTTATAATTTTATTTTAAACTGCTTTATTTTTAGTGTCATCAGCATAAGCAAAGTCTAGTTATTGTTTATTCTTTTACTTGTCTATTTTACATTCAAAAACATTTTTTTCCCAGGCTCTGCCAACATCAATGACCGCAGCATGTTGGGAAGAGGGACAGCGAGGTAGCTGTGATTTGAGGACTCTGAAACAACGGCATCAGTGATGGGCGGTCAAGAGTACCAGGCTGGCCAGTTTGCTCTGCGGCTCAGACTGGAGTGCTTCAAGTAAGATATGATGGAAAGTTAACCATCCTAGTGTTACCAACACAACTGGAATCACAGCTAAAAGTCTTTGTCTTCCCATAAACCAGAACCATTCTGGGTGCCTTTACTGGTCAGTGACCCCATCAGTGACGGACTCTACAGAGATGAGCATTTCGGCTCGGGACACCACCATCTACGAGCAGGTGCGTTTGATTCCTTGAGTCGTTCTCCACTCGCTCCTGGGCATGTAATGGAATTAATGATGGCTACTTTCCATCTTCCTAAAAAAAAAGAATACAGTGCTTACAATTTTATCAAAATACAATTTTGATGTGGTGGCGTTGCAGGTTTTCCGCTGTCTGCCATCCAGTCTGGTGAGAAACAATCAGGAGCTCTTGAGTTTCCGGTCCGAACCAGGTCTCGATAAAAAGGAGCCTGTCAAAGCTCAGAAGCTACTGAAGAAGATTAATGGCTTCCTGGTCCAGTCTTCCAGACTTCCTCTGTGAGGAGAACCCCATAGAATTCATGGTGCCCACTAAGGTCTTCACCTAATGGCACCAAATCAGGTAAGGCTTGAGAGACCAGAGGCTTTAGAGAACTCCGAGTTTCATTTTCACTCGCATTCAGATTGTCCGATATGAATTTTCCAAGTCTCGCTCCCATTAAAGGCAGGGTAGGTAGGATTTATTAAAAATTAAAGATCCAAATTTGTTAAAACTTTCTATATATATCAATACATAATTAAAATGTAAGAACTCTGAAAAAAAGAGTATAAAAATCAAGTGACTCTAGACCGTTTAATCTGTATTAAACACAGCTCATTATTTCGATTCGGGACGAATCAAAGGATTGGCTTAGGCGACTGTCACTCTCTCGCAACCATGGCAACCACCCTTTTGCCACACAGCACCTGCCCACTTGCACGCGACCGTTTGATTTGAGGAGTGCGAGAGGCACGGAACCTGATCACACCTCCGTCCAGTAGATGGCGGTAATGCACTATGTTTGCAAGCTGCCAATAAAATCTATCGAAGAAGAAGAAGAAGAAGGCACTGAACCTAGGAATACCAAAACAATGGCAGAGAAAGAGCAATCTAAATTTACAGTACCGGCATATGCAGTTAGTGAAGGCAAACCAGGCAAAAAAATGCCCCTTCCCCTCCGCTTGTCTCAGGTAAATAATGCGTCCTCTAGCTCAGCGGTCGGAGTCGCGCGTTCATGTGTTTTGGGGGCGTGGCTTTGGAAGAAGCACAGAAATGAGGGGGTGGAGTGAATGGAAATAATGAGATGTCTTTAAAACAGTCGTGAGAGGTCTACAGACACTCGATTTTGATACTTTCTTTTTCAGAGTACTTACATTTTAATTATGTATTGATATGTACATAAAGTTTAAACAAATTTGAAAAATAAAATTTTTAGACCATTTCTACCTACCCTGCCTTTAACTCTAATCTGGGTAGTGTCATTTTCTTTAATGGAGTAACTTTAGTTTTGGAAGCGATCAGACTGGTTTTAGGGGTTCAAGCACGAAGTGCTGAACACCTATTGTAATTGTTAGGATTTTTAGGGGTTCAAGCTTACGGTTGCCAGATTTCAATAATTTAAACCCCAGTCAGAGCTTTTCTGTTAAAAGAGCACTTTTCTACCCGGTCTTTTCAATAGTATCTGGCAACCATATGCGTGCGTGCGCTTTCTACACTTCTGAAGAAGCGCGGATGATCTGAAAACACAGACGAGTAAGCTGGAGTTACGCGATCTTCATTTAAGGCCCTGTTCCAAATGGCGCACGTCATGAGGACTTTCGGTCTCGTGGACTTAAATTGCGCGTGCTCGCCGAGTCCGTCCCATTCAGCATTTTAATGCTCTGAAGTGTGCTCAGCAGCGCCCCGTTTGTACCCTTGAAGCGGTCTTCTGCATAGATGCAGACGCCACACACTTTAACTACCCAGGAATCCTTGCGAAAAGGCCAACGGATGGGAGGAGATTTCGCTCACGGATAATTGTTGACATGGCTGAGAAGAAAATATTACGGTTTTTATGACCTAGATGTACATTTTACCAGTTGTTACCCAGTTTATACAAACATTATGGTCATCGACCAGTGGTTGATGTCTCAAACATAATAATAGCGCGTTGAATAATATGATCGCGTTATGATTCCTTAAAGGGATACTTCAGGATTTAGCATTAAGCTTTGTATTAGTAGAAAACCTGTAGTATTTTCGAATTACCGTGCTTCCCACCCTCATATCCCCCTGAGAGGAGAGATGTATTTTTTGTCTGGAAAAAATGTTCTGGCCAGAGGCTAAAGACTACAGCCAGTAGATGGCGTTGTTCCGCATGTTTTCAGCCCGCCCATAGAGGGTGGGATCTCACTCACAGAATGTACACACAATCAGCTGTCTTTCTGTGGAAGCTAAGCTAGCAGGCTCTTGTTCTGTGGAGAAAGCTGAATAGTAGGAGAAAGCTGAGTAAGTAACCATCCTCCTTTTCCCGGACATGTCCGGCGGGCGAGGATCGTTCAAAATGTCCGGGATTCAGCTTTTGCTTTCTGCGGTCGCCATTCATTGTTTACATGCACACCTCATGTTTCAATCTAACTGAATTCATTCCGATCGGTGAATCTGAATGTAGTGTTTACATGAACGCTAAACAAGTGATCGGTTGATGTGCGTTTTAACATTGCTAAGAAAATTCCAGCACCTCCGTTGCGAGACCGGCGCGTCTCAGTAATCACGCCACCGGCCTCGCGCTGTTCTCCCGCGGCCGTCAGCCTCGTCCTGCTCACCACAGTAAACATAATGAATGGCGACAAAATACATTTTCTGGCTTTTCTCAGTCTAGAAAGCTCCAAATTAAAAAATTTCTTCACATTTCTTCTACATAAATGACCTATTTTAAATACACATTCATCTTCCCAGAGGTGAAGTATCCCTGTAAATAAATAGAAGCGAATGTCAGGGCTTTACTGAGTCGTATGTAAACGTAGTATTTATATTTAAACCTGTAAATTCATCTGAAACTCGCGCACGTATTCATTATGTATTAAAATTGTAATCTTAGTTCAAATGGAACATTATGTATTATTACAGCTCTATACATTATTTAAATAAGCATGTATGTATTGTCTAATGCCCAGGTGGCATAAGCAAAAGCAGGCTGTGTAGTTGACATGGAGATGAGATTTGGGAAAAGAAAAGAAACCTGTTCTCGATGCTAAATAGTATAATATCTGTAAGGTATTTGTGATATTTATCTAATAAAGGGACTGATGAGATGACCATACGGAGACGAATAAACCGAAAGGAGAGGGATAAGGCTTTCACAGGCATGAGGAACGCATCCACTCAAGGGTTTGAGTAAGTGTGAATTGTGTTCATCACTTCTGGAATTGTATGGTATTGAACACCGTTTACACATTTATTTTATATGTTATGGAGATGATTAAGGATATGGGACTGCAAGCCCAACTCAATCCCCAGCAAGCCAAAAAAAAAAAAAAAGGGAAAACCCTAAAAGAAAATATAAGGTATTTTCAATACACCCACTACAAACACAACTATGTAATTGTTACAGATTTGAGGCCAAAATATTCGAGTTTAAGCTGTACTATTTACAGAGAAATTTTTTCTATAAACATATTTGTTAATATTAATATTAATACTGCTGTAGGATTTGTGCCTGCCCAAACAGGATCGGGAACAGATGAAGGGGAGGTGACGGCAGCATCATGGCCAAATACTTCTGAGTTATTGTTCATGTTACTGTTGTACTGGGTTTTATATATATTAAACAAACGTTCTTGAGAATTATAATTTGCTTTTATTGTGTCCACCTTACTTTTTAAAAAGCAGAACAATATTTATATATATCCTTGGTGAGGTTCGAAACTATTCTACATGTAATGGTACAGACACATTTATTTAAGTAAATGACTGCCCGTCTTTTAGCACATTTTGTGGCAAGTTTGGTTTAAAGGTTTGATAGTCCCCTGTTCTATAATCAGCTGTTTGGATGATGATAATTCACATATAAGAACAGCTATAACTGCATTAGATGCGTAATAACACTGACCGTGTCACTGAATTGTGTAATTTATTTAGGTAACTTAAAATCAAGGAACTGGGAACTGTATAAAAATGTATTAAATTCTTTACAAAAATAAGAAACCTTACAAATAATAAAGTGAAACAAATGTAACTGCCACCAAATAAAGAATAAAATTATACAATTTTATACAGTGCACAATATTAAATGTTTTAACATGTCCAATACAAACTGAGGTAGATGTACACAGTTTTCTTTTTCAACGATTCAAAGGCAATAATCAAAAGGCACTTCAAGATAACACAATTACAGTCATTGTAAAACAAATCACTTTTTTTTTTGCTCAGTCACCGAGTGTCACCAGTTACAATAAAGTTCTTCAGTTTAAGTTCAATAAAAAAAAAATTACATTAAAAAAATTACTTGCATGTATACAAAATATTTTCTTTCAACAATACTATTCAAAAGATTTAACCCCATATAAAAACCACAACTCAAATTAAATAAACTCTCCAACAAGAACATGAAAGAATAGCATCTGTTCTGCTCAATCCCAGAGTGTAATCGTGGTCCATCAGTGGAGGCTGGACACCAACAGGAGCAGACACCCGTGCAGCCAGCCTGTCCCTGAACTGGACTCCAGACCGATCCACAAACACTGCTGCATCAGGAGAAGGTCAGCATCCTCAGGCTCAAGCACATCACCATGCGATAAACAGACATCATGCAGGAATGCACATTGATACATCAGTGCACTACATCAGTGCAGAAGCCCACTTTCACCTCTGAAGCTGAGAACAATGTTCTCCTCCATCTTGCTTTCATCATTCAGAAAGCTGGTTCAATAATTGTGCGGCCTCATGAATGGCACCGGTTGAACCTCTCCTGCACTGGTCCTTGTAAGGGCATCTTAAAGGGTGTGACGACGCAAATGGGCGTATCAATACATGGATACCCACCATCACCAAGAAGAAAATAACCAGGTGGAGGATACTCAGCATTGTAGTAAACTGGACTGTTTTTAAAAAACGTGTGTCATGAACAGCAAGAAAATATTCAGAAAACGCCCTGTTGAATCACAAACAGCCTGCAGTTGCATGCTATAAAACTGTTTGTAATTAAAATAATCCTCTTTATTGCATCCTGGTGTGGCAGCCATCAGTTGCTCCAACTCCATAAAGTTGGCCTGGGAGAGGATAATGACCCTGCCTGCTGCCACTACATTCTTTATTTGACAGGCAGTTTTCTGCACACAGTAGATTTTGGAATAGAAAATATCCGTGATGTAACTCTGTAGGACAATGCGTGTGCAAGCCGGTTCACAAAAACAAGCACTTCCAAGTGCTGTCCCCATCCATGGTCCTGCTGTCGCTTGTGAAAAAAAAGTGCACTTTAGTGTACTTTTATAAAGTGTACTTATTATACAAATAAAATACTTTAAATGTATACACTTAAGTGTGACTTAAATGCAATGTTTTCGGTGTTTTCATATTAAGTTGGACACTTAAGTGGGACTTTAATACAACTTTATATTTACTTTCATAATTGCTTCTAGTGTCTTTCAAATTGATTTAAAGTGCACTGCTCAATGCACTGACAAGCAATTAATGTGAACTAAAATGTACTTTAATGTCAGTTAACAATATACTTAACCCTTAATCACTGTTTGGGGTCACACTGACCCCACTGGACTTTTCCTTCATTTTTTAAAAGTGTTACCTTCATCTCAGGGGCATGAAACTCTGACTTTTACTAAATAATCTATCTAAACATGCACAAAAAAACTGGGCTTGATTTGGTTGTTCTAAAGGAGTGTAAAAAAATACCGTTTAAGGTGTTTGGGGTCAAAATGACCCCACATTGAAAATGAATGGGAAAGTGAAAAAAATGACTTTTTTAAATTTTGTTTGTCAAAAAAATAAAAGTAAATCCATTATAAATCTGAAAATTTCTACAAATAAATCAAGGTCTGGCCCTAGAGCATAAACCCAAAGTGGAACGAACTTTCTATCTCACACACACACACACACACACACACACACACACACACACACACACACACACACACACACACACACGTATGTCACTGCAACAGAGAGCATTTTTATAGAAATTGGCAAATAAAATCAACTAAACTGGCATAAATCTGAAAAATGTCACATATGCAACATGGAACAAGCTTGTCCCGCAAGTTTTTCCACAAACCAGCAGATGTCAGTATTCTATCCCTAACACATAGAGCAATGTCCAAAAACTATTTAGATTTAATTAAGATCATCATTTAAGTGATTTTTTCTTTAAAAACTCATTTTTCATGAGCCAATTTTGGCCTAGTTATGTAATTGTGCAGTAAATAGTTAAACTTCAAAATTTACACAAAAACACAGCATAAATGTATAGTTGAGAAGTAAAAAAAAAATGTATATACATAGTTTTCCATATAAAAATGTTTATATTTCCTTATGCAATCGCTCTTTAAAAGTTTAAGTGTTATCTTTTTTAACAGTGATTAAGGGTTAAGTGTGAATTAAATGTAATGTTTTCACCGCTTAAGTGCATTTTATTTGTATTTAATTTCAAATGTATCACAAATTAAGTTCATATTAAATGCAGTTAGTTGAACTTTTGAATGCTTTTTTTAAACATAACCGGGACTTTAATACATATTTAATAAGTACTTTCATAATTGCAAAAAGTGCATTTAAAATATAGTTAAAGTGTAGTTTAATGAACTGACAAGCAATTAATGTGAAATAAAATATACTTTAATGTCAGTTAACAATACACTTAAATGTGAATTAAGTGTAATGTTTTCAACGAACGTATTGCATATGTGTAATTGATTTCAAATGTATCAAAGATTAAGCTCAAATTAAATGCAATTAGTTGAAATTAAGAGTGATTTTTTGGAACAACTTAAGTGGGACTTTAATACATTTTTATATGAACTTTGAAATATGATAAAAGTGTACTTCCAAATATACTGACAAGCAATTAATGTGAACTAAAATATACTTTAATGTAACAGGGTTTTTCCTACATTGAAAATTTTTTTGCGCCCACCAAAGCCTTATTTGATCTGTAATTGGGTTTTGTGAGTGAAGCTGGCTCCTGACGGAGAGAACGATCACAGCGCCCCACCCCCGCGCAGGCACTCTCCGTCTTCAGTTCTGTCTTTGCTCTCTCCCTCGCATCAAAATCAACTGATCCTAAAGGTCGGAAGACCGAATCCATGAGAATATTTTTGCTGAATTAGCGCTGGGTGTGAAAGTTGCCTTATCTTCTCTTACAACTTGTGACAAGCATTCCGCACATGCAGCTGACATCACTTTAAATAAACGCCAAAAAATAAATAAAAATCTATCCAGTTTGAAGTGGTTTTTTTTGTGTGTGTGTTGACAAATCTTTCGTGATGTCCTAACAGCCAGGATTCTCACACAACACGTCCCCTAAAGTCCGATTCGCGACCTAATGACTCCTTTGAGCCGATTCATTAACGTTATAATGAATGGTTAAAGCAATTGGTCTGCCCGTCAGTGTCTGAATCGGTGTATAACAAATCATTACTTAGAAGAACATACACATCTGAAATGAAAAAGGAAGTGTGCTCACCTCATTTAGCAAGAGTGTTTAGTACAATTTAGCCTTAATAAGCTACAGTATGTATAGGCCTATGACAATGTGTAGTAAATTACCTATAAAATCATTTAGTTTAAAGTTAGCCTGGAGTGAGATGAAACTAGATCAAAGCACAAATCAAGCTGTTGCTAGCTAGCTGCAAATTTTATATGGTAAAAAATTACACTATTACACATCTTAACGCTACGTTTTTAATGCTACTTTTTAATTTATATGATTATACTAAAATAATTATCAGGTCTATCAAAAAAGGATTTTATCTTTCAAAACAATGAAAAGAATCTCATTCATAAAATAATTAAATTATGAATCTTGTAAAAAGGTTCTACAGTGTTAATAAAAAGAGACGAGTTAAATCTGCAGACTGTGATATTTGTAAATAGATCACATTTCAAATATACTTTGGTATCAATGATGTTTACATGTAAAATAAGTTGTAATCGCTTTCTTTTACTATCTAGCCTGACAGTGATCGTTTTTTCAGGAATAAATAGTTTGGTTTTTTTTTTTTTTTCTTATCCTGTTTCTTTGTATTTATTTTAAATTTAACATTTGTCAATATTGGGCTTGCGGATCATGTACTCTTTGCTGTGTGTGGATGACTATGTCGGTCAGCCACCACCGAAGGCCAATTTTGACCCAGGAAAAACCCTGTGTAATATACATGTACACTATTAAACACATTTGTAATAAAAAAAAAAGTTGCAATTTATTTCAAATTTGAAAAAAAAAAAAAAAAACTTAAACCCCTCTACGTACATTTACTGACAAAATCTCTCAAATAAATATCTAAAAACCTTTGTTGATGCACAAGAAAAACCAAAAAACACCATTCATAAACACTTTAAAGGGATAGTTCACTTTAAAATGCAAATTCTGTCATCATACTCGCCCTCAAGTTGTTTCAAACCTGTATGAATTTATTTATTCTGCTGAACACAAAGGAAGATATTTTGAATAATTTCAGTAACCAACCAGTTAACTAGAACCATTGACTTCCATAGTATTTTTTGTTTGTTCCAGATAGGCAGGAAAGTCAGGAAAAAAATACCTTGAAAAAAGAAAAAAAACCAGAAGGAAAACATTTGTTTATAAAACAGATCCAGTCAATTATTATATTTGGCTCAAATGAATAAAAGTGAGATATACAGTTGCGCTTTAAAGTTTATATACACCTTGCAGTATCTGCAAAATGTTAATTTTAACAATGAGGGATCACAAAAATGTATATGTTCTCTTTTTATTGAGTACTGCCCTGATGAATCAGGTTATTCTGCAAAGCGTACGTAAACTTTCGACTGCTAACTGTTGATGAATGTGTGATGTGATGAATTACCTCAGTCATCAGGGTCACATCGTAGTGCTGGGCTCAGACCTGAAGCACGCGCACAGGCCGTTCAGACAGCATACGATCGCGACTTCAGTTCTCTTTCGCTGATTATTAGGTTTGAATAGTCAAAATGATATGTAAAAATGCACGTCCTGGCGAGTATTCACGTAAACAGTCGGGTATATCTTTAGTGAACGTAAACCGTTTGTAAAAATAAATCGTATATGTTCCAATGTATTGGATACGTGCAGGTCTTAAAGGGCCGGACCGGCAGCGTAATATTCTGCGTGATTAATGTTAATCCAACAACAAAAGAAAATAGACAGTCACTCAATGCTTGAGTGAATACATTTAATCTATTTACTAAGAATCAGTCTATAGTTCATTTATAGAGTGAATATTTTTTCAGCTACAGAAGGTCTATTTAGCTTTCAAAAAAGAAATTAAGCACTTTCTTTTATTTGTCTCTTATAGCATTTGGCATATTGTTTGTAATTTACTTTAACAATTTAATAACAAAGATACAATTAAATTAAATATCTATATTATAATTATAAAATTACATTTAAAAAATATTAAATGACTCGTATCATGAAATAAGATTTTGGTCATCCCAACCTGTGAAAGGTTTGTAAATGTTAGCATGACTGATAATAATGTGATCTCGGTAAGGACGTTCACACTGACATGTAATTATTATTATTTTTAATAAAGGGGAGGGAATGGTCATAAAGCAGGGCAGGAACATGCTGGTCATGTGAGTTTTTAGCTTTTTAAAATTAATTTATAAAACAATGATTTGTAAGTTCTGTCATATTTTTCAATTACTTTTACTGTTGTAGTTTTTTTGCCGTGGTATTGATTCAGTATCGGTATGGAGGTATTTTGGTCTGGTATCGTATCGAAGTCATAATTTTGGTATCGTGACAACACTACCATCTTCACAACACTACCATCTTCACTGACACTGGGCTTAAAGTGATTAAAAATAGAGAACATTTGTATTGCTACTTTACAGGGAATTAAACATATCTATCAATTACACAAGTATAGATAAATGACCCATGCAAATTGAGAAAGGTAATCTTGATTTTTAAGCTTGCCGCACACAGCTCTCTTCATGAAGGATGTTCCTCTATTTACCACGGTCAACACAGCAATGCTGCAGCCTTCTTCCTTTGGTTTGTTACCTGTAAAATATATGGTGATTATAGGGGCATATGTAAATGCACAGATGGAAAAGATTCAAAGCATTTACAAGCTATAGGGATAGGTAGTGATAGCAGTGTTTTAGCTTGATCAGGTGTGCTGTATTGGCAATACATTTTGTACAGACTCTTGAACATCTACTCAAATGAGTCAAAAGAATATTTAAACGTTAACACAATTACAAATGACTGAACATGTTAGGCATAAGATCCTTATAAACATTATGTAAACCATACATATTTAACATTCATTTTTCTTTCTGCAGCGGCATGAAATAACACAGTATTACATCAGCTGAATATGTCTGAAACATTTGACTGAGAAAGTGCATCCGATCTTTATACGTATTCATAACTTAATAAACCAAACACAATTTTAAAGTAAACTCATAATGAACACTATAACCTTGTAACTGGAGTCAATTTGAATCGAATTAAACGCATTTCACAATCACCTCGTGTTACAGCGTTCACGAAATGGCGGACAGTCTGCATATCAACATATTCACAACCCCGACCGTCATTACTCGAAATATCTGCGGCATATACACTTGCATTACAGATCTCGTGTGCATATTATCAAGTTGTTGTAACAATAATACCTGCAAAAAAATAACAGGAAAAATTGATGAGACAAGAGCGTCTGTGTCATGTCGCAGCAAATCCTCCGCAGAGAGCAGATGTGAGGGCGCAGGCGCAGACAGCTCCTATATAAGAGTCCTCCTCTCAGTTTTCATAATAAGAGACCCGGTTTCTCATAACAACAGACTATATTCTTACACTAATCCTGTAATGATTTACTTTCAAAACCCACATCTCTTACAATTCACATACATAAAAATAAATTTCTGCTGAATGTATAACAACTTTACACAAAATGTGCACATACTTTGGGGTGTCACAAAAGCATCAAAATATACGTACTTGACTGATTATTTTCAGTATGGGTCATTCTTCAATTGGGGTGGCAAATGAGAGGCCGAAATTGTAAAAATGCTTGTTTGTTTTCTTTTAATGAAATGTATTGCTATGCATTTAAAATTAGTTTAATATTCTTTATCCATTAAAATTGAAGCTCAATAACATTTACATTTTTAAATAATTTGAATCAAACACTGGTGAAACAACCACTTATGTCTATGGTGTTACCAATATTTCAAGTAAAATTTTTGGTTTGTTCTAAAATGAGCAGGGATATGCCACTTTAGGTAATAATTAATAAATACATAAAATACTATAAGGACTCAGTTTCATTTATCATTTAAATGTCATTTTTCAAAAGAAATGTTTAATTGTTCATCTTGGCCCCTATTTTTGCCAAAGAAGAATTGTTTTGTTTTTTAAAAATGTGTATAAAAAAGGCAGGAAAAATGGTCTGTGCTACTTGTATAGTCTTTATTCTAAAATATTAAAACCACTTTAGGCCTACAGTCTAAAAACATTAAATTATAAGATTAAATGGCTCTGAAGTAAAGAAATTTCAGATAGGTTTTGAAGTAACACCACAGACGTGATATTGCATAAAAGGTTTAACAATTTAAAGTTTATTGAGCAAAATAATGAAATTCATCATGAGTAGGATTACAAGAACTATCTACTCTGATAAAATAAATAAAAAATTGAATAAAAAATATTATTAAAACACTTTAATTGTTTCTCACAAAGAGAGTGTTTCTCACTCTCTCAAAAATTGCCTGCACAATGGATTGTTCTGCAATCACAATGTGTGATCTGTTTCAATAGAGAATTAAAAAAAACGGCCCAGACTTAAACTTGTAACATAAAAAAAAAAATGTTTTTTTAAATCAGAACATCTTAAGTGAATAAACTTATTTAACACAATATATATATATATATATATATATATATATATATATATATATATATATATATAAACATGCACACCATCTTCAGTGAATAAATCATGCATCCACAAACTTATTTAACACAAAATATATATATATATAAAAAATGAACACCATCTTCAGTGAATAAATCATGTATCCACAAACTTATTTAACACAAAATATATATATATATAAAAAATGAACACCATCTTCAGTGAATAAATCATGTATCCACAAACTTATTTAACACAAAATATATATATATATATATATATAAAAAATGAACACCATCTTCAGTGAATAAATCATGTATCCACAAACTTATTTAACACAATATATATATATATATATATATATATATATATATAAAATGCACACCATCTTCAGTGAATAAATCATGCATCCACAAACTTATTTAACACAATATATATATATATATATATATATATATATATATATATAAAATGCACACCATCTTCAGTGAATAAATCATGCATCCACAAACTTATTTAACACAATATATATATATATATATATATATATATATATATATATGCACACCATCTTCAGTGAATAAATCATGCATCCACAAACTTATTTAACACACATATATATATATATATATATATATATATATATATATATATATATATATATATATATATATATATATATATATATATATATATATAAATGCACACCATCTTCAGTGAATAAATCATGCATCCACAAACTTATTTAACACAAAATATATATATATAAAAATGCAGACCATCTTCAGTGAATAAATCATGTATCCACAAACTTATTTAACACAAAATATATATATATATATATAAAATGCACACCATCTTCAGTGAATAAATCATGTATCCACAAACTTATTTAACACAAAATATATTTTGTGATTGACAGGGCGGGACGGGCACGTGATCGGCTCAGAATGCATTTTCAAATTGCACATTGAATTTTGCTACATTCATTGCGGGACAATTTATGGAAATGCAATCGCAAGTGTCTTAAATGTGAGTGTAAATGCAATTAAGAAAAAATTATTTAAAGGGATAGTTCACTTTGAAATTAATTTTTTATATGTTTTAGCTTACCTCAAGGGCATCCAAGATGCAGGTGTCTTTGTTTCCGCAGTAGTTTCAATTTTGATATTTTTAGGTCAAACCGTTCTTGTCTGTCAGTCATATAATGCAGGTCTATGGTCACTGTCTCAAAACACAAGCACAGAGTCCAAATTAAAACAATTCCCCATCGTCCAAATGAAACAATTCCCCATCATAAGTACACATTGATGGCCTAAGACACGAAACGAGCGGTTTGTGTGAGAAAACGAACAGTATTTATATCGTTGTTATCTCTTGAAAACAGCACACGTCCAAATGATCTGACGGCGCGGGCGGGTATAGATATATACATAGATGTCGATTGACAAGACAAGAACGGTTTGACCTAAAAATATCAAAATTGAAACTACTGCGGAAACAAAGACACCTACATCTTGGATGCCCTTGAGGTAAGCTAAAACATATCAAAAATTAATTTCAAAGTGAACTATCCCTTTAAATTGCAATTTTGCCACAGTTTTTGCTTGAACATGTTAAACATATCTAATCATTTCTGTAATACATTTAAATTTTAATTTTGCAACTTATAAAGCGTTAAAATAAGTATTCAATTTACATATTAAAACTAATGTATGAAATGGCAAATGTAAATTATATAATTGAATTTTCATTTTCATTTTGCACCAAACGTTGCACAAATGTATGGGTAAAGTAAAATTGAAATACAGAAATGCATTGCCATTTTACATATTACATTTCAAATTGAATATTGCTACCCATAAGCTTCCATAGCCTACAGCAATACAGCATATTTTACACTATTTTAACATGTATACAATATTGCCTATATTTAAACTCATGTAACAAACATTTTAAAAGTAAAAATGAAACATTTAGGCCTTAACATTCAAGTAATTCAAGTGTAATCAACCGGTCTGTTATCCAGTATCCACCGGATCAGCGCTGGTTCCCGTGCCGGAGACGGACTCGCCTCTGTGGGTGAACCTCTAACTTTAGACCGCCGTCCTGCGTCACTCACAGCCCAAAGATGCTGCGACGCGACTGACTCCATCACCTGCCAATAAACACACAGTGCACAGTGCTGAGGACATTTTAGCATCCAAATTAGTTATATTCATTATCTTTAGGAATATAGTCGTGTGTTTTTTATGCAAGGCGTTACAATCACACGAAAAGACGCAACACTCGTTTAACTCGTTTAAGGTGAGTAACATTGCATCCCAGTATGTTGTTTTGCATTGAATAAAATGATTTAAAGCACAGTAATGATTATACAGATAAAATAAAACATACACAAACCTGGGAGGGGTGCATTGAGTAAGGAAACTTCCTCAATTTCTTAGGTGTGTTAAATATGAATAATATTGATTTGAATTAAGTAATATTTGTGGTTCTTGAAACAGATCAGTTTAATTATCCATTCTCAAATATTTTGATGGGAATTTCACAAATATATTAGCTAACTGTATTTTAAATAAATAATTGGTTATTCAAATACTATATTATTTTAGTGAAAAAAACGTACATATAACTGTAATTTTCAGACAAAATTAATTGTTGGATTTTTAGTCAATTATTTTGGTATGTGCAACTCAAACTATCAAGTAAATTATTTGATTAAGTTAATAAAGTTAATTATTACTGTGATATTTATTATTTTTTAGAGTGTATGCATAAGAATCACTTTGACATTTAGGAAAGTTTTATGTTTGCAGGTTAAGAATAGAACTGTTGTAAGGCAAGGCAAGGCAAGTTTATTTATATAGCACATTTCACACACAATGGCAATTCAAAGTGCTTTACATAGAAGAAATTAAAATAATAAAAAGAAATAAGAATAATTAAAACCGTTTAGAAAAATAAAATAAAATACAGTACAGTACAAACAGTCGGACGAGCATTGGCACAGTGCTCATTCAGTAAATGCATAGTTAAACAGAAGTGTTTTGAGTCTGGATGTGAATGTGACTACAGTAGGAGCACGTCTGATCTCCTCTGGAAGCTGTTCCAGCATAATAGCTAAAAGCAGATTCGCCATGCTTAGAGTGAACCCTTGGTATTTCTAGCTGATATGATCCTAGTGATCTGAGTGATCTGTTGGGTTTATATTCAGTGAGCATATCTGCAATATATTGAGGTCCTAGGCCATTGAATGATTTATATACCAGTAATAATACTTTAAAATCAATCCTAAATTTAACTGGGAGCCAGTGTAAAGACCTGAGGACTGGTGATGCAGGATTTAAAATGAAAACTATTGATATGTGAAATATGCAACTTTATCTTGTAGAATACACTCTAATAAATAATTTTGTAATTAAAATGTGTGCTTGTGTGTCTAGTTTAAATGTTGTGTTTCATCTAAGGCTGATTATACAGTATATAAGGGTGATTCTCCAACTACAGGCACTTTTGTGTCCTTGGCCTTTTTTGTAAATAAATAAACAGACAAATGCACAAATACATCATCATTATGAAGTTCATGCTCCAACATCCCAGTAACCACCAAATCTTGCCCCTGTTTTCTTTAAAAATGCTTTTGCAAAGCTGTTTATTAGCAGATTTTGCAGTTTTATGCTGGTCCCCAACCCAGACTGGCCCTCTTTGAATGTTAAAAAATTATATTAAAGGATCTTTTAAAAAAATTTTTACATGTTTGTCTTAAGGAAAATAAAATAATATCACAACATATCACAATTTTAAACTATTTTTGGAATAAGTCTGTCCCCAGGTTTTCCGTCATTTCCACCTCCCTCAACAAAATCCACCTCAATATATCCACCTTAAATATTTTATTTACTTGGTAACCATGGAAATAATAGTAGTTGAAGATGAAACTTCAGGCACATGTGCTCTTCAGCACAAGAAAATAAATCAAGGTAACTCAAGCTTTTATACAGAGTATTTGTATTCAGTGTCATTTCCACCTTGGCTGTAGTTCGGTTGAATTATGTACAATAAATATGAAAATAATGTATTTATGTTCATTACGAGTAAACAACATGCTAAGTCCACCGTACCTACTCCTTTCTATGTGTATAACCTGTATGGCAGGATACACGCTATGGACCAGAACTCTAGGTTAGCTACAGAGGGCAAAGTTTCAATGCTCTACCCCTTACGGTTTGGCCTGCACGATGCGTTTTACGAATCCTTACAATTACAATAGGGTTTCAGCATTTCATGGTTTCACCATGTATGCTCATCAATTTTGGTGAAGTTCTGAGTTTTCATTTAGGATTTATAGGCTTTTTAGTGTATTTTGCCACGCCCCTTTTCTAAATGACCCTGTTACAGCCACCCAACTGCAAAAGTTCAACTTTTTTTCGATAATTATTGATCTAGAGAGTCCAGAGAATTGTCCTAGACTGGTCTGGTTCCGATCGGGCGAAAAACCCAAAAAATATATTACATAGCTTTCTACTCATTTTAGAGAATTCTGTTACAAACTCACCCATGTCCAGTTCATGTGTTATTGCTTTTTCATGAGCTAAAAACACAAGGTTTTCCTTTTCGGAACAAGAAATCTGTGCATGTTGTGTTTTATTAGGCTACAGAGTGTGGTAACTCTTGATTACAAGTCATCATGAAGATTCAAACTTCGCAGGGAGTTTGATTGACAGGCGATCTGACCAATAATCCGCCATCTGCGTTCGACAAAGCAGTCAGGAGAGTTAGTAGATTAATGTTGGTGGATTTGAACTTGAATAACGGCGTGTATATAGTGTATAGTGTTTAGTGTAACAGCGTGTATATAGTAATAGTCTTTCAGTGGTTAAAACAATAATTCCTTCTTATGTTCATTTATGTTTATTTGATGCTATAAATTAACTAGAAGAAGTTAATTCCGTGGAGCCGGGCCTGCATGAGGGTGTGCTAATATTGCAGAAAAACTGCTAAAATGTCATTTCCACCTCTGAGAAGTTACAGGCGGAGCTTTGGACATGATATATGCCGTTTTTGTGCGCTATTGGCATGTTCTCAAGACATATTTGTGCTTTTGGACTGATAACTTTATATATCACCATTCCAGTGTACACTCTATATTTATTTTTATTTATCTATATTTATATTTAAGGTCCCGAAGTCGATGGCCAAGCAGTCACAGGAATACAGGGACAGAATAAAAGCCAGTTAAATATCAACCAAAAATAGAAAAGGACAGAGAAAGATGTTGCAGGAAAAAAGAAAGGAATAGTGAAACCAATCTTAGCGGTCTCCAGTAAGCAGAAGGAAAGAGAAGAAAACAGTGGAAGATCAATCAGCGAAACCGGCGACGACGTATAGCCACTGCAAACGCTGTGTACTAAACACACCCCAGACACCAGACACTCAGGAGAAATATAGGAAAGAAACCTCTGCCAAAAACCAGCGGCTGATCAGCTGCCAAAATTGTGTCTTCTAAATTTCTCCAGAAGTACAGGCTAATCAAATTTGCACAGAGAGAATTGGAATTTGAACTCTCTCTCTCTCACACACACATTTAAATTCTTTATTTGAATTAAAAGATAAGCATATATCATGGCATAATCCAAATTTGGCAGAAAGATGTACAACAGCAGCTAATATCTCAGTCCATTATGCACATTAAGGGTAAAGGTGGCACCTACGCCCAGGGCCGTTTGAAGGAATTTGGGGGCCCCAAGCAAAATGGACATGGAGGCCCCCCCCCAAAAAAAACATAATATAATATGTAACCATATTCCGTCCGTTCGAAAAAAAAAGTTGCACTAACTGTTTGTTACAAGCAGCATTTGCCGTCAGGCGTAGCTAACATAAACATCTTTTTTCTAGCCTACCTGCTGAAAAATTACACCATTTGTACAAGACAAGTGGAGCTATTTTATCCAGTGTAATTTATCACTTAGGCCTACCACTATCTTTAGGGGTGTAACAAAATTCACGGTTCGGTTCAATACGATACTCATGTGTTACGGTTTGGTATGTTTTTGATAAAGCAAAAAGAAAGAAATGCCAATTTCCTTGATTTATTTTTCTTCTTTTTTTAATTAAAACTAGCATCATAAAATATGATTTCTTTTTACTTTGAGCAATTCTGGAGGTATAATTGACTCTTCTTAGGAGCATATAAAACAAAACAGCTCCTTTGAAAAAATGTAATGTAATTGTATTTATGTATTGTAGTAGTTATAAACAAATGTTTATTTTAGTTAAGATTAACATTTGCATTGTATTCATAATGTCAAAATAAAACCGACGTAATGTTACTTGAAGGCATTATAGCCTACTATTCCTGCCAAACTATGTGAATGTTTCTCACTAGATCTCGCAGCAATGTTATTACTTCAGTGGCGAATTCTCTTATTAGCGCTGTGTAGTAACAGTGTCGCATGATCACGATCGCGCTGCACTGGTCCAAACTGATAAACAACGGTCCGTCAACCACACAATAATAACGAGTAGCTCAGTTTCGTTCCGCTTACATTACATTTGCTATTTGATGTTGGGCAATGTTGTGGTCGCGCCGGCGTCTCTACATTATGAGCGCGCTTGCCACGCGCAACGCGCATTTGAAATAACTAAATTTTGGTCGGCAGGAAAAATTATCCAACGAACCGATCGGTTTGAAAACGCGTACCGAACACCGAACCGAAAGCCTCGTACCGAACGGTTCAATACGAATACGTGTATCGTTACACCCCTACTTACCACTATCTTGTTTTTTCTTATCCTCCTCTTCCTTTCTCTTCATTATTTTCTGGCTTCCTGAAGCATAATTCCGCTTCATGATAACTGCCGAGGAGTTTTTGTATTTTGCCGGCAGCAGAGATCACGTGATTGGCTGGCTGCTGTCAGCGACTACTGAGGGGGGCCCCCTTGAGGGGGATCCCGATAACAGTGTCATTGCACTTTACTGCATTGACTATCAAAGGGGCGCTCACACAGTTTGTCATTGCATTTTATTCTTTACCAGTCGTTGTCTTGGGGCCCCAGGCCAGCTCGGGGCCCCAAGCAATTGCTTGGTTTGCCTGCCTTGTCGCGACGGGCCTGCCTACGCCTCCATATGTAGAGGCTACCGATTACTGCTGATACAGAGCAATATCTTGTCAGTTTTTTGGCCTTGTTCTTATGTAGTCCGCAAATCTGCAGGCCTCTTACACACAACTTGTGCACATGGCCTAAACTACCAAAAATGAGGGCAATAACTTTACAGGAGTAGCCAAAGTTATTGAAGACATTGTACCATGGTTGATATTTCAACAGTTTTGAAGCATAGCAGGTGTCCATATAAGCATCAAAAGAGCAACCAATTTCTATTATTGTAACGGCTTTGATGTGTTCATTAATTACAACTATGTCAGGTGTATTTGGTAAGTACACACACACACACACACACACACACACACACACACACACACACACACACAGTGTACAGCTTTTCTGAATGAAATGAATGTTTTGAGCAGGTTCATATCATTTGCATATCATTTGTAATCAATATTTTTAAAACTATTAGGTATACTGTTCAACTCGTATATGTTAAATAACAAAATACATGGTTAAAAATATTTTGGACTGACAGTTTAAAGGCACAATATGTAACTTTTTTGCTTTAAAAATAGCAAAAATCACTATATCTATGTTATGTAATTTTTTTTTGTATACTTACATTATCCCGACTGTTTCCAACAACTTTCAAACCAGGAGAAATTTTGTAATTTAATTCGAAGACACGTCCCGTTTCTTTATTTCCGTTTTTTCACCGTCAATGTCGTCATATCCGCGTTGTCTCTGGTTTCCGCTCGTACTGCCATAGCAACCAGAGCCCTCTGATAGTAACCAAGGCGACAGACGTGGACAACTGTGTAGTTCGCAATGTCTATTTGCACGCTGTTGTTGTTTCGTTCAAACATTATGGACCATGGCAAGCAGACTTAGGATAAAAAAGGAGAACTAAACCGAGAATCAATATCAGCGCGGTGTTTTCGAGATATAAACGAGAGCTCCACGTCCGAGACTTCGACCGCTCCTACATGTACTTTATTAAACAGGTGAGCACATTTACATAAAACTTAATCAATGTTATATAGTTCAACAGTGATAAAATGTTAGAATATGATCTATATGTTATTCTAATGTTGATCTAGCTTGATCTACTGCTAGTCTCATTCAGACAAACTAACACATTAATTTCAACACATTTAAATGCAGTTTAGTGTGATAGTGTAATGTTAGACCAAGTGAAACAGCGCTGCGTTACCTCACAAGTTTAATTTGTCTAATAAACTGACCTGTGAGTAGTAATTCTGCACTTGCGTGTAGTTTGGTAGAATGAAATGTCCATATTCCTTTTATATCCGCGGGACTCGCGCCGCGTGTGGAGCTGCTAGCTGTCTCTTAGCAATCCCGACCTGCTTCATATCACAGTCATGATAAAAACATTGATGTATTCAGTCATCCATAAACATTATTAGATCGGTCAGCTTGACGTTGACGACAAGATCCATAATTCTTAGCAAATGTTGCGTCATCAAACTACGCCTTTGTTATTGTAAAGAGGTTAGCGACCCCTAGTGGAGAAAAATTCCATACTGTACGTTTAAGTAAAAATAAACAAAGTATCTTCCACCATAAACCGTCATTTCCACCACTACAGTTTTTAAGAAAAAAAAAACAATGATGTGGATCTATATGTATTTTAAATCAAGTATTAATCAGTCCCTCCAGAAAAACGCGATTATGCTATCGTATGATTCAATGCATAATCAGCCAAAGTCCGCATATTTATGCGGGGGACGCATTTTTTTCAAATACACCGCACTTTCCGCCACATAAATTGCAGATTTCCGCACGCAAAATATGCAGGCTTGCATGATTTCATAATCCCCGCATTTTCGTTGCAAAAAGTCACATATATCTTAGCAGAAAGTTGAAAAATGTTGCGTTTACTTCACACAAGCACAGCCATTTCCCCTGTTGCCATGGGAACGTTATGAAGTGATGTAATTATGCGACATCATTGAAAATTTGAAACTTTATTCAAACCGCAGTTTTTGCAAGTTCCTGCAATTTCATCGCATAAAATTGCATAAATATCCCGCATATTCCATCGCATTTTTTAAGAAAACGTGCCGCATAATCAAGGATTTTTGCCCGCAACAATCACAAAAAAACTCTGGAGGGACTGATTAATAGTTCATTACTTACAATATATGTGAGAGTGACTTTAAAAATAAAGACCTGAGCAAAAATGAAATGCTGTAGGCAAAAATCCCAACCCGTGGCATTTATAAATTTATCCCCCCCTCAAAGTGATCAGTGCTACTACACTAGTAGCGAGATGGATCACAAAACTTAAAATGGATCCGTGGTTTGATTAAAGTCAATTTTATTTTAAAATGCGCTACTTTGGCTGGCTCTGCTATAGCTGCCGCAGCCTCTCTGTTGCTCAATGTCCCGCCCACGGCGCTATCTGATTGGTTACACCTCACTGCCTATCAACATTTGCGAGGCGGTTGGGCAGTGGAGCTGTGTGTCGAAAGGAAGGCATATTCATCTCAGTTATATGCTGAATAATATTCAGCATATTACTGAAGCGGGAATAAACATCACAATCTGATTATCTGTTTCTATGATGACAAGCAGAGTTAGTGTCCCAGTCACACCACTGAGAATGGCCGAAGTTACACATACGGTGTTTCACTCAATTGAGGCTAAAGCGAAATTAAAAAATAAATAAAGCTAAAGCAAAGGTTTTTTGATTACTCACTCTTGAGCATCTGGTGCGAGTGATTTCAATGTTAAGTCAATGTAAAGACGCGTTTACACGTGTCTAGAGGTCCTGCGGCGCGAATGAGGCGTTTAGCGCGGCGCGGGCGCGTCCAGTTCGCGAGCTGACTAACACAGATAATGCATCTGTCTTTTCTATCATTTCACTGTAGCTCAGCATCGCGATGTAAAGTTAACGTTATTACTTTAACAGCAGCAGTAAAACTGTTTCTACTGTGATGGTTTAACTTTGCAATCAATCCGTGGTTCATTCTTACATGTTTTTTCATTGTGCATGATCACAGCTCATATGTGGGGGGAAAGATAAGCTATTAAGTAAAAATATTGCGTTAGGCTACTTCATGAGTTAATAAGAAAAAAGATTTTACAATTCCTGAAAATGCATGATTTATTTTTATGAATAATTTTTTTTCAAAACATCCCCCCCCTCTGTTTTTTTCACAAATCGCACCCTGCTGTTACATGATTAGGTAGCCACTGATGTTGTTGACTGGTACATAGTCTTATATTAGCAAGTTTACAATATTATATTGTAATAAAATACATATATTGAAAAGTGGTGGAAATTACATCTTTGAAAGCGCTCTTCAGAAAAACTTAAAATATAAATAATAATAATAATATTCCATGGAATTGTAAAACTGCCCACGGTTATATTGTGTTAGAAGACAAATGAATGAAGCTAGGAAGATTGTTTTAAGTGTGTTTTAAGAGAGTGATTTTCCATAAACTCACAGTTCCTAAAGTTGGAGAATCACATAACCATGGTGGACTATATAGGCATCGGCTCCACTTAGGACAAGATAAGAGCAAGAGCATGAGTGAAGGACAGCCTTATACTGACTGGGAAACTGTGTTTCATACAAGTCTAAGAGATATGCTGGACATTCATATTAAATTAGCATTATTTTCCTGTTTTTACATCATGGAAATCTATATTGGCTTTAGCTGTATATAGGACATATATGACATATACAATTAAAGATACATTAATATTATGCAATTTATATGTGTGATTTTTGCAGCATATATGTCCCTTACAATATTCTGCTGTCACATATAAGATTCACAGGTGTTTTAACAAACCTTTTCCATATGGGCCATGATGTTTCATGTGCTTGGGCCACATTAGGACACAGGTCATTTCCTCCATTAAGAAGGTTATTCTGTTCCCATAGCTGTGCCTCCGACATGACCACTGACACCATCCATCATTTATGAGTGTGTGTTCATTGGGCTGCAGGAAAACAGCCACAGCATCTCTTAGACTGTGACTACAGAGAGACATATAATTAACTATAACTATACACTCACCTAAAGGATTATTAGGAACACCTGTTCAATTTCTCATTAATGCAATTATCTAATCAACCAATCACATGGCAGTTGCTTCAATGCATTTAGGGGTGTGGTCCTGGTCAAGACAATCTCCTGAACTCCAAACTGAATGTCAATTTTGAGCGTGGCATGGTTGTTGGTGCCAGACGGGCCGGTCTGAGTATTTCACAATCTGCTCAGTTACTGGGATTTTCACGCACAACCATTTCTAGGGTTTACAAAGAATGGTGTGAAAAGGGAAAAACATCCAGTATGCGGCAGTCCTGTGGGCGAAAATGCCTTGTTGATGCTAGAGGTCAGAGGAGAATGGGCCGACAGATTCAAGCTGATAGAAGAGCAACTTTGACTGAAATAACCACTCGTTACAACCGAGGTATGCAGCAAAGCATTTGTGAAGCCACAACACGCACAACCTTGAGGCGGATGGGCTACAACAGCAGAAGACCCCACCGGGTACCACTCATCTCCACTACAAATAGGAAAAAGAGGCTACAATTTGCACAAGCTCACCAAAAATGGACAGTTGAAGACTGGAAAAATGTTGCCTGGTCTGATGAGTCTCGATTTCTGTTGAGACATTCAGATGGTAGAGTCAGAATTTGGCGTAAACAGAATGAGAACATGGATCCATCATGCCTTGTTACCACTGTGCAGGCTGGTGGTGGTGGTGTAATGGTGTGGGGGATGTTTTCTTGGCGCACTTTAGGCCCCTTAGTGCCAATTGGGCATCGTTTAAATGCCACGGCCTACCTGAGCATTGTTTCTGACCATGTCCATCCCTTTATGACCACCATGTACCCATCCTCTGATGGCTACTTCCAGCAGGATAATGCACCATGTCACAAAGCTCGAATCATTTCAAATTGGTTTCTTGAACATGACAATAGCCGCGTTTCCACTGTCGGGCCAGGGCCGGGCCAGGGCTTTAAATGGGCCGTGCCAGGCTAATAGCCTCGGGCCAATAGCTCCGGGCATGCGTTTCTACTGTCGGGCCAGAAGCTCCACAGCGCTTCACTAAAACACGCCCGTAACACGCCTCTCTGGGACAACGTCACACTAACCCATCATTTCACCAACAAATGGAAGTTTTATCAGAAAACTAATCAGAAATCACTGGAAACAGCGTTGAAAACAAACACGATAAAAGCGGCCATTTGCTAGCTTTTTTTTTGTTTGTTTGTTTAGCAGCTACTTGAATATTTAAAACCCAAGCGTCGATGTTTTACCACAGGTTTACAATAAAAAGTGATACATTGATCATAATGAATTAATTTATGTAAAAATTGCACATTAGTCACTCAGAAATAAATTACCGTTAGGTCTATTTCACAAAAGAAAGAGGACACACTTACTTTTTCAGTCGCGTCTGTTTCTTTATCTGGTAACTTAGTTACAGGACATATTTACATCACATTTAGAAAAAATGATAATTTCTACAAATATATGCCATACGACCTGAGGAGCTTTAGCACTCTCTCGACTCCCATACAGATATTTTCAGTCAGAGAAACAGAGGAAGCTCCCGAAAAAAAAAGTTACTTTATTTTATGATAGTCCGGTTTAAAGAGACGAGACGTAGGCTATGACAGATCAAATAAAAACATGACTGTGATAGCCTTTAAGATTGGTCTGATTTCTTCAAGCGTTCGCTATGTTGTTTTTTTTACTATGTGTATCTTCAAGCGTTTACTATGTTTACTATGGTAACGGCTAGCGCGCATAGTCTTTTGCATCACAAACAGAAGGCATTCAAACATGAACGCGATTTAAATTATTTTATTTTTAAGTCTTAAATGCTGACAGAATCATCCGGCGCTGCCGTCTCCCAACGGTAAACTCCTCCTCTGTTGGTAACCACTCCTCTAGCCCGAGCTGGCCCGCTTTGGCCCAAGGTATTCGACGGGCCAGAAATCCTGGCCGTTGGCCCCGAGTAAGCCCCGATCAAGCCCCGGAAATTACAGTGGAAACGCGACTGGCCCTGGCACGCACTAGCACGGCCCGGCCCTGGCCCGACAGTGGAAACGCGGCTATTGAGTTCACTGTACTAAAATGGCCCCCACAGTCACCAGATCTCAACCCAATAGAGCATCTTTGGGATGTGGTGGAACGGGAGCTTCGTGCCCTGGATGTGCATCCCACAAATCTCCATCAACTGCAAGATGCTATCCTATCAATATGGGCCAACATTTCTAAAGAATGCTTTCAGCACCTTGTTGAATCAATGCCACGTAGAATTAAGGCAGTTCTGAAGGCGAAAGGGGGTCAAACACAGTATTAGTATGGTGTTCCTAATAATCCTTTAGGTGAGTGTAATTAAATATATAATGCAATATTGTTGACGAATAAAAACGAGACTAAATGTGGTTTACAAAATTAAAACTATGCTAAAATGTCTCTTCATTTTCGTTGACCAAAACGAGATGAAATGTTATGACGTTATTTCGTCTCGTTTAGTCGCATTATTATTATTTTGCAGTATTTCTGTTTCCCGTGTCTCACTTCAGGGGCTGCATCAGGTCTCACTGCACAGACGCAGGCGACGTCACTTTCTCAAGCCCCACTCGCGGCATTATTTAGAAGATGCAGCGGTGGTGAGTTAGCGTAAACGACAACAAACAAAGTTAAAGGGATAGTTCACTTTGAAGTTAATTTTTGATATGTTTTAGCTTACCTCAAGGGCATCCAAGATGTAGGTGTCTTTGTTTCCGCAGTAGTTTCAATTTTGATATTTTTTAGGTCAAACCGTTCTTGTCTGTCAGTCATATAATGCAGGTCTGTGGTCACTGTCTCAAAACACAAGCACAGAGTCCAAATTAAAACAATTCCCCATCGTCCAAATGAAACAATTCCCCGTCATAAGTACACATTGATGGCCTAAGACACGAAACGAGCGGTTTGTGTGAGAAAACGAACAGTATTTATATCGTTTTTAGCTCTTGAAAACAGCACACGTCCAAATGGTCTGACGGCGCGGGCGGGTATAGATGTATACATAGATGTCGCCTTGGCTACGGTTTCGTTCCAATGAACTGCAGTAGCGAAGGCGACATCTAGTGTATACATCTATACCCGCATAGATATATACACTAGATGTCGCTTTATTACGGTTTCGTTCCAATGAACTGCAGTAGCCAAGGCGACATCTATGTATACATCTATACCCGCCCGCACCGTCAGACCATTTGGACGTGTGCTGTTTTCAAGAGCTAAAAACGATATAAATACTGTTCGTTTTCTCACACAAACTGCTCGTTTCGTGTCTTAGGCCATCAATGTGTACTTATGACGGGGAATTGTTTCATTTGGACGATGGGGAATTGTTTTAATTTGGACTCTGTGCTTGTGTTTTGAGACAGTGACCACAGACCTGCATTATATGACTGACAGACAAGAACGGTTTGACCTAAAAATATCAAAATTGAAACTACTGCGGAAACAAAGACACCTACATCTTGGATGCCCTTGAGGTAAGCTAAAACATATCAAAAATTAATTTCAAAGTGAACTATCCCTTTAATTTGTCCCATATGGAGAACTGTTGGTTTGATTGATTTAGTCTTGTAGAACTTTTTGTAAACATTTTTGTTCTTTTGTCACAAGAACATTCTGACAGTGTCTCTGCTTAAGTAGCCAATTATATTACACTGAAAAAAGGGATATGCGCATATTTGATTTATGACATGCCATCTTCCCCCTAACCACGTTTTTATTAAGTCATATTTCTATATGTTACAGATGTTCTTGATTTCATCTCTCTTTTTTCGGAGGCTTGCAAGTAGAATTTATGCGACAACTTGAACATCTTAATCCACTCTCCCACAGCTGTGACCATTCCATATTCTTTTTGCATTGCTGAGAGTGGAAGTAATGCAGAAACGTAACCTCTTATAGAATTTATTTGTATACTATTGGCTTATTCCTACTTGCTCGGTTTCTGTTCTTGGACTCTTTAGTCCTCTGCATGACTAATTCTTCAAGAATGAAATACAGTCAATGGAATAAGCATATATGTATATGTACGCTACATACAGTAATCAAAATTATTCAACCCCCATATTGCAAATCTGGTTTATTGGCAAAATGTACACACTTACAGCTGTTTGCATTCAACAAATCAAACAAAAGTAATTGAAATAGCTCAATACAACATGTTCCAAGTGGCTTCCCCAAAATCAAAAGAAAATGCAACTTTTAATGACTTCTGCAGTCTCAAAAAATATTCCAGGAATTCTTCTGCAACAAAGCCTTGTTGGAAGGTCCAATGACGCCCAAGCTTCCTCACTGATGACATGACGTTTTCTCCTGGGATTTCCTGATACATCAATGATTCCATCTTTCCTTCCACACGCTGCAGGTTTGCCCGTGGATGCAAACCAGCCCCAGAGCATCACCGAGCCACCATCATGCTTAACCTTTTCACTTGTGAGTTTAAAATATTCTGGCTGACCCCCAAGTGTGAGTTTTTCAAGGCGACTGTTATTTAGAATGCATCACTTTTACTGTTTCCATGGTGATGCGTCATTGCTTGTCACGTGACACACCGCATCCAAAATAGTGCTGAATGACTTCATTTTCCATTTTTTATTAAATATATTCACAAATGTGCTAGCTAGCATGAAATATCTGATATTCCGATTGTCAAATATTGTTGTTTAAACATCTTTATAACGATCGCGTTAGTTGAGCTTTATGCGGGTGGGCCTTGTTGGTTTGCGCTGCGTTCAGAGAATCGGATCTGTTGGATTTACAACACGTGAATTCATCCACTTCTCCCGAAATACATGAAAGTATGTGGCTGGTGAACTGGGAGAAAAACAGAGTAAACTTTAAAGTTACTTACACAATGTGTATCTGATATGAATAAAACGTGTCGTCTACTTACAATGGAAAGGATTATTATTGCCGCTTCCGTAGACATCAGTGTGTATTTTACAAACTCTAAATGTATTGTTTTTTTTTGTCTTATGTGAATTTAAATGTCTGAAACCTAAAATAAACATTAAACACTGAATAGACTGAAAACACTGAATAGTTGTGATATATACAGGGTTCCTGCAGGTTTCAGTTAGTCAAATTTAAGACCTTTTTAAGACATTTTAAGACCATAAAGATTGAAATTTAAGACCTACACGACACATTGCCCAAAAAATATTCAAATCAAAGAATTCATTTTATTTCAATGAATTCAGTAATTGAAAAAGCATTAACTTAATTTACAGATAAAGCAATCACATTAGTAACCTTCCAGACCCAACAACATGTGTCAGAGAAAAGAACAGAATCAGATATTTTTTTATAGAAAATTGTACTTTGCATATTATAGGCCTACTGTAAAAAACACATAATTAGTTGATTTTAGTTGATCATAGTTGATCATAACTAGAGATGAAATGGCATGAACATTTCATTTAATTATTATAGTGCCAAAAATTATCACTGTTATCACAGAATCCTGTTCAAAAAAGTACTAATACTACACAATGAAATCAATTCACCAAGTTTTATGTCGAAAAACAGCAAATAACAAATAAAATTAGCATCAATACACACTAACATAAACATTAAAATAATACGATTAAAAATGATAGCCAGATTTTAAAAGTGTCTTGCAACATGTTATATACTAACATGTAGGCTACAAGTTCAAATAAAGTTGACAAAAAAGGTTTTTATAAAAAGATAACCCTCACATATTTCAGACTTTAATTTATCTTTTTTGACTCATTCTTTTTATAAAAAATGATTTACTGACATTTACAATACAGTTTAGCTTATCTTTTATTATTAATAGTAAAATTCGGTCCGATTTTCCCGTGGCGTCTGTCGTTGCTATGCAACCATGCATTGCGCTCTCCACAATGACAAAAAAGCTTTAGTGGCTAATGGATTTCCACCGCCGAAAAACACTTGCTGTAGCTCTGTTACAAGATTTATTTACGGAGAAGAGAAAAACACCCGTAGTGTTTGGGTGCACCCGCATCCTTCATGTCTTTTTTCATGTCCCTGCGCCTGGAAAAAAACGAGCGCGAATTGCGCGCCTACATTTGAATGAACTTGAGCGCGAAAAAGATGTCCGTGATATGTGAACTGCCTCTTGGCGAGCGACTTCGATGTGGCCAGCGTCTGTGGCCAGCGTTTCTGGAAATGAACGAGGGTAAAATCTTTTTTAAGACCTGACTAAATGAAATTTAAGACCGCGGATGAAAATCTGGCTGTTTTTAATTAACGCCTGAATTTATATAGCTGTATATATAAAATAAAAAAATGATGTGTGTTTTTGCCTTTAAGTAGATGGTAAATAATGTTGAGATTATCAATTTCACTTTTGCACACCAAATAAATAGAAATTTTGGTATGTTGCAAATTTGCAACAACGGGCATTTAGGGTAATGTTTTTTACAAAATGGTAAAATTAATAAAACACATTTTCCCATCTCAGGTATGTAGATTTTATTCATGGCACAAAGTTGTTAGAACTTATAAACTTTAATTGACAAATTAATGAATCTTGACAACAGCAAGAAACAAAACACTCTCCTACTCCCCAACATTGACAGTCATTCCATGTTACACTCAGTTTAACTCTTTCCTTGTTTCTCCAGTGCATACATTATATATTCTTATAGTGTTATATCCTAACATGCTATTTTTTGTAAAAAAAAATAATAATTAAAAAAAAAAAATTTGGGGCTGAAACCATCTAAATATAGCATTATTATAATATGTAGCCATTAGCCAAATCCAGCCGTTATGGACCAATGTCGCAAATTTGCTACAAACAGAAATCTACAAAGTACGTAAAAAATATTCGTCACATGAAGTCTATATGAATAACATAGCTATAGAAGCAATCAATAAGCTAGTACATATTTTTATCTTAGCACAACTTAACTCATTTTGGGCAATTTCTCCACATTTGCGCCCTTGATATGCGGATTTTGCAAACCAAAATATTAGCTTCGGTGAACCGGATGTAGTTCCCACTCCGACCGCTCCTACGATAAACCAGTGCGTGCAAAATGTTCCTAGGTATGTATCGAATGTGCACAAACAGGCATTGGGGGAAAACACACACTATCTCGCCTGCAGTCTGAATGGAAGGGGTTTGTTGCAAATTTGCGACAGTGGGCGTTAAGGGGTTAAGACGTTTTAAGGCCTTAAATTTAAAGTTCAGAATTTAAGACTTTTTAAGACCCCGCGGGAACCCTGCATATAACAAGCGCAGAGCGCGTCCGTCTCTGGCTCAGCGCTTGGCAAAGCACATTTGAATTTAGCAGTTGATCACGTGATGCACTGACCGTTCTAATCACGCTGGTGTAATCGTACGCTCCAGGGACCAGCCTAGACTGATCACACTGGTGTGATTGTACGTGTGAAAGGGTTAACTGTAGGCAGAGTGTTATTTTCAGCATATGCTTCATTCTTCTTCTTCCAGTCATACCGCTGATCCATAGAGCCGAAAAGTTTTGATGTGATGAAAACTTTTTGGACCATTGTTTTGATTTAGCCATATTTCTAACATGCAGTCAAACATGATACTAATAAACCTAGGCAGTTCAGATATTTCATGTGTTTTAGCTCAAGCACACCTGGTGCAACTAATGAAGCCCTTGATTAGTTGCATCAGGTGTGCTTGAGATAACACCTGGGGCACGTTCAAGTTCAAAACGGTGCGCAACGTTTTGCTACGGTTTCCGGGTTGAACGTCATGTTTCCTGGAAACGGCGTGCACCGGTGTGCAACTGGGTTTGAGATACGTTTTCTCTTGTTTGGTGGGTGTGTCAGAACTGCAGTCCAATCAGCAGCAACATGTATATAAAGCACGCGGTATTAAAGTGAACTCGCACAATGGGTTCAAGGAAAGTAATTTACAAATGTGTTCGATGCAGCTCGGTATACGCAACAACCGAGGATATTAGAAGACATGTTTGTCGTAAGTTTTATTGTAAAAATATAGGATATCAACATAATGATGTAGTTGTTTATATTTTTAGCTTCATTGCAAGTGTATGATATTTGGTATAGAAATAAACAATGGTAATTAAGTGCTTTTCCTAAAAATGAGAAAGAAAATACAGGGTATTAAAACAGTATGAACTACAAATAAAGTCAGTATGTGAGGCTAAATAGATGTGTTTTAGTCTGAATTAGGTAAGATGTGTGCTTCCATTTCAGCAATCCCTTCACTCGATTGGGATGTTCTCTTTTGTTGTGGGCGGCAAGTGCAGTAACTGTAACATCGGGCATATTTTGTAGTATTAAACACATATTTATACCGACTTCATCAGGCTCAGCAAATTCTTCACAAAGAACACAAAGAATGGCCTTCTCAGCTGCCATAGTTGCAACTCTTGCGTCATCAGAACAGTGTGTTCAACGCATCACCGTTTCTGTTTAAAAAATGTTGTGCAACGTTTTGTCGGGGCTGAACGCAGCCCTGCTTTGCAGATTTATGCTGTTGTGAGGGAGTCTATTCAGGGGGTAGAATAATTTTGAGACTGTAGAAGTCATTAAAAGTTGCATTTTCAGTTGAATTTGTGGAAAACACTTGAAGCATTTGTTGTGTTGAGCTATTTTAATTACTTTTATTAGATTTGTAAATTTTGCCAATAAACCTGATTTGCAATGGGGGCTGAATAAGTCTAAAAAGTGTAAACAAAAGTGTTTACACGCCATGTCATAATTACCGTGATAATTCTGATATGCAAAAAGCCTTCACGTGCTTCTAGAATTTGTAATTACAAAAACTTGTAATTTTCTGAGAGCTACGACCTGTAACACATGATGACGTATTTCACAGGTGCCCTTTTATACTCGCGGTCGCACCAGTGGTGACGTCACAGGCTGCAGCCTGCCAATGTCAAGTTCATTGTCGTGTTTGACTCATGCTTCAGACACCAGTCACGCCGGAGGCATTCCCCATAGTGCCCTTTAGGGGATGCAGTGCGAGTTCCCTTTCAAAAGGGAATAACAGACAATCTGCATTAATGGGCACCATTTTTGGTCATAGTGGCTGATTTGCAGAAGTACATATATTTCAGTAAGACAGTAATAATGTGAGTTAGCCGGTTAGCTGGAGACCTACACAATATAAAACACAAAACTACGTATTTTGAACACCTGGTATATACATCAATAATTAATCATACTTATGGGTTGTGATTCTAAGGAGTTGGTCCAAATAAAGTGGGTACTGTCCCATCTTTAATGGGATTAAAGTTTGTAAATACCATTTAGACCTCACGGAGATTTGAGAAGCAATTGTCAAAAGGTTGTAGGCCTACTGCTGTTGTATCGCTGTGATCATTTTAACCACTCATCCTTTGGACGTGTTTACAAAGAGAATTTGCTTCTGCTGAGCAGAAAACAGCATCTTCTCGACATGTACTCAACACGAACCAGCAGATAGCTACAGCGTTTGAAGGCAGGTCAAAGTAGATGTTGTTCGCGGGCAGCCAATAAAGACCGTAGGCACTAGGCAGGCATTAGGCAAATGTCTTACCCAGTGACGTGTAGCCGTAACGGAAGTGGGATTCCAATTCCTGACGACTCGTTTAGGTGGTTCAGAGTCGATTCCTTCTTTTGGGAGACATTAGTTCGGTTTATCGTGCACTTTCAGCTTCACAACTTTGCAAATCGTTTACATTCACAAACAGCTACATTACACATAGCATGAAAGGTAATATTTTAAAAAGGGGAGCTTTAAATAACAAATTATACTAAAATATCATTTGACAAATAATTGTTTGCTAAATTTGTTTTTATGCACATGAAATGTAGCAAATAAAATCATATTGTTCAAAATAAAATGTCGCTGTCAAGAGGAAACTAAAATCTCTACAAAATCTTTGAGAGAAACAACAATCGCATAAAGTTGTTCCGGCCCCTCTATGCAAAATGACTTTTCAACCTCAAACTCAAGAACTATTTTTAACCAAGCAAAATGTGGGAAACCTGGATACACACGACACGTGATGCGCGAATCGCGAATATATGCGCGGGCGCTGAGGATAATCCGCGGATCGGGCGGGTCAAGTAATAAAAATAACATTCTGATTAACTTCGGGTGCATGGGTCAAAAGTGGATATGATAAATCATTCTTAACGAAAATATTAACTACATTCTCTAAAATATGCGCATGTCTAAAATGTTTTTTTGTTGTTTTTTTTTCAGAAAGGTATTTGCACTCTCTTTATAAGATATACGCTGCGCGGGGTCCGCTTTTTTAAGCAGGAATAGAGCAGGCCTGAGGCTGAGAGAGTGAAGTAAAAAAGAAGAATTAGAAACAAAACAAAAGGAAGGAAAGAAATTAAGAAAAGTAGGCTACCGTGTGGAAGCGTTTTAGCGAAGAGGTTAAAGGGATAGTTCACTTTGAAATTAATTTTTGATATGTTTTAGCTTACCTCAAGGGCATCCAAGATGTAGGTGTCTTTGTTTCCGCAGTAGTTTCAATTTTGATATTTTTAGGTCAAACCGTTCTTGTCTGTCAGTCATATAATGCAGGTCTGTGGTCACTGTCTCAAAACACAAGCACAGAGTCCAAATTAAAACAATTCCCCATCGTCCAAATGAAACAATTCCCCGTCATAAGTACACATTGATGGCCTAAGACACGAAACGAGCGGTTTGTGTGAGAAAACGAACAGTATTTATATCGTTTTTAGCTCTTGAAAACAGCACACGTCCAAATGGTCTGACGGCGCGGGCGGGTATAGATGTATACATAGATGTCGCCTTGGCTACTGCAGTTCATTGGAACGAAACCGTAGCAAAGCGACATCTAGTGTATATATCTATGCGGGTATAGATGTATACACTAGATGTCGCCTTCGCTACTGCAGTTCATTGGAACGAAACCGTAGCCAAGGCGACATCTATGTATACATCTATACTCGCCCGCGCCGTCAGACCATTTGGACGTGTGCTGTTTTCAAGAGCTAAAAACTATATAAATACTGTTCGTTTTCTCACACAAACCGCTCGTTTCGTGTCTTAGGCCATCAATGTGTACTTATGACGGGGAATTGTTTCATTTGGACGATGGGGAATTGTTTTAATTTGGACTCTGTGCTTGTGTTTTGAGACAGTGACCACAGACCTGCATTATATGACTGACAGACAAGAACGGTTTGACCTAAAAATATCAAAATTGAAACTACTGCGGAAACAAAGACACCTACATCTTGGATGCCCTTGAGGTAAGCTAAAACATATCAAAAATTAACTTCAAAGTGAACTATCCCTTTAAGTCTGACGGCCGTTTCACACACACTCCATGTGCAGTGTGTATGCGGTGCAGGAGCAGCACGCGCTATAGTGTTTTCACTTATGCTGCGTTTGCAGTGTATAACTGATCCACGGCTGTACCACAAACACATAGGCTACTCACTATTTTTATTTCAAATCCAGAAGTTATCAGCTACTTTTATTTTAAAAAAAAGAAGTTTTGTCAGCATTGCGATTCTCTTTGTACACATATACACTCTTTAATAGATGTAATTCACTTTTAAGCACAATTTAAACAATGTATTATTCAGTGCACTACTTCTATCTAGATTTATAAGCAAGTGGTAAAATATTTAGCCATGTACTTATATTAAAATCGCAAACATTTTAAATTAAAACTTAAAATTGACAAAAACAGCCGACTCTCATGCCTTTTCTTTTGCTTTTAAATTTTAATACAATAAATCTTGGATGTCACAAAGAACTTGTTTTTCCACCTCCACGAATGAGACGAGTGTTACTTTTCTGTTCGCTATTTTTGCTATTTTTCCATAGTGGTACACTATATTGACTGGGTTAAATAGAGTTGCATTACTAAAAAGAGACTAAAATACAATTTTCATTAACTAAAACTAGACTAAATGTCATCAGTTTTTGTCGACTAAAACTAGACGAAAATATTCATGGATAATTCTGACTAAAATAAGACTAAAATGCTCAGACTTTTAGTCGACTGAAACTTGACTAGACTAAAAAGAGTATGAACGTGACTAAAACTAATAAAAACTAAAATGCCAGCTTGACACAAAGACTAGACTAAAACTAAAATTAAAACAGGCCGCCAAAAACAACACTACCAGACACCTCTTCCATCTGTACTACACCTCAGGGTCATTTTTTGTCTTAGAAACATTGCAAAAATCATTTTCTTAATTTTTTTTTCCAAGCCAAAACATTCTTGTATCATATATTTACTTTAGAAGCAAAATTGCATACCATAATAAGAGAGTATGTCTTGAAATATATTTATTTTTCTCACCCCATTGGTAAAAATTTAGTGTTAGCTAAAGGCATAAATATAGCAAAGTTTAGGAAGGTTTACACATAAACATGGGGAAAATGCCCGTTTTAAGGCACTGTGGGTTTTAGTAGGTGTTGTAATTCATCAACTTTAAGCTATTAAAATAATTGTTTATGAATATAAGAGATTTATAAGAGATATTTAGTGAAAATCTACAAACTTTTGTGCACTAATTTTTGTTCTACTTCAACCTAATCCAGATTGTGGTTCTGCTCTTAAATTCTGTATGATAAGTGTTATTTGCTTTGGATAAAATAATTGAGTGTAAATGTAATAGATGCATTTGTGCTTGCCTGTGTATTGTGTTAAGGGTGAGTGCATGTGTGCTGGTTTTCAGAGATCGAAGCCATGATCAATTCCAATGAAATAAAAGTTACTGAAAAAGTTTCAATAGTTTCACATTTGTTTCAATTAAGTTAAAAGTTATTGCTGTATATATAACATATCGTGTCTAAAACGCGTGGAAGGCTACTTTCCAAAGCTTGTGCTCCCGTGGCGTCGGTCGTTGCTATGCAACCATGAACTGCGCTCTCCACAACGAGGCTATAACCACCAGAATAAACACCAGTGGCTGTTTGCCTCTTCCCTTATAAGGGAACGTTTGTCATATTCTTAATCCCCTGCCAGGCATATCGTGAGTTACCACATGTCAGAGACGCTTCTATTTTTTGTCTGTATGTATACTTATCTATCTGAATTTGTCTTTTAATCTGCTTCTGTATATGCCTCTGAGTTATCACATCCTGATTTCTATATGCTTTCCTCTTCTTATTAATAACGATCTTTAATTCTTTAGACACCGAGGGTTTATCATTGCGCACCCGTTTTCAGCCGCGCCCGAGCCATTGTCTCCGGCCAAGATGGCCGCCCGAACCCTTGCCCATGATGGCCGCCGCCTGAGCCCTCAAAGCCTATCCCTGAGCCTGTCCTTGAGGCTAAGCCCATTATTCCGCTCAAGAAAATTGGACGGGAGGCCGCCCGAAGGGTCGTCTCCGCCATGGCCGCCTGCTCTGCCCTGGTCTGGCAAATACTGATACTGACATGATGACATACAATAAATATGGAAAATTGAACTACACGATTGAGGGAGCAGGCTACACAGTGACGCTACACTTGAGCAGATAGTTTGTGAATAGGGAATTTAGGGGAGTGGCCAGCTATGCTCACTCAGTGTCAGTGTGAGAGGGGGAGTGGCCAGCTATGCTCACTCAGTGTCAGTGTGAGAGGGGGAGTGGGAGTGGCCAGCTATGCTCACTCAGTGTCAGTGTGAGAGGGGGAGTGGCCAGCTATGCTCACTCAGTGTCAGTGTGAGAGGGGAGTGGCCAGCTATGCTCACTCAGTGTCAGTGTGAGAGGGGGAGTGGCCAGCTATGCTCACTCAGTGTCAGTGTGAGAGGGGGAGTGGCCAGCTATGCTCACTCAGTGTCAGTGTGAGAGGGGAGTGGCCAGCTATGCTCACTCAGTGTCAGTGTGAGAGGGGGAGTGGCCAGCTATGCTCACTCAGTGTCAGTGTGAGAGGGGGAGTGGCCTCTGGTCCTGTGCTGTGCTCACTCAGTGTCAGTGTGAGAGGGGGAGTGGCCAGCTATGCTCACTCAGTGTCAGTGTGAGAGGGGGAGTGGCCAGCTATGCTCACTCAGTGTCAGTGTGAGAGGGGAGTGGCCAGCTATGCTCACTCAGTGTCAGTGTGAGAGGGGGAGTGGCCAGCTATGCTCACTCAGTGTCAGTGTGAGAGGGGGAGTGGCCAGCTATGCTCACTCAAGGCTTGTTGGACTTCATGCAGCTCTGCGCAGACCGATCGGCGGCTGACTTAAAGCAGTGCATGCCGGTTAGAAATTTTGTCCGACTTGATACAGCCCGACACCACGTGACTGTGACGTATGCCATCAAAGTACCGCGAGAGGGATTCGAGAGTAGCCGGAGAACTCAGCCAGCGCAGCTTCTCAAGAGCGGCTGCACTGGGCTGCACGAGGGCTGATGACGACACAGCTGTTCCACGATTGGCCGGATTCACTGCATGACAACGATCACGTGTGTTTCGTGTTTATTCGAACAACTTTAGTTCCTCTAAAGCTCACAAATCAGTTTTTTATAACAGTAAACACTCTTCATGTCGTTGCGATGTTATATTGTGTCATGTTTATCAAATGAAAACTGATTAAAAAACGTAGACTCCACTTCATTGATAGTAGCTTATGTTGACCTTTATTCTTGTTCAAACAGACGCTGTATGAAGCAGTAGGCTACATAAAGTATTGAATGAAAATGTCTCTGAAACATCAGTGTATTATTTGGCAAATATTGCATTTATTTCACTTCAGCTGTGGTAAAGTATGCAAACACCACGTGAGCGGCCACTACGGGAACCAAAAAAAGTGTCCGACTTCACGTCCCCGTTTGCAGCTCCTCCCCGCCTGCACGCGGCTACTCTCGCCGATCGGGTGCATCCAGCCGCAGCCGATGTCGAACACACCTTCAGTGTCAGTGTGAGAGGGGAGTGGCCAGCTATGCTCACTCAGTGTCAGTGTGAGAGGGGGAGTGGCCAGCTATGCTCACTCAGTGTCAGTGTGAGAGGGGGAGTGGCCTCTGGTCCTGTGCTGTGCTCACTCAGTGTCAGTGTGAGAGGGGGAGTGGCCTCTGGTCCTGTGCTGTGCTCACTCAAGATGTGTTCGACATCGGCTGCGGCTGGATGTAACCGATCGGCGAGAGTAGCCGCGTGCAGGCGGGGAGGAGCTGCAAACGGAGACGTGAAGTCGGACACTTTTAGGTTCCCGTAGTGACCGCTCACGTAGTGTTTGCATACTTTAGATTTTTAAAAAAATTTAAAAATGGGAAAAAGAACTACTTTTGTTTTTTGCCCAAAGTTTGCATGCCTGCAACTCATATTACAAATATCTTAATATCCTTTTAGATTCTAATTCTTAAACTTTTCTTTTGGTTTCTTCATTTTTAATGCCGAATGTGGTTCAGATTCAGATTCAGATTCAGAATCTCTTTTACAAGAGAGACCTGGCCAAGGTAGCAGCCAAATCACAACAAATACATAAACACCAAATTACATTTTCACGATAAAAGAAGTACAAAAATGTTAAAAATAAAAATATAAAACACAATGAGACTCTTAAGAGAAACAAGAACATGTCTCCATCACAACACTCTTTACAGTAGTTTTAAATTCATTTATGGACATAAGGGTTTCTAACTTTAGCTCTTCTTGTAGATTATTCCACCCCCAGGGTACTAAATAAGAAAAAGCAGTTTTTCCCAATTCGGTTGTAACTCGTGGCTAGGGTTGGGTATTGGTTGGGTTTTATCCGATACCAGTACCTACTCGGTATTTTTCAAACGGTTCCGGTGCTTAAACGTTTCTTGAAACGGTACTTAAGAAAACTAAACCGTACACACTTTATCAAAAAAATAATACCTCTGTGTGTGTGTGTGTGTGTGTGTGAGTGTGTGTGTGTGTGTGTGTGTGTGTGTGTGTGTGATTTTCTGAAAAAGATTTAGCACAAAACACTTGAGTTAAGATCAAAATTTTGTCTTCTCATATTATGACTTTTACAAAACAGAGAAATATCTGACACTGAGCAGAAATATTTAACACACAGTATAGCCATATAAATATACTTGATATTGATATCCTTCATACTTGATATGCAAGATTTGCAGTTGGCATTAAAATACTAGACTTACCCGAAGAGGAACACTGGCAGCTGAACTTGAACTTTAGTCAAGCGTGTCAGAGGTTTTGGGTTCTAATCCGCATTCGTAGTTTTTTTTTTTTTTTTTTTTTTTTAAACCGATTATGCTCATCAGTGGTTGTATATCAAGCAGGGACACTTTGTGTCCATTATATTTTGAGATTTCACCAGAACGAATAGATATGAGGCGCCGTCTAGGGCTTAAATCAAACATTCACGCACATATGAAACCCTTGTATACACATGTACTAGGTAGTCACACATACATGTATACTACTGAATGCTCAAACTAATACACATGAAATGCACAACTTCTAAAGTCGCTCACGCACACACACGCAAACTCTACACACACGAGACGCGCGGAACTCTCCGCGCACATACTCATCTGAGACGCGAACACACACACACACACACACACACACACAAACTCTCCGCGCAGGCGCGCACATACTCATCTGAGACGCGAGCACGCACACACACACACACAAACTCTCCGCGCACATACTCATCTGAGACGCGAGCACGCACACACAAACTCTGCGCGCACATAATCATATAGACGGCGCCTCATAAATAGATCGATCTCCGCAACGTATTGAAGCGCGCGTCCGAGTGAAGCCAAGTGTGTGCGCGAGCCACGAGAAAACACTGTATCCGCGCCACTGATCGCAGCGGCAACGAGCACTTTGATCACTTGATTTAAAAAACACATTTCAGCGCTATATCTCTTATTTAACAAACGAACTAAATGAATGCTCTGCTGGTTAACTGGAGATGTTTTATTATTGGATCATTCGTGCCGCGAGATGTTTTATAGGGGGTGGTAAAAAACGTCAGGCACCGAAATCAGGCACCGAAAGTTTCGTTCTTATTCGGTCTGGTTACTACCGTTTACGTCGGAACCGGTTCCCTATTGGAACCCTACCCAACCCTACTCGTGGCACATTAAAAAGCAACCACTTTGAGGAGCGTAGCTGATAGGTACCAGAGCAAACAGAGAGGAGATTACAGAGGTACAGTGGAAATTTGCCAAGTATAGCTTTATAAATAAAGATATACCATTGCTGTTGTCTACGAATTTTAAGTGATGTCCAACCAACTAAATCATAAAGAATGCAGTGATGGGTAAGGGACTTTGTATTTGTACTGAATCGTAGTGATGCATGGTAAACTGAATCAACATGACGCAGGATGGAAAATGCAGCATGCATGTGTAGCGGCGTGTTAGTTTGGAATGGGCATAAATTTGAAGTTTACACCAGGGAGAGCGTTGCCTCACCCCCAAAAGGCAGACTTAAACTCTACCCCTCTAAGATACCCGACTACGCCACCCCGGAGGCAAATTTACCGGGGAATCGCCTGATAAGATTAACTTAAAGCACACAGGTTCGGTTGCGGTTGAGATAAGACCAGAGACAGATGAAATACAAAATGACAGTTTTTATTTGGGCACCATTAATACATGTATAAATATACGAATCAAAATACACACAAACACACACAATTCAGCCTCCACTCCAGGGCTGGGGACTACTCACTCATTTTCTGAAAATGACACAGCAAACACTCGTGCACTCACACTTCAGACCACAAATGTGGAACACTGCAATCGGAAGAGACCACCACCAAGCAGAGAGAGAGACTCGTCCACACAGACACGAATCCTGATCACCCCAACAGCTGGAGAGGAAGCAGAATTACACGTTTAAACACATGGTCAAATATACACACTCACATACATTCTTATAAAACTAAGTACTCAATGGATTAAGAGCAATTACACACACATATGGTTGCCATCCACTAATAAACCAGTTCACTGAAACGGTGGATGCAAGAAAAAAAAAAATACAAATTCACAAATGTAATCAAACAAAAGAAAACGTTCGGTTAACAACCAGTTCACAGAAACTTGGTTGACAACAGAATAATAAATAAAAGAACTAAAACAAATCTATAACAAAAGAATACTAAGGCCCGGTTTCACAGACATGGCTTAAGCCTAGTCCCAGACTAAACTGCCCACTTGAGCTGTCTTAACTCAAAGCGACTTGCACAGATATATATTAAAATAGTCAAAGATTTAGCCTGTTCTGGATTAAACAAAGCCGATTGCAAGAGGAAGGATTATAGCTAGTCTATGACTAAATTGAATCTTAAATTAATCCTTCAAAGAGGCAGGTTTAACTCCTGCTTAGTACTGTTTGTGAGGGAGCATGGAATATTTGGAATATCTAAATGAAAACCAACATGCACAACAGAGCCCAGCCAGAGTACTTGTGGATAGGAGTGATCCATTACATTACTTTGATGACACAGCTTTTCAAGACCGCTTTCGTATGTCCAAGGAAAATGCAGTGGAGATAATATCTTAGCTTGAGCCTAGACTTTCCTGTCTGTCTCTGAGAGGAAGGCCTTTACCCATTTCTCTCCAAGTTCTGCTCACACTGAGGTTTTTTGCGTCCGGGACCTTTCACCGTGAAACTGGTGATTTGTGTGGTGCCAGTGAAGCAACTGTGTGTAGAATAGTTCACAAAGTCAGCAGAGCCATTTGTGAACTGAGGAGTCTTTACATAAAGTTTCCTGATGCTGCTGACCAAGCCAAATATAAAGTGCAATTCTATGAATATGGGCACTTCCCAGGTGTCATTGGCTGTATAGATGGATGTCATGTTCCTGTCAAGTGTCCATCAACCCCTGATGCTGAGGAGTACAGGAACCGTAAGAACTGGTTTTCTATCAATGTTCAGGGTGTATGCACACCTAATTTAGAGTTTTCAAACATTGTTGCGCGCTGGAAAGGTTCAACTCACGATTCAAGGATTTTTGTCAACTCTTCATTATGTGCTCAGTTTCAGAGTGGACAGTATAGTGGACTTCTACTTGGTGACAGTGGATATGGTCAGAGTAACTTTTTATTCACTCCATACATAAATCCCACAACAGCTGAGCAGCAAAGATACAACAGAGCTCATATCCGAACAAGAGGCATGGTTGAACGGATGTTTGGAATATGGAAAAATCGATTCCAGTGTTTACGTAATACACTTCGCTTCAGGCCAAGGAGATGCTGCAAGGTCATCATTGCTACAGCGGTGCTGCACAACTACCTGAAGCAGCACTGCTGTCCTGATCCTCCAATGGAAGATGACGATGAAGCAGATGTGCCCATGACTGAGGCAGCCAGTGACCAACGAGGACTTGCACACAGAGTTGCTTTCACATTGCAGCACTTCAGCTAGATGAGATGTATTTCAATATGGAATGTATTCATTATGCCTTATTTTGCCTTGATAATTTTTGTTCTGTACAAAATTAAAATAGTGTGCAGCAAAATTTTAAAAAATTACTAAACCAATATTGAAATGTTGAAAATGTAGTTTGTGGTTGTTTAAATACACTCAGTCATGAATATCTAAATGACAAAAGGTTTATTTTTGTTTTTATTGTTTATACATCATATTGTTCACCATGGCTGGTAATCACAATTGCCTCCTTACTGTATCGTTTTTGGATCATACCTCTTTCTTCCAACTTCATATCCAATTCAACCTGTAGAATTCTCATTTTCATTTCATGTTCTTCCTTCAGATATTTCATTTTTTCCTCATGAAATTCTCTGGCTAACTTTTCATGGATGGTCATCTTGCTTGTTCTCTGCTGAAAGGTGGTGGCAGCATCTTTTCTCAGGGATGCAGGAGCAGATGTGGAAGGCACACACTCACTGTGCTCTGGCTTTTCCAACCCGTTCAGATTCCTTTCTTCTGTGGGGAAAAACAGAGGCACAAATAAATTCACATGATCCTTACAATGAAAGAAGAATACATACCATTTGTGCTCAGATCTTCATCTGAACTGTTCAAGTGATCATCATCTGGTATACCATCCAGAGGTTGCTGGTGCTGTATTATTCCAGACAGCAAGTCACTCAATTCATCAGTTTTGTCTTTATTTGGTGGTCCACCACCAGTAGTAAATCGCTGTCTTCTGATCTCTGCATTCTGTCGTTTCAAAGCCAGTTTAAGGTTCTTCCACAGAGTCTATACAGGCAAAAATCATTCATTATAAATTGTCCCAAAAATATGAATATGAGAAATGAGCAATGATAATAATGAAGAAATCTCACCTGAAGTTGTTGTATTGGTCTTGTGGTTGCATTTTCATTTGCATTAAATTCATTGCAAATTGCATTCCAAGCACTCCTTTTCTTTTGCTCACTAGCAGTAGTGTGGATTTTACTTTCAATAACTGGATGGTTGGTCAAAATTTGTTTCAGTAGTGTTTTTTCATACTCACTGAAGTTTTTGGAACGAATTCTTTTTGCATCTGCCATTGCTTTGTGTCAAAATGTACACCGATAATAATGTTTTCTGGTCCATTCCAGGTTTTTATGAGCACCATCAGCCCAACGGCATGTGCTTATACTCAACTTAATCAGGCCTATCCCAGGTGTTTTCATTTAAGCTTACTTAATTTACTCCAGGACTCTGTAGTCTCAGAATAACTAAGATTATTTTAAGACACGTTCATGAAAGGTACTTAAATGCCCCAGTTTAACTAGTACACATTAAGGCCTACTCCTGGCTTATGCTAAGCCATGTCTGTGAAACCGGGCCTAAATGTTTTAAAGCAGTAGGTTCACATAAACAAAGCAAGAAAGCAAAACAGAATAAACAACAAAAAAAAAAAATTCAAATTATATAGCGTTACACCACTCAAAAAGGACCCAGATTGTCGTGGAGATTTTAAACTGTATATTAAACTAACCATGTTTATAACATCTAACCTTATTTAACATCTAACATTGGAACAGGATGTACTGTACGAAACCAATGGAAAACTTGTGTCTTTGACTGTGTGCGTATGTATGTAAAAATAACTTAGTTTTGGGAAATGAAACTAGACAGTCTGTTAGAATCTTGTGATTATAGATGAAATCACAAGATCAGAGTTTGCTTTACCTAGTAACAGAGGGGTTTGCATATGAAGAACCAATCAAATAGTGGGGAAATTATGTAATGCAGCCTGACATTTTGTCATACCTCTATACTATAAAAACTGTTGTATATGTGTTTTACGGTGGGATGTCTCAATGGAATTTGTCTGAGATCCACCGGCCTTGATTCTTCTTGGGAGAGTTCTCTGAGAACTGCTCGAAGACTCTCCCGGCCGTTATTAAAGCATTTAGAGGACATTTGCTGAAAGTCTGTCTGTTCATTTCTGCTGCGCAGCAGGTCAGTTTAGGGAATCAAGTAAGTTAGAGTAAGAAACTCGGCCAGATGTCGACTGAAGACGCAAGAGCTAGAGTATAAAGGTTATTAAGTGTCGATTGTAGACGCTCTGTGTCGATGAGTAGACGCAACAGTTTTATTATTTATTAAGTGTCGATTAGTAGACGCTCTGTGTCGACAGTAGACGCAACAGTTTTATTTTAGATAGTCAGGATAGAGGAAATTCCTTTACAAGATCAAGATGATGACTGCTGGATGGTTAAACCATTTAATTTAAATGGTTTTAATTAAAACCATCCTGCAGTCGAGCCAGCAAAGCACCGCGAGACGAGAGTCTGTAACATGACCATATGCAGCACAATACTGAACAACAATCAGTGGTATAACAGTCAGCATATACGAAGACAGCCACAAAAGCCCCAACGAGAAACCCACTGCAATGTTTCTCCTTCCGTCTGTAAACTAGAAAGATAAATACAAATTTAAAGTGGTCAATCCAGACCCTTAGTGCAACAAAAAATAAATTAACACAACCTACCGGTTTAAACTGCTTGCGATGCACAGGGCATTTAAACTCCAGGGCGTAAAAGCAATCGGGTACCACATGCGTTGTACCGCAGGCTTCCTCAGTCCACACTAGAAAGATACGCGAGCCAAAGTACATAAAACCCAGTTCAATTCAAACGTTCAGGAACACAGCCGCAACTGCAGCTCCTTACCAGACAAACACTCCCGCGACACACCGGAAATGGATGACGTCACCCGTGACTATGAGACGCACCTTCCTACCACACCTAAGGCTATCTTTATAGGCCACGTAAAATAAGGCATGCCCCAGAGAGAGATTATCATCATTAGCTACAATCTACCCCCCCTTTTGTCATCGTCGTCCCGACGAGAATCCAAGCTTCTAAGGTTAACATCTAATGAAGATCTAACACCAAGGCCTAAATAAGACACTAATGGAGTTGGATGCTGACGCAAGAGGACTAATAGGTCCCGCCTCCCTTCCTACTGCTCGCGGCAAACGATGCACATTTGAATGAAGTCCGGCCCCGACTCGTCCGGTTCTACGCAGAGTTACCTCAGGCTGACTAAGCGGACCTCGTACAGCAGGTTCCGGTACCGGCAAAGAACCTGTACCACCACCTGCCTCGATCTCCGCTGAATCCACCGCACTAGAAACAGAAACATCTAATGGCCCCGGAAGGGACGCACTCAAAGCAACCCCCCGGACTACAGTCGGAATGTCTGATACCACATACACCAAGTCTCCTTCTATTGGCTCCTCCTAATTATCACCCCCACTGGCGATTCAACCTGAACCTCGGGAAGCCAACTGGTGGTGCCTTGACAACCTGGTATACAGTTGAACTCCACAGGTCCTGTATCTTATGACGACCCCGGACACCGTGATCATGCAAGTAAACCAACTGACCCTCCTGCTACGGCAGGTCCTTGACCCGTTAATCATGTTTGACCTTGCGTCGTTTGGCAGCAACCTGCAGCCTATCTCGTGCACCCTCAAAGGCAACCCTTAAACGTGCCTGGTGCTCCTCAATCCACTGATGCACTCTACCTGCAACTGGCTCTTGTACTCTACCGAGCAGAAAGTCAATGGGCAACCTGGGCTCCTGGCCAAACATGAGAAAGTATGGGGACTCTCCCGTGGCCTGATGCGGAGTAGTATTATAACAAAACAAAACTTGCAGTAAACAGGATGCCCAATCCCTCTTTCAAGTTGTGTAAGGTTCGATTGAACCTTTCACATTGGCCGTTACCGGCCGGATGATAAGGAGTGCTGCGAGACTTACTCACCTGATAGAGGCTACACAACTGCTGTATTAACTGAGATTCGAAGTTGCGGCCCTGGTCGGAATGAATCCGGCCGGGGACCCCAAACCTGAAAAACCACTCATTCACTAGAACACGGGCAACAGTCTCAGCCTGCTGGGTTCAATTTCTTTTTTAATTAGTTTATCTACTACTTCAGGCTCCGCTAAGGAGGACTGAAGATTAGCGCAGATAATGTTTTGCGTGGGATGACTTTCTACGCCGGGTTTAAAGCCTTGGTTTAGACCTGTCAGCAAATAATTTGTGAAGTTGACATCTGGGTGGTGTGATAATTCCTCGGCCAGGCGGAAAACATTCACAGGAGTCGAGAGATAGTTTTTTGCATTTTTATTAACAGATTTTTTGACTGGGCATACCACGCGGGCGTGTGCACCGCCACAGTAATCACAGATGTGGAGAAAACGACAACGTTGTCTTGGGCATCTCCCTTCATTGAAGTTTCTACAAACTTGTCTGTCGGGTGCCGTGTAAGGTGCTCTGATCGAACAATCTTCTCTTGCGGGTCGCGGAACATAACTTGTGGATTTTATGGCATTCTGCTCTGAGCAGGGAGGGATCGATGGATTGATTTGGGGGCATGCCGTGGTGACATGGCTTGTGGATCTGCAGATTGCGCAGGAGATGTTTCTGCACCCGAGGAAGACTCGGTTATGGAGATCAGTGTCCAACGCTCCCCAATAGGGACACTGATTCCATTGGGAAACGCGGACGGTGCATTTTGCGGAAAACAATTTATGGTAAGTATAGAAATGACTACCCCCATAAGACAACGCGAGCTCCGCTATGATGGCAAGATAATCGTTTAGCTCGCGCCGTCTATGGGGGAAAGTAGCGAGAGAGAGAGAAAGGAGAGCGCACTTGGAGTGGGTTAATGGGAGGGAAAGTCGGGGCTGTGGCCGATTGTGGAGGCATCCTCGCGCAGAGATCGGCCCCCGGGAAAGAAGGAGGAGGAATAGGAAGAGCATAGTGTGGAAGGGGAAGGGGAAGAAAATGCGCCGGCGATTGACCAGCTAACGGAGGCATCCTCACGTTAGGGTGAGTACCTGGCGCTTGGGAAGGAGGAAAACTGGAAGAAGAAAAACATTTGGGGATCTTGTGTGAAAGTAGAATTGCAGAGATCTGGAGCGTGAGGTACCACGGTGGGAGGGGCTGAGGAGAGGAGTTGACCCGGAAAAGTTTGGCTCCCTTCCGCGACTAGATCCGGGGAGCGGCCCAGGCTAGCGGAAGGTCTGCGACGGCGCGGGGGCGGGGCCCGGCGCTGCGGGTGAGGAAGGTGTAGACGCAGCGGGACGAGCGATCAGGACCCGGAGGGCCTTGCTCGTCCGAGCCGATGGGATTGGAGCTGAAACAGAAGGGTGAGAAGATTGCAAGGTGACATATAAATCAAACAACTCTGCTTTTTTCATCCTGCGGGAAAAATTTGCATCTGAATTAATTAAGGCTAGTCTCAGCCCCTTAACTGTCCACTTCCCTATGGGAGGGATGTTTGGGGGCACTGAAAGGTGGGAAGGCGCGGAGGAAGACGATGAGGAAGATGATGAGTTCCTCGCTGGCGGTGGTGAGGGGAGTCTTCGGCGTCTCGGAGTATGCGGAGAAGATCTAGAGGGCCGGCGTCCCCTGTTTGAGGATAGAGGCTCGATGTTGTTAGCTGCTGGAGAGGAAAAGGACGCTGGATCAGCGGTTTGTGATGGAGACACCTCCGTGATGAAAGAATCATCGTCGGAGGGGAAGAGCTCTAACTCGGACATGACGGCACGAAGGCGGAGTCCGATGCTGAGAAATTTGTCATGAGACAGGAGGTAAGGGAAGGCTTTATTTATACTGGCTTCTTTTTGTGCTGATTGGATGATTACCTGAACATGCTCCTCCCAAACTTTGTTACATATGTCACAACCTGGCTCAAAGGTCATGACAAAAGAGGAACGAGGCAGCATAAATAATCAAAAGTGATTTATTTAACAAAAGAGTCACCAAACATAACTATTTAAATGCAGATGGTAAGTCTCTATAACATAAATAAACCCAAAACAAGATATAACAAGTCGGAGTGATCAGGCCATGGATGGCGTCTGGATTGCAGAGAAGAGAGCTCTCGAGTAGTTAGACCAAGTGGAACTTTATCTCCACTGGCTCACAGGTTCCAGGTGCACCACTCACAGGCTCCAGGTGCACCCAATCAGCAATCACCTCAACAGAACAAAGATGATTAACAACCACACAGGGGCCGTCACACCCCCCCCCATAAAGTCGGTGGCCCAGAGGAGCCGCCGGCAAAACAAACCACAAGTAACATAACCCAATATAATCAAAATCATTAAATATTACAAAATTACCACAATACAATAAATGGCAGAATATATACACAGCAGAAATATGCAATAAACTTCAACTTGCGTTTAGACTACTGCTTCCCTCCATTCCATCTTCAGCAACCCCGATACCTGGGAATCAAATTAAGAAAACAGGCATAGAAAAAAAAACAGGTCTTAAGACAACAAGAAGCGGCATCAACAAGTTAAAGCATAGGGGCACGTGACAACGTGTCTGCTATTACGTTGTCTACACCTTTAATATGTCTAATCTCCAGCGCATAGGCTTGCAAAAACAACGACCACCTCATGAGTCTCTGATTGGGACACTTCAGTGACTGTAAAAATGTCAGCGGGTTGTGATCTGTGTACACAACAAGTGGCCGCCCTCCTCCAATGTACACCTCAAAGTGCTGCAAAGCCCAAACAAGTGCCAGCGCTTCTTTCTCTATCACTGAATAATTCAGCTGATAACGATTGAATTTTTTGGAAAAGAAGCTAACTGGTCTCGCCATTCCCTGACCATCCTCCTGTAACAAAACAGCACCTGCACCAACCTGACTTGCATCTACATGGAGCATGAATGTTTTATCAAACTGTGGCGCTATCAACACAGGAGATGAACACAACAGGGACTTAATGTTCTCAAAGGCTTGCTGACACTCATTAGACCACACAAACTTTACCTTAGCTTTTAACAACTCAGTCAGATGAAAAACAACTGTAGAGAAGTTTTTACAGAAACTCCTGTAGTATCCAACGAGACCCAAAAATCGTTGTAACTCTTTTTTAGTTGTAGGCCTAGGAAAATGTTCTACTGCCCTGACTTTGGCCTGGACCAGAGCTACATGGCCCTGCCCCACTACACGTCCCAAATATGTCACCGTTGCCCTTGCAAACTCACACTTGGCCAAATTTACAGTCAATCGTGCCTCAGACAACCTGTCAAACAAAGCTCGAATGTGTTTAAGATGAGCATGCCATGTGTCACTATAAATAACCAGATCATCTAGGTAAACGGAACAACCTTCCAGACCTGACACAACGCGATTCATCAATCGTTGGAATGTCGCTGGAGCATTCCTCAAACCAAACGGCATGACTCTATAAGAATAGAGTCCAGATGGTGTAACAAATGCCGACACCTCCCGAGCACGCGCAGACAGTGGAACCTGCCAATATCCTTTAAGCAAGTCAAACTTGCTAACAAATTTGGCAGAACCAACCTGATCTATACAGTCGTCCATACGTGGCAACGGAAAGGAATCTGGTTTAGTGACTGAGTTTACCTTTCTGAAGTCTGTGCAAAATCTAGGCGATTTATCAGCCTTTGGAACCAAAATACAAGGTGAAGACCAACTAGAAAGTGACAGGACTGCAATATTATTTTCCAGCATGTAAGCAACTTCAGAGTCTAGATGTTTAAGTTTCTCTGGAGACACGCAGTAAAAACGCTGTTTAATTGGTTGTGCTTCTCCAACATCAACATCATGTTCGATCCAATTTGTACATGTAGGAACATCGTCAAACAAACATGAATATTTCTGTATCAGATCAGACAACTCATCACGCTTAGATTCAGTCAGATGCAACAACAGACTACCAAGGTTACAAAGTGTCTCAGAATTTTTTAGACGACCATATAACAAACTGTCATCCGGTTCTGGCACTCCATCCGCCTCCTGTGATTCTGACACAGAACTCACAAGCAGAACCGGATGCACCTCGTCTCTTACTGTCTGGCTTACCTCAGCCTCACGTTTATAATATGGTTTGAGAAGGTTGACATGACATAACTGTGTTGACTTTTTCCGTCCTGGTGTTGCAATTATGTAATTCAGTTCAGACCTTCTCTCAACAACTGTATAAGGACCAGCATATTTAGCCTGAAATGGCGAGCTCACAACAGGCATCAGTGCAAGCACTTGGTCTCCCGGACTAAACTCTTGATGCTCCGCACGGCGATCATAGATATTTTTCATCTTACTCTGTGACACTTGCAATTTCTCCCTCGCCATTTCACCTGCTACAAACAAACGATGTTTAAAGCCATTGACAAAATCCACCAAATTTCTGGGCGGTTCTGCCTCCACCAAGCCATCCTTTAAAACAGCCAAAGGTCCACGCACTTTGTGTCCAAAAACCAAGTCATTAGGACTAAAACCTATACTTTCCTGCACAGCTTCTCTTGCAGCCAACATAAGCCAGGGAAGACCCTCCTCCCAATCTCTATCCAGCTCTGTGCAATATGCACGCAGGAGAGACTTCAAAGTCTGATGGAATCTTTCCAAGGCCCCCTGACTCTGTGCATGATAGGCTGATGACTGGTTATGACGGACATGCAACAACTTCAAAATTTGACCAAACATGTGCGAAGAGAAATTGGACCCCTGATCGCTCTGGATAACCTTCGGAATGCCAAAGACCGAAATGAACTGACTTAGAGCTTTCACTACCGCCTTAGTGGTAATTGCCCTCAATGGATACGCAGCAGGATACCGAGTATTCTGACACATTACAGACAGCAGGTATTTACAGCCAGACTTAGAGCATGGTAACGGACCCACACAGTCCACAATCAGGTGCTCAAATGGTTCATTCCTAACCAAAATGGGTTGTAATAGAGCAGGTTTAATAGACTGATTGGGCTTTCCCGTTAACTGACACACGTGACATGTCTTAATGTATGCTGCAACATCTTTTTTCAACCGTGGCCAAAAGAAATGTTTCAAAACATTAAGATAAGTCTTTTTCACACCAAAGTGCCCACTCTCATCATGAGCGACTTTTAAGACAAGGGGACGAAATTTAGTCGGTACCACCAACTGAACGACAGCATCCCCAACAAAGTCAGTACCCAGAATCAACCATTTCCTAAGCAACAAGCCTTTTTGTACAAAATACCCACTTGCTACACTGTTAATCTCCTTAGCAGATACAACACAATTAAACATTTCTTTAAGGGAAGAGTCACTTTGCTGTTCCTGTAACAACTCAATTTTTGACACAGATAGTGGAAAGTCCGACATCGATGGAGTCACAAACTCTACTTCACTCTCATCAGATTCCCTCTCAGACTCAGCTTTACTCATAGCTCGTGTACTTACACAGGCTGAGAAAACTTGAGGTAAATCAGCGGCAGTATGGTCAACAACAGACTTAACTGGGCAAGATGTAACGACTGGCAAGGGAGTAGTGTCAGCCCAAACACAGCTACCAGCCAGCCCGTTACCCAGAATGAAATGAATCCCCTCAATGGGCAACGCTGGACGCACACCTACATCTACCTCTCCTTTTACCAGTTCACAGTCCAAGATCAACTTATGTAACGGTATGGGCAAAACAGTTAAACCCATGCCACGACTTAGTATGCAGTCACCCGTATCAGTTTCTTCTGACAACGACAACACAGATCCCACAATATAAGAGTCATAGGCCCCTGTGTCCCTCAAAATTTTTACTGGAACCCTAACCTCACTTCCTACCAGTGACACAAACCCATCTCTAATAAAAGGGGCATAAGCTGCCATGACATCCGGTTCAAGCTCCGCTGTAAGTAACTCAGACACACAGTCCGTAACAACCGGTGCAGCTGCTGCCACAGGGTTCACCTTAGATACTACAGTTTTATTTCTAAAATGCAGCAGCGGACAATCCGCCTTCCAATGACCCTCTTCATGACAGTAGTTACAGTTAGTGTCAACATTACCTCGCGATACTGCTTCTAACTTTGGTGCACCGGCTCTCCAAGAACGCTCACGTGTTATAGCACGCTCTCTAAAACTCCCTTTATGGAGTAACAAATACTCATCTGCTAATTCAGCTGCACATGCCGCCGTGACACACTTTCTCTCACTAACATATGTTGCAATGTAGCCAGGAAGCATGTTTTTGAACTGCTCCAAAACAACAAGGTCACACAAATGCTCAAAAGTAGTGACCTCCAGCGCATCCAACCAACGCTTAAAATGACCAGTTACGTCCCGAGCAAATTCCATATAAGTTTGACCAGTGCGTCTTTCCCAGGACCTAAAACGTTGGCGATACGCTTCTGGTACCAGCTCATATGCCTTTAACACAGCAGACTTGATTTTTACAAAGCTAGAGCTATCTTCTGCACTCAAGGATGAATAAGCTTCCTGCGCTCGTCCTGTCAGCACACACTGAAGCATCAAAGCACAATCTGCATCAGGCCAACCTCTAGCTTTAGCAACACGCTCAAATAATATAAAAAAAGTATCCGGGTCCTTTTCATTAAACTGTGGCAGTAGTCTTAAATTATTAATATCAAAGGAACACATAGCTCTAGACAACTGCCCGCTCTGATCTTCAGTGGACCCCTTACTATCATTTGCCAAAGATAAGCGGTGCCCTTCCAGATCTAATTTGGCCTGCTCTATTTCTTGCCGAATCCTCTCCACCTCAATCTGCTTTTTCATTTGCAACTCATGTTTACATTTGTCATAATCAAGCTGAATCAACAACAGTTCCTTTTGTTGGTCAAACGTTAAGCCCTGAGTCTGGATAAGTACGCCAGCGGAAACTGGAGAATCATCTTTCTCATCTACAGCCAACACACCCTTCTCCCTTATCTCAGACTTCAAAACTACCTTAATATTTTCTTTAAGGCGTTTGTCACCTACCACAATAGAGAAATGCTCCGCAATCTTCAGTAGCTGCTCTCTAGTACAACGCTCCAATGCCTCTTCAGACGGAGCTGCAATAAACGCATCGCAATCTGCCATTACTACTAATTACAGTTGGCACATCAAAACCACAGCAACAGACCCAGCAAGACAGTGTAGCTTCCTTGTGCGTACTAAAAGGACTAAACCTCACGTGGTATGGAGTTTTCCCGCTATCTTAATCAACCCAGCTAACTAACTCATCCCTAGTCTTCATGCAGCTACTTGTGGTGGGTATTTATGCACTAATGACCGCTGGCTTGGAAGAGCAACTAGCACACTAGCGACCCTCTCAGAACCACGGACATGCTCCCAAGCTAAAAGCTTCACCCACGTTCGCCACAACACTACCAAGGACCCGCACAACAAGCCCAAAAGTGGACCGTTGCTACAGCCTACAAGAGAAAACTCCAACCACTTTTAACAACAATACGCACACAAGGACCCACAACAGTCACCTGGATTACCTGTTGACTGTAGAAACAACAATAAATAACTTGTAAACAAAACAAAATCACCTACAAGTTTTTCAAATGCCAATAAACAAACCTTTACTTACCCTGCTCAACCAACCTATTGTATATCACCACAGCGCTACCCCAAATGAACAAACCGGCAAACAAACAATTACCAAAGTAAAACAAGTTTCTTACCATTCCAACGGGCTGCCACGCTCCCAACAAACTGGACCACAATACATAGTCCTACGTATTAAACATTCATATCTTATTAAATTGCCCGAATTCTAAGACCGAGACGAGCCCCCATTTTGTCACAACCTGGCTCAAAGGTCATGACAAAAGAGGAACGAGGCAGCATAAATAATCAAAAGTGATTTATTTAACAAAAGAGTCACCAAACATAACTATTTAAATGCAGATGGTAAGTCTCTATAACATAAATAAACCCAAAACAAGATATAACAAGTCGGAGTGATCAGGCCATGGATGGCGTCTGGATTGCAGAGAAGAGAGCTCTCGAGTAGTTAGACCAAGTGGAACTTTATCTCCACTGGCTCACAGGTTCCAGGTGCACCACTCACAGGCTCCAGGTGCACCCAATCAGCAATCACCTCAACAGAACAAAGATGATTAACAACCACACAGGGGCCGTCACACATAAAACTTCATTAAATGTGCTACACATAACAAGTGCATTTGGTGCTAGTAGCAAATCTCTACTGGCTACCGTTAGCTAGTTTAGTTAAGTTAGCCTTGACAAGAATCCAATGCTACGTGATTTGGAAAACATACTTACCTGGCATACGCCGATATATACATATATATATATATATATATATATATATATATATATATATATATGGGGGTGTTGTGTGATCTCTAACAGTTCTATTTCCTTGTTGATGTTGCTGTGTGCTGCATAGTGGCCGATGTAGATAAAGAGCCCAATAACACAAAAGCTTCACTGCTGTGACAACCACTGTCACGATTAGCCACGCACTCCCTGGGTGATTACGGACTCCATTTCCCATCATGCATCTCCCTGGACTGATTACACCATTCACCTGCACTGCACTGATTACACACACACACCTGCACCTCATGTTCAAACACTCACACAAGTGAGTCGAAAACAAGCGAAGTCTTGTTTTGCTGCTGCGAACATTTCCAAGCGGTTTCCATGTGTGTACCTGCCTGTTGTGACCTTGTCTGTTCCTGATCTTCTGCCTGGTTCCTGTATCCTGTTTGTAGTGATGGGCAGATCGAGGCTTTGTGAAACACTGAAACAGTTGAAGCAAATGTGCCATATTGTGTCGAGGCTTCGAAACAATCTGACACCAGTCTCAACGGTGACACCTAGTGGTCACTTGCAGGTGTTGATCTGAAACAACCTTGACAACGAGCCATTAAAAAATGTGTTGTTTTTTATTATTGTATTTTTTTAATATGTGAAGCTTGTAACCATTAAAATGAATATTAATAAAAGAAATCAAGCCACAATGTCTCACTTTCTTATAGATTTTTATTCAAAAATATTAATTTCTCTGCTGTGGAAGGACTTAGCCCTCTTCTTTTTTTACAGATAATTTCTCCAGCCTTTGAAAAAATCCTCTCACAAGGGACACTTGTTGCTGGCATGCAACAATATTTTTTAGCAAGGACATACAAATAATTATATTTCAAACAATGCATACCTTGCTTAGATGGCCCAGCAGTGTCAGTAGCAGGCCGAGGTACAGGGGGAATGCTACCATCCTCTGCACCCTGCAAAATGGCAGGATGAGTGCTCCTCAAATGGCGCATCATAGATGATGTATTGTTGCAGTAGGCTAGCTGCCGATCACAATACACACATCTCACTTTATTTGGGGTTTCCAAATGGAAATGCTCCCACACCACAGATGTACGCCATCTCTTCTGTGGAGCCTCCATTTTTATTCTATGTATCTATACATGTATCTATCTATTAATCTATCTGTCTATATATATTTCTATCTATGCATCTACTAATGTGTCACTATATGAAATGAATGAATGAAATCTTTATTTCGACATAAAACAGCAACACATGAAATATCCATCAATAAAATAAAATAAAAACAAGAAGAAAAATATAGCTGCGGGGTGGCGGTGTCACCGGCTTGGGCCCTCCATCGCTGCTCGCAGCTATATATATATATATATATATATATATATATATATATATATATAAATAAATTAATAAATAAAAAAATGTAACAAATACATTATATATGCATTATATATATGTAACAAATATATATATATATATATATATATATATATATATGGTGTGCGTCCACGGCGAGGAACAGGCAGAGAAGAGCGAACGTTTTTTAGTTCATTCCTACTTCCATAGGAATTCATTGAAAACGCTCGCTCTGCACCATTATCCATGTCAGTGCGGACGAACATATTTTACTTTCGTTTTTAAGTTAGCAATTCAAAAGCCCCCAGCGGTGTCACACGTCAGTTAACCGGTGGTAAAATATTCCTCACCGTCACATACCTAGTATATTTTACATAGATACAATAGGCCTACCTGATTTTGAACACAAGAGGGCAGTATAGCACTATGAATGACATCATTTATTTATTTTTTGGACTAAAAAAACATTCTAGATGTTTTTAAACTTAAACAATTATTAAATTGAAAAAAAATAATAAAAAGGGTTTAGTTCTGATATTTGTATAATTTTATATAGAAATAAATGGTGTATAATTACATTTTTAGTGTTTCCTTTTTTGACATTACTTTAATCCCTCGCCATAGCAAAACCGTTTGAGATATTTAATATCTGTTTACAATTTAGCATCTTTAATGTATTTTCATCATGTTGAAAAAATTTGGTGGGAATAAAATAAACCACTTAAGAGTAGTGGGTAAAAATACAGAGGCTGATTTTGCAAAGAAATCCACATTCAAACCAAAATATCTGACTTCCTGTTACTCAGAGCTAATTACTGTAAATTAGAAAATTGTCCGGCTCGATGAGACCAATATGTGTACTGATTTTTGTGACTGTACATACAATTAACCCCCTCGCTTTTGTCAAAAGCATTTAGAAAGTGACACACTTCCTGCTGCCAGTTGGTGGCGCTATAACTTTGACTCACAATAGTTACATACATGTGATCGGCCTCTTACCACGAACACACTGTTGAAGTTTCATCAAGATCAGTTAATGTATGCAGAAGTTATAACAGTTCGTTTTTATCTTTTCTCGCCATAAATTCGTTTCCTCGCCACGGCCAAACCATTCGAGATATCAAAAATCCGTCCGCAATGTAGCATCCTCAATGTCTTGACTTCATGCTGACCCAGTTTGGAGCAGGGTTATTATAGTTTTGCATTTTTCATTAGTTTTTATTTTTATTTCGTTTTGACTTTTTGTTTTCAAATTCAGTTTAGTTTTAATTAGTTTTTAAAGTGGGTTTGCTAGTTTGGTTTATTTTTTATTTTTTGAAAATGCTTAGTTTTAGTTTAGTTTTTATTAGTTTTAGTGTCAGTTTTAGTCTTTTTTTGTAATTTGGGTTATTATATAAATTCACACCCCATTGAAATTCTTTTACCTCTTACAAAATCCACACGCCATACCAAAAATCTACACATCTTCTATACAGAATTCACACCCTATACAAATACCACAGCTGTACAATTTTCACACCCTATACTAAATTTACCCCATACAGCCAATAGCCTAGTCATTTGGATTGAAGCAGCAAACATTCAGTGTAAAAGTAAAATAAATGACATAACATTATTTAATATTTGAATCACAGCTTATATAGTGTTTTGACATCGACAACCACAACCAAAAAGTGCATTTTACCTCAAACTTGCGACTAGTTAACTTTCTAAAGAAGGCGCAATCGCTTCTCGGGTCGACATTAGCACACTGACAAAATTATATTCAGAATTTAAAATATTTTTATACCACTTTTTAATGTGTGATTGTGTAAAGGTGTTCACGAGATAGACATACCAACCTTTCGCGAACTTGCTTTCAATGTCGAACGAACACTCGTTCTCATGGAGACACGGTGTGCACGGAGGGGAGGGGCTGTGTGTGTGTGTGTGTGTGTGTGCGCGCGCGCATGTGAGAGACGCATGGGGAAAGGAAATGCAGCTGAATGAATACGCTGCGTGTTTTAAATAGCGTTAAAAAATGAAAGACCTTGACAAAGACGAAAACTAAGGACATTTACTCTATAATTTTATTTTATTTTAGTTAGTTTTGCCAAACACACATTACAGTTTTAGTTAGTTATCGTTTTTTTGTAATGCCTCGTTTTTATTTTTATTTCAGTTAACGACAATGTTTTTTCCCACCTAGTTTTCGTTTTTTCGTTCGTTTTCGTTAACGATTATAACCTTGGTTTGGAGTCGAGTGGATGAATTCTCTAGGAGGAGTACATAAAATTCCACAGCATGCGTTTTTCAAACAACCCATAATAGCCGACTTCCTGTTGGGTGGAGCTAATAACTTAGAGTGCGGAAGTTGTTCGGCCCGATGAGATCTATATGTGTACCGAGTTTCATATTAGTTCATGCAAGCGTGTTTGATATATGGACCAAGTTTTCAGAACGTGTTCAAGGGGGCGCTGTTGAGCCCCCCTGCCACGCCCGGGTACCAGCTTCAGTCCGGCCCTGATGGTCGCGGGTTCTGACCTGTGTGCATAGTTTCAAGAGTTTTTGAGCACATTAAGGGCCCCAAAAGCCCCTGAAACCTTGAAAAGCAAAGATTAAATGGAATGGACAAATCCCCCCCCCCCCCCACACACACACACAAACACACACAAACACACAGAGAGAGAGAAAATTCTCCAGAAAATCCTCATTCAAACCAAAATATCTTACTTCCTGTGGGTCTGAGGTTATGACTGTAAATTAGAAAGTTGTCCTGCTTGATGAGAACAATACACCTACCAAGTTTTGTGATTCTAGGAAAAACTAAGCCCCCATTTTTGACTAAAGGTGGCGCTACTGAGCCATTCCACCACGCCCGTTTCTGAAACTTTGCACATGTCTACTGGATAATAAATGTGATGTGTCTGTCGAGTTTGATGCATTTTCAAGCATGTGAAGAGTCTCAAAAGCATCCGAAAAGAATATTAAAGTTTGATGCGTTGCCACGGCAACAGTATCTAAGATATCAATAATCCTTTCACAGGTCTACATCTGCCGTGTTTCTACATTATACACATAAAGTTTTAAGCAAATCGGGTAAAAATAAGAAAGTGATTTCAAAGCATTTTGAAAGTGACACACTTCCTGTTGCCAGTTGGTGGCGCTATAACTTTGACTCACAAAGGTCACATCCTTGTGATCGGCCTCTTACCACGAATACACTGCTGAAGTTTCATCAAGATCAGTTAATGTATGCAGAAGTTATAACACACTTCCTGTGTCCCATTATTCGCCATAAATTCGTTTCCTCGCCACGGCCAAACCATTCGAGATATCAAAAATCTGTTCGCAAGAATTCATCCTCAATGTCTTGACTTCATTCACACCGAGTTTGATGGCGATCGGATGAATTCCCTAGGAGGAGTATTTCACATTCCATTGTATGCGTTTTCCAAACAACGTATAATAACCGACTTCCTGTTGGGCTTTTGTAAAACTTAGAGCACGAAAGTTGTGCGGCCCGATGAGATCTATATGTGTACCGAGTTTCATATTAATTCATGCAAGCTAGTTTGATCTATGGACCAAGATTTCGGACCCCATTCCAGGGGCGCTGTCGAGCCCCCCTGCCACGCCCGGGTACCAGCTTCAGCCCGGCCCTGATTAGAGTTCTCAACGGGCCTGACAATTACAACCCGACCCGACCCGGCCCGTGGCTTATAAAGCCCGGACCCGATTTAACCCGACACATCAACATGAATTATCTGCCCGAACCCGGCCCGCGGCCCGACGCATCGGATTTTTTTTTTCTCATACACGTATTATCATGACCAGCAGACGGGAATTCAAATCAACCTTTAATGTTCACGCCTTTTAACAATACAAACAATATAAACAACTGAAACAGTAAACTTTAAATATATAAATAGGCTGTAGTAGCGACGGTGAATTCACCTGGGGCAAGTTTACTTTTCACCAACTCCATCTTCTTCTCCAGGCTAAAGGCGTGCACGCAGCGGCGTCAGGTCTGCCCCCGCCCCTCTCCATGATGCACGTTACACGCAGCAGCCAGACTTTCTTTACGGTGAACAGCAGCAATGATTAATAAATGTGTTTTTTTTTTTTTTTTTCACTGAGCGGAAAAGATTAAGCCCGAGGTCCGACCCGACCCGAGTCATTTGATTATATTTTCGACCCGAACCCGGCCCGAATTAGCGGGTCCCGTCGGGTTTGTCGGGCCGACCCGACCCGTTGAGAACTCTAGCCCTGATGGCCGCGGGTTCTGACCTGTGTGCAAAGTTTCAAGAGTTTTTGAGCATGTTAAGGGCCCCAAAAGTGGCAAAAAGGCACAAAAAAAAAATTATGAAAAAAAAAAAAAAATCCTGCCGGACACAATAGGGCTTGGGCCCTAAAAAAATATAAAAAAAATGTATATGTTATGTATAGCCTATATGTATACTCTGTCTGTCTCAGGAAACTCAGGCACCAGAACTGGGTAAGAGACAGGCCCGGATTAAGAGGACTTTGGGCCCTGGGGCTATAGAAACACCAAGGGCACCCTTTCATCTGATTGCCACGCCAGCCTTCTACTGCAATAAATTTGTTTTATTGTTTTTAATCAATGTATTTAATTAATGTTTTTCTTTATCATTATTTATTATTATTATTTTTGCACACTAAATAGTCCAGGCTATTTAACACATTAATTTAAGATTAAGATTTTGATGGAACATCAACAAGCTCAAACATTTCTTGGTTCATTTTGGGAACATTTTATTGATAAAACATTTTTACCTCCTACCCTTCCATAAGTGCATTTATGGCTATTTCTCTCATTTTACCTGAAGGGACAAAGTAAGCATTAATAAAACATTTGCTTAAGCCCTATTCAGATGGTAATTGTTTCTCATGTGGATATCTGTAAAAAATATATTAATACATTTACACTGCATTTACAATTACATAAATGATATGATTGTTATTTTATTTAATATTTAAATATAAAATGATTTCTAATTTTATTTTTTAATTAAAGGGTACATTAAGTATGTAACTAAAACTAACAGTAGGTGGCGGCAAGTCACTGTCTTAATAAGCGAGTCATTCATTCAACCGATTTGTTCAAACGGCTGTTTGATTCAACGACGAAGCAAACGAGGAGTCAATGTATCATTAAATGAACCCATTCGTTCAAAACACAGATTATTCAGTAACGAATCACCACTATCAGTTTCAGAGATTGTTTCTGCTGTGGTTTCATTTTGGAATTTCCATCGGCGAAATGACGATAAACCAAAACGTAACTCTCAATGTTAACTTATTGGTCAACTCATTTATTGTTGCATAATATCACATTAGCAATTGTGCTGATATTTGGGGAAAACTGCGCTTTTACTTGTGTGATATATTTATTTTATATTATGTAATATTACAATAAGACAAAAACTCATCGGGGCAAAAAATGCCCATGTACCTTGGATATTGGACCTTGATGTTCGTCAAAAAACAGTGATTCGGCCGGGGATTTTTACGCGGGTGGGTGGTGGGAGATAAAACACTGACATTCTGGATTCAGACTGCAATAAAATCACCTACTATATAGCCCCTATAAATATTGAAAATACCTTACGACTCCACGAGAAACAATTACCATCCAAATAGTGCTTAACTCATTAACTTACTTCAGCTGCTTGCTTACCTTCTTCAACGTCTAAAACACGCGGATCGGTGACGACGCTGGAGGGTGAAGCTAACTGGGCTGCTGCCGCTGCACTCGGGGTCTTCCACGGGCACGGATGAAAGTGAACCCAAGTAACGTTAGTTAGTTAGTTAGTTAGTTTAGGAATTTTCGCATCCCTTTTTTGCCTTTCGAGTTTGTTTTTCCTTTTTTGTGCACCACCATCACTTTTTTTCATCATTTTTGAACTCCTGCGAGCGATTTATTCCCATGTTCTATGAAAGCATAACGAAGAGAGGCGTTTCCAAACGTCATAGCGCAAATTGTAGAGTTAATTTGATTGGGCGGTGAATTAAATCAGTCAGGCACATTTTCCAATAACTTCTTGTTATTTTATTATACACAAATCAACCACCTATGACTTGACAATCTCTTTCCTCCAGCCAATCACGGGCCCCCTAATCCCGTGGGCCCTGGGGCTTCAGCCCCACCTAGCCCTTATGTTAATCCGGCCCTGGTAAGAGAGCACAAACAAGAGTGACGAACCGACACCAAGCAATAATCACTCCCGCTAGATATAGGCAGCTAACAACAGAAGTAACTAGCTGCAGCTGCGGGCTGATTAAGTGATCAGCTGGTTACTAGGCCACAAACAAGCACTACACACTCAGACCCCACACCCACAACAACCAACAGATACACAAAATGAACACACGGATCGATGAACCGTGACAGTTTTATTATTAGTACTCCTATGCTATTTATTCTATAAATGTCTAAGTGATGACTCAAAAAAGATTAAATAGTGTGAAAAATACAGATATCATTTTTGTTCCCACCACAAATATAATTGGTGCTGATTTATTATCATAATTGCATGTTATGTGGGAATGCTGTATAAATTAATAATGTATGGTATTGCAAACTTTTCACTAAGCTGATACACCTTTCTGTATTGCCAGGTACGGCAAGCTGTACAACAAGAAGTCCAGGAAGTGGAGGTTGTATTCATTAAAGGTGGAGAAGGACTACAGCTACATCGCAGACCTTCAGCGTGCCATCCTCCTTCGACGGTTGTCTGCTACTAAGGGGAGGCCTAGAAGCAGAACCAGGAGACCTGATGATCCCCGTCAACATGGCGTTCTGTCAGGTGTCCCTGCCCCAACAACCCAGGAGCTATTGCAGATTCAAGTCAGCAGGGGGTTAGGTGAGTTGTGTTTAAATACTGGTACCTGTAGTAGTGCCAGCTATTTTATGAGCTATATGGCTTCGTTTAAAATACTTCAAATGAGGATTCATTTTCCACATAACATATAACACATTTTTAACTGTAACATATTGTTAGGTAAACATGCAATTTATTCTGTTATGATTAATGCCTCATATGTATAGGCTTATAATAGGGTATTAAGTATAATTGTAATTTTGTGTAAGAAAAGTGTTGTATAAGAAAAACACTTTATAAGGTTTTTATAGGAAACCTTATTATATGGAAACACTGTAAAAGGTTTTTATAAGAAACCTTATTGTTAAGAAAAACACTGTAAAGAGTTTTTATAAGAAACCCTTGAATCTGGTTCATTCGAAAAGACACTGAGACTTGTTTTTATAAACATGTTTATTAAGAAATTGTCATTAACCCTCTGGGGACCAAGCTGTTTTTGGGGTCCTTGAGATGTTCTGACATGCTCTGACATTTGTGCTTTTTTCAGTTATTTATAAACATGTTAATGGCAAAGGTGTAAATTCACTCTATATAGCACAAACAGGGCTACCATAATATGCGAGCAACGTGTATGTAGATGTTTGTATTTTTAAGAGAATAATGTTTATGCGTGGTTATTGGAAAAAATAAAAATGAAAGTTGCTGAATTAAGACCACAAAAAACATATTAAATATGTGTCCACAAGACTTTTGACTAATGGATGTTGTCCCTTTGAGTTCTAGCTTCAAAATTATGTGAAAATAGTCTTGCTTTATCGTTCACAAAAAAAAAATACACTGATTTAAATGGTGTAAAACAGGTTTTGCTTGGAAAGCCAATATGCGAGGGGGAGGAGTAGTTTACACCTTAGATTACAATGTCCCACCCACTCTGCATAATGACTCTGCATAGCCTAATTAGCCATTCATTCAGGTGTGACACTGACTGAGCCACAATGCAAGGACAAAAGATGTATTTAGAAGAAGACTTATATTGACCATTTAAGATTTCGCTTACATCTATGTTGTAAATATGTTTTGCTATTTTATTAAAAATGTTACAATTACAACAATAATTACAATTTCAACAATATTTCAAGTGTACTCTTTCTTTGTAAAAAAGAAAAAGAAAAAAGATTATAGGCCTACATTTTATCATATGTATTCATTAGTTTGAATATAGCATATATATATATATATATATATATATATATATATATATATATATATATATATAAATAATATAGTTATATATATATATATATATATATATATATATATATATATATATATATATATATATATATATATATAACTATAACGTTAGATATGAGCAGAAATTGCTAAACAAAAGCTTTTTCGATGTGGCAGTATATTCTACAGTAGCCTAAAAACTGTACCCAAATCTAGTCAACAAGTGACTGACTGTAACGTTGTTTTTATGAAATATTAGGGCATATAAATGCTAATTTGCAGTTTAATACGTTGCTTATACAAATACATTTTATTTCAACATATTCCAGTCGATTTTTACTCATCTCAGTAGGCTATAGCAAAGCAGTTTATTCTTTCACACACAGACGCGCGGTTCATATTTAGGCTAAACAGTCTTTACAAATATGTCCCCTTCATTCATCTCACAGAAAGGCGAGTCATATTATAGAAATGCGATTCATCTTTTTGCGGTTTGCATAGTCAAGTCAAGTCAAGTCATCTTCATTTATATAGCGCTTTTAACAACGTAGATTGTCTCAAAGCAGCTTCACAGAGATAAGTGTATAATTTAAGGTAACAGAGATTGTTTTGGCTTTATAGCAGAGTTAAGTTATTTTCCATCTAAAGTTAGTTTTGATTGATTTGCTTCCGTCGCAACCATCATTTGTTATTAAATTAGGGGCCGCTAAGACGACACCATTCCCTCTACACAGACTTTAAACGCGAACCTGTGAGAAACGCTGATGGCGTTCACATGCGCATTTAGAATGGGTTCTATAGTTATGTGCATTTGAAAATACGCAGGTTTGGAATTCCCTACAAGCCAAGCCTAAACAAAGTACTTGTCTTTCCTTATAAATTTTGATAAAGAATTTTATTTTATTTTGTTGCTTTGGGGTAGGAACGCGAAACAAATTTTCCCGACAACGCCTTATCTGTATAGTGGTAGAGGGATCCTCCATAGGGAGCATGGGCGGATCTACAGGGGGGCAAGGGGGGGCAGGTGCCCCCCCACTCTAGAGCCTTGCCCCCCCCAGCTGCCCCCCTAACTTTGATGATCCAAAAACTGTACTTACAAAAACAACCCACCACTATGTCCAATACATTTACCAAAAGTGAACAATTTAATTTTTAATTTTAAATGTAATATTCGCCCCTCCCCCCTGCCTCTCAAATAGTTACGTCCCTGATTCAAACGTGCAGAGCGGCGTTCGCTCAGTCTGGCTCACACACACAGCAAGTCTGCTTCGGTGCGGTGGTCCTGCAACCCGACTAGACTGAGCTGCCCCTGACAGAGCCTTTGAAGGTGAAGTGAGTTTCCCCAGGTGTAGTTTAAACACACGTTTAACTTAAAGTTACATTTGTAATGAATGTATTGTATGCTAAAGACGATTCAGCATCAGCAAAAACAGTGAGTCTATTACGTTAGCCAAAATCAGCGGTCAAATCGCTCCCTCGTGATTTGTAAGAGCACTCTTCCCTTTGATTAGCCTAATTTTGATTTTAGTAAAGACAAGAACAGCTTAATAAAAAATATAAAATACTGAGGGGCAGCGCTAGGGCTGGGCTAAGGGGGCTTAAGCCCCGAATGTTTTTAGTAAAGCCCCGAATATGTTGTTCAATTGTCTTTCTCACAGAGCAAAGCAATTAATCAGAAAAACAAATGTGAATAAGATTACAGCGGCCGCGATTACCTAATCATGAACAGTGCATATCACATTTTTATTTATATTTTTCCCTTTGCATTGAAGGTACTTTTGACGTGCTTTTGCAGCGTTGAGCATTGTAGCCAATCACAGACATGTCTGTTGATCACATCGGCCAATCAGAGGCGTTTAAATGAGTCGCTGTGCTGAAGATGTGTTTTGCGCGAGCTCACCGAGTTCACGTTCGCAAACCTGTTATTATTATTGGCAATAAACTTATGATGCAAATAAGAGATTCACTTGATATTATTATTGATGCTGCTCTGATGCACTACATTACGCAACGCTCTGTTTGTTGTTAGGAAGACTAAAAGTTCAGCGGTCTAGCTCATGGTCAAAATGATTAAATAAGTTAACGAATGCCTGGTAAAATGTAAGTAGAATTTTTTGTTTTATATTTGACTGTTTTACAATAGAAAAGTTCAACTACCGAGACAAGCAACGTATTTTGGGCTTCGTGTGCACATCTAAACGATCAAATATGTCAAAATGGCTGTCTTGGAGATTCACTTAAACAGTTTATTCACTTAAATACAGTTTATGTCTTAAATGGGCGTTAATAGTTGGGAGAAAATATGATGCGTAATAATGATTAGATCTGCATTTGGTCTTAAAGGGGCAGCAGTCTAATAAACCTGCTGACAATCGATTGCTCCATTAATGTGAACCAAACAACAAAAGGCAAAGAGAAAATCAGTCGCAGCTCTTGAATGAATAATTTGGGCTTTTATAACTTTAATCTATGATAACCTATGCTGTGTTATTTTAAATCTGACTTTATTAGATGTCTTTTTAGCCCATATTACTCCTGAACAGTAATGTTCAAAATATAAATATAAAGCAATATTAAATGTGTTCATAGTAGTTTTTTCCCCCTTTTTTTTTATATAACAAAAAGAACCGATAAGAATACCGTTAAAGTACCGGATCGATAAGGAGTATTGGTAAGAGTAGTAATACCGTTAAAACCTTAACGATACCCATCCCTATTGGCAGCAACGAATTAAAAGTTATGGCCAATTTAACTGCGATTTAAATTCAGTATATATACTTCTGCCATATGTTGCCACCCCTCAAAAATTCCTGCCCCCCTCTCGCCACCCCATAAATATTTTTCTAGATCCGCCCCTGATAGGGAGAGACTAGTTGGCACTTCAGCACTGCGTTGTCATCGGTCCAGGCGAAGGTCCTTCATCAGATCTGGATACGGCCTGGATCCGGCAGGCTGCAGGAAAACCTCGGGATAAACACAGACACTAAAATTAGCGTAGATGCCATTCTTCTCATGATGTAACGAGTACATCAGGAGTTATGGGAAGTGTTCCCGGTTCCGGCTGACCTAATCTATGCAGCCTAACATTAAATTATAGAAGTCTATAATGTATTATTTGAAAGCTAGGTCAAAGAGATGTGTTTTTAGTCTAGCTTTGAACTGACAGAGTGTGTCTGCTTCCCGGACAATGGTAGGAAGACTGTTCCAGAGTTTTGGTGCTAAATAGGCAAGGCAAGTTTATTTATATAGCACATTTCATACACAGTGGCAATTCAAAGTGCTTTACATAGAAGAAATTAAAATAATAAAAAGAATAAGAATAATTAAAACAGTTTATACAGACAAAAATAAAATACAGTACAGTTCAAACAGTCGGACGAACATTGGCACAGTGCTCATTCATTAAATGCATAGCTAAACAGATGTGTTTTGAGTCTGGATTTGAATGTGACTATTGTAGGAGCACATCTGATCTCCTCTGGAAGCTGGTTCCAGCTGCGGCTGGCATAATAGCTAAAAGCGGACTTGCCATGCTTTGAGTGAACCCTTGGTATTTCTAGCTGATATGATCCTAGTGATCTGAGTGATCTGTTGGGTTTATATTCAGTGAGCATATCTGCAATGTATTGAGGTCCTAGGCCATTGAATGATTTATATACCAGTAATAATTCTTTAAAATCAATCCTAAATGTAACTGGGAGCCAGTGTAAAGACCTGAGGACTGGTGTGATATGTTCATATTTTCTGGTTCTGCTCAGAATCCTGGCGGCAGCGTTCTGTATTAGCTGCAACTGTCTTATGGTCTTTTTGGGAAGGCCAGTGAGGAGTCCATTACAGTAATCCACCCTGCTGGTGATGAAAGCATGAACAAGTTTCTCTAAGTCTTGTCTGGAAACAAAGCATCTAATTCTTGCAATATTTTTCAGATGATAGTATGCTGATTTAGTTATTGCTTTGACATGACTACTGAAACTAAGGTCTGACTCTAGTGTCACACCAAGATTCCTGACTTGATTTTTAGTTGTTTGACCCCTAGAGTGAAGGTATGCATTCACCTTGAGAACTTCATCTTTGTTTCCAAACGCAATGACTTCAGTTTTGTCTTTGTTTAATTGAAGAAAGTTTTGACACATCCAACTGTTGACTTCATCAATGCATTGGCACAGGGAGTCAATGGGGTTGTAATCATTAGGCGATAGGGCTAAGTAAATCTGTGTGTCGTCTGCATAGCTGTGGTAAGCAATTTGGTTCTTTCTCATTATTTGGCTCATTGGAAGCATGTACAGGTTGAACAGGAGTGGCGCAAGAATTGAGCCTTGAGGGACTCCGCATGTCATGGATGTCCACTCAGACTTATGGTCTCCTATACTCACATAATAACCTCTCCCATCTAAGTATGACCTGAACCATTTTAGGACTATCCCAGAAATCCCCACCCAGTTTTCCAGCCTGTCGAGAAGTATGTTATGATCGACAGTGTCGAATGCAGCACTGAGGTCGAGTAGCACCAGCACTGATAATTTGCCTGAATCAGTATTTAAGCGAATATCATTTATTATCTTAATGAGCACTGTCTCTGTGCTGTGATGTGGTCGGAAACCAGATTGAAAATTGTCAAAGTATCCATTCGAGCATAAGAATTTATTCAGCTGATTGAAGACAACTTTTTCAATGATCTTGCCTATGAAAGGAAGATTTGAGATCGGTCTATAGTTGCTTAATATGGTCTTATCCAGACTTGTTCTTTTTCAGGAGGGGCTTGACAACTGCAGTTTTCAAGGAGTTTGGAAAACTCCCAGAGAGAAGTGAGGTATTTACCACGTCTAGAAGATCTGCTTCTAAACTGTTAAACACACTTTTGAAAAATGATGTGGGAAGTGTGTCAAGAGCACATGTTGATGTTTTAAGGTGCTGTACGGTTTCTTCCAAAATTTTGCCATCAATTTCTTTGAAATCAGACATAGTAACTACTTTCTCAGGTGGTTTGATCTGTCTGACCCCAGAGCAACTCAAGGATGTGCTGATCACCTTTCTGATATTATTGATTTTCTCAGAGAAGAAATAAGCAAACTCACTGCACTTGTTGTCTGATAGCATTTCACTGGGAATCTGGTTTGGCGGGTTTGTCAGTCTCTCTACAGTAGCAAAAAGAGTGCGTGTGTTGTTTAAATTACTGTTTATAATATTTGAGAAGAAAGTCTGTCTAGCTTTGCCTAGTTCCATATTGAAAGCATGAAGGCTGTCTTTGTAGATGTTATAATGGACTACAAGTTTTGTCTTCCGCCACATGCGCTCTGCTTTTCTGCATTGTCTTTTCATATTTTGCACTGCTGTTGAGTTTCTCCAAGGTGCTTTTTGTCTGCCACTCTTCTTCCTGGCTTTCACAGGACCAATATCATCAATTACACTTTTAACTTTTGAGTTAAAAGAATCAAGGAGAAAATCAACAGAGTCAGCAGATATGCTTGGTGTTAAGGATATAGCCTTCATAAATAGTACACTAGTGTTCTCATTTAAGCATCTCTTCTTGACAGACACAGATCTAGCTTCAGTGGCAGGAGAGATCAGTATATCAAAGAAAATACAGAAATGATCAGACAGTGCTACATCCGTAATAACAATCGATGAAATGTTTAGACCCTTACTGATAAGTAAATCTAGAGTGTGTCCACGATTGTGTGTGGGTCCATGAACATGCTGAGTCAGATCAAAAGTTTTTAAAACAGTTTTGATTTCTTTTGCCATTTTGGTTTCTCCATTATCTATGTGGATGTTTAAATCTCCAGCAATGGCAAAACAGTCAAACTCTGAGGTAATTGTTGATAACAGTTCTGTAAAGTCCTCAGCAAAGGCTGGAGAGTATTTTGGTGGCCTGTAAATAATGATAAGTAAAATGCGTGGAGCACCTTTTAACACAATACCCAGATATTCGAAAGAAGGGTAATTCCCAAATGATTTTTGCTTACATTGATAGATATCTTTAAAAAGAGCAGCTAGACCCCCACCTCTCTTAACAGCTCTGCAGACACTCATAAAAGTAAAGTTAGGAGGGGCTGCTTCATTGAGGATTGTTGCACTGTAGCTGTCTTCTAGCCAGGTTTCATTTAGAAGCATAAAATCCAGATTGTTTGTGGTTATTAAGTCGTTGACTAGAGGTGATTTATTTTTAAGTGAGCGGATGTTTAAGAGTCCTAACTTCACAGTCTTACTTTTCCCCACAGCAATATTAGTTTGATGGGTAAGAGGCACCAGATTAGTTAGGTTTGCTGTACGGCTATTGAAGGCCTTAGACTTTCTATCATGTAATAGAACAGCAATAGAGAAAGATACAGGCACACTGGGTTCCCGTTTGTTCTGTAAACAATTGAGAAAGTTTCTGTTTTCAAAACGGGGACCCGACACACATCACTGAGAGCTGGTATCAGTTGTTTTTGGTTCACCTCGAGCAGATGGAGGAGGGTGTGGGCCCTGACGTTGTGTTAGAGACCGAAGAGTTCTCACAGGAGGGATAGGGCGAGCTGGGCCTGCAGGCTTTGCTGCAGGTTTCGAAGCTGGGGGTAATGGTGCTGGTCTTTTTTTGGTAGGTAACTGGGGGCTCGCAGCAAAAGAGTGGGATAGTCTGGTTCCAGCATGCACCAGTTCTTCCATTTTCTGTGAGAAGCACAGAAGGGGCGAGGCTGGAGAGAGGGAGAGAGTGTCTGGTGAAAGGGACTGTTGCTCTGCTGTTATCAGAGGCTGTGATATGCTGTCCTGGCTTCCCTGGCTGTTTTCCAGGAAGTCGTCCTTGGGTGTTGAATCTTCAAGCAGTTCTGATATGTCACAGTCTGTCTGTGGTGAGCTCTGTGGGCAGGGCTCAGCTGATATTGTGTCCGTGAGCAGAGGTTGTTGTGGCGGAGTGGTGTTATCATATCCATTTTGCTGCTGAAGTGAAGTCCCGTGGTCATTCATACTGTGTCCAGGTGTGTGTGTGCCGTTCAGATTGAGTGGATAGGCACAAACTGCAGAAGGATGATTGAGGGAGAAGTAGATATTGTCCTTTAACACTCTTGAACCAAGTTTGTTTGGGTGATGGCCATCCCGATGAAAAAGTTGTCTCTGACTCCAGAAAAGATTGAAATTGTCAATAAAGTTCACTCCTTTTATATTGCAGGTAGGAATAGGAAAAGGATCTACCGCCAGCAGTCGATTTTGATATTCTAGGTATTAGTAACTGGCCGGAATTTTGAGATCGCAATAGACGTGAAGGACTATAATGCGTTAAGAGCTCGCTCAAGTACTGCGGAGCTAAACCATTTAGTGCTTTGTAAGTAATCAGCAATATTTTAAAATTGATGCGATGTTTAATAGGGAGCCAATGCAGTTTTGACAGAACTGGGCTAATATGGTCATACTTCCTGGTTCTGGTAAGAACTCGAGCTGCTGCGTTTTGAACCAGCTGTAGTTTGTTTATTAAGCGTGCAGGGCAACCACCCAGTAGAGCATTACAATAATCTAGCCTTGAGGTCATGAACGCATGAACTAATTGTTCCGCATTTGTCAATGAGAGCATATGGCGTAATTTAGATATATTTTTAAGATGGAAAACTGCAGTTTTACAGATACTAGACACGTGACTTTCAAATGAAAGATTGGTATCAAAGAGCACACCCAGGTTCCTAACCGACGACGAAGACTTAACAGAGCAGCCATCGAGTGTTAGACAGTATTCTAGGTTATTACGTGAGGAAGTTTTTTGTCCAATAATTAGAAACTCTGTTTTTTCAGAATTAAGTAGTAGGAAATTCCGAGTCATCCAATTTTTTATATCCTACACTAACGTTATTCCATAACGTTATTCCACACTTGAGAAAAGAAAACAGCCTACCTCACTCCTCAGCGGGATCTGCTCCTCATATCAGGAGATATTGCTCCTCATATCAGCACTGTTCTGAGGAATCTTTTCTCCATAAGGTAGGCTATATGCCTCACTCAATCGCGATGCGCTTTGTTTACAGCTGATGTGGGCGTTCTCAGAATTTGCGTTTGAATAGCACAAGCTCTCCGGGGAGTGGTCAAATTACTTTTGAATGGCTCGTAATGAGCTCGACTGGAGTCGCTCTCTTTTTGTACAGATTACAGAAGCTGAGAATATTTGTTTTTTATATAAATTACTTCATTTAAAAGATGCGATCTCAAGCTTTATGCCCGTGGGTCTGTTTGCCTGTTTGACTGAATGTTCGCGGAGTTATAGATCATTTTCGAACGCGTTTCAAACGGGAGTTTACTGACAGAGAGAAGGCAGAAATAGCATCATGTTAATTTTTCTTTATTTGTCAAAAAGCAAAACACTTTATTTTTATTGTGAGTATACAGAAAAAAAATAGAAACTGAACAGGATCGATTGATGTATTACACGAAAATGAAAGATCAAAATTAACAGAGCATTTAGTGTTTATTTTCATTGCTAAAAAAAAAAAAACGGCAAAACGCGCAGGCGCGTTTTTGGTCCCCAGAGGGTTAATACACTGAAATATTTTCATGTTTGCAATAACTACTCATTCGATATAATGCATGATCTTCTAGAGGGTGTGGCTCAGTACGAAACTAAATTGCTTTTAGGATATCTCACACAAAACTTTATCTCTGAAGAGGACTTGCTTTCGAGGATTTATTCTTTTGATTATGGATTTTTAGAACGTAAAAACCGCCCCACAAAGGTTACTTTGGAGAGTGCTGGTAATGGCGTTCGTTTAAATTCCATTCAGACATTATGTCTTGTGAAAAACCTGCCTCTTTTGTTTGGTGACATTCTTCCTCCAGGTCACAAACACTGGAGGTTGTTATTGTTACTTCAAATAATGAACATTGTGTTTTTGCCTTGTCTCACTTTAGGCATGACAGTTTACTTGAAGCACTTGATTGCTGACCACCACAAACTATTTAAGTACTTGTACCCACATAAAAATTTAATACCCAAGCATCATTTTATGATCCATTACCCCTCTTCAATAAGGAAAATTGGACCGTTGTTATATACAGTATGTGGTCTATGAGGTTTGAGGCCAAACACAAGATGTTTAAAGATTTTTTTTTTTTTTTTCAAAAACATAACAAAATCGTTGGCTAAAAAGCATCAGATGGCCATTGCTTATCATTGGGAATCCTTTACCCTCAAACATAATGAGTTTGGGCCAATTAAATCATTTTCCCTAAGAGATGAGAATGTGGTCAGCAATCATATCCTTGAAATGATCTTGTCAAAAGATGTCTTCTCAACCAGTTGGGTTAAAGTTGATGGTGTCGAATATAGAGCTGGACTTGTTATTTGCAGTGCAATGGAAAATGAAATGCCAGTCTTTTGTCAAATAAGTGATGTACTTTTGGTTGACAACCTCATTTATCTATTGGTAAACAAACTATTTACAGAGAATTTTGATGAGCATCTTCATGCATTCAGAGTACTACGAAGTGAGGAAAGGTGTGTTGTAAAAATGTCAGAGATTAAATTTTGTAAGCCATTTGATATTCAAAGCTCATACAGTGTTGCAGATGAATGTTTGTATATCATACCTTCTTTTGTAATGTTTTAAATCAACTTAAAATTGCACAGCGAAAGAATTAAAAATAAACAAGTTGATGGAAATTATTTTGTCTGCTGGAGTTTATTTAACTGTTTTGTAGATTGTTTTTAACACTACAGATTGAAACTAATTAATAATTAATAAAACATGTAACTCTGAACAGTGTTGTTTTTCTGTATCCATTTGAGTGTTATTTTAACACTTTATAGAGTCAAAGAAGGAACTCTGGTAGTGTTAAATGTTTAACTATTGTGAAAGTGTTAATTTAACTCCGGAGAGTGTGGATCTATATAAACTCTCAAAAAGTGTTGAAATCAACTCTGTGAGAGTTAATTCAACACTGGACTTTTTGCTGTGTGGATGCAATTCATGTACAGGTAAGCAAGTAATAACAATTGTAGGCTAATATAAATATGTATTCATCATAAACTCACTTTGTTGCTGTTCTCTTTGTAATTTCCATAAAATGTGCAATTTTTTAAATAATGCAGACAATTATACACTGGTGCCCATACCCAGCATATTGAGAGGGCCTGGAGATCCTACAAGGAGCAGATCTGGAGGCTTAGGGGAAATCGGACTGAGGGTTTGCTTTCGGACCGCCTCGCAGTGATTGAGTGGAATGAATGGCTGGCAAAGAAACACTATGATGGTGCATTTGGCAGATTGATTCATGACATTTCTAGAAAGTACAAGTAGTCATATTCAGTCACTGTAACCAGTGTAAGAGCATTGAGGTGGAATTTATCGAATGTTTGGCACTTCTTTGTGACTCACTGTTTGAAATGAATTTTCACTCAGCCATGAAACTGAAACAAGAAAACCTTCTTACTACACCAAAATATCTTGCATATTTTCTTCATTTTGTTGCTTTTTGTTAGTTTTGTTGCTTATTCTGTTGACGTATATTCATTTTGAATGCTTATTTTTTTATTTATATTTACTTTCTTGCTTATTTTGTTGTTGTTTTTTGTTAATTTTTTGCTTTTTATTCATTATATTGCAGAAGTTTATTTTTCATTTCATCTCAAGTGTACAGTTGTAGTTTTATTTGTTGCATCGTGAAATAAATATTTCTATGTTCTGGTTCACTGTGTTGTGTTTGTTTCCTTTTTCTGTTTAGAAGATAACTGAGCCTTTAAATCTCCTTTATAAATGCTTTATAAGGCATAAATAGTCCTCACTTTAGATGAGCTCACAAAAATAGTTAACTGACCACTACTAAATGCTTTTTAACTACCTGAATTAACCATGAACTACAGTAGAAATACATGTTAATAAAGCATTTATTAACACACAAAGTAACCATCACTATATGTCTGAATAATAAGATGTATGAATGTACATTTAAATAGTTTATTAATCATTTACTTACACTTTCTAAGTGATCTTATGAACCACTGACAACTCCTAAATAACTGGTTTGTAAATAATGAAATACTTAATTTAGAAATGATAAATTGATCATTAATAACGTATGAAAATACAATTATTAAACACATTATAGATGTTCTTATAAATCAAGAATAAAGCATTTATAACTGTATTTACAAACTGCTTATTAATGTTTATTAATGCTTTATAAATGAAGAATTAACTGTTTACTAATGCTTAACTAATGATTAATAGCGTGCAGTTATTATAAAGTGTTACCCATGTTTCTAATACACATGCTAACACATGTGGTGCATTATTGAATTGTAAGAGCCTCTTCCTCCTGTATGAAACACATTTACACATTAATCACACATTTATTTCTCCTCATAGACAGTAATGAGGCTCTTCTGTGGATCTCCTGATGGCCACTTATCCACTCATCTCCGTTTCACAGATTTAAACTGATGTAATGATTTATTAGGGATGTTTGGTGATCGATCTTCATCTACTCTCTAAGGAGAAACCAGAAGAGAAAACAATCAGTGTTCAGTGGAACAAAGTGAAAATTACTTATTTAATGACTTCCCATTATCCTGCAGAGATATTTCTCAAACAATATTTGAGTTTTAAGTATAATGTATTTAAAACATGAATGAGGCTCATATGTGTGTGTGTGTTGGTGTGACTGCAGGAGGACCTGCGACTCCTATTGAGTCACTGTAAAGGAGAAACACACTCTGATGAGTGTACGCCATATGGAATAAACCACAGCGAGCAAATACATGTTATTTTCAGTTAACCCTCAGAGAGTCTTCGTTTAGCAGTCACATTCAGTGCCTTCCCGGTCAGAAGTGACCGGACACCTAAAAATGAAACTTCCTCCATCCCAGTAAAAACCAATGCAATTTATTTTTGTTCTATAATATTTATTCTTTTTAATTTAGTATTTTGAGACAATTTGATTGAACTTATTAATATTTATGCAATATTTATAGTCCATTTTTTGCCATTGAAAATAATGTTTTTTTTTTTAATTATTATTATTATTATTTATTTATTTTTCTATGCAGTATTTTAGGTTAAAATAGAGACTAGGCTTTCAGAAAAAAAATAAAAAAAATAAAAAAAATCAATTTATTAAACATAAAATTAAATAAATCATGTTATTGCATGGGTTTACCACTAGATGCCTGTAATAGCTCTAAATGGAGATGCTTGTGAATTCTAGTTGTTTTTGGACCAAATTATTTACTTTTAAGATGTGGATTGATTGTATTTTTTTAGAAATTCTCAAATAATACTTTTTGCCAAGGTTTATAACATTTTATTAATTATTATTTTAATAATTTTAATAATTATTATATTAATTATATATATATATATATATATATATATATTATAATTATTAATTATGTTATGTTTTTCACTCTTGATGTTTTAGAGTACTTTTTTTCTGCATCGTGGCCGATTTGTAGCGAATTTTTGTGTTTTTGTCAATTTCCCATTCATTTCCTATGGGGGTCATTTTTGACCGAAGACCATGAGTGTGACTTTTTTTTACGACCACTTAGCATGCTCGGATCATGACCTCAATTTTTTTCTGTGTTCACATACCTAATGATAGAAAAGTCACCAAGTTTCGTAACATTCCAATGAAGCTGTGATTTTTAAAAATTCAAAACAGATTTTTTGTAATCTGAATTTATTGGTATGTATGTGTATAAAAGTGTGTTTGTATGTGTGTGTGTGTGGGTGGGTGTGAATTTTTTGCACTCTTGATGTTGTAGAGTGTCACCCCTTTACTGCGGTGTACTTTTTTTTGGAATCGTGGCCGATTTGTAGATTGTACAGACAAAAATTCAGAGAATTTTTGTGTTTTTGTAAATTTCCCATTCATTTCCTATGGGTCGGTCATTTTTGACCGAAGGCACTGAGTGTGACTATTTTTTTTACGACCACTTAGCATGCTCGGATCATGACCTCAATTTTTTTTTGCATACACATACCTAATGCCATAAAAGTCACCAAGTATCATAACCTTCCGATGAAGCTGTGATTTTTTAAAATTCAAAACAGAAAATGTTTCGGTCAGAAGTGACCGAAGACTCTCTGAGGGTTAAAACCTTTCAGTTAAATCTCCATGAGTTAAAGCCGTTTGTCCTCTAGTTTAAACATGTTTGTAGGCTCTTAGTAAATAACTGGGAGTAAAGTAAGTGTAAAGTAGTGTGACGTGTTGCTTGTCACAGTAAAAACACACTAAACATTTCTCATGTGAGCTAGACGCTGTGAGCTGAAGCTGGAACTGCACTGATTTTAGCAGGAGTGCAACGTTTTACTAGCCTGGGAAAACCCAGACAACTTCCGGCAAATTTAGATTTGCTCTACAAGTAGTCTGGCAAAGAGCTCATTCAAGCCCATTTCTAATCCGTCGAAATCGCGGCACCAATCAGAAACGTTGGGGCGGGCTTTACACGATGACGATCACTCTGATTGGTTTTAGGTCTATCCAATTGCGCCCAGAGGCATTTGAGCGACGTCCGTTGGTGAAGCGCACCAACTTTTAAATGCATTATTATTTTCAAATTGCAAAAAACACATGAGGACAGTCTCCATGAAAGACCTACTGGCAGATGAACGTGCTACTACATTTCTCTCCGAAACGGTAGGAAATTAAATTAGATTTAATAGAGGATTTTAACTGTGACAAGATGATTGACAGGGCAGTTTACGTGACAGGATGCACGCGACAGATCCGTCTGATAAAGATGACGAAGTAGTATGTCCCAAAGCTTGCCTACTTTTTTGCTACACATTCAAAAGTAAATACCTTTTCTTCACAAAAAGAGTACATACTTTTATGGCGTAGTGTAACTTTGGCGAATTGGGACGCAGCATATGGCTTTACACGATGACGATCGTTCTGATTGGTTTTAGGTCTATCCAATTGCGCCCAGAGGCATTTGAGCGACGTCCGTTGGTAACACCCCTTTGGAAATGAGTAATTAATGAAGCTTTGCCAGACCATAACTCAGTTACTACTGAGAATGGTCTGGTTTTAACCAGGCTAGCGTTTTACTACAATCTGACCAAGTCTGTTTTCACACTGAAATGATTCACTATTACTGACACAGTTAATAAAGCAGGTGTTGATGTATAAAGCTGTGACAATGAGCTTTTGTTCTCTTTCCTCCTTTGTGTTAAACATTTTAATCAACTTTACATTTTGTTCTCACACAAACCCTGTGTTGCAATAAAGCATAATGATAATGTCCTTTAATGAATGTTTGAAAGGTTTGTTCACATATCAGAGGTAAATGAAGATCTCTTTAATATCATAAAGTGATGTTTCCTCACCTCAGGACACAGTTTGAGTCTCGTAGCTCGTCTCTGAGCTGCTGCTTTGAGTCTCCTATCTTATTGTGTCTCAGATCAAGCTCTTTTAGAAACTGCAGTGCTTTTGAGTTAGTCAAAGACTGAGTTAAAGAAGAAACATATGTAATGCCACAGTTCTGTAAACTAGAAAGACAAACAGAGGAAAAGAGATTATCTTACAAACAAATCATTAGGTGAAGATGATACAAATCTTGTATGTGAATGTGACTGACCTCAATCTCTCCAGTTTACAGTGTGAATCCTTCAGTACATCACATAAGTGCTTCACTCCTGAGTTTCCTAGTTCATTCCTGCTCAGGTTCAGCTCTCTCAGGTGTGATGGGTTTGATTTCAGAGCTGAAGTCAGGATGAGACTCTGTTTCTCTGTAATACTGCATCCATTTAGACTGAAGACAGAAAGAGAAAATGCCTCAGATCCATGTTCAGTTCATGTGTGAGTTAAAATCATCATTAATAAATGCCATACAGTCATTAATACACCAGCAAAATCATGGAAACTTAATGATATGAACAAGTCTGTTAGTCAGTTAGAACAAGTCAAATAGATGAAACTAGTTACAATCCAAGTCTGGATCCGTCCTCACTCCACAAATAAGTGAATTTATCACTGTAGATTAATATATAGGATCAATATAGAAACAATAGAAAAGTTAACATTTAAATGGACTGATTTCACATTTTCATCATCAGAAAATCTTGTACATGAATCACAATTTATTTAAAGTAATTTTTAAAGTGTAGTTTACAACCTCTAAATACATTTTGCTTAATTCAATTCAATTCAAATTTGTATAATAAATTACGTTTTGTTTTTGTTTTTACGTATAATTTGTTTTAATAAATTACGATTTAGTGAAAAACACCATTAGTCCAGTATAACTGTAACTCTGTCAGAATAATCTACTGTCATTTGTTACGCTGTTTTTAGTCTGTTATCACTTCTGTATTGTTTCAAAGCAAAGATTTGTCAGATTTCAGTATATGAAACAATTTTATAGCCACAAAGTTTCAAATGCTTCACAGTTTAATGCTCTTTCTACTGATACACATAACAAACCGTTAACTACTAGTATTTCTGAATCTTTCTTCAGATTGAGAAACACCAGAAAGTGCAGTGCTATAAATTATGAGACTTGAGTCTAGTTGCCTTAAAATAAAATAAACAGTAAACTTTAATCACACTGTAACTGCTGTACAATATAATGATACTAACTCTAGTTTCTCCAGCTTGAATTGTGTGTTCATCTGTAGATCACTGAGGTTTTTCACTGCAGAGTCTCCTAGTTTATTCACGCTCAGGTTCAGCTCTCTCAGGTGTGATGGGTTTGATTTCAGAGCTGAAGTCAGAGCAGAACAACCTTCATCTGTCATATAACAGCAGCTTAACCTACATTAGCAGAGAGAGAGAAAAACAAACTCTTTATTTTCTTTCAAATATCAAAACACTTTTTCTTTCTTGTATGTGAATGTGATTGACCTCAATCTCTCCACTTTACAGTGTGAATCCTTCAGTACGTCACATAAGCGCTTCACTCCTGAGTTTCCTATTATATTCCCGGTCAGGTCCAGCTCTCTCAGGTGTGATGGGTTTGATTTCAGAGCTGAAGTCAGGATGAGACACTGTTTCTCTGTAATACTGCATCTATACAGACTGAAGGCAGAAAGAGAAAATGACTCAGATCAATGATGGACATCTTATTAACCATTTAAGCCCTGAAGGCATTAAAAAAAGTAAAGTATCAAAACTCCAAAACTAAATCAGAGAGTTAAAAGGTGGGTATCATTTGATAGAAAACTTTTTATATTTTTAGTATTTTTTTATGACATTTGGACAATCTCATGCTGAGACACTGCTGATAAAAGACAAAAAAGTGTGTTCAGGGAAATTTTACATATCTTTCTTATTTGACATGCAATAATTCAGGAAGGAAATATGGTATGAGGAAAATATATATTCCCCTACATGTGATCTGCATCTGGATCAAATTTTGTGGTGAAAGCATAAAGTAATCAAAAGTTACAGCATTTGGACCCAAGCTAGCCTTTTTGTTTAGCCCTTGATACCTGGAAGGCATTATTACAATTGTTGTTCCTCTGTGAGGAATATCTTGAGTCCACAATTAACATAATCCATAGTCTCGATCACATTTAAATCGGGAGCATCCACTGTAAGTATGTTTGTTGTATCCTACTATTTCAAATGACATATGACACATGACTATTGAGCTGTATGATGTTTTTGACATATTACAGTACATGGTACCAAAAAATATTTAATAAATTCATAAATTATGAAAAAGTTCAGACTTTAAGCTTTGAAATGACACTTATTTTGTGTTGATCAAGGCAGTAGTTTGAACAATATGATTATATATTTTTTCGTAGCTAGGTGGCATCGCCAGCGGTTCACTCCGGTTTAGAGGGACGACTCAGAACTCGTCATCGAAATGGTTAGATGCATTAAAAAGCAGAGTTTCTAAGCTTTGAAGTAATTATCCATTGGTTATTCCATTCAGTGGTTGCTTAGTAATTTGATTATGATTTTTTTCATGGGGGTTATAGGAGTTAAAGAGCTACAGCAGGGATATAGTCTGTCATTTAGTCCAGGGCTCCAGACTTACTTTTTGCCTTGGTTGCACTGGTGCGCCTAACTTTTTTATTTAGGTGCACCAGCACAAAATTTGGGTGCACCCAAATTTTTCCTCGGCTGTATCACCTTTAACGCCACAATTTTAAGGTCACCTTTTTATCACGCTCTATACACATTCATATATATTATGTAAATGAATTTAAACAAGAAGGTGTAGGTAAAAACTTTTATTTATTTTTTGAAGCACAATTATTAACGGTATTCCTACTCTTACCGATACTGCTTATCGATACAGTACTTTAACTGTATTCTTATGGTTCTTTTTGTTTTATATATAATAAACAAAGATAAACAATAGATAAACAAAAGATAAACAATTAAACAAAGATACACTTTATATAGGCCTACACAGTGCTTTAATTTCAGGAAGGCCTACTACTGTTCAGGCATGGTCTAAAAAGAAATCTAATAAAGTAATAAAATGTAAAATAACACTGTAAAATTTATCATAAATAGATTAATGCTTATCAAAGCTGAAGTTATTCTTTCGAGAGCTGTGAGTGATTTTTCTCTTGTTGTTTGATTTGCAGTAATGGCGCAATCGTCAGCATGTTTATTAGACTGCGGCCCCTTTAAGACCGGGTGCAGATCTAATAGGCTACTGATGCACCATATTCTCCCAACTATTTCCATAACTACGTCCATTTAAGACATAAACTGTTTTTAGTGAATCTCAAAGCCGGTAATTTTGACACGCTTTTGTGTACAATTGATCGTTTAGACGCGCACAATCTGCACATGAAACCGAAAGTATAATTTGCTTGTCTCGGACTGTTTCGGAGCGCGCGCCGCCATGCGAACAACATCTCTTGTGTTTTTAATAGCTCTTTCAATTATTAAACGCGTCCCGCAATTTAGCAACAGTAGCTAGACTGCATTTACAACAATCACCGATCGTGCTGATTCTGATTCTGAGTTTTAGGGAGAAATGACAGCGTAATGCTGCGAAGGGAAGAAGTTGCGCGTAGATAGTTTTTAATGGTTTTACCTCAATATATTATTTTTTATAATCTTTGGAAGCCGAAATTTAAAATAAAATCAGACTAATATAACAGACCTTAAGTGTAACCAGGCTACGTTTGAATGTTTAATTCTGTCCTCCGTCGTCACTCATTAAGCAGGGCTGTCGTGTTGTGCGAGCTGTGGCATCGCGTGAGAGAAGAGTGGGAGTTCCGTCAAAGGAGAACAAACGCCAACAAACGTTCGTGCAGAGGCAGCGGATGCGAGGACGTTAGGTGCACCGGTGCGACCTAGGAAAAATGTTAGTCGCACACTTACAAAACTTGGCCGCATATGCGACCAAATTGGTCGCACTCTAGAGCCCTGATTTAGTCTATAGTTCCCATATTCTGCTTGTAATCGTGTCACTAGTTCTGTTTGCTGGAAACGTCTCGGTTACGTATGTAACCCTCGTTCCCTGAGTAGGGAACGGAGACGTTACGTCGGATGACGACGAATGGGGTTTCGCTTAGAAAGCCTATCATCTTCGAGTATATAAAACGAGCCAATGGCAAAGAAATGCCATGGGTCTGCGGAATTTGCATAGCGTAACTCCGCCCCACCCTGGGGGTATATAAGGAAGTGCGCTGGCAACATGCAGATATGTCTTCGCTGAGGAGCCGAGACTGAACTCAGGCGTTCCAGCGGTACAGCGGAAGTGGCAGGGAGACGTAACGTCTCCGTTCCCTACTCAGGGAACGAGGGTTACATACGTAACCGAGACGTTCCCTTTCGTAGTCACTCCGAGTTACGTCGGATGACGACGAATGGGGTTCCCAGTGTAATCACGCCACCTCTCGACTGTCTTCCAGTGCCCTGCGTAAGTCTGAGCTCCCTGTCGTGAGACTAGCACGGACGAAGGAGTCCTACTTAACACAGGAATACCAAGGTACACTGGGAAGCATATCTCAGTGGAATATGCAATTATGCCCAGCCCGAAGGGGGGGACTTGGAATACACATATGACCCCGGGGGGCTGCATATGGAGTATCACTGGGGTGTCCAGCCGCAGGTGGAATCTTTCAACCCCAGGGGTGGTAAGGTGGCTTGCCAAGGGAAAGACACATGCTCAGAGAGGCTTACAGTGGAATACACATGTGGGGGTCACCCAGAGGGGGAACCATGCACATGGAGGCACCTAGCCAAGCGCGAAAGCTGCCGTCGCAAACTCTGGCGTTGATGTCGTCAGTGCTAGAGGAGACTCAGGGCTTAATAGGCTCACCTGAGGAGAATATCGCACGTATCCCGTCCGAAGAGAGGAATGGCGAGCAAGAGAAGACACCTGAGCAGAATCTCTTACCGGCTAGTTGAAGCGAGTACATGAGAAGAAACTGGCTCCACTCGGAGATTGTAGAATCTCGCGAATGTATTAGGTGTCGCCCAGCCTGCAGCTCTGCAGATGTCTGTTAGCGAGGTGCCATGCGCTAAAGCCCAAGAGGATGCCACACTCCGGGTCGAGTGGGCCGTCACACCAAGGGGGCATGGTCGACCTTGCTGCTGGTATGCCAAAGCAATGGCGTCCACTATCCAGTGAGACAACCTTTGCTTGGAGAGAGCCTTTCCCTTCAACTTCTCACCATGACAGACAAAGAGCTGGTCCGAGGTCCTGAAACACTGCGTTCTGTCAACGTAAGCACGGAGGGCGCGTACTGGACAGAGCAGTGCCAAGGCTGGGTCTGCCTCCTCTAAAGGCAGCACTTGCAGGTTCACCACCTGGACTCGAAAGGGTGTGGTGGGAACCTTGGGCACATATCCAGGCCGGGGTCTCAGGATCACGTGAGAGTTAGCCGGCCCGAATTCCAGGCACGCTTCGTCAACCGAAAATGCCTGCAGGTCCCCTACCCTCTTGATGGAGGCCAATGCAACCAGGAGCGCTGTCTTCATTGACAGGAACTTAAGCTCCACTGATTGCAGAGGCTCAAAGGGAGCACTCTGCAGGGCAGTTAAAACCACTGAGAGGTCCCAAGAGGGTACGAGGGGAGGACGAGGAGGATTCAGTCTCCTGGCTCCCCTCAGGAACCTGACGATCAGGTCGTGCTTTCCCAAAGACTTACCATCAACTGCGTCGTGATGTGCGGCAATAGCGGCAACATACACTTTCAGGGTGGAGGGAGACAGCCTTCGCTCCAACCCTTCTTGCAGGAAGGAAAGCACGACACTGATGGGGCATTTCGTGGGTTCTAGATTTTTAGAAGAACACCAATTGACGAAGAGGTTCCACTTCAACGCATAGGCATGTCTCGTGGACGATGCTCTAGCGGAAGTGATGGTAGCCACCACCACTGGTGGTAGGGTACTCAAACCTGTCCAGGAGCCACACGTGGAGGTTCCAAAGATCGGGACGAGGGTGCCATAAGGTGCCCCGTCCCTGAGAAAGCAGGTCCTTCCTCAGAGGAATTGGCCAGGGAGGTGCTGTCGCGAGGAGTACTAGTTCTGGGAACCAGGTGCGGTTGGGCCAATACGGGGCAACCAAAATTACCTGCTCCTCGTCCTCCCTGATCTTGCGCAAGGTCTGCGCAAGGAGGCTCACTGGGGGAAACGCATACTTGCGGAGGCCCCGCGGCCAGCTGTGCGCCAGTGCATCCGTGCCGAGCGTGCCCTCGGTCAGGGAATAAAATAGGTCGCAGTGGGACGAGTCGGGGCAGTCCACCGGCTGGGTGGAGGCAGCAGCGGGCCGTCGGGGCAGAACGTGTTTGAGAGCTTCAGTCTGCTTCTGGGCGGTCGAGAACTGCTGGGCAAAGTCCTCAACCGCCCCGCCGAAGAGGCCAGCCTGGGATATGGGAGTGTCGAGGAACCGGGTTCGCTCGGCCTCACGCATATTGGCCAGGTTGAGCCACAGGTGTCTCTCCTGGACCACGCAAGTGGACATCACCTGACCCAGGGAGTGTGCGGTCACCTTCGTCGCTCGGAGAGCAAGGTCGTGGCGGCACGCAGCTCATCAAAGAGCCCTGGGTCAGTCCTCCCCTCGTGCATGTCACGCAACATCTGGGCCTGGTAGACCTGGAGTGTCGCCATGGCATGCAGTGAGGAGGCCGCCAGCCCCGCAGCTCTATAGGCCTTCGCCACAAGCGTCACCCTGGCCGCCAGCCGAAGTACCAGCTCTCGTGGAGCTCATAGATCGGGGTGCGAGTGAGGGGACTCTACCATGAAGGTCATTGAGTCTTGACCGCAACCGTGCGATGGGCATGTTCCCGCAATGGGAACATGACTCATCCACAAACGCTGCCTTAGCGTGCTCAATACCCAGACACACAAGACAGCGATTGTGCCCATCAGAGTCAGAAATGAATAGACCGCAACCAGAAGTGCACGGGCGAGGCATCTTTAAAAAGACGTGCCGCGTGCAAGCTCTTTTAGAAAGGAGATTTCTCCGCAAATGCTGAAGCGACCAGGGAGAGAACACACAAACACTGGCAAATCACTGCACAGATAAGCAGGGAATGTGCACTCGCTGGAACTCGCTGTCACACCAACACTTGGAGAGAGGCTCGTTCGAAGAGAAGAGAGAAGAATCTCAGGATTGGCTTGTGGAGTGAAGTACATCAACTTGGCTCCGAAGCAAAAACATATCTGCATGTTGCCAGCGCACTTCCTTATATACCCCCAGGGTGGGGCGGAGTTACGCTATGCAAATTCCGCAGACCCATGGCATTTCTTTGCCATTGGCTCGTTTTATATACTCGAAGATGATAGGCTTTCTAAGCGAAACCCCATTCGTCGTCATCCGACGTAACTCGGAGTGACTACGAAAGGGAACTGTTGTTTATTCCGTCATTTTTTTTATTATTTCTTATAATATATCTCTTGTTTATTGCAGCAGCAGATGCAAATCTCATGATATTTCTGCAGAACAACATGTACACAATCAGTGCATTGTTTCAAATACTTTAACCCCCTGAGGTCGGCGGTCTCGCCGGCGATACCAGCTCGCTTTTTTTTAATCAGTGTAAAAGAAACTCATAAATACTCTGTTGACTTTGATTTTCCATAGGAGTTTCATACATCAATCGATTCTGTTAAATGTGTATTATTTTTGTGTATACTCACAATAAAAACAAAGTGTTGTGCTTTTCGCCAAATTAAGAAAAATAAACACGGAGCGAGTTCTGCCTTCTCTCTGTCCGTGTAGTCCATTCTGAAACGCGTCCGAAAATGAATCATAACTCAGCGAATACTTCTCACACAGACACGTGGTATATGTCTTTATGAAGCTTGAAATCTCTTCTTTTAAATGAAGTAATTAATATAAAAAACAAATGTTTTCAACTCATGTAATCCGTTTGAAAGCAAGGAGAGGTACCGTTTTTTCCTTCTGCCTCATTATCTCTATAATGAACCGAGGCCGCCCCGCCCCCGGCGCTATTCACATGGTAAATAGTTTAGGTAATCTATGCTTCGCACCCGCCCCCCGATCAATGCCTTGAAAACACGAAGTTTCATCAGATCAGATTCACTGATAGTTCATCGCGTTTAGAGAGGATGGCTCGTTTCTCCGGTAAAGACGCCCTTCAGATGATTCTGGACAGCGAGGAATAACTCACCTTGGCTTTTCCTCAGAGGAAGATTGTAGCTCAGACGACGAACGGCAGCATTTTCAAGAGCGAATTGATCACGCCGAGTAAACACCGAGTTTTCACGTGAGTAAATACGTGTACTCAAGTGGTCTAGTGGTAGAACATTTGCCTAGTGTGTCAGAGGTTCTGAGTTTGAATCTGCACTCATATTTTTTTTTTTTTTTTTTTTTTTTTATCAAATCAGATTATGTTTATCAGTGGTTGTATATCAGGCAGAGACATGTTTGTGTGTATTTTGTTTTGTAATTTCACTGGAACGAAAAGAGAGTCTCCACAACGGATTGAAGCGCACGTCCGAGTGAAGACTGCGCGAGCCTAAAACAAACACAGTATCCGCGTCTGACTCGCGGGAATCCACGGCGCAAACCTGTGAGGGGCTGTGTTTTCTCGAGCCCCATATCAGCTCGAGAAAACACAAGTTTATTCGGATCATTACTTGTTTACACCGTCTCGCAGCGCTGTGAGGAATAATAATAAGGGAAAATGTCCCTCAAAAGGTAGATGTAAACAAACTATTAAAAGGTAAATATAATTTTTTTCTTTAAATAATTTTTATTGTGTTTTATTAGTAACAAATTTGGGGAGAGGATAAATATTCCAAAACTGAAAATACAGTATGAGAATTAACTGCACAATTACTAGACATGTTTACCTTGGATATTATACAATTTGCAAGCACAATTTGTGGAAAAAAAAAATGTATATAAAAAATATAAATAAAATTTATTTTTGTGTATAAATATATACACATATATATGTGTGTGTGTATGCACATATATATATTTGTATAAGCAATGTATTAAACTGCAAATTAACATTTATATTCCTTATAATAAAAATGAAAGACCTATGTTACAGACATATGAAAGACAACATTTCGTTGATTAGTTTTGGATAGATTATACATTTTTACTGTAAAATATCTGCCACCTCAAATAAGCTTTTATTTGCCAATTTTTTGTCAAAAATAATCAAATAATCAATCAAATCCTTAACTTTGAAATATGTATGATAAAATGTATACTTTAGTTTTTACAAAGAAAGATTACACTTGAATTGTTGTTTATTGAAATATTTACAAGGTAAATGTAAACAAACTATTAAAAGGTAAATATAAGCCTTTTCTTTAAATAATTTTTATTGTGTTTTATTAGTGACAAATTTGGGGAGAGGATAAATATTCCAAAACTGAAAATACAGTATGAGAATTAACTGCACAATTACTAGACATGTTTTCCTTGGATATTATAGGCCAATTTGCAAGCACAATATGTGGAAAAATAAAAAAGAATTGAGATGCTTCCAACTGTTGCTCTTGCATTCTTGTGGCTCAGTGACTCACCTGAATGAATGGCTCATTAAGTATGCGGTCCTCAGGTGTGAACCACTAAATATGCATGATCGTTGACGCCCACTCGGATATTGCCTTTCCAAACAGAAAGTGCTTTGCAAAATTCAAATCAATGTATTGTGTTATGTGAATGATTAGGCAGGGTGATTTTCACATAATTTTGAAGAAAAAACACTAGGCAATGACATCCATTAGACAAAAGTCTTATTGGCACATATTTAGTGTGTGTTTTGTGGTCTTATTTCAGAAACTTTAGTTTTTAGTTTTTTCAATAACCACGCATAAACATTATTCTCTCAAAAATGCAGACATGTACATTCTTGTTGCTCACATATTATGGTAGCCCTGTTTGTGCTAAATAGTGTGTAATTTTTTTTTGCCATTACTATGTTTATAAGCAACTGAAAAAAGCACAAATGTCAGGGCATGTCAGAACATCTCAAGGACCCCAAAAACACCTTAGACCCCAGAGGGTTAAATGCGATTATTTACTAGTTCAACACCTTATTTTAATATTGAACGATGGCAAAGGCCAGGGTCCTCATTTATAACCGTTGCACAAAACAGGCCCTGAAAGAGCCATACGCCACTTCTGACGTATAAATAGTGATTTATAAAAACAAACTTGACAGGAAAATTTGCGCACCTGCACACAAACTCTGAGCTGAGCGAACGCACATCTGAGACGGAGCAGTTTGGTGTCACCGATGGGGAATTTTGCACAGGTTCTGGCGTACACACAGTTTTATAAGTTATTTTTTTTTGGTATGCGCCCTTTTTGTCTTTCGGGCGCACGTACACTTTTAGTAAGGATCCTACACACAGTTTTATAAATGAGAGCCCAGGAGATGCAATCCTACGGTATAATCGGTGTAACTTAAACTAAACAGAAAACGTCTCGGGTTACTGGATGTAACCCTGGTTCCCCGAGAGAGGGGAACGAGACGCTGCGTCATATCAACGCTACGGGGAATGCCTTCGGCATGCGTTATCTGAAGTCACTATACAACTATTCCAATCTGGATTGGTGTGCGTCATCGTGCGTCATGACGTTGCATGTGACGGTGACCCGGACGCTATATAAGGGTCACAGGAACAAGGAAATGACAGCTTCGAAAAAGGTTCAAAGCAGCTGTTCTCAGGGCGCCCCGAAGGTGGGGAGAGGGGACGCAGCGTCTCGTTCCCCTCTCTCGGGGAACCAGGGTTACATCCAGTAACCCGAGACGTTCCCCTTCGTTACGGGGAACTCCCGCTGCGTCATATCAACGCTACGGGGAACGAGTACCAGCTAGCCCCCACAGAGAACAGGCGCCCCTGGTGTGAAACATCTGGCACACTCAAGAGCACTAAAGCAAGGGAGAGTGAAAGATCCAACTGTGCTAAGAATTTTATTCTTTCTTGTTTGGTGTACAAAGGGAAGGTTGCATCAACAACCTCGATATTAAGGTCCAAGTATATAGGCCTGATTAATGACAGGCAGAACACTTAACTCCTAACACCTTTTTAGTGGATCATCTCTGGAAGCCTAAGAGGCTCTCTTGCTTACACCGCACATGCAATGAAGGATGAAGAGCCTGAGGAATTTTTAGAATAACCTCCGGTACCTTGGTTACCGGGGAGAAATATCTCAAAGAAAGCTAACAAACTCCCATTTAATACCCTATATAGATATACTCTGCGGAGCCGAATAAAGGCTCTAAGCAATTTAATATGATAGCCTGCAGAGACAGGGTTCATCCAGATTTTGACGCAGCATACAGAGGCAGAAAGCACTCTGAAGGTGAGGATCATTGCTAAGGACAGGGGAGAATTTATAGAACCCACTATACTAAGAATTTTATTCTTGTCTTTTTTGGTGTAAGAAAAAGGCTGAGTTAACAGCCTCAGAAGTGAGGTCCAATATATACATATGCCTAAAAAGGCAGGACACTGACTCCAAGGCACCATTAGTGGATAACCCCAAAAGCCTAGAAGGCTCTCCTGTCACACTTATAGCAACGAAGGATGAAGAGCCAGAGGAAATCATAAGATAGCCTCCGGTACCCTTATTGGTGACCGGGGAAATTTCCTACTAGAAAGCTAACAGATTTCCAAAATATGTAGATTTTCTTTTAATCTAACATATATACACGTATCCCGCAGAACCGACAGGGGCTTTTCTTTCCACAGACCTGTCAGCCTGCAAGGATAACAGGATTCATCCTAGAAGGCTACAGGGAAATATGGAGGTCATGGGACGACCCGGGTGGACCACCCTGAGAGCATACGGAGGCCGTAGGCGCCATAGAGGCTCTGAGCGTGGACGAGAGGTCCCGATTAGAGTATAGAAGAATCCCAGTACTGAAGCCATAGGGCAGTAAAAGGCTGGGTCCAGCTAACTCAATTAAAACTTCCTGAGCCGGGGAGTTCTGGAGGTAGCTGATCTGATGACCTCGGCCACCAGATCACCCTATTCGAGAAGGCCAGTGTGGTTTTTCGAGAATAAGATCTACTCAAAATCCTCTGACCCTCTCCAGAACTCCAGGGAGTAGAGCGACCGGGGGAAAAAGGCGTACAGACGTTGCCTCGGCCACGTCTGTACCATGGCCTCCAGACCCAACGGGGCTGGATGCGAGAGAGAGAACCAGAGCGGGCAATGAGAATTCTCATGAGAAGCGAATAAATCTACCTCCGCCTGGCCGAACTTCTCCCATATAAGCTCCACCACCTCGGGGTGGAGCCTCCATTCCCCTGGCCTGGGCCCCTGCCTCGACAGGGTGTCTGCTCCCACATTATCAACCACAGGTATATACATAGCCCTCACAGAGAGAAATTTGTCCTTAGACAAAAATAGAATATGATGGGCCAATTTGCACAGAGGACGAGACCTCAAGCCCCCCTGATGGTTGATATAGAAAACCACCGATATATTATCAGACCCAATAAGGACCTGATGGCCTCTGAGGTCTGGAGGGAAATGCCTGAGGGCAAAGAATACTGCCAGCATCTCCAGGCAACTGATGTGCCATGAGAGGTGATGGTCCTTCCAGACCCCGCGGGTGTACCGGCCCTCCATGACCGCACCCCAGCCCCTGTGGGAAGCATCCGTGGTCAGAATTTTTCTGGGACACGAAGCTCCAAGCACCTGGCCTTGGGACAGGAACCGTATGTCTTTCCATATGACTAGAGAACGAAGGTACCTGGACGTAACTCTAATCATACGGAAGGGGTTGCCCCTTGGGGAAAACCCCCTGGTCCCGAGCCACCACTGTAGGGCCCCATAAGGCCCAAAATTCCTTGAAAATGTTTGACAGTGATGGCCTGGCCTAACCTGATAGCTCTAACTGCAGCCACGATACTTTAAATACATGGCTGGGTCAAGTGAACTTGCATAGATTGCGAGTCCCACTCAGCTCCAAGAAATTTTATTCTTTGAAGAGGAGACAGAGAATTTTTCTTGACATTGAGCCTTAGCCCCAAGCACTGAAGATGACGCAAAACAACATCTCGATGTTGGATTGCTAGCGTCTCTGGTTCTGCCAGAATAAGCCAGTCATCTAATAATTTAGGATGCGGTTCCCCTGAAGTCTCAGTGGAGCAAGGGCAGCATCCATACAGAAAGTGCAAGGGGATAGAGTTAGGCCGAAAGGAAGAACCCTATATTGGTAAGCTTTTCCCCCCAAAAGCGAACCTAAGGAACTTCCTATGATAATGGATGATGAAGTTATGAAAATAAGCATCCATGAGATCTATTGTCACAAACCAGTCTTCAGATCTGATTTGCTGAATGATACTGGGTATAGTGAGCATATTGAAACTAAATCTCCTCAAAGATTTATTCAATACTCTAAGATCTACAATAGGATGAAGTCCACCATCCTTTTTCGGAACAATGAAGTAACGGCTGTAAAAACCTGAATCCGTCTCCTGATTAGGGGCAATTTCTATTGCTTTTGCTAAAAGAGATTCAACTTCATTTTCCATCACCTGGCGCTGATGTGAGAAAACCAGTGTGTGAAATACCCCGTTAAAATCGGGTGGTCTTACTTTAAACTGGATTCTATATCCTTTAACTATACCCAGGGTCCATTTAGATATATTCGGAAGGCCTGACCAGGCGTCTAAACAATCTACAAGAGGAATCAATTTCTCTGGGTTAGTCTCAGGTGATATAATGTGCTTATCGGTGGTCTGAAGCAGTTTACTGGCAGGACGTAACCGATGAATAATCTAATAAGGAGATCAGTCCCTCGAGACTGACCTCAGGTTTTGAGATTCGGTGACCTGAAGCGATAGATCGGCAGGAACTAACCGAAAATAATATGAAGTGCCCTTAAAGGTTCGGCGTTTTTACGCCAGGACCTCATAGTTTATTTTTTCTTAGCCCGAAAGGCAGTCCTCAGACCTGACTTAGGAGCTTTTTTTTTTTTTTTTTTATGAGAACGTCTCCTCTGACCCCGAGCCCTGTACAGGGGGAAGGGGAGGGGAAGAGGTGACTTCCCAGAATATGAGGAGCTGGTGACTGTCCCCGAGGGACCTGGACTACCATATGTAGGTATGCATTTTTTTTTTTTTTTTTTACATTCCGCCATATAAGCCTTCCCTACCAAATTCAAGATAATATTTATATTAGCTCCACTTTAATTTTGGAGGGACGTGTCTGAGTCATCAGAGGTAATACGATATCTGGGAGAAATATTCTTCTACCCCCTGCATCATTAAATTCCCCTTTAATTTTCTTCTTCAATTATTCCACAATCTCAGTACCTCAGTATGGAGATCGTTTGAAAAAGGAAGACTCTGACACAAGGATTTTGACTGGGTTTGCAGGAAGCACTCTTTTTAGACGCTTCCTTCTTATTAAATTACCAAACATTTAATTTCATTACAGCCCCAGTCTTTCTCCAGCAACTCCTCATAATGTGGTGAATATTCGTGGTTCAGTGTTGATAGTATCTGACTCCTCAGAATCAGATAAATCAAACACCGGGTCTTTAACACGGTCGGAAGAAGCCGCAGTGACGCGGGCTTCCGAACCGTGCGCGAGACCTGTAAACACTGCTCCACGTGCGAACCCAATGCAAACAGACAACGCGCTGCCTCGACAGACGCGAGCTGATGCACTAGGAACGCAAGCCTATTTTATTCTTTTTAAACAGGCTCAGGCGGGAGCGGAAGAGTAAACTCAGAGTCTACACACTGCAGACCTGTAATCTACGCGCTGCCTCGGCAAACGCGAGATCCGAGCCACTATAGATTCTGTATTGCAATGCAGACATTAATCTACGCGCTGCCTCGGCAAACGCGAGATTAGTCACAGAATCTTTATTGCAGAGTAGCCGTAATCTACGCGCTGCCTCGGCAAACGCGAGATCCGAGCCACTATATAGATTCTGTATTGCAATGCAGACATAAACCTACGCGCTGCCTCGGCAAACGCGAGATCCCAGTCACAGAATCCTTTCAGTTTGCACAAAATAGACAGTGCCCTCGAGAACTGTCCGTGCAAGCTCCGCTCACAACCCAACACCACAAAGCAAGTGTGCGCCATCCTTGCTTCTTTAATTTTTCTTAAATCAAGGAGACGCACACTGCCTTCGCCATAGTAGATTTGACAGACAACACCAAATAAGACGTACAGTTTGACATAGAACGCTGCTGAAGAACAGAAGCTGTCATTTCCTTGTTCCTGTGACCCTTATATAGCGTCCGGGTCACCGTCACATGCAACGTCATGACGCACGATGACGCACACCAATCCAGATTGGAATAGTTGTATAGTGACTTCAGATAACGCATGCCGAAGGCATTCCCCGTAGCGTTGATATGACGCAGCGGGAGTTCCCCGTAACGAAGGGGAACTTTAATCTCACTGTAACTGCTGTACAGTATAATTATACTAACTGTAGTTTCTCCATCTTGAATTGTGGGTTCATCAGTAGATCACTGAGGTTTTTCAATCCAGAGTCTCCTAGTGTATTCCTACTCAGGTTCAGTTCTCTCAGGTGTGATGGGTTTGATTTCAGAGCTGAAGTCAGGATGAGACACTGTTTCTCTGTAATACTACATCCATTCAGACTGAAGACAGAAAGAGAAGAGAAAATGACTGAGATCAATGTTCAGTTCATGTGTGTGTTAAAAGCATCATTAATAAATCCCATACAGTCACTAATACACCAGCAAAATCATGGAAACTTAATGAAATGAACAAACCAAGACAGGAGCATTTGAGGAAACTAGTTACAATCCAAGTCTGGATCCGTCCTCACTCCACAAATAAGTGAATTTATCACTGTAGATTAATATATAGGATCAATATAGAAACAATAGAAAAGTTAACATTTAAATGGACTGATTTCACATTTTCATCATCAGAAAATCTTGTACATGAATCACAATTTATTTAAAGTAATTTTAAAGTGTAATTTACACTCAAATATAAAACAGTTAGTTCCAATCTTTGATTCTGATTGGTCAATATCTGTGTGTTATTCACCATAAAACACGACTATGACCGCTTCACCCAACGGTTCTGTGTATCACTACACAACACCCCTAGCAACCACTCTTAGCAACGCAAACACATGTTTGATCTCATTGATATTGTTAATTGCAGCTTATAGTGTAGAGTATGGTGAGAGGTCGAGTAAGTAAATGTACCTGCATTTACAGTAGATATAGCATTTTCCTTCAGGTCAGTCCTATATTCATAATAAAAAATCTGTTTGAATGTCCGCTGCGATATCTTGTTCTTTTAACAGTCAAAGGGTTTTCTCGTTCCTCTAGTCATTTATCAGTTGAGTCTTGCTTTTGCGTGATCACAAGTCCTTTCAATATAAAAGTCTTCTCTACTGACTGACTCACTCATAAAGACAGTGTTTTCCGCCATTAAATGGAGAAATAATGTAACTTCTGTTGCTGTTCACGGTCAGGGACTATTTTTTCCCAGCAGAAGGAAGGCTTTTAGTGATTTTACTTCATGCAAGTTGCATAGATAGATATTTTTCGGCTTTAATATTTGTATTGTGTGGTAACCGTTTTATAAAAGCAATAAGGTCCTCGAGGCTGTGCTGTATGGTGAATAAGTCACGGCTGACGCCGTTTAACGCCCTTCAGCCGTGACTTATTCACCATACAGCACAGCCTCGAGGACCTTATTGCTTACATACACATTTTGCTTAATAAATTAAGATTTAGTGAAAAGTACCATTAGTCCAGTATAACTGTAACTCTGTCAGAATAATGTACTGTCATTTGTTACGCTGTTTTTAGTCTCTCACTTCTGTTTTGTTTCAAAGCAAAGATTTGTCAGATTTTAGTATATAAAACAATTTTATAACAGTTTCAAATACTTCAGTTTAATGCTCTTTCTAATGATACACATAACAAACCATTAACTAATAGTATTTGTGAATCTTTCTTCAGATTGAGAAACACCAGAAAGTGCAGTGCTATAAATTATGAGACTTGAGTCTAGTTGCCTTAAAATAAAATAAACAGTAAACTTTAATCACACTGTAACTGCTGTACAATATAATGATACTAACTCTAGTTTCTCCAGCTTGAATTGTGGGTTCATCTGTAGATCACTGAGGTTTTTCACTGCAGAGTCTCCTAGTTTATTCCTGCTCAGGTCCAGCTCTCTCAGGTGTGATGGGTTTGATTTCAGTGCTGAAGTCAGAGCAGAACAACCTTCATCTGTCATATAACAGCAGCTTAACCTACATTAGGAGAGAGAGAGAGAGAGAGAGAGAGACCTTTAACACACCTTAATTTATAATTACACTGTACAGACATACCTCAACCAATATTTAACCGTAACACATCCTTTATATTTACAAAAAAGAAAAACCCCAAACTTTGTATTTCATTATTTAGATAAAACATTTTTTTACTTAATTTGAAAAGATAATAATGAATAAATAAAAAATCTCATACACATATCTATTTTCTCAAATGTACATACATACACATATATATATCCACACAAAAAAAATCATAAATTCTTATAAATTTAACAAATTATTAAATAAAAATGTACAATCCTTATTTAAACTTTTGTCATTTCATTACGTTTTGTTTAAAGATTTACTTTGCAGATTTGCTATATTACTTAGACTTACTGTACTGGTTTATTTCTTTTTTTATATATATATTTTATTTTTTTCGCTTTTTAAAAAAAAACAAAACATAACATAACAAAACATGACCAGAGAGCAAGAACAATGTATGTAAAGAAAATCAAGACAGGTGTAAATCATTATAAGTGTCCCATTTGTTCCAGAGTCTTTCAAATTTGTCCAGTTGTAGATGTAACCCGAATGTGATTTTTTCCATTTTCCTTATGTCCAGAATAACGTCAACCCAATCCCTGATTGTCGGAGCAGTTTGAGTCATCCATTTTTTTGTAATGGCCTTTTTCCCTGCAGCCAGGAGTATACTCCAGAGATATCCATTGGCTGTGTCCATGGCAGGAGTTTTAAGGCCCAAGTACATAGTTCTGAAATCCAGTAGGATGGGGACATCAAAAACAATTTACAAAACCAGTATTTTTGAATCATCAAACATTCCCAGAACACATGGTAATGATGCGCCTCCTGACAACCACACTTTCTCCAACACTCAGAATTTCCCTGAGAAAAATGAGCGCTTTGACAAGGTGTTATGAAGAAACGAGATACACTTTTCCAACAAAATTCTTTCCAGACATGTGATTTCGTGGTTCTCCACTGTGTTATATATATATATATTCTCCCATTCCTCATCACTCAAAGTGAAATTGCCTTCTCTTTCCCATTTATTTTTAATATATTGAGTCGAATGATTTCCCAGATTGTTGAGGCATTTGTATATTTTTGATATTATTCCCCTTGAAAGTTCTGATTTATATGCCTTAATAAAGATTTCGATCAAAGGGTTATAATGGTCATCCTTTTGTTTAATTTCTTGGTTATAATAACTCCTTGGGCCCTATCTTGCACCCAGCGCAATTGACTTTGTACACCGACGCATGTTTCATTCCTATTTTGCACCCGCGCAAAGCGCGCTTTTCCCTCCACAGAAGCACGTCGCTAAACTAGGGAATGAACTTGCGCTCTCTGGGCGGTTCAGCGCAAAAAAGGAGGCGTGTTCCGGCGCAAACGTTCCCTGGTGCTATTTTACTGTTCCATAAAACAATTGCGCCACTGGCCAGAAAAAACCTAGTCTAAAGTCAGTGGCGCGTTGCGCGTTGCGCGTTGTTCATTATGCTATTTTAAGGGCGCATGCTTGACCATAATGTATAGCGTGCACAACGCGCATACACTTTGATTCTCTAATCTACACAGAAGCAGCCGTTTTCATTTTTGCAAATCATATTATTACAAACAATAGATAGATAGATAGATAGATAGACAATTTATTATAAAAGCATACATCTAGCTTACACATTTACCCACATTATTATATGCCTGTTTAACCGAAGCTAATTTGGGTGTGTTTCTCCATCCCCAATGTCACTTCTCTCTCTTTTACGGCCGTGACGAGAGCGTTGCTCTCCTCGGCTGTGAACCGCTCCTGGCGCGCGTCTGGCAAATCCGCCGTTATAATAGCAATACAAAAAGCGCGTCTGCTCTTAAAGGGAATGTGAGATGATGCTCTGATTGGTACCTGTGAAAGTCCTGTTTTTCTAAGCCAAAGGATTCCCTTAACTCATCAAAGCTTTTCATTTGGTTTTCTTTTTCAATTTGGTAAAAAATCTTTATACCCTTTGTGACCCAGACCTTAAATCTCCGATCGGTTCTGTTTGGTACAAAACCTTGGTCATAAGCCAACCAGCTTAGGATTTTAACATCTTTGTTTAGTTTGTATGTTTTGATCAGCTCTTTCCATGTTGTAAGCACTGATTTTACCCATGGATTCTCAATTTCATCCAAATGATTCAGCCGTTTATTGTCTGCCAATAAGGCCTGAACAGGTACTTCCGGCAAAACACTACACTCAATGTTTTTCCATTGAGCTTCATATTTTGAATCACACCAGTACAGCAAAGCTCTGATTTGGGCTGAGATAAAGTAATCTTTCAGACAAGGTAAACCCCATCCACCTTTTCCTTTTGAAAGTTGTAAGGTTTTAAATCGGATGCAAGGTTTTTTGCCTTGCCATACAAATCTTGAGATTGTTTTATTCCACTCATCGAATAAACGATTGGGAATGGAAACTGGGAGAGTCTGGAAGAGGGAGAGAAATCTTGGCAAAACGTTCATTTTAATTGTTTCAATCCTTTGACTTAGACTTAAGTATGGAATAAGAGTCCATTTTTCAAGGTCCTTCTTAATATTGGAAAAAAGAGGGGTATAGTTTTTCTTTAGAATTGTTGATAAATCTTTATGAAGAATTACACCTAAATATTTGAGAGATTCTGTTTGCCATTTAAATGGGTAAGTTTTTCTAAAAATCAGCGGAGGTCTCCAGTAGGAAAGAATTTCAGTCTTCTGCATATTCAATTTGTATCCAGACATTGGACCAACAATATCTTTGAGGAAATGCATCACATTAGGTATAGAAATCTCTGGTTCCCTTTCGTCAGCAGGGAACTCCGACGCCTCGTCGGGGGAGTTCCCCTGACGAATTGGGATCACGCTAGGGAGACCAATTGCCTTCGAGTGAATTAAAACGAGCCAATGAACATTGGCATGCAAGGTTTGCATTCCGCGGCCCGCCTACCAGTGCGGGTATAAGGCGGAATCAAGCGCATACACAAATGCTTTCTGCTTCGGAGCCGACCGGTTGTGTCCTCTCTGAGTGAATGAGTTTTAAGATTGTATTTATCTTACGCTCTACGAGTCTGCTGTTTCGGGAAGGGACCTCTCTGTGTTGGTGAGACGGCGTTTCAGCGACCGCGCGATTTCCTGTCTGCCGGCTGCGTCTACACGCTGTTAATTTAAAAGCTGTTTTTACAGCTGGTAAACGGTTGAGTGCGCACAGCGGGCTTGCAGTTTCCCCGCTGTGTCGCCGCGTTGGGTCCCTGTGTGCTTCAGCACAATAAAGAGAGTAATTTCTTCCTGAAAGAGCAACACGAGTGAAGATCGCGTCCTTTTCAGGATGACGTTTCACTCGTGTGTTTCTGGATGCGATCGTTCCTGTCCTTATTTGACGGCCACGTTCATTGTTTCACATGCCTAATCAGTGTGTGAGACTGCGTTCGTGGGTGGTTCATGTTCTCTCATGAGTGCATGACCACGTCGGCACGTTGTTCGTCTCCCCTTTTTAAAGGCTCGAGCCGCTCAGCGTGCCGTGTGCCGTCGAGCGCCGGTTGACAGCGTGGGTTGTCACGGCAACCCAGCGCGCGTCATTCGGCGCTCAAGATGCGTGGTCAAGATCAAGACTCGCGTGCCTCTATGAGGTGAGTCCCTTTGCTTGTTTCCCGATCTAGTTTCTCTTCTGGTGCACCAGGAGAGGGCTACTTTGGCAAATAACATTGGTGATCTGAGGGTTACAGTGCGGAATGTCTCGCCAGGTGAAAGACCCTCACGAGCTTCCCACTCCTCTAGCGCATCACAAACATGCTGAGACTGTGTTCGTGGGTGGTTTGTGCTCTCTACATGAGAGCATGACCACGTCGGCACGTTGTTCGTCTTGCCTGAGGGCTTGAACGCTCAGCGTGCCGTGTGCCAGCGATGGCCACGTTCACTGTCTTGCATGCCTGGTTGACGGCCATGATCGCTGTTTCACATGCCTAATCAGTGTGTTGAGACGGCGTTCATGGGTGGTTCATGTTCTCTCATGAGTGCATGACCACGTCGGCACGTTGTTCGCCTCCCCTTTCTCGTAAGGGCTTGAGCCGCTCAGCGTGCCGTGTGCCGTCGAGGCTTTGAGTGGGATTTTGGTCCTTATCATGAGGGACCAAGCATTTCATTCGGGGCCCCAGGGGAGGACAGATGTCGATTGCTACATCGGAGAGAGGGCTGTTATACTCTGAAAATGATGGGAGTGTGTGTCATCACCACTCCTTCCCCCGGAGGAGGGCCGGGTGGAGAATCCTTTGTTAAATTTTTCTAGTTTCTGTTCCGCCGCCGACCAGCTGGTCGGTGGTACCCAAAACCTAAAAAAGAGCAGTTTCTTCCTCCTCTGGGTCATTCACGGTTGGGACTGCCGAACATGCAGTCTCTCCCGCTCAAGAGTAGGACGTCAGTGTGCGCCACCCTCGGGTCTCGCCACTCTCAGTCCTCTCTCCCCAGCTCTCAGATAGCAGTGGCGCCACCTCGGTCACGCCACTCCTGTCTGTCGCTGGGCGGGAAGGAGAGACCAGCAGCCGCCCTCGGGCCTTGCTCCTTGTCTCCTCCCCTTCCCTCGCCAGGCGACAGACCGCAGCAGAACACTCTCGGGTCTTCTCTGCCGTCTGTCCCCCGGTGGAGGCAGGTAGGTGTTGTTCAAATACACACCCAGACCCCGCTCTCGGCCGCCACAATGCCACCAGAGCCGTGTCCCTGCCCTCCACCTCGCTGCCCCTCCGCGGGTACGCCGGTCGTGCGGGTGGGCTCGTTGCGGCGGTTTCTCAGAGCCTGGTTAGAGCTCCCGAGTCCGTCGCGCTGGCTCATCCGCACCAACCGGCTCGGCTATGCAATTCAATTTGCACGCCGGCCTCCCAAGTTCAGGGGCGTCCACTTCACCCATGTGCGTCCAGTGGATGCCCCGGTCTTGCGGAAAGAGATCGACGTCCTACTGGCGAAGGACGCGATCGAGCCGGTCCCTCCAGCCGATATGAGGTCAGGGTTTTACAGCCCTTACTTCATTGTACCCAAGAAAGGCGGTGGGTTACGGCCAATCCTGGATCTGCGAGTATTGAATCGGGCCCTGCACAAGCTCCCGTTCAAGATGCTCACGCAGAAACGCATTTTCGAGTGCATCCGTCCCCAGGATTGGTTTGCAGCGATCGACCTGAAGGACGCGTACTTTCATGTCTCGATTCTTCCTCGACACAGACCGTTCCTTCGGTTTGCTTTCAAGGGTCGAGCATATCAGTACAAGGTCCTACCCTTCGGGCTGGCCCTGTCGCCCCGTGTCTTCACGAAAGTCGCGGAGGCGGCCATTGTTCCCATGAGAGAACAAGGCGTTCGCATTCTCAACTACCTCGACGACTGGCTCATTCTGGCACACTCGCGAGATGTGTTGTGCGATCACAGGGACATGGTGCTCCGGCACCTCAGTCAGTTGGGGCTTCAGGTCAACTGGGACAAGAGCAAACTCTCCCCTGTGCAGAGGATCTCTTATCTCGGTATGGAGCTGGACTCGGTCGCCCAGACTGCGCGCCTCACGGAGGAACGCGTCCAGTCAGTGCTCAACTGCCTCAAGTCTTTTCGAGGCAAGTCAGCGGTTCCACTGAAACAATTTCAGAGGCTCCTGGGGCATATGGCAGCCGCAGCCGCAGTAACGCCGCTCGGTCTGTTGCATATGAGACCGCTCCAGCACTGGCTTCGCGATCGAGTCTCGAGGTGGGCGTGGCAGAGCGGCAAGTTCCGGGTCAAAGTCACCCCGAGCTGTCGCCAAACCTTCTCCCCTTGGTTGGATCCTGGGTTTCTACGGGCCGGAGTGCCCCTAGTCCAGGTTTCCAGGCATGCTGTGGTTTTCACAGATGCTTCTGCCAAGGGCTGGGGGGCCACGTACAGAGGGCATGCAGTCTCGGGTCTGTGGACGGGGCCCCAGCTGCATTGGCACATCAACTGCCTAGAGTTGCAAGCAGTACACCTAGCTTTGTGTCGCCTCAAGGGGTTTCTCAGACACAAACACGTACTGGTCCGTACGGACAGCACTGCGACCGTTGCGTACATCAACAGACAAGGTGGTCTACGCTCCCGTCGTATGTCGCGACTCGCCTCCCACCTCTTCCTATGGAGTCAGAAGCATCTGAGGTCGCTTCGTGCCGTTCATGTCCCCGGGGAGCTCAATCGTGTGGCCGACGAACTTTCACGTCGGTCCCCCCTTCCGGGAGAATGGCGACTTCATCCCCAGGTGGTCCAGCTGATCTGGCGAATCTTCGGAGCCGCACAGGTAGACCTGTTTGCCTCTCCGGACACGACCCATTGCCAGTGGTATTACTCCCTGACCGAAGGGACTCTCGGCACGGATGCCCTGGCACACAGCTGGCCCCGGGACCTACGCAAATATGCGTTTTCCCCAGTGAGCCTTCTTGCACAAACTCTGTGCAAGGTCAGGGAGGACGAGGAGCAAGTCCTTTTGGTGGCCCCGTATTGGCCAACCCGGACTTGGTTCCCAGAACTCATGCTCCTCGCGACAGCCCCTCCTTGGCCGATTCCTCTGAGGAACGACCTTCTTTCTCAGAGACGGGGCACCCTATGGCACCCGCGTCCAGACCTCTGGAAACTCCATGTCTGGTCCCTGGACGGGACGCGGAGGTTCTAGATGGCCTACCACAGGCAGTGGTAGATACCATCTCTTCAGCTAGAGCCCCCTCTACGAGGCGCCTCTATGCTCTGAAGTGGAACCTGTTCGTCGGCTGGTGTTCTTCCCACGGGGAGAACCCACGAACTTGCCCGATCGGTGTAGTGCTCTCCTTCCTACAACAGGGGTTGGAGCGAAGGCTGTCTCCCTCCACCCTCAAAGTGTATGTTGCCGCAATAGCCGCGCATCACAATGTAGTTGAAGGTAAGTACGTGGGGAAGCACGACCTGGTCATCAGATTCCTCAAGGGTGCTAGGAGGCTAAATCCACCTCGCTACTTGCACCCTGTACCCTCTTGGGACTTAACTTTAGTAAAAACCAAAGTCCTCCTTTGAGCCTTTGCTGACAGTCGAGCTTAATATCCTGTCCATTAAGACAGCACTCCTGTTAGCATTGGCTTCTTTCAAGAGGGTGGGGGATCTGCAGGCTTTTTCGGTCGACGAATCGTGCCTAGAGTTCGGGCCCGGCCTTTCTCACGTTGTGTTGAGACCCCGGCTCGGATATGTGCCCAAGGTTCCTACCACTCCCTTCGCGGACCAGGTAGTGAACCTGCAAGCGCTGCCCCAGGAGGAGGCAGACCCAGCCCTAGCTTTTCTCTGTCCCGTCCGGGCCCTCCGGGTTATATAGACAGAACGCAAAGCTTTAGGACCTCAGATCAGCTCTTTGTTTGTTATGGAGACCAGCAGAAGGGGAAGGCTGTCTCCAAGCAGAGGTTAGCCCACTGGCTAGTGGATGCTATCACCAGGGCTTATGAGTCCCAGGGTGAGCCCTGCCCACCCAGGTTGCGGGCTCACTCCACTAGGAGTGTTGCCGCTTCTTGGGCTCTGGCACAAGGCGCCTCGCTAACAGACATTTGTAGAGCTGCGGGCTGGGCGACACCGAACACGTTCGCTAGGTTTTATAGCCTACGTGTAGAACCTGTTTCCTCCCGAGTACTTGCTACGGCCAGTAATTAGAGGGAATAGGTGTGTCGGCTTGCGACGCCATTCCGTGAGCGGATACGTGCGTCTTTTTGCTCCGTTGGTTACCCAACAAACGGCTAACCTCGTGAGTTCCTCCATCACCCCCTCCGGTGCCAGGCGTTGCGGACCGCCCGGCACCAGGTCTGCTACCTTCAGTAAGGAGTTGCTAGTAGACTGGGTGTTTTTCCAGTGGTCCCTGCGGCGACCCATGATTGCCACGTGCAGTTCAGCCGTGTCTTCCCCTTGACAGACTCATTCTGTCGTCCTTGTTGAGTATGCTCCTCACTCCTCCGGACTGGGACTACCTTCAAGGACTGCCATATGTTTCACTACCCTACGTGGTTAGTACATATGTGTATTGAGGGCCTTCCTCTAGGCTGCCTCAGCTTCCGCAGCGTTCCCCCCCCCTATTATATCCTTGGGGTCGGACACGCTTTCCCAGTGTTATCCAATATCCACTGATTGGGTCTTGCGGAACAGCAGTGTGATTCCCTAGCTAGCTCCCGCAAAATTTCTGGAAACTGCTGCAGGGCTGTAGCTTAGCTGGGCGCTGGAAGGGGCCAGCACCATGGCGTTTTGGTAGGGATCCCAATTCGTCAGGGGAACTCCCCCGACGAGGCGTCGGAGTTCCCTGCTGACGAAAGGGAACGTCTCGGTTACGTATGGTAACCCTCGTTCCCTGAGTCCAGGGAACGGAGACGCCTCGTCCCGTCGCCATGCTGCTGTACCTTCGCGGAGGACTGGACACCGTTCGGCTCCTCAGCGAAAAGCGTTTGTGTATGCGCTTGATTCCGCCTTATACCCGCACTGGTAGGCGGGCCGCGGAATGCAAACCTTGCATGCCAATGTTCATTGGCTCGTTTTAATTCACTCGAAGGCAATTGGTCTCCCTAGCGTGATCCCAATTCGTCAGGGGAACTCCCCCGACGAGGCGTCTCCGTTCCCTGGACTCAGGGAACGAGGGTTACCATACGTAACCGAGACGTTTAGTTAAGAACAATAGGACATCATCTGCATAGCATGCAATTTTATGTTCGATTCCTTCGATTGTAACACCATGGATAGTGTTTGATTGTCTAATATATTGGGCCAATGGTTCCAAGTATAAGGCAAACAAAAGGGGGGACCAGGCACAGCCCTGCCTCACCCCTCTTTCCAGAATCATTGAATCTGTTAAGTGGCCGTTAATTTTTATTCTTGAAGTTGGACCACTGTAAAGAGCCCCTATATTTCTAATTATTTGGTCATCCATTTGGAATTTGTTTAATACTTTGAATAGATAGAGCCAGTTAACGGAGTCAAAGGCTTTCTCAGCGACCAAACTAATTATGACAGCTTCATCTTGGTGTTTTTGTACATAATTCATTATGTGTAAAGATCGTCTTATGTTGTCCTGAGTTTGTCTATTATTAATAAACCCTGTTTGATCGTTATGAATTAAATTTGGGAGTATTTGTTCCATTCTTTTGGACATAATTGAGGTGTATATACGATAATCCACATTCAGAATTGAAATTGGTCTATAAGATGCGCAGTCGAGTCGATCTTTCCCTTCTTTGGGTATTAGAGAAACAATGGCTTCTTTCCAACTTGGGGGGATTTGAGCTTGTTTAAGTGTCCAATTAAAGGTTGTTAAAAGCAGGGGAGTAAGTGTTTCTTTCAATGCTTTATACCACTCGGAGGTGAATCCATCACTCCCCGGAGATTTATTGTTTTTTAATCTCTTGATTGCATTCTGTATTTCCATAACAGTAATTTCTGACCCTAATTTTTTATTTTGTTCTTCCGTCATAACAGGCAAGTTAAGAGTTTCCAGAAAAGAATCTATTTCATCTTCCTTATCTATTGAAGTTCTGGAGAAAAGCTTTTTATAGAAAGATTCAAATATTGATTGAATTTGGTCTTGTTTTGTTAAAATTACACCATTCTGACCGTCTCGTATTTTAAAGATTGCTCTTTCAGCTTGTTGTTTTCTAATTTTCCAAGCTAATAGTTTAGTAAATTTTGATCCAGATTCATAATATCTTTGTTTGGTAAAGAGCATTTTCTTGATTATTTCCTGTGTGGTCAGCTCATTAATGTCCTCTCTTATCTTTTTAATTTCCTGCAGCAATTGGGGATTTCTATTCTTTGCATGATTGATCTCTAACTGTTTTAGTCTATCCTGCAGATCGTTCAATTTTTTCTGTCTTTGTTTCTTCTTGGATGAGGTAATGGCGATAATTTTGCCCCTCAAAACTGCCTTAGCAGCATCCCAGAGGATGGGTGGAGAAGTTTCACCATTATCATTTTCCTCTAAGTAAATTTTGACGTCATCTGATAGCTTTTTCTTAATCTGAGGATCATTAAGTAGACTAGCATTAAACCGCCAGAGAGTATTTTTACGTTTTTTCTCCAGTTCTATAGTAATGTAGATGGGGGCGTGGTCACTCAGGTCTATTGTACCTATGTCTACCTCCATAATTTTTGATCTGTCCTTATTGAAAACAAAAAAGTAATCTATTCTAGTATATATTGTATGTGGGTTAGAGAAGTGGGTGTATTGGCGGACATTGGGATTCATCTCTCTCCAGATGTCAATCAGTCCTATGTTTTTTATCAGTTTTCGGAATTTATTGTTTATCGTCTTTCCTAAGTTTTAAATTTAAAACTTTTAAATTTAAAAAAATTTTAAATTTTAAAATTAACATAGAAAACGAAAAACAGCAAAAAGAAAGGATTCGTACAAAAAACGTGTGACGATTCCAAAACCTGATCAACTAAAAGATCAAAACTTGGAGGCGGAGCCATCTTTAAGTGAGGGCCCTCCATACCCGGACTTCTGGTAACCGTCCAGTCCATGAAAACATAAATATGCCTCTATGCTCTGCTGCCTTCATTAGTAATATATTGAATTTCCTCAAACCCAACCCTCCACATTTATGTAGCCTTGTGAAAGAGTTATGATTACAGAGCCAATAAGATCCCGCAGGTGATCTTAATACGTAGTAAGTGACCAGTAACTCAGATGTGTTGTATCAGATAATTACCCAAATAAGGCTTCAGAGTAAAAAAGTCTCGTAGACATAAACTCACATACCCCATATTGTCAAATCTCTTTCAGTCCTTTGCGTTGCTTTGTTGCATTTTTTTCAGGAGGCTCTCAGCTTCCGTTGGCGATTTAAACACGTATTTTTTTCCTTCGTATGTCAACAGCAATGTTGCGGGGAAGGCAAAACCATGCCTTAGTTTCCTTCTTCTGAATTCCTCGCAAGCCTGCTGGAATTCTGCTCGCTGTTGACGAATGGGGTATGGTAAATCCTGGGCAAAGTAGATCTTCTTCCCCTTGTATTGGATGTTTTTCTTAAGCCTGGCGGCGCGCATGACTCGTTCCTTGTCTTGAAAATTCAGGAATCTCATTATGAAGCCGCGCGGGGGGTCCGCGTCTCCTCTTCTCACACCAAGCCTGTGCGCCCGTTCTATTGTCACCTGAGGAACCTCTACCAGCTCCTGGATCAACGATTCGAGGAAGCCCTCAACCTCTGCTGGCTCCTCTCGCTCCAGAATTCCCACGAGTCTGAGATTCTTTCTGCGTCCCCGTGACTCGAGATCTATGAGCTTTCTTTTTATAGTCACGTTTTCAGCCCGTAACTGAGCGTTTTCCTCATGCATCTGAGCCACCTCCACTTTCGGGGCCTTTAGCTCTCTCAACTCGGGGAGTTCGTCTTCTGTATCGCTGATGCGGGCTTCTGCGGTCTGGATACGCCTCTCTACTCCTCCCAGGTCAGTCCTCAGAGCGACAATCTCAGTACTCATTTCCGCTCTCCATCTCTCCACACTACGGCACACATCATCCAGCTTCTCAATCACCCTTTCGAGTGTGTTATCTTTTCGGGCTTCATCAGTCTCTGCCCTCGTTAGCTTAGCAGTGCTAGCTTGGGCCGCCACGTTCCCGGGAGAGGCACAATCTGTTATTTTAGATTGCTTACTTGTCGAGGATTTGCCCGAGCCAGAGTTCTTTGACTGTTTAGACATCTTTCAGCGCGCCTATTTTCTTTGTGTTTGGGTTTAGCGTTTATGTTTGGATTAAATTCGGCAGAGAGACCGAGCTATGCGACTTGTCACATCCTCTCCAACCCGGAAGTGTACTGGTTTATTTCAATTTATTTTCATATTCATGCTTTGTTTTCGGTAGATCAGAAATCATAAACAGAACAAACAATTTATATAAAGATATAAACATTTCATTCTGGTCTTTATTGTTTGTGACAACACACTGGGAAATATACTTAGATAGGTATTAACAGCGTTAAGTTAATAGTTGGTGGGCCCCTCCTTTATTTCAGATATATATAGCTGTGGTTGTTTTCGTGGGCCGTGGTTATAGCATATTGGAATGATCGCTTCAGCCGGCTATTTTGAAGTGATGGTACATTGGCTTCAATGTACAAACTCTGAACTGGTGAAGTTCTGAAAGCTCCCAAGGCAAGCCATAATCCCTGATGATGCACCGTGTCAAACATCTGTTTATATTATTTACTGTGAATACTAAAATTTTATTATTTAATATTATTTTCAGTACTATTATTATTACTTTTATATTTGTATCCATAATCATTTGTATCCATAATCATTTGTAATCATTGTAATTTGTGAATCATAGTGATCTTGAATACATGTGGGTGAGAGAGACATTGGGACAAGCTAGACTGCATGGGGTGAAAGTGTGCTGGAAGAGTTAGAGACATGAAATGTGTAGGGCTGAACGATTAATTGCATTTGCGATAATATCGCAATATGATGAAATGCGATTTTTTTTAACCACAAAGCTGCGATTACAGTCTGGTCATGTGACACGCGAGAGTAAACCAGTGTGTATTGCAGATGAAGCATCAACTTGGTACGCTACGCATATAGGCCTGGCATAGGCTACAGGAAATAACAGTTTATGTTAAATTTATGTGATATTGTGTTATAGATTCTCTCCAATGATTCTGTATCGATTAAGATAATTTCAGATTTATGTCTGAGCTTCGTTTTAAACACAGATATGTGATGACGCTACGTGTGCTTTATAAACAACCTTATTCTGCTTGCTTCTAATTCCTTTGTCTCACACACACATGACACCACTTGAACATTCCAAAAAATAATCTTTCTAAGTTTAAGCGAATTACAAGGACATTCGCGGGATTCATTGCACAAGATATGCGCTATGAGATATGCGCAGTTTGCTTGATGCTACCTTTGTAGTGCACGCCAGCGCGGTCTCGCACGCCGGTATTTTACTTACAAATGCTCTACGAAGGCATCATGTGTGTTTTGGAATGCAGTTGGCTTATATATTAAAAATATGAAGCTGGTTTAAAAGTGTTCATGTTCTCGTCCTATGTCAGAACTATACAAACACTTACTGCTTTGTTTTTTTGGGAAAGAGCATGCTGCCCTTGCATTTGAGCATGGTGATTGCGAGCACAGTGGAATGTTCACAGTTAAAGTGATTCCCGTTCGCTTTGCTTATTTCAAAGGGGTAGCGCCCACAATGATCGTGGGGCTCGCGTGTCGAGAAGCGAGAGACGGTGCGTCCCTATCGCTCGCTCTCTCTCCAGAACGCGATGTCCTTTTGCCTGTCTACCGAAGCATGCCTCGGCACTTCTTCAGCTCGGGCAGAGAACATTGAATCTCGTGAGTTTGCCGCCTCCGAGCGTTTCTCCAGTGATGATAAAAGGAGAACTGCTTGGGGCGATCGCTCATGCAGTGGCCAGATTACTCTGATCACAACAAAAAGAGTCCCATAAAAAACTCACAGTCTATAAATAAAGATTGTAAATATTTGTGTCTTGTGTCCTCGACATCAAGCCATTCTACTATTGCGGGTGCAAGGGCACGCGATTATATGATACTGCCTCAGTTTGGAGAGACGTTCGCGGGCTATCTCTCCCCTGGGATCACATTATCAGATGCATTTTCAGCAGTCAGGCTGGTACTGGGTTGTACACCATGGCTGTGTTAAAGGCATACCAGGCTGATCTTATGAAAGATTTAAACACAGCCTATCATCAAGACCGTTTTTGCTTGTCTGATTGGGATGAGGAACTGATATGTAGGCTATTGTGTGTATATATACAGTGCCCTCCACAATTATTGGCACCCCTGTTTAAGATGTGGTCGTGGACTTCTAAAAATTCTCCTTTTTTTTTAAACAGCATAGAACCCAAATGCAATTACTTTGGTCAAAAAAAAAATAATTCACACATTTAGAGAAAAAAAACTTGAAATCATGTGTCCCACAATTATTGGCACCCCTGATGTTAATACTTTGTACAACCCCCTTTTGCCAACAAGACAGCACTTAATCTCCTCCTATAACATTTCACAAGATTGGAGAACACAGAAAGAGGGATCTTTGACCATTCTTCTTTGCACAATCTTTCTAGATCATCCAGTGTCCTGGGTCCTCTCTTATGCACTCTCCTCTTTAGCTCGCCCCACAGGTTTTCGATTGGGTTGAGGTCTGGGGACTGAGATGGCCATGGGAGGACCTTGAGTTTGTGACTGCTGAACCATTTTTGTGTAGATTTTGCCACATGTTTTGGATCATTATCCTGCTGAAAGACCCAATGACGACCCATCTTCAGCTTTCTGGCAGAGGCCATCAGGTTTTTATTTAAAATGTCCTGGTAGTTCAAAGCGTTCATAATGCCATGCACCCTAACAAGGTTCCCAGGGCCTTTGGAAGAGAAACAGGCCCACAGCATCACAGATCCTCCACCATACTTCACGGTGGGCATGAGGTGCTTTTCGGCATACTCATCTTTTGTTTTACGCCAGACCCACTTAGAGTGTTTGTTGCCAAAAAGCTCAATCTTAGTCTCATCTGACCAAAGCACACGATCCCAGTTGAAGTCCCAGTGCCGCTTAGCAAACTCCAGACGTTTACGTTTGTGAGTGTTAGTGAGAAAAGGCTTTTTCCTTGCATGCCTCCCAAACAGCTTGTTGGCATGTAGAGCGTCTGATGGTTGTTTTGGAGACTTTGTGGCATCCACTCTTTGATGCAATTCTGTGACAGTGAGCTTAGGACTTTTTTTTACTTCTCTTACCATCCTCCTCACTGTGCGTTGTGGCAAGATAAACTTGGGACCTCTTCCAGCCTTGTTTGTCACTGTTCCAGTTGTTTTAAACTTCTTAATGATTCCTCTGACTGTAGATACATGCAAGTTAAGGCGAGTGCCTATTTTCTTGTAGCCATTGCCTGACTTATGAAGGTCGATACACATCTGCCTTACTTGAATGGTGTGTTCTCTTGTCTTTGCCATGTTGACAAATGGGTAAGAGAATTAAGCCTCTGTGTCACGTCATATTTATACCCCAGGGAAATAGGAAGTCATGAATTACTAATTAAAAGTCCCTAGATACCCTGACCAACTTTAGCAACTACAGAAAAATATATATATAAAAAAAATCAATTCAATTTTTCAGCGAAATTGTTAGGGGTGCCAATAATTGTGGGACACATGATTGCAAGGGTTTTTTTTCTAAATGTGTGTTTGTTTTTTTTACCACCAAAGTAATGTACTTAAATGAAAGGTTGGATTTTTCTCTTTTTTTGCATTTGGGTTCTATGTTGTTTAAAAAAAAAGGAGAATTTTTAGAAGTCCACGACCACATCTTAAACAGGGGTGCCAATAATTGTGGAGGGCACTGTATATAATAATTTATATAATATAATTATATATATATGTATGTATTATAGATAATATAATATTGTCTGGCTGTTCTTTGGCCACATTTAATTCTGAGGAATTGAAGCTGCCTCCGAACACTTCTCTCGTTATGATAAAACGTTTGAGAGGTTCTCGAGGTGGTGACTCACAGGCCCGGACTGGCCATCGGGAGCACCGGGAGAATTCCCGGTGGCCTGGCGACTAATTTGGCCTGCTGCCAGCCAGCGTTTAAAAAAAAAAAAGTATACTAGCCTACTACCTTTACCAGTGATCATTTTCGAATTCGTCATTCAATAAAATTATTATTATAAAATAAAATCATGATGAATCTGTTAGTCTTGACCGACAAGGCTACGATTCGACTTTAAGCCTCAGCCAAACGGTTAAACAGAAAATGCGAGCAGCACGCACCCGATGATGGACAGAAAACGGCCAGGTGGAGCAGAGAGGGAAATGACAAAGAACAAGAAGCACTCAGAGAACAGGCATCAAAATGTTGCAAAATTACTGACCGGTTCAGGGCTTCAAGTGCAGGTCAGTTTCATCTGTAAATACTGTACTTTTTTCTTCGTTAACTTAGTATTGAACTGCTAGCAAATGTAAGCGGTATAGCGCCCCTATTACTATCATCACTCAAAATACTGTATGCTAAAGGAGATTCATATTATTTAGTGTAAAGTTACATTAGTAATTTAGCAGACAAATATGTGGTACTGGGAGCAGGGAGACAGGAGTGATAGTGCAGACATCAACAAAAAATAATGCAATAACATTTTATTAGAGAATTTAGAAAATTATGTCTGGCCATTTGTGAGGTTTAAAACTTTTTTTCATTTTTTTTAATCAAATGAAGGTGGAGACAGTCAACCTAGCACTAGCTGTGGTGCAATGATCACACGTCAAATTCAGCCAGGGAGTGAGATGACATGTAGAAGCAAAATAAGATGAAATATAGCCTAGTGTTGCTAAATTTTGGATATTTAAGTAATTTTAAGATGAAAACAACAACATTTTGTCATAAATATAATACTTTGATTTTTTTACTAAAATAAATGTATATTCTGGGCAAACAAATTACAATAAGGTGGTTGTTTTACACCAAGGTGGAGCCAGTTCTGTTTGTAACATGAGGCCAGAACAAGTGACAGGTGAAGAAGAGACAGGTACAAGAAAAATACGCACACTTTATACATGCATACATACATACACACACACACACACACACACACATATATATATAACACTAGTACTCCACTTTATTTAGTGTATGAGGCTGATGATCCTGGTGGAAGGGAGAGACAGAGAGATATTAGGGAAAATGAAGAGAAGGAAAAGGGAGGTGAGGATACTGTTCAAGAGAAAGCCTTTAATTATTTTACACGGCCCCAGCCTAAGGATTTAGTCCAATAAATGTAATTTAGGAAAAAATAGGATTGTCCGTGTTTCAAAATTTTATTTGGGTCCATGGGATGGCCTGGATTGGGTGTGGGATTTCCCGGCCTGAAATTGTGTCCCAGTCCGGCCCTGGTGACTCATGTAATGGCCGAATTACAGCTAGACTGCCCTCCTTGAGGATCTCCATGACGTTAACTCGTTCATGGGGAAAACCTTGTTCTTCGTGCATCTTTGTGCCCTCGACGTATTAACCCTCTGAGGTCGACAAACGCACCCGCGCGTTTTGCTGGATTTTTTTCACATAGCAGCAGCATAAACTTAAAAAAATCCGTCATTTACGGTCATATTAATAAAATAAATGCATGAATATTAACTATAGAGGGTCTTCTTTTTTTTTGTGTACACTCACATTAACATCAAAACCTTGTTTTTATTTTTAAATAAATAAAATAAACAGGGTGCGCTTTCAGCTCACTCTCTCTCCGCAAAAATCTTTCTGAAACAAGTCTGGAAAATGAACTGAAACTCAGCTAATACTTATCACACAACCATGAAACATGCGTCTAAAGAAAGCTTTAAATTTCTACTTTTAAATAAAACAATTCACATTCAAAACAAATATTCTCCTGCAATGTAATCTGTATGAAACTAAAGAGAAGTACAGTTTCTCCCGTCTCATCTAATTAACTGTAATGAGTTCACACCCACTCGCAGAGCGCGCTATTCATAAGCTAATGAGCTGAGGTGATCTATGCAAAATAAGGTAAACGCCCCCTGAAATGCCTTAAAACCAGCAAGTTTCATTCATTCACTTTCCTGCGCCGTTGGAAGATGACACGATTTACTGGTGAAGAAGCACTTCAGCTAGTCCTGGATAGTGATGACGAGTTCACTTTTTCCTCAGAAGAAGAGCAGGACTCTGACGACGAACGTTTGTATTTTGAAGAGCGACTTGATCCAGCCGTGGATAATATTTCGGATGAGTAAGTCTTTTTACATTTACTTGCATAAGTTGACAAGCTATTTTATATAAACGTAGGCTACATATTTTACTGGTTGGACCATTTCCATACTTGTCATTCAGAGTAATTTATATTTAAATGGTCTAGGCTGCTGTATAAAGTAGGAGAGATGCTTCATGCAGTCTGTTTTCTTTCGTTTTTAATAGTTTTGTTCAAAATAACACATTTCGAGCTTTCTATATATTTCTCTGGTATTTTAGGCAAAGCTTATGAGTTTGGGTTCATTTATGAGACGAGCTCCAGTTCACATGCCGACACGGAGCTTTATTGCCTGCTATTTTTAATTCTTATGTATTAAATACAGGCAATTTGTTGATGAAACAACTATTAAAATTAAGATACAATTAATACAAAACGAAATTCACTTTAAAGAAAGGCTTTATACAAAAAATAAACCTAATGAAATGGTCAAAATCTTGTCTGCCCACTCCATTTGTCTCGCGATTGCGCATGATCTTAGATCATGGCCTGTATGAAAGTTAGGATTTTGAAATTAATTTAGAAAATATTATGTATGTTTAGATTATATTTTGACTAGTGTTTATGCTGCCTCATTATCATCAACGAAAAGTGCTTGCAAATATCTATTGCAAATGTGTGTATGTGCTGAAATGTGTAAATATGCCCAGCTGATGAATTGCAAATGTGTTAATGTTTGCGTTGTGCTATCTCCGTAATGGCCCATTGACACGCAATATATGCCTACAGCACGTGTCTACAATTATTCGCATCAGTTATTCATATAGACTAATGGTAATATACTTTGAAATATTTATGTTATAATAGTTTTCAACTTAAAAAAAAAAAGGAATGTAGCTGCATCACCTTCATCTGCAACTCGCGCAGCAACACAGTCGAACATCAGAATGAGTAAGTACATATTTACCCATGTTAGTAAATTTTTTTTTACAATATGAGGCTGTATGACTTTATTTTTAGAGGTTGGTTGATAATGTTACATATTTTTTCTTTGTGTTATCTTATCAGCATGCTATGTCCATCAGTTGTGCATGTGCTGGAATAGTACTCTAAAATATATGATAATAATAGTTTTTAACTTTTTTTGAAAGGAATGATGTAGGTTCTGCAACTCGCACTAAGAGGACATGCAGCAACATAGACAGAAATCAGAAAGAGTAAGTACATATTTACCCACTATTTTACAGATGTTAGACCTGATGTTGTTTCAGGAGCTGAGCTGAGCTCAGATGCAAAGAACATTTGCACAGTTGGTCGCAAGATCTGTGTGCTTTGCAAAGGACAGCTTGGTAAAAGGCAGGACACACCTTGGAAATGCCAGGCATGTAATGTTCACTTGTGTCTTCAGCTGAACAGGAACTGTTTTCAAAAATGGCACCAAGACATGTAACTATATTCTATCTGCCTTTATTTTAGTTTTTGCTCATTTTGCATTATTTTGCTTTATTTTGCTTAGAGCCCGCCATCAACGGGGCATATGCATTTACTGTGAGATACCTGCAAATTTAGAACATTTAGTTCCTCCACATAGAGGAATTACAATAAAACAGATTGAAAAACAAAACCTTTGAATCTCCTCTTCTTTGTTCAGGCACTTGATGGCCCATTAGCCACTGAGGGAGTGTATGTCACACCCCTGGTCTGAATCTCATTAATATTGATGAGCCATTACCCCTCCCATGCATAAACCTCTTCTGACAAAAAAACTGTTTTACAAGGTTTAAATCAATGTATTGTTTTATGAGAACGATTAGACAGGATGATTTTCACATCATTTTGAAGAAAATCCATTACAACATTAGTCAAAAGTCTTGTGTACACATATTTAGTATGTGTTTTGTGGTTTTATTTCAGCAACTTTCATTTTTATTTTTTCAAATAACCACGCATAAACATTATTCTCTTAAAAACACAAAGATTTACAAGCATGTTGATCAGATATGATGGTAGCCCTGTTTGTGCTTTATAGAGTGAATTTACACCTTTGCCATTAACATGTTTATAAATAACTGAAAAAACAACAAATGTCAGAGCAAGTCAGAACACCTCCAGGGCCCAGAAAACCCCTCAGACTCCAGAGGGTTAAGACTATCATGGGTGCAGGGGTGTGTGGTTATACGATGATGGGCCACTCCAAAGAGACACTTGCTTCTCTTCTTTTTGCTCATCGTCATTTTAGGAGGGTTCAAAAGCAGAGTGTAGCGAGTTGCGCTCCCCCTTGAAAAAAAAAAAAAAACTGGGGACCTGCTCGTTGCACTCAGCAGCCTCATAATAAACCTAAGACAAAATCCTGAGGGTTGTTTTGTCCCAGATCTGTGGGGGTGTGCCCCGACGGGACGAGGCATGTAAATCAAACAGCTCCTACCTGACACCCTCACGAAACCACTGTACTTCCTCGCCACCTCTGGTGATTCGGGGGGCAGCGGTTTCCAGCCAAATGTTAGATGTTCTGTTGCTTCCTGCTGTCATCCAGGACACGGAACATCTAACATCCTCTCAAAAGGAAGTGTTAAATTGATACCACTCTCAGAGAGTCTGGCAGCGCGGAAACTTCTGCCAGGTTTTTCTGCGTGGGTATTAAGTACAGTACAAATAGGATACAGAATCCAATTTATTAATCGTCCTCCGCGTTTCAATGGCGTGGTATCCACTTCCGTGAGACCGGAACTGGCGCATGTACTGTCACAAGAGCTACAATCTCTGCTGAGCAAAGAGGCCATAGAACATGTTCCTCTTCCAGAGAGAGAGTCAGCAGATACTTCCTGGTCCCCAAGAAGGATGGGGGGTTGCGTCCAATCTTCGATCTTCGAGGCTTAAAACGTACAGTTAAAGCCCTCAAGTTAAAGATAATAACTGTAAAGACGATCGTGTCGTAAATTCAACATCACGTTTGGTTTGTCATGATCGATCTGAAGGACGTATACTTTCATATAGAAATATTGCCACAACACAGGAGGTTCCCAAGTTTGCTTTTGGGGGCAAAAGCATACCAATATCGGGTCCCTCCATTCGACCTAGCCATGTTACATAGACGATTGGCTGATACTGGCCCAGTCTTAAGAGCTTGCGCTTCGACACTGAGATCGATCTACGCTCATCTTCTCTCTAGGGGGCTGAGATCAACGCCAAGAAGGGCTTCGTTCCCTTTCTATGTGGTTCAGACCCCGGTTCCTTGCTTTGGGTCCCACTTTAGGTGCGTCTTGCTGTCGCAGAATGCTAACGGCAGACACCTCCCTGATGGGCTGGGGAGCGGTCTTAAGTGGTCGTCCAGCTCAAGGGGAATGGGAGGGTCATCAGCTCAATTGGCACATCAACTGCCTCAAGCTGATGATTGTATTTCTGGCCTGAAATACTTTCTCCCTCAGTTGAGAGACTGTCATGTCCTAGTGCGGCACAGCGGCAGTCTCTTAAATAAATCACCAGGGAGGTTTGTGCTTACGCAATCTGAACAGAATAGCGAGGCAGATCTTTCTCTGGCCCCAGGAAAAGTTCCTGTCACTCAGGGCAGTGTACATCTCAGGGCACCTGAATGTGGGAGTGGATTTACTGTCCAGACAGAAACTACCGATAGGGGAATGGAAACTCCACCCAGAAGTAGTCAAACAGATTTGGACCAGATTTTACGAAGCGGTGGTGGACCTCTTCGCCTCTTATCAGAAAGCGCAATGTCCCCTCTACTTCTCTCTGAGTCACCCAGCCCCTGGGTCTGGATGCGATGACGCACACATGGCCCAGTATGTGCCTGTATGCGTTTCCTCCAGTTTCTCTGCTCCCAGGAGTTCTAGCCAGAGTTTGGTTCTCCGAGATAATATCTCTCCTCAACGGCTCGCCATAGACGATTCCGGAGAGGAGGGACTTTCTGTTTCAGACGGAGGCCACGAAATTCCATCTCTGGCCCAACCTCTGGAACCTTCATGTTTGGCCCCTGATGGGTACCAACTGAGGGACACTGGGCTTTCGCCTGCCATTATTGAAACCATTCTAAGTGCTAGGGATTCCTCCACTAGAAAGAGTTATGCCAACAAATGGAGTGTCTTTGAAAGGTGGTGTGTTGTACATAATGCAGATCCGGTCAACTGCCAGATTGCTTTCAGTTCTGGATTTTCTGCAGGAAAAAAATTAAACAACAGGCACATGCCCCGCCACTCTCAAGGTTTATTTGGCCGCTCTTTTGGCTTGCCACGCCTTGGTTGACGGGGTGCCACTCGGGAGACATCCTCTGCTCACTTGTTTCATTAGTGGGGCCAGATGACTGAGGCCTCCCGTAAAAAACAATATCCCATCATGGGACTTAACAGTAGTCCTAGAGGGTCTGGTTGAGACTCCTTTTTGAAACTCTAGAATCAGCGTCTGACAAACTTCTGACTCTAAAGATGGTTTTTCTTATGGCAATAACTTCTTTGAAAAGAATTGGGGATATGCAGGCTCTGTCGATCTCGCCATCCTGCTTGGACTTTGCCCCAGGAATGGTGAAAGTGATTTTGCATCCTCATCCTGATTACCTGCCTAAGGTGCCTTTTTCAACTGTACATCCTGTCACTCTTGAGGCCTTCCGCTCTCTGCCGTCCACGTCGCCGGAACAGGAGAGATCTCATAGACTGTGTCCAGTCCGTGCTCTTCAGGCCTACGTCCACCGCACTAGCCAGTGGCGTAAGTCAGAGCAACTGTTCGTCTGTTATGGGGGCCGCAACCGAGGGGCTGCTGCCACTAAGCAGACCATGTCACATTGGGTCAGGGATGCTATTGCACTTGCCTATGCGCGGACAAGCTTCGCCAACGGGTCTAAGGGCTCACTCCACCAGAGGGGTCGCCTCCTCTGCTGCCTTGGCAAGAGGTGCCCCCTTGCAGTTTGTTTGTGATGCGGCAGGCTGGTCCTCTCCACACACATTCATAAGATTTTATAGTTTGGATGTTCATGTCACTCCGGCCTTTCACGTCCTTGAGTCGACATCGCAGGCTAATGTCTAGGGCTTTCTTGCGTTCTTGTGAGCACACCTACACAACCGTAAGGAGTCCAGACACCTTCAAGCACGGCGGCGTGGGCATTCTCATTCCCAATGCGCTAAGCAGCGCAGCATCGACTGTAGCTTTCGAAAGGGAACGTTTCCGGTTACTTGACTGTAACCTTGTTCCCTGAGAAAGCGGAACGAGATGCTGCGCTGCATTGCCGTGCTGGTGATGTCCCAGGACTGCTCTTCAAACAAAATATCTGATGATGCACCTGTGGCTCATCTATTTATAGCCTCGTGTTGCGGGTGCGCGCCGATGACGTCACCGACCGAGGCTATATTACCTCCGGGTCAATTCTATTGACGTGTTTACACACTATATTCACGGCTGGTCACGTTTAAAGACGTTCCCAATGCGCTAAGCAGCGCAGCATCTCGTTCCGCTTTCTCAGGGAACAAGGTTACAGTCAAGTAACCGGAAACGATTCCTATTCCTATTTTACAATGATTTATTGCTTGTTTTTATTGAATAATAGAAAAGATAAAGAGCTTAAAAAATAATCGCATATTAAATCGCAATATTGGTAATTCAATTATTTTTCAAAATCGTTCAGCCCTAGAAATGTGTATGCAGTGTATTAAGTTTCCACCAAAGCATAGTGATGGGATGCATTGCATGTTAAATAGAAACCATATGTTCCTCTGGTAATGTAGTTTTTTATAAAACCGAACCTCTTTGTCCAGAGGAACAGAGAAGCTGGAATGAAGACCTTTCCTATGTCTTGATATTATGATAAAATAAATAAGAGATCTCTTGGCAAAATTACTGATGTCAGGTCCCGTGAATTAAACAACAACAGGGGAAAAGCATAATTTCTAAATCTACACCTGGCATAATCATAAATTATGCTCCCATAGTCCAAACAGGATCAAGCAATACTCGAAAAAGTCACAAAAGGACAGTACTCAGCTCCCCATTTAGTTTTGGCCAACACTTTAAAGAGATGGTTCGGAGTAAAATCAACCTAGGGTCCTTTGCACCATGACCTCGAGCCAAACACCCTCCAGAAGCTTTTTTTCCCTTGGCAATCTCGTATCTTGGTTATCAATAGTATGGTTCATTGTTTGCTGTGAGCCAGTTTTGCAGCGCTCTATCATGGTTCCTCTGAAATCCTCAACATCCCTCAGCTCCACCAGCCTAGATCTGCTACGGGATTTATGAATGTCTATTTATGCAGCAGCAGCATAATCACAGCAGCATGTCTGTGTATTTAGCAAGTAGCAAGTCCATACTTGCTCAGCAGCAGCAGCAATAATCAACAGCATCATCAGCGTAGCAGATCTAGTTCTCCAAGCCAAATACATTAAAGGGGTTATGAACTAAGAAATCAAAATTTCCTTGAGCTTTTTACATATAAGAGGTCATTAGAATATCCTGTAAGTTTTAGAACTGAAAACTTCCTTGTTATTCCAAAAACAACATTTATTGTTACCAAGCCCTGTGAACGACTCGTCCTGGAATGTGCTTTTTGATGACGTAATAGAGTGATTAACCCTCTGAGGTCGGCAAACGCGCCCCCGCGTTTTGCTGGACTTTTTTTACATTGTAGCACTTTAAACTTAAATTACTCCGTCATTTATGGTCATACAGAAAAAATAAATATAAAAAAAGAATCTGTGATATTTCTACTTTTGTATGTGTCCACTTACAATCAAATCAAAACATTGTGCTTTTGAAAAATAAAGAAAATAAACAGGCTGTGCGTTCTGCCTCTCCGTCGCGGTGAACTTTTTTTTCTTGAGCACGTCTATAAACTGAAACAAAACTCAGCGAATACTTGTCACACATTTATGAGCCATATACCTTTATAAACATTTAAGTGTGTACTTTTAAATGATCGGATTCAAACTGAAAATAAATATTCTCTGTTTAAGTAATTTGTATAAAACCAACAAGATGTCCAGCTTCTCAAACGCTTCCTAATTACTTTTAATTTGACCACGCCCACTCGCGCAAAAGATATTCACATGCAAATCTCCACATGGAACGCGAACGCGCTCATTACCTCAAAAACAAAACACTTCATCAGTCTCTGCTTTTCGTCGAGTTTGAAAGACGTGAGTTACATTGGCTTTACCCCAGAAGAAGAACGCGATTTCAAGACAAGAAAGATAAGGTAAGAAATTCTTACATATTAGTTTGTTATTGTTGCATAAATTTCACATTGCAGTTGAACTGTTGCTAGATATATGGTGAATATTATAATATTTAGACCCGTGTTTACTGTTACTGTGTTTGTGGATATCTGCTCAAACGTAGATATGTATATGGTAGGCCTAACCATAATGTTTTATATTTGAGCGCGATCGCGTTTGAATGTATCATATTTTTTATCGCGATCGCGTTTGAATGCATCATATTTTGGAAAAGCAAAACGCTCCAAACGGCTTCATGTTTTACTATTATCTCATTTCATATCATCATAACGAATGGAAACATTTGAAGTAACATGATAATCAATATATTTTTCTCTAGCTTAGTTGTTACTGAAATCTTTTTGAAAATGTATATAGGCTGCTATATTGTTATTATTTTATGCAGCACTGCGCATAGCCTATACCTACAAGGCACAACAAACCTTGTGTTCATTATATAATATATTGTTGGAAACATTTGTGTGAGTGTGTGTATTCTGTGAATTTTAAAAAGCAATTTTAACCAGAAAAATCTCAAATGTATTCCCAAAATCGTGCAGGCCTTTCTCTTGATATCAGTATGTTCACTTTTCTTTTTTTTTTTTTTTTTTCTCAGGGCCCAGATGCCACTGAGTCCTGCTGACTTCAACATTCACAGTACATGTCTCTGTACATGAACATGGTAAAGTGAAAATCAAACACCTTGGAAATGAAAGGTATGTACAATGTTTTTAGGAATGGCACAAAGGTCTCTTTCTTTGGATCATTGTTATCAATAAGTGTTTTTTTTTTTTTTTTTTTTGTGTATCTTTGGATTATGTTGTAAATAAATCCAAACAATTTTAAAAGCCATTCTTTTTTTAATCTCCTCATTCTTTGTGCAAGGTTGGTCAGAATGATGGGCCCTGATAAGCTCCTAATAGGGCCATTAGGGAGTGTCTTTGTCTTTCTCAGGTGTAAAAAGCCTTACATATTAATGAGATGATCCGCCCCTTCGCATATTGCTTTTTCACACAAAACACATCGTAAAATTTTTAAATCAATATATTGTCTTCTCTGAATGAGCAGTCAGGGTGATTTTCACATAGTTTTAGAGCAAATATTCTAGGCTACGTCATACAATTTTCAAAAGTCTTGTGAAGAAATAATCAGTATGGGTTTCATGGCCTTATTTCAGTGAGAATTTCTTTTTGTATTTTCACAAACCACGCATAAATGTCATTATCTCAAAACTACAAACTTTTACACACATGCTGTTGATATATTATTGTAGCAGAGTTTGTGCTGAATACAGTGTAATTAGACTTTAGCCATGAAAATGTCACAAGTAACAGAAATAAGCACAAATGTCAGAGCATGTCAGAACACCTCCAGGGCCCAGAAAACAGCTCAGACCCCAGAGGGTTAAAGACCGCCTCTGTAGAAGAAAATCAATGCCTACTTCACCATTACAACTTTGGCCCCACCCACTGGCGTGTTGAGATGACAAGAGCTATACAAGATGGACCACAAATAACATTACCTTACAAAAGATCCTAATACTATGAATGTGGTTATTTTATTTATTTTCATCAATGTGAATGTCTCAGTTGAGTATTATTTATTTGTATGTAGTACATTTCACTGTGGATTCTTTGCAATGACGAGATCACACTCATACGCTCAACATGTCTGTGATCGGCTACATGCTCATTACTGCAACCTTTCATGCCACTATATAAATATAATGCCATAGATCTATGTATAATGCTTTAATCAACACTTTACACGATTAGCATGAGAGCTGTAAAATTAAAAGTGTGCAAGAGAGTTTCACTTGTAATACTTATTTCATATGCAAAGATGTTAGCCAATCACAGCAGTGGGCGTTTACACTGAAGTCTCACAGCAAACACGCTCCTTCAAACCAGAGCTCCAATCAGAGGGCAAATATCAGAGTAGGAAAAATGCCTTTTATTTCTAAATTATGACAATTTTTGATGTAAAAATTATACTAACATTTTAAATGCATCACAGGAAACATTATAAAAAAATGCGGTTCATGACCCCTTTCTTAATAAAGCATAAAAATTTAACAAAAACTATTCTGAGAAATATATTTAAAAGTAACGAATATCTAAAAATATCTTCTATTGGAACACAACTTACCTCAGTATCTCCAATTTACACGTTATATTCTTCAGTCCAGTGCAGAGCAGCTTCACTCCTGAATCTTGCAGATCATTATTGTTCATGTTCAGCTCTTTCAGATTGGTATCTGATCCAAGAACTGTAGCCAGAGCTGAACAGCTTTTGTCTGTTAAGCCACAATCATTTAGCCTGCAAGACAAATAAATAACATCACGAAATTAGGTGGAACATTTTTATATACAAATATTACATATATTTTACATTATTTTACATTTTTTACATAAATAGTGTGTGTGTATATATATATATATATATATATATATATATAGATAGATAGATAGATAGATAGATAGATAGATAGTTAGATAGATAGAAGGGTGAGCTGCACATTGACAAAACTAGCATTTTATATATATTCTTTTTTGATTAAGTGAATAATTTGCTCAATTAAATGAGACATGCTTGAATATAAAATATTTTTGTTAAGATGTATAGTTTAAATGACAACGAGTTTTACATTTGTCTTGAGGAGGAGATTCTGGGGGTTTAATGATTTCAGCAGTGAAGTTATGTAAGAGCATATGTGCTTTATAGCAGAAGTTGAAGAGAACTACATTTTGAAAGTTAGTTAAAATAACTATAAACCAGTGTGTTGTATGATAACAACTGTTGTGCTTCATCCTCTGCTAACTCAACCCTATAAAGCCTAATGTATCATATTTGATACATGAATGTCTAAGGCCTCTAAAATTTCAATTTGATCAAAACTTTACTGAAAAAAAAACTGCTGAAAATCTACTACTGCCTTCTGTCTTCTGATTGATAGTTCATACTTTTTAGCAAGTAAAAGGCCTTTCAGTTTAATTCTAAATCAGTGGTTCTTTTTTCTTCTTTTTTTTGCTGTAAAATCTTTACTGATTAAAGTAAACCTAAGAGTACTTCAAACTAAGAAATTCTTTTTAGTTATTCATATGTCAAGATTCCAATTATTAGATTAAAGCAACTTTTTTGTTTTAGAAAAAACATGTTAAAATGTATATCAAATATGATTCAACAGGGTTTTGATAAACATTTATTTGTATCTCTCAATCATCTGTCTATTGCATTGCAATATGTTTTGCCCGTCACAATTAATTTATTGGGAGATATAAAGTAACAACTGATAATATATGTATTTTAAATAATCTGTTATACCCTGGATTAGACCAAAAAATGACATAACGTACTAAGTGACTTACAGAGCTCTTCTGGAGGCTTTGATGACTGCCAATAATCTGATGAGACACTCGTCTGATTTCTTGAATTTCTGAAGCTCAAACTCCTCCAGCTCTTCCTCTAATGTCAACAACACAAAGACCAAAGCAGACCACTGGGCAGGTGAAAGGTCACCAGATGAGAGACTTCCTTTGCTGAGCTGGGTCTGAATCTCATCCACCAGAGTTTGGTCGTTCAGTTCATTCAGACAGTAGAACAGATTGATGGATCTCTCGGCTGGAATATTATCTTCTAATTTCTGCTTGATGTACTGAACTATTTCCTTGTTGCTCTGGTCATTGCTGTCTTGCTGTGTCAACAGACCTCGTAAGAGTTGTCGATTGGACTGGAGTGACAGGCCGAGGAGGAAGCGAAGGAAAAGGTCCAGGTGTCCATTGTCACTCTCGAGCGCCTTGTCCACTGCAGTCTTGAGCAAATCAATCATGGTTTCATTTCTGTTTTCCTGTTCTGTTGACTCATGAACAAACACACTTGTCTTGTTGATGTCTAGAAACAGATGTGCATAAAGGGCTGCAATAAACTCTTGAATGCTCAAGTGAACAAAGCAGTACATGTTACCAAGAATGATCCCTGTTTCCTCCTTAAAGATCTGGGTACACATGCCTGAGTACACTGATGCCTTATAGACGTCAATACCACAGGCTTCCAGGTCTGTCTCATAGAAGATCAGGTTGTTTCTTTCCAGCTGATGAAACGCCAGTTTCCCCAGTGAAAGGATGGCGTCTTTATCCCAGGAAACATCCGGTGTGTATTCTCCATCATACTTTCGGCGGCTCTGCTGGATCTGAAAGCGGAGAAAGTGTGTGTACATTTGTGTCAGAGTCTTGGGAGTGTCTTCAGTGTTTGATTCCTGCTGTGTTTTAGAGATCTCATCAGCCTGAGTGTTTTTCACATCATTATTTCTTTTCTCCTCCAGAATGTTCTGGAGAACCGTGGCTGAAATCCAGCAGAAGACTGGGATGTGGCACATGATAAAGAGACTCTTTGATTGTTTAACATGATCTATGATTGTGTTGGCCTGATTCTGATCCATGAATCTTTTTTTGAAGTACTCTTCCTTCTGTGCGTCACTGAATCCTCGTATCTCTGTCAGCCGGTCGATACAGTCAGGAGGAATCTTACTGGCAGCTGCTGGTCTGGTGGTGATCCAGATGAGAGCAGAAGGAAGCAGATTTCCCTTCATGAGGTTCGTTAGGAGAACATCCAGAAAGGCTGGTGACGATACATCATGCCACGTCTCATTACAATCAAACTTCAGAGGAAGGCGACATTCGTCCAATCCATCCAGGATGAACAGGACTTTGAATTGATTCCTTCTTGTAAGGTTCAGTCCTTTTGTCTCTGGGAAAAATTTTGTTATAAGGTCCATCAAACTTAGTTTTTCTTTCTCCTTTAAGTTCATCTCTCTGAATGGAAGAGGAAATATGAAGCGGATATCTTGATTTTCTTTTCCTTCAGTCCAGTCCAGAACAAACTTTTGCACAGAGATTGATTTTCCGATGCCAGCGACTCCTTTTGTCAGTACAGTTCGGATCTCCTCGTCTTGTTCAGGAGCTTCAAACAAATGTGTGCATTCAACATGTATCTCTTGTGCTTCATGATGCCTGGAAGCAACTTCAATCTGTCTCACCTCATGTTCAGTATTGACCTGTTCACTGCCACCCTGAGTTATATAGAGATCTGTGTAGATGTTATTCAGAAGTGAGGAATCACCATGCTTCGCAATTCCTTCAAACACACATTGATACTTCTTCTTTAGGCTACATTTCAGCTGAGGAATGAAGAACAGCTCATCTAAACACAGGAATAGAAAATAGATAGTTTTAATCTTAATTTTCTCTCCTCCATTTATAAGTGACAATCTGACAGATGATCATGAGTCTCTTACCTTCTAGAGCATGAGCAACTTCATCTTGCTTCATCTCTCTCAGGTAATGTAGTGTGAGATCAAGAGCTGCTGCTTTGATACTGCATCCATTCTCATTAAAGTCCTTCACAAAGTGGTGTGTGTTCTCTTTTTGTAATATTTGCATAAATTTTTTCAGTTCATTCTTCAAAAATATGATTATTTTGCTCTCAATATCCTACGAACAAAGCAAGTAAAATAAGAGACAGAACAACACAATTTAACCAGATCCACATCCATATTTGGTCAAAACTATTTATTCAGTAATTCAATTTTTTTTGTAAAAGAAACCATTTAAAAACCAAACACGTCAATCAGCTGCCATTTAACACAAAGAGTACAAAAACAACACTTGTCTTTTTACATTTTGATTATTATTTTAAGGGTTCTTAAAATTTCTATTCTATTATTTTTGCAAAAAAAGTTCAGTAAACTATTTGTTTGTTATAAATATAAAAATGAAAATGTGTTTTCCTACCTGGAAGATCCCTAGGAGACTGTCTTTGAAACTCTTGAGGTTATTGTGAGTCTGAACGTTAGAGTCTAACGTCTCACATTGAAGCCTGTTAGCCAATAAAATAAAACACTGCATTTTCAGGCAAAATTTTATTATTATTTTTAGCAGAGACACATTAGCAATTTAAGTTTTCACTTTTATCTAGTATAGGATCTATTTAAGTATAAACATATAGTTAATTCTGCATTGGCAATAGGCATTTCAATATGTTGAGCAGTATTTATGTAAGCAGACTCAAATTAAAGCATATTACAATTTTTTTTATTATAATTCAAATAAAAATTTCAATCTTTTTGCTGATGAAATATGTTTGAACAAAGTTTTATGATAAATATTTGCTGAAATATTCGCTAACAGTCTATGTGTGACTAACAATAAGAAACACATGAAATACCTTTTGTTAGTTGATGGTTTTCTCTCACTGAATGTTGGTCCTTTATCTTTTGACCAGTCACTCTTCACAGACACATGTGAGCCGGATCTTACACTAATGACACAAAGAAGAGAAAGATAAAACACTTCACGTGTCATTTGAAATGGTTTAATGTAGGGCTGCTTGTGTACGGCAAATAGCTTATTTAGTACTTAGAAATTAAATCTAAACCAGTGGTTCCCAACATTTTTAGCCTCAAGTACCCCCACTACCCCATCAATAAGGCTCAAGTACCCCTTCATTGACACTAAACCAAAGTAAATGCGATGTTTATATTGTAATGCAGTTGTCACAATTACCTAATTTGCCAATGAATCAGTTTTATTGATTGCAATTCAGACTTGAATATAATGGGAACATTTGAATAAAAACACAGTATTTGTAATTAGACATTCTAGCCCTTCAAACGTTATTTTTAATATGATGACAAAAAACATTATTTATTAATCCTTCAAAGATGGTCCCCATTTGTAAAACAGAAAGAGTTATATACACACAAAGAGTTACAATATAAACAGAAGATGGCGGCAGAAGAACGCTTATTGGCTCATAATAGCTATTTCCACTCTCCAACCAGTTTTGCTTTTGAATTTATAATTAGGCTAGTGAAGGATTCAAATTTAAGAATCTATTTCAAATATGCTTCCTTAGATAACATCACGGTAAAGAATATTGTATTTAGTGTTTAAGGGTAAGGTAATGATTCTGCTCAGCAAAGTTGCCTTTCCTGTTTTCTCCTTATTGACTGTAAATGGCTCTTGAAGCCCCAGTTTCACTCAGACTGATGGGATTAGCACACGAATGATTCACTGAGAATCTCACCTTTTGTTCTGCAAATGGCTTTCGGACCCAAATGGCTCTTGGAGCCTTATGCTGATTGAATTAGGATTGGCCAGACCCTCACAGTCTAGGGTGTTACCTTAACCTGTATACTCATTTACATGCTTTGTTTGAATTTGTCTCCACCTTCACAAGTCCCTCCTCCTAAAATGCCTATAAGACACCATGTAAATTAATATACTTTAGATTATGTTGGAAGCACCGCAGCCGCGCTCAAATAAAGAAACTCTTCTGTTTGAACGTGATCCCAACGTCTCCTGGTCTGCTTTGAAGAAAGAAAAACTTTACAACACTAGACATTATAAAATCACTAGGTTTAAAAATCAGTTATCTGGTAAAGGGGGTGGCCTTGCAGTCATCTATAGCAACTCCATAACACTTGCACAACTGGACTTTCATAATACTAAGACTTTTGAATACATGTATATATATATACAGTTTGTTTGCAATTACAGAGGTCAAACGTTTCCTGTAGTTTTTCACCAGGTTTGCACACACTGCAGGAGGGATTTTGGCCCACTCCTCCACACAGATCTTCTCTAGATCAGTCAGGTTTCTGGGCTGTCGCTGAGAAACACGGAGTATGAGCTCCCTCCAAAGATTCTCTATTGGGTTTAGGTCTGGAGACTGGCTAGGCCACGCCAGAACCTTGATATGCTTCTTACAGAGCCACTCCTTGGTTATCCTGGCTGTGTGCTTCGGGTCATTGTCATGTTGGAAGACCCAGCCTTGACCCATCTTCAATGCTCTAACTGAGGGAAGGAGGTTGTTCCCCAAAATCTCGCAATACATGGCCCCGGTCATCCTCTCCTTAATACAGTGCAGTCGCCCTGTCCCATGTGCAGAAAAACACCCCCAAAGCATGATGCTACCACCCCCATGCTTCACAGTAGGGATGGTGTTCTTGGGATGGTACTCATCATTCTTCTTCCTCCAAACACGTTTAGTGGAATTATGACCAAAAAGTTCTATTTTGGTCTCATCTGACCACATGACTTTCTCCTATGACTCCTCTGGATCATCCAAATGGTCATTGGCAAACTTAAGACGGGCCTTGACATGTGCTGGTTTAAGCAGGGGAACCTTCCGTGCCATGCATGATTTCAAACCATGACGTCTTAGTGTATTACCAACAGTAACCTTGGAAACGGTGGTCCCAGCTCTTTTCAGGTCATTGACCAGCTCCTCCCGTGTGTTCTGGGCTGATTTCTCACCTTTCTTAGGATCATTGAGACCCCACGAGGTGAGATCTTGCATGGAGCCCCAGTCCGAGGGAGATTGATAGTCATGTTTAGCTTCTTCCATTTTCTAATGATTGCTCCAACAGTGGACCTTTTTTCACCAAGCTGCTTGGCAATTTCCCCATAGCCCTTTCCAGCCTTGTGGAGGTGTACAATTTTGTCTCTAGTGTCTTTGGACAGCTCTTTGGTCTTGGCCATGTTAGTAGTTGGATTCTTACTGATTGTATGGGGTGGACAGGTGTCTTTATGCAGCTAACGACCTCAAACAGGTGCATCTAATTTAGGATAATAAATGGAGTGGAGGTGGACATTTTAAAGGCAGACTAACAGGTCTTTGAGGGTCAGAATTCTAGCTGATAGACAGGTGTTCAAATACTTATTTGCAGCTGTATCATACAAATAAATAGTCACCCCTCCATGATTTCCAAGTGAGAGAACTTGCAAAATAGCAGGGTGTTCAAATACTTATTTTCCTCACTGTATATATATATATATAATATATATATATACAGGTGCTGGTCATAAAATTAGAATATCATCAAAAAGTTGATTTATTTCAGTAATTCCGTTAAAAAAGTGAAACTTGTATATTATATAGACTCATTACATGCAAAGTGAGATATCTCAAGCCTTTATTTGTTATAATTTTGATGATTATGGCTTACAGTTTATGAAAACCACAAAATCAAAATCTCAGAAAATTAGAATATTACATGAAATCACACAGTAATTACACAGTAATCCCATGGTCATTGAACCAGGTTTTGGTTATTTTGGCAGTGTGGGCAGGTGCAAATCCTGCTGGAAAATGAAGGAAGCATGAAGTGCTCTAAAAATGTCTTGGTCGACGCCTGCGTTGACTCTGGATTTAATAAAGCACAGTGGACCAAAGTCCTCTTTTCTGATGAGAGCAAATTTTGCATCTCATTTGGAAACCAAGGTCCCAGAGTCTGGAGGAAGAATGGAGAGGCACACAATCCAAGATGCTTGAAGTCCAGTGTGAAGTTTCCACAGTCTGTGTTGGTTTGGGGAGCCATGTCATCGGCTGGTGTTGGTCCACTGTGCTGTCCACTCAACGCAGCCGTCTACCAGGACATTTCCAGAGCACTTCATGCTTCCTTCAGCAGACAAGCTTTATGGAGATGCTGACTTCATTTTCCAGCAGGATTTGCACCGGCCCACACTGCCAAAATAACCAAAACCTGGTTCAATGACCATGGGATTACTGTGTAATTACTGTGTGATTTCATGTAATATTCTAATTTTCTGAGATTTTGATTTTGTGGTTTTCACAAGCTGTAAGCCATAATCATCAAAATTATAACAAATAAAGGCTTGAGATATCTCACTTTGCATGTAATGAGTCTATATAATATACAAGTTTCACTTTTTTAACGGAATTACTGAAATAAATCAACTTTTTGATGATATTCTAATTTTATGACCAGCACCTGTATATATATATATATATATATATATATATATATATATATATATATATACATACAGTGGGGACAAACATCAGTAAACCTTAAAGGTCCCATGACATGACTTTTTTTCTTTTAACGTTAATATGAGTTCCCCTAGCCTGCCTATGGTCCCCCAGTGGCTAGACATTTTGGTAGGTGTAAACCAAGCCCTGGGTATTTTTGAGAAAATGAAAGCTCAGACGGGCGAATCTAGAATCTTCCCTTTAGGGCCTGTTCACATATCGCGTCTTTTGCGCGCTCAAATTCGTTATTTCAAATGTAGCCGCGCGGTATGCGCGCTCATAATGGAAGCGACGCGGTCGCGGTGCGACGCGCTCGTTTTTTCCAAGCGCGTCCGCGCCGCATCGAGATAAAAACATCTCAACTTTTCAGAATGCCGCAAGCGCACCGCAGGTCATGTGACAAGAACCAACCAATCAGCTTCCTCACCTTTTCCGTTACTTTGAAACCTCAGCAGAAAAATGGAGGAGCAGCTCATCATTGCGGCCCAGGGATTTCTCTTGTAACAGAGTTACAGCAAGGGTTTTTCGGTGGTGGAAATCCATTGCTGAAACTTCCTTGCTGTAATGGAGAGCGCAACTGATGGTTGCTTAGCAACGATAGACGCCTCCGGAGCGCAACCGCCCTAGCGCTTTGGAAAAAAGGAGAAGGTGGCGCGCCTAGCGTTTTCTACGCGTTTTTAGGCGCGATATGTGAACGCAGCCTTATGTCGTCATAAGGGGAAAGGTCACCTCCCCTTTCTCTTCTTTGCCCGCAAAGAGAATTTGGCCGCCCATGAGAAAATGAGAACATGCGCGAGCGCGAGCGCGATACTGGTTTTTCCTCGAGAGACATCATGGCTTGCAAACGAGCATGGCAGTTGCTCAGTGTTTGGATGTACAAATGAACACAAAAGTATTTTTTTAGTTCCTTCATCCGAGCATCTGAAGAACCAGTGGGTTATGTGAATTTCTGATGTGTAATTGTTCAAGTTCAGACAGATAATCTTTCTCTCAAAGTCGTTCAATACGGTTTATGCATCAGTAAATCAAGCCAGTGACTAAACGATCAACTTCACGTTGTTTCTCTTAGTAGGATGAAAATAATCTTATTTAAACTGTGATTAAAATATACAGAAAGAGATCAAAGAACAATCCCTTTCCAATCGCCCAAGCTGTCAATCACACAGCGCGAGTTTATCTGGACACTTGCCAAAACTCGTTATGAAATCAATGACGCTGTTACGCTGCACAACGAAGCTCTTACTGTACTTACCTCATGTTTGCATTGGTGAAATCATTAATGAGAGTGCAGGAACTGCATTGCAATTATAAGATCTTCATTCACGCGATCAACAGGCTGTCATCTGCTCAATGATCATCACTGCAACCTTTTATGTGATGGGAATAGATCTAAATACTTAAAAAACTTCTCACGATTCGTTTATCTCGATAGCTGTAATAGTAAAAACGTATAATAGCTGTAATAGTAAAAGTTTTCGAGAGAGTTCCACTGTCCACATGTAATGCCAAATATTTCATATGCAAGCATGTCAACCAATCACAGCAGTGGGCATTTACATTGAAGTCTCACAGCAGCCAATCACAGCAGTGGGCGTTTACACTGAAGTCTCACAGCAGCCAATCACAGCAGTGGGCGTTTACACTGAAGTCTCACAGCAGCCAATCACAGCAGTTGGCGTTTACACTGAAGTCTCACACAGACACGCCCCTTCAAACAGAGTGTTCAAATCAGAGGCTAAAATCAGGCTAGATATATGCCTTTTATTTCTAAATTATAACAACTTTTGATCTTAAAAACATTCTAACATTATAAGGGCACCCCAGGAAACATTCTAAAATAATAAAATAATCCATGCAATGGGACCTTTAAGATTATATTTGACTTGTTCTAACTGAAATTTCCACATTATTTGCATTTACTATCCATTAAATGTGCATCTTTAAACTGTAATGCAATACACTTTTATCTGGGTTGTTACAGGAGGACATTACATGTATGTTACATTAAACATATTTAACTGTGCTAAATGTTCCTGTAAATTGAATATGAAACCAGTTTCAAGCAATTTTAACCTGCGATAATCTAAAAACATTTCTAGGAAGTTATTTTGCACAGCATTTGACATGACAATGGTGAGAGCAAACGCTCCTTGTTGATCAGACTTTGTTCTGTACAGGACAAACCTGAAACTCCAGTAGTGGTTAAAATGATCCTGTGAAAACAGTCTCAGTCTTACCTCTGTTTCTCTGAGAGACTCTTCTTAAAGAGAGAGTACTTTCCTCGCTCCTCTGACATTACTGCAGATAAACTGCCACTGGAAACAGCCCAGCACTGGTGTCTTTGTGTTGGTGAAGACACTCAGATGCTCAGCATGACCTGGACATGACAATGAGGCACTGAGATTAATATCATGATAGTTCAGAGGGATAAACACATAATGATGAAAATGTAGAACTAAAGACAAATGTTAAGCCAACAAACGATACACACACCTCATGCACTGCACTTTATCAGTTACACTGGACTCTGACTCACCATTATTCTGAAGGTTGGGTATCGTTTGGGTTTTTTCCCGATACTCGTGCCAAATCGATCATTTTAAAACGGTACCGGTAAACGGTAAAAAAAGTCTCAAAACGATGGTGAATGAAATTAAGGAAACAGCTTTTTTATTGTTTTTTTTTTAAAATAAATTCTTACTATTTAAAAATATATGAACATTTTAAAGTAGCCTATATTTAATTATATAAATATAAGTAGCCAAAAAAGAAAATTCACAAATTCACAATAAAGCCACCTAACCCAACTACAATAATTTAACACACAAAAACCCCAGTAAATAACAGTTAGGCTACAGTAGGCCTACTAATAACAGCAAAGTCATCTGTATTCTTATGTGCTACAAACCAGCTTTAAATTTCAGCAATTCTTTTGCAGAAATATGACCTCATTTCTGCCTTCTCTGGCCAAATACTCACCTCTCCTGAGTTACTGCATGTCCTGCACAAGGTGAGCGTTATTTTAGAGCGCATGACTGTAAATGCCGTGACGAAACCCCTCGTGGAAGAACGCGTCATGTTTACAACTGTGACAATGAGCTCTTATCAGGATCAACCGAATGCTGGATTTCAAAAGTATGTGAAGTTCACGACTCTATTGTTGCAGTAAACTTGCACATCGTTCTTGAATGATTAATTTATTAGATGTACGCCGGTCTGTTATTGTAGGGACATCGACTTTACATTTTCACACTGAACATGACGCGGAATAAAACCAATTGTGATTGGTTGCGATACATGTCAGTCAGTCCTTGGCTGATATTTTGATTCTTTTTAAAAAAAAATTATATATTTTTATTGGATACAGCGTTCAACCAATATTTGCAACATAATGCAATATAAGTCTCCATTTTGTGTTTTTAGAATGAACAATTCTTCAAAACAAATGTCTTTTTGTAGTTTCATCCCATATCCCTCCCCCCAACCCCGGTAGCCAGTTAGACACACACAAAAAAAAAAAAATTACAAAAAAAATAAATAAATAAATAAATAAATAAATAATATATATATATATATATATATATAAAAACATAAGTATCTGTACACACGCACATACATACATAAGGCTCTTATAACAAATAACAAATAAAACAAATGAGTAAGTTAGGAGGACTGAGTGAACTGTTGAGAAAAATTAATAGTTGCCGACACCCAGGGTGCTGTGCCAGGCTGCTAGGATTCATAGATCAGCAGGAATCATGAGGGCTATGGCTCAATTACCCCTATAAAGCGGCTTATGATGTGGCGGGTAGGCAGTGAGGTATAGTGAGGTAGGAACCTATGCAGACAAATACTAAGTATGCCACTACAGTGACATTTCCCTAACGGAAAGCTGGTTCACATAATTAATCAGTGGTTTCCAATGAGAATAAAATTTATCAGTAGAACCTCTGAGAGTAAACTTTATCTTCTCAAGTTTTAAGAAAAACAATGTGTCACATAGCCAGGCTTTAAACAACGGTGGTAAAGGTGACTTCCATAGAGTCTGAATTTTCCGACGAGCAATTAGAGAGGTAAAAGTAATAACATTAACTTGAGTTGTTTTCAATTTGAGTCCTTCCGGAGGTCTGCCAAAGATCGCTATATGGGGGGAGGGACAGATCCTCAATGCCAAAACCTTCGAGATTGCGTCAAAATATAGCTGCCAGAAGTTAAACAATTTGGGGCATGACCAGAACATATGGGTCAAATCACAAGGGGGTCTGAGAACATCTATTGCATCCCTCGTCCGGGCCACCGGGATAAATCTTGGCAAGCCTGGCCTTGCTAAGGTGAATCCTATGTACCACTTTAAATTGAATAAGACTAAACCTAGCACAGCTGGAGGAAGAATTGCCTGCTCGCAGGGCTTTTTCCCAAAAGTCATCAGACAGGGAAATCTGCAGTTCATTCTCCCAGCTGGTCCTAATTTTGTTGACAACAGAATCAAAAGATGGGGAAAGTAGGTTATTGAAAGTAAGATATATGGCCCTTGGGTAGAGTCTCAGCCTTAATAATTAGATCTATGCCACTTGGGGGTGGGATTTGAGGGAATTGAGAGGAGTGGGTCCTAGCGAAATCCCGTAACTGGAAGTATCTTAGAAAATCCGAGCCGCTGAAGTTAAAAGTTGTGCGCAATTGCTCAAAGCTAACAAAACAGCCATTAACACACATATCTCTGAAATATCGGAGGCCACTCCTAGCAAAAAACATGAATCTAGGGTCAATTTTAGCAGGAAGGAATAAATGGTTATTGCAAATAGGCGGAGCCAGCTGGTTTCTTTCTTGCTTTCTCCTGATCACAACTTAATTTTCTCGTGAAACATTTGGAAAAGCAAGTGCAGAACGTAGAAACAAGAGCAAAGGGAAAAACAGCATAAGTGTACAAAGAATAAAAATATGAGCAGAAAACATGAATTTTCATATGCAATTTGGATAACTTTGAATTCATGTTTCAGTTCTTTTTCAATATAATTTTAAATGTGTTTAAAGTTTTGGATTTGTGCTTATTTTTTTCATGCATTTTAAAGTTTTTGATTCATGCTTATTATTTTTCGATCTGTGACCGTGTTGTTTGCTAGTCTGATAACTTTGCATTCATTTTTCATTTTTGTGTGATACATTTTTAAAAGTTTTTATAATTTTTTTATTAATGCTTATTTATTTTATCCGTGTCCGCAACACATTTGACGGGAAATATATCCCATACCTTAGGCAGTAAACAGGCTTAAACAGCTGTCAAATATGAAATGATTAGTTTAGCTAATTACATCTTATCTCGCACTTTATGACCGTTAAACTGAAGTGTCGCGCTCAGCAGCTTCAACATAAAGCCCGCCTACTTTGATTTGATTGGTCATCTCAAATACTTTGACATTGACGAGCGGTGACAGACCAATGACAGCTCAGATAAGAAGATTTTGGTGCTGTGCAATATCATTGCAGTGCTAAAGTAGAGTTAATAATATTATGCTGGTATTTCAAAACCTTTATTATATATACCTGGCTGGCTATGGATGTAATCCACCAAATGTGTCCAGATGACGTGAACTAAAACTCTCAGTCGCATGCTCAGTCGCGCATGTCTGGGAAACATAAGGCTTGTTTGAGATGAGCAAAATCTGCACAGTGATGATCACCGGTGATCACCGCGAGATGTACGCCGGTTAGAAATGTGTCCGAGTGCGGTCCGCCTTGCTCTGATGTCAAGCTGACGAATGTAAAAAAGCTCTGGCGATGGTGAGGCGGCCGTGTCGGATTCTGCAGTTTCTCTCCATCGACTGATGATCAAAAGCATGATGGGAAACGACTTACTGACGACACAGCTTAATGCTCATTGGCTTAAACAACCGTGATGTTCTCTTTTAAAATGTTAGATTTTTAAACTCTGATATCATGTTTTTATGTGTAGAAATGTTGTGTGAATATTCCTGATCTGTCTGACAGTGCGATCTATCTATGGGATATGGGATTGTTTTCATATTTCTAAGAATATATGAAAACATGTCTGTATTAAAGCAAAACATATTGATAAACACACCTTTCAAATGGAATTAAATAACAAATACTTTTGGTTTCTTGTTCATCATATTTATTTTTATAAAGAAGCAACAGAACTTAAATTACATCCAGTTTTCTGAGGCGCGTCTCAAGCGAGCCTATTATTCATCTATGCTCCCCTTTCAGAAACAAACATCTCGTGACACTCGCCCTGATTCAAACACTCAAAACTGGAAAGACTGGATTGTCCACAGTAGTGTTTCCCAACCCTGTTCCTGGAGGCACACCCACACTACACATTTCCCAACTCTTCCTGATCGATCACACCTGAATCAACTCATCAGCTCGTTAGTAGAGACTCCAAGACTAGAAATATATGGGTATGATAAGGGAAACTAAATGTGCTCTGCTGGTGTGCCTCCAGGAGCAGTGGTTGGGAAACACTGGTCCACAATACTTTCCATTTCACATTATCACAAAACGACATCCTAAAACTGGAAATAAACCTTTTTAGAAAAAGCATTATTCATTTTTACAAAATGAATGCCTATAAAACGGTTTGTTTGAGTAATTCCTGGCTTCTTTTTGGTCATTTGTCAACTTTGGTAGTTGTTCTACTTTTGTAACAGGTATAGGCCTAAGTTTTAACTTATGTTATAACTTAAAATAATCATTATCACACTAACTCATATGAAATCCGCTCATATTCCCCCAGATAACAGTAATGGTGGAAGTATTAAAGCTTACTTGCAGTAGTTCAGATGCTCTTGTCCTACAGGAACAGAATCCAGAAGTCTTTAAACACTTTCAGTTTGAGATCTGTAAAGTCTCACCTGTGCAATACTTTGTGACTGATGTTTGTCACGTGGTACGATTCAATCTTTAGTAGAAATCAGTCCAGAGAGTCTGTAGTAAAAGAGATTCTGAGTCATTATCTGCTTTTTTCATCTAAAGATTATTATTTTATTTTTATTTTTTTATTACAGTAATTACAACATGTCCTTACATTTGGATGGTACCTGAAAACTTAGTAAAGACATTCAAAAATTGGGTATATTGGCTAAAAGAAAAAAACAACAACAGAAAAAGAGATTTTGTGAAACAGATATTACAGTATCAAACATTATAAGAGAAAGAAAAAAGGGACATAAAAGACATCAATAGTAGCATCAATACAGATAGCTACAAGGCAATGTCAGCCAACACAGTAGCTGTTTGAAATTTAATCAGCTATATAGTTCTATATTTATTACTCTGCCATTAGTTTGGGTACATGATCCAATCAGTTTTGACTTATGTTTTTTTTTTTCTTCATATAACTGTATACAAAAGAAAAACTTGAGGATGATACATTTTACTCCAGAAGTACTCTCATTCCCAATGTGGGTATTTATTTAATTTTTATTCCCACTATTACTTTTTTCATTCATTATATCTTCCGTATCTCTATTTATTCAATAATTCTTAAGATTTCCCTACTTTTCTTAAAATATCGTAATTTTTATACTAGGTCTGGTCTTGGTGGGAGAAAGTAGTCTATCCATATTCCCCATAGCTTGACAAATTTCTCGGACTGTAGACGAAGATTCATTGTTAATCACTCCATCGTTTAAATTTCGTTCACAATTCCCAGCCAATCGTTAATTTCCGGTGTTTCAGGATGCAACCATTTTCTGGTTATAGCTTTTTTGCAAGCTATCAACAGAATTCTTATTAAATATTTATCAGATTTGTCTTCTGATTTAAGACTTTTAAGACCAAAGTATAGAGTTAAAAAACTAAATTGGATGGGCTCCATGATGGATTTCTTGCCAATATTTCTGAACTTTATAGCATTCCCAGAATATATGGCTATGATCGGCTTTATTTGAGCCGCACATTCTCCAGCAGTTTGCATTTTTGCTTCGATATCTCTTCTGCTCAGGGGTGAGAAAAAAAATCTAGTGATACTAGGGGGGGGCGCCTTTTGAAGTTTAAAATCATTGGTTACCCGTAAGCCAATCACATAACGTTTGGTTATGACATGTGTTATGCCCAGGGTCAGCCGCATCTAACTTCCACTGTAAACACATGTATGATGCAAAAACTAAACCATCGAGCGAAATACCGGAGTGAACATGGCTGTGAACGACTTTTGCAGATTATGTGAAGTAAATCTACGCATCCGCGGTACAATCAGCGTCTACGTCACGGCTCTCAGCCCGCCCTCTGTTCGTTGATTGGCCGGCTGTTTTCAGGCTGGAGGAAAACGGAAAGACAGGTCGCTATCTCAGACTGAGTACTGAAGCGAACTGAAATTGAACGGAAGTACGAATTCCGCAGTTTTATATATTGAAAAAAAAAAAAATAGTAAGAATACTGTTTTCCTTGTTATTATATTCCCTTACAATATTATTAATTTTATGTCTTATTTGTAAGTATCTATGAAAATCCAACACTTGCCCTTTATGTAAAAACGTACATTATGCTGTGAGGCCTCGTTTAGTCCAAGATTTATAGCTGTCGTCTATAGTATTTGGAGCAAAAGTTGAATCATAAGATAAGCCATCTCAAGATTGATACCAAGTCTATAAAAAAATAAATAATTATTGCATCTTGCCAAATCTTTAATAAGTTAGTTGTCCACCGATTGACTTCCTGTATGCAGAGGCGGACAGAGTACACAGCTTCATTACTTGAGTAAAAGTACAGATACCCCTTGCTAAATTTTACTCAAGTACAAGTAAAAGTACTACAGTCAGATGTCTGCTTAAGTAAAAGTACTGAAGTACTTGTTTTTAAAAGTACTTGAGTATCAAGAGTACAAGAGTACATTTTCTAAATATTGCATTACTACTGCCACAGTGCTTACATTGGTAAACACAGCAAACACTTGAAGCGAAAACTATCATTAACTTGTTCAGAAAATTGAAATAGTCTGGCGAGATGGGGCCACGGGTTGGCACATTCCCGGGATGGACCTGCTGCGTCTTCATCCATTGTTTCGTCCATGGTTTTGTCTCTTATCTAAATCTGACCATGGAGTTGACTTTGGCGGAAAGCTGAAGGTGATTGCTGATAGGCTGTCCCAATCAGTGGCACCTGCACAATCCAATCACGTTTGAGAGGGAAACAACAAATTGAGGGTTTCCGAGATTTTTCTTTTTTCCAAATTTTTTTTTTTAGAAGAAGTAACGGGTACTCACGGTTATGGATAGAAATGTAGTGGAGTAAAGAGTACAATATTTGCCTCTCAAATGTACTTGAGTAAAGTCATGAGTACTCCCCAAAAATGATACTCGAGTAAAGTACAGATCCCTCAAAATTGTACTTAAGTAAATGTACTCCGTTACTGTACGGCTCTACCTGTATGTACATTTTAGTTAAGTGTTCATCTGCCTTTATAGCTTGAACTGGAGGTCTTTTAAGGTTAGCATTTTCTATTTCTTTCCATCTGGCTTTAAAATATGGATTACATAGACATAATAAAGGTCATAATTGGGCTGCACAATAATACTCCTCTAAACATGGCAAGCCAAGGCCACCTTTTTCTTTCTGTAATTGTAGTGTCTTAAATTTTATTCTTGTTTTTTTCCCTTGTCATATAAATCATGATATCAATCTATTCGATTCAATAACGATTTGTTTATCTCTATCGGAAGTGTTTGGAAAAGATACAAAAATCGTGGAAGTATATTCATCTTAATTGATTCAATTCTACCATATAATCCTAGATATGGTAGAAGATTCCATCTAGCCAAATCTGATTTAATTGTAGAATACAGTGGTTTGTAATTTACATCAAATAGTCGTGTGATATCTATGGGTATTTGAATCCCTAAATATTTCAAATAGTCCTCTCCCCATTTAAACTTAAATATTCCCTTCAAATAACTAGATGGTTGGCAATTAAAAGTTAAGACCTGGGTTCTTTGTACATTTACTTTATAGCCTGATAAATCTCCAAACAAAACGAATGTTTCCATCAAAACATCTAATGATTCGTTTGGTTGTCCTAAATAAACTAATATATCATCTGCGAAGAGTGATAATTTCTGTTTTTCTCCATTTATGTCTATTCCCTTAACATCTGTATTTTGTTTTATATATTGGCTTAATCCCAGCTAACAATTTTTGGTTCCCATAACGTTAGTTTTTGGTACCCAGAACATTCTCAGAATGTTAGTTTATGGTTCCCAGAACATTATTTTTTATGGTAACCACCCAGCAACGTTCTGGGAACGTTATTTTATTGTTACATAAAAATAAAACCAAAAAAGAACGTTCCCCTAACGGAAGTATTTGGTTCCCAAAAAAATAACCAAAAAATAACATTAGGGGAACGTTCTGTGTTAACTGGGATGGTTCTAAGAATAAAGCAAACAAAAGAGGGGAACATGGACATCCTTGCCTACATGATCTCAGGTAAACGCTTGTGAAAGATTTCTATTTACTTTAATTCTTGCTGTTGGTTTATTGTATAGTGCCTGGAAGGCTTTAATAATAGTGGTATGAAAGCAAGTGGCACACATTTTAATTACAAAATTATTTATTAGAGTGTATTCTACAATATACAGTTGCATATTTCACATATCAATAGATTTCATTTTAAATTCTGCATCACCAGATTTCATTTTCATTTGTGACAATTTCTCTAAACTTTATCACAGTACTACTATGGTATACAACAGCTCTATTCTTAACCTACAAACATAAAACTTTCCTAAATGTCCAAGTGATTCGTATGCGTATCACTCTAAAAAATTACAACCCCAAATCAGAAAAAGTTGGGACACTGTACAAATTGTGAATAAAAACATAATGCAATGATGTGGAAGTTTCAAATTTCAATATTTTATTCAGAATACAACATTAAACTGAGAAAATGTATCATTTTAAGGGAAAACTAAGTTTCATCATGGTTTTATAAATTATATATATGAGGATGATGAAGTAAGTTTTGTTGGAAAACATCCATGAATGAAATAAACATAATTAATCAAACAAAAAATATATATTTTAAAGGTGCTGTATGTAGGATCCAGCGGCCTCTAGCGGTGATGTTTATGAATGAATGAATGCTTTATTTCGAACATAAACATAAAACAAGTAACAAAAGAAAGTAAACTGAAAAAAAAAAAAAGACAAACAAACCAAACAATTAATAATAATAATATGAAACCAACATGTCCGAAAAGGAGTAGGATGAAGCATAAGCTTATTAAAACCTACCCCTTCTCCACTATTCAATAAACAATCAGTTTTCCCTAATAAACATATTTACATAATACCTATCTACAAAAAGTAGAAAATAAATAAATTAAGAAAACAAATACATAAATTATTTACAAAAAACACCCGATTGCTAAATCCCTTCCTCCTCCCTGTACTTTGTGAAAACCATGTGTTTGTACTGCTTCTTAAACTGGGTCATGCTTGGACATCGCTTAAGCTCCACACCCAAACTGTTCCACAACCTCACTCCACAAACAGAAACACAAAAACCTTTTATTGTTGTACGTGCTCGCTGATGTTTTAAATTACACTCCCCTCTCAGGTTATAACCCCCTCTCTGTTAAAAAACAATTTTTGAATATTTCCAGGAAGTTTATTGTGTATTGCTTTGTACATGATTTGTGCTGTTTGAAAATGAACCAGGTCAATGGATTTTAACATTTTTGATTTTAAGAAAAGTAAATTTGAGTGCTCTCTGTAACCAGTATTATGTATTATTCTTATGGCTCTTTTCTGCAATATGAATAGTGATTGTATTGAACATTTATAAGTATTACCCCAAACCTCTGCACAATAATGTAAATATGGTAAAATCAATGAACAGTAGAGAATGTGGAGTGATTTGTGGTCCAGAATGTGTCTTGCTTTACTAAGAACAAAAATACTCCTTGACAATTTATTGTGAACATGTTTTATATGTGACTTCCAGTTTATTTTATCATCAATTATTACCCCAAGAAACTTATTTTCATTTACTCTTTCAATGCCCACCCCATCTATTTGTATCTGTACCTGTGTATTCTTATTACAATTACTAAATAATATTAATTTGGTTTTACTTAAGTTTATTGATAATTTGTTTCTATCAAACCACATTTTCATTTTACACATTTCAGAAGTAATCCTCCCCAGTAATTCATGCAAATCTCCCCCAGAACAAAAAATACTAGTGTCATCTGCAAATAATCCTATTTTTAATGTTTTTGAAATGTTGCATATATCATTGATATAAAGTAAAAACAGTTTTGGACCTAATACTGACCCCTGGGGGACGCCACAAACAATGTCCAAGCATGATGATGAATATTCACCCAACTTCACAAATTGTTTTCTGTTGCTTAAATAACTTCTAACCCAGTGCAATACTAACCCCCTGATCCCATACCGTTCCAGTTTATTGATTAATATGTCATGATTGATTGTGTCAAAAGCTTTTTTAAGATCTATGAATATTCCAACTGAATGCAGTCTTTGGTCTATTGCTTCTGTGATCACCTGAATTGATTCAGTTAGTGCCAGTGATGTTGAACTGTTTGCTCTAAACCCATATTGACTGTCAGAAAGTAATTTGTGTTTGTTTATGAAATTTTCTAATCGGTTATTGAATATTTTTTCTAGTATTTTTGAAAATTGTGAAAGTAAAGAAACAGGCCTGTAATTTGTGAAGTGGTGTCTATCCCCAGTTTTATACAACGGCACAACTTTTGCTATTTTCATTTTATTAGGAAATTTACCGCTTTGGAATGATAAGTTGCAGATGTATGTAAGTGGTTTTGAAATCCCATCAATGACCTTTTTTACAATTTTCATATCAATTTCATTTAAATCGGTAGATGTTTTACCTTTACAGTTATTTACAATATGTATTATTTCTTTTTCTTCAACTGCTGTAAGAAACATTGAGCACGGATTTCTCACTATGAGATTATCCTCCCAATCCCCGGATGACAGTGAATCAGGAATTTTTTCTGCTAAATTTGGTCCAACATTTACAAAAAAATTATTAAAACTATTTACCACATCATCCATATTATCTTTTTTCATATCGTTATCAATAAAATATTGAGGGTAGCTCTTTTGTTTGGAACCATTTTTAATAATTCTGTTCAATATGTTCCATGTTCCTTTAATATTGTTTTTGTTATTATCTAATATTTTACTATAGTAATCTTTCCTACATACCCTTATAATATTGGTTAACTTATTCTTATATTTTTTGTATTTATTTTCTGCCTCTTTAGTCCTTCGTTTTATGAATTCTCTATATAGTGTATTTTTCTTTTTACAGGCATTTTGTAATCCCTTCGTGAGCCATGGTTGATCTTTGTATTTTTGTTTTCTGTAGTACTGTTTTATTGGACAGTTTTTATCATATAATGACGTGAATATACTTAAAAAAGTTTCATATGCACTATCAATATTACTTTCATTATATACCTTTTCCCAATTTAGTGCCAGTAGATTGTTCTTAAATGCAGTTATAGTTTCCGCTGTCCTTACTCGTCTGGATTTTAGTTTTTCTTCTGGCTGTTTTTCTCTGGTTGTTGCTATTATAAACAGTAAAGACTGGTAGGTGGTCACTGATGTCGTTAATTAATAGTCCACTTACTGTATTATTGTCATTGTCAATGTCATTAGTGAATATGTTATCGATTAAAGTAGCACAATGGGATGTGATTCTACTCGGTCTGGTAATTTTGGGATATAAACTCATGCTGTACATTGTATTAATAAATTCATCAGTCGTTTTGTGCTTATTTGGATTGAGCAGGTCAATATTTAAATCACCACAGATAAATACAACTTTTTGATTAGTTTTTGAAAACATTTCCTCTATCCAGTTATTGAATGCTTCGATACTAGAGCCTGGTGCTCTGTATACACAGCTGATTATTACATTTTTACTTTTTTCTTCATATATTTCAATTGTTATACATTCTAATAAATTATCAATCACAGTTGTCATTTTTTCTACTACTTTATAATTAAACATTTTATCTACATACACAGCCACTCCTCCTCCACTCTTGTTCTTTCTATTTACACAGTTAAATTCATATCCATCAAGTTCAAAATCCATTCCTTTATCTTTATTGATCCATGTTTCTGATATAGCAATAATTTTAAATGGTTTTATAAACTGACTTAGATATTCCCTTATATTATTGAAATTTGCATACATACTCCTGCTATTAAAATGGATTATTGATAATTTGCTATCCTTTTTAATGGTCAGATTGTACTGTTCATCTGTGTAGTAGCAGCAGTTGTTATTAATATTAGAGAAAAAATTATTGTCCGGGTCTATGTCATGCTCCAAGTCAAGTTAATTATGATCAGTGTATTGAAATGTTCTCAATTCAAGTTTTTCATGATCAGCAATCCTCTGTGTTATATCTCCAATGCCTCCAGGTGTAGATGAATTACTTCTCTCAGACCGTGTCATTATGGTGTGTTGTGTATGAGCCATCATACCTTACTGTCCGGATTGTAATGATCATTTGTATTTTTCCAGTTCCTCGATGTTCTTGTCAGGTGTCCCATTTAGTTTAATAAATACTTTACAGTTTGATGTCCATGTATGTTGAATTTTTCCCTGTTTTTTCATAAGGCGTGCTTTTCTGGCGATATCGGCGTTTCGTTTTGTCAGATGCTCATTGATGAATACGTTTGATCCCTTCAGTTTCCTTCCTTGTTTTAACAGAGCTGTTTTGTGTTTTCGGTTGATAAATCTCATAATGACAGCTCGTTTGTCGTTGCCATCTCTCCGGGGCAGAGGGTGGCAGGCCTCTATGTTGTTGCAGTCCATTTCAATCCCTTTGGATTGTAGGAAGGCAGCCACCTGTTGCTCTACGGAGTTTACCTCCTGTTCACCGGGCTCACCCCCGTTGTCATCAGTCACCGCCCGGGCGTATGACCAGGGTTTGATTCGGAGCCCTGTCACAATCACATCATTTATCCTGGTGTACTGCTCCAGCTCCGCCACTCGACTCTCCAGGTGCACCAGACGCCGGTCCTTCTCCGCGTTCTGGATCCTGAGTGCCTTTACCTCCTCCACCAGGTCCATGATGGCCTTCTGCTGCAGTTTCACAACAGAAATCTCCTCAGACAAGAAGTCCAAAGACTTTTTAATGTCGTCGCCCTCCTCGGCTGTCAATGCCTTCTTCGGACCCATGTTGCTAGGTTACTCGAGGTAGCGTCGTTACCCCAGCCGCTCGCTAGCTAGTTTGTCAACTAGCCGCCTTGCTCCGTTCTTTCAGTCCGTGTTTCAAAAATCAGCGTCGTTAAATCAGGCAGAATTCAAACCAAGGGTGTCGGCAGATAGTCCAGTGTCCGTAATCCAAGTCAGTATCCAATAAACACGGAATAGTCCAAAACCGAGCAGCACCAAAACACAACTTTCCACTCAAACACGCCGCCACTCGCTCCCAACACGCCGCATTGAGTGTGTTTGGACGTGTCCAATTGATTGCAACTACAGCGTTCGTGCTCGTGAAAAGCAATAAAGTTACAACTGTAGTCTTTCACATCAGATAACGTTAGCAAATGGTCGGCGTTAGCTGGCGAACTAATGATGTCTAACTTGAGCCAACTAAAGCACAAAATCACAATATATTTTACATCCTTTGAAATATTGTTAGCTTACCTGTCCAAAAGGATGAAAGCCAACTCAGGGTCTGTTTTTATACCTAAAACAAAGCGGAGGTCTCTCCATAATTCAAACGCTCTGCCAATGTTGATCCGTGTTTTCGTCCTGAGTCGATCCGATTGACGTTTGGCCTGACGAGCTTCAGCAGATACATTTTTTTTTTTTTTTTTTTTTTTGGAGTTTGTGTTGGAGTCTGTGTTGTGCTGGAGGCAGGTCGTTTTTTGGTGTTATCAGACTCCATGTCGTTAGCTGCAGTGCCGTCGCAATAGACTGTATATATAAAACGGAGAGGCTCGGGAGCGCGCATGCACGTCACATCCGGTGGATTTCGCAGAAAATCCGACCCGGAGACTTCACATAAAAATAGGAATACTGGCCTTCAGAGGTAATAGCAAAACGCGAAAAGTGGATCATTGTAATGTGTGATTACAACCCCTTCACAGACGGGCAATAAAAAAAGGATTCATTTTATAAAAAAAGTTACATACAGCACCTTTAAATTTCATGGCATCAACACATCTCAAAAAAGTTGGGACAAGGCCATGTTTACCACTGTGTGGCATCCCCTCTTCTTTTTATAACAGTCTGCAAACGTCTGGGGACTGAGGAGACAAGTTGCGCAAGTTTAGGAATAGGAATGTTGTCCCATTCTTGTCTAATACAGGCTTCTAGCTGCTCAACTGTCTTAGGTCTTCTTTGCCGCATCTTCCTCTTTATGATGCACCAAATGTTTTCTATGGGTGAAAGATCTGGACTGCAGGCTGGCCATTTCAGTACCCGGATCCTTCTTCTACGCAGCCATGATGTTGTAATTGATGCAGTATGTGGTCTGGCATTGTCATGTTGGAAAATGCAAGGTCTTCCCTGAAAGACACGACGTCTGGATGGGAGCATATGTTGTTCTAGAACTTGGATATACCTTTCTGCATTGATGGTGCCTTTCCAGATGTGTAAGCTGCCCATGCCACACGCACTCATGCAACCCCATACCATCAGAGATGCAGGCTTCTGAACTGAGCGCTGATAACAACTTGGGTTGTCCTTGTCCTCTTTAGTCCGGATGACATGGTGCCCCAGTTTTCCAAAAAGAACTTCAAATTTTTATTCGTCTGACCACAGAACAGTTTTCCACTTTGCCACAATTTTTGGTCCCTGTAGTCCTTCTATAGGATTGGATTGAATCCTGATCGATTGCTCCTGTCTGCCTCGCTGCCTGCTGTGAGTGTGTTTGCTTCGGTGCTGTAAGCTCCGTCTTAGCCTCGTATTTCCTTGTTTTGAACCATCATTTACTACAATTTCTAGTTGTTTATACTACTACTAAATACAGCTTACCCAACATCTCAGATTAACCTGACATCGCTAGCTTCCGTTACTACTAGCACAACACGCTAGTAATTCGCTAGCCTGCTAACGCGCCACCCGTGCGCTCAGCTATTTTTATTTATTTATTTCTCTCTCGCGCGCTCGCGCCTTTGAGTTCATAAAAGCTCAGGTGAGTAAGAATCACTCAACAAACACGGTGAGTAATGTCTTGTCCTGTTATTGTCACCTGCACTTCATGTCACATGTTTAGCATAGACTTCTCTGTTGGCAATATAGGATTTATATGTGATAAATGTAAGGAGACAGTTAGGTTGACAGAGAAGATTTCAGAATTAGAAACACGCATCCAAACTTTAATTGAGGATAGTAAGAGTGCTAGAGCTTCAGATGTTTTGGATGCGCATAGCATACACTGTAAAAAAAAATCCTAATTTTACAGAGAATAACTCTAATTTTTTTAGAGTATTTTTCTGTTATTTTAAATTATATTCAAAACTCTGTAAAACTACAAACAATATCTGTAAATTAATTAATTGACTGTTAATTTAAGGATTATATCATTAATTACAAATTACAGTGATTCTTATTTTTTTCACAGGACAATTGACCCTTCGCAGGGAGCTTGATTGACAGGTGATCTGACCAATCATAATCCGCCATCCGCCATTTTGTCCGACAAAGCAGTCAGGAGAGTTTTTTTTTTTTTTTTTCTCGTATATATATTTTTATTGTTTATTTTTTTACAGTTTATCACACATTTTTGAACGAAAAAGACAACTATCCTCTCTTTCAATCGCAGATATGATGAACGCACAGATGGGAGCACTATACTCACCAATCCTACAGAGTATTCACAGAAGAAGACGCGAACACGGAAGCGTCTCTGTGCTCTGGATCTTTTTTTTTTTTTTTTTTTTTTTTTTTTTTTTTTTAATAACTTTATTGAGTTTTTCCTCATCACAATAAACAATGAAGACGTTTGCCAAAGAAGAAAAATGACATTCTCAAAATGTACAATATAAATCTTATTGTATATAAACTAAGAGTCACACCTCCTGCAAATCATCTGAAAAGACATTTTCTATACTGTTCACATGACAAGGGAGAACAAACTAGATTGAAAGAACTCAAAACAATAAAAATAAACTAAAACAAAATAAATAACAAAACAAACCAAATAAGAGGGACTCAGCTCATCTGAAGTGTTATTAAACTCTTATGCAGTTTTTTAGCCTGGGCATTCTCAACCTTTATAAGACAGTTTTGAAACAACAAAAGTTCATTTTTAAGTGCAGACCATGTGGGGGAGGACTTAGCAAATCGACATTTATGTATATAATATTTTGTTGCTATAATTAGATTATTGACCAAAAATTCATCATTTTTATTTTGTAGGATTACACCCATCTGAATGTTTTGATATGAAAAGAAATCTATGTTTATAGATCTGGAGGACAACAGGTTGTGAAGAGATTTCCATAAATTCTGAGCCAGTTGACATTCATAAAACAGGTGTTCAGTTGTTTCAACATTAATGTTGCAGATATGACAATTGTCTACCTCAAACTTGAATCTTTTCTTTACAAACTCATTAGAGGGATATATATTATTTATTGTTTTAAAATGTACTTCCTTAAATTTAGGGAGAATTGGATATTTTAGGAATTTTGTTCTAATTGAAGATATTTCAGATTTGTTATAACCAAGAAAGAAGAGAGTGCTTCTTGTTCTACCCGGGTACAAAATGTTAACAAGAGTTTGCTTAAGGAATTTATTATTACATTTTGTATCTACCAGGTCCAAATAATCGATTTTAATTTTGTGTAGTCTTGGTGATGCAATGTTCAAAAGATTATTCTTTATTGCTTGAATAAGGACCTTTGGAATGTTCTGTGTTACTTTGTTGTAATCCACAATTGAGCAGTTAATATTATATTTAGAATTAAATTCCTCCAATTCAAGAATATTACCATTTTCATCCAATACATGAACAATTGACCATATTTGTTTTTCCCACCAGTCTTTCAGAAACATAGATTTCCTTCTACACAATATAACTCTGTTGTTCCATAATGGAACATTGTGGGGACTGAAGTTATGTTTGAACATCAGTTTCCACTGTAACAAAACCTGTTGATGAAAAGTTGAAAGTTTTATAGGCAATTTAGATATTTCAAAGTCACATGTTATTAAAAATGTAATACCTCCCACTTTATCAAAGATATATGCCGGTAAGGAGAACCATATCTCTTCGCCATTCCTCAAAAAGGATTGGAGCCATTTAATTTTCAATATTCCATTCATAATTTCAAAGTCGATTGCCTTTATGCCCCCTTCCTCATAATTTTTCAACAGATCCCCTTTTCTAATGTAGTGATGTTTATTTTTCCAAATAAAATTAAAATTGATTCTATTAATTTCTTTAATTAACTTTGGAGAAATAGCAAGAGAGTAGGATGGATATATCAGTCTGGAAATAGATTCAATCTTGGTCAACATCGTTCTTCCAAATAATGTTAAATCTCTTTGTAGCCAACTGTTTAAAATTTTTCCACATTTATCAATATTATCTTGGATATTCTTTTTTTCACTTGTATCTGAGGATTTGGTAATCCAAATACCTAGATATCTAATGTCATTTTTGACTGGTATATTATATAGTGAGGATTCAGAGCAGTTATGAATGCTCATCAGTTCACATTTACTCAGATTCAGATATAAGCCCGATGCTAGTGAAAACCGCTCTATTACTTTTACAGCCTCTGGTATTTGTTCCTTATTTTGTAAAAACAGAGTTGTATCGTCAGCGAGTTGACTTATGAGTAACTTGTGGTTGTTTATCTCTAAACCTTTAATATTTGAATTTTTGACCGCAATTGCTAGTAGTTCAGTCACTGCAATGAATAAAAGAGGAGAAATACTACAGCCCTGTCTTATTCCTCGTTCAACCTTAAATCTAGGACATGTACCTTCTGAGAGGGAAACACAGCTATTAATATCCGTATGCAACATAGTGATCATATCAAGAAACTTATTTCCAAAGCCAAAGTGTCTCAGTGTGTTAACAATAAATAAATGTTCCACTGAATCGAATGCTTTATGGAAATCCAAAAAAAAGATAAAACCATCTTCCTTAATTAAATAATTATAATCAATGAGATCCAGGACCAGGCGGATGTTATTATGGATGGATCTTCCTTTAAGAAAACCAGATTGTGTTGGGCTGATTAATTTAGATATACCCGTCTTTAATCTTGCTGCCAAAACTGTTGTTAGAATCTTGTAGTCTGTATTCAACAGTGTAATAGGTCTTAAATTGCTTAATATTTTCTTATTTTTTCCAGGTTTTGGAATCAATTTTATTATACCTTGTTTCATAGTTTGCATCAGTTCTTTTTGATTAATACATTCATATATAGCCTGAAACAATAGGTATTTTAAGTCTTCCCAAAAGTGTTTATAAAAATTAGATGTAATACCGTCTGGACCTGGCGAACGATCAGAAGCCATTTTTTTTATAGCATAGTCAAATTCTACAATTCTTAGTTCCTCATCACAAACTTCTTTAAAATTTTCATCAATAACAGGAATCAATTTGTTAATTTTATCAAAAAAAGATGAGGCATCTTGTTCTGAGTAGGAAGATTTATAAAGATTCCTATAAAAATTGAAAACTTCTTTTTCAATGCGTTTGGGTTCTGTACATTCCTCTCCATCAACTGTTAGACTACAAATCGAATTATATTCTTGTCTGCGTTTTTCTAATTTGCAGAAGTATGCAGTATTCTTTTCTCCTTCTTCAATCCACCGGGCCCTGGATCTAATATATGCACCTTTAGCTTTATCTATATACATTCTATCCAATTTGGATTGCAAATTACTTATTTTTTCTTTGTCCTCTTCACTCCAATCTGATATACTATAAAGTGTCATGAGTTCTTTAACCACTGTTACTTCTTGAGCTCTCTTTTCTTTATTCACTTTTTTACCAAACGTTATTGAATACTTTCTAATACTAAATTTCAGAAATTCCCATTTTCTTATATATGTGTCTAGTGTATTGTCATTTTTTATATCAAAAATAATTTTTTTAATGGAATGACAAAACTCTGAGTTTTTTAGTAACTGAGAGTTAAATTTCCAATAATCTTTTGGTTTGTTAGTTTTATTACTGTTTCGGATTTTCAGGTTAATAATACAATGATCACTTAAAGGACAGTTAGCAATTTCTGTTTCTGTGACATGATCTGATATTGAGTTTGCTATCAACCAATAATCAATTCGTGATTTGTTTTGACCATTAGGTTTATGCCAGGTAAACTGTTTCACCCCACTATGTAAACTTCTCCAGATGTCTATCAATTGGTTATTATTAGCAAAAGCTTCCAAAATTGGGTTTCTATGTTCACTCAATAACTTGGAAGGCCATCTATCCATCCACTCATCAGGAGTTAAATTGAAATCCCCTCCAACAATAATATGATCTGTGGGGAATTTTGCTTTTAGTTCTATGATAACTTCTGATATTTGATGTAACAGATTTTTATTCTTGTTATCGTTGTTATAACCATATATGTTAATCAGAATAACAAGATTAGCATCAATTTCCAAAACACAAGCTACCCAGTGTCCCTCCTTGTCTGCTTTTTCACCCAGAATCTTACCAGGGCATCTGTTGAAACATATGGCAACTCCAGCCGACCGATTTGTCCCATGACTGAAGAGAATTTTATCTCCCCATTGTTGTGACCAAAACTTAACATCAGATATATCAGAGTGAGTCTCTTGAAGAAAAGTGCAATGTGCTTGTTGCCCTTTGCAAAACAAAAAGACAGCTTTTCGCTTAACTGAGTCTTTAAGTCCCCTTGTATTAAAGGAAATAAAAGAAAAGTCAGTATTTAACTGAAATACAGAACACATGAACAAATGAACTTTTTGTGAGAAAAAAATAAAATAAAATAAAAAGTAGGGAGGTGGAGTAAAACCGTTGAGGTAGAAGTCCCATCACCCGAACTGATCCACTATATATTCATTTCAAGCTCTAGTTTCAGCCCCTAACTTAAGTGTCCTCCATAATACGCTTGCCTTCGATGAATCCAAATGGGCCCCTGAAGCCTGCAGCCTTTCCTTCCTTTCTAGCCTGGTCGATTTTGGGCCAGAGAGCCTGTCTGGAACGCCAGTCCTCTTGAGTCAGATCTTCAGTAAAGCGAATCCCCTCTTCTTTGCAGATTGGAGAAGTTTTTGTTCGCCTCCAGATGTCATCTCTCACTGCTCGTCGCACAAATAAAATGATTATTTGTCGTTGCCGGTTGTCCATCCTTCTTCCCACTCTGTGGACAACGTCGACCGCTTCATCCATCTTTACCGCCAGGTCCGGTGCAATCCTGCGAAGAAGCTCCACCACCTCCGTTCTTATGTTTTCATTAGCCGTTTCTTTTTTCCCTTTGATGCGCAGGCACCACCGTCTTTTGTATCTGTCATTGTTCAATACCTGACCCCTCATGTCTTCATTTTCTTTAGTCAGTGTCTCCACTTTCTTTTCCAGGTGTTTTATTTTCGTTTTACACTCTTTTAGCTCTTCTGTGTTGAACTGCACCGATTTAGCAATAGAAGCTAGCATGGAGCTGTGCTGTTGCAACTGCGTGCTAAATTCTTCCATGCGGTCGTCTACACGTTGACCGAGAGAGTTGATAGCATTCAGTATGGTCTCGGTGTTTGTTTCTTCCTGAGACATACCTTTCGTTTTCTTCTCCAGGTGTGTTTTTTCGGGGGTTTCCGCTGGAGTTGTCGGCCCTCGTTTGTTCTTGCTAACGTTAGTCATATCTGCATAGTCGTGTAACGTTACACTCGTCTTCATACAGCTTTCAAATGGGAGACTTTTTTGCGCCGGAGACTTTCCGCTGTTGTGTTTCTTCATTTTCGTGCTGAGAACTGGACAAATGGCAGTTAATAGTGGATATGTATTTTTTAATTAACTATAACATCGGGACTTCCCGAGGAGCTCAGTGAGATGCGACTGCACGGACCGCCATCTTACCGGAACCCGCTAGTCAGGAGAGTTAGTAGATTAACATGGGAGAATTTGAACTTGAAAAACCGAATGTACTGACGCCTTTCCGCGGTTAAAACAACATTCCTACTTATGTTCATTCATGTTTATTTGATGCTATAAATTAACTAGAAGGAAGAGATGATCGGTTCACGAGCAGCTTTAACTGATGCTCTACAGCGATCTGTCAGACACATTTAAGAGCCACAAAACGGTATGTATCGTTTAAATTTCTTTTAAAAAATGACCAAATTTGAAAGGTGAGACTTTGTTTAATATGTCTAATATCAAAAGTAACCGAAAAGTAACCTGGTCTGTCCTGTCTGTCAGCGTGTTGTCAGTCTCCTCTCTGCTCCGCGATGTATTTTTCACTGCGTGAGAACATGGTGTTGCGTGAGAGCAGCGTAGCTTGTCGGGCATAGCGACAGTAACTAAGGGGGGCGGGTCTTTGCGAAGGGTCAATTACTGTATTATTTATACAGTATGTTTCTGTTATTTTAAATTATATTCAAAACTCTGTAAAATTACAAACAATATCTGTAAATTAATTAATTGACTGTTAATTTAAGGATTATATCATTAATGACAAATTACAGTAATTCTTATTTTTTTTCACAGGACAATTACTGTATTATTTATACAGTATTTTTCTGTTATTTTAAATTATATTCAAAACTCTGTAAAATTACAATAAAATTATGTAAATTAATTAATTGACTGTTAATTTAAGGATTATATCATTAATGACAAATTACAGTAATTCTTTTTTTTTCACAGGACAATTACTGTATTATTTAAACAGTATTTTTCTGTTTTTTAAAATTACATACAAAGTAAATTGTAGTAAATTGTACATACAAAACAAGTTGTGTAAATTTACAATAAAATTATGTAATTAAATATGTAGCTCATTATATTAAAGGTTTATATCCATATCTAACATATTTCCTTGTCATTTTAAAGTAAATGTTATTAGTTTTACATTAAAGTGTATTTTTACATTTTAACTCTGTAATTCTGGATACAAATTTAATGCAAGCAAACTGCACAATTATTGTTAAATTGAGCTTGCTGGTCAGACAGCAGGCCAACAGGGTTCATGATGGAACATGTGATGGGCCACTGTATCATTACATATTATATTGTCATTTTATAATGCTAATATTTTGTGCAGGCATTAGCCTACTTCATTGTAAATAGAAAAGCCTGACAATGTCACTGCTTTAAGTATTGTGGTATTCCTCAATGTTTCTCACTTCAAGATCAGGGTTAAAGAAAATTCTGAGCTTCCTACTCATATTTTCATCTTTGTCGTGGCGTTCATGTGCGTTCAACTCGTAAATACGATCTTTATGACATGACTTGAATCCACCAATAGCTCTAGCTTATGGGACAGTCCATACAAACACTCTTTGCAAAATTACATTACTGACTGTCTCAGTGAGAAGTTCTTAGTCCTGTATCAACGCTAAACGGAGTATCCATGCTGTTAAATAAAAGTCTGTAGACAAGGGTTAGGGTTACTGTTAGGGTTAACCTTAACCCTTAATTTCTAACCCAGCCCCGGTTTCACATTACTGGTGTGCATCTTGAGACAAAACAATGGCACTGACATATTTTAAGATAAGTCAGTGCAAGTTGCTTTCAGGTAAAACAGCTCAAACGTGCATTTTAGTCTGGGACTACAGGCGTAAGCCTTGCCTGTGAAACCCGGGGTATATGTTGTAACTTGAATAGAATTATGCCAATGTTAGCAAAGTGTTGTGTTGGACAGAGGATTAACCCTAAACAGGTTGTGTAACAGTGCCATAAAGGGTGAAAAGCAAGACATTATTAGGCATAAGAGTGTTTCTAAAGGAAAGGTCAATAATTTGTTAAAGTGCAAAAGGGTCATTATGGCTCACATGGATGCAACTAATGTCAGCAGAGTATACCAATCCATTAGTTTTTCATATAGGTCTACATACAGAATTTTATATGAATACATATGCAGTGTTTGTTCTGTTTAATATATAATCTGTTTGCTCTGTTAAACTGCTGTTTAGCAGAGCAGTGGTAAATATATGTTGTTATATATATAAGTTATTGTAAGTTTAATTTTTAATCATGCACTGCAATGAAAGCACCATTTAACCAATTGAATAAATATAACAGCCAGCCTACAAATACAACTAAATAAATATCAAGTGTATATTTTTTCCTATTTTGTCTTTTAAAAAATGTCATCTTTTCTTGTAATTGCAATGTTACCACACTATTGGCTGTCTCTCCGAGTTGTTTTGAACATGATTGGTTATTCTGACTGTCATCCAGGAATCTGGCCAATGACAACTATGCGCGCCTTTTACAGGTCAAGTTTGAATTGAATATCCGTCTGTTGGAGCGAGTGGGTGTGTGTGTGCTGCTGCTCTGGCTCTTCAGAACTAGCCTATTCGGTTCTGTGGCTTTTATATTGTTTAAAACATGGATTTTTTACATCGGACTGCTACATTTTTATTTTGAGCGAGTTGCGGGATGTTAATGAAGAACAAACAAGGAATATGGACAACGCATTAACAACGTGTAACGGACATATTGCAATCTGCGGAAGGTAAATAACTTTTTATTTTATAAAAACAATTCTGCTAACTTACATCAAAATATAGTGTGTTAAATTGAGAATCTAAACGCGATTAGAGCAATATCGATATTAGTAGGCCTACATGTTTCAATGTATTAGGATAATGTTATGTGTTGCTAGCATGTGTAGTTTTTGAAAAGAAAAAAACTCCGCATAGGAGCTTTAGCTGCTAACGTTACAATGACTGAAAACATTGTCTCTTTAGACAGAGAGGAACTCGAACCACACTAGCTATTTGACTCTAGAAGAATATGCAAACTAGGCTTTTGAATCATGTTGATCGCGGGATATAGGCCTAACGTTACCGATCAGTCATCATAATAAGTATATGTATATTATAAACATAAATAATTTTGGAGTTGGTGAGTAAAATTTTGCAAGCTTTCGCAAATGCCTCTGTTAGTAAGTAACAAATAACGTTAGCTAATATTGCTGTGTATGTGTGTGTTTCCCTCATGATCCAGGAATATTGGGAATAAATATGATACAGCCACATGATCTTCAGATGCGGTGAGTATTGTTATATTAAAATACACGTGAAATAGAGACAGAACATGTAATCTCTGCTTAAAGGCACACTGGTTCAAACCCTTCAGACAATATTTTACCTATCTTCTTGAGTTCACAGGCCTAGCTGACCCAAACATAAATGTCCTTTCAAAATGAAAGTATTTTCAAACCTGTAGCCTATGTCTTGGATGAGCTGTTCTTTTTAGGACATGTCCCAGGGTCCTTTGCTAAATTAACCATGGTTTTTATTATAGTAAAAGTTTAGAAACCATGTTTTTATGGTGGATTGATTACAATACTTTATTATTACCATTTGGTAGAAAAACTATGGTTGATGTTAGTAAGGGTTCCCCAGATTTATATAACACTTAAGGAACACATTAATAAATGGTCCTATGTCACCCAGATCAATAGTCTGTTAACACACAGGTAATAATTAACACACTTTTTAACTTTTTTTTTTTATATATATATATATTTTAGATCAAGCATTGGAACAATGTTTACGGAGCAGACCAAGCACCAACAGAGAAACAAGCCCATCATTCAGTAGTAAGTATCCACTGCAGTATATAAAACAAAAAAAGTTATCTCTTTTTTTTCTCCCTCGTGCCATCCCAGATGTATATCTGACTTTATTTCCACAGAGATTTTTTGAAAAATTATCCATTATTGTAAGCCAATATAATGCAAGTGCATGCTCCAGAAACTACATGCAGCCTACAAACAGCTGCTGTGTTGTTCACACAGGAAGTTGTCTGCACTTATCATGTGAGCTTTACAATGCTCTTGGATTATTGTCAGGATGTGTGTTTGGACTTTTTCGACCTTCAGCATTTTGTTGTCTATTCACTTGCATTATTCGACATGCGAACACAAGAGACTTTTTCTAAAAGTCTAGTTTATTTTTTCTAAAATTTGTGTTCATCTGAAGAAAGAAAATCATATACCTTTCGGACAGCATAAGGGAGAGTAAATGAGGGGAGAATCCCCTTCCACAAATGCGTTAGCAAAGGGTACATGCGATGGTAAATGAACTGAAGTAATTCTATCCTATAGTAATTTTATTTTATATTTATGGTAATGTGACCTAGGATGGCAAGTCCCCGTGATTCATTTTAAAACTAGATATGGTGTAAGAGTTCAATTTAACAGAATAATTTGAGTTGTTTGTTTGGGTTTGCTATATTACACACATTTTCATCATACATTTCATATAAGGTTTAAATAATTTCCATAGGTAAAACTATTAATACGTTTAGATACGTTAAATGTAACTACCTGCAGGGTTCAAAGCCGTCAAGAACACACAAACTTAGGTACTTAACACAACAACGATGTACTATAAACAGAAAAGTTTTTTCTTTGTACAGATGACAATGTTATTAAAACGATTCCCGTTTCTCACAGATCGGCGAAACGTCTAAATCGCTGTTTTATCCATGCCACAAAGTAACTGGTGATGTCACTCTGTAAAGAAAGACACGCCTGTGCACATTCGCATTCACACACGCATGCCTATAGACTAAACACATAATACGCATATGCATGCCTTTACCGTTTTCACAGATTCACATTTCAGTAGTTTAGACCGAGACGATTTTAGTTGGAAACTGAGTCGTGTAAACGGCCCCTTACTAAGCATATATTAAAAACCCCAGGGCATAGGGACGCTCACTTTTGATTGGAATTTGCCCACTGTCATGCAGATTTTAGCTCAAACCATAATTAAACTGACCTGAACCAGCTAATCAAGATCCTCAGGATAACCAGAAACAGTTTGGAGCTACACTCTGCAGGACACTGGCCCTCCAGGAGTTTGGCACACATGACCTGAAGGGATAGTTCACAGTCAGGCAAACAAGAAAATTCTCCCAAATAATTTACTCACCCTCATGTTGTTCCAAACCTTTATGCATTTTTTGGTTGCCAACATTCTTCAAAAATATCTCATTTTAATGCATGGTTTGAAAAGACATGATGGTGAGAAAATGATGACAGAATTTTCATTTTTGGGTGAACTATCTCAAGTACTTTAATAATCTCACACAATGAGAATATACCTTTTTTTTTTTTTTTTTTAAACACATATAATATATTTAATTCCCTGGAGGATGAGAGAAAGACCCTCATTACCCATATCACAGCAGGCTGAAAACACCTCCAGTTAATACAAATATTGTTGGTTTTATTTTATAATTCAAATTGGCATTTTAGGCGTTTACCTTGCAATGATACCTCTGGAAACGAATGTTCATTGTTGTGAATCTACATGTTCCTTCTTTTGGTGATGCACATTTTTCAATCGGACATAAGTTTTAGATACCAGACAAATCAGAAGACAAACAGACAATTTAAATAAAAATGTATTAAGCTTGTTTAAAGGAAACAAAAATAATTGAAATCATTTTGAAAGAATCATAGTGTGTCTTTTTTTTTTCTTCCCAGATGCACCAAGCAGATTACTGGCCGTTTGCTGGATTGCTGTTTATTTGCTGTATCTGTCACTTCTGGTACATTTTTGTTGTAAGTTTTGATTTAACTTATTAATAAACTTGTATAGTAAGGAATAAGGATTCTGAATGTAAAGAGCATATAATATTTAATATCAGAACTATGTGACCCCCAGGGGTCTGAATAATTTCATTTTATTTAGATTACAAGTTTACATTGTTTAAATGCTATTCAATTATATGTAAACACAAGTGCTGCAAATTAAAGTTTGAGATGATTTTAATCAGTTTTATAGTTTTTTTACAGACTTATTTTGTCTTCTAAAATAAAACTGTTTTCTTACATTCTTGAGCACGTCTTGACAATTTATTGAATGTGTTTGATCGTTATAATTTAGGAAAGGTCTGTTAAATAACAGTGTTTCTCAGTAGAACTTTTAGTGCCGTCACTTTATTAAAGGTGTTTGATTGTAATAATTTAGGAAATACCTGTAAAATAACAGTGTTTCTCAGTAGAACTTTTAGTGCCGTCACTTTATTAAGGTGTTTGATTGTAATAATTTAGGAAATACCTGTAAAAAAACAGTGTTTCTCAGTAGAACTTTTAGTGCCATAACTTTATTAAAGGTGTTTGGTCATTATAATCTTGGAAAAATCCATAAAATAAAAGTTTTACACTGTTAAAAAATAATCGTAAAAAAACGGTCAAATGACTGGCAGCTACGGCTGCCAAACAAAAACCGTAAAATTAAGGTAAAATATCTTCATTCAAACAAGGAAAAAACCTGTAAAATAACAGTGTTTTTTTCTAAAACTTTTAATGAAAAATTCTGTAAAATTATAGTTTTTGCACGTTATTGGAATTAAGATATTTTACTTTAATTTTACGGTTTTTGTTTGGCAGCCGTAGCTGCCAGTCATTTAACCGTTTTTTTACGATTATTTTTTTTACAGTGTAGTGAACACTTTACATGAGTCGGTTCCAGCTGAAGTAGAGCCTGTGCAGCCGGGCAAATGGGTGACAGTGAGGGATCGCTCTAGTCGCGGATCTAAAAACCACTCTTCCGTTCCGATTACCATAACAAATTGATTTGCCCCGCTCAGTGAAACACCCACTGAGAATGATTGTGCCCTAGTTATTGGCGATTCTATTACACGGAACGTGAAAATAGAGGAACAAACCACCATAGTCACATGTTTGCCGGGAGCCAGAGCGCCTGACATCAAAGCAAATTTAAAAGTGCTGGCTAATGCTAGTAGTAAATTCTCTAAGATCATTATTCATGTCGGCACTAATGATGTTCGACTCCGCCAGTCGGAGATCACCAAAATTAATATTAAAGAGGTGTGTGAACTTGCAAGTACGATGTCAAGGACTGTAATTTGCTCTGGCCCCCTTCCTGTTCGCAGGAGTGATGAGATAGTTAGTAGATTGTGTTCGCTTAAGGGTTGGCTGTCTAAGTGGTGTCCGCTTAATAATATAGAATTCATAGACAATTGGAAAAGTTTTTGGGGCAAACCTGACCTGTTGAAAAGAGATGGTATTCATCCCTCCTGGGATGGTGCTGCTCTTCTCTCTAGTAATATGGCTCATAGTCTTAGAGCTCAAACATGACAATCTGGGGCTCAGGTCAGGAAGCAGACAGACTGGCTAAACCGACTGTCTGCTAGCGGCCTCGCGTCACCCAGGTCAGATAAATCCCATCACATAGAGCCTCTTTCACCTAGCTATCATCGTATAGAGACTGTGTCTGTTCCCCGAATTTGGAAATCCAAAAAATGTTTAAACCTATCTAAGGTTAAAAATTTAATTGATGTTCAACAAATAAAAAACAGCTATAATACAGACGAGCAAATGCTAAAGCTTGGGTTGCTGAATATTCGATCGCTTACTTCAAAAGCACTCATTGTTAATGATATGATTTCAGATAATAACCTAGATGTGCTGTGTTTGACAGAAACCTGGCTAAAACCAAACGATTACATTACTTTAAATGAGTCCACCCCGCAAGATTACTGTTATAAACATGAGCCTCGTCTTAAACGCAAAGGGGGAGGTGTTTACTGTAATTTATAGTAATATTTTCAAAACCACTAAGAAATCAAGTTTCGAATATAATTCTTTTGAAGCATTGGTGCTTAATGTAAAAATATATAGTGTAAACGATAAATCATGTTTGAGATTTGTGCTGGCTACTGTATACAGGCCACCAGGGCACCATACAGACTTTATCAAAGAATTTGCGGACTTTCTATCAGAATTAATATTGACTGCAGATAAAGTACTAATTGTTGGTGATTTTAATATACACATCGATAATGAAAAAGATGCATTGGGATTGGCATTTAAAGACATTGTAAATTCAATTGGAGTTAGACAACACGTGTCAGGACCTACTCATCGTCGTAATCATACTCTAGATCTAATATTTTCACATGGTATAGATGTTGATGCCGTTGAAATTCTGCAGCAGAGCGATGACATCTCAGATCATTATCTAGTCTTGTGTAATTTGCATTTAGCCAAGGCTGCAAAGCCAACTCCGTGTTTCAAATATGTGAGACCTATCACTTCTGCCACTAAAGATTGCTTTATTAATAATCTTCCTGATCAGTTTCATCATCTCAGCATCCCAGATAGCTTAGAAGAACTTGATATTACAACAGAAACGTTTAACTCTCTCTTTTCCAGCACTTTAGACACAGTTGCTCCGTTGCGCTTAAAGAAGATTAAAGAAAATAGTCCAACGCCGTGGTACAACGAGCACACTCGGGCCCTTAAGAGAGCAGCCAGAAAAATGGAGCGCAACTGGAAGAAAACAAAACTAGAGGTATTTCGCATTTCATGGAAGGAGAGCTCGATTGCATACAGAGAGGCTTTAAAAGCTGCTAGATCTGCTTATTTTTCAACCCTATTAGAAGAAAATAAACATAATCCTAGGTATTTATTTGAAACGGTGGCTAAACTAACGAAAAATAAAGCTTCAAGCACCGAAGTTTCCAAGCAACACAGCAGTAATGATTTTATGAACTACTTCACTTATAAGATTGATAATATCAGGGACAAAATTATAACTATGCAACCGTCTACTACAGTATCACATCAGGCAGTGCATTGTAGTCTCCCTGAGGAAAAATTTGATTCATTCGTTGCTATAGGAGAGGAAGAATTTACTAAACTCGTTAAATCATCTAAATCTACAACATGTATGTTAGACCCTATACCGACTAAGCTACTGAAAGAGATGCTTCCAGAGGTCATAGATCCTCTTCTTAATATCATTAATTCATCTTTGTCTCTAGGATACGTACCAAAAAACTTTAAGCTGGCTATGATTAAACTGCTTGTTAAAAAAATGCAACTTGATCCTACAGAATTAGTCAATTACAGGCCGATCTCGAATCTACCTTTTCTGTCAAAGATATTAGAAAAGGCAGTATCCTCACAACTGTGTTCCTTTCTTGAAAGAAATTATATCTGCGAGGATTTCCAGTCCGGATTCAGACCGTACCATAGTACTGAGACTGCTCTCGTTAGAGTTACAAATGATTTGCTCTTATCCGATCGTGGTTGTATCTCGCTATTAGTGTTACTCGATCTTAGTGCTGCATTTGACACCATTGACCACAACATTCTTTTAAATAGATTAGAACATTATGTTGGCATTACGGGAAATGCACTAGCATGGTTTAAATCATACTTAACTGACCGTTATCAGTTTGTAGCAGTAAATGATGAGATGTCTTATCAATCACAAGTTCAGTATGGTGTACCACAGGGCTCAGTACTAGGACCGCTGCTGTTCACTCTGTACATGCTGCCATTAGGAGATATCATTAGGAAACATGGAATTAGCTTTCACTGTTATGCTGACGATACTCAGCTGTATATTTCTTCAAAACCTAACGAAACTTATCAATTCATAAAATTATCGGAACGCATAGCGGATATAAAAAATTGGATGACTCGTAATTTCATACTTAACTCTGAAAAAACAGAGTTTCTAATTATTGGCCAAAAAACTTCCTCACGTAATAACCTAGAATACTGTCTAACACTCGATGGCTGCTCTGTTAAGTCTTCGTCGTCGGTTAGGAACCTGGGTGTGCTCTGTGATACCAATCTTTCATTTGAAAGTCACGTGTCTAGTATCTGTAAAACTGCATTTTTCCATCTTAAAAATATATCTAAATTACGTCATATGCTCTCATTGACAAATGCGGAACAATTAGTTCATGCGTTCATGACCTCAAGGCTAGATTATTGTAATGCTCTACTAGGTGGTTGCCCTGCACGCTTAATAAACAAACTACAGCTGGTTCAAAACGCAGCAGCTCGAGTTCTTACCAGAACCAGGAAGTATGACCATATTAGCCCGGTTCTGTCAAAACTGCATTGGCTCCCTATTAAACATCGTATACATTTTAAAATATTGCTGATTACTTACAAAGCACTAAATGGTTTAGCTCCGCAGTACTTGAGCGAGCTCTTAACGCATTATAGTCCGTCACGTCTATTGCGATCTCAAAATTCCGGCCAGTTACTAATACCTAGAATATCAAAATCGACTGCTGGCGGTAGATCCTTTTCCTATTTAGCACCAAAACTCTGGAACAGTCTTCCTACCATTGTCCGGGAAGCAGACACACTCTGCTAGTTCAAAGCTAGACTAAAAACACATCTCTTTGATCTAGCATTCACATAATACATTATAGACTTCTATAATTTAATGTAAGGCTGCATAGAATAGGTCAGCCGGAACCGTGAACACTTCCCATAACTCCTGATGTACTCGTTACATCATGAGAAGAATGGCATCTACGCTAATTTTATTGTCTGTGTTTATCCCGAGGTTTTCCTGCAGCCTGCCGGATCCAGGCCGTATCCAGATCTGACGAAGGTCCTTCGCCTGGACCGATGACAACGCAGTGCTGAAGTGCCAACTAGTCTCTCCCTATGGAGGATCCCTCTACCACTATACAGATAAGGCATTGTCGGGAAAATTCGTTTCGCGTTCCTACCCCAAAGCAACAAAATTAAATTAAATTCTTTATCAAAATTTATAAGGAAAGACAAGTACTTTGTTTAGGCTTGGCTTGTAGGGAATTCCAAACCTGCGTATTTTCAAATGCACATAACTATAGAACCCATTCTAAATGCGCATGTGAACGCCATCAGCGTTTCTCACAGGTTCGCGTTTAAAGTCTGTGTAGAGAGAATGGTGTCGTCTTAGCGGCCCCTAATTTAATAACAAATGATCATTGCGACGGAAGCAAATCAATCAAAACTAACTTTAGATGGAAAATAACTTAACTCTGCTATAAAGCCAAAACAATCTCTGTTACCTTAAATTATACGCTTATCTCTGTGAAGCTGCTTTGAAACAATCTACGTTGTTAAAAGCGCTATATAAATGAAGATGACTTGACTTGACTTGACAGAGTGTGTCTGCTTCCCGGACAATGTTAGGAAGACTGTTCCAGAGTTTTGGTGCTAAATAGGAAAAGGATCTACCGCCAGCAGTCGATTTTGATATTCTAGGTATTAGTAACTGGCCGGAATTTTGAGATCGCAATAGACGTGACGGACTATAATGCGTTATGAGCTCGCTCAAGTACTGCAGAGCTAAACCATTTAGTGCTTTGTAAGTAATCAGCAATATTTTAAAATGTATACGATGTTTAATAGGGAGCCAATGCAGTTTTGACAGAACCGGGCTAATATGGTCATACTTCCTGGTTCTGGTAAGAACTCGAGCTGCTGCATTTTGGACCAGCTGTAGTTTGTTTATTAAGCGTGCAGGACAACCACCCAGTAGAGCATTACAATAATCTAGCCTTGAGGTCATGAACGCATGAACTAATTGTTCCGCATTTGTCAATGAGAGCATATGGCGTAATTTAGATATATTTTTAAGATGGAAAAATGCGGTTTTACAGATACTAGACACGTGACTTTCAAATGAAAGATTGGTATCAAAGAGCACACCCAGGTTCCTAACCGACGACGAAGACTTAACAGAGCAGCCATCAAGTGTTAGACAGTATTCTAAATTATTACGTGTGGGAGTTTTTTGTCCAATAATTAGAAACTCTGTTTTTTCAGAATTACTGTTAGTAGTAGGAAATTACGAGTCATCCAATTTTTTATATCCCCTATGCATTCCGTTAATTTTGTGAACTGGTAAGTTTTGTCAGGGCGTGAAGAAATATACAGCTGAGTATCGTCAGCATAACAGTGAAAACTAATGCCATGTTTCCTAATGATATCTCCTAATGGCAGCATGTACAGAGTGAACAGCAGCGGTCCTAGTACTGAGCCCTGTGGTACGCCATACTGAACTTGTGATCGATGAGACATCTCTTCATTTACTGCTACAAACTGATAACAGTCAGATAAGTATGATTTAAACCATGCTAGTGCATTTCCACTAATGCCAACATAGTTTTCTAGTCTATTTAAAAGAATGCTTTGGTCAATGGTTTCAAATGCAGCACTAAGATCGAGTAACACTAATAGAGAGACACAACCACGATCGGATGATAAGAGCAAATCATTTGTGACTCTAATGAGAGCAGTCTCAGTACTATGGTACGGTCTAAATCCAGACTGGAAATCCTCACAGATATAATTTCTTTCTAGAAAGGAACACAGTTGTGAGGATACTGCTTTTTCTAGTATCTTTGACAGAAAAGGTAGATTCGAGATCGGCCTGTAATTGACTAATTCTGTAGGATCAAGTTGCGTTTTTTTAACAAGCGGTTTAATCATAGCCAGCTTAAAGGTTTTTGGTATGTATCCGTCTGGTCTGATCATATAGTGATGTGGACCATCTCTGCAGTTCAGCACTCTATAGCCTAGTCAAGTTGCACCACGTTTATTTATACCACTTTATACAATACAGCATATTGCTTTAAAGCCACAAATATCATAACTTCCTAGAGGCTTACTGTAATTGAGACATGCAAGACATTCATTAAAAGCAGAAAGACTGTGCTATTGTATCGGCCTCAAAGGCTGCGGAAACATGGTTCGTTTGTTACTCACTTTAATCCAAACCCGATGTTCTTGGTTTGCTTCTTATTTATTAAATCCAGGCCATTGGTTGATGAAACATTTCATGATCAACATGATCAAACACATATTGCGCATCCTATGATGTAGACCTAGCTCTTACTCATGCTGTTCACTATTCATAATCAACATAAATGAAATAAAATAACAATAGCCTATTATAATATTTAAACATAAATGTGAAACTGGCAAAGAGCGGAGAGTCACGGTGAAAAGTAACTTGAAACTTATTTTTTAAATGGGAAGCGTGTCTTGGTTCACCCTCCGCCAATCAGAAAATTCATATGCTTTATTACACAAAACGAAACTTTGAAACATTACTATATTTATAAATGACTATCACTTGGAGAATAGCCGCCTTCACGGGTGAGTAGCCTACTGTACAGTGAATGTTTTTGTTACACATCAATACACTACAGAATAGGGCTGCACGATATTGAAGAACAATGCGATAACTCATTAAATAATGCGATATTCGATATGCCATATGATAATCCTTAAAGTGTGTCAAATAAACAAATTATCTTTAAAATATAGTTAAAATTATATAAACCATGTACGTGTTTCACATTCTTTTTGTGACAAGAAAACATCACTGCAACTTCTAAAAGTGAACATCAGTGTTTTACTGTAGCATAAGAAGTGTTATTTTAACATCAGTGTAAACCACGGGGTTTAGGGGTTCAGGTTATCCTACATTAGGGTTATTTAACAACAGAAACTGAATAATCAAATGTAAAAAAACAACAAGAAAAAAACATTAGTTTTCACTGTATGAATTAAATATAGGCCTATACTGAGCTACAAAAGTTATTTAGCCAAGAGCGAGTGATTTTCTCTTCATCTTTTGCTCATGACCCCAGTTATTGCAAGCCGTTGCGATATGCATATTGCGAAATACATTTAGCAATATTTCGATAATTTCGATATATTGTGCAGCCCTTCTACAGATGTAGGCTTCATATTTTATTGCTATTTGCTATGTATTGTTTTTATCATTGTGTTGTTGGAGAAATTTAAACGTTTTTGTTCCTTGTTTTTACGAAGTATAGCAATATGTAGCAGGCTAATGCAAAAGGGTTGTGGTGTAGTTTGTATGATGGACTATCCACTTCAGTAATAATACGGGATCTTATTGTTTTGGTGAGAAGTCTGTTTCTCTGATCATAATAAAAAAATGCTTCCCCCCCCCATATGAAAACAAATTTACCTAAGAAGACCTGGCAAACTACGTAACAGACCTATCAGAAATTGATACCAGTTATCTAAAAAGATAATAAAACAAACACTTTCTTTGTAAAAACTAAAATCAGAATGTTTATTTTACTAAAATCGTACTGAAAAGTCATTTGCTCAATAAAAAGTCAAGGTTCAAATAAGCAGTACAAAAACACCATCTAGAGATAAATAGTTGTATTAGTTATTACAATGGAGGAGTTTAAATACATTTGATATAATATATATATATACGAAGAGTTCAGATGCAAAAACCTCTAAATGCCATCTGAAATTTTCTTCTAGAATGATCATTTTTATCAAGCTCGTATATTTAAGTTCAATAATTTCACTTAAATGGCAATTAATATGTAATTTTCATTGCCATTTAAGTGAAATTACTGAACTTAAATATACGAGCTTCATAAAAATGATCATTCTAGGAGGAAATTTCAGATGGCATTTAGAGGTTTTTGCATCTGAACTCTTCATACACACACACACACACACATACATACATGGTCAAGAAGAGAACCACATAGGCTATGACATGTATTTACTATAAGAATCTTGGCAAAAACCCAAATTACAATTTGTTTTAGGATATACAGTAACAGAGATAGAGAGTTTTCTTGTGGAGGTGGTGTGGCAACTTTTATTCAAAAAGAAATGAGATTGAAATCACCTCTGGAAGCTTTAGTAAAAACCAGATTATGCGATGTGCTCTTGATACGTAAGATAGATGGAATGAGAATAAAATAAGAATAAAGTTTTTGCTTTACTCTGATTTCAGTTCACTGAAAGCCATTGTGAGGTTAGTGATGTTGGTCTCTTCGGCTGTGGTTTGTGGCTGGTCTCTTTCTTCAGCTCTTTTTTCAGTTTGGCCTGGCTGTTCCTCTGTCAGCTGATGGTCAGATGTTGAAGGTGTAGAGGTCTCTGGGCTCTCCACAGAGGCTGTGGTGTTAACATGGGGTTGGTCTCTCTCTCTCTCTATTACTCTGGCTCTCAGCCGAGGAAAGATCCTCTCAAATGAGTCCAGCTTTGTCTCACAGGATTGCACAAGGACGGTGCCTGAAGTGTAGCAGGATATAGTGAGAATGATTTGTCTTGTGTCCAGCATTTCATCTGGACATATAGCTAATCGTTCACATTTGTTAATTGGTAATTGAACAACATGCTTGTACTCATCACAGAAGGTTTGTATCCATGCAGGAATCAGTGGGGTGTAGAAAATTAAGTCCGTTTTGATTCTTTCCCCATTCTCTTGATCACTGTAGTCAGCATAAAGTTCATGAGGATTTTTTCTCAGGGTCCTCTTTCGGTGGTTTTTCCGGCCCTTCTTACTAGTACAGTTCACTGGGTAAACAAACTCCATTGTGACCGGTCTGGTAACTGTTGAAGAGCTGAAGCTTCAGATTTCAGCTTTTAATGATGAGATATTTTATACGTAGTTCAATTTAGTCCTTTAGTGTTTTGGAGGTCATCTGCAGAATGATGGTCCAGTAGTCAGATGCTTCAGTCTTCTTTCTCGTGTCTATATGTATTTTCAAGGGCGAGAAAATAGGAAGGCACTACTAGTATTATTAAAAATTGAGTTTAGATTTTCACCACAGTAAATGAATAAATGAATATAAAATGCTTTTTTATGTTCTGTGCATTCACAATATCCTATAGTGGCTTTATGAAATTAACTGTTGATATATATGATATGTGTATTAGTTTTAATGCCACATTTAAGTAAAAAAAAGAAGAGCAGCTCAAAAACTGCATCTTTGCAGTTGAAGGCAAAGTTAAAGGGATCATGACATGTTTTTTTAATTATTATTTGAATTAATCCTTGGGGTTCACTTATAATGTTAATAATGTTTTTTGAAGACAAGCACACACACAAAATTTATATCTTTTTATGACAGGTATTTATATCTTTTGCTGTAGTGTGTCAGTAGGAAATATCAGTTTACATTTCCAAACATTGTTTTTGCCATTAATTGTAATAATCCAGTGAGATTTGTGTATGCACAAGGAGTCTGACAACAGCCGGTGTGATCTAATCTCACCATCATCAAGTCCGTCTGTTATTACATGAAGAAACAGAGACAGACTAAATCCAGAAGAACTGCGGGAACGTGTCACGATCCACACACAGGAAACAGGGGTTAGATCCAAAAGCAGTTTAATAGGGTAATCCGTAATCATAAAACAGTAACGAACGCACTCTGGCCGAGATATGTGCTGGCGGCAGGAAACTTCACTTTGTGTGCCTGCGCCTCGTATACAACGTTATATATAAAGCTTGCAGGAGAACTTGGTTGGCATTGCCTTTTCAGCGTGAGAAATACACGGTGTGAGCGTGTGAACTGGTTGAATTGCGTGTGTCTCACGGCCAATGCGTGAGACTTGAGAACCCTGTATAAGTAACTTGGCAACTACTAGTCAACTTGTTCCTCCTAACCCAAACCCTAACACCTAACCATAACCTAACAGACTAGTGCCAGTCTACTACAGTCTACTAATACTCTAATGAGAGTTAGTTGACATGTAGTTGAAAAGCTACTTATAGTTAGTAGAATGCCTAAAATGGACTAAAAGTATAAGCGGAGATTTAAATAAACCCCCAGTTTCACAGACAAGGCTTCATCTAGCCCCAGACTAAAATGCATGTTTGTGCTCTTTTAACTGAAAGGAACTTGCACTGACATCTTACATTATGTCAGTGCTGTTGATTTGTCTCAAGATGTGCATCAATAATGTATTTAAGGCATAAGGCATGTTTCTAAAAGCTACTTAAATGCCCTAATTGAACTAAGGCCTAATCCTGACTTAATCTAAGCCCTGTCTGTGAAACCAGGCCAAAATCGTCAAAATCACTTCAGCATAACATTTAAGTCTCAGAAGTGTTATGGCCCGTGCCTTGAGTGTGTTTCTTCTCCTCTGTGTGACGTCATGATTTTTAACTTAAAACAGAAAACTTTGTATGCGTTTTGGCCGTTCATTCACACGACAATGGTGTTTTAGGTGGCTGAAAATGCAAACTTTTGAAATCAGGTTTCAAAGTGCAAGTTTATGAAAATTATGAAACCAACAAAAAAGCGAACTGGTGAAACTGGTGAGATGTGCATGCGTATTACGTGTTCAGTCTATAGGCACGTAGTTTTCAGCTATTGTTGTTTGTTTTATTTTCTCCCTGTTATGATATGTTTCTCCTTAGTCGAACCTTGCCGAATTTAAATAGGGGTTTGTAACAGAAGCAAAAAGTTACCAATGAAACCTCATAAGACGACACATACATGAAAACAAGTAAAGAAAGAAGATACACTCACCTCAAATACTATTTGTAGAACTTTCTTTTCTTTCTCTGAACTGTCGTGTTGAACAGCGAAAACAGTGAACAACAACAAAAACAACAACAATGAAACAAAAATGAAACAAAAACAACAACAAAAATCCCAGTATTTCCACTTGTATTGGAGCATTGCCTCATTCTCTTTATACTGATATTGTCCGTTTCACATACCATATTCATAACTGCCACCACACCTTGTTCACACTTACAAACTGAAGCAACATGCCCATATTTTTGGCATTTAAAGAAAGTGGTGGAGGTGCCTTTTTATTTCCTCTAACAAACTAGCTATGTTTACATGCACTTATATAATCTGTTAGTAATTATCTTCTCAATAAGATTAAAATATCCTTTGTGCACAGTGCTGTGATGCATATGTTCACCAGAGCCCTTTTGTAAGATCACAGTTTACATACGTTTTACTTATGAACGTGCATGTTTATGTCTTATGAACAAGTCAGTGAGAGAGACTGAATATTTATTAAATGTTCTCTTAAAAATAGCTCTTCTGACATTTGTCAGCTTTCCTGTGGGGTATGTCAAGGGAAAAAATTACAATTATCCTTATGGTTGCTCTGGTAACATTGTTTGTTTCCAGTCCAAATATATAAAAATTCTTAAATCAAGAAACATTTACTAGATAAGTAAAACAAGCAAACGTATCTGCCAATGGGAAAACAAGAAGAAACAAATCTTAATTCAAATGGAAAACTGCACTGATGTTTTATTTGGAATACATGCACATGTAAACAAGAATGTTGTTTGATTGTAAAGAATCTGAAATCGGATTGGATTCATTTCGGATTGACGACAATGAATGCATGTAAACATAGCTACTGTAATACTTTTGCTTCAGTTGCTTTTGCAATTGCATAGATCTCTTAATATCATGTGGTTTATTGATTGGAACTGCACTAATTACTCCCTTTCTCCATGTCTTTGAAGGTCGATATTGTATTATTTGGAAAAAGATGACTTGAGTGGGCCGTGACGAAGGCACGTAAAGCCGCAACGTGTAGGTGGATCGTTCACCAATTTGAATGTTTAAGCCATGAATATAATAAAGGCTTTTAAACTTTTTTCAACTTACTTCGAGTACCTTGGAGTTCCTATGTTCTTAGAGCTTAATTATCCCAGACAACCAAAGAGCACTGAGATTTTACACCCTGAGCAGCACTTCTATGGCATTCTTTGCTAACTTGAATATTACATCTCCCTTTTTTAAAGGCTTGACATACTACAGTAGGTCAACCAGAATGCCTATTACCGCCGCGTCAGCCACCGCAGAAAAACCACTGCGGCAAAAATAATCGCATTTCAAAGTAATTCGCGAAATGACCGCCAGGTGGCGCAAAACAGCAGCAATTGCCGTATTTTGAAATGTAAGTGGGGTTAATGTCAATTAACAGTAAGGATGAAATACTATAGAACATTTTTTTAGGACAGAAAAATAGAATCAAGACGAGAACAATACCCAGCAAACACAGAACGTTGGCACAACGTACCTAACCTTCTAACAACGTTTTAACAACATGGCCAAAAGGTTGCTATAAATACGTTGTGTGGTGAAGGTTGTTACAGCGTTGTCACAATGTTGACATTAAACCACCGTTCAGGGCCATTGCTTAAGGTTGTGCCTAGGGTGTCTGGACAACCACTGGACGACACATGTACTCGTCACTGCCCTGAAGCGGGAAAATCAGCCTTTCAATTTACAACCTACAACTTCATTTTCTAATGTGACTAATGTCGCCTCGCTTGCACCGTTTAGTTTTTCATTTCATTTGTCTGCTATTTAGTCTCATTCGTTTCTTTGCTCCTCTGGATGTGTGGATGTTTCCCGGACTGACTCCAGTTCCCGAACTTTATCGTCCGGCTTTCGACTATACTCCCCTGTCTGCCATGTACAGAACCGGTTTTGGTCATTAAATGTTCTGATCTTTGCTTTTTATGGTTTATTTATTATACTTAAAAAATAAATTTGTTTATTCATTTTAGTTTTTTTTTCTTTTTTCACAAATGTATGACTTTTGGAAGTGCAATTTGATTACCATATGCAGTTAGTTTTAATAAAGCTGAATTTAACGTAACCTTCTGTAATTTTTACTCTTCAAAGTGTACACTTGCAGGTGTTGATTATAATTAGGCTAATTTACTGATAGCCCCATTAAATAATAATAAGGATAAACAATATTTAAAAAAATATATATAATTATCTAACATCTGACTAATTAAAAATTAACCTCAAAACATAAAATGCTAAATGGGGGATATCTATAGGCCTATCTAGCATAAAAACAAAATATTGTCAGAACGTCGTCTCTCAGTTGCTGAATGTCGTGCAACTACGTTGTTACAATGTTGCGAGCACGTAGACAGCGACGTTGCCATAGCAGAAATGCAACGTGCCACAAACATTGCCACAACGTAAATGTGTTTGCAGGGCAAATCTTCCAAATCAAGGTTTTACATATAAGTGTTGAAATACACACAAAACTCCCTCATTTGTTCTAAAGTAAACTGGCACTACATTTGTGTGCACAGAAAAGTCACTAATGTTCTTCACGTACTAAGTGTAGCACAGGTGGTTAAGTCACTCAGATTTAGCCCCATAATAAAAGAAACAATACACAACAGTGTTTTAATTCATTTTATGTTGATTTCATTTATTTTAAAATTCAATGCCTTTAGTTCTGAGTGAATTTTTATTTTATGAGTTCTTAATCTATTTGAGTTTTCCATTTGGTTGCAGTATGTATGAAAAGAAAAGGTGTACTGGCCCTTTAAGCCTGCTCTTTCCAGAACGAGTTGAAGCCTCCATTTTGTGACGAGGTGCCAGAGCAGAGCTGCTGCAGATAAATGTGCTTAAAGATCGAACTTTGAGACTAAATATTAATAAAATCATCATTTAACACAGATTTGGTGAGTGTTCAACGTTTTTGTATGTTTTTAGTGAAGGTTTAGACGAACGCTAATCACGATCAGTAAACAACCCACATAACAAAATTGGTTTGGCCCAGTGATGGGCCACACAATCCACTTTCACTTGGCCCAAATACAGCAATGAATTACGGTACATGACTGGACCAGGTCTGGTTGCCAGAACTCGGGCCACATATGGCCCATGGCATAGCCATATCTCAGCCAAATGTATGACTATAGCTGGCCCTATTCTGGTCCTTTTTAGGACCAAACAATTGATTCTACATGTCAGCCTCAACTAAACCTTGATCTAGCCACTTTATACACACCCTTGGCCCAAATGAAAAATGCCAGAAAAACAACAGTATTCTTAACAAATATTTATTGTTTCACATTTAAACGAAACAATTAGCAAAACAACTTCAATGGCACTGTGCACACTTCAACATCTGATTCAGTTCATGAACATGAGGCACTGTACACACTTCAACATCTGATTCAGTTCATGAACAAGAGGCACTGTGCACACTTCAACATCTGATTCAGTTCATGAACAAGAGGCACTGTACACACTTCAACATCTGATTCAGTTCATGAACAAGAGGCACTGTACACACTTCAACATCTGATTCAGTTCATGAACAAGAGGCACTGTGCACACTTCAACATCTGATTCAGTTCATGAACATGAGGCACTGTACACACTTCAACATCTGATTCAGTTCATGAACAAGAGGCACTGTACACACTTCAACATCTGATTCAGTTCATGAACAAGAGGCACTGTGCACACTTCAACATCTGATTCAGTTCATGAACAAGAGGCACTGTACACACTTCAACATCTGATTCAGTTCATGAACAAGAGGCACTGTACACACTTCAACATCTGATTCAGTTCATGAACAAGAGGCACTGTACACACTTCAACATCTGATTCAGTTCATGAACAAGAGGCACTGTGCACACTTCAACATCTGATTCAGTTCATGAACAAGAGGCACTGTGCACACTTCAACATCTGATTCAGTTCATGAACATGAGGCACTGTACACACTTCAACATCTGATTCAGTTCATGAACAAGAGGCACTGTGCACACTTCAACATCTGATTCAGTTCATGAACAAGAGGCACTGTACACACTTCAACATCTGATTCAGTTCATGAACAAGAGGCACTGTACACCAAGTCGCAAGTCGGTTAACCTGTTGTACTCTCCTGACGCTCTTTTCTTTTCATTCTTTCTCTTCTGCCACCATCCCTATCCGGGGCCAGATATAGCCATCTCTTAATGGTGGAATCGATTTCCTTTTCTGTGGCCGCAGACGTCAGGTGGTTACGCCTCACAGCCGCTGAAATGATCTGAAATTAGTTTCTGTATCAAAAGAAAATATGGCTATTGGATTTTAAAGGGATAGTTCACTTTAAAATGAAAATTCTGTCATCATATACTCACCCTCAAGTTGTTTCAACCCTGTATGCTGGCATTCTTCAAAATATCTTCCATTGTGTTCAGCAGAAGAAAGAAATTCATACAGGGTTGAAATAACTTGAGGGTGACTATATGATGACAGCATTTTCATTTTAAAGTGAACTATCCCTTTAAAGGACAATTATATTAAAACTGAACACAGAACCTATTGACAGACATTATATAACATCTACACAGAGACTGTAAATTGATGCAGATCAGTAGTGAGTCTGGCACCATCCTCCTACCAGGTTCCGATATGACTCCAGGAGAAATCCAGTCTTGTGCAATTCAATAAGGACAGATATATGATTGTACTTTTCTTTTCTTTTTTTTATCTCGGCCTTAGTGCAATGCTATGATTGGTTCAATACAATTTGCTCAGCAGAAAACAATAAGGACATTATGAATCATGTGAACCAGTCATATCATTTACAGTGGGTACGGAAAGTATTCAGACCCCCTTACATTTTTCACTCTTTGTTATATTGCAGCCATTTGCTAAAATCATTTAAGTTCATTTGTGTTCCTCATTATTGTACACACAGCACCCCATATTGACAGAAAAACACAGAATTGTTGACATTTTTGCACATTTATTAAAAAAGAAAAACTGAAATATCACATGGTCTTAAGTATTCAGACCCTTTGCTCAGTATTTAGTAGAAGCACCCTTTTGATCTAATACAGCCATGAGTCTTTCTGGGAAAGATGCAGCAAGTTTTCCACACCTGGATTTGGGTATCCTCTGCCATTCCTCCTTGCAGATCCTCTCCAGTTCTGTCAGGTTGGATGGTAAACGTTGGTGGACAGCCATTTTCAGGTCTCTCCAGAGATGCTCAATTGGGTTTAAGTCAGGGTGACGCTTAAAATCGCTTAAAGTGATGCTTAACCACTCCCCTCAATCCGTTAGTCTGCTATGAGTGAGAGATGGAGAGGAGGAGCGCTGGAGTAAAACCCTGCCCTCTGTTCAATATTCCTTTTCACAGGGAAATACGTCACAACTCTGGAGAAAAGTCGTTTGCAACTTCCGGTTCACGCGGACTTCAACTTTGTAATGTTGCAGAGAGCTGGCTTATGTTTGACTGAATGGTTTGCATTATTTCTCATTGTATAGCTTCTTATACCTTTTAGGCTACTTACTTTTATACTGAATATTAACGATCATTAAAACTGACATTTAACAAAAAGAGACAGGGTTGTGTAATTTTATTTTATATATTTTAAAATGTATAGAATATTTTTTGTATTTATTTTAGTATACATTCTCTTCACTGTATGTACATGTATAATAAAATAAATAAATACACAAACCTGTCTCTGTTTGTTAAATGTCATGTTTTAATTATCGATGTTTCATATTTTTTAAATGAAAACAAAAAGCAGGGTTGTGTTTTTTATTACATGTTGTTATAAATATATGCAGTGAAGAGAATCAATGGGCTACGCCTTGCCTAAACCACATTTACGTGTGTCCATTAATATGTTTAAGATTTTTTTTAAATGAAAAGAGGCAGAGTGGTGTTTTAGCCTATAACATATTTCGTTTTATTGTTGATGAAAAGAGGCAGAGATGTATTTTACACCATATTCCGTTTTATTGTTGCCGAAAATATAGCCTACATATTAAAGATAACCGGAGTAGCCAGAGTGCTGAGTGACGCGATCAAGAACGCACTGTTCTATCTGCAGAATAACCGGACTTGCGTCCTCTCGTCCTCAGGAGTTCGTCTGAGTCGAACTTGGTCGCAAAGTTTGCGTTCTTGGTATTGAGAAACGGCTGACGTTCTGACAATTACATTTTTAATAACGACCTTAACGGCCCTGAACAGTAGTTCAATGTCAACATTGTGACAACGCCGTAACAACCTTCACCACACAACGTAGTTATGGCGACCTTCTGGCCATGTTGTTAAAACGTTGTTAGAAGGTTTGGTACGTTGTGCCAACGTTCTGTGTTTGCTGGGAATTGCTGCTACACATTTTTGTATGTTAATCCAGTGTATGTCACTTAAATTGAAATAAATAAATGGCTGAGCCTGTGATATAAAATAAAGATGTCTGATGTCACCTAACGATAAATGTTATCGACGCACAACATTTTAAATAACATCTACGATTATACATTGTGGCACATCTTTAACATTTAACTTTCCGACTATGTTAACTCATACTAACTGTAAAATTCAAAATTACTTACCAAACTTCGCTCGCTTTGTTCTAGAGGTGAGAAGTCCAACCGTTAGTGAAGTGCAGCCTCAAGTGCATCAGTGCCACTTCTTAAACTGCGGCGGCGCTGGATCCGGAAGTATCAATATATCTTTTTTTAATTTGGGTTGAAGCGTTCTAAACCATTAACTAAATCGGCTAAAGCGCAAAATTACACAGTTTCAATTGAAGAAAAAATATTTTTTAAAAAAGAAAAAAAGGAAAAAGTACAAGATTGAGTGTAAAGACTACAATGATGTACAACTACAAACCCATGAAGCATTGCGGTTTAGGCGCGCTATCTGGGCGTGCTTTTCTAGATGCGACCTGATTGGTGTAATTTTTTTGTGTGTCCCATATTAGGACATTTTAAGACCGAAGAAATGTGTGCAAATTGGCCTTATCTTGTGCATGAAATGAGACAATCAAACAATTAAAGTTCTATTCTATCTTGCTTTGACCTTTCACACTAACACACAATATATATATTGCTTACTTATGTTGTCCTCTATTGTAAACCTCTTTGGATAAAAGTGTTTGCTAAATGATTAAGTGTAGCCTAATGTAAATTTAAAGTTTATGTTGTTTCATAATTATTCATTAAACCTTGCTGATAGAGAGAATAAACCCACGCTGCAAACAGGAATAGGGGAAACAGCTGTGTGTATGAAAATAATATGAAATATCTGAAATTACATTTTAACTATGGGACATATGTGGGCCACATTTCTATATTTTATATGTGGGCCAAATAATACACTTAACCACTGGCCCATATCCTGTTTACCACCTTAAAGACGGTCCAATCTCCCCCATAACCGGGTCATGTTCGGTTCACATGCCTCATGCCAGTGCCGACTGAATGCCAGCTGTGCCGGCTTCATGCCAAATCTGGGCCAGAATTCTTTGCTACCTGGGAAGTGTCTACGCAAATGTGTGATAATCTCTTGAATTAATGTTTTCTAAGCAGAATGCTGAGTTTGTATTTATGGTTTTAATATGGGTTTTGTCCTAACCTATATTCTGTGTGAATGTTACAGTTGGGTTTAATACGAGTCATGTTGATAATTGTTTTGTGAGAGTGTTATATGTGTGGTTTATTTAGTTTATTGCTTTAATGAGATAGTAATCTATCATATCACTGTTGTAATTGTTATTTCTCTTTGAAATATGCAAACTGAACATGGATATATTTGTTATAGTTTGGCCTAAACTACAGGTCAGGTTTTTTGTTCCTGTGGAAACGTTGTGGAGATTGACTGAGTAGGTCTAAGTGTCATATCGTGAACTCTACTGTTTTCTTCTACTCGAGGTGGGATCTCAGCTCACAGATTCCTGGCTTTATAAGCGGAGGTGATACGGGAAGTCCAGCGCAGTGCGACAGTGCACTATATAAGTGCAACTCATATAGTGAGATTTTTTTTTTTCTCGTGACTCGTGAGAATGTCGTTTACATTATTAATTTGTTGGAAACGCACATTTATTTTCGACTTGTCGGAGTCTGGCTTTAACTACAGCACAAACTGTTTGCATTGCCCTAAGATTATTTGCGAGTGGCTTTTTCCTTTACACTATTGGAGATGCGGAGAACTTGATGGAAAGTGCTGTCTGTCGTGTCATTCGGAGTTTACCTTGCGCTTTCAGGTTTAAGAAACAGTTTTAGTTTTTTTTGTGGCATTTCCAAGCCACTGAAGACCCAATGTTGTAAAGCAGTTTTTTTTAAAGCAGTTTTTTTAGGCTATCATAATGTTTTATGAAGATCATGCAATCATGACCATGCCGATTACAGTATGTGTCACTCAGGCTTCACTAACGTGATTGGTACCATAGACTATAGGCTAGACCATAGACTGCCATCAAGGCCTCAATGAAGGGGATTATGTGAACAGAAAGAGGGTTCACAATATAAATGTGCAGCCCAGTTACTATTGTGATTCTTAATATTCCAGATTAGTAATATTATATCAAATAAAAAAAGGCAGTTGACTAAAATCTTCCATATCACAAATGTGAAAGCAAAATGGCCAGGATCTGTGCATGACTTAAGCATTTTCAGAGATTCACATTTATGCACATTATTTGAAAGTGGTAAGAAAAGTTCCACAATTAAATATCAAGCTCACTGTATTACACACACTTATGCTGATCCTAACAGAACTGCATTTCTTCATAGGTGATTATGACATGTTCCTGCAGACAGGTGTTTTATGACCCCATTCCCTGACCCAAACCAGTTACAATGCAGCTCTAGCCAGGACAAGGGCACACAATGAAATGAACGTTTGGCTAACTAAAAGGAAGATTTCAGTGTGTGAACAGTCTGAGGGTTGCACACCTGACAGGGCCTGGGACATTGTTGCATGTGCCATATCACACATTGCCAAAAAAAAAACCTTGAGTTTTATTTCAATTGTTCTTTGTAAAGAAAAGCCAGTGGTGAAGTGCCTGCAACAAGAGATATTAGACACATGCCTCATGCAACAAATAAAAAGGAAAAGTTGGCTCTACACTGCCCACCTGTAGGCCTATGTGTCCTCTGTCTGTGCAGACTCTTCTGTAGGCCTTTCTGTAGATGTGGAATCCTGCAACTTATATTGCAGCCATAAAGCATACAAGTATAAATGAAGTAAAGTTATTTATGCGCTTGCAGGTAGGCTAGTTCCTCCATATGACAGTTATCTGAGAGGGTTTATTCACTGTCCTGTGCAATGGAAACAAATGGATATTACAAAGTCTTATACTTTCTTCCCTTTGGAAAGTTAGAAAATGTCCACTTACTGCACATATTTCAGCTCCACTTTCTTGGGAACAGATACAAGTGTTGGTGTATTATGTAAAAGTGCACAAAAGAGGAAAACACAATGGCCCTCATTTATCAAAAGTGCGTACACCAAATTTCCAGCGTACACCCAAAACCACGGTGACTTTGAGATTTATCAATATGGACGTTGGCGTACGGCACGCTCAAATCCTACGCCAGCTCAGGAGGTGGTGTACATGTACGCACGTTTTGAGTGCGGGAATGCGCGGAAAAACAATTCCTAACACCACAAAACGCACTGACAAACTAAAAGATATGATATATTATGACCCACTGTAAAAAAACAACAACATAGTAATTATAAACTTCAGTGTTTATTTTTGTGCAACATGGACTTCAATGTTTAATTTTGTGTGACTTTACCAAAGCATTTGATGCATATGTATTCCTTCAGTTGCGAGCCTGTGCGCTTTACCTGACGTTTCAAGCCTTGTTTATACTTTCGCGTAGTTTGTCTCGACGAACTTTCGCCTTGTTCGCCTGGCTCCGCAGCGCGAGTCTCTCTTCAGACTGCGCGCGCACCTCCCCAAACGGACGAGGCGTTTATACTCGACGCGCTCGCCGTTGTACTATTCTTTGAAACGATGGTTAAGCCAGGGTTAGGCCCGGCAGGTGTGCACGGACTGGGTTTAGTAATGAAAGGCTTTCAATGACCAAAAAATAGTTCAGACTGACAAAATAATAAAAATGACATTCTTCTTTTAAATAATAATAATAATAATACAAATAATAACGACATTCTTCTTCTAAATAACAATAAGCGTCATTAATAATAAAAATCTAGAAATCAATTTTGTTTCTTTCCACTTCCCTGGTTTCTCTTTCTCAAAGAAGTTTCTCTTCTTTGCCGTCTTCTGTGTGTCCATGGCGTAAAATGAGGGCGTGGGGGGAGCGGAGACTTGAATATAAAGGGGCGTGTTATTCTAATGACGATCGTTTTCAGCCGCGGCATTTATCAAGGGCAGGTATTGCGTACACCTGGATTTCAAAGGTACGCACAGCTTCATAAATCAGGCGGTGAGAAGAGTGTAAGCATAATCTTACGCCAACATATACGCCCGTTTCTACGCAATAATGATAAATGAGGGCCAATGTCATTACAATTAACTATACTCGGGAAAAATGTGATGAATAACTCATGGCAAAATATTTTTACATTAACATAAGTTTATCAGTTTTCACTTTCACAAGTCAAAGCAATTCATCATTACTCAAGATTTAACAGTTGAAATGACTATACGGCCTTAACAATCTAGTAACTACTGTTAACTAACAAGAAACTCTGATTAACAAATTAGTAAGTAATAGCACACAGATGACACTAGTAGTTTATTATTAACTAGTCAATAACTACTATTTTTTTCATTCTTCCCAGAGAACTAATGAGAAAGTTTCATAATTCATGCAGAACTAAGCAATAAGTAATGCAGGACAAATGACTAGCAGTACATTAACATTTTAACTGCTAATACAAACAAATTGGCAAGACTATTTACATTATCAGTAGCCTAATTGCAGACTTGGACCCGATGTCCTATTACTGTTTAAATTTGACGCACTATATATGTCACAGGTCGGGATGGGCCGAACCAGACTACACCCACCCCTAGACCAAGAACACTTTGAGGAGCGTGCCAGAGACGAGACCAGAGACAGAGGATAAAAGTAACAATTTTATTGAGAGTAAAATAATTTATAATCCTAATCTAAAACTCTTCTTCTCTCCCTCGTCCAGGGAGGATCCCAGGCGGGGCAAGCAAACACACCCTTCCCCACGGGCGGCGATTCCCAGTGAGGAGTACTGGACAGGTAAGTATTGGACAGGTGAGTTCCTCACAGGTGGGTAGATGATCCAAGTTTCCTTTCCTCTTGCACGTGAGGGGAACAGTTCCCAGCAGTCGATAATGGACAGGTAAATACCTTACGGTAAATGGGTTGACCGAGCTCCTTCTTCCAAGCCGGTATCAGGTTCACAATGGGAGGAGGTGAAACAGGTGAGTTCTCCGATGAGCGGATGGTCAAAGCTTCCTCTCCTCTTCCACGTGGGGAACAGTTCACAGCAGTCAATAATGTGTAGGTAAGTATCTTACGGTAAGTAGGTCGACCGAGCTCCTTCTACACCAAGGGCAATTACAACGGTAAGAAGTGGACAGGTAGACTGCAGCAGGTCCTCCGTAAACACCGTACGAGACTTCCCCTAGGGCAGGAGGGGGCAGGTTCAGGAGCGGTGCACAACTCTCACGGGTGTCTTGGACGGGTGAGTACTTCGCACCCTACAGATGAACTTCAGGGCTGTAGCGGACTCACGGTCACAGGTAGAATGGCTCACGTGTGTCGCAAGAAAGACAGGGACTCCACACCGTACCGATGGCTTCAGAGCTGTAGCGAACTCACGGTCACAGACCAAGCTGGGCTTTAGTCACAGACTGAACTGGGCTTTCTCTGGAACAGACAGAATCATAACTTCACACAGCAATATAATGTTCTCACAGGTGTCGTGGGGAAGACAGGAACTTCACACCAACTGTCTTTTCAAACCCTTTCTCCGGTTGGGCATACTCGATCTCTCCAGGCTCTGATGATGTACAATATACCAGCCTGACTCGTGGGCGAGTGCACGGTAGTTAAAAGCAATCTTCCACACACCCACAGCAATTTCACTCCAATAGGAACGTCAATTCAAACACCACAAGTCCACTCGTTAAAGTGTAATTAAGACCAGCACTCACCCTGGGTCTCGGTTCAAAACGCGAAGGATCGGCAGTGAGAGGAAGGAGAATTTAAACTCTTCATAGGCAAAAACTGGATTCGCTTCACCATCCGAACGGGAAGAGGAGATAAGAATGACAGAGAATCAGTTTAATTCACTCAGTGATATCCATACGGTACACTCCAATCACTTCAACCCACATCTATCTCAGTATCAAACGTGTGGTAGGAGATTCAATAATCAGTTACTTATCTTCACTCTTTCAACCAGACGATGCACTTCCCTCTTTAAATCCTCTCTCTCTCCGTCTTCAATTCCTCATACACACGACGTTCCTTCTTCCTCGCAACGAGCCCTCAACGACACACTTCAGAGAACACTTCCCAACGGAGCCAGCCACATCCAAACGAGAACAAAGCACCACAAGCAGGAGAGGAACCAACGCACGCTTTCTCTTCCTCTGACTTTTTATACTCTCATGAGCTAGCGTGGCCCCATTCAAACGCTCAGCGCAAATTACCCACACCTGCTGTCAATCCGCCACTCGGTTACCATAGCGACAGGCACTCACCCAGGCTCTGGGACGGTGTTTCACTTCCCAGATCTCAACAGGGGCATTTCTCTAGCGGGGATAGTCCCGGGCTTATTTGTCACCCCGTGACATATATATAATCAGAAAATATTTTTTGTATGCATATGACAAGCAATGTGCACATATCATATGCTCACCAAAATGCGTGTAAAATGCAAACACGTGTATCATATGAAGACCAAATTCCATATACAGTAATTTTATTATTAAACATACACAGTAAAAACAAAAACATAAATAATAATAAATGTGTGCATATATATATATATATATAGATATAATTTTTTTTTTTTTATAATGTGTGTACCAGTTGGTGGGTCAGTGTCTTGCTCAAGGGTCTCACCCCAAATATGTCTCACCTCAGTCGTGGTTTTGAGGGTGGAACAGAGCGTTGGCCATTCACTCCTCCACCTACAATCCCTGCTGGTACCGAGACTGAAACCTGCAGCCTTTGGGTTACAAGTCCGTATCTAACCAGTAGGTCATGACTGCCCCTATATATATGCATGTGTGTATCTTGTGAATGGTTATGATTCTTTTCATTAATAACTATTATAAGAATTATGGTAACCCACTAGTAATTACTCAAGTGTTACTACATCCTTCTAAAGGAATTACTAATTACTTGGATCAGTATTCTAAAGTGAAGATCATGGTAACCCACTAGTAATTACTCAAGGGTTACTACATCCGTCTAGAGATATTATCTAAAAGTATACTATTAAAAAAATCAACCAAAACCTCAAAAGCGTTAAATGACTTTAGTGATTGGTTGCACATGATATTTACTGATCATGACTAGAAAACAAGAACAATGCTTAACCAGAAGCATGGAACAAGCAACAGCTAAAATAACAGTGTGTATAGACACATGGCCATATTTATGATGGCTGAATTTAAACAAGAGGAATGGAAAAAGAAAAAGTTAAAGTGGCTGTGTGTGTAGTCACTGAGCTAGAACATGCATGGAATGGTATTTAGCATACAAAGAAACAAAAATACACATGCATAAACATAGGTTGGTTATTTTTGTCTCTCACAAAAGTCAATAAGGATGCCAGCTTTCTTTTTTTCTTCAATGGTGCTTTGCAATGGCTCCTGTCTGCATAATTCTCTGCAACGCTCTGCAAAATCAGACAGTTTCTGTCCTCTTTGGAAGGTGCCACGCAAATTTTTGTAGGCCTCGATGTCACATGCTTCGAGCTCTGCAATTGCAGCAGTATCCACAATTGTCTTTCTATCCACGCCACATTTGAAGTACGCCTGTGTTTTTGTTGTTCCACTTTTCAAATAGCCCAAGACCTTCTTGTATCTCTTAACGGCTTGCTCTGGAAGAAAGACTGACAAAGAACAGAGAATAAACCATTAGTATGTTATGTTAATGGGATGTCTGTTTTATAAATGAATGGAATTTGGAAATCTGCAACAAGGAATTACAGCCTAAATGTCTTTGCTGAATTTGGTGGTTGTAGGTGGAAAGCTAGGAGAAGTTTATCTTGGAAAATTAGGGTCTAAGAAGAAGAAGAACCATAATAATAATAATATAAAAGTGCCTCTATTATGCTATCTAAATAGCTATTCATTTGTTTTTGAGGTTAGGTTTACATGCATTCAAGGTCAAAAAAGTAGTTTCATTAAATTTTCATTGCAGTATCATCTCTCTTCTCTTAACCCTCTTAACTCCTCCTTGGATGGTATCCATCTTTGTTTTGCGTCTTCCCTAATTTTTTTTTTTTTTTTTTTACATATTCTGCATTTCTTCGTTGAAGCCATTAGTCTGTTTTTTTGAAGCCATTTAGTTATTTTTCGGTTTCCTTTTACGCCCTTGTGCTCACAGAGCGTTAAAATCTTTCTTGCAAGTCCCATTGTTGGACTGTAGATTCTCCTAACGACATACGAACCGGAAGACGGCGCCTTTTCCCCCCACATGATTTAGAACTGGTTGTAGAACATTTGTTATAAAATGTACATCTTTTTTTTTTTATCCAAAAAAATTATCTATAAACGGCATATATAGGAAGCATATAAAAATAAAGAATAGAAAAATAATTAATTCAGTAATTAATACGTAGTCATTAATACGTAATTAAAAATTGACCGGACGTGCCTAGTCTACTAAGCAACCACAAACAAGTGTTCTCTCAAAAAGATGGATTTCATAACTGGTAATAAAAACAAAGGAAAATCTAAAAACATAATTAAAATGTTAAATGATTTGAGAATGACTGGTGTAAGGCCAGTGATTAATTTTATAACATATTGGGACAACGTAAATGAAGGGGAGGAATCATCCACGGTGGTAGAGTTCATCTGTGTGGACGGAAGTTGCTTTTACAAGACGTTGGAACAACGGCGACCTGAGGCTGATTCTGAATCTGCAGAAAGTTCAGGAGAAAGCATGGCTGATCGAAGGATTCCGCGTAAAAGGGTACCACCCAATCGCCTTGTTGAGGAAAATGATGGCAATGATGCAGGTAAATTATCTATTTTAAGTTCTAGCCAGGCATATTATAATGCGATTAGCAGCATATGTGTACGTTAGTAAGTTAGGCCTAGCACCACTGAAAAGCAGAATCGGCCAATTAGTGATTTGTGAGGCAATAATGTTTATTAAAACATTAAATAATAACGTTAAATTAATAATTTATAGCCTGGCTAACGTCAGACCTCTTTCTCTTTGAGACGTGGTCTGGGAACCACATGTTCATTTTCTCGTATTTGAGGCGTGGTTTGCGAATGCCCAGAGCCGTTTATTGGGCGCTACAAATGTCTATCAAATGCGCCTGTACGTAGCTCATAGCCAATCGTTTCAATTATACCAGATGACGTATGTAGAGCGACAGATATTCAACGAAGAAGACGACGATGGGTCAGAGATTTATGTGTACACCAGAGTCCTGCACGGGTCCGATTTTGTAAATCCGCACCCGCCCGTACCCGCAGTGCTTAAAACAGCACCCGACCCGTTTCCCAACAGCAGCACTAATTAAAATCTGCACCCGACCCGCTTAAAATAGAACCGACACCCGACCCGCACCCTAAATAAAATCAGTTTAGACTATCACATTATAGACACACTTACAAAAATGTTTATTGCCAGGTCATACAGAAGTTATTACACGACAATTAACACAAGGACAACTTCAGGCGAAGCTGTCAAAAGGCCGATACATGAAGAACATGGCTAACGTTACCACAAAACTGAGTAGCCTTATAACATTTTACCAATCGAACAGACGCGGCTACAACACTATCCCCTGGTTTCACAGACAGGGCTTAAGACTAGTCCTAGACTAAAATGTAAGTCTGAGCTGTTTCCACTGAAATAAACTTGCACTGACTGATCTTAAAAATATATCAGTGCCTTTTTAGTTTTAAGATGCACATCGGTAATGTTTTTTTCTAAGCATGTTTATAAAAATTACTTAAATGTCCTAATTGATCTATGGTCTAATCCTGGCTTAGTCTAAGCCCTGTCTGTGAAACCGGGCCATTATTGTAACGGTAAAAGATGAGGAAGCAATTGCAAGTATACTCATTTATTGAAGTGAGATAAACAAGGAACAAAGATCAGCTGAGACACAGGATGGTAACGCAGGGACCCCGATGGTCAGATGTTCCAGTGAAGACGGTGAAGTGGTACGGTGAGAATCCCAGGTGACGAGTAATCCAAATCCAAGTGAACACGAACTGGAACAGGAACAAGGCAGGCACAAACTCGACACGAAGACTGGGAACACAACCGGGAAACCACATACAACGATCTGACAGGGGAAATGAGAAAGTGGTGAGTATTTATGGGGTGATGAGATGAGCTGCAGCTGGTGACGGGAGTGATGAGCTTAATTGTTGATGATCGCTGATCAGACGACCCGCCCACACAATCAATGCACAACACACACATGACAACAGAACACGAGACAAGAAGAAGACAATGGATTTATGAACCGTGACAATTATGCCACGCAATTTCATCTAGCCTATATCTGACCATTTTGGGTTCAAACACGCCCTGCACACCACACATACTGTACTTAACAGTGTTAAATATGAAAAATACTGTTCGATAGAACTGCTTTGTTAACACAGTTTCTGCGTGCTTCCTCAGGGATGAAGTTCCACATCTGCGGCTATCCAACACGAAAATGTTTGCAGCAAAGCCTTTCACAATATTTTCTTCATATAACTCCAAATTTCTCCCACACACTGGACTTGATTTTTGATGACGTATTGTCGACAACTTTACAATCTCCACTAGCTATTCTTTTCTTCAACTCCTCAGCATCCATCTTGACGACTGCAAGCAGATCGCGCGCGCGGTTATGTCGTCATCGTCTTGCTGCTCCCTCCCCGTTCTGTGATTGGTTCCCTAGCTGAGGCGAAAATCTGGTCCATGGTATCCAGGCTGCCTAGCAGCGTGAATAAAATCGTGCTGCGCTCAAGGCAGCATGGGGAAACCCAGGCTAAATAATTTAAGCAATTAAGGTAATTAATTGTCCAGGCTGAATTGACGGGGAATGCGTGTGTCCTCCTTGTTGAAAAAAAACCAAAAAACATTCCCTCTGTAAAACCACCATCCCTGTAATGCCTTTACATTAATAATGTTGTTTATCGCGTAAAACCTATCGTGCAAGTTACATATTAATATTCTATACATGTAATAATTTTTAAACTAAATAACGACGATTGGCCAATCAGAGCTCAGTATTCGAGCTGCGCACACGAGCTCACGTCGGTGTTTGTTCTTTTTCGCGCAAAATGTTTCAAGTGCAACTTCTGACGTTCTTTAAAAAGAAGGGAACTTAATAAGGTGTGATATTTCTTTGATTCGAGTTTAAAGACTTCCCCTTACATAGTTATTGTGCAGTACTCTTGTGTGACTGTGGGACGAGGGACGATACTGAGAGAGAGAGAGACGAGGGTTGCGTTCATTTAGAAACAATCGCCCTCTTGTGATTCACGCTAGCTGACATTATCAGGTAGGCCCATGTCAGTGACCTAGAATACAGTCAGAATGACTATATAATTTAAATAACAAAAGAAAAAAAATCCCTGTGTGAGTTTTTATATATTTAAGTAATTTCACACAAGAATCAGCATGTGACGGTGATCGCAAATGTTAAATTAATTTTATACAGCAGTTCAACAGAAAATAAGTTAATTGCGTGAGTTAAATTTAGACACATTTTGTCTTTTTTTCTGTTTTACAAATGAAATGGTTCCAAACAAAGCCAGAGCAGAGCTGATGTGCATCTCAAAAGCAACACTGCAGTGTTTTGTTTCTGAATTAATCTGTTTTTGAACGAATTGAGTGAGCCAATTATGATCCATTCCTAAAAACAGTGAACTTGATTTGATCCTATTGAATCAGCCATTTTTAAATAATCTTTTGATCGAAGGATTCAATGAATCATTCAGTACTCATTTGTTCCTCTGTAGTTATTCGGTGAGCTTGGGTCACTTATGCTAATGAAAATAATTAACAATGAAATATTGAAATAAACTTGATCTGTGACAAAGTTAAAGCTATTAAGCATAGACCTATATTGTAGTTTCAGTATATATATATCCAAGAAGAGTGTACAAACTCGTTTGCCTACAGTTACGATGGGTGATGCTAATGTTAGCTCTGCAACAGCTAGCAATACTAACGCTAACCAAGAAGAAACCCCGAAGATGGACATAAGCGTTCTGTTTGCCGAAATGACTAAAATGGGAGCTATTTTGAATGGTGTTGCAGCAGATGTATCTTTTATTAAGTCAGACATGACGGAATTAAAAAACGCTGTGACTGCGACCCAAATACGGATGAGCGAGGCCGAGGGACGCATTTCGGATGTGGAAGACAAGGTGAAGAGCATGGCTGCAGACAACGGTAAATGTTCTAAACAACTCAAGCAACTCTGGGCTCGTGTTGACGACCAGGAAAATAGAAGTCGCAGGAAGAATATTCGGCTTATCGGTGTGAAAGAAGGCATGGAAAAAGGTGGCAATATGAGTGATTTTGTGAAGAAGATACTCGCTGACGGCCTGGGGATGCGTGGAGACGAGTTTGAAATTGAAAGATGCCACTGTAGCTTGAGACCTCGCCCGGACCCTGGGCAGCCCCCCCGGATTATTCTTGTGAGATTTCTTCGTTACTCTGCACGACAGAAAGTTTTGGCTGCAGCAAAACAGAAGAAAGGCATAATATGGGAGAACTGTCGCATGTCGTTTTATGAGGACATGACTGCCGAGCGCGCCGCGCAAAGGAAGCTATTCTCCCCGGTAATGAAAACGCTGTGGCAGCATCAGGTGAAGCACACACTTGCACATCCAGCAACACTACGATTTACATGGAAAGATGAACGGAAGAGCTTTGAAGACGTTGCGGAGGCAGAGAAATTTATACGTGATAACATTCAAGACGAGATGGAGTGATCGGTCAACAGGTTTTACTACACATATGGGGGAGAGTTGATAAGTTCTTTCAGAAGACGGGGGCGAGATCGCTGGAGCATCGCCTGGACAGCCAGAGGAGCGGAGTTCGCTGTCTGTGGGACCCACACGGACCAGAGATAACTTTAGCTTTGCCTAGGAGGGCATTTGCACTGTCATGTTTGTTTTTAGGTCAGTGCTAGTTTTGTTTTTTGGTTGTTCCAATATGGGTTTTCAAAGTGAGATGATATTATTTACATTTTGGTTCACACAAAGCTGTCAATATTTGTTTAATTGTTGTAGACTGGAAGATGCGGGGCTTCTATATAACTTGCGGTGGCATAACAATGGGTAATATAGATATTAATATTGTATCATGGAACATAAATGGGTGCGGCACGCCAATCAAAAGGAAAAAAATACTCAGTTATCTTAAGTCTCATAGCACTGATGTTGCATATATTCAAGAAACACACTTTGAAAATGAAAATGAAGCCTTGAAGTTAAAAAGGGATTGGGTTGGGAAAGTATTTCATAATTCAGTATCAAGTAAAAGCCGCGGTGTTGTGATACTTATTAATAAAAGACTTAATTTTGTTTTATTACAACAATTTAAGGACGAAACTGGACGTTATTTATGTCTCCAGGCACTTATTAATGGCGTTCAGGTCATTTTATGCAACATTTATGCTCCAAACAGGGATGAACCTAATTGTATACATAAGGTTAATAAGATGTTGGGAAGCTTGCAGGGACATGTTTTATTAGGTGGAGATTTTAATAATGTTTTGGATGAATATATTGATAGAAGTGCCAATAATGTAACTTCAATCACTAAAACAGGTTTGGCATTAAGTTCTCTAAAAGATGATGTTGGCTTGGTGGACATCTGGAGACTTATACATCCTCTGGAGAGGGAGTACACCTTTTATTCTCACTGCCACAAAACCTATTCCCGAATAGACTATTTTTTGATCTCTAATTCATGTGTTGACTTGGTATCGAGCTGTAAAATAGGTGTTATCGCTTTAACGGATCATGCACCTGTGGAACTACATATAAATTTAAAGGTTGAGAAAAACTGTAAAGGAAGATGGAGACTGAATTCAAGCATACTGCAGGATGAACAATTTGTGTCAACATTGAAGGAGGATATCAAATATTTTCTAGAGATAAATGTGGGGTCTACTAACAGGTTGGCTACAGTGTGGGATGCTCTGAAAGCGTTTGTTCGTGGTAAATGCTTAGCTTTTAGCTCTAAAAAAGTTAAAGAAAATAAGGCAAAGATCCAAACTTTGGAGGAACATATTGGTACTTTGGAAAAACAAATAGCAGGGAAATTTGATGATAGTAAATTTAAAGAGATTTGTCAGCTTAAATTTAGTGTCCATGAAATCTATAACAAGAAGGCAGAGTATGCTCTTTTCCGACTTAAAACGAACTTCTATGAGAATGGGGAAAAAACGGGAAGGTTATTGGCAAGACAACTTAAAAAAATAGATAATCAGAATGTAATTACCGCAATCAAAAAGGATGATACATTGGTTACATCTTCCTCAGATATTAACATGGCTTTCAAAATGTTTTATCAAGACTTGTATACATCTGAGAACATGGTCAGTAAGGATCAAATGGATGCATTTTTTGACAAAATGACAATACCAAAGATTTCACAAAACGATAAAGGCAAATTGGAAACTCCTTTAACAGAGGTTGAAGTAAATAAAGCTATTGGTGCAATGAAATCTGGAAAGTCACCTGATAGATGGATTTCCAGCCGAATTCTATCAAAAATGTATAGACATACTCTGCCCATTTTTAACTGAAGTATTTCATGAAGCATGTGAATATGGATCACTTCCTGAAAGTTTTAACCAGGCAGTAATATCTCTAATTCCAAAAGGCGACAAAGATTTAACTGACCCAGCCAATTATAGACCAATAAGTTTAATAAATGTCGATTGTAAAATATTATCCAAAGTGTTAGCAACAAGGTTAGAGGTTGTACTGCCACAAATTATTCATAATGACCAGGTAGGTTTTATCAAGAACAGATCTGCGTCAGATAACATGAGAAGATTATTGCATCTCTTATATATGAATAGAAACAATGCAAATCCTGTGTTAGCTATATCTCTCGATGCCCAGAAAGCTTTCGACAGGGTAGAGTGGAGTTTTTTGTTTACCGCCATGGCGAAATTCGGTCTAGGTGAAAAATTTAGTAGATGGATTAGAACCTTGTATTCGGGACCAAAGGCAGCTGTGTTTACAAATGGGGTACTTTCTCCATTTTTTAATATTTCCAGATCAACCCGCCAAGGGTGTAGTTTAAGTCCACTGTTATTCACTATCTTTTTAGAGCCATTAGCTATTCAAATTAGAGAAAACTCAAGAATCAAAGGTGTATTCGCTGGGGGCAGGGAACACAAATTATTTTTGTACGCAGATGACATTTTGGTATTAAGTCAAGACCCCACTAACTCTATCGCAACCTTACTTGAAGTTATTGATAACTATTCGTTGTTCTCTGGGTACAAAATTAATTGGCATAAGTCTGAGGCGATGCCAGTCTCACAAGCTTGCACTCATAGTTTATTAACTGGTTTAAATTTTAGGTGGTTGGATAAAGGAATGAAATATCTTGGAATTGAATTGAACCCAAATATTGATGATATTATGGCTGACAATATGGGAAAAGTGCTCAACAAAATGAAGACTAACTTGGATAAATGGAGTAAGTTAAATTTAACATTATGGGGGAAAATAAACACAGTGAAAATGGTCATAGCCCCTCTTATCAATTATTATACTGGAATGTTGCCTATGTGTATACCACGGCCAATACTAATAAGTTACAATAACATGATAAAACACTTTCTTTGGAATGGTGGTAAACCTCGTATTAATATTAATCGGCTTTGCCAACCAAGAAAAGAAGGGGGGCTGGCCCTGCCCAATATAGAACATTATAGTATTTCTTTTGAAATGTCTAGACTGGCCAAACATTGGGCAGGGAAAAATAACCTGGACTGGATTTTAATAGAACAAGAGCTTGCCTCTCCGTTCACACCAATAGATATTTTATCACAAAAGTCAAATAAAGGGGATAAAATGCAAAATCCTGTCTTGAAATTTTCTAAAATGGTGTGGTTGGAGGTACATAAAAAATACAAGCTTGTTACATATGTGCAAAAATATGCCCCCTTGTGGCATAACCCAAAAATTAAAATTAATAAACAGACTATTTACTGGGCACAATGGCTAAGAAAAGGTATCAGAACTATAGGTGATCTACTGGAGGGAGATATATTTATGTCATATGATGATGTCAAAGGGAAATTTAACTTGGAGGGTCCTGACCACTTTTGGAAGTATTTACAAATCAGAGATTGTTTGAAAGGAAGTGTTAAGCTATTAAATGGAAAAAATCCTATAGAAACCTTTCTGCTACTTCCTCCACTACTGTGCAAAGCCTCAAAATGGTATAATATTTGTCCCTGGGTTAAAAATAAGACAAATAAAAGTCTGAAAGTAATATGGGAAAGAGATTTAGGATGTACAATGGATGATGATACATGGGATTCAATTCTGTCAAATAATGGACTGCACATTAGAGAAGCTAGGGGCAAGTTTATTCAATACAAAATCCTTAATAGATATTATTATACTCCTTCTAGGCTTTATAAAATGGGTATTGGCAGAGACGATCTGTGTTGGAAATGCCAAATAGCTAAAGGCACTTTGATGCATGCCCTTTGGGAATGTCCGGTGATTTATGCCTTTTGGAGCAGTGTTTTAGGTTACATGCAGGGTTGGTTACCCTGTAGTCTGCCCAAATCACCTAGACTGTGTTTACTCGGAGATAAAAGAGAAGTGCCAATGTTAAATAAACATACTTTTAGAGTGTTAAATACTGCTTTGGTAACATGTTCCAGACTCATTTTGAAATTTGGAAGGACTCTCATGCCCCAACACTTAGAATGTGGAAAGAAAGAATGACTGAAAATGCAGCATGCGAAAAGATGTTGGGAAGACTACACTGTACGAATGAAACCATGAAGGAACAATGGGACAATTTCTGCACCTACATGTCTACAATGTAACTTTGACATCAGCTGTTTATAGAGATTTACACTGAACCTCACTGTTTTATGTTTGTTTGTTTGTTTTTATTTTATTATTTTATTTTATATATATGCATTTTATTTTATTTTGTTTATTTTTTTTTTGTTATAAAATACAAAAACTCAATAAATATTTGAATTAGAAAAATGTTTCATCAAGCAATTGCCAGGATTTAATAAATGAGAAGTAAATATAGTAGAAAATAGATAATCACGACACGGAGGCGCCGGCGTGTGAACTGAAGCGTGTCTCATAAATGAACCGAAACTCAGCGTATAAGGTACCCTACTTCCCTCACAGACCTGATAAATATATCTTTAGACAGCTTTAAATGTGTACTTTTAAAAAGAACAATTCAAAACGAAAGAAAACAGACTGCTCCGTATGAAATGCATCTTTGCAGCCGACACAGAAAACACTTGTTTATTAATAAACAATAAAAATGTCTCCTTGCTATATTTTACATATTCATTACTTTTGCTGGTTCCTTGTGGTCCTTAGGTGCTTTATTGGCAGCACCACCATGAACGCGTCAGCACCAAAAACATGGAGATTTTTTTCAATCCCTGTTTTGTCAGGGGGAAAACTGATCAGAAAATGTAACGAAAATGTAACGAAACGTTGTAGAAATGTAGTGGAGTAGAAAGTATAATAATTGCTGCAAAAAGGAACGAAGAAAAAGTCAAAAGTATGCACTACTGATTCTACTTAAAGGAACACTATGTAGCTTTTCAACCTTCATAATATATTTCCAAGACCCTTGTGATGGTACATCGACTTACAATAGGTTGAATGACACGTCTGCCATAGCCTGACGGGGTCTGTATCGCTTTTATTGGCACTACGTAACTTCGGGGTTCGGGTAGTAACCCGAGCACAAAAAGAACTACAAAATTCGACTGCTTTACGGCATACGTCACTTCCCCCACCACTTCCTCAAATTTGGACGTGAGAGGCCAACCAGCGTTTGTTTTCACCGACTTTCGTGCGTATTTTTTTGTCATGGGCGCTGTTTACACCTGGCCACTTCATGCGTTTTCTCAGATCGGATAGCTATCCGATCGTGAAAAGACCAGGGCCCGTATTCATAAAGATTCTAAGAATCCTCTCAGAAAACTCTTAATTTAGCTTAAAAACTTTTACGTAGGAGTCTTAGCTTAAGAGCGATTCGGGACCGATCTGAGAGCAACTCTGAGTAAGGAAAAGACAAAAACTTTCATCTTAGTAAGGAGGTGGGGTTGACCCCGTTGCTATGTATGACACAATCTTTTGAAGACTGTGATTGGTTGGTTGTCCAAGAAGGGGAAAAAAGTGATTTTAAGTATAGGGTCTATTCTAAGCCTTCACTTTGCCTTCACGTAATTTTTCCTATTTGACCGTTCTCACACACACACATTATATATATAAATCCTTTTTTTATTTACCATGCTGTTAATTTCCTATAAGGTATTTGCTTGGCTTAGAATGATAAAAATTGTTCCACTCTTTCCAATTAAACTGATTGTTGGCATGTCTATTTAAGCGGTGGTTTGAATGTTGGTTTTAATGTATCAAACATGGAATTTTCCCAGTTGCCAAATATCGTAATGTAGTGATTACTTTCATTTCTGGCGCTATGGCATTTCTGCGCTGTGTCAGAGATGTTAGCGTGTCTCTAATAAGATCAGTCATAAACATGATCCCTGCACAATCTAGCGTCTTATTAACTCACTGTCATCCATTGTCTGCAACACATTTCTTCTCCCTCTTCATCTTTCTGCCATTTTCTCCTCTGCTAAAGAAACTCTTAAGCTTCTTAAAAGTCCTTGTCCGTGCTCCTAACAATTTTGACCCTAAGACCTCTTTTAAGGGTTAAGATGCTTTCTGAATTACTTTTTTCTTTACTAGGATTTTTTCTTTAATTTTAAGAGTAAACGGCCATATTTCTAAGAATTTTCTTAGAATTTTGTCACTAGGAGCTACTCTTTGCATTAAGATTCTTTATGAATACGGGCCCAGGTGTAAATGCCCTCCGAAACGCATTCAAGACGGATTTGAATCCGATCGCTCAAACCACTTCAGGAGGAGGTCTGAGACGCATTCCAGACGAAACTGGACAAGTGTAAATGCATCTGGTTGTTGAAACCACATATGTAAATTGTACTCCTCCCAAAAATGCTAAAAAAATAAACAAAAAAACGTGTGAGAGCGTGTTATAGGCTATATGTTATTGCCCGATATGACTGGAATACGCATCACTGCACATGAGAAGCTGAGCATATTCATCAAGCCAACGTGCAAACTATCGCAAATCAAAGTGAAAGTAAGTCGCAGACGCTTAACACACAATCATCATCATTAAAAGTAACTGTTACTGCTCTCTCTTATTGCGGTCTTTGATTTAGAAATTTTAGCTGATGATCAATAAAATGCAGTTCATATCTGTTGCTTTCGGTGACGTGCCCTCCATTAAATCTGCATATAGCGCGGGAATTGAAGATCGGATTTAAATCCGTTTCGCAAAAACACATTTATGTGACCAGGTGTAAATGGAATCGTTTTGATAAATCAGATAGCTATCCGATCTGAGAAAACGCATGAAGTGGCCAGTAAATAAATCTCTTATTTGTAAACTTCTTTGCATTCTATGTTGTATGTTGTTGCGCTTGCTTGTAGGATGTCATTTTTTTACGATGCTGTTCATTCATCCATTGCTGATAATTAGACCAGTCCAATAATTTCCACATATGTCAGAGCTGTTAACAGACAAACACTCGTTCTCTTACGTGTTTTTTGCGTTATGTTTTATTGCCTAGGAGGGGTATTTACGACAGTGCAAGTATTCCACAGCGACTCTAGGGGTCGCTGTTTGACAAAAACACAATTTCTCCACACTGTGCCTTTAAGTAAAGTACAGATACGTGAAAAATTTACTTAAGTAAAGTAACGAAGTATTTGTACTTCGTTACATTCCACCACTGCATACAGCAGGTCGACTGACTCGATCTCCTTCTCATTCCCGTAGCGTCACAGTGCATTTCCCTGTTGAAGCCCAGCGTCCAGTGACTTCAGTGGAGCTGCTTTGAAGAGTTTTTTTCAGTGCTTCGAAACTAGACGGTCATTGGATAAACGCTGCGTTTATGTCCCGCTCGCAGACGCTCAGCGTCTCTGGGGGTGAATGAGGAGTGGGCTGGCCTGGACTCCGGGCTTCTGCGTGATGATTGGAGGGTCTCTCACAATACTCCACTATAGCTTCAATGAACAATATCAGTGAGATCACACATGTGTTTAAGTTGCTAAGAGTGGTTGCTAGGGGTGTTGTAGTGATACATAGAACCATTGGGTGAAGCGGTCATAGCCGTGTTTTATCGTGAATAAAGCACAGCTATTGACCAATCAGAATCAAGGATTGGAACTAACCGATTTATAACAAACAATAAATCAATGGAAAACTTATTTATTCAGCTGATATATAAATCTCAATGTCAAAAAAGTTACCTATGTGACTGGTTTTGTGGTCCAGGGTCATATATGTTAATGGATGTGAAATATAATAAGTATGAAAAAAATGTGTTTTAAATATATTTTTGTATAGGTTTTTTATTTATTTATTTATTTATTTTGACTAGGGAAGGAGCATCCGAATGAGTAAAGTGACTGATAAAATAGTTATTTACATATAGATATATATATCTCAAGCACTGGAAGAAGATTTTTTGGGGAGAACAGGCACCCAACAGAGAGACAAACCCACCACGATATCAGCTTCAGTAAGATGCAAGTCAATTTTAACCATTGCTTCTAATCCTTACATTGGGATTAATATATTATGTAGTTAAAAGTATTATTCTCATCATCAAAAGTCATTTCATCTACCAGTGACAAATCTGAGTAACTTTTTACTTCTTTATCTTTCTTCCTCAGAAGTGACACAAAGAAAGGAGAACATGTCACCATCATCAGTCCTTTATTTAGTTCACTGAAGAGCATCAAGGGAAAGACCCTCAGACGTGTCATAGCAGGATAAATGAAGCTACAGGTAAAATTATTAGATGGTCTGTTTGATTTTGGTGTACCAATTTCCTTTTTTCAAAGCTACAATTTTGTGCTGTGACATGACATGTCCGTGCAAAAACGTCTGCCCACTGCTCCAGGTGTGTGTGTGTGTGTGTGTGTGTGTGTGTGTTCAGTGAGTATTGAACACACACACACACACACACACACACACACACACCCGGAGCAGTGGGCAGACGTTTTTGCTGCGGCACCCAGGGAGATATACACAAGTTTTTGCGCCGTTTCCGCTCTACATCCTAAACTCCTCCCATTGATGCAATCCACTTCCGTTCTGGCGGGCTGGGTTTGTTTTGCTAGCTAGCTCCGTTGTGCCGACAAAGCACTGATATCGCAGTGGCAAAGAGGATAACAATTACAACATGAAAAAAAGTGGTTCGGGAACGACGTGTGCGGTAGTTGGTTGCAAACACTCGAGAAAGCAACTGAACGAGTGGTTAGATAGAGAGTGTTGCGACACAGCAATGGCGGCTTGTGGAGCCTCTCAATATTTCCCGAAAGCAGCAGCAGCGCGGTAGAATATGGAAGCTTATGGGTAACAATATTCAATTTGAAATGTAATATGCAAAATGACAATGCAATATGTAAAATGGCAATGCATTTCTGTATTTCAATTTTAATTTTCCCATACATTTGTGCAATGTTTGGTGCAAAATGAAAATTCAATTATAAAATTTACATTTGCCATTTCATACACTAGTTTTAATATGTACATTGAATCCATAATTTAACGCTTTATAAGTTGCAAAATTAAAATTAAAATGTATTACAGAAATGATTAGATATGTGTTTAACATGTTCAAGCAAAAACTGTGGCAAAATTGTAATTGAAATGTTATTTTTAGGGCCCAAGCCCTGAAAGGGCGAAGGCCCTATTGTTTCCGGTAGGATTATTTATTATTATTATTATTATTATTATTATTATTATTTTGTCAACCTTTCGGGCACTTTTGGGGCTCTTAACATGCTCGAAAACTCTTGAAATTTTGCACACACGTCAGAACCCGCGGCCATCAGGGCCGGACTGAAGCTGGTACCCGGGCGTGGCAGGGGGGCTCGACAGCGCCCCCTGGAACGGGATCCGAACACGTGTCCATAAATCAAACACGCTTGCATGTAATAATATGAAACTCGGTACACATATAGATCTCATCCGGCCGAACAACTTTCGTGCTCTAAGTTTTACGCCAGCCAAACAGGAAGTTGGCTATTTAGCGTTGTTTGGAAACGCATGCTGTGGAATTTAATGTACTCCTCCTAGGGAATTCATCGATTCGCGTCCAAACTCGGTGTGCATGAAGTCAAGACATTGAGGATGCTAAATTGCGGACGGATTTTTGATATCTCGAACGGTTTGGCCGTGGCGAGGAAACAAATTTATGGCGAAAAAATGAAACAGGAAGTGTGTTATAACTTCTGCATACATTAACTGATCTTGATGAAACTTCAGCAGTGTGTTCGTTGTAAGAGGCCGACCGCACAGATGTGACTATTGTGAGTCAAAGTTATAGCGCCACCAACAGGCAGCAGGAAGTACATCACTTTCAAAATGCTTTGAAATCAGTGTCTTATTTTTACCCGATTTGCTTCAAACTTTATGTGTACAATGTAGACACACGGCAGATGTAAACCTGTGAAAGGATTATTGATATCTTAGATACTGTTGCCGTGGCAACGCATCAAACTTTAATATTATTTTTTGATGCTTTTGAGACTCTTAACATACTTGAAATTGCATAAAACTCAACAGACACATCACATTTATTAGCCAGTAGACATGTGCAAAGTTTCAGAAACGGGGGTGGTGGAATGGCTCAGTAGCGCCACCTTTAGTCAAAAATGGGGGTTTAGTTTTTCCTAGAATCACAAAACTTGGTATGTGTATTGTTCTCATCAAGACGGACAACTTTCTAATTTACATGAACCATCTCCGACCAACAGGAAGAGAGATATTTTGGTTTGAATGTGGATTTTCTGAAGAATTTTCTCTCCTTCTCTCTGTGTCTGTGTGTGTGTGAGGGGAGGGGGGGATTTGACTATTGCTTTTATATTGTTAATCAAGGTTTCAGGGGCTTTTGGGGTCCTTAACGTGCTCAAAAACTCTTGAAACTTTGCACACAGGTCAGAACCCACGGCTATCAGGGCCGGGCTGAAGCTGGTACCCGGGCGTGGCTGGGGGGCTCAACAGCGCCCCCTTGAACGGGGTTCTAAAACTTGATCCATATTTCAAACACGCTCGCATGAATTAATATGAAACTCGGTACACATATAGATCTCATCGGGCCGAACAACTTTACCCCGGTCAAGTTTTACGCCAGCCCAACAGGAAGTCGGCTATTATGGGTTGTTTGGAAAACGCTTGCTGTGGAATGTGAAATACTCCTCCTAGAAAATTCACCGTGTCCCCTTCAAACTCGGTGTGCATGTAGTCAAGACTTTGAGGATGCTAAATTGCGGACGGATTTTTGATATCTCGAACGGTTTGGCTGTGGCGAGGAATCGAATTTATGGCGAGAAAAGAGAAACACGGAAGTGGAATAACTTCTGCATACATTAACTAATCTTGATGAAACTTCAGCAGTGTGTTCGTGGTAAGAGGCCGATCAGATGGATGTAGCAATTGTGAGTCAAAGTTATAGCGCCACCAACTGGCAGCAGGAAGTGTGTCACTTTCAACATGCTTTTGACAAAAGTGGGGGGGTTACTTTTAACTACAGTAAAGAAAAAATAGTTTGTATATTGTTCTCATCAAGCCGGACAACTTTCTAATTTACATTCAATAGCTCTGGCCATCAGGAAGTCAGATATTTTGGTCTGAATGTGAATTTTTTTGCAAAATCAGCCTCTGAATTTTTAGCCACTCCTCTTAAACTATTTATTTTATTCGTACCAAACTTTTTCAACATGATGAAACTACATTAAATATGCTAAATTGTGAATGGATAATAAATATCTCAAACGGTTTTGCTATGGCGAGGGATTAAAGTAAAAATCTTCTAAAAATGTAATTATATACCATTTATTTCTATATAAAAGTATACAAATATCACAACTAAACCCATTTTATTCTGTTTTTGCAATTCAAGAAGAATGAAAAAGTTAAAAACAGGCTATTTAGTGCTATTTGGTTCAACAAAAAAGCAAACATAGGGCTATACTGCCCTCTTGTGTCCAAAAGGACATCAAAATAGTATATAAAACTTTTTACCAGGTAGGCCAATATTGTATTTAAATATACATTTATTAGGTATGTGTCTGAGGATATTTTCCCACCGGTTAATCGACGTGTGACACGAGTGGGTGCTTTTAAATCGCTAATATAAAAGTGAAAGTAAAAAAACGGACGTCCGCACGGACATTGATAATGGTGCACGTTGGAAAGAATGATACTTTTAAACATAACACTAAACCGCCATTAGGTGTCGCCAGGCGACCATCTTAATGAGCGAGTCATTGATTCATTCGTTCAAATGATTCGTTCCAATGACTGAGTCATTCATGATTGAGACAGATGTTTATGGATTGACCATTGAATCTTTGAGTCAAGCGATTCGTTTCAAAATGCTGAATCATTCAGTAATGAGAAAACAAGTTGCTGTGATCTTTGTTTAACTATTTTCGCTGCTGAAACAGAACAAAAACAGTCAACATTGCATCTAAAATGTAAGTGACTTAATTGTAACTGTTTATTAACCTGTTGTATGAAATCTAGGGGTGGGAGAAAAAATTGATTCTTAGATGCATCGCGATGCGGACGTGGACGATTCTGAATCGATTCACAAATGTCCAAAAATCGATTCTCTAAAAAAATATTTTTCTAATAACGTAATATTGACGGAAGGCAAAAGGCGGAACTCTAAGCGGACGTGCGTGCAGTCTGTGGCGCGCACATAACAGAGAAGTTTCTTCTGCTCACCAAGGCTGCATTTATTTGATTAAAAATACAAACAAAAACAGTAATATTGTAAAATAGTATTCCAATTTAAAACAGCTGCTTTCTATTTTAATATATTTTAAACTGTTATTTATTCCTGTGATCAAAGCTGAGTTTTCAGCATCATTACTCCAGTCGTCACTGTCACATGATCCTTCAGAAATTATTCTAATATGATGATTGATACTCAAGAAACATTCATTATTATTTTAAATGTCGAAAACAGTTGTGTACAGTCTTTGATGAATAGAAAGTTCAAAAGAACAGCATTTATCTGAAATCTAAAGCTTTTGTAATGTTAAACACTACCGCTCAAAAGTTTGTGGTTAGTAATAATTAAAATTTTATTTTTGGGGGACAGAAATAAAATAAATCAGTACTTTTATTTATGAAGGATGAGTTAAACTGATCAACAGTTACAGTAAAGACATTTATAATGTTAAAAATATATATATTTGAAATATATGCTGTTCTTTTGAACTTGACATTCATCAAAGCATTTTGAAAAAAAAAATCTGTACACAACTGTTTTCAACATTGAAAATAATAATGAATATTTATTGAGCATCAATCATCATATTAGTATGATTTCTGAAGGATCATGTGACACTGAAGACTGGAGTAATGATGCTGAAAACTCAACTTTGATCACAGAAATGAATTACTATGTAAAATATTTTAAAATTGAAAACAGCTGTTTTAAATTGGAATAATATTTCACAATATTACTGTTTTTGTTTGTATTTTTAATCAATAAATGCAGCCTTGGTGAGCAGAAGAGACTTCTCCTAAAAACATTAAAAATCTTACTGACCCCAAACTTTTGAACAATAAAATATATATATATATGTGTGTATGTATGTATGTGTATATATATATATATATATATATATATATATATATATATATATAAATATAGCTGCGAGCAGCGATGGAGGGCCAAAGCCGGCGGTACCGCCACCCCGGTGCCTTTAGGTAACTAAAGGCACCGGGGTTGCGGTGCCACCGGCTTGGGCCCGTAATCGCTGCTCGCAGCTATATTTTCTTAATTGCATTTACACTCACAGTTAAGACACTTGCGATTGCATTTCCATTAAGTGTCACGCAATGAATGTAGCAAAATTCAATGTGCAATTTGAAAATGCATTCTGAGCCGATCACGTGCCCGTCCCGCCCTGTCAATCACTGCGTGAAGTTGGCCCCGCCCCCAACCCAATGCAAAACGTCTGCAAAATAGGCCACATTCACCCAGAATAGAGTAGACTCATATGTTTGTTTGCGCGCGATAAACGTTTATTGTGTGCTGCTTCGGTTTCTTAAATAAATAATATAATAATAAATAATATGTATTGGTCATTCTGAGGTCACTCAGTCCCCCTACCTGCTCCACATTCATCCAGAATAGTCTCGTTTGTTTGTGCCGGTTAAAGTTTCGTGTGCTGCTTCGTTGTTTAAAATATTAGACACTGAATTATAGACGATGACGTCACCAGCCCTCGACCTTCTCCACATTCACCCAAAAAAGGCTAGGTCGATGAATTTGACTCGTCAGATTCCGTGTAGGCTACATAGGGTAGAGTGGGGGAAAACGCCCCCCTTAAGGAAAATGTGACATTACAGTGAAACAAAACATAAATGTGACTAGAATTGCCATCCCGGTTTTGAGTGACTATGACAGGAGTTATTCACCAAATATTAAAATTGCTCAGCCTTCATAATTAATTAGTATTTTCACTGAAAATATTTTTGTACAAAGGGGGCGTTTTGCCCCAGCGGTGGGGTAAAACGCCCCCCAAGGTGGGGTAAAATGCCCCCTTTCTTACCAACCAGTTTGCTTCATAGATCAACAGCAAAATTAACAGACAATAGTTTTTAATCTCTAAAGGTAAAAGGCAAGTAATGTATCAACATGTATTAATATTTATTTCAGCAATGTTCAAAATAGCCAAATTTAACTACCTTCCATCAGTGAGCTAACTGTGCTAGCAAGCTAGCTAGTTAATGCTCACTTGAGGTAATTTTTTCATGTTTTGTTCAAATATTTTGATTTTACCACCTAGTTATACTGCATTAAGTGTAAAACAAAGGATTTGATAGACAGAAATATTTTATTATAGTAATTATGATAGAGAAACTATACCCCCAGGGGGGGCGTTTTACCCCTCAGCGTAGGGGGCGTTTTACCCCACAAGCTATGAGTTTTTAAAAAAATGTTTAATTTTTAAAATATAATTATATTCCTTATAAATAATATATGATCTCAAACTACAGACTTCACTATTCATCTATCATACATCACTGCAATATCCTGCAGAACAATATTCTCTTAAACACTTATTTACTAATATCTGAAAATTATAGCATTTACCCTGTAATCCTCTTCTCTTCAAATGTGTCGCTGGTGTCAGCTTCTCCATAGAGATCTGTATATCCCCGTTATCAACGTAGTGCATAGCAACAGTAAAAATGTATCTTGACTACTTTTAGTGGTTATTTTGGACTCGCATGTCTGCCTCATATTTTATGATTATACAGCTGAATAAACAGAGATGGTCACACATCACATTCGTCACTTTATTGAACATTACAGTGCAGGGCCGCGGGAAGTGGGGGTTCTGTTTTCACAGAATTGTAAATGCAACGCATATGTTTGTTCATTAAAATTTATTAATTTTTAGCATTTAGTCATTTATTTGTAATAAACACTTTAAGTGGGCTATTTAAAAATTGTTATTTATATGTTAAATTATCTTTTTTAAACCATAAGCCCAGAGTGTTATGTAATATTGTGTGTGTGTGTGTGTGTGTGTGTGTGTGTGGAAAGAATTTGTCCGCAGCTGCTCAAAAAAAAAAAAAAAAAAAAAACCCGTCAAAAATCCCACTCTCAGTGTTTTGTAAGGAACAGGCAAATATGTAAAATATAGCAGGAGACATTTTAATTGTTTACTAATAAAACAAGTTATTTTTTATGTCAGTGTCGGCTAGACAGATGAAGTTGACGACTCGCGATCTTCGCAGCGCCAGAGAGAAATGCACATTTCATACAAATTATGAACAATGCAATTTGACTGATATGCGACTCCGGAGCGACTTATAAAATAGGCTACGGTAAGTTATTTATTCTTTTTGTGCAAATGTCCCATAAAGTCCCATCCTTTAAGGATTCATTTATGTCCCGTTGACCGGTCCACTGCATTACGAATAAAGCAGAATCATTAAAGTCAAAAATGTGATGTGCAGTCAGGTGGTTTGAGTGTGTGCGTGTTTTTTGAAGAGTTTTATAGTCTTGATTGCCCCCCTCCCCCCCTCCCTCCAGAATAAAGATACCGTAAATCCTCTAATAGTGGCCTGTATTCCATTAGTGGCCGGGTCTCTAACATTGGCCGGTCTCGCTGTCGGCGGAGGTAAATAAAGGCCGGTCTCTAATAGTGGCCGGGGCTATTATTAGATACAACGTTTTTCTGGGCAGGCCACAACATTATGCTTGTGATAGTAACATGCAAATACCACAGGGGGGCAATGTTTGCTAATGAATCCAAGCCATAGCTATGGTAGCCTGGTCATGTCAATCACTTCGCTCTTGACTCGCACGTGAGAATTCAGTCACCGGTAGGCTAATGTTGTTTACCATGGCAGCTGCGGAGCCAAAGAGGATTTTTGGCGAAAATCTATTTTTTAACCCCCTGGGATCGACAATCGCACTGGCGCGATAGGCTCGCTTTTTTTCTTAAGTGCAAACGAGTTTCAAAATACTCTGTTGACTTTGATCTCTTAAATTACGAAGAGCGCGCGTTATTCAAACGCAAATAATCTGAGGCGATCCACGCAAACCTGAACACCCACAATCAGCTGGATAACACACATCTATCTAAGTAATAATAATCCTGGAAAATTTACCTCAGAAGTGCTTGGAAGTATTATTTCGAGGAGCAACGGATCCAGCTGAGAAATAGGTCAGTTCTATTTGCTTTGTTCTAATCGCAATAGTGTCTGTAAGTTACACGCAAAAAGACACGCGTTTCTAGTGTGTGAATGAATGAATGAAATCAATGAATGCACAGATGCGTGCTGTTGTGGAGCTAACGTTACTACTGCTGGAACAAATACTGTTTCAAAATGAGTCATTGCTTTTCACAAAAAATATTATTTATATTATATTTATTTGTTGTTAATGTTCTGTATGCATACCATAATGTTATATGGTAACTAACTGTACGTTTTCAATAAATTAACCTAGTATTTTATAGGTTAAAATAGACACAAAATCTCGTTTTTATTCATTCTACTGGTAGTCCGTTTTGCTCAAATACAAATAAAGGCCTGTCTCTAATTATGGCCTCCTTCCAATAAAGGCCTGGGCCGCGATGCGCTTGAGTAAAATAAAGGCCCGGGCCTTTATTAGAGGATTTACGGTAAGCATGTATCAGACAGTGATAATATTTTATACAAAACAAAACGCAGTCAACACAGTCCAGCATCAGACAACAGCAGCGCAACAGAATGTTGCCATGGGTGTCGACGCTTGATAAGGCAGAACATTCTCCCAGACCCAGACGGTCCAACATCGTACTGGTTCTATCACCTGCAGACGCGTAATAATCTTCGGAAACACTACCATTTCTCTGTCCACGCTCCACTTCATCTACTAGTGAATTTAACGCTCGTATCAGTTCTGCCGCCGCCCTGTTTCCTTCCAACACCTCAAAATACGCACCATAGCGTATGTTTACCTGGTGCCCCGCCTTCACGCAGTGATTGACAGGGCGGGACGGGCACGTGATCGGCTCAGAATGCATTTTCAAATTGCACATTGAATTTTGCTACATTCATTGCGGGACACTTAATGGAAATGCAATCGCAAGTGTCTTAACTGTGAGTGTAAATGCAATTAAGAAAAAATAACATTTCAATTACAATTTTGCCACAGTTTTTGCTTGAACATGTTAAACACATATCTAATCATTTCTGTAATACATTTTAATTTTAATTTTGCAACTTATAAAGCGTTAAATTATGGATTCAATGTACATATTAAAACTAGTGTATGAAATGGCAAATGTAAATTTTATAATTGAATTTTCATTTTCATTTTGCACCAAACATTGCACAAATGTATGGGAAAATTAAAATTGAAATACAGAAATGCATTGCCATTTTACATATTGCATTGTCATTTTGCATATTACATTTCAAATTGAATATTGCTACCCATAAGCTTCCATAGGTAGAACAGACCGTTTGTGATGCACTTTTAAAAGGTAAGACGTTTAAAGAATAAGATTGTATATTATCAGTACATCTGAATCAAATTAACTTGTGTATTAAAGCATGCTAGTTTACTATTGCTCTCTAAATTAGTAGTTTTAGGGGATGTTATCAGATAAAAGAAAGGTCACTGGATAAAGTTAGTAGTGCATAACAAACCACGAACAGCCTATTAATGGTTAAAACCGTTCTATTAATGCATTTTTATCCTTTGTTGTGTAATAAGAGGTAAAGGCTTCTAAACAGGTGTCAAATATAAAATTGGGGAGTGTGATAGGAAAGTGATAAAATGAGTATCCATTTCATTTCTCATTAAATGTGAAATAACAAAAAAACAACATTATTTTAGATTGCATATTTGAGTAACAAAAACTTATGGGTGGAGTTTTTTAGGCACTGTGTTTCTGTAAGCTACCTGTCTATATTGTTTCAGCTCAGCTGATTTTTGGATTGATGGAAAAGGGAAATGGAAGTTTATTCGTGAGATTAAAAACAATGCTTAAAAACAGCAAGCCATTTACAAAAACAAATCACACTAGACTAAATGGGAAATAATACTAAATACCACGTGTAACCCAGGTTAAAAAAACAGTATTAACAAAGAATTAGAAAATTCAAATCCTATATATCCTATATAAATTCTCTTTTCATTTCATAAATTATTTTCATGCGTTTTAAAATAGCCAATTAAAATGTTTTATTTGGGAGGATTGACCAATGAGAGTGCATTTCTGTTTTCCATATTTCGCACGCAGTTAGAGACCTCGTTCTTTTTGATTGCTATTGCAGACAAGAGCAGACGTCAGTTGAATCTCTCCAAGGAAATTTGAGAGATAAGTTATCTTCTTTGAGAAACTTGATGAGAAGTACATGTATATTGTTCCAGAGACGATGTAGTGGAAGAGAAGTAAATTTGATATGAAAGAGACCGAGAAAAAGAGTTAAACTGATTTTATACTGTGTGACGCAGTTAATGGAGAAACCGCATATGTGACGCAGTTACGGAGAAGCAGCCGTTGTAACACAGCGCGTTCACAAATTGAGGTTTATTTATTGAGAAACAGAGACTTATAATACGAATATATTTTTGAGTGAGGAAGAGAAAAGGATTTTTCTGAGTTGTAACCGTTCTTAAAACCTGAAAAAAAAAAGGTTTATATTCAAGCTCATCTGGTCTTGGTGAGTTACACTTTTATTCCATTTGGGTTAAATGTTCATGAAATGCTTATATTAGAGAATTGTAAATGAGAAATCTGTTTATTTTATAAGTAATGTATTTTCTTCATAACCACATTTGGTGAACGAAATGATTGCACGTTGTATGTGAAACGCAATCGCCATTTTGATGCCGTGTTAAACACTGTTAAATGATGTGATGTGTAACGTTATGTTATGGAAAACTAACAAGGTTTTTTCTGATCTTGTATTCAAGGTCAGGTTTTTTGTTTTGTTTTGTATTCTCTCTGTTTTCTTCTTGTCTTTTCCTGTTTTTAATTTTTCATCGTCGTCGAGTGTGTGCTGAATTGAGTTGATGCTGCTGTGAGATCGAATCTTTCCGGATTGGAGTTCCTGGATTTTGTCTTAACTCTCATGTTCGCGGAGGGAGTCGGGACTGGCGAGCCGCACGAGTATTGATCGATTGCCTGAAACTGACATTATCGTTGCCGAACTGGATGGTAGGAAATTGAACTAACAGCTCTCACACTTTTCACTGTTACTGGGAGGAATTTCATTCACGAGGAGAAACGGACAAAATCATTGTCATTACCCATTTCAGCCATAACTTCAGAGACTGCACTCAACTCATGTCGAAACTGAAAGGTTAAATTCCTGAGAAAAAAAAAAAGAATTTATATGTGAATTTATTAATTATTTGTTTTATTTTGTGTTGCTTGATCAAAGGTAATTGTTTTTTTTTTTTTTGTCCATTCTTTTATTTTGTTTTGAAAAATTAGAAGATAAGAGAAGAATTTCAAAAGGAATCAGATTAGGAGTTTAGCTTGAATTGATTATATTCTAAATTAAAATTTAATTATAAGGTGAAGTGAGTGTTACAGGTGGTGACTAAATTGAATTCTAAATTTTATTTTGTTTCTTTTATTTTCCAAAAGAACCACTGAAATATGAGTGAAACCTAAGAAGTTTTAAACAAAAGTGTTTAAAGAAATTAATTGGGTTGAGATGCACACTTCATTGTATTTTATTTACTTTTCTATTTCCTGTATTTTATTTTATCTATCTCTGTTTTTCTTGAATATCTTGAAATTCTTGAATACAAATTTTTCATTATACTAAATCAGTTACAACTTAAACCTTGTGTGAGTGACTCATTATTGTTGGGACATCCTTTTCTCTACAGGCGAATTCTAGGCTTCTGATTTGACTGGTCCATACGCAGACATTGTCTGTATCAAATTTAGTGAAGGGTTACACACAACATGTAATATATGCTACTATAATTTTTCCCGTTTTTGTCTCCTTTATCTCTTTAAACACAAGAAGCAGAAAGGGATTCAGTGGATCCTGAAGACTCCCTGCACTGACGCTGTACCTTCAGTTTCAGCTCCTTGGATTTTACAAGACTTTCCTTGCTCCTTATTTTTAATAAACATTAAACTTCCCAGTGTTGGTCTTTGTGAAAAAGTTCAGATGCACCCAAGTATGATTAGTGCACAATATAGCATAAAATCTTTAGTTCTATTTAGACTGCTCCTCCTGCTGACTCGAGCATATTTTCTCCTCTGTGTCGGACACAAGAACAGCATAGAGGAAATGACAGACAACATGCTTGACGTGCAGTTTATTAGACATTATAGACATTATTAGACATTTATAAAATCCCATTGTGCTAAATCAATGCTATATATATATATAGATATAAAATGTGTGTGTGTGTGTGTGTGTGTAATTGACAAATAAACCTTCAATTTTTTTTAAAAAAATCTCTCTTTTCAAAACTGATGTTTTATTAGTTTTTATTTATTTTATTTGTTTTATTTATATTTGAGTCATTAACTTTGACTTTTTGAAATTTAAACAATTTTCAGTTGTAAACATTTTTAAGTGTTTAAATTCAACTGATATGGAAAGTGTACCGACCTACCCATACTTGAAAGCGTTTTTTACCAGTATTAGAGAGATCTACAACCCTTTTCACTCATCATTAAGGCTCCTCTGAACGATGCATTATATCATGTATACTGTAATTACCATAATAAAATAATAACCATGTTTGCAGTTGTGCCAACCTGACATGCACATTTCTGGACAAAAGTTTTTCAATTATCTCAACAGCTTTAAAACTTCAGAAATTTATTAACTTTGTTTATATGAAAGGTTCAAATGACGCCATAGAATTTAATTTTTTATTTTTTATTCTTAAGACACCCTTTGAGTTTTTAGACTGTTCATTTGTGTGGACAGTTGCTACTATAGTATGAATCAGTGAAGGAATGAGTTTTGACTGAGAACACAAGCCTTTGATGGCAAATTCAATTGACGTTTCAAAAAAATTAATTGTAAAAATGACAACTGAATAAATGTTTTTGGATAAAATGGTGTTTGTTTTGCTTAACTGATTAATGTCACTTAAAAGAAGTTTATTAAACCGTTTTTACTTCATTTTATAATTATATGGTGAGTGTTTGATCAAACATGTATATAGCCTATGTATGCCTTTATACAGCAAAAACTTGCTGTACCATTATTATAAAAATAACATTACTATTAGTTTGTATGTACTTTAAATGAACGTACAAAACTAGTATGACTTTAATAAGGTCAGGAGACATTTTTATCCTTAAAATAATATTTCTTTTCTTTTTTTTAATGATTTAAAAAAAGTTGCGGTGGTGATGACGTCATGTAATCCGCGCCCTAAATTTGAGAATGTATTCTCAGTATCATTATTGCTATTTTCACAGTGAAAGAAATGTATTTGGTCTTGTATAATTGTTTGTTGGCCAAAAGTGATTAAGTATATGGCTCGCTTTTATGCGGATCAGGAAGCTTTCGCGTCCAATTGTAAACACCTCACGGCACGCCCCGTTCCTCCTGGCACGCCCCATTCCTTTCCGACCTCGTGGCACGCCCATTGCTCCAGGCTGCAGTTACCTCTACTTGTTTTATCTTACCACTAGGAGTACTCCTAAATCGCACTAAAAGATTTTAGCTAGGAGTTTTCTCTTAACGCCTTTCAGACCTACTCTTAGTAAAGAAAAATGACAACTCCTAAACTAAGAGTGAGTCTTTGTTGCTATGGATGACGTCATTACTCATGCACGAGCTTGACTGAAGTGACCACCTTGATTGGCTGATGATTGTAAACCCCTCCCCTACGATGATGATTGACAGGTGACAGGTCTGAGAATGCGTGCGCTACACAAGTAGTGTGAAGGACGGAAGATGATGAATAACTGAATAAATAGCCTAAATGAATAAAGAGTAAGGCAAAACAAATAGCCTAGTAGCCTAATGAAACATATGGACTGATGCAATATCTTTGCAACATTATTGAATTAATCTGTCACTATATGCTTCTGCCTACGTTTGCAAAGAGAAGAACATTTTAATTTGATTTACAATGAAACGTTACAATTAGTTTACATGCAATGAATGAGTAGCCTAGTTTTGGTTGTTGTTGGTGGCGTTATTGCATCCCTAGTTATGCCTACAATGCAAAATTGTTCGCTCGCGATTGGAAGCTCCTGTAGCCGCCGCGTACGCATTTCAAAACATCGCAACGTGAAATGCCACTAAAAGCGGTTTGTGAAGGTCTTAGTGAGTTAGGAGTCCTCTCGACTTCTTTTAAGCTGTCCCAGGCTGCTTTTAGGGCTAAAATGCTTCGTGAATTACTCTTAGTCAAAAAAATTAGGAGTCCTAAAGTTACGAGTGACATGCCCATTATTTTTAGGAGTTGCTCCTAAATTCGCCAGTTAGGAGCTACTTTTAGCCTTAAAATTCTTTGTAAATACGGCCCCTGCTTTATTTTGTCAAATAGGGGTGTAAAGTTAATTTTGGATATTTGGTTAAAGTTAGGGGTCACAAAAATTCCCAGGTACCTAAACCTGGTGGAGACCATTTGAAAGGAAAAGAAGATATAGTATTTGGACAACCCTCAGGAGCAGGATTTATTCTGGGGTAGAGATTGCAAACCAAACTGAACCAATCAGCTGTGAGTAAAGTGATGCGTATCTGATGCAAACAAACTTTAGCGGCAGCAGCAGTGTTTATTCCTGCTTTGTAAACGCTTTTAATTTCATGATAATCTTCTAAATTATCTAAATCTTCAGAAGAGAAGTGAATTGCGCTGTCTCTCCCGCGAGAAGTGAATCAAACTGACGCCCGACATGTTCCTGTGATTGGCTGTTCGCTGATGATGTCACACTTTCAGCTGATTCAGAGTTAAAGGGGTGGTAAAACATTTTTTCGAAGGCTCGGTTGTGTTTGTGGGGTGCACTGTAACGTGTTCATGCTTCGTTTTTAAAAATTCGCATTATTTTTCACATATTTAACCATTATTCTACACTGCTCTGTCCCTCCTTGTAAAAACGGTCGAATGATTTCCGGGTTCTATGAAGGCCCTCCCCCCCACTCCCACTCCCACTCCCACTCCCACTCCCACTCCCCACTCGTTTACTTCCTTGCTACAATGTACATTTAACAATACGAACTATTACAGGAAAACACGTCAACGAAAAAATCCTACTTACAGGTTGTGGCTCGTAAACAGCTTCTGTTTTTAAAGTTGGAACTGCTCGATCTTTCAGGACAAGCCGTTGTGTGAATCCTGCATTGAACTCGCGTAGATTGAGGAAGCTTTCCTCCAGAAAATGTGCAGCACAGAGAGCGACATTTGGATTATAATTATGAGGGACCGAGTTAAAACTAAATTGTAACCATTGCTCCCTAACTCCACCGTCCTTAGGAAGACTGAACAAAGTGGACCTGCAATCTGGGTGAAAATAACAGCGTTTCGACGGCATGGCGGCAACGACACTCGACTACCACAACAACTCTTCTCCAAAGCAACATAAAATGGCCTCGCCCCCGTTATGTCTTGTGTTCCCAGAGGAGGGGTTTATGTAAATGTTGGGCTTAGTGATGTCACTAACCCTGGAGGAATGTCGTGTAGTCCCTACCGGCCATTTGCTGTAGTTCTTAGAAACTGATTTCTTTAAAAGCAGATATCTCCCTTCGTATTGAACTTTGAGCGTTGTAACTTTGCAGATGTTGTTTACGCTCAAACAGCAACATTACACACTAGCTAAAGTTAGAAAAGTGAAACCTCATTCAACCACCCCTTTAATCACAATCTCTGGATCAAACCTGAATGGACAGAGAGCGTTTATAACGAAATTTCACTTTGGATTTCTAGTTCCCAGCATGCTTTGCTTTGAACTGTACAGGGTAAGAAAATGTTTTTGGGTGAGATCATGTTCCATTGAGTCATTTCTCAAGAACTTTAAGGACTGGCCGCAGAAGAACAAGATTGTAAAAAGCAGTAATGGCACACACCAACACACTGATGCTTTGCTAGGTACTTTTGCATGTGTTAATGCTTACTAGTTCTACTAGTTCTTGCAAAAGATAGTTAACTTGATCTTTCTTATTTTAATGGATTTGAAGTTTTAATTACACCATGGTTTAGTGTGGTTTAAGTCAATTGGTGAAGTATTTTATGGAAGTAAATGTTTTTGTAAAAGTTATGTTTTTGAAACAAAAAAGCTTGTTGAATTGCTCTAGAAAATATGCAGTGCATTAACCGTGCTTGCATTTTTAGGGCTTGCATTTTTATGGGCTGAAATTTGACATGGTCGTATTTCAATTCAAAATATTTCACACACATTTTCATTATTAAAAAATAAATAATCCATATTCACCTTTCATATTTCACTTCCAAAATATTCATTCTGTTTAAAAATTCAACCTATAATATTCGACAGGCAATATTCGATCCATTTTAATTTGCTTTACAAATTCACTTCCTCACAATTCAAAAGAAAATTCAACATTTCACATCCGGGAACAGCAGGAATAGCAGTAGAGTACCGATTCATATTATCCATCTCACCAGCAGGAGGCGCAACGGCTGTTGAAGAAGACCAGAGCAACAGATGAGAGAGTCATTCATATATGTACATTTCTGAAACACTTAACTTAGACAATCACCTCTGATATCTGATCACTCTAAATTGTAATGTTGGACTCATGCTTTTTCTGTAAAGCTGCTTTGAAACGATGTGTATTGTGGAAAGAGCTATACAAATAAATGTGAATTGAATTGAATTTACAGGAATGGAGCAAGCAGCTTTCTCTATTGTGAACGAAATTATAACGTTATTACCCAAAGCTGATGTACAGATCGAACGTTAAATCTAAGGTAAACGTATATTTCTCTCGGTTGTTTAGTTTCCTTAACTTTATATCGTGGCACTGTTCCCTCAATACGTCATACTCCAGGATTCCCCTGCCGTTCTTAAATAGATTGTGTCGCATACATTTGTACAAAAACTATATATTATATCTGACTTAAAGGTCCAATATGTAACAATTTTGTAATAAAATTTCCAAAAATAACTTACACAGTGTGATATATTTCCTACAGTTGTGTACTTACAATATCTCAAAAGTCTCCAAAGATTTTTTATTTTAGAGAAATTCTGATTTTAAATAATTGTCCGTCCCGGAAAAGAAATGTCGCCTCTCAGTGACGCAATGTCCGCACTGTCTGTGCTTTCCGGAATATCACATGGACAAATGCGGAAGTGGTGGTTATAGCACTATAGCTGTTATGGATCACGATTACTCTTTGGCGAGTATTGAAGTGCCAACAAAACACAAGCGTCCATACTCGGATACATGCAGCAGACTGTGTGACAAACGGAGGAATAAAACCAGGGTAAATCTCAGCATTGCGTTTTCGAGATGGAGAGAGCTGCGTGACAAACTTGGACTTGACAGAGACTCTGCTCTCGCGAGTGTATTCAGGGGCGTAGCACAAGATCCCGGGCCCTATGCATAGGCAGTCCTGATGGGCCCCCATGTTCCTCAAAAAAAATAATAATAATAATAATAATAATAATATGGCCTCTGCACACATGAATCTGTAGACCTAGATATTTATAGCATAATAACTATTAACTGTAATGCTTAGAGTAGCCTGATAATTTGGCATGTGTGCACACACATTTCAAACCTCCTTCCAACATTCTCTAGCCTACTTTACTGTGGTTACTAAGTTTAAGCTAAATGATATTACAATATTTTTTTGTATATAACACCCAACGTAGGCTATATAATTGCTTTAGATATTCTAGCCTATTAATTTAAAATTAAACAAGTTTCAATTTAGGCTATTATAATGGTGTTTTTTATGCAAACAGCATTGTTAGTGCACAGTTGATTTATGTTGCCTTTACCTCAGATTACATGTATAACCAAATTATCATCTGAAAGTGTATGTTCTGCTCTTTCAGTGGGTCGTCTCAGTTCATTTTTTAGCACTAACGATATTCCAACAGTTTAGCAATAGATTTCGTGTTCTACATTGTGCTCACCTTTCTTTGAAAATAAGTCAGTTAGCCTAGCAGTTGTTTCCCTCATTTAGTTTTCTTTTCTTCTAATGTCGTTCCTTTCATTTTGGGGGGCCTGATTTGGCTTTCTTTGAGAAAGACATTTCTACAGCAGAAGTTTGCACTCCTCCAGATGCTCAGCTAACTAACATAAACAAAATGCGTGCATATGGACTAAACCATTTGGCGCATTAGCAAGGGGTGGGACCAATCAGTCAATCAACAAAGTTATTCAGCCAATACACTAACTTTACATTTCATCTGACATTCATTATGAAATGTTATTAGGAAATGAAAATATCCAGGTAACATAAAATATATTCCAGACTTTTCAAGGGCCCTCTCTCCCTTTGGGGCCCTGGTAATCAGTACTGGTTTTACCCCCAGTCCGACGCCCCTGAGTGTATTAATAGACAGGTAAGCAAATCTATGGGTTTTTTTGTACAAGTAACGTAATAGTTACAGTAAAGATCATATTAATGGATATGAATTACACCAAATTCCTGTACATTGTCACTTTAGCATTTTTATCAATAAAGTTACCTGTGAGAAAATAACATGACGTGGCAAATGGATTGTTTCAGTTTCCAAAAAGGTGGACCAACTTTACCGTAAACGTAAAACTGCACAGCATTAACCCAACAAATCATTTGACAAATAGCTGTAAGTTGTAACGGGATAATATAGCATAACATTTCACGTTCATTGCAGTTCATTCATTATGATGACATAAAATAATGCGATCAGACGTACAGGTAATACAAAAAAAACGAATAAATTACCTCAACCGTGATCATGATTCATTCATTCATTCAATTTCCATACATCGCTAGATGGTGAAAACGCATAGAAAACGACATCTCCCATCATTACACTCTCCTTCATAGCGTCATCAAGCTTCGCATTTGTTATTGTTGGGAACTGCGCCCTCTTGTGGCGAAAAATTCGTACATATTGTATCTTTAATGTCACTATCACTGAACATCAATGAAATCAATCCAAGGGGACTCGAGTTGATGGTGAAACCTTTATTAACACACAACAGTGAAACATGAGCTTAGCGCTTGCCACCGACGCGAGGAGCGTTGACCTTCATGGGCTTGGCGATCTTCTGCTTCGGCGCGTTCTTCGCCGGGGCCTGAACACAAGACAACACGTTACTGACTGCATGAAGAGGCTCTGTCATCACTGTAGATGGTAATGAAGTGTAGGACTATAAATGACACTGAGCACCCATTCAGAGAGCGCTAGGTGTAGACACAGCCCTTCCAACCTTTGAGTGTTATTTTTAAACCACAACCTTCTAAAAATGATATATTTAACGATATCTTTTGCATTTCTCATCCAAACAACGTCAAACTTGGCACTGCACTTACTTGTGCCCGTGGCAAGACACCTGTCGAGTTTGAAATCAATCGGACTAACGGTTTGAGAAATATGCGAATAACACACACACACACACACACACACACACACACACACACACACACAGACACAAAGACAGACACACACAGACAGACACAGACAGACGTTTCTGTAATTATGACAGTCATAATAACGGTCATATAGGGATTGTCAAAGGTTTTTTTTTTTTTTTTTTGTCAATCTACTGAATTTTCCGTGAACGATACCAGGGACACCGAAACACCAGGGAACATGAAATTTGGTGGGCATGTAGCCCCACTAGACTTTTACGGAAAAATTTCATTTGGTCCCCGGGGGCCACCCCCCCCCCTGCGCTGGGCCCCCCCAAACCCAAAAAATGCAGTTTTTCCTAAATAACTACTTGAACCGTGGAACCGAGGATGAAGACATTTTTATGGTATGTTGGTCTTAAGGGCCCACATCAACCTAGCCCATAATCACTCATTTGTGATTTGCGCCCCTCCCATAAAAAATGAAAATGCAATATTATTCTGCTTTAATCGCCCCTATCTTCAGTGGAGATGTTCAGAACTGCACCATATTTCATGTGTATGATTAACTTGACATCCTCTGGGGGTATCCTCTGCTAAGTTTTGTAGAATTTCATCCATGGGGGGGTATAAAATAAATTCATTTATGTGCACATTTAGTGACTGTACACTCATCGGCCTGTAGATGGTGCTGTTGAGCGAAGGGTTGCTGGTTTAGGATGATACTGTCACACACACACACACACATGCAGGAATACAAACAAACGCAAGCATGCACACACACTGACATCCACACGTACAGACACACACCCATACACACACATACAAATCCACATGCACAGACACACACACACAAACACACATGCGCACACACAAACACACACACATACACACACAGACAGACATGCACATACTACTACTTTTTTTAGGTATATACATAAACACGTAATACAGCCAAATTGCTCCACGTCATTTATTTTTGTGGAAAGCCAGTGCAGGCCTGAGCGGCGGTCATATTTTGTACCGCCATGCGGTACATCTAGTTTATAGATAGATTATCAATGTTGAGAGGATTAGTGCTGCTTCATATTTCTGTTGAAATACACTCTGGGGACATCAAATACTTATTTTACATCTTTGAAAAGGGCATTATACCACCCCTTTAACTAATGTTAACTAACAAACTGTAAAGTGTTAACTTACCAGCAAGTTATTAACTGTGTTCTGTGGTGATAGACCTACAGTGTAGTGGAGGCACCATGGATTTGTAAAGCATACACTTCTAGTTCACTGTACTAGTTTTTGTAAGTTTCCTCCTTTCTCTTACCTTTGACCCTACGTCCCTGGGCGGTGGGAAGAGCCTCCTACGCCCCCTCCCTCTCCTCCAGCACCCGCTCCCTGTCCTCCAGCACCCTCTGCCTCTCCTCCAGCACCCGCTCTCTCTCCTCCAACACCCGCACCCTCTCCTCCAGCACCCGAGGCGGGCTCGACGGCTCCGGCAGGGCGGCGGGAAGAGCCTCCAGCACCCGCTGCCTTTCCTGCAGCACCCGCGCCCTCTCCTGAAGCACCCGCGCTCTCTCCTCCAGCCCCCGAGGCGGGCTCGACGGCTCCGGCAGGGAGGCATTTATGTTCATGAGCTCCAGGATGGAGTCTAGCAAAGTGAGCAGATCCTCCGTTCCGACCAGCTCCGACATGATCTTCAGCAGTTTGCTCTGTTTACGCTAGTGTTTTGGGCGGCGGCGTCTTTGGGTGCTTAGCAACTGAACATACTTAACTCAGAGCCATAGAGAGAAATTTCTCTCTATGGCTCTGACTTAACTGTCAATTTCGTAACCGCCCCTTTTTAGGGGAAAACAACCCTACGTCCCCTGGGCGGCGGGAAGAGCCTCCTACGCCCGCTCCCTCTCCTCCAGCACCCGCTCTCTCTCCTCCAACACCCGCACCCTCTCCTCCAGCACCCGAGGCGGGCTCGACGGCTCCGGCAGGGCGGCGTGAAGAGCCTCCTACGCCCGCTCCCTCTCCTCCAGCACCCGCTCTCTCTCCTCCAACACCCGCACCCTCTCCTCCAGCACCCGAGGCGGGCTCGACGGCTCCGGCAGGGCGGTGGGAAGAGCCTCCAGCACCCGCTGCCTTTCCTCCAGCACCCGCTGCCTTTCCTGCAGCACCCGCGCTCTCTCCTCCAGCACCCGCACCCTCTCCTCCAGCACCCGCTGCCTTTCCTGCAGCACCCGCGCCCTCTCCTGAAGCACCCACGCTCTCTCCTCCAGCCCCCGAGGCGGGCTCGACGGCTCCGGCAGGGCGGTGGGAAGAGCCTCCAGCACCCGCTGCCTTTCCTGCAGCACCTGCGCCCTCTCCTGAAGCACCCACGCTCTCTCCTCCAGCCCCCGAGGCGGGCTCGACGGCTCCGGCAGGGCGGCGGGAAGAGCCTCCAGCACCCGCTGCCTTTCCTGCAGCACCCGCGCCCTCTCCTGAAGCACCCGTGCCCTCTCCTCCAGCCCCCGAGGCGGGCTCGACGGCTCCGGCAGGGCGGTGGGAAGAGCCTCCAGCACCCGCTGCCTTTCCTGCAGCACCCGCGCCCTCTCCTGAAGCACCCGCGCTCTCTTCTCCAGCCCCCGAGGCGGGCTCGACGGCTCCGACAGGGAGGCATTTATGTACATGAGCTCCAGGATGGAGTCTAGCAAAGTGAGCAGATCCTCCGTTCCGACCAGCTCCGACATGATCTTCAGCAGTTTGCTCTGTTTACGCTAGTGTTGTGGGCGGCGGTGTCTTTGGGTGCTTAGCAACTGAACATACTTAACTCAGAGCCATAGAGAGAAATTTCTAGGGATGTCCCGATACCACTTTTTGCAGAACGAGTCCGATACCGATACTGTAATTTTTGGTACTCGCCGATACCGAGACCGTAACCGATACCTGCATTTTACCTGCATTTTCACTGCATTTGTAATTTTTAAATGTATTAGTAGATAAACCAAAAGATTATAAATCATATTAGTTGGCTTAATTTGTTCATCAAATATATATATTTCTTTCAGTTATTTTCATGCTTAATTAAGCCTGCTAAAATGCATATGAGCTTCTGTAAGCCTACTGTCACTGTTCATTCTATTGCTCTATCATATTTTATCTTCATTTAATAGCACAGCACATATTTAGAGCTGCTTCAGCAGGGCTCAGTGCTGAGGATCGGGTCAGCGGTTCAAATGTTTGTCAAAACCAGTGAAATATCAATTATTTAATCCAATTTTGATACTACAACAAAAACTAGCAGCCTAATTAATGTGAATTTAAAACAAGTAAGCAGTCAGTAACAAAATAAAAACAAACAATTGAATTACAAATAGGACAAATATATACAATAGAACAAAGAAAGGCTACAAATGAAATAAACAGTGTTTTTAGAGTTTTTCGGGTAGATCTAACAGGTACAGAAATTTGAATAAAGTAATCAAATGTGAAAAAAGCATATTCATTACTGTATGAATTATATATAGATGGATATTTTTTCTAAAGTTGAAAAGGGTAGCATATTTAGTCAAGAGCAGTGAGTAATTTCTTTGTCCTTTGTTTGATTAACATTAAAACACAGAAGCAGGTTTATCAAACTGCTGCCCCTTTAAGACCGAGCGCACGGACCGCATTTGAACATGCTACGTTCATTTGAGATAGAACCGACTTTGTTTACTATAGGATACTCACCAAGACGGGCGTTATTACATAGTTGTGTGTGAATTCGTCCGTACAAGCGCAAGACGTGAAAGACAATTTAATTCAGTATTCGCGCGCTGCGACGATGGTTTGAGGGGCGCGCGCTTCGGATGTTTGCATTCATGAAACTTCTTGACCTCTGCACACGTCCTGTAATAATGTAGGGAACCACTCGTGATACTTCAGTCAGGTAACAGTTCATGTTTTACTTTACTTATACGATTTAGTTTTCATCCAAATAACATGTGCTGAGTGAACGATCAGCAATCAAGAGCATTCAACAGAAGTGCGCTTCTCGCTCTCTGTCTCTCTCTCTGCCTCTCTCTCTCGTCAGTTAACGTTAATATAATAAGCTAAAGCTACATGCCTCGTTTAATTTCGTTGCCATTGACATCGGACTGAACAAACTTTCCACTGTTGTCTGTTTAAAGGGATGTGCTCGACCAGCTCGTGCGTCTATGACTCAGTTCACCTCGACAAAGCACTCGCGGCGGCCAGTTTCGTTTCACAAAATGTACGTGGTATCGGCGAATTTTTATGAGTACTAGTACGAGTATATGAGGACAGTATCGGCCCGATCCCCGATGCCAGTATCGGTATCGGGCCATCCCTAGAAATTTCTCTCTATGGCTCTGACTTAACTGTCAATTTCGTAACCGCCAAAACAAACCTAAGTCCCTCCCCTTCCGGTCGACCACCATGGGACCTTATTTCGGAAAAATATTGTATGGTAGTCTATGGCGAGAGACAACAAATATTTTGATCTCGTTTGAATCGTGCCCTGATTTACACATATGATGTTTGTCAATTTAAAAGATACATTTTAAAGTCAAGAAAGTCGCAGCTTGATGTAAAACTGCTGAGGTATAAGACTGTGAAAATACGTTATTACAAAGACTACAAATAGGGTGACCACCTGCTAATAAGCCCAAGGGGGGACAATGGGTATGTTTCTGAGGGACAATGTGGGACACTGCCTGGCGCGGCGGTGCCCCACTGGCAGACTCACTGATACTGGTTTACCCATTTCTAGCACCACCTTGCATAGTAATGCCCTATTCTCCTAAACGTGTAATTTTTGATGTATGCTCATGAATAGGCCAACCAATGTGTGTTTTTTTTCTAAATAAAGACTAATATTTTGAACATTCAATGAATTGACAGATGTACTTCCACTTAAGATTTACTATTTAATTTGATTTATTTTTCATTACAATTTATTTACTTTAAATAAATTAATAAATTATAATATAAATGTATAGGATTAACAGGAATTGTAGTTGCTCAACACCACAGGAACAATTAAAAAATTCGTATTCCCCTCCCTCCATGTCCGATTGAGAAGGACGTTTTGCAAAGGTCACAAAAAGCCCTCTCGGTATCCCCCCCAACACCTTTCAGCCACAAATATTAATTTCCCCATTCTTGTTTCTTGTACTCACACCTTCTCTTTTTAATTGATGATGGCGTTGCCTCTCAGACAGTCTCTTTCTCGATTTTTTCGAATTGGAAAGCGCGCATCTAAAAGTTCCTTCCTTCCCAGTGTGTCTGGTATGCGCGTGCGTGCGCTGTCATGACAACAACGAAAAAGTTGACAACCTAGTCAGCAGTTCAACTGAGGGGTTTGTGTGGCAACAATAGCGTGCTGAAATGTCAAGTAATGTTCGTTTGTCTGCTTGGGGCTCGAGTATATAGAGCGACCAACTTTTTTTTGAGCAAGCATAGATTATGCGTGACACGGTCTCAATTTGCGTGACGCGTGAATTGGGCTTCAAACGCTGTGCGCGCACGCGCTACGCGGGACGGGTGGTCACCCTAACTACAAACCCAGAAGGCGCACATATGGGACGTCATACCTTTTCTCTCAATGAATGAAGCTAACTTTACTGAAGCTAACGTCATTTTTTCTATAGTCTTACATTATAATCGTAACGTAACGCCGTCATACCTGAGTGTTTTGAGCCAGAATACACACATACGAGCAACGGATCTTGTGACGTACATAGTGGTAGACGAGAGATGTAGTTCATTGAGCGATTTTCACATAAAACTAAACGTTACTCTTCTGTTTTATGACAAACTGCGACTTTCTTGACTTTCATAATTATCTCTTAAATTGACAAACATCATATGTGTAGTTCAGGGCACAGTTCAGACGGAATAAAAAGATAAGTTGTCTCTCGCCATTATACATATTTTTTCCGAAATAAGGTCCCATGAGCCGGAAGCGGAGGGGCGGGACTTAGGCTCTCTATAGGGATCTCCCAGTCACGTGACCCCTAGCCGCGTGTCAGCCATTTTGACGGAATTCTTCAGCGCACCTACATACATGAGAATGCGGATTATCACATGTTTTATGGCTGCGAATTGATTAAAATAATATAATAGTATATAATGGTCACTGTATTAATTATCTTGAGCCTGCTGAAATGTTCCTATAAATATATTTTCTTTACAACTGTGCAATCTGAATAATAAATAGTCTAAATATATTTATCCACTAAGATGCAGCAGTCCTATGCTCGTCTTCCCATTAACTGTTTTTTTTTCTCTTTCTGACATTTCATACCTGTTGGGTTTACACTTTTTAATTAAATTGACTATAAAAAAGATTGCTTGTGTGTGCTGGTGTTTATTCCAGTCTTTTAAAATAGTTGAATGAATGCTCGCGAGGTGCCTGTTACGATGTTAAATAGGCTGGCTATTTAATCAATAACGTACACAGCGCAGAGGAGAATGACAGTCAACTACTTTGAATATTATAGCATTTTGGGCATAAACATGTAAATAATGAAAAGACTGACATTGAAAAATGACACAGAATGATTAAAATTTCAATATTTAATCCAAATAAATAAATATTCGTGGTTCGCACTGATGTTATTCATTTGTTCTCACACACTTCAGCGTCACGGTCACTGGTTTAGACGAAAACTGACCATTATCTATTATTAGCACAGCGGCCGTCAGCTAACTCCTCACTACATGTCATTGCTACTGCTACCTTATTCACTTCCCATCACGCTACACCGGAGCTTCATTAAAAGCATACACAAGCTTAGCAGGCTATCGGTATCACAGCATCGCTCGGGCATGATAGAAGAATAGATGAATATTTCGTGACGAGCTGTATGATCACTAGCGGTTTAGCATTTTCTATTCCATCAAGATGGCTGCTCCAAATGGCGTGACGTCACGCGGGACGTCCCTATAGACTTCAATACAAAATAGCGGCACAAAACAACGTCCGTACACAGCCGGCAGACGTGTATAACTTTAGAAATCACTTAGATAAAATATGTCGAGTAATTATATGTCCACCCTGCCTTCCACAGAGCGTGAACGCCCATAAGAAATTTTACCATGGTATTTGTACCATGGTAGTACCACTGTACAAATACCATGGTACTAGTACCCCGGTATTTTTGACTAGTGATGGGATTTATGGCTCTTTGAGGGGATCCGGATCTTGGCGATCCGTTCCTTTCAAAGAGCCGTTCAAAAGAACGGCTAGAGCCGTTTAAACTTGAACTAGTTAACCCTGGGTCGTTCTAAACCCTGGGTCGTTCTAAACCATAGGTCGTTCTAAACCCTGGGTCATTCTAAACCCCGGGTCGCTCTAAACCCCGGGTCGTTCTCCGGGTCGTTCTTAACCCCGGGTCGTTCTAAACCCCGGGTCATTCTAAACCCTGGGTCATTCTAAACCCTGTGCCGTTCTAAACCCCGGGTCGCTCTAAACCCGTGTCTTTCTAAACCCTGTGCCGTTCTAAACCCTAGGTCATTCTAAACCCTGGGTCATTCTAAACCCCGGGTCGCTCTAAACCCGTGTCCTTCTAAACCCTGTGCCGTTCTAAACCCTAGGTCATTCTAAACCCTGGGTCGTTCTAAACCACAGGTCGTTCTAAACCACAGGTCCTTCTAAACCACAGGTAGTTCTAAACCCCGGGTTGTTCTAAACCACAGGTTGTTCTAAACCACAGGTCGTTCTAAACCATAGGTCGTTCTAAACCCTGGGTCGTTCTAAACCCTGGGTCGTTCTAAACCCTGGGTCATTCTAAACGCTGGGTCGTTCTAAACCACAGGTTGTTCTAAACCCTGGGTCCTTCTAAACCACGGGTAGTTCTAAACCCCGGGTCGTTCTAAACCACAGGTCGTTCTAAACCACAGGTCGTTCTAAACCCTGGGTCGTTCTAAACCCCGTGCCGTTCTAAACCATGGGTCGTTCTAAACCCCATGCTGTTATAAACCACAGGTCGTTCTAAACCCTGGGTCGTTCTAAACCCTGGGTCGTTCTAAAACATGGGTCATTCTAAACCACAGGTCGTTCTAAACCCTGGGTCGTTCTAAACCCCGTGCCGTTCTAAACCACAGGTCGTTCTAAACCCCGGGTCGTTCTAAACCCTGTGCCGTTCTAAACTCTGGGTCGTTCTAAACCCTGGGTCATTCTAAACCACAGGTAGTTCTAAACCCCGGGTCGTTCTAAACCACAGGTCGTTCTAAACCACAGGTCGTTCTAAACCCTGGGTCGTTCTAAACCACAGGTCGTTCTAAACCACAGGTCCTTCTAAACTCTGGGTCGTTCTAAATTCTGGGTCGTTCTAAACCACAGGTCGTTCTAAACCCTGTGCCGTTCTAAACCACAGGTCGTTCTAAACCCTGGGTCGTTCTAAACCACTGGTCGTTCTAAACCACAGGTCCTTCTAAACTCTGGGTCGTTCTAAACTCTGGGTCGTTCTAAACCACTGGTCGTTCTAAACCACAGGTCCTTCTAAACTCTGGGTCGTTCTAAACCACAGGTCCTTCTAAACTCTGGGTCGTTCTAAACCACTGGTCGTTCTAAACCACAGGTCCTTCTAAACTCTGGGTCGTTCTAAACTCTGGGTCGTTCTAAACCACTGGTCGTTCTAAACCCTGTGCCGTTCTAAACCACAGGTCGTTCTAAACCCTGGGTCGTTCTAAACCACTGGTCGTTCTAAACCACAGGTCCTTCTAAACTCTGGGTCGTTCTAAACTCTGGGTCGTTCTAAACCACTGGTCGTTCTAAACCACTGGTCGTTCTAAACCACAGGTCCTTCTAAACTCTGGGTCGTTCTAAACCACAGGTCCTTCTAAACTCTGGGTCGTTCTAAACCACTGGTCGTTCTAAACCACAGGTCCTTCTAAACTCTGGGTCGTTCTAAACCACAGGTCCTTCTAAACCCTGGGTCGTTCTAAACCACTGGTCGTTCTAAACCACAGGTCCTTCTAAACTCTGGGTCGTTCTAAACTCTGGGTCGTTCTAAACCACTGGTCGTTCTAAACCACAGGTCCTTCTAAACTCTGGGTCGTTCTAAACCCTGTGCCGTTCTAAACCACAGGTCCTTCTAAACTCTGGGTCGTTCTAAACCACAGGTCGTTCTAAACCACAGGTCCTTCTAAACTCTGGGTCGTTCTAAACTCTGGGTCGTTCTAAACCCTGTGCCGTTCTAAACCACAGGTCGTTCTAAACCCTGTGCCGTTCTAAACCACAGGTCGTTCTAAACCACAGGTCGTTCTAAACCCTGGGTCGTTCTAAACCACAGGTCGTTCTAAACCCTGGGTCGTTCTAAACCCTATTCTAAGCTGACGTTCATCCCTAATTCCCAGTTTTCCCGTTCTCCTCCCGGTTCAGCGCTCCATCAGTTTCCGCAGTGACTGCAGACCGGAGATCATGGCCCCACGGCAGATCCCGCCAGCCGTCACCAAACGCCGCGACAGCAAGCTGTGGAGCGAGACGTTTGATCTAGGCCTGGGACACATGCTGTCCTCCAAAGACATCAAGAGACAAGAGGTGACCTCAGCACACTCCAAACTTATACTCTACTCTGATTGGTCAGGGCTGGATTTTGATATACTGTATTTATCATCGTATTTGAGCTAAAAGACTAAGACCTGGTTTCACAGACAGGGCTTAGATTAATCAGGGATTAGGCCTTAGTTAAATTAGGACATTTAAGTAGCTTTTATAAACATGCCTGAGAAAAAAACATTACTGGTGTGCATCTTGAGACAAAACAATGACACAGACATATTTTAAGGTATATTAGTGCAAGTTGATTTCAGTTCAAACAGTTCAAACATGCATTTTAGTCTGGGACTAGACTTAAGCCTTTTCTGTGAAACCGGGCATAAGTCTACGTTCAGTCTAAGAAGAAACTCTTGAATGTTGAATGTACCTCATTACAGGCTCTCTGTACTCTACAATATTTCACAATTCTTGTTACACAGTCCTTTACATAGAAGTTAATATAAATATCAACAAATTAATTTAAAACAATTGCATTTAGCCTTCAGGTACTTCTTAATTGAATTAACATATAATTAGCCTAATAACTGAATTGAATAGTTTAATAACGAAAATAAAATGTCAAGCAACATAACAAATTAAAACAACATAGCATAACAGCATAGATACTAATAAAGAACAAAGCTTTTCCTGATATACAGTAGTCAACATTTGAAGTGGATCAAAACCTTAATAAATTACGATAGAACAATGAAATGAACAGTGAAAGTTACACAAGACATTTTAACAGGCATAATTAAGCATGAAAATGACTTTATTAATGAACGGATAAATAACCAGAATGCCTTTCGCTGAAGTTCCTCTTTCTGTTGTTGTTTCTTTCCTGTCATGTGTTTGTCAGTCCATCTTTGAGCTGTCTCAGGGAGAACAGGACCTGATTGAGGACTTGAAGCTGGCCAAGAAGGTACACTCTGCTTTTCCCATCACTTTATACAGCATGAAGACTCTCTTTAGGCTCCAGTTTCACCCCTGGCTCTTCGGTTCTCCAGCACAGGGGTTCCCAAACTTTTTTTTTCTCAGCTCAACACCTTTGACATAAAATATTTCTCCTACCTAATATTTCCTTAATTTAACACATTCTACATTTCTTTATTTAAATGATAGTTAGCTTTTAATCAACTCACAAACTCTCGTTTGGGAAGCCCTGCTCTAGCATATGAGATCATGTGGTGTTTGTTTTTACAATCTGTTCTTAGCTTTACACTTTTCAGTAAGATTTCCACATATTTCCTCAGTTTTGCCGAGTAGATTTGAATGTTTGAGCGTCTGATTGTGTTATTTCATCACAGGCGTATCGTGACCCCATGCTGAAGCTGTGCCTGCGTCTATGTGCGCGTTCTCTCTGGCTGAGTTCAGACCCCCCTCGCATTACAGAGCAGTGAAAGTGAGAATGGGGTTTCCTAAATATCACACTAACTAACGTTGAAAAACATACTCAATATAAAATATGATATTAAGACAGCTATTTCAGTCAAAAATAAAAAAAATCATAGGATGATGACTTCATAGGATGAACGTTGTGCTCTCACAGTTTGTATGCTGACTTGGCGTTCATACAAGTCACTTGTATACAAGTCAACAGTCATTTGTTTAAAAACACTGATGCTGGTAATTTTTGCGGGCCGTCTGACAGGTTAAAATAAATTATTGCGCTTTGGTTAGTCTATGTCCATCCTGCTTTGCACTTTCTATGCTGACTTAGCGGTCTGTATTCGCTGATATAAACGTCTTTGTAACAATCATTATCTGTTACACAGCGGTCGTATTTTCTGTGTTAGTGTCTTAGTGACGGGGCTGAGCAGTCGGATGATGTTTAAAAAACATTCTATCCTTTAAAAGTATATAATGAAATGCTTATACAATATATCTTACAAAAAGAATAAAAATCATCTTACATTTTTTAGAGAGAGTTGAATAAGCTCTTAACACATCAATGTCCATACCATTGATGGCCACGCGTCTATGTGTGTGTGTGTGTGTGTGTGTGTGTGTGTGTCACGGGATTCCCTCTCCCAGCCTTCACATTTGAACTCTGACATTTGAAACGTGCTGTTCAGACACTGTGATTAAACAATGTCATACAAAAAAAAAAAAAAATTCTATCCTTTACAATAATTATCGTGCTAATTAAACTAAAGTTGAAAACATACTGTTCTTTAAAAGTATAAATGATATGGTTATAAAATAATATCTTGCTAATTTAACTAAAGTTGAAAAACATTCTATTCTTTAAAAGTAAATAAATTATATAATATAATAAAAAAACACAGTCTCTCTCTCTCTCTCTCATTTAAAACCATAACCGTAAAAGTTTAAATTATATCTTTTAAAATTAAAAGACTGTTTAAATTAAATCTTTAAAGTATTATTCAAATCATATCTTCTATTTATCTTCTAAGAAGACTTGTGTATTATAATTATTATTATTTTTTTTAAATAAAGCAAAAAGTATGCTTAGATCTTTTGTCCATACACCATTTTGTCAAAGTTTTGTTGTTGTGTTTTAAGAAATCCGAGGACTCCACATTGCTCTTATTTAGACTAAGTTGTATCATTTGGAAAATCACCACACAATTTCAGATAAGTAAAGTTTGTCTTGAGCGAATATTTAATTTTACTCATCTTAATTCAAAGGATAAGTATAAGATCGTATAAGATCATTTTTACTTGTATCTCCCGAACTATCCTTAATCAGTGTGGAAACACACAGGGTGAAACCCTTTACATGTTACCCTTTAAATATATGTAGAAGTTTCAAATGTTAGCATTAGCCTATGGTGACCGCATGAACAGACTTTGTGGAGAGCTATATAGCAGGAAGCATGCCCTTTGACCTCCTCGATTTTGCAGGCTTTTTTTGTTAAAGACCCTACAAGTTAGTCCTCCCAAAAGAATTTCTCCCATCTAGTGGTTCTCCCATCTACACGCTTTTTTTTTTTTTTTTTTTTTTTTTGTTACTTCACAATGGCCTCTTTAAGTTTCATTAACCCTCTGGGGACCAAAAACACACCCGCGCGTTTTGCTCGGTTTTTTTTTTTAGCAATGAAAATAAACACTAAATGCTCTGTTAATTTTGATCTTTCATTTTCGTGTAATACATCAATCGATCCTGTTCAGTTTCTATTTTTTTTTCTGTATACTCACAATAAAAATAAAGTGTTTTGCTTTTTGACAAATAAAGAAAAATTAAGATGATGTGATTTCTGCCTTCTCTCTGTCAGTAAACTCCCATTTGAAACGCGTTCGAAAATGATCTATAACTCCGCGAAAATTCAGTCAAACAGGCAAACAGACCCACGGGCATAAAGCTTGAGATCGCATCTTTTAAATGAAGTAATTTATATAAAAAACAAATATTCTCAGCTTCTGTAATCTGTATAAAAAGAGAGCGACTCCAGTCGAGCTCATTACGAGCCATTCAAAAGTAATTTGACCACGCCCCGGAGAGCGCGTGCTATTCAAACGCAAATTCTGAGAACCATTTCAGTCTGTGAAACGCCCACATCAGCTGTAAACAAAGTGCGTCGCAATCGAGTGAGGCATAATATAGCCTACCTTATGGAGAAAAGTTTCCTCAGAACAGTGCTGATATGAGGAGCAATATCTCCTGATATGAGGAGCAGATCCCGCTGAGGAGTGAGGTAGGCTGTTTTCTTTTCTCAAGTGTTGATGTGGAATAACGTTATGGAATAACGTTAGTGTAGGCCTATGCAAACCGCAAAAAGATGAATCGTTTAATATGACTCGCCTTTCTGTGAGATGAATGAAGGGTACATATTTGTAAAGACTGTTTAGCCTAAATATGAATCGCGCGTCTGTGTGTGAAAGAATAAACTGCTTTGCTATAGCCTACTGAGATGAGTAAAAATCGACTGAAATATGTTGAAATAAAATGTATTTGTATAAGCAACGTATTAAACTGCAAATTAGCATTTATATGCCCTAATATTTCATAAAAACAACGTTACAGTCAGTCACTTGTTGACTAGATTTGGGTACAGTTTTTAGGCTACTGTAGAATATACTGCCACATCAAATAAGCTTTTGTTTAGCAATTTCTGCTCATATCTAACGTTATATATATATATATATATAACTATATTATTTATATATATTATATATATATTTATATATATTATATATATATTATATATATATATATATATATATATATATATATATATATATTTGCTATATTCAAACTAATGAATACATATGATAAAATGTTGGCCTATAATCTTTTTTCTTTTTCTTTTTTACAAAGAAAGAGTACACTTGAAATATTGTTGAAATTGTAATTATTGTTGTAATTGTAACATTTTTAATAAAATAGCAAAACATATTTACAAGATAGATGTAAGCGAAATCTTAAATGGTCAATATAAGTCTTCTTCTAAATACATCTTTTGTCCTTGCATTGTGGCTCAGTCAGTGTCACACCTGAATGAATGGCTCATTATGCAGAGTCATTATGCAGAGTGGGTGGGACATTGTAATCTAAGGTGTAAACTACTCCTCCCCCTCGCATATTGGCTTTCCAAGCAAAACCTGTTTTACACCATTTAAATCAATGTATTTTTTTTTTGTGAACGATAAAGCAAGACTATTTTCACATAATTTTGAAGCTAGAACTGAAAGGGACAACATCCATTAGTCAAAAGTCTTGTGGACACATATTTAATGTGTGTTTTGTGGTCTTAATTCAGCAACTTTCATTTAAATTTTTTCCAATAACCACGCATAAACATTATTCTCTTAAAAATACAAACATCTACATACACGTTGCTCACATATTATGGTAGCCCTGTTTGTGCTATATAGAGTGAATTTACACCTTTGCCATTAACATGTTTATAAATAACTGAAAAAAGCACAAATGTCAGAGCATGTCAGAACATCTCAAGGACCCCAAAAACAGCTTGGTCCCCAGAGGGTTAACTTAACAATTGCCCAGAAGAATGGTGGGACAATAGTTACTACAATCATGGTAGAAAACACAATATATGGTGATGTTAACATCGGTGCGGTGAGTGTCTGATAATTTAAGAAACAGTTGCTTAGTTAAGAAATGATTTGTGTATGTTATATATATTTATGTATGTGTATTTTTGTTTTGTTTTTTAAAGTTAGTCCATAGGGTGTGGAACTTTGCACAACTATTTACACACATACTGTTTTTGACACATAGTGATTGTGAACATTCCTTTTTTTTTTTTTTTTTTTTTTTTTTTAAATAATACATCTCTTTCATTTTGTGCCGGATGTTAAAAGATAAAGGTATTAGTTAACAACAATTAAAAACTTTAAATCAACATGAAGCCATAATATTAATCAATAAAATATGGTTAAATTACAGTATAATGACTTCCATAATATTTTATTTTATTTTATTTACAAAGTTGTGTGTCGTGAGTGAGACCTCGCAAAGATTACACCAATATTAGATTTCTTGTTGCGTGGTTGCACTATATGCCAGAAGCTTAGTCATCAACATCTAAACTAAACATTATCATGGTTTAGTTGTATTTTAAAACACTTTTTCTCTTTTTATATTTGTAGAAATAAGCAAAATACATTTATAAAAACAAGTTAATGGCCTTGTGTCAGAACACAACAGGTCTTTATATTGTAACTTTGAAAAGTGTAATACAGTATTTGATTTTTACAAATACCTAAACCAACGGGCCTAAGCCGTTGACCCCTGAAGTTATGACTTCTGAAGGCCTCTCATGTGTAGATTCGCTCGGTGAAAAAATGGTATTTTAATAGCTAAAATCATTGTCTGTATTCATAAAATATGTCCTCATGGGTGTAAAATGACCTCTGCCAATGATCTGACTTATCCTCGTAAGCGAAAGATTTCTTATCTTTATTTCCGCCATCTTGAAACACTATAATACCAGAGAGGGACAAAAAGCGCTAGCCTAACTCAACACGTTTCATCATCAACACTACTCAACAGCACATTCAAAAGGACCATCAAAATAGTGTTACATTAACCCTCTGGGGTCTGAGCTGTTTTCTGGGCCCTGGAGGTGTTCTGACATGCTCTGACATTTGTGCTTATTTCTGTTACTTGTGACATTTTCATGGCTAAAGTCTGGTTACACTGTATTTAGCACAAACTCTGCTACAATAATATATCAGCAGCATGTGTGTAAAAGTTTGTAGTTTTGAGATAATGACATTTATGCGTGGTTTGTGAAAATAAAATAAAAAATTCTCACTGAAATAAGGCCATGAAACCCATACTGATTATTTCTTCACAAGACTTTTGAAAATTGTATGACGTAGCCTAGAATATTTGCTCCAAAACTATGTGAAAATCACCCTGACTGCTCATTCAGATAAGACAATATAATGATTAAAAAAAATTACGACGTGTTTTGTGTGACAAAGCTTTATGCGGGAGCTCATTAATATGTAAGCTTTTCACACCTGAGAAAGACAAAGACCCTCCCCTAACTGCCCTATTAGGAGCTATCAGGCCCTATCATTCTGAGCAACCTTGCACAAAGAATGAGGAGATTTAAAAAAGAATGGCTTTTAGATTGTTTGGATTTATTTACAACTAGGGCTGTCAAAGTTAACGCGTTAATAACGCGTTAACGCAAAATCATATTAACGGCACTTTTTTTTAACGCTCGATTAACGCAGCGCGTATTTTCTGTTTGACCCGTGGCCCAAAACCTAGTTGGAGAAATGGAGATACACAGTGTTGCCAACTTAGCGACATTGCAGACCCATTTAGCGATTTTTTTCCTTTCAACAAAGCGCCCAAACCTTATTTAGTTTCTGAGAATCTACCAGTACCGCCGGTACTGCTCTCCCAGCACGCGCTTGCGCCTCTCTCTCTCTCGCTCTCTCTCTGCGTCTCGCGCTGGAGAGAGGAGCACCGCTTTAATTCAGTTAAACACAGATATGATGTTGCTTCTGTAATTTTACATGCAAGTATAGCCGAAATCGCAAAACAGATATTGTGTTTATCTTATGTGTATTTGATTTAATCAGACGACGGCTCGATTATCAGGATTTTTGTGCAGATTAACATCTTGGAAGGGAGAGCTGGTTATGTCTTAATGGGTCGCGTTTCAGTCACCATTTCATATTCGTTCCGTTGTTTGACAACAGAAACAGTAAAATATACCAATGAAAACAGTTTTATTGAGAATTTAGCTTCATCAAAATGGGCACAGAGAGAGACAAACTATAATGTAGCCTAATAATAAATAATAAATGTACATTTAGCATTTTCAGAAGAGCTGCCCTGTCATGCAAAAATCTAAACATGTTTGTGTTAATTGCTCAGTGCAAAGAAAGAGAAGTAATGGGAACCTGGTATTTCTTTGTTCTTTCTACATGTGTCTAATAGACATGAACAAGTTCTTTGAAAAACATCTATGACCTTTGAAACATGTCTCGTCTTCATGCTCTATGTTGACTATGGTTTCAATAATAAACATACATTTGCATAAAGCATCCATATTTATCCATGCCCACATTGATTAGAGTATTACAAACTTGAAAAGTATAAATTTAAGGTACATTTAGAACAAATAAAAAAATGTGCGATTAATCACGAGTTAACTCATGACAATCATGCGATTAATTGATTAAAAGTTTTAATCGATTGACAGCCTTATTTACAACACAACATAATCCAAAGATACACAACAAATGACAAAAAAGCACTCATTGAAAACAATGATCCAAAGACAGAGACCTTTGTGCCATTCCTAAAAACATTGTACATACCTTTCATTTCCAAGGTGTTTGATTTTCACTTTACCATGTTCATGTACAGAGACATGTACTTTGAATGTTGAAGTCAGCAGGACTCAGTGGCCTCTGGGCCCTGAAAAAAAAAAAAAAGTGAACATACTGATATCAAGAGAAAGGCCTGCACGATTTTGGGAATAAATTTTAGATTTCTCTGGTTAAATTTGCTTTTTAAAATTCACAGAACACACACACACACACAAATGTTTCCAACAATATATAATATAATGAACACCAGGTTTGTTGTGCCTTGTAGGCATAGGCTATGCGCAGTGCTGCATAAAATAAAATAATAATAACAATAACCATAGCAGCCTATAAATCTTCCAAAAAATTTCAGTAACAACTAAGCTAGAGAAAAATATATTAATTATCATGTTACTTCAAATGTTTCCATTCGTTATGATGATATGAAATGAGATAATAGTAAAAACATGAAGCCGTTTGGTGCGTTTTGCTTGTCAAACGCGATCGCAATCCAAAATATGATACATTCAAACGCGATCGCGCTCAAATATAAAACATTATGGTTACCATATACATATCTACGTTTGAGCAGATATCCACAAACACAGTAACAGTAAACACGGGTCTAAATATTATAATATTCACCATATATCTAGCAACAGTTCAACTGCAATGTGAAATTTATGTAACAATAACAAACTAATATGTAAGAATTTCTTACCTTATCTTTCTTTTCTTGAAATCGCATTCTTCTTCTTCTGAGGTAAATCCAATGTAAGCTCACGGCGCGTCTTTCAAACTCGACGAAAAGCAGAGACTGATGAAGTGTTTTGGTGTTTTGTTTTTGTGGTAATGAGCGCGTTCGCGTTCCATGTGGAGATTTGCATGTCAATCTCTTTTGCGCGAGTGGGCGTGGTCAAATTAAATATAATGAGCAAGCTTGTGAGAAGCTGGACATCTTGTTGGTTTTATACAAATTACTTAAACAGAGAATATTTGTTTTCAGTTTGAATCCGATCATTTAAAAGTACACACTTAAATGTTTATAAAGGTATATGGCTCATAAATGTGTGACAAGAGTTTTGTTTCAGTTTATAGACGTGCTCAAGAAAAAAAAAGTTCACCGCGACGGAGAGGCAGAACGCACACCCTGTTTGTTTTCTTTATTTTATAAAAGCACAATGTTTTGATTTGATTGTAAGTGGACACATACAAAAGTAGAAATATCACAGATGCTTTTTTTATATTTCTTTTTTCTGTATGACCATAAATGATGGAGTAATTTAAGTTTATAGTGCTACAATGTGAAGAAAATCCAGCAGACCTCAGGGGGTTAATAAACTATTTAAAGGTACTGAAGGGTTACAAATTTAAGAATCTATTTCAGATATGCTTCCTTACATAACATCACGGTGAAGAATACTGATTTTAGCTTTTAAGGTTTAGATCTCAGCAAAGTTGCAATTCCTGTTGTGTAAATGTCTCTTGAAGCCCCAGTTTCACTCAGACTGATGGGATTAGCACACGAATGATTCACTGAGAATCTCACCTTTTGTTCTGCAAATGGCTTTCGGACCCAAATGGCTCTTGGAGCCTTATGCTGAATGAATTAGGATTGGCCAGACCCTCAGTCCTAGGGTGTTACCTAAACCTGTTACATGCTTTGTTTGAATTTGTCTCCACCTTCAAAAGTCCCTCCTCCTAAAATGCCTATAAGATACCATGTAAAGTTCCCTTAGTTAGATTATGTTGGATTCCTGCAGCCACGTCAACGCAAAGTCCTCAATAAAGAATAACTTTGTTTGAACGTGATCCCCAACGTCTCCTGGTCTGCTTTGAAGAAAGAAAAACTTTACACCTTTTTGAACCAAAGCACTCATTTCCCATTAGTGACCCAACTAGGACCCACATGGGGAGCCCACCTGTTTTTGCCCATGTGGGACCTACTTAGCTGACCCAAGTGGGCCCCAGATAAGATGCCCATTTTGGGACCATGCCCACTTGGTACCCACGTAGCCCAAGCATAAACCATGTGGGGCCCACATATACATGTTGGCTGGGAAGTAAGAAAAATTAAAGTTATATTTTCTCAAAACAAGCTAAATAATCTTTTACTTTTAGTTCTAGGCTAGTTAATTTATCTTCAAAGAAAAAAGAATCAAAACAAGAATTATTGCTTTATTTTAAGATTTTTTGACTTTTTGAAATTTTTTGGAGTGCACACATTAAGCAGTGTTATCTTATTTTCTCTGAAAGGCAACATCCATGACTCACTTTGATTTATTTTTGCTTTGGTCTTTATTTTTATTGACAAAGCTATTAATAGAAAGACAAATGTATTAAGAAGGACTACTGTATCCTTTCAAATGGCTACACTGTTGTCCACATTTTTGGGGTTCAGATAGGTGTAGGGAAGCTCCAACGTCTTGTTCCGCTTCTCGATGAGATCTGACAACTCCCTCAGATCCTTTTGAAAATCTTCAATGAGCTTGCAAGGGACCTCTTCATCATACAGGTTTTCTGGGAAATGTCCCAGAGGGTACTACAGACATGGTATCAAGATTGTAATCGTAAATAACATGTTGATAAGAAACATGTTTATAACATTGTTTAACACAGTGCGTATGACAGCACACTAATACTCTGTAAGAGCCCACTTCAACACTATGCTTACAGTTTTTGCTAAATCTCCTTTGTAATGTAACAGTCAGGTAATGCAAACTACAGGAATGAAAGCAGTGCGAGTAAGCCATTGCCACCCTGAGTAACATGATGGCATACGCAAGAACACCATTACATTTTTCCCCTTTTCACAGCAAAATTTATTTCAGTCTTTAAACATGTGCCCTAATGATGTAAAAACTCACATGGTCTGCAGAGTCCTTGCTCAGGAGTTTCAGGACAGCCATCCCATTCACCGTCGTGCCCACATCAGGTAGGGTCTCCAGGATCGTGTCCTCAGTGGTCTGGCCTTTCTCCTTGGGAGGGGGCTTTCGGAGGGCAGTGGGGTAGTTAGGCATCCAGCCGCCAAAGTCAAACTGGGGCGAAAGAATTTGTGAGAAATGTGATATATAAGTCAAATATTCATAAAGAATAACAAGAGCGCATAATTCACATTACTTAGGCCATGGAAAGTGGATATGGACAGGTTTTTCTCGTCGTCCTGGGCTACTTGTTCTAGGGCAGTGGTTCTCAAACTTTTTTAGTAATGCCCCCCTTAAACACTTAAAAAAAATCTGGTGACAAGTCAACAGTCTTAAGAACGATTCAGTGGAATTGGTGTTTGGTGCCGCTTTATAAAGGCAGAGCGCCAACCGCTATTCACACACTTGAAAGCCGTTGTAACGGCTTCTGTTTTTGTGCCGATCTCCCGTGCCCCCTCTGCAGTATCTGTGCGCCCCCACACTCCTCCCCTTTACCTCAGTACAGATAAAATGTTGTCGGGATAATTCCGGTTCGCGTGGCTACGCAGACACGACAAAAAATGTCTGTATTATACATTTTTTAGGCCAGACAAGTATTTTATTGAGGGTTGATTTGTAAAGAAGGACTACACACCTCCGCACATACATATACAAACGCGCTTACCTATTGCGCATGTGCGCGACGCCTGCGTTTCCGCGGGTTTGCGTTTTTGAGGTTTGCGCAGAGATAACTGATAATCATTTGCACCTTCGAACCTATTTCAGGGAGTGTGTTCTCGAGACATCAGGCACTGTTGTTGTGCGGAAGGGCGGCTGGAGTGCGTTAAGGGTTTTCCTGTTAGAACAGTGTGTGTTAGCGGACTAAGTTAATAACTAATGATCTTCGCAACGGAAGTGAATCAATCAATTAAAACTAACTTTAGTTGGACAATAACTTTATTCTAGAGCTGCTGTAAGGCCTAAACAATCTGTTACGGTCATTTCCTATCATCTCTGTAAAGCTGCTTTGAAACAATCCATATTGTTAAAAGCGTTATATAAATGAAGGTGACTTGACTTGACTAGGGGATTAACGCATCTTGAGGTAATAATAATAACAGAAAACAGTTTAAAGCAGAGTCTGCAAATATGGGTTCGTGAAAGGTTGTTGACATTTGAGCTAAATAGCCAAATTCAAATGAAACCCCTCCCCTTCGAACACTGAATGTCCACTATAGGTTGCAGTAGAGATGAAACAAGATCTAAGTGCAGGAGTCTTAAACTTTCATTTCAAGGACATACTCAAATCTTCACAAAACAAAATCATGGGAACAACCAACTAATGCTGGGTACACACCAAAAGATAATCGGGCTGATTTTGGGCCGATTTCCCCCCTTCCGGCAATCCTAGCTGTGTCCCGATTATCTTGATGGTTCTACAGATTATTTTATCAGATTTTCCCTTGGTGTGAGGTGTGTTAAGAGTGTCCGAACCTGATCGGAAGAACGTCGGAGCTGCCCCTATTGCGAATCGTAAATATTCAACATGTTTAATATTTACGATCAGAAATCCTGATGTGTGGGGGGAACTCCGAGGACAAACACGCGCACGCTCTGGAGATTATCACATGAAACGAAACAATATCCAATCAGAGAGCGAGATGATGGACGACAGAAGCATAACAAACGCAGTCATGGCGCAGCACAAAGTGAAATTGATGTGGACAGCAGAGATGGAGGATCAGCTTGTTGATAATTCCAACAACAAAATCATTCCAAACACTATCATCGTAATTTTTTCCTGCATATCGTCCGCCATCCTTATTCTGAAGTATTGCGAGATTTCCTGTGTTCACAGTCGAGACTCTGGATGAAAATCTGTTTGTGTGTGGTGTGCTGTCTTTGTCACATCATGGCACACCACACACTATAGGAGCAAAACGGTTAAATCTAGGATTTTTTGTCCTCATGTTTGTGGTCTATCACATTTTGAAAATCTTATAAGATGTAAAAAATCTTTTGGTGTGTACCCAGCATAAACAAGACGTAAGAACTGACAACTGGTCTTATTCTTCTTCTTCTTCTGATTTTTAATGCCGGTTGGCAAACAACTTTTTGAGTGTGGATCAAAATAGCCTACTTTACTTACTATTAAATAAATAAATACATAAATATCTAATAAAATTATTAATATTAATACATTGTCATTCACAACATTATTAATACAATTTTACTAACAATTTAATGCATGTTTTTTTAAACTGGTTAGTGCAATACTTGAATCTCTGACAACTGGTCAGCACTAAACAGAGCTTAAGTACACCACAAACAGAGGAACTAATGAGACTAATTAACAAGACACACCTGAACTCTAATCAAATCTCTAACCAAGGATACAAACAGGCAAGGAACGGAGGAAGACTTAGCTAATTAAAGCCAAGTTCACACTGTGATTTATGACTGTACGAACATGATCCTCACTGTAAGCCATGTCACACTGTACGATCTCAGTTGTCATTAATGTCAGACTGTATGACAGTCAAGGCGGGTTAAAAACGGACGCACGCAAGAAAACTCATCCAGAGTTTTACATCAATCAATGACACGTAAGTTCACAGTGAGCTCCATTACACGCGGGATTGAAATGGTGGCTACAAAGAAGTCTTTAACGTTAATTTTGGTCATGGCTCGTCTTGAAAAACGAAGACGATTTGACGGTGGTTGTAGAAGTCACACTGCAGGAATGTGAGTCAAATCTTCTGATACTGCCAGAATTTCGTCGGAGATAAAATGTGATCGCAACGGTCATTAGTCGGCTGTTGGTGAACATCAAACTATCGATCGAAGACTTCAGATTTTAGCCAAGGATTAGAGGAATCTTTTAGGATTAGCAAAATTTGTCTCAGACGGCCAAATCGTGGCCAAAATCGCACAGTGTGCACTCGGCTTAACACACAGACCGCAAAACACTGGAACAGAACTATACACATGAATCAAGACACATGAACACGTGACACTGAACGTACAGCTAGATGATAGTGGAGCAATTTGCTGGATTTGAGAAAAAGTGTATGAGATTAGGATCACGGACTGCAGCTTTAACTGACATTTATTTATTGAAGAGGAATAACCCCTTGAGATGAGCCATCTCGTTTTCGAGGGGGTCGAGTAGGTTTAATGGCTCTGTGTGATTGGAAGTGAATTGACTTGTACTAACTGACCTGTCCACTGTTTACAGCGGCATGTTGGGCTGATGCAGTGAAGATCACCATGGTGACAAACTTGATAAGCTCTTTCAATGTCTGAAAAGATGATGGTATTCCTGTGAAGAAGAATGAAAGGCTGTTTCTGTGAGGAACTCAGTTTAGGATGTTTGTACATGTGCGCGCACCCGCACACACACACACACACACACACACACACACACACTGAAATGGAGAGTGGAGCCATAAACCAAACTAATTTTGGCTTTTGACATGTTATTTGCCATGAAAGAGTGGATTACAGTGGGGTTTACAAAAGAGCACAAAAAAAGAAAGAAAGGAAACTGTTGGAAACTGTTATTTGTTGGAATAAATGTTCTGAGATGGCAACAATTCGGTTGGAAATGAATACGCATTGGTCTACTCTAGTCACATTTTTATCCCACCAAAAATCACACTTGCAGCATCTTCAACTGCAACAGCCCTGATAACGGACTGATAACAGACCTGAGGAATCTCTTCCCAGGAAGCCATTGGTGAATATCTCACTGATCCAACGCTGCAGCTCTGTGTCCTTCTGCACGTGTTCATCATGTTGATAGTAGAGTGACAAGAAAGCTGCAACAAACCTGTAAGCAAACTCACAGTCAGATGACCAGGTTTACATATTTACAGCTTTACTTTTTTTTGTAGATTTGCTTTGCATTTATTTCTTAAGCAGGAATTTATCCAGAGCAATTTATAACACAGTATGTGTACAGCATGTGCTCACTAAATAATAAATCCATGAACCTGTATAATTGACATTGTATTTGTTGAAATATGAATCAGAATGTGCAACAGGATGTATTAGTTCAGCCCTAAAAACTGGATGTATTATGTAACTCTCTCTCTCTCACACACACACACTCACACACACAGAGAGAGAGTAGAAAGCATAACGCCTATCAATAAAACACTAGACTAAACTCCACTGGTAGTCATACTTGTTGATGATATCCCACAGTCTCTTCCCGTCATCTCTGTAGTAGTATTGGGGCACAGTCTCCAGGCCTCTCTCAGAGATGTTATCGGGAAGACAGAGGGCGCTGTAGGTCAGGGAGGCAGTAGCACGCTTCAGCAACTTTTCCAATGGCTTTCCACCTACTCCTGCATACTAAGAGTGGTATCATTAACGGAGAGAAGACATGACATAAAGTTAGGTCAAAGGCTACTGTATAAGAAGTTCTGTCACCACAAATCCCATAATAATTTCCCCAAAATTTCAATAAAAAAAGAATACATTTAGTAAGAGTAGATTGTTCAAGAAGTCAGTCATCACAGAAAACATTAAAGAGACATTATGGGTTAAAAAAAAAAAAAAGTTTTACCAATCTTACAAGATATGTTTGCAGGTACATAGGATAGTGAACTTAATTCAACAAAAAGTGTATTAAGATTATAATTGAAAACTGAACCTTTAGTGCCTCTTTAACCATGACATATGCATACCATGCTAATGGCCCCATCCTTGGATATCAGTTGCTTCCGGGCCATGATGTTGATCTGGAGTGTGTATCGCATATGGGGAAAGAGGAGCTACAGAAGGAAAAGTATGTAAGAGATTAGCATTCACTGCCTTCACATTCTTTGAAGATAAAAATATATGAATGAAGAATTTATTTTAATTTATTGTCTGTGAGTGTGTGCGTTATTGCACCTGCTTGTGTGTACATGTACCTGCAAGCCTGCTTTTGTATGTGACTCCCTGAATTCCATTCCAATTATTTTTACATGAATCACATAATGATTCCATTTTTTTGAGAGAATTGTTACAAGGAAGTGAATGGGTTTGAGTTAAGATATTAGTGACCCCTCATGTACTTAATGTTCTGTGTAGTCTGTGTCCACAGGCTATAGATGAGTCAGTCCTGCTCTCCAAAAGGGAAATAATGAAGGGCATTCTAGCAAATGAGTAAAAGGGAACAATGAAACCAAATTATTTCTGTGATAATGATCAGACCCTTTCATAAAGAGTTGCAATTATTATAACATTAATTCTCTCTCTCTCTCTCTCTCTCTCTCTCTCTCTCTCTGCGCGCATGTGCTGAGTGAGTTGGCGTCTTAGTGAGTGCGTTTCCAACGGAGTGTGTGAGTTTTCTCTAACTTTTCCATCAGTTGTTTTTGTTTATGTGTTAATGTTTTTTCTTTTTCTTTCTTTTTAGTTTGTAGTATAAAGAGTTTTTTTTTTTTTAGAACAGCAGTTTTAGTATGCTGCCGCCTGCTTTTGCTGGCCGGCATAGCTGTACCGGCGTCGTCAGCTTTTGATAAGCTGAGTAGACGTTATGGGATTAAAGTACTTGCTGAGACACAATGCTCAGTGGAACAGTGTAGTTTAGCGGTAGCAGATGTGGTGGGATGTGAGAGTATAATATCCGTGTCTCAAATGAACAGCGCTGTTGTGTTGTTTTTAGACAGTATTGATAAAGTGAATTCAGTGGTAGCAAATGATGTTGTGATCAATGATACATTTACCCCGGTGATGCCGCTTGTGCAACTGGCAAAGAGAATAACGCTTTCAAATGTGTCGCCGTTCATTAAAGATGAAACTTTGGAAAGAGAGCCGTTGAGACACGGTAAAATCATGTCAAAGATTAAAAAAGTCCCAATGCGGTGCAACTCTCCTAGCTTACAGAATGTGGAATCTTTTAGACGACATGTGTACATGATTTGAATTGAAACTTGTTATGAAAGTTGATAACTTTGATTATGTGATTTATGCGACCTCAAGTATGATGAAATGTTTTGGTTGTGGGAAGGAAGGTCACACTATTAGGGCGTGCCTAGATAAAGAAACACAGAGTGCTTACTGTGATAAAGGCGGTCGTAAATATTGTTTTAAATAGTGAAGGAAAAGATGAATCAGTACAGGAAAACAATGTTGCTGCTGTTGTGGCTGAGGCAGGTGTTGATGATTTGGATGTGGCGGAGGATGAATCTATTTTTTTTGAGGCAAGCAAAAGAGGAAAAAGGAAAAAAGCTAAGAAAATAGTGGATCACAATCGTTTAAATGTTAAGGAGGTTAATCGGCTCCTGGAAGTGAGAGTGAGTCTTCAGACACTTCTGTTACATACCAACCTTTCCCTGAAGGAGGGAACGGAGGACGTAGTCGACGTTGACTGAAAAGGGGATCACGCCTAGTGTGCCTGTCTTCTTCGTACTACTATTTAATTAAGCCAATTCAACATTGCCGTGCGTGATTACATGCTCCGCCCCGCAGCGCGGGTATAAACATGGAAGTGGACGCACGCACCAGTTGCTTTTTCGCTGAGGAGCCGATCAGCCCCCGGAGTCAGTGGTGGTCCAGCAATAGTGGCGAAGGGACTACGTCCTCCGTTGGTTTGCATACACAACCAGGACATTCCCTTTCAGTCGAGAACGTCAGACGTAGTCGACGTCGACTGAAATGGGGATTATTGAAAGCGTCACTAGTACTGCTATCTTCCAGTGACTAGACAGAAGCCTTCTGATCCCCCCGCGAATTAAGGCGGAGAAGGGACAGGGCTTTAGGCCAGGGAAGTGACTGCTGTTCCTACAGGACCACTAGGAAAGCGTTCCCTGTACATGGAAGGAAGGGACGCTGCGGAGGCCACATCCTGCTCACAAGGAGATAACATGTGGAGAATACACATATGGACTGGGCGAATTGACGGGCAGTACAACATATGGAATGTCACTGGTGAGGCTCCAGCCTATAACCAGGGGGAGCTACTCACCAGACAGTGAAGGCAGAAGACTCTGCCAAGGGAAGACACGGGCTCGCCGTAGGGAGTCGTATTGTGGAAGAATACACATATGGGATCACCGTGGGGATCGCAACATATGGACCCAGCCTAGCACAAGTTCCACTAGTGCATACGAGTGGTAGGCCTGGCTTCGGATGCTCCGCCGCGTCCGTCGCCAGAAGGTAAGGAGGAACTCGACAGGGTTCGGTTAAAGCAGGGTTTCTCAAACTCGGTCCTGGAGGGCCACTGTCCTGCACAGTTTAGCTCCAACCCTGATCAAACACACCTAGCTGTGAGTTTCTAGTGATCCTGAAGACATTGATTAGTTTGCTCAGATGTGTTTGATCAGGGTTGGAGCTAAACTGTGCAGGACAGTGGCCCTCCAGGACCGAGTTTGAGAAACCCTGGGTTAAAGGGAACTCAACTGGAGCAAAAATGGCGCACGTATCCAGTCCATAGGAGGGGGATGGCGCAGCAAGCCAACACTTCGAACCGGGCTCGAGTGAAACTGGCTTCATGAAATGTGAGCCCACGAGAAGCAGCGGTTTGAACATAGGTGTCGCCCAGCCCCCAACTCTAGATTATCTGTCAGCGAAGCACACTGTGTCAACGCCTAGGCGGGAGCACACACTCACTTCAGAGGAGCTCACCACGTAAGTGGACAAGTGCATCTCGGGATTTAACACCAAGATGAAGGCAGCCACCTTTATCAGTGGGCCAACGTCGCTTGGAAACAGCCTTCCCTTTCAGCTGATTTCCTTATCAGACAAGAGCTGGTCTGGGGCCTTAAGGCTTGCATTCTGTGCACGTATAACTGCAATGAAGTGGATGGACAGAGAAAGCCAGGGCTGGGTCTGGCCCCTCTGGGGCAGCGCTTGCAGGTTCACCACCTGGTCCCACCTTTTAGGGAGAGGTAGGAACCTTGGGCACACATCCAGGCCGGGGTCTCAGCTAGTGAGAGGTAGCCGGCCCAAATTCCAGGCACAACTCGTTGACCGAAAGCAAGCAAGTCCCTACCCTCTAGTAGAGACCACGTGAGCAGGAGAACTGTTTCTTTAAAAACAGAATTTTTAACTCACTGCCTGCAGTGGCTCAGGGGCTGTCTCTGCAGTGCTGTAGCACCAGAGTTAACCTGTTAAGCTGCAACCCCACTTTTGAAAAATCCCCAGAAATGACATACCCAAACTGAAACAGATACAGTTCATGAACCCTTTGCATTAAAAGCACAAGTATGATCTCATTTGAAAGCTGACACCTGGCAGTTTATTGTAAATGTAGAATTAATTATTGTCATAATGACAAAAATTGTTATAAATAGCTTCAAAGTTTTGTAAAATTATTAGAAATTAATTTTTATGAAACATCCTCATGAAAATAAAATTGAAGTTGGCACTGGAGCAATCTAGAAATGCACTACAGCTAAAGCCATATGTCTAAACATTCTATGTTTAAAATCTGAAGATAATAAGTCCAAAACTCTGTATTTAGTTAAATGTTTTTCAAGACCATGTCAAATGACTTTATTTTGATTTGACGCTAAAATGCTACTGATGTTTATTGTCATCTTCTAACCATCTATCCAGTATATTGTCTCTATTGTTTTGTGGTGCAGACGATCCCCATTCAGTCTCAGTCTCCCCCTGCACACATTCACACCTCTCCAGCCTGGTTATGGCTCGAAATATGCATTTCTTTTGTCTGCATTATAGCTACTAACGACTGGCTATTCACAGGCTATTCATAGGGTTTCAGTCCCTAATTTCTTTTCTCAAAGTTTACCCCACATTTTAAACTGTATCAAATGCATTTCTTGAATAAAGACACATTTCAGGTAGCATTCAAAAAATAATAAAAGTATAACTTCTAGGTAGCAGGTGCACCTAGGGCTAGCTAGCATGTTAGCTTAGCACACCATCAATACACGACAATTTATGAGATTAAAACCATGTTTGTGCTCTAAACTTACTTTTTAACGCACGTTGAGTATTTTAAATAATCTTCTGTGATCTAATTTGGCTTCAGATAAAAAAAAATCAGACAGAAAATATACTATTGGATAGTGTTCTGCACAATGATAGTCTATATAGATTAGCATTACATTATAAATATAATCTATTATTATGAAAATACCTGGCATGGCTTGAAAAACACAGGTAACTCAAATATCAGTGCAATCATGTTTATTGTCTTCAAAACATCTGTATCTGCATGTTACAGCGCGATCTCGTTAGCTTTGTGTGTATCAGTGACGTCCTGGAATGTCACATGGTCATGGCTCTTCTTCATGTTCCATATATGGACTATTATTGTGCATGTAGCGCCCTCAGGCTATTGGTATGAATTAAAAAACACAGTATCGGAATACCAAATGCTCATAAAGATTACATCGACGCATTTGGGTATAAATTCAATAAATATTATTCCTGTCTATAGAAATATGATGTAAATCTATGAGAATCTATCAATATTTCTCCAAATCTGCACATTTTTGAGCTAAAGCCCTGAGGGACGTTGTTTTGTGTATCGCTGTCATGACGACAGCACGGAGTTTTTTATGAATGAAAGCGGCTGACGCGCATAATTCATATTAAAGGTATCGACTCATTTTTTCATTTCATAACTCCTGACACAAATTAAGACATAACTGTCACTATGAGTTTCTCAGAATACAATAGTGGTCAAATACTGAAACTTGAGTATTATATCTTTTTAATTATGTATAGTTTGTCAAGGTATAACATTAAATCTGATAGTAATTTTGAATTAAATAAATAAATAACGCTTCAGTGCGCGGGCGCACTGGCAACGGTTAACAGGTTAAGGCCCAAGAGGATAAAGAGGGGCGCAAGGCTTTTAGTTACCTTGCTCCCTCAGGAACCTGGTGATCAGGACGTGCTTCCCAGCTACTGCATCATGATGTGAGTCAAAGAAAAAATAGAGGCAACATCATTTTGAGGGTGGGGGACAAAGCCCTCACTCCAACCCATCTTGCAGGAAAGAGAGCACTGAAATGACCGAACACTTTCAGGATCTCCTCACGGAGAGAAGATGAATAGGTTCCACTTCTATTCGGCGTAAGCAACACTTCCTCTTCCTGAACGTGGGTGCCATCATGCCCCGTCCCTGAGAATGTATTCAGGGGAAAGTCAGGAAGGGCTGTCGAGGAGAACTAGGTCTGGTTGGGCCAAAAAAGGGGCAACTATCAAGACCTGTTCCACTCCTGATCTAGCACTTTATGTGCAAGCGACCTGCGTGCACAAGACAGGAGCATTGCTCAACACCAGGGGTGAAGAAGATCACTGAGCTTCAGGAGCATTTCTGCTCAACACCTGAGTGTGATGAGAATCACTGAACTTTAGCGGACGCCAAGCGATAATGAATCGTGTAGTCACTTTTTAGAAGGCTCACTAGGGTACGCATTTCTGCGGGGCCCCAGGGCAAGCCGGAGCTAATGTCTGAACAAGGGACAGACCTGCCCAGCTGGACGGCTGGGGATGGAGTCTCCACTCTCCCTGGCCATAGGCTGTCGTGGGGCTCGTGGGCGACACGATTGAGCGGGCCAAAAGAAATAGTGGAATGAAGCGACTTCAGAAGCTTCCAAGTCCAAGGAGGAGGTGACGGGCGAGTTGTGACATGCAAGGGAAGCTCAGCGCAAAGGTCGCTATGTGTATTTTAGACCAGTAACAGCTCGAAGAGCAGCCGTGGCTCAAAGCGAGGTGAACTGCAACAACTCGAGGTAATGGATACCAATGCAGTCAGAGGTCGCCCAGGCCTCCGTTAAAGCATGCCCTTTGTACGTGGCCCCTTTTCAGGGCTGTGACCCGGAGAAACAAAGGACTGAATACGGACTGAGGGTTTGGCTGCAGGCCGGGGTGATCTGTTGTCACACCGGGCATGCGGCTCTGCCACGGTCACCTCGGGACTCAACCTTAAGCCAGTGCTGAAGTGGTCTCCATATGGAGGAAGCCATGTGGCTGCATCTACCATATGCCCCAGGAGCCTCTGAAATTTTTTTTCAGTGGGACCCTTTCTCACTTCTGTGTAGCACCGACCAGACACGCCGTCTTCTTGAGGAGACATGTTGGATCGAGTCAATCTCCTTACTGGAAAAGAGATACTCAGCCCTTGGGTGAGATTACTCTCTCCCAGTTGACCTGAAGACCCAACTGGCTATGGAGCACTCGAAGGGTAGGATTCTTTACTTGATACTTCGAACCCTCGAACGCACACGCAGGATGGCCCGTGATGTGGAAGGCTAGAGATCTGAAGTACATGTCATTCAGGTCGAACGCTGCAGACCAAACTTGGGGACGAGACGCCTGACTGTGTAGTAACTTGGACGGACGCTTTCGAAAAAGGGCCCGTTTCAAGTGACACAGGGCCAAGATGGTCAGGACCCACCTCGTACTAGGTACATGAAGGACGAGTTCCTTAAAAACTGGCCTTCATATCGGCTGGAGGGAGCGGCACGATCGTGTCCTTCACTAGTAGGACAACGACATTCGCGCACAAGACAGGAGCACTGCTCAACACTAGATGTGATATTATCACTGAACTTGAGTGGGCGCCGGCGATCATGAATCGCATAGCCGGTCCAGACTGTTTGGGAAGCTCTTTCGCCTCTACAAATCAGGCCCAGGAGACCACAAACTTACCTGAGGTGGGGCAGCGAGGTGGAAGACAGAGATGTGAGTGTGCAGTGCAACACTTACCTGTCTCCACTGGACTGCAGGGGATGCGTGAGAAGGCGGATAATCGGGTCCTCGAACCGCACCAAGCTGTCCTCTGGGGGAGCCCTGGTTGAAACGGCCGGTCCACCCATTACGGATGGACCAGCACGCTCCACGGGGGATTCCACTGGCTGCGGTGGAAGGGAGGAGTGAGGAGCCCAGTGAATGGTTACCGGGTGAGACATCCAACACTATCCTCCTGACACCCACCCCACGTGGCACCTGAAGGCAGGGCGTGGTAATGGGCACTCTCGCTTCGCGGACGAAGGCGAGTCTCGACCTCAACACCACGACAGTCATATTCCCACAATGAGAACATGAACTGTCCACAAAAGCTGCTTCAGCGTGCTGTAAGCCCAATCACGTGATGCAACAATTGTGACCATTACAGAGAGACAGGGAACGAATGCATCCAGAAACGCACGGGCGGAATGACATCTTTTTCTTTATTTTATTTTTTTCTTTATTTTTATTTTTATTTTTATTTCCGTGTCCGTGCACAAGATGAGCAACAGCGCTGTCCTGTGAAGCGATCTCCAAGGTGAAATAATCCAGCAAGTATATCTCCTCAAAGAGTCAAACAGTCACAGTCAATGACAGCCAAGCCGCACTGCTTGAAACGGCTTACCGGTGAGGCCGATTCAACGCACACACATACACAACATTGGATTGGAACACACACTTACATACATTTTTGTATATATTGTATATATTGATTTTCAGTTCTGGGTTGTCAGTTGATCTAGCTTGTTGTTTTGTTTACATTGTGAGCAATTCTATCCAACGCTTTCATAGAGTGTCTAGAATGTATATTTTGTGGTGTATATTTTTTCTTTGTATAGGCAGAATGTTACAATATTATTTTCTTAATTTGCAGGATTTGTTTTATGGAATGAGACATACAATAGTAATGTGTGTATTGTGGTTTTTTTTGTGGCAATGTCGTTTAAAATATGGAAGCTGCACCAGAACTAGTCCAATTCCATGCCTTCACACAAACTGTTTGTGTTCATTCATTATTTATGAAATAATTCCCAACATGTTGATGCAAACCAAACAATTATCCCTTAACACATTAACCAAAAGCCCAATGCATAATTCACTTTTTTTTTTCTTCACAAATCAATGCAGAGTTTAATCGCATCACAATCAAAAGCCTCAAACCAGAATTTTCCTCATCGCTTGATCAAAATGCTGCTTGAAACAAAAAAAGTGGCAGTTGAAAAGAGACTTTCTGAGTGTCTTGCGCAAATTAAATATGGTAAGCTTTCCAATGCTTCTTTCTTAAACAAAATTCTGGTAGTGTTTTAGCTCAGTTTTTTTTATTTCATTCTATGTTGTAACATATTTATCAGAGTGCTGACGTCACTGAATTATTTTGTTACTAGATTTTTGAGCTAATTTTATATTCCATGTTAAACTTTTTTTTATCCAGAGCACTTTCATCACTGCTACGTGCACAGTTCTTCATGGCCTTCCTCTCATTCTTGAAAAGAACCCTTTTTTTTTTCTTTCTTTTTTTTTTAACAAATGTGTACAGGTAACTTTCTCTGTATATTTCATTAAAAACTTTGATTCCCCTCACATACATTACATATAGACATTCAATATGCTTCATTCAGCTCTCTCATCTTAGATCAGACATGCAAACTCTGCATATGCATATGCATTTTGGATATGGATTTTCATTTGTAATGTAACCAGAATTTAAATATTGCTGTTCCTGTTTTTATTAGGACTGAGATTGACACACCCAAAACTTCTTTAATCAGGATTCTGACCATGACAAGGGAAGACAGCCAGGATTCTCCCTCCACAAGCACTATTTGGAGTCTTGCACAACATTAGTCTAGACGGAGCCATAGTCATGGATGATCTTGACAACTTTCCAGGTGCCATGTGCCTAATTTTTAGGCTGATTAATGTGCTAAATTCTACGTTTTTCTTTCCCTTGGACACAAATCTCTAGAACCAAAACCACATTTACTTAAAAACCTTCTGTTGATGTAAGCGAAGGCTGTTTGAGATTGTGTTAAAGGCATAGTTCACCTAAAAATTTAAATTCTGTCATCGTTTGTCACTCATGTTATTCCAAACCCATAAGACTTTGGTTAGTCTTTGAAACACACGTTTAGATATAATTAAAGAAAACCAGAGAGGTTTCTTTAAAAGTCTAGGCAACCAAAACTTAAAAGATCCAAGAAGGTCATTAATATGCTAAAATCAAATGGATTCATTTTACAATGCCTTTTATAACCTTTTTGAATCTTTTAAGTTTTGTTTACCTGGACTTTCAATGGAGGGACAGAAATCTCCTAGATTTCATTAAAAAATATCTTAATTTGTGTTTCAAAGTCTAACCAAAGTCTAATGGGTTTGGAACGTCATGAGGGCGAGTAAATGATGAAAGAATGTTCATTTTTGTGTGAACTAACCCTCAAAGGTTAAAATGAAAATTCTTTCAGTAATTACTTACCCTCATGTTGTCCATGTTGTCCAACCCCCATAACAGCGCAGCGCTTCTGGGTTGTACGTCAGAACGTAGGCTCTCTATTGGCCGACGCTGGTCATGTGTGTGATGCGTGTGATGCTGGCCAATAGTGAGCCTACGTTCTGACGTACAACCCAGACGCACTGCGCTGTTACACTACGTGAACTCACTAGCAGAAAACTGATAGTTCAGAAAATGAATAGTGGAATAAAGTCGTTATATTTGTTATTTTTGCGCACAAAAAGTATTCTCGTCGCTTGATAAACTTATGGTTGAGCCACTGTAGTCACTTGGACTATTTTAAACATTGTCTTTACTAACTTTCTGTGCCAGCAATTTTCAATTACATAGAAGCCTATGGAGGAGTGAGCCAGCTCTCAGATTTCATCAAAAATATCTTAATTTGTGTTCCGAAGATGAACGAAAGTCTTACGGGTTTGGAACAACATGAGGGAGAGTAATTACTGACAGAAGTTTCATTTTTGGGTGAACTAACCCTTTAAAGCTTGTTGTTGTTAACACAACTAATGATTTTGAGTTAACAGTACTTGACCAACACGTTTTCTTTACTAAATTAATTAAGTTTTGCCAACTAAAAAGCCCGACATGCTATGCCATGCCATTTTTTGCCCCAGACATGCCATGAGCCCTCACCGTTCACACGTCAAACCAACTCATGCGCGACAGATTCAATACCTTGTAGAGAGGATGTGGTGAGGGAAGATTGCGTAACGTGGCCACGGTGAACACCTCCGCCAGCAGGTGAGACCTTAGCAGGTGAAAGTCCACCTCGTGAACGCCAAACTCTGCGTTTCGGACGAAGATCTTGGCCAGTCTCCAGTCGGCCTTTGAATCCGTTGGGAGGAAGATGGGGTTGTCTTTGCTGGGCTGTTGCCTTAACTGTGCAGATAAAAAAAAGGGGGGGGTTCTCTCTTTTAAGAAAATGAGAACGATTTTCCACAGTATCTGTCATAATTACTATATAAAGACATTAACATCTTAAAAAAAGATTTATTTAATGTTTATTTATTCAGACAAGTTTGCCTACTCATCAGTTATACATTACATATCAACTTTACTTTGTTTATTTGCCTAATCTTATTTACCTAATCTTTCAAGATTTATTCATCCCCCCCACTCATTTTGCGCCTAGGTCCCCAGGTACTTCTCTTTTGGGTCAAAGCACTTCGACGTCACCCTGGGATGTCGCTTGTGACGTAGTGATTCTAGATAGGTCTGTAACCCCAATCACGCTTCACAGAACAATACAAATACCAAAATAAGCTCACTTTTACAATTTGAAAAACGTTCTTTTTTAATTTAACTCAAAATGGGGACTCGTTTCCTTTTTTCCTACATCTTGCTTATTCAAAGCATATCAAAGTGCAAAAACAATTACGAAAACAAAAAAAATGTATCTTATGACATAATCATCAAATGAACAATCATTAGATCACAATCATCTTTCAGAACAGATAGAAGAATTTACGAGTCTTCAAAGATAAATGACCTAAACAGATCTAAACAATGTCGATCAATATTCAGACACAATGCTTGTGGAAGGTATCAAGTCATTTTCAGTTCAAAGTCCATAAGGGAAGCAAACCAAACAAAATGCATTTGAAAGTTTTGTCCTTAAGCAAAGCGTTCAAGAGAAGGATGTTTGATGTTTGTGGGCTTGTGTAGATGTGTGTGAATGTGCTGTGTGAAGTATGGGATAAAAGTCCGCTAAACCCATCTTTTCCAAGAGTCAGTTGTGATTTAAGGCTCCATTTCGGAGTGAGGATGAACTGTTCAAGGCCTACCTGAAGTCCAATGTGCAGTCAGAATATCTGAGGCCTGTCCAAAACTAGATGAAATTCACTCACGGTCACAGCATTCCAACCCCACGCATTCCTGAGCATTTCCCAGCTGAAGCTAATTCTAATCCCTCTACATGCTCAAGGAGCGATGTCCCATACAGGGTGATGTCTTGTGTTCTCCCTCAAAGAGCCGAGGTTTTATTCATAACCTGTGGATTTCTGCACTCCGGATGCAAGATACGCACCTGAATGGCGATGGGGAGCATCATGCCATGAGGGTTGCAGTACAGCAGGACCAGGGGAGCCGTGAGATACTGCTGCCTGTCATCGACAACATTCCCCACCAGCCCGTCCAACATCTTATAGTCAGACAGGAAGATGTTCCCTTTCTGGGTATGGGGGTAGATCACACCAAATAATGAAGAAACACAGGAAATGAGACAAAACCAAAGCAAACCAGACCCAGTCATTCCAAATCATTGCCATTTGCAAGTAGCGTACCTCCATCTCCTGCTTCAAGCTGCTCCCTCTTAGGCTGTCGTTGACCATGTCATCTGTGACGGGGAAATTTTCAGGCAGATTTGAGCAGCGCTGGATCATCATGGGATTGAGGCCATTCAGAAACTGGTAGCCAAAGAACTTGTCCTCATCCCAGTGCTCCTGACAGTATTCTGCAAAGCATGCTGTGTCAGAACATATGCTACAGTACAGGCAGTACTTTATTTGCAATACAGTAATTTGAACAGTTAATTTAGTTGAGTACCAATGGTTTTTACTCTTTCACAAAGGATTGCTTTTAGTTTGCTGATGCTTCCCCATGATTTTCTGTTGTTAGCTAATCCAGTTAGCTTCAGAACAGCTAACCTGCACACAAAGAATACACAGGTACACAGTGCAAACATTAAAGCTGCAGTCGGCAAGATTTTTTTTATCATATTCACTGAAACCGACACTATGCTCCGACAGAACAACATAAATCAGCCAGTTTTAGAAAAAACCTAGCACTTCTACCTCCACCTGGAGCCTGTTATTTGTTTTGCAAAACAACTTCTGGTCCAATCAGCGCAAAGTTGTGTTAGATCTGACTGTCAATCACAGTTCGTGCACACGCCACAGATCCCCCTCCCCTGCACACGGCGAGGTGATATCTCTGCTCCCAAGTAGCAGTGCCTTGCCTGTGCTTCACCCCAATATAGTCCCAAGTCAATATCTGCCGAGGAAATCGCCTAGTCTTAATCTGCATTGCTATTTGTACTTGTTGTGAATACGCAGGCCAACAGAAGTAATTCGTTTGGGGTTTTGGGTTTTTTTTTAATCACTTTTACTCACGACATGCTAGCTGGCAACAAAGGATTCTATTCATTGTGCTAAGCTAAGCTAGCGGCAGCGCTGCCAAACTAAAACAATGCATGCACTGAGACAAAAATGTGTTTACCCAACTATCTAAATATAGGAAAGACGGTGAATAACCCTGTTTCAAAAAACGGTGGAGTGTTCCTTTAAGCTTGCTGTCGTGAGCTCACTACTTATGAACTCTCTAAATGCATCTCTCAAGTTTCCATTACATTGGGTTAGCCTACTTTTTTTAGCTGAGAATACTTTTACTTTTAGCGAATCCTTGAAAAATGATTGCAGTTCATTTTTGAATAAAGCATATTCCAAAGTAATCGGACATTGCCTCTACGTCACCAATATAACTTATCTCTCCTGTGGTGCCTGGGTCCATGGAACCCGGATGCAACAGAAATGTGTAAATTGTAGGTGAGAAAAGGAGAAAAGAAACATGGTAAAAAAAAAAACAGTTAATCTGATGAAAAACAGATGCCTGCAGTGTGCGAAACTACACCAACACTTAGACACAGTTGCAACAGTGATATATTTTAAGCACGAGAATCTGTCTTCTCCCTCATTTTCATGTCGAGTGAAACTACACTGATGGGAACCTGCTGATGCTACCAATAATTGCGATCTGGAAGAGGAAGCCTATATGGCAAAGATTAACCATGAATAGGCCTACTGTCCATATTGCTTGTAATTGAAATTAAAATAGAGTCGACACCTGTTCAGCTGTTTCCCTAAATTCGTATCGTTCTGTTGTTTTAAAAACCCAATATTGAGTCCAGCAGACCCGTGAACACTGAACAGTGTGTAACAAAGAGATGAACACTGCAGGAGGGTTAAAAATGACTTGGTCACTTACTGCTTTGCTGCACTGGAGTAAAACTCTGTTTCCTTTGTGAAAGAGAATCGGACTTCAGCTGGCAGAGCGAGGGCAGTTTCACAATCAATAACTTGTGGTGTGCCGTCAGCGTACACGCGCCACCTGGGGGTAGAATATTCAGCTGTACTTCAATGGAAGGAATTTAATTTCACTGAATTTATTTGAATATAACGCAGAGTCTTTGCTGTCACACCCGACTTGTATTAGTGTGCTGCCCACAAACCTAAATAACTTTTGTTGCTCCTCTAGCTCCCTCATCCTTTGTCTTTGGGCTATTGGGTTGGTGTCCTGGAACACAAGTGAAGCTGAAATGCAAATGCCAACATTAATTCACAATCTAAATTTGTTAATGTTTGCAAACAAAAACATTTAAAATAAATAAATAAATAAATGTAGCCTATATTTTTGTTACATGTTGCCTTTGGCTTGCTCAGTTGGGGATATTCTGGGGATATCTAATTTGATTTTATCAATAAATTCCACTAGAAACAAACCTTGTTGTATTATTTTAATTTAATACTGTGAAGCTGCTTTGATACAATCTGTATTGTGAAAAGCGCTATACAAATATACTTGACTTGACTTGACTTGACTTGACATATTGAAAAGCATATTTAACACCTGTTTGATTAATGGTAAAGACCCTAGTTCATGGAAGGGAGCACTCATTCATAGAATACCAAAGAAAGACAATGTACCAGAAGACTCCTCAACATGGAGGGACATCTCTCTATTGCCATCTGTATACAAAGTCTCTATGAAGTGCCTGCTTTCAAGAATATTACCTTGGCTGGTTGATACTGGAATTCTGTCTGACAAACAAAAAGCTTACATTGATCAACAAGGCATGAATGAGCATGTTTTTTGCTTAAAACCTGCCACTGACGATTTTAAGCATGAATCTGCTAACCTGTACATTGTCTTCCTTGACTTCAGAGATGCCTTTGGCACATTCCCTCATAGAGTCAGGATTGATGCATTGGAAGAGATACAGCTCCCCAAGGTCTATGTGGATATAATAAAATGTATATATTGTGATTCCTACCTACAAGTGATCTGTGGTAAAGACCTCACCAGACCAATACCACTGGAGGTAGGAATCAAAACTGGTTGTCCATGGAGTGCTGTAAACTTTATCATTGCAATAAATCAATGGCTAAAATGGCTCTGTGCACATGCCCCGCCCCACGTCTTGTCACCAAACCCAGTCCAGGGCTATGCTGATGATGTGGACGTCGCATCCCGAGATGAAGGCGTGATTAAAAACATGTTGTCATGCACTGACAGATTCCTGACATGGTCTGGCTTACAAGTAAAGCACAGTAAATGTGCAGTTTTCTATGAGAGGAGGAGCGGTGGCAACCGCTGGTATAGATTCAGGGCCGACCAACCCCCCGATTTTATCATCTTAGACCAGCCACTCAGAGTGTACACTAGACATGAGACCTACAACTATCTGGGTCACAAGTTTAACATCGCTGGAGAATGGAGTCTGCAAGGACTGACATGGCACATCAGTTTATGACCAGACTGGATCTCATTGATGCAGCACCTCTTCCTGTTACTCTAAAAGTGCAAGCAATAAGAGATATAGCTTTCTCTAAAATTCAACATCTTTTTGCAAATGTCCATATTCCACAAAAAGTATTGCGTGAAATGGACAACAAAACCATAAGCGTGGTTAGGAAATGGCTTTGTCTCAACACACATTGCATAAGATGTTTTATCTTCCAGAAAAGACAGGACGGGGGGCTTGGAGTTCCACACTGCATGTGGGAGTACACAGCCACAAGACAGTCCCACCTCACCAACATGCTTAACTGTGATGATGCCAGCGTGAGGCAGATGGCCAGGGCATCCTTATTGCTGGATTTTAAAAAACGGAAGGTGCTACACGCATGTGCTGGGGAAGATAGCTTCCTGGGCTTTAAAAGAAAGACCAATGGAAAGCTGGATGGACAGGTACAGGGATTTGGTGTGTCATCACACTGGCCAGACTTAAACAACCTATGCTGGAGGACAGGTACTGAACTGAAGTGGACCTCTCACTGCCGACCTGTATATTATTATACAATATTCTCCTCAATTCTCACCTCTCCTCAATATTATTAACTCGTCTTTATCTTTAGGTCATGTTCCAAGAACATTTAAACTGGCAGTTATAAAACCTCTCATTAAGAAACCACAATTAGATCATAATAACCTAGCAAATTATAGACCCATTTCAAATCTTCCATTTATGTCTAAAATATTAGAAAAAGTGGTGTCCGCTCAATTGTGTTCTTTCTTGCAAGAAAATGATATCTATGAAAAGTTTCAGTCAGGATTCAGGCCGCACCATAGCACTGAAACTGCGCTCGTTAAAATCACAAATGATTTACTTTTAGCTTCTGACCAAGGCTGTATCTCAATACTAGTTTTACTTGATCTTAGTGCTGCGTTCGATACTATAGATCACACAATACTCTTAGATCGACTACAAAATTATACTGGTGTTCAAGGACAAGCATTAAGCTGGTTCAGATCATACTTATCTGACCGCTACCATTTTGTCTATTTAAATGGAGAAAAATCGATCATAACTCCAGTAAACTATGGAGTGCCGCAGGGATCTGTGTTAGGCCCTCTATTATTCTCAGTATATATGATGCCACTTGGAAATATTATAAGGAAACATGGAATTAGTTTCCATTGTTATGCTGATGACACTCAAATATATATTTCATCACGGCCAGATGAAAACGCTAAATTATCCAAATTGACAGAGTGTGTTAAAGATATAAAAGATTGGATGACGCGAAATTTTCTTTTATTAAATCCAGACAAAACAGAGGTACTACTTATCGGTTCAAAAAAACGCCCACAAAACCTCTCGCAATACAACTTTAATATAGTAGGATGTCCTGTTACTTTATCCTCTACAGTAAAAGACCTGGGTGTTATACTCGATTGCAACCTGTCTTTCAAAAATCATATTTCATATGTTACAAAAACCGCCTTTTTCCACCTTAGAAACATTGCTAAGCTACGTGACATGCTATCTCTTTCTGATGCAGAAAAGTTAGTTCATGCATTCATGACCTCGAGACTAGATTACTGTAATGCTTTATTAGCTGGTTGTCCTGCATCCTCAATTAACAAGCTACAGTTAGTCCAGAATGCCGCCGCTAGAGTGCTTACTAGATCAAGAAAATATGATCATATAACACCGATTTTATCATCACTGCATTGGTTACCTATAAAGTTCCGTATTAATTACAAGGTATTGCTACTTACTTATAAAGCCCTAAACGGCTTAGCTCCAGTCTATTTAACGGATCTTCTATCGCCCTATAATCCATCGCGCTCTTTAAGATCACTTAATTCAAGGCTTTTGGTCATACCTAGGATATCCAGAACCACCAAAGGAGGGAGAGCATTTTCACATTTAGCTCCAAAACTCTGGAATAGCCTTCCTGATAGTGTTCGTTGCTCAGACTCGCTCTCCAAGTTTAAAACTAGATTAAAGACGCATCTCTTCAGCCAGGCATTCATATAATATTTTTAATCTTACAGTTCAAATTACAATCCGGCCTCTAGTTAATAAACGCCAGAGGAGAACTGGCCCCCGACTGAGCCTGGGTTCTCCCAAGGTTTTTTTTCTCCATTGGGTCACCTGATGGAGTTTCAGGACACCATTAGGTCACTTGATGGAGTTTTTCGGTTCCTTGCCACTGTTGCCTTTGGCTTGCTCAGTTGGGGATATTCTGGGGATATCTAATTTGATTTTATCAATAAATTCCACTAGAAACAAACCTTGTTGTATTATTTTAATTTAATACTGTGAAGCTGCTTTGATACAATCTGTATTGTGAAAAGCGCTATACAAATATACTTGACTTGACTTGACTGTAGAGATCTCTGATGCAGTTGTAGAGGACCCATCTGTCATCGTGGAAGCCAGGCTGCGCCATAACAACACTGTTCACCTGCTCCAGCTTAGAACATCAAGACAGACTCTCTTGTATATTCAAAGAGCCCAAAATATGGAGTTCTGAAACTCCAGGGAAAGTTGGCTGCCCTGCGCGGACCACTCTGTATCACACACCACTGTAGAAGCTGTAGAAGCAGTGCCACCATGAGTGATGAGATCCTCACTTTCTGTGTCAAAGCATGTCTGCAGGTTCTTCCTACAAAATACAACTTATCACTGTGGTTCCCTTTCGTGGTCACTACGAGTTACGTTGTGACGACGAATGGGGTTTCGCTTAGAAAGCCTCTCATCTTTGAGAAATAAAACGAGCCATTGGCAAAGAAATGCCATGGGTCTGCAGAATTTGCATTGCGTAACTCCGCCTTACCTCATGGGTATATAAGGAAGTACGCTGGCAACATGCAGATATGTTTTCGCTTCGGAGCCAAGAGTTTTCTTTACTCCCACAAGCCATGGATGTTGGCGCATGATCCATCTGCCTAACGGTCATGAGCGCTGTTTCGCGTGTTGGGCTTAATCATGCTCGGCAGCGCTCGTGAATGAGTCATGTTTTCATTGCGGGACCTTGACCATCGCAATGTTTATAGATCGAGACTCAATGATCTCCGTGTGGGTAGAGTCCCCTCTGCCACACCACAATCTATCTCTTCCTCGAGAGGGGATACTTTGGCTGGTGGCCAGGGTGATCTGAGAGTTATGGTGTGGCATATAACCGACGAGTCATTCCTCGGGCCACGCCCCCCTCCACATCGCAAACCGTGGGGCTTCCGTGTGTGGCTGGTTCCTCTCAGGACCCAGTTTTTCATTCAGGGCTCCGGCAGATGATGTCATGTCACTCACAGCATCACAAGGTGGGCTTGATTCCTCTGGAAATGAAGATTCGACTGCGTTGCCTCCCTCGGGAGTGCCAGCGTTAGTCGAGTCAAATCCAGAGCTGACGGTCATGCTTTCCTGGGCAGCTGAAAGTGTCGGTTGGAGTGGCGCCGCCCTCCCCCGAGAGCTGTAGGCTGGACGATTGGTTCCTGGGCGCGGCGCGTGCAGCACTACCAGCACTCGCCCCCAGTGCCTTTCTTCCCACCTTCACTGCACTCGTTGACGCGGCGATTATGGTCTGTATGTTCTCTGCCACTATTGTGGCACAGGCATGCAGTGCTGTGTGTCATCTTCGCCTTCGAGGCAGTGCTGACCCGGGAGTTCTGACAAACCAGGCAGCCGTGGAATGCTGGTCCTTCCCTGGCCAACACTGACAGAACACGGAAACTCAACCACGCCCCCACGCAGGGACGCTATGCCTCCCATGTCCGGGCTGGTCGATCCGCACACTACTGGCCTCGCTCTACAGGCGAAATTGGTACCTGCGTGATCTCTGGGCCAGGTGATGTCCACAAGTGTGGTCCAGGAATGGGCTCAGCCAGGTTGATGTGAGGGTGTCTGGGAACTCGTTTTCTCAGCTCCCCCATATCCCAGGCTGGGCTCTTCGGCGGTGTGACCCAACAGTTTTCAACTGCCCAGAAGTAGGCTAAAACGGCAGGCTAAGCAGCACTCCTGAGACGGGCAGCTTGGAGTTAGGGCTCAGTTCTTCTCAGGAGCTGGTAGCAGGGCCACTCCTTCCCCCGGGGAGAATATTTTGTTTTTAAGAACTGATGCCCCTTCCCCTGAGCCCCCAGAAGTCCCAGATGACAGTGTGCGCCGCTCACGAGCCTCGCCACTCTCGTCCCCCTCTGTCGCCAGACCCCTGTCAGAGCAGGCCCCCGTGGAACGCTGGTCCTTCCCTGGCCTCCTCTGTCAGGACGCGGCAATGACCGTGTCCCCACACCGGGTCGCTACGCCGTCCATGTCCGGGCCGGTCATTCCGCTTCGCTGCCCCACGAGGGTATGTCTGTGGTACCCATGACCCTGCTGGTTCAGTTCTTGGGAGCCTGGCTAGAGCGATTCAGTTCGCACAATCTCCTCCCCGCTTCCGGGGAGTCCGTTACACTATGGTGGACGGCAATGTCCCTGTCATGCGTATGGAGGTCACTACCTTACTGGCGAAAGGTGCGGTCGAGATTGTCCCTCCAGCCGAAATAAAGTCCGGGTTCTACAGCCCCTACTTCATTGTACCAAAGAAATCCGGTAGGTTACGGCCAATCCTGGACCTGCGCGTCTTGAACCGTTCCCTCCACAGGCTTCCGTTCAAGATGCTCACGGCCAAACGCATTCTCAAATGTGTGCGGCCACAGGATTGGTGTGCAGCGATCGACCTGAAGGACGCCTACTTTCATGTCTCCTTTCTCCTCAACACAGACTGTTCCTACGGTTTGCTTTCGAGGGGCGGGCATATCAGTACGCGGTTCTCCCATTCGGTCTAGCCCTGTCTCTTCGCGTCTTCACGAAGGTCGTCGAGGCAGTAATTGTTCCTGCTACGGCAACACAGGGTTCCCATCCGGAATTATCTCGACGACTGGCTGATCCTAGCTCGCCCTCGAGACCAGGTTTGCGAACACAGGGAGTTAGTGCTCCGGCACCTAGCCCGTCTGGGCCTTCGGGTCAACCAGGAGAAGAGCAAACTTTGCCCCGTGCAGAGGATCTCTTTTCTCGGTATAGAAATCGACTCAGTCGCCAGGTGAGCGCAGATTACGAGCCCCGAGGTGGGAATGGCAACACGGCACGCTCCGAGTACCAGTTATTCCGACCTGCCGTCAGACCTTCACCCCGTGGACGAACCTCAGCTTTCTACGGGCCGGAGTGCCCTTAGAACTAGTTTCCAGGCATGTTGTTGTCTCAACAGATGCCTCCACCACGGGCTGGGGTGCCATGTGCAATGGACATGCTGCCGCGAGCTCCTGGACAGGACCCCAGCGCCTTTGGCATGTCAATTGCCTCGAGTTGCTCGCAGTCCGTCTCGCCCTGCACCGCTTCCGGGCGTTGCTCAGGGGTCAGCACATACTAGTCCAATCAGACAATACCGCAACAGTAGTGTACATCAACCGACAAGGTGGTCTGCGCTCCCGCCGTATGTCGCAACTCGCCCGCCACCTCCTCCTATGGAGTCAGAAGGTCGCTCTGAGGTCGCTTCGAGCCATTTATATCCTGGGAAACCTGAACTGTGCAGTCGATGAGCTCTCACGGCTTCAGCCTCTCCCTGGAGAATGGTGACTCCATCCCCAGTCGGTTCAGATGATTTGGGATCAGTTCGGGGACGCACAGGTAGATCTGTTTGCCTCCCACGACTCGTCCCATTGCAACCTGTTTTACTCCTTGACCGAGGGCACGCTCGGCACGGACGCACTGGCGCACAGCTGGCCGCGGGGCCTTCGCAAGTATGCGTTTCCCCCAGTGAGCCTTCTTGCATAGATCCCTGTGCAAGATCAGGGAGGACAAGGAGAAGGTAATTTTGGTTGCCCCTCATTGGTACAACCGAACCTGGTTTTCCGAACTAGTACTCCTCGCGACAGCACCTCCCTGGCCAATCCCTCTGAGGAAGGACCTCCTTTCTCAAGGACGGGGCACCCTATGGCACCCTCATCCCGATCTTGGAACCTCCACGTATGGCTCCTGGACGGGACGAGGTAGGTTTGAGTACCCTACCACCAGCGGTGGTGGCTACCATCACTTCCGCTAGAGCATCGTCCACGAGACATGCCTACGTGTTGAAGTGGAACCTCTTCGTCACCTGGTGCTCTTCTCTCCGAGAAGACCCCAGAAAATGCCCGATCAGTGTCGTGCTTTTCTTACTGCAAGAAGAGTTGGAGTGAAGGCTGTCTCCCTCCACCCTGAAAGTGTATGTTGCCACTGTCGCCGCACATCACGACGCAGTTGAAGGCAAGTCCATGGGAAAGCACGACCTGATACCTCCTCGCTGAATCTGAAGACTGAATCCTCCTCGCCCTCCTCTCGTACCCTCTTGGGACCTCTCAGTGGTTTGAACTGCCCTGCAGAGTGCTCCCTTCGAGCCTCTGCAATCAGTGGAGCTTAAGTTCCTGTCAACGAAGACAGCGCTCCTGGTTGCATTGGCCTCCGTCAAGAGAGTAGGGGACCTGCAGGCATTTTCGGTTGACGAAGCGTGCCTGGAATTCGAGCCGGCCTACTCTCACGTGGTCCTGAGACCCCGGCCTGGATATGTGCCCAAGGTTCCCACCACTCCCTTTCGAGACCAGGTGGTGAACCTGCAAGCGCTGCCCTTGGAGGAGGCAGACCCAGCCTTGGCACTGCTCTGTCCAGTACGCGCCCTCCGTGCTTATGTAGACAGAACGCAGTGTTCAGGACCTCAGACCAGCTCTTTGTCTGTTATGGTGGGAAGCTGAAGGGAAAGGCTCTCTCCAAGCAAAGGTTGTCTCACTGGATAGTGGACGCCATTGCCTTGGCATACCAACAGCAAGGTCGACCATGCCCCCTTGGTGTGACGGCCCACTCCACCCGGAGTGTGGCCTCCTCTTGGGCTCTAGCGCATGGTGCCTCGCTAACAGACATCTACAGAGCTGCAGGCTGGGCGACACCCAACACATTCGCCAGGTTCTATAATCTCTGAGTGGAGCCAGTGTCCACTCAGATATGTGTGATTATTCTCCTCAGGTGAGCCTCCCCGAGAGGCCCTGAGTTCCTCCTGGCCTGTACTTGTACTCAATCTTAAAAGTATGCTTAAAAGTATAATTAAGTATTCAAAGTATACTTGGCTTGTAGTTGTGTTTACTCTTTTGATCGAGTAGCCTATTAAATATATTTTTTTTTACATCGTTTTTCATTTACAGTCTTATGAAACTTTCATTGTTTGAAAGTGTTGATTAGAATATTGATATAAAACAGATATGTTTCTAATTCTGTGTATCTGAATTTGTGTGTAGGCTAGTCCATTGGTAGTGTACACAGGAATTTAATTTAATTCTACTTTACTCTTTCCCCATCATTGACTGAATTTTCCAGCTATCCATGTTTTCACTGTTATACGGTAGGGGCGCCCCCATGACACATCTTCTAGTACAGAATTTCCGGAAAAAAACACAGGAGAAGAAGAAGCTGAAACAAGTGATAGAAGATTGCTCACTCAAATGTAAAATAACGTGATCATCAAACATTAAACAGCGTATAAATCAAAAGTGCTTAATGTGACCAAATGAAATGAAGCGTAACCAATGAAGAGGAAATGACTGTGAAGCTTTTGAGGTGTTGAATTTACGCCATGGGCCCTATCTTGCACCCAGCGCAATTGACTTTGTACACCGACGCATGTATCATTCTTATTTTCCCTCCACAGACGCACGTCGGTAAATTAGGGAATGAACTTGCGCTCCCGGGGGCGGTTCAGCGCAAAGAGGCGGCGTGTTCCGGCGCAAACGTTCCCTGATGCTATTTTGCATGTTTAGAAAACAATTCCGCCACAGACCAGGAAAAGTGGCGAAATCATTGTGGTGTCCATGAAGATGTGAAAAAATAGGCATAAATCTAGCTTACACATTTACCCAAATTATTATACGCCTGTTTAACCGAAGCTAATTTGTGTGTGTTTCTCCATCCCCAATGTCACTTCTCTGTGTTTTACGGCCCTGACAAGAACGTCGGTCTCCTCGGCTGTGAACCGCTCCTGGCAAATCCGCCGTTATAATAGCAATCCGCCATGGAACAAGCGCGCCTGCTCTTAAAGGGAATGTGAGATGTCGCTCTGATTGGTTTATTTCACGTTACGCCCAAACCACACCTATGAGTAATGAAGCTACTTCAGACCAACACATTTTAGATTTGCGTCGGTCACAAGAGTCATTTATCCCGCCGGTATAATAGCAACAGCGCCCAAGACCCGCCCTCAAAGTTACTCGCGATCCGAGTGAGTGCGTGTGTGTGTGTGTGTGTAGTGTTTAGTGTTCTAGGTCATGTACACAGGCTGGCGATCCGTGGACTTTGCATTGGGGGGATTTCTAAAACAGGCCAAACAGTTGGCAAAGTACGGTTCAATCTCAGCAACTATAGGAAGCTTGTTTGTTTGGAAAAGGCGATGTTTCCTGTACCCTTAGACCTGTATAATCCATAACAATGTGCTGATTTGTTTAAATCTGTTGGATTATTCAAAAAAATTGATTCCTAATGAAATTTGACTTGTAATGTGGAATCAAATAAAGTATATAAAATGTGTGTGTGTGTGTAAGCATAGCTTACATATAGGCATCCTTGGCTGGTGGACCTGTCACAAAGCATTAAAAATATGCAGGAAGTAAAAATAAAAATGTATAAACACTGTTCTGTAATAACTCTGTGTGATATCCCTAACACCCCAGATATCACCCACATAAATGATTATAGTAAAATATGATTATATTGATTGTATTATATTGATTATTTTGAAATAGGATGCTCTAAATATGAACACTCGTTTCACCTCCAAGTTGTTAATATATCAGCCACTACTTGGCATTATCACAAGCCTGGGTTTCCACTGCCAACCAATTGATCTTGTATTCAGGGGCTTGTGCATGTACATAAACTTGTTTTGCATATAGGTTGCAGCTGGGTGGGTTAAGCAAGCCCACTGCAAAATGATTATAAAAAGTATTGAGTGTGTGTGTGTGTGTGTGTGTGTGTGTGTGTGTACACATGCAGTATATTTGCCATCACCATTGAGCTTTCAATACACCAGTAAATGTGAATTTTGGCCATGACTTGAAATGGGAGTGCCTACCTTTAGCAGGTCTTAAAACGAGCCTCTCGTTACAGTCGAGCCAGCAGTAGCACGGAAACAAAATCTCGTCTCCTTCTGGCGTATTGATCAAGATCTTATCGCAGAACCACTGGTTGTGAAGAAGACCCATAAACGGCTTGGAGTGGAGCTTGACAGCTATGAGATCTCCCAGGGACGCTTCACAGTGTATCTTAAATTCTCGCTCCTGCACAGACAGATGTACAATGGCGTATTAGGGCCATTGTAGGTAAAAAATAATAATAATATGCAGTTGGGGAGGGGGTTTAAAATTCAGAGAATTTCCATTAAAAAACACAGATATTCTGTGATTATAAAGTCACAAATTTGCACGAAAAAAACTCTGAAAAACAGTGTCAAGCAACCACATCACTTTATGTTGCAAGGATGTAGCCTACCTCATCACACCCAGACGGCCCCGTAAACAAAGATCCCACAGGCACACGTTAGTGAGGAGGTGCAACTAGTATGAAACACTGAAACGTTCCTGGCCAGTAATATAACCACATTGCTTCAATTTAATAAATTCCACTAGAAACAAACCTTGTTGTATTATTTTAATTTAATACTGTGAAGCTGCTTTGATACAATCTGTATTGTGAAAAGCGCTATACAAATATACTTGACTTGACTTGACTTGACTTTGCATTCAACCTGAACCTGATCCACAGCCCGCATCACAAAGGCATCATCCAGACAGCATGCAGGGGCAGCGTTCAATGAGAACCTATTTCTCGATGGTTGAGGCTGAGGCAAGCTGTGATTGGAAGAAACAGCCTATAGCCTGCCCAGTTAATCTATTGCTTTGGATATTCATGATAACCCGTTATGAATTTAATGTAATAGCTAGTCTTTATTACTGGCCAAGCACGTTTGACAGCCATATGTTCCTCACTAACGTGTGCATGTGAGATACGTGGTTATGGTGGACTGGTGTGATGAGGTACAGCCTTGCAAAGTGAAGCGATGTGGTTCCTTCACACTACTAAGTTTTTTTCTCGCAAATTTGTGAGTTTATAATATTCAAGTTTCAATTGCGATTTTTTTTCTCTGGATGTTACAACTATACGTAATATTAAGACTAGTGTAACTAGTATGGAGCATATGGCTGTCAAACGTGCCTGGCCAATACAAGACTGGCTATTAGGCCTAAATTAAATTGATAGCGATTATCATGAACATCCAAGGCAAAACAGTGTTAATAGATTGATTGGGCTATAGGCTGTTTCTCCTTTTAACAGCTTGCCTCAGCCTCATCCATCGAGGAATTGGGTCAAAGTTGTTGGCCCTGGGTGCTCTCTGGATGATGCCCTCGTGACGCGGGCTGAGGAGCAGGTTCAGTCTGAGTGCAAAGTCAAGTCAAGTCAAGGCAAGTATATTTGTATAGCGCTTTTCACAATACAGATTGTATCAAAGCAGCTTCACAGTATTAAATTAAAATAATACAACAAGGTTTGTTTCTAGTGGAATTTATTAAAGTGAAGCAATGGGGTTATTTTTTCATGGAATTCTGACATCCTGAGTTTTTTTTCTCAGAATTTTACCCCAGTACCAGCCACCCCCCACCCCCCGTCCAGCTCAATGTTATAACTTTATTTACCTACAATGTCCCTAATACGCTGTCATACATATAGAAAGATAATTTTAAGGTAAATAAAAAAATGAATTTTTTTAGCATTACTCCATACAACTTGTATACTCACTCTTTCAATTATCTTCCATTAAATGTAGCGTTACCTGATCGTTTTTAGTCCAAAACTCCCTACTGTTAGTTTAATTGGGTGCACTTACCGATCCTTGCCAAAACCCCTGAATGGGATTTAGATTCTGTTCCTCACTCTCAGCCTCAGTGCCACGTAGTTGGATGTAGATAAGGCTAGTGGTGCCGGCCAAGAGCCTCTTTCCTGTGTACGCCTTTACTGTGTAGATCACCATGGCTGTTCTGCAAAGTAATGGACAATTATTTTTAAGAGAAAATACAGACATAATGAGACCACAAAAGAATATCAACAAGTCAAGAGATGTAGAGAGTGAAAGAGTAAGAGTAAGTGAAAGAGAGAGTCTCACCTATTACTGAAAGAGAACTCACAATGTTACTGCTGTGAGAATCGCAACAACTGTTGTAACTAGATTGATTATAAAAAGAGAGCAGTTTGTCATGGAAATTACAACAAAAATTATATACATTTTAATTGAACATTCCGTTGCAAAGATCTTCAAAGTTTCATTACCAGGTTTTTGCCAAAACAAGGACCTTGTTCCTTTCAAAATGACCTGAACAAGAAGATTCCAAGCATTTTATATCTGTCTTGTAATGTATTCATTTTCGTCAGTGTCATGACACCCGATCTAAAGATTAATACTTTCCTTTGTATAAATAAGGAAATGTCTTCAAAATTATATTGAGCAACTTGATTTGTCATCATGCAAGCACAAATTATGAGGGGGGAGGCATATTCATACCTGCCTTATTTTAGTTTCGTTTTTTATAAAGGACATTTCTTCTGAGTCTGGGTTCTCCCAAGGTTTTTTTCTCCATTCTGTCACTGATGGAGTTTCGGTTCCTTGCCACTGTTGCCTTGGCTTTTGGCTTGCTTAGTTGGGGACATTTAATATTCAACAATATTATTGATCTGCCTTACTTAAGTGGTTAAAGTCTTCTCAAATAATAAGCCATGGCTCTCTAAAGATTTAAAGAAACTCCTTAATGAAAAGAATTGGGCATTTCGTGAAAATAATCATGAGGGTTTTAAAATGAAAAGGAAGGAATTGAGAGCCATGATACAAAAAGCAAAAATTGACGTTAAAAGTAAGGTAGAGGATCAGTTAGCGAATCAAGATGCAAGGAGTGCTTGGCAAGGCTTGAATAAGATGATGGGGAGTGACTCGAGAGATGTAAATAATGATATTATTATGTGGACAGATGGTTTTAAATGGGAAAATGATTTGAATCTGTTTTATGGAAGATATGATGCAGTTGTCAATTGGAATAAGATTGAAGAAATCAGTGATAGGATTCCAGTGGGGCCGCCCATTTGGTTGACAGGTGACCAGATCAGAAGGTCCCTTAAATGCATTAGGCCCTATAAAGCACCGGGTCCAGATGGCCTTAAGGGCAGAGTTTTAAAGATATGGTCAAATTAACTAACTAACCCCTTAACAAAATTATTTCAGTTTTTATTAGACTTACAGATTGTACCAAATACATGGAAGTTATCATTTATACGACCCCTTCCTAAAAAAGTGAGAGCAAAAAATCTAGAGGACTTTCGTCCTGTGGCTCTTACACCAATACTTGCTAAATGCATGGAAAGAGTAATTAGTTATCACCTGAAACCATACATATCAGAGCAACTAGATGTACTGCAATTTGCATACAATTAGCAAAGAGGGACAGAGGATGCAACGCTCACTATGGTTGAAACAATTGCTAGCCATTTACAACAAGCGAAGGCTGATGTGCATGTTCTTTTTATTGATTATACCTCTGCCTTTAATACTATGCAGATACATTTACTCTTGGGACGTCTCCTTGTTCTAGGTGTAAATGGAGGAATAGTACATTGGATAAAGAATTTTTTAACAAATAGACCACAGCGAGTTTGTGTTCGGGGGTTTAAATCAGATATTATGTCTTTAAACACGGGGGCACCCCAAGGATGTGTCCTGTCACCTCTGTTGTTTTCGGTTTATACATATGGTATAAGAGTGCAGCATGAGAATTATAAATTATACAAATATGCAGATGATATGGCACTTGTGGCACTTTTATGGAAAGACTGTGTACATTTTGTGTACGAGGAGCAGGTTTTGATACTAGAAAAATGGTGTGAAGCAAGTTCTTTATTGATAAATGTAAGTAAAACAAAAGAGTTGATTTTAAATTATTCAGAGCCTGTAACAGAAATAATGTTATGCGATCAAACAGTTGAAATTGTGAAGACTTTTAAGTATTTGGGAACCATGATTGACTGTAAATTGAATTTTTCTGATAATGTGAATCTTATTTGTAAGAAAGCAAATCAAAGACTATTCTTGCTAAGGAAATTGAGAGAATTTTCTGTAAGTCAGGTTGTTCTGCAAAGAGTTTATATAAGTTTAATTGAGAGTGTTTTAGGGTATAATATAACTGTGTGGTTTGGACGAGTTACAGCAGGAAAAATGATAGGATCTAAGCAAAAATCAGTCGCACAGTTACTGTATATCAAATTGCAGTTCAGAGAAAAGCTTTGACTATAGCAAGAGACACAACACACTCCTTGAATCATGTTTTTGAATTATTGCCATCACGTCTTCGCTACAGAACACCAAAAGCGATCAAAGCAATACATAAACAAACTTTTGTACCAAATGCAATAAGTCTTTTGAATAACAGGAAGGAAATGTGAATATTTTAATCTTGATGTATATTGTGTATTGTTAATTGTTTTGTGATTGTATGGTGAGACCAAAGACCAATTTTCAGCTAAGGCTGAACAATAAAGTACTACTAACTACAAACTAAGGTGGACGATGACGCAGTTTTCTTCTAGAAACAAACTTTGTTGTATTATTTTCATGTTATCACTGTGAAACTGCTTTGATACAGCCTGTATTGTAAAAAGCGCTATATAAATAAAGGTCACTTGACTTGACTACTGCCTAAAGTGCAGCCCAAAGTGCTGTACAAATCAAACGGTAACACTCTATAATAACTTTATGCTTTTACTCATTGGTTAAGCATTATTAAATAGTTAAATTATCATTTATAAAGCATTAATAGACATTAATAAGCAGTTTATAAATACAGCTTTACATACTTTATTCTTGATTTATAAGCATATCTATAATGTGTTTAATAATTGTATTTTCATACTTTATTAATGATCAATTTATCATTTCTAAATGAAGTATTGCATTATTTACAAATCAGTTATTTAGGAGTTGTCAGTGGTTCATAAGATCACTTAGAAATTGAATAATAATAATTAACTATTTAAATGTACATTCATACATCTTATTATTCAGACATATAGTAATAGTTACTTAGTGTGTTCATAAATGCTTTATCAACATGTATTTCTACTGTAATTCAGGTAGTTATAAAGCATTTAGTAGTGGTCAGTTAACTATTTTTGTGAGCTCATCTAAAGTGAGGACTATGTATGCCTTGCAAAGTATTTATAAAGGAGATTTAAGGGCTCAGTTATCTTCTAAACAGAAAAAGGAAACAAACAAAACACAGTGATACAGAACATAGAAATATTTATTTCACGATGCATAAAAATAAAAGCAGCGGCATTTTGACCCAGCTGCAATCGATTCACCTATGACTGAGAGAGTCCTAAATACACATTACAACAGTCCACTCTGGTATAAAAGCATGGATGACTGTCTCCAAATCTCTAAATGAGAGCATAGGTTTCATTTTAGCTATTAATCTTTAGTAGAAACTAGTTTCCACCACAACACTAACTTGTTTTGCAAAAATCAACTCGCAGTCAAAAAATTCACACAGAAAAAAACCCCATCAGTTTTGCTCTAATATCAGTGAAGAAAATTCTTAGCCATCAAGCATTTTATCATCGAGACACTTAACAATGTTGGCACAGAACTTATTAAGTGGATGTAATGGGACATACAATTGAGTGTCATCAGCATAATAGTGGTATGTGACCTCATAATTTCCTAAAGATAGACCCCAAAGGTAAATAAAATAGCACTGCCTTGGGGGAGCCCACATGACAGAGGAACTTAAGGTGATGAATGATTACCAATTGTAATTGACAGATCTGTCTTTCTTATAGATCTTCTGTACAGCAGAAACAAACTTTGTAGCGTTATTTTCCTGTTATCTCTGTAAAGCTGCTTTGAAACAATATGTACTGTAAAAAGCGCTAAATAAATAAAGGTGATTTGACAGACTGTAACGTAGGGATCCACTGGAGGCAAGTTTGTAGAACCCAAGTGCAGTTTATTCTGTACGACTGGAAAAACTGGAAGAACTGGAAGAGAGAGCTACTCTCTGAGAGAACATAGGAAATGAACATTCGAACTCACCCTTGTGCACTATCCACCTCCGAGTCATCCTAATCTACATTTCTTCCCCTCATCCCCACTCCTTCTCGATCATGCTGAGATCACCAAAAACTCAAGAATATAAATGGTTTAATGTGAATAATTATTATACAGTATTACACATGTTTGGAATCATTTGAAATGTCTCAGTGCGACTGGTACAAATGTCTCATTTCCAAATAAGTAAAACAAAAGGTAATAAGGTTTTTAAGAGTTTAGAGATAACTGGCACACAAAGGAAGATGGTCTCTAGACAAACGGTCTCATACCCCCAAAAGGTGTAACCTCTGAATGCAAATTCCCATTGTTAGCAGATGTTTCCATGTGAAAGAGGTTCTGTCTTTATAATGAAATGCAGCACAGGGTTCGGCGCGATTCTGTACCTCAGATTAGCCCATGAGGCTGAGAGCCGCCGGGACTCTCAGCATCATGTATTTCCTAATGTCGGGTTCGCATCTCTTCTCTTTATTCCAGAGCATTTGATGGTTTGTATTGATTATCTTTGAAATTATTATGTAATTGGCATGATACATTTACCTAACTTAATAAATTGTAAACATTTGATTTTATTCTAACGGACTCGTTATTTGCAGTAAAGAGTTAAAAGGAATAGTCAAACATTCGCTCACATTTAATGATGCACAGATATCATTAAAACCTTTTCATTTATGGAGTCAGATGAAATAATGTGAAAATACATATGAGAAAATATATTGCATTTAATCAAAATTACTTTGCAAAGCAGAAAGGCAGTAACACAAGACTCACCAACAGCGGTTACGCACGCATGCACGCAAACAAACAAACAAACAAAATACAAGACAACATGGCAAAAAATGAGGGTTAAAATACATACCAGACTAATGACAAGACAAGGGACACCTGTGAACAATGAAACAATAAACCAATGACAACATGACACATCAGACAAGGGAACACGTGGCAGGATCACATGACTAACAGGGAATCACATGTCAAGACACAGAAACATGACATGAACAAACCCAAAGCAAACCCCTCTAAGGGCGGCTTCCGACGCCCAACAAAACCAAAATAAAACATAATTCCAGGAGGGTGGTGGAGAAGAGGAGGTCTTGGGGGAGGGATGGTGGGCCAGGCCTGTGCAGGGGGACAGGACATGAGACATGGCATGGCGTGGGCAGACCTGGCAGGCTACGAAGCCTCCAGGGTGGCCTCAGCAGTTCAGGGGGCCAGGGCGGATCCGACAGTTCAGGTGGACCAGGGTGGACCAGGGTGCCCGCAAAATAATATAGAATTCATAGACAATTGGAAAAGTTTTTGGGGCAGACCTGACCTGTTGAAAAGAGATGGTATTCATCCCTCCTGGGATGATGCTGCTCTTCTCTCTAGTAATATGGCTCATAGTCTTAGAGCTCAAACATGACAATCTGGGGCTCAGGTCAGGAAGCAGACAGACTGGCTAAACCGACCGTCTGCTAGCTGTCTCTAGGATATCGCATATGGATAAGAATGTTGATTTGAAATAATCCCAAGCCAGAGTAACATCTGGCATACATGAAACAACACCCAAATCACTATTGTAGAGATTGCGTAGGAAAGCTTGTTCATTAAAATGCTTACAAAATCTTTTATATATATAACGCTCTGAGTTTTACAATTTCTCACACAGACAACTGCACAGTGATCACTAATGTCATTGCAAAAGACTCAAAATGCTGAATATCTGTGGGAAGAGTTAGTTAAAATGAAGTCCAATACAGTAGATCTGTCCACATCCTTTTGATTCATCCTGGTTTTTGAGTTAATCAACTGTACCAAGCAAAGAGAGTCACAAATCTCTTTAAAAGGATCAGAGGATGACGACAGCCAGTCCCAGTTAAAATCGGCACGTATAATCAATTCATATTTAGTCCAATCATAAAAAGAAACCTGCAAGTAAAATACATACCTCACTTGAAGATGTTGAAGGTGGGCGATAACATCCAGCCACAACAATATCGGAACCAGAAAGATTTAGTTTGACCGCTAAAAGTTCAAAGCCATTTAGTTTGCTGAGTGACTGTATACAGGAACAGTTTAAATTAGATTTCACATTTATTGAAACTCCCTCTCCTTTTTTTGCACGACCAAATCTGAAGACATTATATGCATTGATATTAATCATATCATTTGTGACTGATGCTTTTAGCCATGTCTCAGTAAAGACCATTATGTCTGCACAAGTCGTGTCAGCCCAAACTCTTAAAAGAGTCCATTTTATTAATCAGGCTGCGTACATTCAGATGAAAAAAACGTAATCCATTTGATGATTTGAATTTGTCAGGCGTTTGAAGTTGGGCTAACGTTGGACCCGGGTTGGGGTGAACATTACCCGATAATAGAAGCATGATGAGAACTAACCACGATCTCCTTGCTGGGCCTTCCGTCGTCAGATCTTTACAAAAGGTAGGCGTCGCATGGGCTGAGAATCTCCCGTTCCTGTGCGACCACAAGCAGCGTAGTCCACGCGGTACATCTCCAGAAGAGAATAACAATTCACTAGAAATGTCTCTCCAGGATAGCCGAAGCATCGGGCCATGATCATAAAACAATCCCAGTGCAGTCCTGGCATACAGATTAGTGATGCGCGGGTCGGCTTTTTTTCCAACCCGCGGGTCCCGCTTTTATGAAATTATTTGGCCCGCCTCAGCCCGCCCCGCACCACTGTATCTATTTTTACAACCCGCCCCGCACCCGCGACCATTAAATAGACAAACTAGGCATTGTAATGTAAATGAAAACAGCCTTTATTTCAGCCTGAAAGTGCTTGGAAACATCGCCCTGTAAACTGGCAATAACAGACGATTCTGAATATGAACCATAAATCAGGTCATATTAATAAGATAATGATTTAAACATTTTCAATATTTACAAAGCAGCGTTTGTATTCATCTAATTCATCATTCACCTTTTTTTTTTTAATTATGTAAAATCCCGACCTCAATTTCTCCCGCACCTCATCTTCCATCTTCACTTTTATTTCTCCGTCTTTGTTGTTGTGGCTGGCGGCGGGAGCTGCTTGGCGCGAGCTGCTGTGCGCGAGCTGTGTCACGTGACGCCAAAGGTTTGGGGAAATCACGCAAGTTGCATTGCTACGGCCTTATCAAATAACGTACTAAAATATGATTAGATTGATATTCCCAAATATTTAATATAGGCTGGACATTGCATGCAACATATGGATTTTTATTTTATTTTGTTTAATGACCCGCCCCAACCCGCCCCGCAAATAAAGTGACAATTTTTTGACCCGCCCCAACCCGACCCGCGGGCTACCCGCGGGGCCCGCGGGTTATGAGACGACCCGCGCATCACTAATACAGATCATGCCATTGAGGCCGCTGATAAAGCGCAGTTACCTCACGATCACTGTCGCTGCTTTCGGTAGTATCCTCAACACCAAAAGACACACCAGTCCCAGATATCCACCAAGTCGTGCAGCAACACAAAAAATATATATAAAAAAAATAATATTAAAATTAATTTAAAAAAATTAAATGTTGTCTGGCCACACACACCAGACAAAAATATTATTATAACACTTTGATTAAGCAATGGAAGACAGACCAACGAACACGTATCCAAACAAGCCACCATCTTGAAAAATATGCTAGATTATTATACCTCAATGCTAGATTATTGTAATGCTATTATGGGTGGTTGCCCTGCACGCAAACTACAGCTAGTTCAAAACGCAGCAGCTCGAGTTCTTACCAGAACCAGGAAGTATGACCATATTAGCCCAGTTCTGTCAACACTGCATTGGCTCCCTATTAAACATTGTATACATTTTTAAATATTGCTGATTACTTACAAAGCACTAAATGGTTTAGCTCCGCAGTACTTGAGCGAGCTCTTAACGCATTATAGTCCTTCACGTCTATTGCGATCTCAAAATTCCGGCCAGTTGATAATACCTAGAATATCAAAATCAACTGCTGGCGGTAGATCCTTTTCCTATTTAGCACCAAAACTCTGGAACAGTCTTCCTACCATTGTCCAGGAAGCAGACACACTCTGTCAGTTCAAATCTAGACTAAAAACACATCTCTTTGACATAGCATACACATAACACATTATAGACTTTTATAATTCAATGTTAGGCTGCATAGATTAGGTCAGCTGTAACCGGGTAAAATTTTTAAGGCCAGACAAGGCTTGATTTGTAGAGAATTACACACCTGCACACATATATTCAAACGCGCATACCTTAATCATTGCGACGGAAGTGAATCAATCAAACTAACTTTAGCTGGAAGCCAAAACAATCTCTGTTACTTTAATTTCCTATTATCACTGTAAAGCCGCTTTGGAACAATCTACATTGTTAAAAGCGCTATATAAATGAAAATGACTTCACTTCACTTCACTTGATATATATATATATATATATATATATATATATGCTGCCTCTCGTGTTTGGCACCTGTTTGTTTAATCCCCCTAATCCCGCACTGCACTAGAAGCAATCATGGACTTGGCTTATTGGTGTAAGATCGGACTGCTTATAGTCACTTTAAAACACTGTCTCACCCATGGATTCGATCATGACCATGTCACAGACGTGGCAGGTGAAATCCAATATAGTAGAGAATTCCTCCTACTGATACGCGATCGTTTATCTATGGATCATGCAGCCTTAGTAAACTCCATACCAAACTATCTAAGGACCAACCCAAAGAAATGGACAATCCATTCAAAATCCATTCGGATCAAAAGGAGGTACTCGGCGAAGATTAAGGAGACTCTCTCTGCCCGTTACGCTGCTCGTCAACGCACAGTCCCTAAAAGCAAAAACCGATGAGCTGACTGCAAATATCCGCCACCTGCATGAGTACCGTAGTGCCTGTGTCATGGCTATCACAGAGACATGGTTGGACAACAACATTACATCCAGCGAGGTGGAACCCCTCGGTTTCTCTGTGTTCAGGACTGACCGGGACCCTACAATCACAAGGAAGACCCGTGGAGGCGGGGTCTGTCTACTCATCCGGGACGAGTGGTGTCGTACAGTGGTGGTGAGAGAGAGTTTGTGCACTCCTGATATTGAACTGCTGTGTGACTCCCTTCGGCCTTTCTATCTGCCCAGAGAGTTCCCCTCAGATATTTTTTACTGTCGTATACATACACCCAAAGGCAAATTTTGACAGGGCACTGGACATTATTTTCAATCTCTCCCACAAGCTCGATCTACTGTCTCCGGATGCCCCTAAGTTTATCTTAGGAGATTTTAATAATTGTCCTGTGAAAAAGTGCTTACGCACATATTATCAGTATGTGGACTGTCCCTCCAGGAAAACCAATGACCAATGTTATGGAACTGTCAAAGACGCCTATTCTTCATCAACCCCGTGAGGCATGGCAGGGGATCAAGACCATGACCAATGTCCCCCACAAGGGCAGAGGGAATCCTTCCCTGATTCTGCCTGGAGGTGAGGGACTGGAAAGGGCAAACAAGCTAAATGGCTTCTTCTGAAATAAGAGCAAAGAAATGTCCATAGATTTTAGAAAGTCACAGCAACCCACCAACACTTATCAATGGGGAGATTATTCAGGTTGTTACAAACTATAAATACCTTGGCATTGTACTGGACAACAAGCTTAAATGGGACTCATGGACTGATCTTTTGCACACTAAGACAGCAAAGAATGTAATTTGTTAAAGAAACTGCTTGTTTTTAATGTCAATAACAAAATGCTTCAAATGTTTTATACTGCTTTTATTGAAAGTGTTTTAACTTGCTGTATTATCTGTTGGTTCGGAAATGCCACTGAATCTCAGAAAAAGATCATCAGAAAAACAGTTACTACTGCCAGCAAGTTACTTGGGATAACATTACCGAGCATTGAACACATTTACAAAGACAGAATGGTGAGAAAGGCCAATAACATTGTATGTGATTACACACACCTGTATGTGATTACACACACACATCTCATTTTAAATTATTGCCATCTAGGCGTCGTTTCTGCCCACCCCTTATGACCAAGAACAGATCCAAATCTTCTTTTGTACCACAAGCCATAAAAGCCTTAAATCAGTCAAAATAAGCTAAATGTCCAGTTGGCCTGGTTAGATGCAGGGGTGTATAGTGTATTGCATTGTATTGTATTTGTTTGTGTCATATGTCTGATGTTTTGTCATTAAGTGCCTTGCGACTGCGCCGCAAACCCAATTGCCCCACGGGGACAATAAAGTTATGTACTACTACTACTACTACTACTACATATGGCTTGCCGACCGGATTCTATTCACCAGACTATCATCATGTATTAATGAATTTAAGACCTGGCTCAACTGCAATTTTCTCAGTTTGAATCTGACTAAAACAGAAATCTTAATTACTGGTCCACCATCTCTAACAAAAAATATAACTAATGCTCCCAGACTTGACCTTGAAGCTACATCAATTATTCCATCTGCCACTGTCAAAAACGTAGGTATCACTCTTGACCCTTCACTGACCTTCGACACTTTACCTCGTTAATCTGTCTATTTAAACCCCAGGCTGAATCCAAAATGCCCCTTAACCCTCAAAATAGGGAGTTATTTGAGGGGACAGCCATTTGTAGTGGTGTCCGAAACCATAGTGGACATTATTGAGTGCACTCCTCCAATCCCACATTGCACTGCAATAATGAGTGTACAGGTGATGTACATTCAACTGCTGTCCGAATTCACTCACTCCTTTTCATTCACTTCTTCAAGTGAACAGTATTAGTGGACTAACGTAGGGAATAGTGAATGAGGGTTTAGGGGGAGATTTAGGATTCAGCCCTGTGTGTCTTCAGTCCGCGTTGATGGGCTATTAATTGTTAATGACAGCTCATGATATTACTGAAAAGTAACCAGCAACCAGCAAAACTTCTTGGGTGTTACTTGAGTATAGGGTATTGATTATGTAAGGAATATAGCTCCAACAGTAAATCTAAAGCAACAGCAAAAGTGGTGGATGAATTATCAGTATGAATTTATACACTATAATAGTATTTTTTTTCCTTTGAGGTGACGTATCGCTCTTTTACTGGCATTTATATTCCAAAAATGTTGCTGTGCATATTTAGTATGTTTATTGGAAACCAATGAAATGACAGAATACTTAAATATTTAAAATATTAGATCTTTTACTTCCACATCAACAGTCAATCAGAGAGAAGCAGAAGCATGACATCACCATTCAGCTATATGCTAAAAGAATTACAGCCATATGGTACAAGATTTTCCTGAGAACTGGTCATTCACAGCTCCGAGACGGCCACCGGAGCGGATCGCGGCCACTCTGGTCAATGCTTGTGTTTACACATCTCTGCAGCCGACACTGACTCAGAAAACATATTATTTATTAATGAACAATGAAAATGTTCTCTTGAGTGCGAGGCGTTTATGATTTCTATTAATTAGACATGCTTTTTGATTACAAAAATTTGATTTAACCATTAAAATCAAGTCCAAATGGATTTGATAGGGCTCTACAACGCCTGCTATAAGCCTGTGGATTCAGCCAATCTGAATCTGTACAGAAGCGCAGCTTCGAGGTTTCATAAGAATTAAAATTAAAAAGAAAATTCTCATAGTTTTACCACGTTAACCGTTAGCACACTATTAGCACGCTTTAATGGTCTAATTGAAATAGATTCAAGCTCCAAGAATCGACCTTACTAGTCAAACTTGCTAATTGAAAAGTAAGTTGTTGAACAACTAGTTGACTAGTCACCCATCCTGGCCCAACCTAACCCTACACTTGTGAAGGATGTGTACAACACAGTATTTCCTTGTTAGCCTGTTCATGCATCAGTTAGCTGCTGTCATTATCTCATCTAACAAAAGTCCTTGTCGATCATTCAATCTTGATAATCTGTGTTTATTTAACCAGGCGCTCACTGACTTCCTTATAACATGCCTGACTAAAATGCATTTCCTCAAAAAAGCGACATGCAGTGCAGTGGAAAATTTCCCTCGAGCCACTACACAACAATCGCCTTTCATAAGAGCAGAAAACAACATGCCTGCGTTTCTGTTAGCCATGAACTGCTGATGGGTCGTGGCAAGCAAACAACTTTTGACTCTCTTTTCCAGTACTTTCAACACAGTTGCTCCTTTGTTCTTAAAGAAGATTAAAGAAAATAGTCCAACGCCGTGGTACAACGAGCACACTCGGGCCCTTAAGAGAGCAGGCAGAAAAATGGAGCGAAACTGGAAGAAAACAAAACTAGATTTTTTTTACATTTCATAGAAAAGAGAGCACGATTGCGTACAGAGAGGCTTTAAAAGCTGCTAGATCTGCTTATTTTTCAACCCTATTAGAAGAAAATAAATAAAACCCTAGGTATTTATTTGAAACTGGCTAAACTAACGAAAGATAAAGCTTCAAGCCCAGAAGTTTCCAAGCAGCACAGCAGTAATGACTTTATGAACTTCTTCACTTATAAGATTGATAATATCAGGGACAAAATTATAACTATGCAACCGTCTACTACAGTATCGCATCAGGCAGTGCATTGTAGTCTCCCTGAGGAAAAATTTGATTCATTCAGTGCTATAGAAGAGAAAGAATTCGTTAAACTCGTTAAATCATCTAAATCGACAACATGTATGTTAGACCCTATACCGACTAAGCTACTGAAAGAGATGCTTCCAGAGGTCATTGATCCTCTTCTTGATATCATTAATTCGTCTTTGTCTCTAGGATACGTACCAAAAACTTTTAAGCTGGCTATGATTAAACCGCTTGTTAAAAAAATGCAACTTGATCCTTCAGAATTATTCAATTACAGGCCGATCACGAATCTACCCTTTCTGTCAAAGATATTAGAAAAGGCGGTATCCTCACAACTGTGTTCCTTTTTGGAAAGAAATGATATCTGTGAGGATTTCCAGTCAGGATTTAGACCGTACCATAGTACTGAGACTGCTCTCGTTAGCGTCACAAATGATTTGCTCTTATCATCTGATTGTGGTTGTATCTCTCTATTAGGGCCCTATTTTAACGATCTGAAACGCAAGTATCAAGCGCAAAACGCAAGTAACTTTGTGGGCGGGTCTTGGGCGCTGTTGCTATTACACCGGCGGGATAAATGACTCTTGCGCCTGACGCAAATCTAGAATGTGTTGGTCTGAAGTCGCTTCATTACTCATAGGTGTGGTTTGGGCGTAACGTGAAATAAACCAATCAGAGCGTCATCTCACATTCCCTTTAAGAGCAGGCGCGCTTGTTCTAAAGCGGATTCCTATTATAACGGCGGATTTGCCAGGCGCATGCCAGGAGCGGTTCACAGCCGAGGAGACCGACGTTCTCGTCAGGGACGTTGGGGATGGAGAAACACACCCAAATTAACTTCGGTTAAACAGGCGTATGATAATTTGGGTAAATGTGTAAGCTAGATGTATGCTTTTATAATAAACGGTCTATCTATCTATCTATCTATCTATAGAACTTGTGCCCAGAGGAACAAGATGGCGGCAGGAGGTAGCAGCTTGGCAGGTGCTGATGCTCTTCCTTTATTAAAGACATCTGGAAAACCGCCCGATCTAATATCTGCTCCCAAAACTTGGATATCTTGGCCATCAAAGCCAATCAAAGCCAAGGCGTTAAATGTGCTTATTGTATCGCTCTACCTGATGACGATCATCACTATGCAAATGTGTGGGAGTTGGACAGCTGCCAGTGAACGATCAATTTCACTAGCAAGTGGCACACCTAGACCTGCTACACCCCTTGACTCGTGGAGCCAGTATGTCATCTTCTCTAAAGTTCTTGATGATGGGCGTGCAAATGCTCCAAATAAGCAATACAAGCTGAGAGCACGGAGAATGGCTAAAACAACAGTCTGTCGGGGCCGTACAACTCTTCTCTGCATCATCCTACTTTTATGCGGGGATATTCAAGTGAACCCAGGGCCGATGGATCTACAACAACCACTGCAGGTGGCGGAGACCGCTCTGATCCACACCCCGCATGCTTTCAACACAGCGCAGATGCTATCGGGTACCATTGCTAACAGTTGCCGTCCACGCACATCCACGTTGACCAATATATTACAACAAGGTAACCTCCCGGCACTACACGCGCTTAAGCCAGCAAATGAAAGTGGTAAATTAAACGCTATGCAGACTATAGTTGTTTCAAAACAAAGCCAGATGAAACTATTTCAGACAGTAAACCATGCGTCGGTCCTATGGAACCCATTGAAAAAGCCGAAAGGAATATTCGGAGGACATATTAACATACGTAGCGTAATGTCTAAAACGGAACAGTTGGAACATCTACTGTTGGGATCAAATCTACATTACCTGTGTCTTTCTGAGACTTGGATTACAGCTACAACTCCTGTATCGGCATTTATGATTCCTGGATATAAAGTTTACAAAAGGGACAGAGGAAAGGGAAAAGGGGGCGGGGTCTTGATTTACGTAAAAGACAGTATTGACAGTCACCAAATAGACATTCCAGATCTAACTATAGAGTGTGTTGGGGTTACAATTAAACTATCGCCCCAAATGTCATTTATTGTACTTTGTGTATATAGACCACCAAATGCAACAAGCGATTTTTATACTGGTTTAACAAAAATTCTTAAAACATATGAACGAAAGGAAATATTGCTCATGGGCGACCTCAACCTAAATTGGCTTGATAAAGGAAAGAGGAAACACCTAAAAGACATTGCAAACTCAATACAAATGACACAACTGGTCAAAAAGCCTACTAGAATAACAAAAACGTCTCAAACTTTGATAGATTTAATATTTACAAATAAACCAGACAGGGTAGTTAAAATATACAATCTAATAACTGGACTGTCTGATCATAATCTTGTTTTAATAGCCAGGAAACTAAATAAATCAAGATACATAAATAAAGAACAATCAAACAAACAATGCAAAATTGCTCATATTCCTAAAAGAAATCAAGAGCTCCTTAAAAATGATTTAAATGAAATTGACTGGGCCTCCAAAATTGATAGAGAAAGCTGTGTACATACATGTAACAATATTATAACTGCTATAAAGAATAAAATTGATAAATATACACAGCTCAAACATAGAAAATCAAATAAAAAGAGGCTCCCGTGGTTTAATGAATCCCTTTGGGACACAATGAAACAGAGAGATAAAGCTCTCAAGGTTTCTCTTAAAACTAAACTAACCACTGATCATTACATTTATAAATCTCTGAGAAATAAAGTTACCATGCTGCTTCGAAAAGCAAAAGCAAATTTTTTTTTGAACTTAATTAAAGAGGCAAAAGGTAATTGTAAAAATCTGTGGAGGAGCATGGATAAATTATTGGGAAGGGAAAAAATATATCAGGAGCATTTACAGCTCAAAATTAATGGAATAGTTCAAAATGAGGGCTCTATTCTGGCTAAACATTACAATGATTATTTCTTGGATTCTGTGTTAGACCTGGCGGAGACTTTCTCTGAAGTAAACTGCTGCCGAAATGATCAGGGGGATGGCAATGCGTCTTATTGTAGGTTGCAGAGTATAGATGAAGATAAAAAATTTAAAATAATAGCAAATTTAAAAAATAGTAAAGCAAAGGATATATTTGGACTTGATACATCCTTTTTAAAAGAACATAAAATTATTCTAACTCCTGTATTAACAATAGCGGTGAATCAATCTATAAATGAAAATAATTTTCCTTTGGCATTGAAAAAAGCAGTAGTCAAGCCGATTTTCAAGTCAGGAGACAAGCTCTGTGTGTCAAACTATCGACCTATTAGTATCTTACCAGCCATCTCTAAGATCTTTGAGAAGGTGGTGGCAGAGCAGCTAGTGGAGCATCTCGACCACACTAATGCATTACATCCTTGCCAGTTTGGGTTTAGGAAAAGATACTCCACTGAGTCTGCGTGCTGCTACTTAATAGAAGACATCAAATCCAGTCTTGATGGTGGAGGTGTGGTAGGGGCGGTCTTTCTGGACTTGAGAAAGGCCTTCGATACAGTTAACCACCAGCTTCTCATCAGCAAACTATCTGATTTTTCTCTTGACACAAACACAATAGCGTGGATTCAATCTTACCTTAATGACAGACAACAATGTGTTGCGGTCAACAATACAAAATCATCCTTAAGACCTTGCAGCATGGGAGTGCCACAAGGTTCCATTCTGGGCCCCCTGCTGTTTACACTATACATAAATGACCTGCCAACTGTGTGTAAGAGTAAAATTATTATGTATGCTGATGATACGGTGCTATATGCACATGGTAAAACTGCGGAAGAAGTCGCTCAAAAACTGACCAAAGAGATGAGGAAAGTTTCTTTGTGGCTGAAAAAATCATGCCTCACCTTAAATCTAGACAAGACTGTTTCAATGTTTTTTACAAATCATTATAAAATACAAAATTGCCCTACGATTTTAATTGATGGACAAATCATTTCAAATTCGGAGCAAGTAAAATATTTAGGTGTCATATTGGAACCAAATTTAGGCTTTAAAAAGCACATAAAAAAGTTGTCAAATACAATCAAATTTAATATGGCACAGTTCAGATACATTCGAAATTCCCTTACAATTGAGGCCTCAGGAGCCTATTTAAATGCAATGATTGTTCCACATTTTCTTTATTGTATGACAAGTTGGTCACAGACTTGTAAATCTGCCCTCAGGCCACTTGAGTCATTATATAAAAGTTCTCTAAAGATTCACGATAAGAAAGGCAGACGATTCCATCACTGTCGTATCCTCGTTAAACATAAATTTCTTAGCTTTGAAAATCTGAAAATCCACACAAATGTGTGTTTGATGTATAAAATTCTTCATGACAGAGCTGCTCCCCCACTAAAAGAGTTTATATCTTTGGGCTCTGAAACAACAGCTCGAGCCACTAGATCTACAGTGCGAGGCGAATGCAGGATACCTAAACGCAGGACAGCATTTGGAAACTCTGCCTTTTCTTGTGTGGCCGCTCGTCAGTGGAATATGTTGCCCACAGAGTTGATAAGAAGCACCAACTTTTATACGTTCTCACGCCTGGCAAAGGAATGGCTCTTGTCAAATCAAATTTGCACCCACATGTGACCGAATGTATGTATGTATGTGTGTTTGTGTGTGCGTAAGTGTGTGTTCGGAGGTCTATAAGAGTAGACCATAGTAAATGAAAGTTGTGAATAAGAAGACTTGATTTTTTTATTTTATTTTCTTATTGGTCAATGTAAATCTTAGTATATACATGTATGTATGATATATTTTATTATAACATCAGCCTGCCCAGGGACTGCGGGTGGAAATTAGCTCTTGAGCTAAAACCTGGTACTATGCATCTCTCCCCTTGAGGTTAATGTTTATTGTACGCTGTCCCTTACTTCCGGTGTCCACCACCGGGTTCGGGGATTGCCGCCTCGACAGGCACCGGAGACCTTACGGCCACAGCTCCGAGCGGCCGCTTCGACAATGGAGGTGGAGAACATGGTCCACTCGGACTCAATATCTCCAGCCTCCCTCGGGATCCGGTCGAAGCTCTGCCGGAGGTGGGAGTTGAAGATCTCTCTGACAGGAGACTCGGCCAAACATTCCCAGCAGACCCTTACAGTACGCTTGGGTCTGCCGAATCTGTCCAGCTTCCTCCCCCGCCATCGGATCCAACTCACCACCAGGTAGTGATCAGTTGACAGCTCCGCCCCTCTCTTCACCCGAGTGTCCAAGACATATGGCCGGAGGTCAGATGAAACGACCACAAAGTCGATCATCGACCTATGGCCTAGGGTGTCCTGGTGGCACGTGTACTGATGGACACCCTTATGCTTGAACATGGTGTTCGTTATGGACAAGCTGTAACTAGCACAGAAGTCCAATAACTGAACACCGCTCGGGTTCAGATCAGGGGGGCCGTTCCTCCCAATCACGCCCCTCCAGGTGTCACTGTCGTTGCCCACGTGGGCGTTGAAGTCCCCCAGTAAAACGACGGAGTCCCCAGTCGGAGCACTTTCCAGCACCCCTCCCAGAGACTCCAAGAAGGCCGGGTACTCTGCACTGCCGTTTGGCCCGTAGGCACAAACGACAGTGAGAGACCTATCCCCGACCCGAAGGCGCAGGGAAGCGACCCTCTCGTTCACCGGGGTAAACTCCAACACATGGCAGCTGAGCTGGGGGGCTATAAGCAAACCCACACCAGCCCGCCGCCTCTCACCATGGGCAACTCCAGAGTGGTGAAGAGTCCATCCTCTCTCGAGGAGTGTGGTTCCAGAGCCCAAGCTGTGCGTAGAGGTGATCCCGACTGTCGCTAGTCGGAACCTCTCAACCTCACGCACAATCTCGGGCTCCTTCCCCGCCAGCGAGGTGACGTTCCACGTCCCTAGAGCTAGTTTCCGTGTCCAGGGATCGGGCTGTCGAGGCCCCCGCCTTCGACTGCCGCCCGATTCTCTAAGCACCGGCCCCTTACGGTCCCTCCTGTAGCTGGTGAGCCCACGGGAAGGCGGCCCCACGTCGCTCCTTCGGGCTGAGCCCGGCCGGACCCCGTGGGGGGAGGCCCGGCCACCAGGCGCTCGCATACGGGCCCCAACCCCAGGCCTGGCTCTAGGGTGGGGCCCCGGCTGCGCCATACCGGGCGACGTCACGGTCCTTTGATTTAATCTCTTCATAAGGGGTTTCTGAACCGCTCTTAGTCTGACCCGTCGCCTAGGACCTGTTTGCCTTGGGAGACCCTACCAGGGGCATATAGCCCCGGACAACATAGCTCCTAGGGTCATTCGGGTACTCAAACCCCTCCACCACGTTAAGGTAGCAGTTCAAGGAGGGGCAAAAAACGTCCACACGTAATAATCTAGAATACTGTCTAACTCTTGATGGCTGCTCTGTCAAGTCTTCGTCGTCGGTTAGGAACCTGGGTGTGCTCTTTGATACCAATCTTTCATTTGAAAGTCACGTGTCTAGTATCTGTAAAACCGCATTTTTCCATCTTAAAAATATATCTAAATTACGTCATATGCTCTCATTGACAAATGCGAAACAATTAGTCCATGCGTTCATGACATCAAGGCTAGATTACTGTAATGCTCTACTGGGTGGTTGCCCTGCACGCTTAATAAACAAACTACAGCTGGTCCAAAACGCAGCAGCTCGAGTTCTTACCAGAACCAGGAAGTATGACCATATTAGCTCGGTTCTGTCAACACTGCATTGGCTCCCTATTAAACATTGTATAAATTTTAATTTATTGCTGATTACTTACAAAGCACTAAATGGTTTAGCTCCGCAGCGAGCTCTTAACGCATTATAGTCCTTCACGTCTATTGCGATCTCAAAATTCCGGCCAGTTGATAATACCTAGAATATCAAAATCGACTGCTGGCGGTAGATCCTTTTCCTATTTAGCACCAAAACTTTGGAACAGTCTTCCTAACATTGTCCGGGAAGTAGACACACTCTGTCAGTTCAAAGCTAGACTAAAAACACATCTCTTTGACCTAGCATACACATAACACATTATAAACTTTTATAATTCAATGTTAGGCTGAATAGATTAGGTCATTCGGAACCGGGAACACTTCCCATAAATCCTGATGTACTCGTTAAATCATAAGAAGAATGGCGTCTACGCTAATATTAGTCTCTCTGTTTATCCCAAGGTTTACCGCAGTCCGCCGAATCCAGGCTGTATCCAGATCTGATGAAGGACCTGCGCCTGGACACGACGACAGTGCAGTCCTGAAATGTCAACTAGGCTCTTCCCTGTGAAGGCCTCCCCTCCCTTTACCTCTCTACAGATAAAGCTTTGTCGGGATAATTCCAGTTCGCGTGTCTACGTGGAAGTGATAAAAATTATGTATTATTAATTTTAAGGCCAGACAAGTAGTATGTTTACGCCTGGACTATACGCCTGCGCACATATATTCAAACGCACATACCTATAGACTGAACTCGTAATACGCATGTGCACGCCATCGGTGTTCTCACTGGTTCGCGTTTTTGAAGTTTGCGCAGAGAGAACTCAAGAGTTTTCTGTTAAAACGGTGTCGTGTTAGTGGCCCCTAAGTTAATAACTTATGATCGTTGCGACGGAAGTGAATCAGTCAAACTAACTTTAGCTGGACAATAACTTTATTCTAGAGCTGCTATAAAGCCAAAACACTTTACTTGAAATGTCCTATTATCAATGTAAAGCTGCTTTGGAACAATCTACATTGTTAAAAGCGCTATATAAATGAAGATGACTCGACTTGACTTGATTATTTCTGCTTGCACATTATTACTTGCACATTCCAGTGTTAATGCTATTCTTTAATTTATTTCGCCACTATGGGCTATTTACTGTCCTATCTTCCTAACTAAGAAGACTCCTAACTGGAGTTGACAAAGAAAGAAATCAAAGATGGCGGCTAGGAGCAAGCACAGTTTGGCAGGAGCTGTGCGCTCTTTTCTAAAATCTCCGGACTATCTAATGCAGCCATCTGAACGCTTTTTACAGAACTGGATAACAATTTTGTATATTGTTACACTTCTAATTGTGTCTGTTAAGCACCTCGGTCTGCAAGAGAACCAAAATTGCATGTACACGCAAAACGGCAAGAGCTATCATCTTCTATATTCCAAATTCCTCAAAAATGTTCATCCTAAGACTTCATCTAAGGCGTGTGCGAGATCTCAATCAAACAACATTAACGTGAGTGCTACTCAATTGGTGATTGTGCTACTTCTGGCTGGAGACATTGAAGTTAACCCAGGCCCAATGCCACTGATCAACACCATTGAAACTACAGAAGAAATAACACAGCCAACACATAGTGGCCATCAATGTACTACCACTTGGTCACTGTCAAATATGTTTGACCCACCTTTGGGGGCTGTGGGCCCTGTGGGGTTCCCGACTTCTAGGCTGAGGCCTGTGGAGCTCCCATGCCTTGGGCTGTTGGGCGCTCATGGCCCTGCCGGTGCTTCTTCCTGGTTTGGCGCGGGCGTGTCGTTGGCTGGTGGTGCGGTGTGTGGGGAGGTGGGCGGCCTTGGACGGGCTGTTTCGCCGTGTGTGGAGTGTTCTGTTGGACTGGGAAACTCCGTGGGCTCGGCGGGGATCGTGCGAGTGGCGGCGCAATCACCGGAGAGGCAGCTCTGCAGGATGGACGCGGGAGCGTGCACTGGTGAGCATGTGACTTTGCTAACACAAACAACTGTCGCTGACTCTTGCAATGTTAATCAACAGACTCCTCCAACAAAACAAATTAGGAATCCAGTCTTCAAACGTCACAGAACTAATAAAAAATTTCGCACATTAAATCAGGCAAAGGTAGTTTGGGATCCGTTATCGAAAGTAAAGGGACTATTCGGCAGACACTTGAATATACGCAGTATGAAACCAAAACGTGAACAACTGGAACATTTGCTGTGCAGTTCCAATATTGACTTTTTAGGACTTTCAGAGACGTGGTTAACCCATTCTTCCCCTGAGGCTATTGTAAATATGCCCGGGTATGATGTATTTAGAAAGGACAGAAAAAACGGGAGGGGTGGGGGAGTAATAATGTATGTTAGAAATACTCTGAAATGCACAATGTTTGAATGGCCAAATGAAGTTGTATTGGAATGTGTAGGTGTTGACATATCACTTTCTGCAACAATGTCTTTTGTTATAGTGTGTATAGAAAGCCCACAGCGAAAAACGATTTTTATGAACAACTTAAACTTGTCCTCAATCACTGTGATAAAACCAAGGAAATTATTTTAATGGGTGATTTTAATATTAACTGGAATGTAAAGAGGGAACGAACAACTCTTAAACAAATTACTGACTATTTTAATTTAACACAAATGATAAAAACACCAACCAGAATAACAAGCCACTCAGAAACTCTAATAGATCTGTTATTCACAAATCATGCTGAGAGGATTGGTAAAACATACAACCTCATTACCGGGCTTTCTGACCATAATATTGTATTTGTCTCCCGAAAATTAAGTAAAAAGCGATTTAATTCATTTAAATGTAATAACCATTTTTAATTTTATCCCAAAACATCTGCATCAAAATCTTAATATTCTTCTAAATTAAGTAAATTGGTCTGAATTGTTTTCTGATAATGATATTGAAAACAATTCTCAGATGCTTAATGCTAAAATTGCGGATGTTATGGAACCTTTTATAAAAAGAGGAAAAGGTAAAAAAAAGGGAAATCATTTACCCTGGCTTAATAATCAATGCAAAATACTTATTAAAGAAAGAGACATATTACTTAAAGTGTTCTTAAAATCTGGTCGTACTACTGATAGGCAAAGATTTACTTCAATGAGAAATAAAACAACTCATACCTTACGTAAAGCCAAGGCAAATTTCTTCATGGATGTTATTAAAAGTGCTAATGGCAATGGTAAACTAATATGCCAAAATATTAATAAACTAACTGGAAAGCAAAATAAAATAGATAATGATAGATTGGAAATAAAAGTTAACAGCAAGCTTATAAATAATCCAAAAGAATTAGCAACTGAATTCAATAATTTCTTTATTAATTCGGTCAATGAAATAACACAAATGTTTAGTTCCTCAGAGATAGCTCGTAAGCCTATTGATCCTGGACAGCCGGTTTTTAGGTTAGAGCAGATAACTGATGTGGAAGTATCTAACATTATTAAGTCTATGAAACCCTCAAAGGCCAAAGATGCATATGGCCTTGACACACATTTTTTTTAATTACACAGGAATGCGCTAGTGTGCCCAATAACACATTTGATCAATCTATCAATTAAAATGGCAGTTGTTCCATCAGGATGGAAGGTGGCTATAGTCTCACCAATTTTTAAATCAGGCGACAAAACAAATATTTCAAATTATCGCCCCATCAGCATCCTCCCTGTCGTATCTAAGGTTGCAGAAAAGTGGATCGCCAAGCTGCTGAATAACCATCTCAGCCGTGGTCCTTCTCTTCTGCATCCCATGCAATTTGGGTTTCGCAAAAATCACTCCACTGAGACGGCAAACTGTGTCTTTATAGAAACAGTGAAATCGTTGCTTGATAAAACCACATGTGTTGGTGCAGTCTTTTTGGATTTAAAGAAGGCGTTCGATACTGTAGATCATCGAGCCCTTCTGTCTAAACTGACTCACTTCAACTTTGCAGAAGATGCTTTAGTTTGGTTTCAATCTTACTTGTCCAACAGAAGACAATCTGTGAGTGTTGGTAGCACTAAGTCACCTCACCTTGAATGTTCAGCAGGGGTCCCACAAGGTTCAATTTTGGGACCAGTATTGTTCTCTGTTTATATAAATGATCTGCCAAACATTTGTGAAAAAGTCCATTTTCAAATGTATGCTGATGATGCGGTAATTTTTACATCTGCTAAAAGCACACAGGAAGCATCATATATCCTCACATCAGCATTGGAGAATATACAGCAATGGCTGCTTAAATCTTGCCTACTATTGAACAAAAAGAAAACTGTTGCTATGTTCTTTACAAAAAAAACCATAAAACTAGAGCGGTCCAGTGTGTTCCTGGGGGAAGTGGAACTTGATATTGTAGAGGAGTTCAAGTACCTCGGGGTAACACTGGACTCAACACTTTCATTTAAAAAACACATCAAACTTACAGCGAACAGAATTAAATTCAATCTACATAATTTTAAACAAATTAGACCATCAATGACAATTAATTCCGCTAAAAGGTTCTTACATTCAATGATATTTTCGCACATAGATTATTGCATCACTACCTGGTCACTTACTGGAAACACAATTTTAAAACCCATAGAAAAGTTATTTAAAAAATCTATAAAAATACTTGATCAAAAACCTCTGTCATACCATCAGTGTAATATTTTAGAAAAATATAATTTGCTCAATTTTGAAAATGTTATTAATTTTAAATATAGCTGTTTAATTTATCAAGTTTTTCATGGATTAGCCCCACCTTCACTATCTCTATTTATCAAACCAAGGTCTGACAGAGGTCGTTGTACCAGAGCTTCATTTAGAGGAGACATAGAAATCCCACATAGAAAAACTAACTTTGGTCAAACTGTTTTATCTGTCAAAGGGGGTCATTTTTGGAATAGCATTCCAACAATTACTAGAGAATGTCCCACTTACTGCACATTCAAAAAGCATCTTAAACAATTTATTAAAATTTCACAATTATGTACTCATTTTAAATAATTGTATTGATATAACGTAATCTGCCTGATTGTGTGCTAATGTGTTTTGTGCTTGATATTGTACTGTCATTCTTTTATGTTGTATTATCTTGTATAATGTCATTTTCCTGCCTCGGGACTACAGGTGAAAATTAGCATTTATGCTATAACCTGGCTCATTTACAGTCTACAGAAATGTTTGATTGTCCATTAATGTGCACTGTCCCGAATAAATAAATAAAAATAAATAAATAAATAAATAAATAAAAAATAACTTACCTTACTGCATTTTGCACTACATTTGCACTTTGTAAATAGATTTTATATTGTGTTATTGACTGTATGTTTGTTTATTTCCCAAGTGTAACTATGTGTTGTTGTTTTTGTCGCATTGCTTTGTTTTGTCTTGGCCAGGTCACAGTTGTAAATGAGAACTTGCTCTCAACTGACCAACCTGGTTAAATAAAGGTCTTGTGTATTTAAGCCTTCATGTTTGCCATGTGTCTTTGTCAAGTATTGGTTCACTGTAACCACTATTGCTAAGGCACTGCGGGTCGCGTGAGTGTTCGTACGGTAAGGAGCTGCGGGTCTTGGGAGTGTTTGTACAGTAAGGAGCTGTGGGTCACGGGAGTGTTTGTACGGTAAGGAGCTGCGGGTCGCGGGAGTGATTGTACGGTAAGGAGCTGCGGGTCGTGGGAGTGTTTGTATCATAAGGAGCTGTGGGTTGCAGGAGTATTTGTACGGTAAGGAGCTGCGGGTCGCAGGAGTTATTGGGTGGTAAGGAGCTTTGGGTTGCGGGAGTGATTGTACGGTAAGGAGCTGTGGGTCGCGGGAGTGTTTGGTTGGTAAGGCTCTGCGGGTCGCGGGAATGTTCGTACGGTAAGGAGCTGCGGGTCGCAGGAGTTATTGGGTGGTAAGGAGCTGTGGGTCACAGGAGTGTTTGTACAGTAAGGAGCTGTGGGTCACGGAAGTGTTTGTACAGTAAGGAGCTGTGGGTCACGGGACTGTTCGTACGGTAAGGAGCTGCGGGTCACGGGAGTGTTTGTGCGGTAACGAGCTGCGGGTCGCAGGAGTTATTGGGTGGTAAGGAGCTGTGGGTCACGGGAGTGTTTGTACAGTAAGGAGCTGTGGGTCGTGGGAGTGTTTGTACGGTAAGGAGCTGCGGGTCACGGGAGTGATTGTACGGTAAGGAGTTGCGGGTCGTGGCCTGTACTACTGAATGCTTGTATCGACTGGGGTTTTATCTACTCATTTGGCCATCTCTCTCTAGTGTGGACTGAGGAATATTGTGGCACATTAAAACAATCCAACACAACACGTGTTGCAACAATGTCCTGTAGTTTAAATTCCCTGTGTACCGCGAGCTGCTCAAAGTTGTAATGCCGAGTTCACACTGCAGGATTTTCAAAGTGGTCGGGTCACTGTTCTTTTCACACTGCGTGACTATCTGGGGTAACATTTAGTGCTGCTGTGTTCACACTGAACGATGGATCGACGACAGGAGGTTTCACACTGCATGACTTCACAAAAGAAAGAATCGCGACAACTTCTGTCTGGTCCGCAAACTACGTTTCACAACCAATCACACACTAGAGGAAGTAACGCAAGATCACGCATGTGTCAAACCAGAGTTCTCGCGCGAGACTGAAATTGTTATTAAGAAATGATAGCCTGCAAGAAGCTTCCGATCCAAATTGTCTGTGCGCTGATTTGCAGCGAAAATGAGAAAAAGAAAACGTTTATGCAGGAGGAAATGGTGAGGGAGACGAGAGCAAGGAGTGTGTGTTCTGCAAAGAGAGATGGGGTAAATAGATAATTTTGCAATGTGCTGCTGGTCAAGCAAATGTGTGTGCTTTGTATCTGTTTGAGATAATTGTAAATATATCTATTAAAATACTTTCTATAGGTCTATAACTCCTCCCCGAACATCACGCTGCCCTGTATCTTGCTCTCTCATTGGCTGCAGGTCATCGCAGATGTAGTTTTCAGTCAGAACACATTCACACAGCAGGATTTTGAATCGCAGACAGGTCCAGATATTTAGCATGCCAAATATCTCACATGCGTCGGCGACTCGTCTGTGATTCTCTCAGATCGCGTCTCTGATAATTCACACGGCGTGATTGTCACTCGCGTGAACGAGCACTGTTTGCCTATTTCGGGCATTTGTCGACGATCTCCCTCAGCGAGTGAAAATCGGGCCTAAAATCGTTCAGTGTGAACTCGGCATAAGTTGTTTTAACTACAGCTTGTTGTAGTTACTACTCAGGGGCTAGATTGGTTATTCTGAGTCTATTCCAGAGAATATAAACCCAACAGATCACTCAGATCATTAGGATCATATCAGTTAGAAATACCAAGGGTTCACTCTAAGCATGGCGAGTCCGCTTTTAGCTATTATGCCAGCCGCAGCTGGAACCAGCTTCCAGAAGAGATCAGATGTGCTCCTACAGTAATCACATTCAAATCCAGACTCAAAACACATCTGTTTAGCTGTGCATTTACTGAATGAGCACTATGCCGCTGTTTGTCCGACTGTTTGTACTGTATTTTATTTTATTTTTCTAAACTGTTTTAATTATTCTTATTTCTTTTTCTTATTTAAATTTCTTCTATGTAAAGCACTTTAAATTGTCATTGTGTACGAAATGTGCTATATAAATAAACTTGACTTGCCTTGCCTTGCCTAATAGTAACACTGCACATACAGAATGACTCAAGAAAGCCCAGGGTACAAACCTGGCTATCAAAGCGTCCCCACGGGCGCAAGTGGAACAGATACAAGGGTACATCACTACATAAGCATATCATAGTATATTAAAACAATTAAAACATCATGTCCCTCTCATATACAGATCATAACACTTCAGGGACCCCATTATAACTATCAGGCAAATGTCCATTAGGTCTCTGCTTGTCAGACCCAGTACACGAATCCCTCTTCCAGATGGACTATACAGCAAACCTCTGCTTGATAGTATGAATGGCAAATGTTGTATTGACTGGGAAGATGAGGTCCACTTTAACAGGGCTGATGTATTCATTGGAGAACCATATTTATCTACTTTCAGTCTCCACGACTCTTCAAATCTATTCCCAGCCACAACTGTGACATCAATTACAGTTAGTTTCCGCCCGTCATCAATGACAATATCGGGCTTGATAAAGGATGTCTTGGTCGGAATAGTTGGCTCAATCCACACCTCTGATGTTCCTCTCCTCAGCCTTTTCTCCAGCGCTCTCATCACTCGATTATGGCGTGCACACCATGCATCATGAGTGACTTTGCATCTCTGTGGTATGTGGTTGAGTGTTTCTGCAGACCTACAAGCACCTCTACAGGCCGTGACCATTGTTTCATCTTGTTTTCCCCTAGCTTTCCTTGACTTTGTTGGGAGGATCCCTCCTCACAACTGAATCCCCCTCAGATGTAATCTTGGGAAGACTCTCTCTGGTTGTTCTAGCCAGCGATGGCTGGCCCTATCAACATCTTGCTGGGCCAATTCCCGGCCATCAACTGAGTGATGTAATAGCTGCGCCCATTGACTTTTAGCCTCCGCTCCCGAGGAAACCGCCATTCCCCCAGTCCTGCTGGGCATATTGATTTTCCACATCATCTTCTTAAATTATGCTTGGCCTGTCAACGCACGATACAAAGGATTCCCGCTTGACAGCAGTTTCTCAAAGCGTGCCCCCTGCATCCTTTCCTTTGCTGTTCTCCTGGATACCTGAGAGTCCAGGATTTCTCTTTTCATTTTCGTTTTCTGTCGCCAGCAAAATATCCCCAGCAGGGTAATTATCCCTACCGGGGGGTGGTCCGGATCTTAGCTTGGACAAATTGTCTTCCCCAGCGGGCGCCAGGAGGAGGCGTCCGGACCGTGTAACTATTCCTTTAACCTCAGTCATAGTTACTCCCACCGTTTACCCGCGCTTCATTGAATTTCTTCACTTTGACATTCAGAGCACTGGGCAGAAATCACATCACATCAACACCCGCTGCGGGCCTTTGCGGTGCTTTGTTTTAATTAAACAGTCGGATTCCCCTGGTCTGCACCAGTTCTAAGCCGGCTGCTAGGCGTCGGCCGAGGCAGCGCGCCGGGTGGGCCCCGTGCCTAGATGCCCCCCTGTGAAGGAAGACACCCAGACGGAGGTCCCGAAGCAAGCCGTAGCTGCGGAGGTGTGCCTACAAGGGCCAGGCGCACGTCCAGAGTCGCCGCCGCACACCGTGGCGCTTCCCCCCCGCGGAGAGCCCGCCTTAGTGACCATGCTAGTCAGCCCCCCAAGGGAGAATGCCGAACGGCGGGGGAGAGGGACCAAGCACACCCAGCCACACCGACACCTTGGACGGCAGGGCTTGCAGGGTCCAATCTTGGACCTGCATGTCTTGAATCGGTCCCTTCACAGGCTGCCGTTCAAGATGCTTACACAGAAACTCATCTTCAGGTACATCCATCCCCAAGATTGGTTTGCATACTTTCATGTTTCGATTCTCCCTAGACAACGACCCTTTCTACGTTTCGCGTTCGAGGAGCGGGCATATTAGTACGAGGTCCTATTCTTTGGGCTGTCTCTGTCACCCCCTGTCTTTACGAAAGTCACGAAGGCTGCCATTGCTCCCATGAGAGAGCGTGGTGTTCTCTTCAACTGTCAACTATCTTGATGAATGGCTCATACTGGCCCAGTCGAGAGAGTGGTTATGCGAACACAGGGATACGATGCTCAGTCACCTCAGCCAGTTAGGGCTTCAGGTCAACTGAGAGAAGAGCAAACTCTCTTTTCTCGGTATGGAGCTGGATTCGTTCAGCCAAACAGCACGCCACACAGAGGAACGTGCTTGGTCAGTGGTGAACTGCTTGAATTCGTTCAAACGCAGAACAGCGGCCCCACTGAAACTTTTTTGGGCATATAGCATCCGCAGCTGCTGTGACGCTGCTCGGATTGCTTCATATGAGGGCACTTCAGCACTGGCTTCACGATAGACTCCCGAGATGGGCGTGGCAGCGCGGCTCGTTCCGGGTTTCCATTTCCCCACACTGTCGCCAAACCTTCAGCCCATGGTCGGACTATGGACAGTAGTCCCACTAGAACAAGTGTCCAGACATGCTGTGGTCTTCACGGATGCCTCTGCCACCAGCTGGGAGGGCCACGTACAATGGGCATGCAGTCTCAGGTCTGTGGACAGCGCCTAAGTTGCATTAGCATATCAATTGCCTAAAATTTTTAACAGTACGTCTTGCACTAGGCCAGCTCAAGTCGCTGCTATGAGGCAAGCACATACTGATCCATACAGACAGCACTGCGGCCGATGCGTACATCAACCATAAGGTGGTCTACACTCCCGCCTACGCAAGTATGCATTTGCCCCAGTGAGCCTTTCTTGCTCAGACACTGTGCAAAGTCAGGGAGGTGGAGGACGGAGGATGGAGATCTTGCTAGTTGAGCTTACTGTCCCAACTTGACCTGGTTCCCAGAACTGATGCTCCTCACGACAGCACGTCCTTGGCCCACTCCTCTGAGGAAGGACCTGTCCCTCCTCCCTGAAGGCTTTGGGGTAGGGAGTCAGTTTTCTTTTTTCGGAAACCAGGATGATCAGCCTCAAACGTTCTCAGGTCCAGACGAATCACACGAGGAATCCCACTATCCTGCATTAGCTTGTTGCGGAAATGATCTATTTAGTGGTGAGACAGAAATGAAAACCAAACCCACTTCTCTTTGAAGTACTTTATTCACATACAGAGGGCCATTCACATACAGACATCAGAGTTTTCTGCTGCGTAGGGCAACCCCGCCTGTGCGGGCTGCCTTTTTATACATCACTTACACCTCACTCTGCTGTTTTCCTATTATGTTAACCCCCTGAGGTCGGCGGTATCGCCGGCGATACCAGCTCGCTTTTTTTTTATCAGTGTAAAAGAAACTCATAAATACTCTGTTGACTTTGATTTTCCATAGGAGTTTCATACATCAATCGATTCTGTTAAATATGTATTATTTTTCTGTATACTCACAATAAAAACAAAGTGTTGTGCTTTTCGCCAAATTAAGAAAAATAATCACGGAGCGAGTTCTGCCTTCTCTCTGTCCGTGTAGTCCATTCTGAAACGCGTCCGAAAATGAATCATAACTCAGCGAATACTTCTCACACAGGCACGTGATATATGTCTTTATGAAGCTTGAAATCTCTTCTTTTAAATGAAGTAATTAATAAAAAAACAAATGTTTTCAACTCATGTAATCCGTTTGAAAGCAAGGAGAGGTACCGTTTTTTCCTTCTGCCTAATTATCTCTATAATGAACTGAGGCCGCCCCGCCCCCGGCGCTATTGACATGGTAAATAGTTTAGGTGATCTATGCTTCGCACCCGCCCCCCGATCAATGCCTTGAAAACACGAAGTTTCATCAGATCAGATTCACTGATAGTTCATCGCGTTTAGAGAGGATGGCGCGTTTCTCCGGTAAAGACGCTCTTCAGATGATTCTGGACAGCGAGGAATAACTCACCTTGGCTTTTCCTCAGAGGAAGATTGTAACTCAGACGAACGGCAGCATGTTCAAGAGCGAATTGATCACGCCGAGTAAACACCGAGTTTTCACGTGAGTAAATACGTGAACTCAAGTGGTTTAGTGGTAGAACATTTGCCTAGCGTGCCAGAGGTTCTGAGTTCGAATCCGCACTCATATAGTTTTTTTTTTTTTTTCAAATCAGATTATGTTTATCAGTGGTTGTATATCAGGCAGAGACATGCTTGTGTGTATTTTATTTTGTAATTTCACTGGAACGAAAAGAGAGTCTCCACAACGGATTGAAGCGCGCGTCCGAGTGAAGACTGCGCGAGCCTAAAACAAACACAGTATCCGCGTCTGACTCGCGGGAATCCACGGCGCAAACCTGTGAGGGGCTGTGTTTTCTCGAGCCCCATATCAGCTCGAGAAAACACAAGTTTATTCAGATCATTACTTGTTTATACCGTCTCGCAGCGCTGTGAGGAATAATAATAATAATGGAAAATGTCCCTCAAAAGGTAGATGTAAACAAACTATTAAAAGGTAAATATAATTTTTTTTTCTTTAAATAATTTTTATTGTGTTTTATTAGTAACAAATTTGGGGAGAGGATAAATATTCCAAAACTGAAAATACAGTATGAGAATTTACTGCACAATTACTAGACATGTTTACCTTGGATATTATACAATTTACAAGCACAATTTGTGGAAGAAAAAAAAATGTATATAAAAAATATAAATAACATTTATTTTTGTGTATAAATATATACACATATATATGTGTGTGTGTATGCACATATATATATTTGTATAAGCAACGTTTTAAACTGCAAATTAGCATTTATATTCCTTATAATAAAAGACCTATGTTACAGACATATGAAAGACAACATTTTGTTGATTAGTTTTGGATAGATTATACATTTTTACTGTAAAATATCTGCCACCTCAAATAAGCTTTTATTTGCCAATTTTTTTGTCAAAAATAATCAAATAATCAATCAAATCCTTAACTTTGAAATATGTATGATAAAATGTATACTTTAGTTTGTACAAAGAAAGATTACACTTGAATTGTTGTTTATTTAAATATTTACAAGGTAGATGTAAACAAACTATTAAAAGGTAAATATAAGCCTTTTCTTTAAATAATTTTTATTGTGTTTTATTAGTGACAAATTTGGGGAGAGGATAAATATTCCAAAACTGAAAATACAGTATGAGAATTAACTGCACAATTACATGTTTTCCTTGGCTATTATAGGCCAAATTGCAAGCACAATATGTGGAAAAATAAAAAAGAATTGAGATGCTTCCAACTGTTGCTCTTGCATTCTTGTGGCTCAGTGACTCACCTGAATGAATGGCTCATTAAGTATGCGGTCCTCAGGTGTGAACCACTACATATGCATGATCTGTGACGCCCACTCCGCATATGGCCTTTCCAAACAGAAAGTGCTTTGCAAAATTCAAATCAATGTATTGTGTTATGTGAAGGATTAGGCAGGGTGATTTTCACATAATTTTGAAGAAAAAACACTAGGCGATGACATCCATTAGACAAAAGTCTTATTGGCACATATTTAGTGTGTGTTTTGTGGTCTTATTTCAGAAACTTTAGTTTTTAGTTTTTTCAATAACCACGCATAAACATTATTCTCTCAAAAATGCAGACATGTACATTCTTGTTGCTCACATGTTATGGTAGCCCTGTTTGTGCTAAATAGTGTGTAATTTTTTTTTGCCATTACTATTTTTATAAGCAACTGAAAAAAGCACAAATGTCAGGGCATGTCAGAACATCTCAAGGACCCCAAAAACACCTCAGACCCCAGAGGGTTAACTCAGAAAGAAGATCTATACCATATAAATACTTTTTATTGTCTTATTCTCTTGACCCAGAGAAAGAGGGATTGTTTCTAAGAAATGGCAGGATGTCGAGTAGACATGCAACACCTTTTGTTGCAAAGACATCTTCAGCTCACATTTGGACACAGTACACAGCAATTTTCTACTAAACTATTGTCTGTTGTCATGCAAGCACATACATTACATGAAGTAAAATTAATTGCCATAACACGGGGCATCCTGTGGCTCCCTCGTACAGACCTCTGGAAACTCCATGGATGGGACGCGGAGGTTCTAGGTGACCTACCCCCTTTGGTGGTAGACACAATCACTTCCGCTAAAACCCCCTCTATGAGGTGCCTCTATGCATTGAAATGGAACTTGCTCGATCAGAGCAGTGCTTTCCTTCCTGCAAGATGGGTTGGAGTGAAGGCTGTCTCCCTCCACCCTTAATGTGTATGTTGCTGTATGTGTATGTTGGTGTATGTAAAAACGCGCATATCTATGGACTGAACATGTGATGCGCATGTGCGTGACGTTGGTGTTTGCGCAGAGGTTGCGTAGGTTTGCGCAGAGATAACTGATAATCGTTTGCACCTTGGAACCTATTTCCGGGAGTGCGTTCTCGAGACACCAGGCACTGTTTTGTGCGGATGGGCGGCCGGAGCGCATTGAGGGTTTTCTGTTAGAACGGTGTTGTGTTAGCGGACCCTAAGTTAATAACTAATGATCTTTGCAACGGAAGTGAATCAATCAGTCAAAACTAACTTTAGCTGGACAATAACTTTATCCTAGAGCTGCTGTAAAGCCAAAAGCCAAAACAATCTCTGTTACTGTAATTTCCTATTATCATTGTAAAGCTACTTTGAAACAATTCATATTGTTAAAGGTGCTATATAAATGAATGTGACTTGACTTGACTTAAGTAGGCACTTTTATATATTTGACGTTGTCTTGTCAGTCAGCTTGCCTCACTCTCATGATAAATAAAATCTGACTCTTGTTTGGTTCACATTGGGCAGACACATTCAGTTTTTAATTGTAGTGTCTGTTCTCTAAATTATTTTTATTACTATAAAAAATCAAAACTGGTGGGGGGCGGTGTCGTGGTGGGCAAGTGATGTAACCGGTGTTGTGGCTGAACACCAGTAACAACGGCAACACCAACTATCGCACAAGCTTACGGACAGGAAATCTAAATGTTTGCATATCATCCATCAACCTTAAATATGGCTTATCATTTAAAACATGTAAGTAGTAGCAACTTTACATGGCCGCTCACTCTCACATTAACCTAGATTAATGTGCGCTAGCCTATTATTAGGCACATATCCAAGTGTTTGTGTGGAGTGTGTGTAATGACTTTAGCTCAAAGGGGAAATGTTAACCCTCTGGGGTCTAAGGTGTTTTTGGGGTCCTTGATCATTTGTGCTTTTTTCAGTTGCTTATAAACATATTAATGGAAAAGGTGTAATTACACTCTATTTAGCACAAACAGGGCTACCATAATATGTGAGCAACATGAATATACATGTTTGTATTTTTGAGAGAATAATGTTTATGCATGGTTATTGAAAAAACTAAAAACTAAAGTTTCTGAAATAAGGCCACAAAACACATACTAAATATGTGTCAATAAGACTTTTGACTAATGGATGTTGTCGCCTAGAGTTTTTTCTTCAAAATGATGTGAAAATCATCCTGCCTTATCATTCACATAACACAATACATTGATTTAATTTTTGCAAAACACTTTCTGTTTGGAAAGGCAATATGCGGAGTGGGCGTCAACGATCCAACACCATCATGCATATTTAGTGGTTCGCACCTGAGGAGACAATGGGGCCCGCATACTTAATGAGCCATTCATTCAATGCAACAGTTGGAAGCATCTCAATTTTTTTTTATTTTTCCACAAATTGTGCTTGCAAATTGGCCTATAATATCCAAGGAAAACATGTCTAGTAATTGTGCAGTTAATTCTCATACTGTATTTTCAGTTTTGGAATATTTATCCTCTCCCTAAATTTGTCACTAATAAAACACAATAAAAATTATTTAAAGAAAAGGCTTATATTGTCAGGGTTCTGCCCTGGCAGCGTTGTCTGTGTTGTCTCTGTTTAATGTATCTATGTTTGTGTTGTGCTTAAACAGATGGCTGTGTCTTTGTTTGTGTTTGCCATGTGCTCCTCTGTCCCTTCCTCCTTGTTTCCCGGTACCACGCCCCCTTGTTCAGTTGAGTCCTTGTTTGAGTGTTAGCACCTGTCTTCTTGTTAAGTCCTTGTTTGTCTGAGTGTGCTCACCTGGGGCCTGTACCATGAAGGTAGCTGAACAAACTCGGGGTTACAGGATTGGTTTTGAGTTGACAAATCCAAACCGTTGCGATCAGGCTTTATTGGTACCATGATGCAGCTCATCGACTTTCTCTGTCAACTCAGGCTTTGATCTTTAAGCTATGATTACTCAACGCGCGCGTGCACATAAAAGAGTGACGTCGACACTGAACAGCCAATCGCGGGTAGTAGAGCGAGAGCGTTATATTTTTCCGCGGAGGAGCAAGAGATAATTATTCAGAATTACGATGAATTTAAATATGTATTTCAAGCTCAAAACAATACGGTCTCTGTGCCAAAGCAAGAGAAGACTGTTGGAGAAAGATTGCTGATTGTTAATGTGTAAGTTAAACAAATACGTTCTATATTTATGTAAAATTATGTAGGCCTATATGTATGTGTAGCCTATATGTTTACTATACCCTATAGCCTATTTGTATAATATATAAAAAATGTACATGTATGTACTAAGAAAGATTAATATTCCTTAAATGCTTTTTAAATGCAAACCCAACTCCAAATGTTCTTGGCAGCAGATAAAGACAAAATATAAAAATAATAATTCAAAGTGGTGAGTATTTACCACAACCTTTTATTACTTCTGTGAACATTTGATCACAAACACTTGTTTGCAGCAAACAGAAATAAAGAATTAAATTCAGAAAACCAGAATACACTGTGGCGGAGGAGTTGGCTCTGAGTAGGCAATAAGGGACGGCCGATTATGGATGGGATTAGAGGTGCTGTACAATCTGACCCTGGTGCTGGCTCCTTTAAGCAAGTAACACTGGGTACGTGTGCAATACATTACTACTTTTAAGTTTTAAATATGGCTGACTGTATGTTCTGCAGTAGAGGGAAATACAGTGTCCCTGTTGAAGCCAGCACACACACACACAGTCTCCCACACAGAGGTCAGTATGCAGCAGACAGAACACCAGAAACATAACCTGCTTTACAACAGTTATGCTTTACATTGGCCTATTTTTATTTATTAGGGTGGAGGAAATGATGAAGATACTCTGTCTGTGTGTTCTCAGACAGTTGCTGATGTGAATGCACTAGGCTTTTTATTATGGCAAACATTTGAATGTGTGGCATAAAAAAGGGACTGGCCCTTACACATCTCTTTTATTGTAGGATTTTTCACAACCTGCCCCAGAAACAGGCCTCTACCTCAATGACCTTCAGAAGAAATGTGAAAGGATTTAAAACCCTTGACATAAATTACAGTCAGTCCTGTGTTTGTAGGAAGTCAAGGAACTTTTTGTGATTTGATGAGCCTCCAGAAAACTTGTAATGATCATGTTTGTGGTGGAATTATGTTTCAGGTGGAAACAGACTCAGTCAGGGCCCTGTACAAAATGAGTCTTGAACTAGACTGCACACTAAATGAGTCTTGAACTAGACTGCACACTAAAGGAGACTTGAACTAGACTGCACACTAAAGGAGACTTGAACTAGACTGCACCTAGACTGCACACTAAAGGAGTCTTGAACTAGACTGTTCACTAAAGGAGTCTTGAACTAGACTGCACACTAAAGGAGTCTTGAACTAGACTGTTCACTAGGAGCTGACTGTGAGCTGAGAAAAAAATAAAATGGAGATCAAACAGCTGAATAAAACTGATCTCAGTATGTGAACTTATTTAACCAAGTAACACTTTAGTATTAATATTTATTAATGAAACTTTCTCTTGCTCTCTTTCTCCCTCTCATCCCACAAAACCAATAAAACAGTTTGAGACTTATCTGCAGTTTCAATGTGCTTTTATTAAGTGTAATATTGTATGGTGATTGCATCTACATCTGCACCAGCTGGGTGGTCAAGTGTGATCGGGTCAGTTTCATCGGGGAGAAGCTGGTTTTGTGGTGGTTCTCGCTCTGTTCTACTGGTGGCTATAATGTGCAGAATGGCACATGCATGCAGCCACTATCTCTGATGCCCGCTCTGGTGACTCTTAAGGGCTGAACACAGTTGAAACGTGCCTTTAGGATGCCAAAGGTCATCTCGATCTTCACTCTGGTTTAACTGAGGGCCACATTGAAGCGGTGCTGTGGCCCTGTCTGAGGTCAGGGGGTTATTGTGTAGGTTTTTCTATCTCAGTTCAAATTAAGTGTTTTGTACTGTAACAAATTTAACTTGCTTTCCTCAAAGCGCTGAAACAACACAGACTCATGGAAAATTCGTGAGTCAAGCACTGGAGCCAGGCCATTTAGCATCCAAACTTGTGATCATACGTTCATGACCACAAGTCATCAGCAGATGAAATGTTTAGTAGATCATTTTTATATCTGTTAATGTTACTAATTTAAAGATTCATCTCACAGAAAATAATCATCTCACAAATTCACATCTCTACCTGAAGTGATAGGATTTCCTATTAACATCTGCCTCATGTTCTCTTAGAGCAGTGGAGACTGGAGCAATAGACTATAGGGAATCCTATCATAAGATTAACAGAATAATAATAAAGATTTAAAATAATTCTTAACATGTATTATATTGTATAGTACATTTGTGAAATGTGCATTTTGAAGAAAAAAAAGTGTTCATGTGATGTCACCCTATCAATATATCTTACCGGCAATTTTATAAAAGCCCTCTTTTATGGACATGGTCGATAAATGTCCGGGGAACACTATTAATGAAACTATTCATGTACTCCTGCAGAGCAAGGACCACCTTGCGAATGGTTCGACAAACCGTGTTTTCCCCCAGCTTCTGTGCATCACCCACCGTGCAGTATGTAGCCTACCACTTGCAAAAAAACACAAACGCAATACCATTTGCGGTACAGTAAGTGCATGAATTCGACGTGTTAAATTATTTATGTGCGGCTCAAGAAGTTCGCAAAATAAGACATTCCTTCCGCGGAAAAGCTGTATCTTTCATACAAGTAACTATCAGGAAAGGCAAGGGGATTTTGTCAGGCTAAAAACTCTTTCTTTACCCTCCTGAGTCCCTGCGTCCTCATATGAGGACATTACATTTTTGCCTCTTGACACAATGATAGTCAAATTTGTAAATCTTAGACATGTTGGCCACATTTAGGGACACTGCCCACACCATCTTGTGGTGATATAACAACATTACACCAATGTCAGTGAGAAGAAAATGGCTGGAAAATCAGCAAAATATCAGCAAAACACTTCCCGAAAGAAAAATGACCCAGGTAAAAAATCTATTCAAATTATATGAATGAAACAAATGTATTTATGTACAATACTGTCTCCATCATCATATGGGGATTAAAATTTGACATATTTTAGTAATAGTAGCACTCCAGGACATCAGTAAATGTGAAGTACTCGTTTGAGGACATTGGGACTATATTACGTTATTTATTCTACCATGTGGTTAGCTAAACTTGGGAATTTTTAGACGGATCACAATAGCATTGAAAAAACAACATTTGTCTGTGTGTGTATGTGTGTGTGTGTGTGTGTGTGTGTGTGTAAGCATGAATTATTGAGTTAACATGGAAAAACTGGTTTGCTGTAGTGCAGAAAACTGGTAAAAATCAAGAATTTCAAAATGAAAGTGAGCCAATAAGTGGCCTTCTACTGCTCCCTGCTGGCCATTACCAGTACTATTATAAAATTTTATAATAGTAAATAATAATATATAATAGTAAAGATTTTGTCAAGTGTTTATCACTTCATTTGTACTGACACTTCACATAATTGCTAGTAAAATGGTAAATTATAGACCCACTGTCCTTGCATGAGGACATCTTAATGGTAAAACATAGACCCACTGTCCTCGCATGAGGACATCATTTTCTGCAAAAACTACTTCCAGTACAAAAACAAATTTTAGTTATTATACTTATTAGGTCCAACTTATCCCAAATAGCAAGAACAATTATAAAATGCACACCAGGCAAGCTCTCGGGTCTCAGGAGGTTAAAAAGTGCTCGTCTAACAATTTGCGCTGAGATGTCCACCGGATTTGGAAGAAAAGGTGAAGTCATTGCAACAAACACTTGGAATAAGTTACGTCACCTATATGTTTCTTTGCTCTCAGCTGATTGGTCAAACTTCAGTCTGAGATCTCGAATCCAGATCATAACCTGCCCCGAAGCAGGTTAGCCGTGCAGCGTAAGATACCATGGCAACGAACACCGATTTAAGCCGAGCTACTTTCATAGTACCTAAAACCCAGGGTTGGCGGAAACTAAGCTGAAACATAGCCGGCTAGCCACCTAATCCGGCTTCATGGTACAGGCCCCTGTTCCTCATGTTCTTAGCTCCCTTTATATGTTTGCTCTTTCCCTCTTGTGATTGCCAGTTTGTTAAATGTTGTACCTCTGAGTACTACTGTGTCTCAGTATTGTTACGACCCTGCGCTTTCTTTCCTCGCCTGCTGGTGGTGTTATGATTCGGGAGAGTGTGGGAGATTGTACACACCTGACACCGGTTCACTACTTGATTGTGGAGAGGATAAAACCTTGGCCTCCATCACTCTTCTTCACTTCGTCCAGGGGATTGACACCCTCTGGAGAAGTCACTTTTGGCGTGCCTTTGTTTATTTACAACCCATACCAACCTTTTCTCTTCCCCATTTGGATTATGATTTTTCCCCTTTGATTTTGAACCCTAGACTTTGTGATATTAATTTATCTGTATTTTGAAGAGTAATAAAAACTTGCAAGTCATTCAGTGTACTTGTATTCTTTATGTACGGTCGAAACGAGCTGGCCGTAACATAAATTGGGTGTCTCGTCCGTGATCCTGTGGGGGTAGGAAACGTTGGTAAGTATGGGTTGTAAGTGTGTATGTTTTTGTGAATGATTGCCTTTTATAAATGAAAACTCTGGTTAGTTAGAGTGTTTCCAGCTGGATTGTGAATACAATCCTTCCGACGGAGCACTGTTTGTTGTTTTGTTTTGTTATTTCGCCTTTCTTGTTTTTGGAGGTTATCCTGGGTGGAGATGAACTCTCTGTAGGGGGTACGCTTCCGGACCTTCAGTCTGACTGATTGTCGCGGAGCTCAGCGTTTAATGCCGCCCCGAGCCCGGTACATCTCTGAAGACCAGGTAGGATTTAGTTAGTGTTTTCTGAGTTAGGAGCTGGAGTTTTCTCATATTGTAAACGGTAAATCCATTCAACAAAAATAAGTAAAGGTAAATCATTGTTTTCGTGTGTAGTGCGGTTTATTCTCGCGCTTACACTGTGTTTTGACTTGTGGGAAGTCTTCGGAAGTTTTTGTGAATGAGCATAGGTTGCGTAAAACTGTGACGTAGTTCCTTTTTGAAGTAGTGGCTTATGGGAGTTGTATTTCGGGTAAACAGCGCAGGGTTCTCAAGTCTCACGCATTGGCCGTGAGACACACGCAATTCAACCAGTTCACACGCTGACACGCCACACCATGTATTTCTCACGCTGAAAAGGCAATGCCAACCAAGTTGTCCTGCAAGCTTTATATATAATGTTGTGTACGAGGCGCACGCACACAAAGTGTGCACGCACGTCATACGTTCGTTACTAGGTAACCAACAACATCGCGCGAACGCGCTGGGTTTGTGCTGGTGTAATGCAGTGGTCAAAAAAAGTCAGCGTTAGTTTTTTGTTTTTTTTTCTGACAGACCACCAGCCCATGAAACACGTAGATCAGCGGCCCATTGGTTCTTTTCTTGATTGACACTGGGCTGGCCCAATCACAACTTTAAACGAGTGAGCGAGCGAGCGTGCAGCAGTGTCAGTGTGTATCTGTCAAAATAGTCAGCGAGATGGAGAAGAAACGCAAGGAATGTGCAGAGAAATAGCGTGAAACAATAGAAAAAGCCCCTTAAAGCAGACGTTATGTGTCAATGTTTTCTGCCCTTCATCAGCTCCTGTGATGATGATGATGATGATAGTGAGGAGGATCAGGAGAGAGCTGAGAAACTGTAGAGCCTGCGGTAAGCATAACTACTTTCAAAACACTTAGGCCATGTCATGAGTGTAGGAACCCATAACCCAGTTACGCATTATTTCCACATCGGCATAGTTGACGATTACCGCAATTCACTAGAAATTTAATGAGAGGCTTTTGTAAACCATGTTTTCCGCCAAAATAAAAGCTTGATGCAGTTTCCGTCAAAATAAAAGATCATGTGCTTATCTCTTTCAAGTATAGAAATAGGTACAAATCTAACTATGAAAGTTTCCTTTATTTTTTAGTGCATTTGTTTTTACAAAATATGGCTATTACTGTCATTGGATTAATATTATAACATTATTATGTAGTAGGTGTAATGTAAATAGACACTGTAACTAAAAGGTTTCAATTTTTCTTTGTTTAATTTGCACACTGAATATGGGTTGGAGCTTTTAATTTTGAACTCTCAAAGTGCACCAGATTGATGAATTTAACATTAAAATGCACAACATTTTCTTACGGGGGGGCATGCCCCCAAACCCCCCTAGAAGGACAGAGGTCCACCCACCACAGTTTTAACAAAAATCCTGTGAGAAACACTGGTATTGCTATGCCAATGCAGATTATAGCTTGTTTTTTGGATTCTTCACTGTGGAGTATAGTTCAACTGTATTAATAAATGTCAATTTTTTACTTATTTCATCTGTTAACTCTCACTCATTCCTATACTCACTCATTACATGGCATTAGTGGTTTTAAGGAATAGGAGATGGTATGCATATATTTAAGGGCGTGCAAAGATGGGTGGTGTTTATGATCATATAGTGGGCCAGTCTGGGCCAAAATGCCAGGGCCGATTTTTTTTGTCCCAGTCCAGCCCTGCTCTTGTGTGTGTACACACACACACAAATACACACCTTAATACTCTAATATGTAATTTGTTCACAATGTCCCACAACACAATAAATCATTATACCATTTCGACTAGACACATTCAAAATGCAAAAAGATTTGTTTTTCCAAACTGTTTGGAGCAATTTGTTATATTTTTGTATATTTGTAATTTGAAATATAACATTAAATAGTATATTTGATGTGATGAATTGCTCTGTCATTTATCAGATTTACCAATTGTTATAATTTCAATTTGTGCTGGTTAATTATGAACAATGGGTAAAATTGGGGGGCGGGGACAGGTGGGGGCGGGGCTCCATTAGGGCTCCTCCCCTAACCGCATGTGATCTCACTCCAAGCTTTTGATAAAACTCTAGAACCCTGCAGCGTCTCACGTGTAGTAGTTTCGTTTGTTATTGTGCGTATATATATATATATATATATATATATATACGAACAAAATGTCTTCGGTGGTCGAAGATTTCTTTGCGTGTCCGTCAGAAGCTTTGCTTGAGAGTTGTACAAAAGAGCAGTTAGTGCAAATCGCCGAACGCTTCAGTGTCGATCTTACTTCTCAAGAAAAGAGGCTGAAGGAAACTATCGTAACTACTTTGAAGCGGTCACTTGTTGATAGAGGAGTTATAGAGGTAAGCACCGAGTTAATTACTCCCAGTGAATCGTTTGTGTCTACTCCTGCTGAGGTTTATAGTGAAAGTGAGACAAAATTTCCAGAATTGTCTTTGCAAGAGAAGCAATTGTGTTTAGATGCCGCGAAAATTCGTGCTGAACGTGACGATCGCTTTATGAAAGAGCGAGCGGTAGAAAGAGAATTTGAAGGGAGAAAATTGGATCATCAGTTAGCTATGCGAAGAATGGAGCTCGAGTTAGTGAAGGAACGAGAGAGAGCGTTTCAGATAGAGAAGGAACGAGAAGAAAGAGCGTTTCAGATAAAGAAGTTGGAGTTAGAATTAGCAGCAAAGACAGCTGAAGTTTCACAAGCGAATGTGCCTCCTGTTCTACAACCGCGTGCGAATGCAGGTGAACCTGTGTTTGACGTTCACAGAAATATGAGATTAGTGCCGCCATTTTCTGAAAAGGAAGTGGATAAATATTTCTATCACTTTGAACGTGTTGCTTTATCCATGAAATGGCCGAAAAGCTTTTGGACTTTATTGTTACAGTGTGGGTTCACAGGTAAAGCTCAGGAAGTTTATTCTGCACTCTCACTGGAACAGAGTGGTGAGTATGATGTTGTGAAATCTGCTGTGTTACATGCATATGAACTCGTGACTGAGGCATATCGTCAAAAATTTAGGAGTTTGAGTAAAGTTGATGAATGTACTCATGTTGAATTTGCAAGAGAAAAAGAGAACTTATTTGATCGTTGGTGCACTTCAATGAAAATTACAACTAAAGAGCAGTTAAGAGAATTAGTGCTCTTAGAGGAGTTTAAACATTGTGTTCCTCATGCTGTAGCTACGCATCTTACTGAACACAAGGTGAATACACTTTCTGAAGCGGCTATTATGGCTGATGAATTTGTGTTAACCCATCGTGGGTCATTCAGTTCAGTCGGTCTTAAAACAAACGATATGAGTAAGTCTAAGTTTTGCTTTCAACCTAAGACGAAGTCTCCTGTGATGAGTAGGAATATTAAGGCGACAGTGGCTGAACATTCTAGTAAACCTGTACTCTCACGAGACATGGTTTGCTTTTATTGTAAAAAGCCTGGTCATAAAATATCTGACTGTCTTATTCTCAAGAAGAAAGAGATATTGTCGAAACCTGTTGCTTTAGTTTCTACTTCACCATTCAATGTTGATACTCGTGATAAGAAAGATTGTCATTTATCTGGTGCTAGTGATAAATCTGTTGATCATGATAAATCTGTTGATCAGTGTATAACTTCTTCTGTTGATTATACACCTTTTATCACTGAGGGAAATGTGTCATTGCCTGGTTCAAACGAAACGGTGCCAGTACGTCTTCTTCGAGATACGGGAGCCGCGCAGTCGTTTCTTCTAGAAGGAATTTTGCATTTAACTTCTGAAACTGCTACTGGAACTCATGTATTGGTGCGAGGTTTTGAGATGGGGTTTGTTGAAGTGCCTTTGCATCAAATCCATCTTTCCTCTGCCATGTGTATAGGAAATTTTACATTTAGATGTGTTTTTTACTTTCACAAGTGTGCAACTTGTGTTAACGTTGAACATTTATTTTTACTCATAAGCATTTAAAGAAATATAATCATATAAGCTTGCAGGAACAAAATGTTTTGGGTAGCAAAGAGACTATGAGTTCTCAAGTGACCTTTTGTGTACTCCAAGTGTGAAAAATATGTGCGGATCAAAATAGATATAAGCAAAATGTGTGAAAAAGCTGCAGCTAAAAACAGGAAACTTTTGCAGACGTGGTATTGTTCTGTCTAGATAGAATTTATCTTGAACAAAGACGTGTTGCCTTTTAAGGTAACTAAGGCGATCTTTTGACAGACCAGGATGTGTTTTGTGTATATAAGCTGGGCAAAAAGCAGAAGTCGGGGCCTTCTCATATCAGATGCGCTCTGTATGTGAATGTCAATTTCTTGCAAGAAATAAAGCTGATCTTTGTTAACCTTTGAGATATCCTACTGTCTTACAATTATTGATCAAAGTTGAGAAAAGAATTTCCACAACACATGGTATCTGGGGATGTAGTAGTTGGTGTTCGTTCTGCACTTCCAGTCCCTGGGATTACATTTATTCTGGGAAATGATTTAGCTGGTGGGAATGTTTGGGGACGGAGTGGTGTGGCAGCTCCGCCCATAATAGCATCTATACCGAGGAAATCTGATGTTGAAAATTGTAGAGAATTTACTCGATCAATGGCTAAACCACTGTCTGAAAACCAAGTTGAAGTTCCACTGCATGACATTTTCTTTTACACTGTTAATACAGGTAAGCCAGGATCTAATGTGTCTAAATGTCTTGAGCAAAGAGACCTGAAGTCCTGTCCTTCGTTGTCTTCTGACCAGAAAGATTCAACAGTGCTGCAAAATGAATCTGCTGATACGTCTGAGGTTCTGTCCACCCCTGAGAAAACCAATGTTGATCTCTCTGATGTTGATGACTGTTCTCTGACTTCTTTGTTACAGATCTCTCGAGAGGATTTAATTAGAGCTCAACAGAGAGATGACACTCTTAAACCTTTATTTTCTACAGTCGGGTCTAAGAAGTGTTCTGATCCTCCGTCCTCCTCGTGCTTTCTTGATGATGGTCTGCTTTGTCGGACGGTGGTCCTGCATAAAGATGTTTCTCTAGAACCTAAAACTCAGATTGTGCTTCCTTTCACAGTGAGAGACTCTGTGTTGCATTTAGCTCATCAAGGACTTGCTGGTCATACTGGAGTTCGTAAAACGTACGATCGTGTCTTGCGACAGTTCTATTGGCCTATGGTAAAACGAGATGTGGCAAAACATGTTCGATCTTGTCATACATGCCAGATCACCGATAAGCCAAATCAAAAAGTGCCTGTTGCTCCGTTGCAGCCTATTTCTGTCGTCTCCACTCCTTTCGAGCATTTGATAGTTGACTGTGTTGGTCCTTTGCCCCGGTCTAAGACTGGTCACCAATACCTTCTAACCGTCATGTGCCAGACTACTCGTTATCCTGCTGCTTATCCGTTAAGGTCCATCACTACCAGATCTGTCTTGAAGGCCCTCACTAATTTCATGTCGACCTTTGGAATTCCCAAAGTTATTCAATCCGATCAGGGTTCGAACTTCATGTCCAAACAGTTCTCAAAATCCCTGTGTCAACTTCGAGTAAACCACAATATTTCTAGTGCCTATCATCCGCAGAGTCAAGGAGTTCTTGAGAGGTTTCACCAAACCCTGAAGTCCCTTTTGAGGTCATATTGTGTGGAACTCGATGCGGATTGGGAAGAAGGTCTGCCATGGATGTTATTAGCGATACGTGAGGTAATCCAAGAAAGCCTTGGGTTTAGCCCAAATGAATTAGTGTTCGGACATGTAGTGCGAGGACCTACGGCTGTGTTAGCTGATGAGTGGCGAACGTCTAAACCTTCTGAAAACATTTCAGATTACGTGAGTGGATTCCGGCGTAGACTGTATGAGGCACGAGCTCTCGCTAAAAAGAAGTTGAGTAAATCTCAAATAAAAATGCAACAACATTTTGATAGAAAAGCTAAGCTGAGAGAGTTTCAGGTGGGTGATCAAGTATTGGCTTTGCTGCCTCTACCTGCCAACCCATTTCAGGCTAAATTTACAGGCCCCTACAGTGTAGCTAAACGTCTTTCGGATAACAATTATCTGTTGAATACTCCTAACCGGAGAAAAAAAGTACAAGTCTGTCACAGTAACTTGTTGAAATTGTATATAGCTCCTGTTCGTTCTGTTACTGTTAATGTGGTAAACTCTTGTGACTCTTTTTCAGAATCATCTCCTCTCTTTCGCAGCACGGGTGGGGATTCTTTAGAGAATGCTGATGAGGATGAGAGTTTCCTTTCTCGAGAAAAGGTCGACGGGCGACTTAAAAACTCTTTAGATTCTTCTTAACCTGTCCTCTCATCTTTCTTATTTGACTGAGAAAGAGAGGAGTGATGTCACTGAGTTGGTGATGTCATTTCCCTCTCTTTTCCTTGACGTTCCCGGTCGCACTTCTGTCATCGAACATGATATCGACGTAGGAACCTCGAGTCCAGTTAAACAGAACGCTTATCGAGTCAATCCTTTTAAAAGAGATTTGCTGAAACAAGAGGTGAACTATCTGCTTGCTCATAATCTGGCTGAATCTAGTTTCAGTTCGTGGTGTTCCCCTTGTGTTTTAGTAAATAAACCTGATGGCTCATATCGATTCTGCACAGATTATCGAAAACTTAACTCTGTGACAAAGCCGGACTGTTTCCCTTTACCTCGAGTTGATGACTGCGTCGATCATGTTGGCTCTGCCCGTTACGTTAGTAAATTCGACCTCTTAAAGGGGTATTGGCAGGTGCCCTTGTACCCAGTATCGTTTCTCTTAAGTGTTTTGTTGTAAAAGTTTGTTAGTGTTCTGGTTACTGTCATTGGCTCTGTCTGTCTTGTTCCCTGTTCCAGTCCTGCCCAGCAAGCAGCCCTGTTCTGAGCCTGAGATACCTGAGCGCCAAGCTGTAAGAAGTTCCTGTCTGGCTTTAGCTGGTAACCTCTGGTCTCACTCTGATCTGCCATATCAACACTCCTGCCTACGGACACCTCATTACATCTGCTGCTCTGCTGTTGTCATTGTCTCATCTCTACCTATAGTTTGGATTGTTATCTTCTCCCACCACATCTGTTTGTCAATAAAGCTGTTAATTGTCATCCTGCAATTGAGTCCTCCTTCACAGATCCATAACATATATTTACCTTTTAATAGTTTGTTTACATCTACCTAGTAAATATATATTTTTTTTATTAAAAAGGTTACAATTACAACAACAATTCAAGTGTAATCTTTCTTTGTAAAAACTAAAGTATACATTTTATCATACATATTTCAAAGTTAAGGATTCATTACTTGAATATAGCCTAGGCTACATTGGAATAAACACTATAACATATTATTTGATTACTTTATTTTTGACAGAACATACTATATTTAAAAAAAATTGGCAAACAAAAGCTTATTTGAGGTGGCAGATATTTTACAGTAAAAATTTATAATCTATCCAAAACTAATCAACGAAATGTTGTCTTTCATATGTCTGTAACATAGGTCTTTCGTTTTTTTTTATAAGAAATATAAATGTTAATTTGCAGTTTAACCCTCTGGGGACCAAAAACGCGCCCGCGCGTTTTGCTCTTTTTTTTTTTTAGCAATGAAAAATAAACACAAAATGCTCTGTTCATTTTGATCTTTAATTTTCGTGTTATACATCAATCGATCCTGTTCAGTTTCTATTTTTTTCTGTATACTCACAATAAAAATAAAGTGTTTTGCTTTTTGACAAATAAAGAAACTTTAACATGATGCGATTTCTGCCTTCTCTCTGTCAGTAAACTCCCATTTGAAACGCATTCGAAAATGATCTATAACTCCGAGAAAATTCAGGCAAACAGACCCACGGGCATAAAGCTTGAGATCGCATCTTTTAAATGAAGTAATTTATATAAAAAACAAATATTATCAGCTTCTGTAATCTGTACAAAAAGAGAGCGATTCCAGTCGAGCTCATTACGAGCTCATTGACTTTAATTCGTTCACGCCTACTCACGGAGCGCGCTATTCACAAGATAATGTGTTAAGCCATCTATGCAAAACAGGTAAACGCCCCCAAGCAAATGCATTAAACGCTTCAAGTTTCATCATTCAGTCACCTGCGCGTTGGGAAGATGACACGGTACACCGGTGCGGAAGCCCTTCAGTTCGTCCTGGATACTAGCGACGAAGAGTCCACATTTTCATCAGAAGAGGAGCGCGACTACTCTGATGACGACCGTTTGTATTTTGAAGAGCGAATTGATCCAGCCGTGGATAGAATTTCGGATGAGTAAGTATTTATTCTTACTTGCATTAGTTGACAAGCTATTCAAAACATGAGCTTACATATTATACTGGGTGGACTTGCCATCCAGAGTATTGACATTTGATATCTACCTATATTCAACACGATCTAATGAAAGTGCATATCTATACCATGAATTTAATATATCGTACCATTTCAACGTCAAAAATGTTTTGTTTTGTTTTTTTTGTGTACATATGCTACACCCCTTGGTTAAGAAAATTTGTATTTGTATGTGTAGCCTAGCAGTAAATGATATGTTTAGATCATTATGTATGAAAGATAGAATTTAGAAATGATTTTAGAAGGTAGGCCTAGTAGGTGTTTAGATTATATTTTGACTATATAAATGCTGCCTCATTATCATTAACGATGCATGCTCGCAAATATCAGTTGTAAATGTGTGTAAATGTGCTGAAATGTGTAAATATACCCAGTTAATGAAGTGCACAAATGTGTTAGGCTAATGTTTGCGGTGTGCCTCTCCGGTAATGGCCCATTGACACGCATATAGGCTTATTGCACGCGTCTAAAATTATTTACATCAGTTATTCATTATAGACTAATGCTACTATAGTTATATTTATGTAATAATATTCTTCAACTTTTTTAAAAGGAATGTAGCTTCATCATTACCTCCGCCTGCAACTCGGAGTGCGCTTAGCAACACAGTCAGAAATCAGAAAGAGTAAGTACATATTTACCAACTGCCTTTACTTTTGTTTATTTTCCTCACATTTGATTTGCTTAGAGCCCGCATCAACGGGGCATAAGCATTTACTGTGAGATACCTGCCTTTACTTTTGTTTATTTATCGCTCACAATTGCTTTGTTTATAGCCGACTGATTATTTATTTTGGTCACATTTGATTTGCTTAGAGCCCGCATCAACGGGACATAAGCATTTACTGTGAGATACCTGCCTTTACTTTTGTTTTTACAAAATTACAATAAAACAGATTGAAAAACAAAACATATGAATCTCCTCATTCTTTGTTAAGGCTGCCTCACTTGATGGCCCATTAGCACTTGGGGGAGCGTCTATGTCACACCCCTGGTCTGAATCTCATTAATATTGATGACCCATTACCACTCCCACGCATAAACCTCTTCTGACAAAAAAAACTGTTTTACAATGTTTAAATCAATGTAGTGTTTTATGTGAAAAATTAGGCAGGATGATTTTCACATAATTTTGAAGCTAGAATTCAAAGGGACAACATCCATTAGTCAAAAGTCTTGTGGACACATATTTAATATGTGTTTTGTGTTCTTAAATCAGCAACTTTCATTTTATTTTTTTCCAATAACCACGCATAAACATTATTCTCTTAAAAATACAAACATCTACATACACTGTTACATGTTCTGTGTTTCTGAGTTCTGTTTCTGTGTTCCGTTTTCCCCTGTTCTCTGTTGATTTTGGTTTAGTCCTTGTTTCCATGGTTTCTGTCATCAGTTCATTTGTACCACCTGGTTCCTCGTTAGTCTTGTCAGCTGTGTCTTGTTCCCTTTTCAGTTCTCCTGTGTATTTAAGCCCTGTGTTCTCCTTCTGTGTTGGTCGGTTCTACTTTGTTACTACGTTTATTTCCCGTGTGAGTTCTACCCGTTGTTCCTGTGTTTTTGGATTCTCTGTGAATAAAACTCTTGGATTGAAGTGCTCTGTCATCCTCGCCTCCTTCTACCCACACACAACCGTAACATACACGTTGCTCGCATATTATGGTAGCCCTGTTTGTGCTATATAGAGTGAATTTACACCTTTGCCATTAACATGTTTATAAATAACTGAAAATAGTCTTTTTGCCAGTTGTGGTAAACAGCGCACATCGAACTCTTTGTTTATTCATTTATTCTAAGAAAAGCATATCTTTCATGGTCACTGAAAAATAATTATTCCTTAGCATGTACAGCACTTAGAGCATGTAAAAAGATCAAGATCGTAAAAGGGACTTTGTATGCAAGCAGAGAATCAGAAACCAAATGCATAATTGTGCACAAGTTTTATTAACTAAATCACAAACATAACTAAACTAAACTAAACAAACAAACATACATACATACATTCATCCATACACATTTACATAGGTAAAGTGGTGAGTGTTATGGAACCGGAAGCAGGAAATAGAACTATGGAAAAAATAACCATCAGCTGATCATTTTCAGAGTACCTCATTAAATTGGTACTTGCATAGTTTGTGTGCGCGGACAATTCTTGAAGTGGTTGAAAATTGAAGTCGTTGATGAGCCCGTGAGTGTCAAAAGTCGTGGTGCAAGTTGCCAACGTTTTCTTCTCTGCTTGATGGAGAAGATGATGATGAACTTGCATGGTGGCTTCGAGCACATGGCTGTTGTGAGTCGAAGCCTGCGGCCCTGGCCTGCTGAGGACACGCTGGATGGCACGGCATCCTGAAGTGCCGAGAAGGCCAGGAGTTGATCGTTGCCCATTCCGCGGTGGTAAAGTAGCAGTTTTCTGGATTGAAGAACAGTCTGACTTCCTTTGGGAGTATGGCAGCATGGCAGACGGCATCAGGCTTGCGCCCCTGTATTGACTACCGGATCCTCAACAACTCCACAGTCAAGTATCGGTATCCCCTTCCTCTGGTTCCAGCAGCTCTGGAACAACTCCGTGGTGCTCAGATCTTCACGAAACTGGACCTTCGCAGTGCCTACAATTTGATAAGGATCAGAAAGGGAGACGAGTGGAAGACTGGGTTCATCACCCCTGCAGGCCACTATGAATACAGGGTCATGCCCTTCGGGTTGTCCAACGCTCCCGCGGTATTCCAGGGGATTATGAACGAGATCTTCAGAGACTTCCTGCATCAATTTGTCATCATCTATATAGATGATATTCTCATCTACTCCGCCAACCTGTCGGAACATCAACGCCATGTCCAGTCTGTCCTTCATCGTCTGCGCAAACACCACTTGTATCTGAAATTGGAGAAATGTGAGTTTCATCAAAGTTCTATCCATTTCCTGGGGTATGTGATTACTCCTCATGGGATCACCATGGACCAGAGGAAGGTGGATGCCGTCACCAACTGGCCACAACCCTCCAACTTGAAAGAACTTCAGCGTTTCCTGGGATTTGCTAACTTCTACCGCAGATTCATAAAAGGTTACAGTCAAATCAGTGCACCCATCACCTCTCTTCTGAAAAAAGGGGCCAAGTCTCTGTCCTGGACCACCGAAGCCCTACTAGCCTTCGAGAAGCTGAAACACTCCTTCAGTTCCGCTCCCACTCTCGTCCATCCCAACCCAGATCTACCATTTCTCGTTGAGGTGGATGCCTCAAGCACCGGGGTGGGAGTGGTTCTATCGCAGCGGCAGGGGGAACCTCCTCGACTCCATCCATGTGCCTTCTTCTCCAAGAAGATGTCCCCGGCGGAGCAGAATTATGACATCGGCAACCGGGAACTGCTGGCAATCAAGCTAGCACTTGAAGAGTGGAGACACTGGCTGGAGGGAGCACAACACCCCTTTGAAGTCATCACAGATCACCGCAACCTGGAATACCTCCGTGAAGCCAAAAGACTCAACACTCGTCAAGCCCGCTGGTCATTGTTCTTCACCCGTTTCAACTTCAAAGTAACCTATCGCCCAGGGGACAAGAATGTCAAGGCTGATTCTCTTTCTCGTCTGCATCAACCTGATATCGTCAGTTCTACTCCAGAATCCATACTCCCTCCAGCCATGATTGTCAGTCCCATCCAGTGGAGCTTAGACGATCACATTACTGATGCTACCCGTACTGAACCTGCTCCGCCGGGAGGTCCTGAGGGACGGACTTACGTACCCACTCGCCTGCGTCTGTCCCTCATGGACACCCACATGGGCTCTGGACACCCAGGCAGCCAACAGACCCTCTCGCTTGTGCAACAACGGTACTGGTGGCCCAATATAACCCAGGATATCTCCCGATTCGTGAAGAGCTGCTCAGTCTGTGCCATGGCCAAGGTCCCTCGACGTCTTCCAGAAGGTAAACTGGTACCTCTTCCAGTACCCACCAGGCCTTGGTCACATCTAGGGGTAGATTTCATCACGGACCTTCCTTCTTCTGACTCTCACACCTGTGTCCTTGTTGTCGTCGATCGGTTTTCAAAAGCCTGCAAATTGATTCCTCTGCCCGGTCTGCCTACTGCCTTTGAAACGGCTGAGGCTCTCTTCACTCAGATATTTCGACACTTCGGAATACCAGAGGACATCGTGTCTGACCGGGGTCCACAATTCATCTCCAGAGTATGGAAAGCCTTCTTCAATCTTCTGGGAGTCTCAGTCAGCCTAACGTCTGGATATCACCCCCAGTCCAACGGCCAGACTGAGCGTAAGAAATCGGGAGATACCTGCGGTCATATTGCCATGATCATCAAGACTGCTGGAGCAGGTATCTACCCTGGGCCGAGTATGCACAAAACTCCCTTCAACAGTCCACCACTGGTCTCACGCCTTTCCAGTGCATACTCGGCTTCCAGCCGCCTCTGTTTCCCTGGTCAGGTGAGCCTTCCGATGTTCCAGCAGTCCATTGGTTCCAGGAAAGCGAGAGGGTCTGGGACTCAGCACACGTCCATCTGCAAAGGGCTGTTCGGAGACACAAGAGCCAGGCCGATGCAAGAAGATCAGCTACCCCATTATACCAACCTGGGCAAAAGGTCTGGCTCTCAACCAGGGATATCCGTCTCCGACAGCCCTGTCGCAAGCTGAGTCCCAAGTACATAGGTCCGTTCGCGATACAGAGGCAGATCAATGATGTCACCTACCGGTTATCACTACCTCCTCACTACCGCATCTCACCTTCATTCCATGTCTCCCTGTTAAAGCCATACACTGACCCTCTTCTTCCTCCTTCCACAGAGTCTGGCGCTGATGTGGTACCTCCTCCTCCAGTAGATCCCGAAGTCGACAACATCTACCGGGTCCAGGACATTCTCGACTCCAGACGACGGGGCGGTCAACTGGAGTATCTCGTGGACTGGGAAGGTTTTGGTCCTGAGGAGAGATGCTGGGTTCACCGTGATGACATCCTCGATCCCACACTCTTACAAGACTTTCACTCTGCTAATCCCAATCGTCCGGCGCCGAGAGGTCGTGGTCGTCCCCGTCGTCGGTCTTCTCTGCCCTCAGGAGCTGGCCGTGGAGGAGGGGGTACTGTCACGGATACATCAGCATCAGCGCCAGCTCTCTACACTCCGCCCACCCGATCAGCATCCCCGGAATACTAATCACCTGCACCTGTCTTCACCACCTGTCAACAATCTCCTGCCACTTCCCGCACTCCTTATATTCACCTCCAGTTCCCTCAGTCCCTTGTCAGGTCTCGTTGAAACCTACTCAACATTCTGACTCTCTCATGCAAACTCATATACGCTACTTACCTTCTTCAGCTACTTACCTGCCGTCAGCCTGTTCTCCGGATCCTCCGTCTGCTTCAGCTATCCCGCTCCCGATCGTCAAACCTCATCCAGTCATCTACTACCTGAAACAGATAAGAGACTTTGTCAGATCCACCGCATCCATAAACTCTGCTAGAATATTTCACTACTCTTCTAAATCACCTGCCGTGACTGTGCTTTGTGTCAATAAACATCCTTGCAACTTACCTGTCTGTTCTGTGCTGATTTGTGACAATTATCACTGTAAAACTGCTTTGAAACAATTCATATTGTTAAAAGCGCTATATAAATGAAGGTGACTTGACTTAACTTGACTTCAAATGTCTATTTTTAAATGAACCTATTCCAATGGAAAACAAATATTCTAAGATTAAGATATATGTGACCGCAGTCCGCATAGTCAATTTCATCACTGCAGCCAAAAAAAACACTAGTTTATGAAAAAATGATTAAAATGTTCAGACAGTCTCTTTGCTGTTTTTTCACAACACATTCATAATCATTACTTTTGCTGGTGCGCTGTGGCATGATTTATGTGTGCGCTTGTCGACTAATATGCGAGGGCATCCCAAATATATATATATAATTTATTTCTTATAAATTTCTTAATATATAATCTAATCTGTCTGTTTCATCCTTATCCCGAGGTTATCATAGTCAGACGGATATGGTCCAGATCCAGATCAGATGGTGGACCTGCACCTAGGCATGACCACAACGCTAAATGTCAGCTGAGACTATATCAGAGACGGATCCCCTGTGAGGACTTTGGTAACCGCCTTAGGCACAGATCCACAGCAAAGGCCACAAGAACCAGACAAGTCCTCTTCACAGACCCCTACGGCCAGCTTCAACTCCAAGCCAACGTGTTGTATCCAGATCTTCAAGTTGATGGAACCAGATGAAATATTCTGAATTACACCAATCCACAATCTGACTTGTGATGCAGCCTGACTCATAATCACACCACGTTTGTTCGTTGGCCAGAGGAGAACTGAGCCTGGTTTCTCCCAAAGGTTTTTTCCTCTCCATTTCTGTCACCTGATGGATTTAGGGTTCCTTGCCTTGTTTTTTTATATATATTTGATAGTTTTATACAATTTAAGTAGCATTTCAGGTAGGACTATTTTAGTTGTGTCTTTGTTTTATTGTATTTTTTTTGTCCTATTGCTTGTAATTAGTTTATTTGCTCTTATTTTATCACTGACTCTTACATGTCTTAAGTAAGTTTGAGTGTTTTTTATTTGATATTGACTTTGTCAACAAGAATTATGAAATGTCTATGGTATATATTTTTTTATAATTATATAAAAACCGCAATTAAAGCAAAAATGACAATATCGTGATATATATAATTTTCATGAAATAAAATTACTCATTGTGATTATAAGAATTTGGTCATATCGCCCACCCCTAGTGCACTGACACTATCAGATGAGAACTGAACTGAGCTGGACGATGATATCACTGTTTACTGCTGAGCCGCTTTATAGCAAATTGAACTGATTTCATAATTTATGAATTTACACAGTTTTTGAGCGGAACTGAATCAACACTGAACTAACTTCAGCTGAACAATGACACTTTTCTCTAGAGCTGCTTTACTGCAGAATTGAACTCTGTTTGAATAATTAAATATTTTTTTCCCTGGTTATACCTGTAAAACTGCTTTGAATCAATCTATAAAGTGTTATAAAATGAAAGGTGATTTGACTTGTGCAATGGCCTCCCAGCCAGCAATGACATGTGGGGCCCAGATCGGTTAAGTACGGGTTCCATGGTTACTGTGTGGGCATGGGCTTTGGCTGGGTGAAATCAGCGGGTCCCATGTAGGTTTTGTAGTACGAGTCCCACATAGGAAGCCCATATGAGCTGATTACATGGGCCCCATAAGGGACAGGCATGGTCCAAGTGGGCATGGGTTTGATCTGGGAACACATATATGGGTCCTGCATGGTTTATTTATGGGCCGAGTGGGCATGGGTTTGATCTGGGAACACATATATGGGTCCTGCATGGTTTATTTATGGTCCAAGTGGGCATGGGTTTGATCTGGGAACACATATATGGGTCCTGCATGGTTTATTTATGGGCCGAGTGGGCATGGGTTTGATCTGGGAACACATATATGTGACCAGTCACGGAAAGTAGGGACACAAGTCGGTTCTGGGGCATTTTGAGTTATTCACATATTCTGAAAGTGTAGTATTCAAGCTTTCCAACGATGTGTAACCCATGTAAATCTGATAATATTTGGAGAAGTTGTGGCCATTTGAAGGTAGAAGGTAGGTTCATTTGAAGGTAGGTAAAAAACTGAAATGGTAGGAATCTGCTTCTAAAGATTGGCAAGTTCTCGCCCTTCTGGGAATGACAATAGGGCTCATTTACATCTCATTTAGATAAGTCATACCCCCTGTAAAGCTCCCCCGTCTCCCCCTCCCCCCTGAATGTACCAATTCTACAAATTCTCTAAATAAAACATCTCCAGTTAACTGGCAGAGCATTCATTTCGTTCGTTTTTTAAATAAGATACTAGCGCTGAAATGTGTTTTTTTTTTTTAATCAAGTGATCAAAGTGCTCGTTGCCGCTGCGATCAGTGGCGCAGATACAGTGTTTACTCGTGTGGCTCGCGCACACACTGCATTGTCTTCACTCGACGCGCGCTTCAATCCGTTGCGTTGCGGATACATTTACATTTACATTTAGTCATTTAGCAGACGCTTTTATCCAAAGCGACTTACAAATTAGGACTAAATAAGCGAGTCATCATGAAGAGGCAAAAACAACAACAACGCAAGAAGTGCTCAGAATACAAAGTTCAGGCATTATTCAGAGTAGCATAAGTCTGATAAGTGATGTTTCAAAGGAATTTTTTTTTTTATTATTATTATTTTTTTTTTATGAGGTTAAGTGCTCACGGAAGAGATGGGTTTTCAGCTGTTTTTTGAATGTTGCCAGTGATTCTGCATTCCGGATGAGGCCGGGGAGAGCGTTCCACCAGCAAGGAGCTGTGAATGAGAATGTTCTGGAAAGTGATTTTGTGGCTCTCTGTGATGGAACCACGAGACGTCGCTCGTTGATCGATCGTAGGCGTCTGGTAGGGATGTAGACTCGTAGGAGTGAGTGAAAATAGTACGGAGCTGAGCCTGTGATAGATCTGTATGCAAGCGTCAATGCCTTGAATTTGATGCGAGCAGCGAGAGGTAGCCAGTGCAGAGAGATGAACAGAGGAGTGACGTGGGCCCTCTTGGGCTCGTTGAAGACAAGACGAGCTGCAGCATTTTGGATCATCTGTAGAGGTTTTGTTGCACATGCTGGAAGTCCGGCCAAAAGAGGATTACAGTAGTCAAGCCTAGAGATGACCAGGGCCTGGACGAGAAGTTGTGTTGCATGCTCAGTTAGGAAAGGCCTGATCTTCCTGATGTTGTGCAGTGCAAACCTGCATGATCGAGCTGTCTTTGAAATGTGATCTGTGAAGGACAGCTGGTCATCAAGCGTTACTCCGAGATTTCTGACCGACCTTGATGGGGTGATTGATGATGACTCTAGCTGGATGGTGAAGTCGTGTTGTATAGACGGATTGGCAGGGAGGATGAGAAGCTCAGTCTTTGCCAGGTTGAGCTGCAGGTGATGTTCCTTCATCCATGTGGAGATGTCCGCCAGACAGCTTGAGACCCAGCTACTGTGGGATCATCTGGTTGAAACGAGAGGAAGAGCTGTGTGTCATCAGCATAGCAGTGGTAGGAGAAGCCGTGTGCCTGTATGATGTGTCCCAGTGATGTAGTGTAGATGGAGAAGAGGAGGGGACCAAGAACTGAACCCTGGGGAACCCCTGTGGTCAGTTGATGTGCTCTGGATACCTCACCTCTCCATGCGACCTTGAAGGACCTACCTGTGAGATAGGACTCAAACCAGTGGAGTGAAGTTCCTGTGATGCCCAGTGATGAGAGGCTGGACATAAGGATCTGATGATTCACAGTGTCGAAGGCAGCAGACAGATCCAGGAGAATGAGGACTGAGGACTTGGAAGCAGCTTTAGCGATCCGTAGGGCTTCTGTGACTGACAGTAATGCAGTTTCTGTTGAATGCCCTTTCTTGAAGCCAGATTGGTTGACATCCAGCTGGTTGTTTAGAGACAAAAAGGATGTTATTTGGTTGAAAACAGCTCTTTCAAGTGTCTTCGCAATGAATGGTAGGAGAGAGATAGGTCTGTAATTCTCTACAGATGATGTGTTTAGTGTTGGTTTTTTAAGCAGTGGAGTGACCCGAGCCTGCTTGAATGCTGTAGGGAAGGTGCCAGTATGGAGGGATGAGTTGATTATGTGTGTGAGTGATGGTAGAAGTGTCGGAGAGATGGTTTGTAGAAGGTGTGAGGGGATGGGGTCTAGAGGGCAGGTGGTAGGATGACTGGAGAGGAGAAGTGTAGATACTTCTTCCTCGGTTAGCGAGGAGAAGGAGAACAGTGGGATATTGGCTGTGGAAGCGGTCAGTCTGGGTTCCTGTGTGTGTGGAGCTGAAAACTGACTGCTGATAGATGTTGTTTTGTTGGTGAAGAAGTTCGCAAAATCGTCAGCAGTTAAGGAGGAGGAGGGTGGTGGTGGAGGTGGGCAGAGGAGAGAGTTGAATGTCTTGAAGAGTGAACGTGTGTTGGAGGAGCTGTTGATCTTGTTGTGGAAGTATGAAGATTTTGCAGCATGAACATCCACAGAAAAGGAAGAGAGGAGAGATTGATACATACTCAGGTCAGATGCGTCTTTTGATTTGTGCCATTTCCTCTCCGCTGCCCTAAGTTCAGTCCGGTGTTCCCGAAGAACCTCAGATAACCAGGGGTTAGGGGGAGTAGCACGTGCTGGCCTGGAGGAGAGAGGGCAGATAATGTCTAGAGAAGAGGTTAGAGTGGAGCATAAGGTGTCCGTTGCTGTGTTCACATCCAGAGATGAGAATTGTGAGGGTGGGGGAAGAGAAGATGACACGGCAGAGGAAAGATGGGAGGGAGAAAGTGAGCGCAGGTTTCGCCTGAAAGTGACTGGTGGGGGTGTTGGTGGTGAAGGGGTAGAGAGATGTAGACTGAAAGTAATGAGGAAATGATCTGAAACATGGAGAGGTGTCACCAGGATGTTGTCTGTGATGCAATTGCGTGTGTAAACCAGGTCCAGTTGGTTGCCTGATTTGTGAGTACCTGTGGTGATGAGTCGTTTGAGATCGAAAGAGGCTAGGAGAGAGGTGAAGTCTGTTGCATGCGGCTTTTCGAGATGGATGTTGAAGTCACCAAAGACTAGAAGTGGGGTGCCGTCCTCAGGGAAAGTGGACAGCAGCACATCCAGCTCATCTACAAAGTTTCCCAGCTGACCAGGGGGACGATAAATGACTACAATATGGATCTTAATGGGAGTTGTAAGTGTAATAGCATGATATTCAAATGAGTTGTTGTTGCATAGAGAAGAGAGTGCAGAGTATTTGAAATTGTTAGAAACGAGGAGCCCTGTTCCCCCACCTCTCCCAGACTGGCGAGGGGAGTGAGAGAAGGAGAAATTGCTAGAGAGAGCAGCAGGGGTTGCTGAGTCTTCTGGACGAATCCAGGTCTCAGTCAAGCCCAAGATACTAAGAGTAGAATGAGATGCGAAGGCTGGAATGAAGTCAGCTTTATTGACTGCTGACTGACAATTCCATAGACCCACGGAAAGAGAGAGTGGAGTGTGTGAGGATGAGAGAATTGGACGCAGATTGGCAGTATTGCGTTGTCTTTTGCGCGCGATGAAGGGGCGTTGGCGAGAGATAACAGTAATGTGTTGAAAGCACATGTTGATTAATGTCAACAATAAGATAAGAGAGGGAAGGAGAGGGGAAAAGGAGATACGTAAGTGCCTTTCTAGTGTCCTTGTTCGGTGGAGTCGCGCAGGTAGAGTCGCTGGTCTTTACCCGAGTCGGTCTTCACACGAGGAGGCTGAGCACGAGAGCTGAACGCTTCCGCTGACGCTTCCGCGACAGCGCGCAAATTACATAGTTATACAGATAATGCTTCACCGCTTGAGTGAGTACAGCTGTTTCGCTCGGGCAATTACGTAAAATAACGTGACAATGTGCCGAATCGAAACTGGTGAGAGCAAATAAGGCTTAAGTGCAAATTAGACTGCAATATTAATTTTCACTCGCGGCTTTTTGTTTAATGTAGTCAGCGCGTCTACTCAAATACAGAATTATGTGAAGTTTAAAAATTGAAAATAAGCAGAGAATCGAAAATGGCCTTACCTTGACTAAAACACAACACTGAAATCACAGGAAAACTGAGTAGTCCAGAAAAACACTTGCATGCGCGTTCTTTGCCGTGCCTCTTATGCTGAACGCTGGTCCTGACGAATGATCTTAAGTTCCTCTATTTATAACTGTTCCTACAGATGCTGTTTCGCTCGGGCAATTAAGTAAAATAACGTGACAATGTGCCGAATCGAAACTGGTGAGAGCAAATAAGGCTTAAGTGCAAATTAGACTGCAATATTAATTTTCACTCGCGGCTTTTGTTTAATGTAGTCAGCGCGTCTACTCAAATACAGAATTATGTGAAGTTTAAAAATTGAAAATAAGCAGAGAATCGAAAATGGCCTTACCTTGACTAAAACACAACACTGAAATCACAGGAAAACTGAGTAGTCCAGAAAAACACTTGCATGCGCGTTCTTTGCCGTGCCTCTTATGCTGAACGCTGGTCCTGACGAATGATCTTAAGTTCCTCTATTTATAACTGTTCCTACAGATGCTGTTTCGCTCGGGCAATTAAGTAAAATAACGTGACAATGTGCCGAATCGAAACTGGTGAGAGCAAATGTAAATGTAATACACTCTCTAGTATAATACTCTCTATTCGTTATGTTGAAATAACAAAATAATTCAAACGTTTGCGTGTCCCTGCTTGATATACAACCACTGATGAACATAATCGTTTTGATGAGAGAAAAAAAACGATACGAGAAAAAAAAAAAAAACTATATAAGGCGGATTCGAACTCTCAACCTCTGACACAGCTGGCGAAAGCTCTACCACTGTACCATTCATATACACGTTAATTACACAGGCGGATCTATGTATTGGCACTGACAACATGTATTAGGCTACATCTCATTAAACGACAAATTAAACCCCATGTAACCTACTATTTAAATCGATTGCTGGACATCCTTATGTTATTGGCGTCCATCTTCATTGAATTTTGAAATCAGATAGAGCCGGCCAGAGCGCTGCATAATAAGTAGCCACGCCGGCTTATTCAGTATGGAAATACACACCAACAATGACACGCCCCTACTGCGTGCTAGAATCTCCGAAAAACAAGCCGATTTCAACATCAAAATGTACGCTTTTAAATATACCAATACTGCTATCTCAAACATGGAGAGGCTTCTTCGTGATCTCAACTAACAGATTCTGCAAAAAAACGAAAATCACCAATTTTGAAAAAAAAAACGCTTCTTTCTCTTCTTCTTTTGCTCGAAAGTTGTGCTGCCGACTTGTGTCCCTGGTTTCCGTGACGGGTCACATATGGGTCCTGCATGGTTTATTTATGGGCCGAGTGGGCATGGGTTTGATCTGGGAACACATATATGGGTCCTGCATGGTTTATTTATGGGCCAAGTGGGCATGGGTTTGATCTGGGAACACATATATGGGTCCTGCATGGTTTATTTATGGGCCGAGTGGGCATGGGTTTGATCTGGGAACACATATATGGGTCCTGCATGGTTTATTTATGGGCCAAGTGGGCATGGGTTTGATCTGGGAACACATATATGGGTCCTGCATGGTTTATTTATGGGCCAAGTGGGCATGGGTTTGATCTGGGAACACATATATGGGTCCTGCATAGAATTTTTATGGGCAAAGTGGGCATGGGTTTGAACTGGGATAATATATATATATAAAAATATATTTTTGATTTATTTACCGGTATGTTGTGACATTTAAATTGTTTTTTAAAGATTATGTTTGTTGTTCGATGTAATAATTTTGTATTAATGTATTTTTTGGAGAGATTTTTTTTTTTCAGAGATTTTTAAAAAATTAAAATATATTTTGGATTTGTTTACCGGTATGTTGTTGTGACGACCACAAAAGTGTTGTATTTGTGTTTTAAGAATATTCACAATTATTGTTTTGTTTTTTTTAAACATTTACATTTACATTTAGTCATTTAGCAGACGCTTTTATCCAAAGCGACTTACAAATTAGGACTAAATAAAGCGAGTCATCATGAAGAGGCAAAAACAACAACAACGCAAGAAGTGCTCAGAATACAAAGTTCAGGCATTATTCAGAGTAGCATAAGTCTGATAAGTGATGTTTCAAAGGGTTTTTTTATTTATTTATTTATTTATTTATTTATTTTTTTTTATGAGGTTAACCCTCTGGGGTCTGAGAGGTTTTTGGGGTCCTTGAGATGTTCTGACATGCCCTGACATTTGTGCTTTTTTCAGTTGCTTATAAACATATTAATGGCAAAGGTGTAAATTCACTCTATTTAGCACAAACAGGGCTACCATAATATGTGAACAACTTGCATGTACATGTTTGTATTTTTGAGAGAATAATGTTTATGCATGGTTTTTTTAAAAACAAAAAACTAAAGTTTCTGAAATAAGGCCATAAAACACATTCTAAATATATGTAAATAAGACTTTTGACTAATGGATGTCATTGCCTACTGTTTTTTCTTCAGAATTATGTGAAAATCATCCTGCCTAATCATTCACATAACACAATACATTGATTTAAATCTTGTAAAACACTTTTTGTTTGGAAAGGCCATATGCGGGTGGGCGTGATTCACACCTGCAGATTCAATGGGGCCCGCATAATGAGGCTGCATACGTAATGAGCCTTTCATTCAGGTGTGTGACTGAGCCACAAGAATGCAAGGACAATATATAACTGGTTTGTTGTTTTTTCCACAAATTTTGCTTGCAAATTGTACAATATCCAAGGTAAACATTTCTAGTAATTGTGCAGTTAATTGTTCTCATACTGTCAGATTTGGAATATATTCTCTTCCCAAATGTGTCACTAATAAAGCACAATAAAATTATTTAAAGAGAAGGCTTATAATGACCTTTTAAGATTTTGTTTACATCTATCCTTATATAGGCCTATATATACGTATATATATATATATATATATATATATATATATATATATATATATATATATATTAAGGTTATACAATTACAACAACATTTAAAATTGTAACAGTATTTCCAGTGTAATCTTTCTTTGTATTCGCGATTCATATTTAAACAGTATTTTTGCCAGCTGTAGTAGCTCCACAACAGCGCGCATCTGTGCGTTCATTCATTCCGATTAGAACAAAGCAAACAGAACTGACCTATTCCTCAGCGGGATCCGTTTGCTCCTCGAAATGATACTTCCAGAACTTCTGAGGTACATTTTTGCAGGATTATTATCAAGATAGTATTATTCCTCACAGCATCGTAAAGTACATACGTCTGAAAGTGAACTCGCGGTGTGTGTTATCCAGCTGATGTGGGCGTTTCACAGGTTTGTGTGGATCGGCTTACATTTGCGTTTGAATAGCGCGCGCTCTCCGTGGGCGGAGCACATTATAACGTAATTAGCTGAGATGAGAACGACTGACATCTCTCTCTTTGCATACATATTACATAAACTGTGAATATTTGTTTTTTATAAAAATTACTTCATTTAAAAGGAGAGAATTCAAGCTTCATGTCTGTATGCCTGTATGCCTGTTTGACTGAGTATTCGCTGAGTTATGGTTAATTTTCGGACGCGTTTCAGAATGGACTACACTGAAAGAGAGGAGGCAGAACTCGCTTCGTTTTTATTTTTCTTTATTTGGCAAAAAGCACAACACTTTGTTTTTATTGTGAGTATACACAAAAATAATACACATTTAACAGAATCTATTGATGTATGAAACTCCAATGAAAAATCTAAGTCAACAGAGTATTCATGAGTTTCTTTTACACTGCTAAAAAAAAAGCGAGCTGGTATCGCCGGCGATACCGCCGACCTCAGGGGGTTAAGTGCTCACGGAAGAGATGGGTTTTCAGCTGTTTTTTGAATGTTGCCAGTGATTCTGCATTCCGGATGAGGCCGGGGAGAGCGTTCCACCAGCATGGAGCTGTGAATGAGAATGTTCTGGAAAGTGATTTTGTGGCTCTCTGTGATGGAACCACGAGACGTCGCTCGTTGATCGATCGTAGGCGTCTGGTAGGGATGTAGACTCGTAGGAGTGAGTGAAAATAGTAGGGAGCTGAGCCTGTGATAGATCTGTAAGCAAGCGTCAATGCCTTGAATTTGATGCGAGCAGCGAGAGGTAGCCAGTGCAGAGAGATGAACAGAGGAGTGACGTGGGCCCTCTTGGGCTCGTTGAAGACAAGACGAGCTGCAGCATTTTGGATCATCTGTAGAGGTTTTGTTGCACATGCTGGAAGTCCGGCCAAAAGAGCATTACAGTAGTCAAGCCTAGAAATGACCAGGGCCTGGACCAGAAGTTGTGTTGCATGCTCAGTTAGGAAAGGCCTGATCTTCCTGATGTTGTGCAGTGCAAACCTGCATGATCGAGCTGTCTTTGAAATGTGATCTGTGAAGGACAGCTGGTCATCAAGCGTTACTCCGAGATTTCTGACCGACCTTGATGGGGTGATTGATGATGACTCTAGCTGGATGGTGAAGTCGTGTTGTATAGACGGATTGGCAGGGAGGATGAGAAGCTCAGTCTTTGCCAGGTTGAGCTGCAGGTGATGTTCCTTCATCCATGTGGAGATGTCCGCCAGACAGCTTGAGACCCGTGCAGCTACTGTGGGATCATCTGGTTGAAACGAGAGGAAGAGCTGTGTGTCATCAGCATAGCAGTGGTAGGAGAAGCCGTGTGCCTGTATGATGTGTCCCAGTGATGTAGTGTAGATGGAGAAGAGGAGGGGACCAAGAACTGAACCCTGGGGAACCCCTGTGGTCAGTTGATGTGCTCTGGATACCTCACCTCTCCATGCGACCTTGAAGGACCTACCTGTGAGATAGGACTCAAACCAGTGGAGTGAAGTTCCTGTGATGCCCAGTGATGAGAGGCTGGACATAAGGATCTGATGATTCACAGTGTCGAAGGCAGCAGACAGATCCAGGAGAATGAGGACTGAGGACTTGGAAGCAGCTTTAGCGATCCGTAGGGCTTCTGTGACTGACAGTAATGCAGTTTCTGTTGAATGCCCTTTCTTGAAGCCAGATTGGTTGACATCCAGCTGGTTGTTTAGAGACAAAAAGGATGTTATTTGGTTGAAAACAGCTCTTTCAAGTGTCTTCGCAATGAATGGTAGGAGAGAGATAGGTCTGTAATTCTCTACAGATGATGTGTTTAGTGTTGGTTTTTTAAGCAGTGGAGTGACCCGAGCCTGCTTGAATGCTGTAGGGAAGGTGCCAGTATGGAGGGATGAGTTGATTATGTGTGTGAGTGATGGTAGAAGTGTCGGAGAGATGGCTTGTAGAAGGTGTGAGGGGATGGGGTCTAGAGGGCAGGTGGTAGGATGACTGGAGAGGAGAAGTGTAGATACTTCTTCCTCGGTTAGCGAGGAGAAGGAGAACAGTGGGATATTGGCTGTGGAAGCGGTCAGTCTGGGTTCCTGTGTGTGTGGAGCTGAAAACTGACTGCTGATAGATGTTGTTTTGTTGGTGAACAAGTGATTGTATAATTTTTTTTTTTTAACAAGTATCTCAATTGTTTTATTTTTAATGTGAATTTTCCTGACTTAACGTAATAAAACTGTCTAGAAATCATTTGGATGGTTAAACAACCTGTTCTGGTGATATTGGTGACTTTCCCCGCTCCCCCCAGCGTTCCCAGGCGGAAAACCAACCTTGCAACTTGGGCACTACCGTCCCGGCAAGATAGAAATTGGAAGTCTCGTGAGATGCGAGAACGAGAATGAGAACGAGCGCGAAACACAAATTGCTTTACGGCAATTCGACATAAACAAACACGCATGTATGATGTATTACCAGATTACCCACCTCGGTAGACCTAGCTCCACACGATACAGTTGGCTTGCTCCGATCAAAACACACGCACATGAGCAGCGGTAGAGAGGGGGAGGAGGCCACCGCAAGTGAGTTTTTTACGACCGTGTTGTGAAATATACGCACCCCCCACAGCTGTAGGGGGAGCTCGTGGGGAAAACATGCGACAACAAAAGGGAAAATCAGCGAAGAAGTGAGTAGAGTTCGCTAGAGTTACCGAGTTCTCCTTTAAAGTGAATTGTGTAGTGTTTGCTCCAGGCCAGTAGGGACAGTGTAGAGTTACTGTAGCTGCGTGAGTTGCGCAGGTTTTTCATTACTGCAGAGAGCTCGAAACTGATAACACTAGCTGTGTCCCAATGTTGAAGGCTGCATCCTTCGAAGGACGCAGACTTCAAGGATGCAGCCTATGCGTCCTCTGAAGGACGCACCATGTAGCCTTCCTAGGATTTCCTAATTGTGCATCCAGGTGTTCCCGATCACCGCTCCTGGCGCCAAGCAACGGTGCGAGAGGACAGCTGCTATCCTGATCATTCATTTTGATAACTGAGTAAACAGCTATGGAGCCAGAATTGGCTATTGTCATTTTTATGTTTTATATTTTACTGGAGGTCATTGTGTAATATGACAGCGCTGCCGGATCATGTATTTTCGGTTTAGCCCTGTTTGAATACAAAACCCAATTTAATATAAAAAGTCCAGTATTTCTCGCGCTCGTCATCTGCAGCTGTCACGGTTGCCAGGCGACAAGAACAATCCTTCGTAGGCTAGACCGGTCCGAGCGCTTCAGATGCGCCCTTTGATATGGGACGCTGCTGTAGTTAGCAACAATTTGTCAATATTGTGACAATAAGCCTACATTTTGTTACTTTAATTTTCGGAACTGCATATTTCGTTTTCGTATTCACTTACAAATGTGAAGTAACCTGAAGTACTTTTTTCCCTCACATCACAATGGCCCTCATTTATCAAAAGTGCGTACACCAAATTTCCAGCGTACACCTGGCGTACACCCAAAACCACGGTGACTTTGAGATTTATCAATATGGACGTTGGCGTACGGCACGCTCAAATCCTACGCCAGCTCAGGAGGTGGTGTACGCACGTTTTGAGTGCGGGAATGCGCAGAAAAACAATTCCTAACACCACAAAACGCACTGACAAACTAAAAGATATGATATATTATGACCCACTGTAAAAAAACAACAACATAGTAATTATAAACTTCAGTGTTTATTTTTGTGCAACATGGACTTCAATGTTTAAATTGTGTGACTTTACCAAAGCATTTGAATTGTAGGCATATGTATTCCTTAAGTTGCGAGCCTGTGCGCTTTACCTGACGTTTCAAGCCTGGTTTATACTTTCGCCTGGCTCCGCAGCGCGAGTCTCCGCAGACTGCGCGCGCACCTCCCCAAACGGACGAGGCGTTTATACTCGACGCGCTCCGTTGTATATTCTTTAAAACGATGGTTAGGCCAGGGTTAGGCCCGGCAGGTGTGCACGGACTGGGTTTAGTAATGAAAGGCTTTCAATGACCAAAAAAATAATTCAGACTGACAAAATAATAAAAATGACATTCTTCTTCTTTTAAATAATAATAATAATAATAATAATAATACAAACAATAATAATAACGACATTCTTCTTCTAAATAACAATAAGCGTCATTAATAATAAAAATCTAGAAATCAATTTTGTTTCTTTCCACTTCCCTGGTTTCGCTGCAAGAATGATAAATGAGGGCCAATGTGATTACATTACACTACACAAAAGTATATAATGTAACAACCAGATATTACTGTATATTGAAAATATACAGAAGTAAAATGCAACATAGCCTACGCAGTAATGCAGTAGTAGCCTAATGCAGTAGTTATTAAAAGTACTTTTTTCAGAAAGCCGTCGATTGAATCAGCCCTGCAAACCTGTTGGTAGACAACTTAGTGGATAGTAGAAATATGCACTTTAACACTCTGGAGACCATCCCAGATGATGTCCCACCAGCAGGAGGCCTTAGGGGCAGCCCATCCCGGTCCAGCAGCTCAGCTCAATAGAGTCTACATCAATTTTTTCTTATTTTATATATTGTAAAATTAAATGTTTATGTTGATTTTGATATGTTTAACGTATTTTGTAAATAGTTGGAAAAAGTACTTTAATGTAGCCTAAAGAACAAATGATTTTCATTTACCAATTTTATTTGAAAAAATAAAAAGGTATAGAATTTGTTTCATGCAGAAAGTATTACTGTCATTACAAAAATAAATAATGTCCAGAACAATTCATTCTCTTTTATTTACACAATTAAAGTTGCATAAAAATAAATGTACATAATTTTTCTTTTAAAAAATAAAAGTGAAAAAAGTTAAACAAGAATATGTAGAATATATATATATTTTTCAATCATTCTCTCAAGAAGAGAAAACAGCCTGTCCATCCTCTTCCTTCTTTCCTGTGCACTCCTCGCCTCTGCCTCCCTCTGTAGTTGCATTTCTTCTCTGATCAAGTCCAAAAACTTGTCCTGTCTCGCCGCCTTTGTGCTGCTGCTGCCCCTGGCTCCTCCTCACCGTGGGCACCCACTACTGAACTCGGCCCTGGTGTGTCCTCAGGGATTGAGGCGATGAGGACAGGGGGGTTGGTGCAATGCCTCTGTCCCAACACCTCATCCATGAGGACAAACCAGGGCCAAGCTTCAGCAGTGGGTTTCCCACTCACACCCTCTCCTGTCCCAGGACACTTGCAATCCTAAAGGCAGAGCAAATGAACCATGGCTTGTTAACAACAACAGGACAATACATTTCAGCAAAGATGTGTGTATTACTTTTCTTTATATATATATATATATATATATATATATATAGACCCATTTTTTCCTGAATTGTTCTAAAAAAGCAGAAAAGGGTACTTAACACAGAGGAGCAATCTTAAGTGTATTGTTAACAGTGCAAAATATGACACATCAAGACATGCATACAAAATACTTAAGAAATCATATTTCTGTATACTAAAATTTGGTTAAAACCACATAGCTTGCATGACAGCACTACAAAAACACATAAAAGTGAAACCCCATTGCCTTATCTACTGCTTTTCTTATTGTTTTGGGCTTTATTGGGTGAGTGATATTTCTTATAATACACAAGTGCAAATATTACAAATAGGTCGTTAAACTAATAACGTTATGCCTAAAACTACCTGATAAATGAAGCCATGCAATGGTGACGAAGGAGTTAAGAAGTTTATAAGAAAATTTAACTCTGGTTTCGCTAGCTATTTGAGTAAATGAAAACATAATACTTACATTTAAATGTGAATTTGCTGTCCACCACCGATCTCTAGTCTCGGCCGCCTTTAAAAATAAATAAATAAATGCTGTCGTCAACGGCGCGCAATGACTTATGGGGTAGAATAGGCCGCTAAGTGTCCATTTATGTATCCTTCTTTTCACGGGGAAACGAAGGGTGCATTTGGCGTCGCTTTTGAATCAGGGAAGCCTTCGTCGCGGCGCGATGACGCAACCGGCCTTCGAATACGGCCTTCGAAGGATGGAGAATTGAATTGGGACAGCCTTCATCGAGCCGCGGTGACGCAATCGGCCTTCAAATCCGACCTTCCAAGGATGCAGCCTTTGAATTGGGACGTCCTTCGTCGCGCCGCGGTGACGCAATCGGCCTTCAAATACGGCCATCCGGCCTTCAAATACGGCCTTCGAAGGACGCAGCCTTCACTTTGGGACACAGCTACTGTCTCCTCGTTTCTCTCCTGTTTTACAGGTGGGTAAATGTATAAAAACACCTCAGAAGTAGCATTTATCTATGCTGAAATGTATGTGAGATATGAGTGAACTGTTTTTAGTGAAATGAGTTTCGTTAGGGTCTGTTTTTGATTTAGTTTGAAATGAGTTGAAACGAGAGGGCAAAGTCCTACAGAGTAACGGTCGAGAGACATTACTAGAGATCAAGTCAGCTCAACACACACTTTCCTTGTGTATATATATGTACATGAAGATATTTTTTTGAGCTTGTAATGTTAACAGATATGTTTAGCTCACTGTATGTCAGTTTCCCACCATCTGTTGGAAATGTTTTTTTGCTCAATGAGTTTATACAAAAATGTTTACAGTTTAAAATGAGGTTAAAAGTTACACTTTAAGCACTTTATGAGTTATAAGCATGATTTTGCTATACTGTATTAACATGATACTGATAAAATACTGTGAATGGAAGATTCTAAGTATCTAAAAAAAAAGCTGGTGAATATTACCATTGTCTTTACATTTCATTTTGATAAATAGTATAAAATACAAGCATGAAGAGTAAGTGAACAAGCATTTGGTGGAAAGAGGTTTATTTTAATATGGATTTTGCATTGACATGGACACTGAAAATTCATTGTAATGTTAAAAAGACACTGAACATATAATATGTGAAACATACAATGATACTTAACAATAGAGATGTGATTGCTGAAGAAAATTCAGAAAATAAATGACTGCAGAGAGCTCGAAACTGATAACACTGTCTCCTCGTTTCTCTCCTGTTTTACAGGAATTAATCTGTTATCCACGGTGCCGTTGCTACGGTACCTGTTACATTGTGACATTTAAATTGTTTTTTAAAGATAATTTTTGTTGTTCAATTTAACAATATATTTCTTGCAGTTCAAAGTAGGGCTGGGCGATTTAAATCGTGAGATTGTTATGCGCATCTCGTCAGTAAAGCCGGTTCCTTGATTAGAAGTAAATCGCTATCACCTGCTTTCAGATGGAGCGGCATTTACTACACAGAGCCGTAGTTCACTGACAAGCTGAGCCATATCGCCAGCGATTATTAATGCGATAATGCTGTTTTATCATTCTTGGAATGAGACATTCCAAGCCTTGTGATGAAGTTTCACACACCAATCTGTCACGGTACAATAGGATGTTGATGCCAGTAGGTCTGGGATTTCTTTCAAACTTCCAAAATGTAGGTTTATCATTGCTATTCTGGTTCACTTGACAAACAAAACCTGTTCTTCCAAGGTCATTAAAGGTAATGTCTTTTGCCTCTACCTTATTTGTTCTGCTTTACGTTATTGATATTTTACTCTTATTTGTTGTGTCAGCTCTAATGAAGGTATGCATTGTTTTGATTCCTATATTAATTTATTTTATTTTCAAATAAAAATATTTGTACACACAGTGTGCATGCAGGTAAAGTCTTGATAAATTCAAAGTATGACAGTCACCACTAAACCACTGGGCTCAGGCCCTATGAAGCAGAAGACCAAGGTTCTGGCTGTTGCTCAGTGTTGGACTCAGACCCAGTGGAAGACACTAATGGTGATTCAGCAGCAGATTGTGATTGTGCTTCTGTGGCAGAAGACTGAAGACTGTGGCTAGGGTCTGGCATCAGAACTGGACCGTCAAAGTCCCTTTATAGCAGGTCAGATCAGAGGTGTCCATACTCAAAACACCCTTTGACATTACTGCTCAAATAACTGGGAAAATTCCATAACTGTTTGTCAAAATTAAGTTTCAGTAACTTCCATCAAACCCGGAATAAAATCTGATAACAATGGTGCAATAAATTGAGCATGTTAAGCCCATACCCCCCCCCCCCCCCCACACACACACACACACAAAAAGAGAGTATTTTGGCAAGGTCCAGCTGTTTTGCATGCATGTTCTGAAGTAAACAAACATTGGAACTTTGATCTTTGAGGCAGGACTACAATCACTGTAGTGAACGTTACAGTTTCTCCCATTCATTTAGTTACAAGCATATTATCTTTTATGCAGTCTATGATTCTACTCTGATTCTGTGGATGCCATGTGTCTAGTGACTCTGGAGCCACAGGAAAATTACATCCTAACAATCCTGACTGGGTGACGGCACCACAAGAACGTGTAAGCCCCAGTAGCGATACAATATGTCTTAGCAATGAAAAAACAAAAACAAAATTAATCTCAAAGTCAGTGACAACAGAAACAAAAAACATTCCATATTTGCAACATATATAATGCAGATAAAATATCTGATGAAAAGTACTAAAATAAAATAAAATCATATCCAAACTAGGGATGCTAACGATTATTCCACAATTGATCAATTCTGGATAATGACTGAATCTATGAAACTTCTCAATGGTCGATTAAGCAAGGTTATCAATAGAGTGCGTAGAAGCAATAGAAATCTAGTAACTAATTAGAATTGAATTATATTTCCCCACAAAGGTGATTATTTGATCATACACACTGGGACACGAGCAGGACAGTCTTGGGAGCAAATTCTTAATTTGTGGCCGCGATATCTTTCATTTTCCCCAAGCGTGTCATGTCCAGGATACAGTACTATACAAATAAACATGATGGGCCTTACCTTGCCTAACATGCAACCGTCAAAATTGAATGTGACAAGAGATAAAGACTAAACCCCATGAGATAAGATATTTCTATAAAATAAACCGGTTAGGTTAGGCAACAATGCTATCTGTTGTTTTGACAAGGAAAAGGGTATATGATCTACAGCAGTGGTCTTTTCCAACTATTTTCATGAGAGCCGCACTGATAGGACAAAGTCAGTAGGAGAGCCATTTTTACTGCAAAGTATAAAAAGTTACATCCAGTCAGAAATACCATTATCAATCTGTCACCCCTGAACATACAATATCAATGCAATAAATACAAAAGGTTGGGAAAAAAACATTCTTTATGATTTACCAGTCAGATTTGTAACTGAGACAAGATGATTTCCCTTAATGACAAAAAAAAAAAAGCAGGATTTCAAGAATATATTCATCCCAGAATGACCTTAAGTAATTTTTTTCTACATTAGTACATCATGTATCTAACCATCCAAGAGCACATGCAGCGTTAAGAGCTGGAAAGTCCGCCATAACTGGCAACTCCGCAGAGACTGGATATGTTTACATTCACAACTTTTGTTTCAATCGGACTGAATTCATTCCGAATGATGAATCTGAATGTATTGTTTACATGAACGCTAAACATCGTGATGTGATACATGATCGGGTAGATGTGCGCGTTTTTAAGTCAAAAGATTCAAATCGGAATAGATTTTTTGACATGCGCACACTGCACAAATATACAAAGTTTCCCGCTGTTGTCGCTTAATAACCATTCTCCTACATTGGTTCTTTATTTGTTTTAAACAGCAGACTTAAAATGTATCCAATTCTGGTCATAATTTGGAGACTATATGAACCGCTGTGCCGTGCTCTTATATTTATCACACAGTAAAAAAGCCCCAAACCAGTCTGTGGATAAGAATCTGAAACAAGGACTGGTGTGCCGTTGTCCTGCTTCACTTCACAGACGCAGAGAAAGGAGAATTATAGAATGACAGGACACTCATTTATGACACTTTATTTCTTCAGGAGAAACACTTTACGTCCTTTCAGTTTTGGTTATCAATCAATCAAGTGTGTTTACATGTTTTCTTGATAAACCACCCCTTTCAATCCGATCAAAATGATTTGTAATAGAGCTGACACTTTGGGGTTTTAATGGGTTATGTTATTAGCCCTACTTGTTTTTAATGTTTTTATGAAATATCTGTAGTGACTGCATGATCATATCACCGTATTATTTACCTCCATGTGATCCACAAATTAAAGCTTGGCGAGCCGTGCAATGAGTAACACTGATCTACAGCATTGTTTTGTGTAACAGTAAAACATGCAAAAATATGGATTAAAAGTGAATGACAGGAAGGAAATAAAGAAATTAACCAGATAGCCAAATAAAACCCATACTTTGGAGCCATACTTTTTGAGAGAAAGCCTTGCCATACTGGAGTCAACATCCTATAGTACTGTGAGAGATTTGTGAGTGAAACTCAACTTCATCTCAATGCTTGGAATGTCTGATTCCAAGAAAGATAAAACAGTGAAAACGTCTCGGGTTACAACCGTAACCCTTGTTCCCTGAAGAGGGAACGAGACGCTGCGTTGAGACGCTGTGTGAACGCCTCTGCGTGATTGCGTCATGAAGCAAGAATGAAATAAGTCCAATGGCGTGATGGAACGTCATGTGACGTCATAGACCAGGAAACTATAAAGAATACCTGGAACAAACAATCACTAGCTTCTGATAGGCTAAAGTAAGTCGCTCACAGGCATGCAGGGAGTAAACCAGGGAACCAGGGTTACAGTCGTAACCTGAGACGTTCCCTTTCAAGGTTACAAGCATTTCCTTGTAATGCCATTTTAACAAGTGCCTGTCCGTGTGAAATTTGCGCACACTAAGACGAAAGCACCTGCGCCCCTGAAGTGGAGCCGAGGTCAAGGTCATAATCCTCACTAATTGGAGGGAAACTCCTGACGATAATGTTTTAGAAGCAGCCATACTCCTAGTCTCTTGGTCTGACGCCTCACAGTGCCACGAAGAAAACATTACTAGAGGGTGTCTCCCCAAAGATACACCACTTAAAGAGACGCGGTAAGCAGCTAAGGCCAACTTGAACACCGTTAGTGTGGAGGGGGATATACCTGTGGAGAAACGCTCCTGCAGGAATTCCAGCACTGCAACCACTGGGCAGATAACTGGGTCCAGCTGGTGCTCTCCGCACCTGGAAGTGAAAAAATATCAAACAGGTCTATTTCCAGGGATGTAAATTGCCTTTAGAGAGAGAAAATTCCCTAGGGCCAACAGGAGGATCTGGTGAGGGTAAGGTTTTTGACAATTACAACAGCTCCCCCCTTCCTAGCACTTGTCTAGGAAGATTTGGAATAAGAAGACTGAGGGAAGGGCACGGGCCGACGCATGTTAGACTATACCAGCCTCCTGACTTGGAGATCCTCACATATGGGCATTGCACCTTTTTATTAAAAACAACAATCCATAGGGTTACTGTGGGTAGGTTTAGAAAAAGGATGGGTATAGGATCAGATCCCGATTGATCTTAAGAAACCGCCAATCTGGGGTTAAAAAACCATGGGCTAGAAAGACTGGGTGTCTAGTCCATTGGGCTACTATAGTTAGGTTTAGATTGGTAATTGGTACATGCTTAGTTAGGGTTAGGGTTAGGTAAGGGGAAATTAAATCCATGAACCGTCCAAAGACAATTCAGGTTTGTGCACAGTCCATCGCACACCTGGCTGTTCCCCAAACATTTACATCAAAATGGACCAGGAAAGCCAACACGCACAAGAAGAAAGCCCACACCAGTCTAAAATATTTTTTAATGTATTTTACAAATTAACATTTATATGCTAATATATAATAAAAACGATATGTTACAGACGAAATATGAATGTTTAGACAAGATTTCGTTGAGTTTTGGATAGATTATAAAGTTTTTACTGTAAAAAAGACTAGTGTCACATTAAATAAGCTTTTGTTCACCAATTTCTGCTCAAATATTAAATATATAGTATGTGATGTTTTGTCAAAAATAAAGTAGGTATATTGAATTATCAACTAAGATGTTATTATAGTGTTTGTTTCAATATTCAAACTAATGAATCCTTAACTTTGAAATACGTATGATAAAATGTATACTTTTTACAAAGAAAGATTACACTTGAAATATTGTTAAAATTGTAATTGTTGTTGATTTACATGTGAACACTTTTTAATAAAATAGCAAAACATATTTACAAGGTAAGCAAAATCTTAATAGGTCAATTTAAACCTTCTCATTAAATTATTTATTATTGTTTGTTGTTAGTGACACATTTACAATATACTTGACTTGACATTTGGGGAGAGGATATATTCCAAAACATTCTAAAAATACAGTATGAGAATTAACTGCATAGTTACTAGAAATGTTTACCTTGGATATTATGCAATTTGCATGCAAACAAAATAAGTCCTCACATTCTTTACTTGTGGTACTCTCAGTGATATACCTGAATGAAAGGCTCATTATGCGGCTCATTATGCAGCTCATTATGCGGGTTAGGGTTAGCCTTTACAAACAAAATGTGTCTTACAAAATTGTTTTATGTGTAAGATTAGGCAGGATGATTTTCAGATCATTTTGAAGAAAAAACTCTAGGGGACGACATCCATTAGTCAAAAGTATTATTGCCACATATTTAGTATGTGTTTTGTGGCCTTATTTCAGAAACTTTAGTTTTTAGTTTTTTCAATAACCATGCATAAACATTATTCTCTCAAAAATACAAACATGTACATACATGTTGCTCACATATTATGGTAGCCTTGTTTGTGCTAAATAGAGTGTAATTACACCTTTGCCATTAATATGTTTTATAAGCAACTGAAAAAAGCACAAATGTCAGGGCATGTCAGAACATCTGAAAGACCCCAAAAACACCTTAGACCCCTGAGGGTTAAAACTTCATGTACCGATTAGTTTGGAAAATTTAGTACACAGTAATCATCAGAATACCTCGTCCTGTCTCTGTTAATGTCTCAACTTTTAAAACATCTTGAGAATGCTAATTTTATGTTATCTATGTGTTCAAGTGACTACAGCACATTGAAAACATATAACCGGAAATAAAAAGTTCTGCTATTGCAAAACAGAAGTGCGTCACAAAGCTTAGTGCAAGTAGTCCATTGTTAACGCACCATCACACAGAGTGAGAGCCTATAAATATTTATAGAAAATGTACCCATTTAAACTTCAGTTTCCCATTCGTTTCCCTGCACTTGCTCCACTTGCCCGAGCTTACCTCTCTATGCCATGTACAAGCGTTGACAGTGCTTGTTTAGCCTAGCTAATGTGGCAGATGAGAGAAGAAATTTATATTGAATGTGAAAAAAAAGGAAATGGTTCATCCATAACACTGCACTGTGAATTTCCCATAGTTCTATATTAGTTATTAACATTATCTGTAAAAAAAAAAAATTCTATGCAAAATGTTCTATTAAAGAAAAGATAGAAAATAAATATTTGTCGGTGCTGTAAAGTGGTTAGAAAAAATTTAATCGGAATCGGCTAAAATCGGTATCGGCAGGTCAAACTCAATGAAAAATCGGAAATCGGAATCGGCCTAGAAAATTGTACTCGGTGCATCTCTAGCTTCGGTGCTCCAGTGAGCGAATGAGAAGGTCTTTTGTTCCTGCAGCGGTCAGATATTTCAACGAACACTGTATTTCAACGAACTCCTCTATTTGTCAGCAGCCATATCACCCTGTAGCCCAAGACTGGTTGCCCACTGAAGCTAAGCAGGGCTGAGCCTGGTTAGTACCTGGATGGGAGACTCCTGGGAAAACTAGGTTGCTGCTGGAAGAGGTGTTAGCGAGGCCAGCAGGGGGTGCTCACCCTGTGGTCTGTGTGGGTCCTAATGCCCCAGTATAGTGACGGGGACACTATACTGCCAAAAGAGCACCGTCCTTCGGATGAGACGTTAAACCGAGGTCCTGACTCTCTGTGGTCATTAAAAATCCCAGGATGCCCTTCGAAAAAGAGTAGGGGTGTAACCCCGGCATCCTGACCAAATCTGCCCCTTGGCCTCTGTCCATCATGGCCTCCTAATCATCCCCATATACTGATTGGCTTCATCACTGTCTCCTCTCCACCAGTAAGCTGGTGTGTGGTGGGCGTTCTGGCGCAATATGGCTGCCGTCGCATCATCCAAGTGGATGCTGCACATTGGTGGTGGTTGAGGAGATCCCCCCTTCCATATGTAAAGCGCTTTGAGGTCTCAGAAAAAGCGCTATATAAAAATGTAACGAATTATTACTGTTAATTGTTAAATATTATTTTTTACAGTGTTTGTATTTTACATTTTTGAACTGTGAAACTGAAACCTTTTAATGATATAAACATTTAGATTAAATATGCCCTTCTCATTAATAGAGTTAAACACTTAAATTACATAAAATCATTACTGAGAAGTTACATCTTTTTTTTTAATTCAATAAATAGAAATATGTGTAGTGGATGCGATGCATTTGAACACTCTCCTGTGGTGTGGTGTGCTGTGTTTTAATGTCTTAACTACAGAGAGAATTACTTATCATATTAAGAAAAGATTTTCGTGCAAATAATGCACAACAAGGCCTATCTGTTTCATTTAAAAATATAAATCAATTAAAAATACTATTTGGCCAGTGGAAAGGATTGAGAAAAACTTTATCTGAAATGTATTTTACACTATTTGATTTATTTATTCAAAAACAAGGCAAGGATAGGCTACTAAATTATTTTTATCAGTGTAATGTGACGGCACATCCGTATTTCATATTTTCCTAATATCTTGACCCGTTAAACATGGTATCACGTGGATGAATAATCATATGCAAATGATATGCAGATGAGGATATGCATAGTAAAACGAGGCGTTGTAAGCTCATATATTGTTATTTCGGGGTGGAGACGCGTGCGCACATTCTTCCGCTGCGCAGCGGAAAAAGACACACATTCTTTTTGGCGTACGCCATTTTTGGCTTTCGTTACTTTTAGTGAGGATCCTACGCACAGTTTTAGAAATGAGACCCCAAGAGTGCGAACACACACGTGGCAGGAGCAGGCGGTAGTGGTCAGAAGGAGCGGGATGAGGAAAACAGCCCCATGCAGGGCAAATTACGAACAGTTATTGTTTAAAAAGCTTCTCAGATATTCTTTATTTGACCAATCGAAATCTGTACCTTCAACCCAGATCACGTGCTTCAGGAAGCGGAGCAGGGGCACCGAGCAGATGCAGGGAACGTAAGCTATTTCCAAAATTAATCCACTTCATCTCATGTTTGTTATCATTATCTTGAGCTTACTGATGTAAAATAGTGTGCGTGTATGCAAAGTAAATGGATTTTGTCAGTTCTTACTCGAAATATGCCAATTGTTTCATGGCGCGATTAAGATCTATCTAGCGTCATTGCGCCAAATGAATGCATGTACTCTGCAATATCTAATAAATTCTGCCTCACTGTTATTCTTTCTTTAATGTTCACAATAGTAAGTAATACACACAATTTACCATGAATGATCTCAATGTTTTTGCATGTTATTTCGTGATTAATAAGCATGTTCTTAGGTACCTGTTTATCGTAGCTCAAATGTGTTCAGTTACCAGCAATGTGCTAAGGGTGTGATTTTGTGATCTTGCCACACATTGACTCTTAGTGAATTGATGCCACTGATGACAGTGGAGTGACAAGCACTTGTTCATTGCATTTGCATTATTAAAAAAAACAAACAGGTTATTTAAAGCATGCAAAGATATTTTATGCCAGCAATTCATTTTAACTGACTTGGGTACATTTAACTAGGGTTCCATGACTTTTTATTTCATTTAACTTTAATTCCACTGGATTAAAAATAATGAATTATTTTACAGTGGAAATACACAGAATCAAATGAAATGTGACCTCATTCGTTTAGGATAATTTCACCTGTAGTTTAAGTTCTTTTGAAATGTGTCACATATTAATTTAGACCAACAGAATATTTGAACTTTGAAGGCAAGGTTTGAATTAAAAGAAAGACAACATATTTTAAGTATAGCGTTTATCTTGTCTTTTGAGGTTAGTTAAAGAGCTTCATATACAACTGAGTGTATAGTTTTGCTTTTGTATTTTTACAATGTTATTGTATTGATGTACAGTATTTTAGGTTTCAGGACATGTGTATTAGTAATTACAGGAAAAGAGTAAAACTAAGATATAATGAAAGGCCTATGTATTGAGCCACAAAGAACTGAGTGATTCTTGGATTTTGAGTTTTATTCAGAATGCACATATTTTCAACCACACTACTGACAAATATAAATGGCAAAGTAGGCCCCCAAATAGCCAGATTAACATAGCAAATAAAACATGTTAATTGTCAACAGCTAACAAGAGGACAATAATACATATAGTCTGTAGACATCTCACCACCACCAAATACCCAATGAATCAAGAAGATTTTCTTCTCTAATCAAATATTGATTTGCTAAAGTTAATAGATGTAAACTCTTTCCCCGCTATGCTGTTCCCTGCTGCAGTTTGCAATTTAGCGACCCCTAGAGGCAATGTGCCTCTATTTAAGTAGAGCATGTGCTGTTCAGCCATTTTGTTATCAGGCATTTGGGAGAGCACACGGATGAATTCCATCTCCATTCATGTTTTACCCTTGAAAAGGCATTGTCTGTAAGTGTTTTCTAAAAATCAATGTCATGAAAGTTCTTTGGTGTTTTGTCATATAACATAGTGTTGTATTTGAATATGTTAGATGTGTGTACAAATTTAACTATGAATGTTGTCTATGCTATTATGTATGCTATGTTATTTATGTTTAGAAGGGATGTTTTAGAAGATGTTTATACTCAGTGTTTTGTAAAGTTAATGTATTTCTATTGTTGTTTTTTTGCAGTTTTACACCGCTTCCATTAAATGAAATTCAAGTCAACTCTGTCTTGGGTACTTTTTGGAGGAGTGTTAAGCTTGCTGCATAGCTATGTATCAGTACACATAGTGAGGACAGTAAAGTAAAAAGACAGCATACTTCAGGATTTAATGTGAACTGGAGATACATCGTCCGCTCTCAAGAAAAATGTCGAATTCCAATTCCATAAGTGTCGATCCAGAAGACCTAGAGGTTAGGTCAGAATGTGCTGCATCATCTTCGTCATCCTCTTCACGAAGATCAAGCAAGTCTACAAGCAGCATAGCGGCTGCACAAGCCCGTGCCAAAGCAGAAGGAGCACGTAAAAGAGCAGCTTTCGCAAAACGAGAGATTGAGATACAAGTTGAGAAAGCACGCATTGAAGCTACGTTAAATGCTCTGAAGGAAGAGTGCGAGGCTGAGGCTGCCTCAGCAGAAGCTGAAGTGTTTGAGGCGTTTGTTAAATCAGAAAGGGGTGAATCTGAAAGGGGAGAAGGTCATGCTTCATCAATCCACCAGTCCATCGAACGTACAGGAGAATATGTCCGAAATCACTTTGCTCCTGTAGATGAGAATCATCCTCAACCTGCAGGTGTGTATAGCCCCAACTATTACTCACAGCACCATGCAGACATTGTCAGTCAGCCTCCAAGCACAGCAAAAGTTAATTCTACAGATGTTTCAGAACTGGCTGCTTATTTAACACGTAGAGATCTTATTACTACGGGACTTAAAGTGTTTGATGATCAGCCTGCCAGTTATCTGTCATGGAAATCCAGCTTCAACAATGCAGTAGAGGGGTTGAATCTCAAACCTAGTGAAGAGTTAGATCTCATAATCAAGTGGATTGGTGGGGAGTCACTACAGCACGCCAAACGTATCCGAGCTGTTCACGTAAATAATCCAGCTGCGGGCCTGGATATGGTCTGGCAGAGGCTTGACAGAAGTTATGGTTCTCCTGAAGCCATTGAAGCTTTTCTGTTCTCCAGACTTCACGATTTCCCCAAACTTTCAATCAAAGACAGCAAGAAGCTGCAAGAGCTCAGTGACTTACTTTTTGAAATATTAGCAGCAAAGAAAGATGGTTATCTCCCTGGGCTCAACTTTCTTGACACAGCGAGAGGAATAAATCCAATTTTAGAGAAATTACCTCACAGCATTCAAGAGCAATGGATGAGTAAGGGGTCTCACTTCAAAAGAGAGCATTGTGTTTCATATCCTCCTTTTTCGTTTTTTGTCGACTTCGTCTCTCAACAGGCAGAGATGCGGAACGATCCCAGTTTTTTCCTCTACACTCCCATTACTGTCCCTTTCAGAGTTGAGAAGCAAAATCTCAATAAAGCATGGAAACCGAAGGCCTCCTTCTCAGTGAACAGAACAGAGGTAGAAAACTCTGAAAAATTCTCTCTAGAGCAGTTAAATGAGGATCCAGATAAACAATGCCCTCTTCACAAAAGACCTCATTCTCTAAAAAAGTGTAGAGCTTTCAGAAGTAAACCCCTAGTTGAACGAAAGCGTTTTTTGTCACAGCATTTTATATGCTTTAGATGTTGTTCTTCAAGAGCCCATCAAGCAAAGGACTGTAGAGCTGTAGTGCATTGTGAGGAATGTAATAGTGATAGACACATCTCAGCTCTTCATGCAGGACCAGCACCTTGGATTATGGAAGATTCTTTTACATCAGTGGACGATCATGGTGGGGAGCAAAGTGAAAGTGCAGCAGCTGCCACTACCTCCATGTGTACTGAAGTGTGTGGAGGAGGACTCAATGGTAAATCCTGCTCTAAAATCTGTCTTGTAAATGTCTATCCAAAGGGTCATCCCGAAAAGAAAGTAAGAATGTATGTGCTATTGGATGACCAGAGTAATGTGTCGCTGGCTAGATCAGCTTTCTTTGATGTTTTTAAAATCCAAGGCGCTGCTTGTCCATATACACTTAAGACTTGCTCTGGAACGGCAGATGCTGCAGGGAGGAGAGCAAGTGGTTTCATTGTGGAGTCGGCAGATGGAGAAGTCCGCTTATCACTACCAACTCTCACCGAATGTGACTTAATTCCTAACAACAGGGATGAAATCCCAACTCCAGAGGCTGCACGCAGTTATACCCATCTTAAAGTTGTAGCTGACAAGATTTCGCCCCTTGACCATGATGCAGAGATTCTGTTGTTGCTTGGCAGAGATATCATTCGTGTGCATAAGGTACGAGGTCAGTGCAATGGTCATCACAATGAACCCTTTGCTCAATGTTTGGACTTAGGATGGGTTATAATTGGTAACGTTTGTCTTAATGGTGTTCATAGACCCACTGTTTGTTCTTATAAAACTAACCTCCTCTGGAACGGACGTCCCAGTTACCTGACACCATGTGAGAACAGCATCTACATGAAAGTACGGTTGTCAAGTGAACAAAACAAGTCTCCTGTCAGATCAACACGCACCGATGTGGGCAAATTGATTTTCAGTCAGTCGGACAATGACTATAGGCTTGCGGCTTCATTTGAGGATGAACTCTTCTTAGAGATCATGAATCAGGAATTCTGCAAAGATGGTGCAAACAGTTGGGTAGCTCCTCTGCCATTTCGCACACCAAGACAACGCTTACCCAACAATAGGCAGCATGCTTTGACTCGACTCCTGTCACTCAGTCGCACTCTGAAGAAGAACACCGAGATGAAGGATCATTTTATAGATTTCATGGAAAAGATTTTTGAAAACAATCATGCTGAAGTAGCACCTCCCATTGACAGAGATAAGGAATGTTGGTACTTACCATGTTTTGGAGTCTACCATCCTCAAAAACCTGGGCAAATTAGAATCGTGTTCGATTCAAGTGCACGGTTCAATGGCGTGTCGCTGAATGATGTTCTCCTTCGAGGTCCAGACCTTAATAATAGCTTGCTTGGAGTCCTCATGCGCTTCAGAACTGAGCCAGTTGCGGTGATGACAGACATCAAGCAGATGTTTCATAGTTTCCTTGTGAAAGAGGATCATCGCAACTACCTCCGTTTCTTGTGGTTCCATAACCACCAACTTGACGGTGAGATCACGGAGTATCGCATGAGAGTTCATGTTTTTGGCAACTGCCCCTCACCTGCCGTGGCCATTTATGGTCTGAAAAGGACAGCCATGGAGGGGGAAAGAGAGTTTGGGAAAGAGGTGAGGAAGTTTGTAGAAAGACACTTTTATGTGGATGATGGCCTCAAATCATTCCCCATAGTGGAGGAAGCTGTCAGTGTGCTGAAATCAGCTCAAGAGATGTTGGCCCAATCCAATCTTAAGTTGCATAAAATTGCATCCAATAAACTGGAGGTAATGAAAGCCTTCCCTGCTGCAGATCTTGCCAAGGGCTTACAGGATCTTGATGTTGGCCAAGACCTTTACACTGTGCAGAGAAGTCTAGGCCTAAAATGGGATCTTGTTGAAGATACACTCACTTTTCAAGTGGTTGATGCTGAAAAGCCATATACTCGACGTGGTGTGTTGTCTGCTGTAAATAGCCTGTTCGACCCGCTTGGGTTTGCTGCTCCTGTGAGTGTTCAAGGTCGAAAAATTCTAAGAGATCTGACCAGTGACATCTGCGATTGGGATGCACCTCTCCCTGATCACAAGTTTGAGGAATGGCAGAAATGGTGTACTTCTCTACAACATCTGAAAGAGGTGAAGATTCCAAGAATATACACATCAATTCCTTATTCACAAGCTCAGGAAAGAGAAGTTTGTATATTCTGTGATGCATCAACTAAAGCCATTGCCGCTGTTGGCTATGTGAAGGTTACAGATATTCATGGACAGACTGAAGTTGGGTTCATCTTTGGTAAAACAAAACTGGCGCCAAAACCTGACCTAACCATTCCCAGACTTGAATTATGCGCTGCTGTTCTCGCAGTGGAAATAGCAGAAGTAATCTCTGAAGAGCTGGACCTGGAACTGAAGAACATGAAATTCTATACAGACAGCAAGGTGGTTCTTGGTTACATATTCAATGAATCAAAACGCTTCTTTGTATATGTTAATAACCGTGTGCAACGAATTAGACGTTCAACTCAGAAACATCAGTGGCACTATGTTCAAACTGATCTTAACCCAGCCGACTGTGGAACAAGAGCCGTTTCAGCAAATCAGCTTACTGCCTCTGCATGGCTTACTGGGCCAGAATTCCTGTTGCAAACCTGCCGACCAGTTGTGGAAGCCTTTGACCTCATCCATCCTGAATCTGATGCGGAATTGCGATCTGAGGTAATGACATGTATAACCAAACTTTCTCCACGCCTTGGAAGTGCACGTTTTGAAAGGTTTTCAAGCTGGATGTCAGCTTCAAGAGCTGTAGCACGACTCTCACATATAGCTCATTCCTTCTCAAAAGAAGTCAATCAGGATTCATGCCATGGCTGGCATATGTGTAAGGAGCCTTTGAGCGCAGTCCAATTGGATGAGGCAAAGACTAAAATCATTCTTGCTGTTCAAATTGAGACCTATCCAGAGGAAATGCAGAGCATCAGAAAGGGAAAACCTGTTAATAAACGAAGTCCCCTTGTCAAACTTTGTCCATTTATTGATGCTCAAGGAAAACTTCGAGTTGGAGGAAGATTGTCGAAAGCACAAATTCCATCAAATGAGGCTCATCCAATTATAATTCCAGGTAAACACCACATTGCTTCTCTACTCATTAGATATTACCATGAAAGAGTTTGCCACCAAGGCCGCCATTTCACTGAAGGAGCTGTCAGGGCAGCTGGATTCTGGATCGTCGCCGGCAAGAGACGTATCAGCAGTCTAATACACAGTTGTGTAACATGTCGTAAGTTACGGGGTAAGTCTGAAGAGCAGAAGATGGCAGACTTACCAGTCGATCGCTTGAGCACCGATCCTCCGTTTACTTATGTAGGTCTAGATGTGTTCGGACCATGGTCTGTCACTGCCAGAAGAACACGTGGAGGACAGAGTAATAGCAAGCGCTGGGCAGTCATCTTCACGTGTATGAGTGTACGAGCTGTTCACATTGAAATTATTGAATCACTTGATGCATCTAGTTTTATCAATGCCCTTAGACGATTCTTTGCAATCAGAGGACCTGTGAAACAACTGAGGTCTGATTGTGGGACAAACTTCATAGGGGCCAGCAAAGAACTACAGGTTGATTCTATGCATGCCAACAAACCCGTAGAAAGCTACCTCTCAGAGCAAGGTTGTACTTGGTTGTTCAATCCGCCACATTCCTCACACATGGGAGGTAGTTGGGAGAGAATGATTGGAGTGTCTCGTCGTATTCTTGATGCCATGCTTCACAAACTTGGATCTGCTAGATTTTCACATGAAGTTTTAACAACTTTTATGGCCGAAGTTACTGCCATCGTAAATTCAAGACCATTAACTGCTGTGTCCTCCGATCCAGAACAACCTCTCATTCTTACTCCTGCTATGCTCCTTACGCAAAAGATTGGAGCACATTCTGTACCACCAGGACAGTTTGACGATAGTAATCTCTATAAGCGGCAGTGGAGACAAGTCCAGCATCTGGCCAACGGATTCTGGAAAAGGTGGAGAAGTGAGTATATTTGTGGTCTCCAGAAAAGACAAAAGTGGACGGATGAGAAAACAAATGTGAAAGAAGGAGATCTTGTCCTATTAAAGGATATTCAAGCCAAAAGACACGACTGGCCTATTGGCTTAATCACTCAAACTTTTCCAAGTGATGACGGGAAAGTAAGGAAGGTCGAAGTGAAAATTGTCAGAGAAGGTGGCTCTAAGTTGTTTTTGCGACCAATCTCTGAAATTATTATTCTCTTGAGCAAGGACGGTAAAGGACTCTGTGGTTAGTTCTATAGAATGGACACTAAAGGTTTATTTGCTTGTAGGGTTTGGCATCTTAAAAATGCCAGGTGAGGAGTATGCTGTTCCCTGCTGCAGTTTGCAATTTAGCGACCCCTAGAGGCAATGTGCCTCTATTTAAGTAGAGCATGTGCTGTTCAGCCATTTTGTTATCAGGCATTTGGGAGAGCACACGGATGAATTCCATCTCCATTCATGTTTTACCCTTGAAAAGGCATTGTCTGTAAGTGTTTTCTAAAAATCAATGTCATGAAAGTTCTTTGGTGTTTTGTCATATAACATAGTGTTGTATTTGAATATGTTAGATGTGTGTACAAATTTAACTATGAATGTTGTCTATGCTATTATGTATGCTATGTTATTTATGTTTAGAAGGGATGTTTTAGAAGATGTTTATACTCAGTGTTTTGTAAAGTTAATGTATTTCTATTGTTGTTTTTTGCAGTTTTACACCGCTTCCATTAAATGAAATTCAAGTCAACTCTGTCTTGGGTACTTTTTGGAGGAGTGTTAAGCTTGCTGCATAGCTATGTATCAGTACACATAGTGAGGACAGTAAAAAGTATAGTCTGTAGACATCTCACCACCACCAAATACCCAATGAATCAAGAAGATTTTCTTCTCTAATCAAATATTGATTTGCTAAAGTTAATAGATGTAAACTCTTTCCCCGCCATTGACAAGGCTGTCCATCATTTATGGCACAATGCTTCCCCGCCATTTTCCGTCAGTCTGTGTTTTCACTGTTATATGGTTGAGGGCGCTATTACACATCTTCTGAGAGAGTACAGAACCTAGAAGCAGAGTTCAGGTATACCCAAGCTAACGCGATCATAAAACAATAATCAGCATATAAATCTAAGCTTTTTAATGTTACCGAATGAAATGTGGAGCCTATGAAGAGGTGAAGCTGTGGGGCAGTTGATGAACGTGATTGACACAGTCTATGTTTTGATTATCGTTCTGAATCTGATCCTGATGTCATTTTTTATAAAAATGCAATTTTCTCAGCTTTTGTTTAAAATGTTGCTTTTTTACCCACATAAAAAGTGAAAATTAAAAGAATGCATGAAGCTAGAATAAACTTTTTTTGTTTTGTTAAGAAGAGTCTCTGATCAGTATTTTGATATATTGTTTGTGCAGATATTCATACAAAAAAAAAAACATATTCTGGGGCCAGGAAACTGGTGAAAATGCTGGAGGTGGCTGGCAACACAAAAAACTGGCGGGGAAAGAGTTAATAGTAAATAAAAACTATTGACATTATTTTTATTTTTTTTAAAGACTTAATTTTACAGCAGTTTTCACAAGTGCCTAAAAATGTTAAACTTTTAAATTTGCACAGTGCTTTATTATAAAAAAGAAAAGATTATGAAAAACATAAATGATTTGGCTAAACTTCTACTATGATTGTTTAACTGATTTAATGTTAATATTCTGATTTTAAGTTCTGACTCTGTATTTCTTTGTTCTCTATTGGTGAGAATTGAGACATTGTGAGAAATCATTCACATACTCAAGCCTACAATATTCCACAATCATTATAGGGTCGCTTTTCCATTTTGCTTTTCAAAACTCTTAATTCAGCCTTTAGTTCAGGTATGATTTTATCTTTTTCTTTCACGCTTTTTGTTGTATCTGTGAGGTCATTGGCCATTGTAAACATGTGGTTGTTATAATGGCTGTTTTCGTTGTGTTTCATCATTTTATCAATCTTCCCCATGAGCTGATTAACTTGTGTACGGTCTGACTTCTCTCTGTTGTTGAATGCATGGTACCCCCCTTTGCACGACTCAATCACCTCATCCAGATCTGGAGATTCGTCAATATAATCTTTAATTGGTTTCCCTTCAAGATTATCTGCCCCGGTGAACAAGACCATCATGTGTTGCTGTGCATCTGTGCCAAAGGCTTGCTGAATCAGTTCAACAGTATTTTTCTCCTCATCAGTGAAGTGCCCAATGGAAAGCACGAGAAGAAAGACATGAGGACCTGGAGCCACAAGAGTGATGAACCGCGCAGCCTCATTTATGCCGTCTTCTCTTTTCATCTGTTTGTTATACATACCAGGAGTATCCACAACAACAACCGACTTGCCATTTATCGTCTGTGATCCAGATGAGCAGTGTTTAATGACTGCTGTAGCTCTTGCCTCTGACACGAATGCCTGGGTTCCAAGAATGGTGTTTCCTGTAGCACTCTTGCCAACTCCTGTTTTACAACCATAACAATGCGTAGCTCACCTGTTGACCTTATTTAACATATCATTTAAAGACAAACACAATTGTTTGTAGTCATGTTATAAAACATGGATTTCCCTCAGTGTGATGATCACATTAGAAAGGGACCCCACGTCCTAAAATAAAAGCATTGCTGTGTGGAATATTTCACTGAATGCTCTTAATTCAAGAACAGACCACAGTAGTTTTGAGCACACTTGATTCACAGAGATGCATTTAGGGATTACTTTATGTGTGTGTGACTGCAATTACAATTATATTCATTATAAAATATGTATAATATATTGCAATTGGTGGAGAAACAACAATTACTTTTCCTCATTTGTTTCCCCTAATGGACACACAATTATGAATAATGATGCAGGAATCTAATTCTGCAACTTTCTTGATTTAAAGTCGTTGTTTCTGAGTCTTGTGTGCTCCACTTCTCTTGCCACATTTATTTTTGTCATTGTAATTGATTAAATATAAACAGATCAGATCAATCAGTCCGTTGACATCCAGAAACAGTCCATAAATGACGTGAATAAAGATGTCCAATCCAGCCATAATCTAAACGTCCACTGACAGCCAGAACTAGTTCAGAACAAAATGACAAACAATATCTGTAAATTAATTAACTGACTGTTAATTTACGGACTATATCATTAACTGTTAAATTGATCTTGCTGATCAGACACCAACAGGGTTCATGATGCACACATGATGCTTTTAAGTCCTCCTGGGAAGTTTGTATTCATGAGGTTTTACTATTTTACTATTTATGTTTTAAATTAATTTATGAAGCCACTGTAAAATGTATCATTACATGTTATATTGTAATACTATAATACTGTCATATTTTGTGCAGGCATTAGCTTACTTCATCGTAAATAGAAAAGCCTGACAATGTAACTGCTAAATACCAAAGTATTGTGGTATTACATGTTTCTCACTGACACACTCATAACTCTTCAAGATCGGGCTAAAAGAAAATCCCAAGCTTCCTACTCATATTTTCATCATTGTGGCGGCGTTCATGTATGTTCAATTTGTAAATACGATCTTTATGATACAGGTATGTTTTGAATGCATCAATAGCTCTAGTTTAGGGACAATCCATACAAACAATCTTTACTAAACAGACTGTCACAGTGAGAAGATTTTTGTTCTTTAGCAATGCTAAAGGCCTAACCACTGCAGTTAACACCATGCTGTTAAATAAAAGTCTGTAGGCAAGTCTTAAGGTTAGGGTTAGGGTTAACCTTAACCCTTAATTTCTAACCCAGACCCAGTTTCACAGACATGGTTTAGATAAAGCCAGGATTTGTCCTTAGTTCAATTTGGGTATTTAATTATAGCTTTTAAAAATGTGCCTTAGAAAAAAAAAAAAACATTACTGGCGTGCATCTTGAGACAAAACAATGGCACTGCCATAAGATATGTCAGTTGCTTTCAGGTAATACTGCTCAAACATGCATTTTAGTCTGGGACTACAGGCTTAAGTCTTGCCTGTGAAAGTGTGAAACCCGGGGTATATGTTGTAACTTGTATATAATTATGCCAATGTTACCAAAGTGTTGCGTTGGACAGAGGATTAACTCTAAACCAACAGGTTGTGTACCAGTGCCACTCAGGGTGAAAAAGGATGTTGACATTATTAGGCATAAGAGTGTTTCTAAAGGAAAGGTCAAGAATTTGTGAAAGTGTAAAAGGGTCATTATGGGTCACATGAATGTAACTGTCACCACCATGACACCAATTCATTAGATTTTCATATAGATCTACATACAGAATTGTATATGAATATATGCAGTGTTTGCTCTGTTTAATACACTGTTTGCTCTATTAAATTGCGCTTTATAAGAACAGTGGTAAATACATATTATATATGGTCAGTTACTGTAAGTTCTTACAGTATTTTTAATCTTTCATTTTTAATGTTTAATTTTTAATCATGCACTGCAATGAAAAAACAATTTAACCAATTGATTAAATATACAGCCAGCCTACAAATACAACCAAATAAATAGCACATTATATATATATATATATATATATATATATTCATATTTTCCTGTAATTGCAATGTTGCCACACTATTGGCTGTCTCTCCTAGCTGTTTTGAGCATGATTGGTTATTCTCTGTTTATTCTGACTGTCATCCAGGAATCTAGCCAATGACAACTAAGCGCGCCTTTACGAGTCAAGTTTGAATAAACGTCAGTTGAGCGAGTCGGTGTTTGCTCTGCGCGGGATCTTCAATATTAGCCTATTCTGTGGGTTTTACATCGTTTAAAACATGGATTATTTTACATCGGACTGCTAAATGTTTATTTTGAGCGAGTTGCTGGGTGTAAATGAAGAACAAACAAGGAAATGGACAAAGAATTTTAACAACGGACATATTGCAATCTACGAAAGGTAAATAACTTTATTTTATACAAATTCTGCTACATCAAGATATAGTGTATTAAATAGAGAATCTAAACGCGATTAGAGCAATATTATTAGTGCATACGGTATTCCCAATGTATTAATGTTATGTGCTGCTAGGATGTAACGTTAACTTGTCTAACTTTATGATAAAAAATAAATGCTTTACAACGAGTGAACTGAGAATATTGTATCTTTAGACAGAATGGAACTGTCACAGTCTTACTGTCTGCAAACTAGGCTTTTGAATCTATTGTTGATCGCGGGATGGCTAACCGATCAGTTAAATTAACGAGTCGTAATAATATGTTTTGGAGCTGGTGAGTCAATTTTGCAAGCTTTTGCAAATGTCTCCGTTAGTAAGTAAAACAAATAACTAATATTGATGTGTATGTGTGTGTTTCCTTCATGATCCAGGCATTTTGGGAATAAATATTATCCAGCCACACGATGTTCAGATGCGGTGAGTATTGTCATAAAATACACGTGAAATAGAGACAGAACATGTAAACTCTGCTCAAATGCACTGGTTCAAACCCTCCAGACAAGCTTTATCTTCTTGAGTTTACAGGCCTAGCTGACCCAAAAATAAATGTCTTTCAAAATGAAAGTATTTTTTCCAAACCTCTATAGGCTAACTTACTTTTGTGAAACACAAGAATTTTCGGAATAAAACAACTAGGCCTATATTCATTGTATGACAAAAATAAAAGGCATTTTCCAAGATATCTTAATTATGGTTCTAGGCCTACATAAGAATCTCATAAAATTTCAACAGGAGGTTAATAAGCTAAGCTAACTTTTTTTTTTTTTTTTTTTTGGATGAGCTGTTCTTTTAAAGGATTAGTTCACCTCAAAGTTAAAAATTGTGTCATCATTTACTCACCCTCAAGTTGATTTAAACCTGTATGAATTTCTTTCTTCTGCTGAACACAAAGAAAGATATTTTGAAGAATGTCTGTAACTTGGGTCCCATTGACTTCCATAGTATTTTTTTTTTCCTACTATGGAAGTCAATGGGACCCAAGTCTGTCTGTTTACCGACATTCTTCAAAATATCTTTCTTTGTGTTCAGCAGAAGAAAGAAATTCATACAGGTTTAAATCAACTTGAGGGTGAGTAAATGATGACACAATTTTCAACTTTGAGGTGAACTAATCATTTAAGGACATTTGCTAAATTAACCATGTTTTATTTATTATAGTGTAGAAACCATGTTTTTATGGTGGATTTAATACAATAATTTATTAAGTGAGTATAGGAGCAGGCTTCACTGCATATATTAATAAAGTTTTAGAGTGCTGGCCTGGATAATTGTAATACGTAAAATAGGAAAGAGGCCGCACTATGCATAAACTTATATTTGCAAAAATGCGTTTCGGCGCGTACAAACTGATGAAGGCACACGCCGAAACGTGTTTTTGCAAATAAAAGTTTATGCATAGTGCGGCCTCTTTCCTATTTTACGTATTACAATAATTTATTACCATTTGGTTAGTGTCGCAAAACAGTGTTAATTTTTAGTAAGGGTTCTCCAGATTTATATAACACTTATGGAACATTAAAAAAATGGTCCTATGTTACCCGATCAATAATCCTATTAACACACTTTTTAAACATATATATATATTTAGATCAAGCATTGGACTTACGGAGCAGAATAGGCACCAACAGAGAAACAAGTCCATCACTAGTAAGTATCCACTGCAGTATCTGGTTACACATTATTTCGATAGTCCACTTTAGAAATTTTACTAACTATAACTTTTCAACTACATGTCAACTAACTCTCATTAGAGTATTAGTAGGCTGTAGTAGACAGTCAATAGACTGGTAGGTTAAGTTTAGATGTTAGGAAATGGGTTAGGAGAATAAGTTGACTTGTAGTTGCCAAGTAACTTATAGTCAGTAGAATGTCTGTTAGGGGACCAACAAAACAGAGTGTTAGCAAATATTAAGCAGACAGTCTACTAATACTCTAATGACAGATAGTTGACATGTAGTTGCAAAGTTACTTATAGTTAGTAGAATGTCTAAAGTGGACTATCAAAATAAAGTGTTACCCAGTATCTAAATCCGCAGTCAATTTTAAAGGCACAATGCACTCCGAAATTAAAAAATGATCTCTTTTTTTTCTTCACTCGTGCCATTCCAGATGTATATCTGACTTTCTTTCCACAAATATATATTTTTTAATTATCCATTATTCTAAGCCAATATAATGCAAGTGCATACGCCAGAAACTTCATACAGCCTACTCACAGCTTGCTGTGTTGTTCACACAAGATGTTTTCTGCACTTATCATGTGAGCTTTACAATGCTCTTGGACTTTTTCGACCTTCAGCATTTTGGTGTCTATTCACTTGCATTATTTGACACACAAACACAAGAGATGGATAATATTTCTAAAAGTCTAGTTTATTTTTTCTAAAATATGTGTTTTCATCTGAAGAAAGAAAATCATATACCTTTCGGTCGGCATAAGGTAGATAAAATGAAGGGGGAATCAGTTTGCTCTCCTTTACCTAGTATTATTTATAAACCTTACATGTGATTTAATAAATGTACAATTAAAGGGGTGTTCCAAGCAAACATCTAAATCCCTTCACAACGAGCCCTTCCACAAAAGGGTTAGCAAAGGGGGACATGCATGCGATGGTAAATTAACTGAAGTAATTTTATCTTATAGTAATTTTATATTATATTTATGGTAATGTGACCTAGGATGGCAAGTTCCTGTGATTCATTTTAAAACTAGATATGGTGGAAGAGTTCCATTTAACACAGAATAATTGAGTTATTTGTTTGGGTTTGCTATATTACACACATTTTCATCATACTGAAGTTCCATAGGTAAAACTTTTATTAATAGATGCGTTAATGTAACTACCTGCAGGGTTAAAAGAAAAGACGTCAAGAACACACAAACTTAAGGAACTTTTACACAACAACAATGTACTAAAAACGGAAGAGTTCTTTCTTTGTTCAGATGACAACGTTATTAAAACGATTACCATTTGGACAGATCCACTGTGTTAATCTACATGTTCCTTCTTTTGGTGATGCACATTTTTCTATCAGACATAAGTTTTAGATACCAGACAAAACGAATGAAATTTGACCCATGCTAATTTATTCCCCCCTTTTACCTCTCTCTTTTATCTTTCTGTGGCCAGGATCCGTCATTCATCGGAACAGCTACCAAGAGAAGTGAGTATTCGTCCTCTACCTCCTTTGTCTCAATGTTATTTCAACACAATTGGTCTCCAAAGTACTATATGTATGTTTATATTAGGGGTGTAAGATTAAGAAAATGTCATAATTCGATACAATTGCGATTTTCGCTTCAAAAATGATTCTCGATAAATAAAAAAACGATTCACAGTATGTAAATGTAGTTACTTTTCCTATGTAGGTATTAGGGATGTGCATCTCCATAACTGAGGCCGATACGATACGCATCTCGATGCATAGCCAACGATACAATACATTAATGATACAGATAAGCAGCTGCCAGCTACCGATGCAATGCAATACGATTCACTATTATTACGATCCGGTGCGATTCGATTTCGATTCAACGCATTGCAAAAATATGATGCTATGCAATTCAATATGGTATAGATAGTTAACTTTTATTTCTTTTGTTCAGACATAGGGCAAATCATAAAGTAGCTTAAGTGCCATCTGACTTTTAACACATGGCTCTCTCACAATCAAAAGATTTGGTTTCCACAAAAAAAGCAGGTACTGTAGGCTAACTGACCAGAAAGCAGGTGCTGTTATTATGTGCTTCACGGGCCGTTTATCAGTTTGGACCAGTGCAGGGCGAGCCAATCTTGATCAAGCGACACTGTTAGGCTTCTACACGGCGCTAATAGATCCCCACTGAAGTAATAACATCGCTGCGAGATCTAGTGAGAAGCATTCATATTTCTCTGTTATTAACGGATCAAACAGCGCTGACGTAGAAACATTGTGCCATGAATGAACAATCCAGTGTCCACAGATCAGCAACATTCACCATGGATTTACTGTAGTAACACTAACTGTAACCATGGAAGTTTGGCAGGAATAGTAGGCTATAATGCTTTCAAGTTACATTACGTTGGTTTTATTTTTTTGACATAAATAAAATTACTGCCCTCAAATGTTAATCTGAACTAAAATAAACCTGTTTATAACTACAATATTACATTTCATTTTTTTCAAGGAGCTGTTTTACATGCTTCTAAGAGTCAATTATAGCTTCATCATTCCTCAAAGTAAAAAAAAAAAATCATACTTTATGATGTTAGGTTTAATACAAAAAAAAAGTTACAAATATTAAAACAAGGAAATTTCTCTGGTATTTCTTTCTTTTTCCTGTATCGAAAACGTACCGAACTGTGACACAAGTGTATCGTATTGAACCGAACCATGGATTTTGTGAACCGTTAACTTACACCCCTAATATGTGCGTGTGTGTGTGTGTGTGTATATGGGGCTGTTTAAACCTGGCCACTTGATGCATTTTCTCAGATCGGATAGCTATCTGTTTCATCACAACAATTCCATTTACACCTGGTCATATAATTCCCTCGCTATGCAAATTTAATGGCGTTCACGTCACCGAAAGCAACAGATATGAGCTGCATTTTATTGATCATCCGTTAAAATTTCTAAATCAAAGACCGCAATAGGAGAGAGCGCAACAGCCCTGGTAAGATCATTTCGTTTCTTTACTTTTAATGATGATAACTGTGTGTTAAGCATCAGGGACTTGCTTTCACTTTGATTTGCGATAGTTTGCACGTTGGCTTGATGAATAACGTTAGATGGTCAGCGGCGATGCGGCAGTAGCGTCGTCATAACTGGCTATAACATGACATATAGCCTATAACACGCTCTCACACCTTTATTTTAGAGCGTTTTTGGGAGGAGTAAAATTTACATATGTGGTTTCAACAACCAGATGCATGTCCAGTTTCTTCTGGAATGCGGCCCAGACCACCTCCTGAAGTGGTTTGAGCATTCAGATTCAAATGCGTCACAAATGCGTTTCGGAGGGCATTTACACCTGGTCTTTTCAAGATCATAGAGCTATCCGATCACTAAAATCGCATGAAGTTGTAAATGGCCCCTATGTGTGTGTGTGTGTGTGTGTGTGTGTGTGTGTGTGTGTGTGTGGAATGCCTTATATCAGGCTTGATGTAATTTTACTTGATTTGTGATTTATTTCATTTAATTGATTTGAGTACTCAAATTTTCAACTATGTATCTCTGCTATAAGCTAAACCACAACAGTGGCATTTGTATTTATTTATTTTACATGTGGATTTTTTTGCTTTGATTGTAGCTGCTGTCATGAAATGGGACCCAGCTGCAACAGAGGCCCAAAGAAAGTCTGTAGCCGATCATCTGAAACTGCTTGCTGCTATAAATGAAGCTTGTGAACCTTATAGCAGCCATATTTTGTTAACTGTTATGTTATATTGTTTTAACAACATTTTATAGATTATTTAAAGGGAAATTGTGTTAATTTACAACTTTACTGTTCTGGCTTTTAAGTTTTATTGTGTTAATTTATACTTTACTCTTTCGGCTGTTAAGTTTTAAAATAGTAATAAAAATATATCTTGAGATTTAAATAGTTGATTTCTTGGAGTGATTAGTTTGGTTTACAGGAAAATGGTAAGCAGTTTATTACAGTTATATTGTTAAGATATACAAATGCAAGTATATACACCACAGTTATTCAATTGAATATACAATATTATCAATATTCTTTAAAATCTTATTTAGGTCTATGGTCTGTGTGTCTGCAGTTTCATGACACGACAACCATTAACAATGAGTAACTGGGTTTTTCTCAGTGAGAACTAGCTCACTCACAAGTTCAACCACTGTTTTATAAATATTTGTAAGTAAATATTTTTTAAAGTTGGATCCTTGCAAAATGCACATATGGGATTTCCATGTCAGTATGGGTCTTTAACAGTCTTTGACATTTCTACTACAGAAAACACATCTAATACAACTTTTATTCTGGCTGCCTTTAGATGTCTAACAATTACGTCTGTAGCACGTCTTTACTTGACGTCTATACAATGTCCAGAAAAGACGTTAAAAAAACTTTCATTCTGGCTCCTGTGAGGACGTCTTCTGGATGTCTAAGAATGACGTCTTTAGCACGTCTTTAATTGACGTCTATACAATGTCCAGAAAAGACGTCAAAAAAACGTTCATTCTGGCTCCTGTGAGGACGTCTTCTGGATGTCTAAGAATGACGTCTTCTGGACGACTTTTTGCTCGCTGGGTGGTCTCGTAAGGGCAGGTGGAGTGATGGAGGGTCTCGTAAGGGCTGGTCTCGTAAGGGCAGGAGGAGTGATGGAGGGACTCATGGCACCATCTCCAGGATTCAGCTCTGGGCTCCTCATCCTCAGCACTCACACCAGCCTGCTGACATTTCAGATTCTACAAAATGCACAAACATAACACAAAAGCAGTCATTTTAACCACACAATGTCATATGATTTCAGTATTATTTAGAAGACAAAACCACTTTTTTTCACAAACGCCGCCATCATCTTCCCTTGCAGGTCCTGCTCCACCACAAAAGCTGTGCAGCAAATGCACAGAAATCAAGAATGAGAAAAGTGCTGTAATAGCTCTGTTTGAAATTACAATAATTAGTTATTGTTATTAATTTCTGTGGTATACTCACTCAAAGCCTTTGATGGCAGCATTCAGCTTCATGAGCCACTCTCCACCGGATAAAAACACATCTGTTCATCTGACCCTGTAACATCCAGACAAGATTCACATTACCTCTGTGATTTATGAACTTGTTTTAACTTTTTATCCAACATAAATGTTCCTCAATTTATCAACAGTACTAATGGACAAATAAAATAGATAACTTATGTTTAGTTACTTTATAGATTTGTTCTACATAATAGCACACATTCATCACTCAGATGTCTATTTCATGTTGTGATGTGCTCTTCTGCAATACTTACTGAAGATTTTCCTGTCAGAAGTAAATAGACATTTAAAATAAGCATCTTTAAGATGTATATGGTTTATGTAAATCCACTTTAGAGACGTAACTTACGTGTCCTTACTGGAGCTCGCCTGTTAGCTAACGTTATACATAATAAAACGTGTTTTTACAGCAAAATCACAACTATACTACACTGTGTAACCATGGGCGTCAGTTTGGTTTGAAATGTGCTGGGGACAGAGACACATTCGGAAGTGCATTTTCAGAAGTGCTGGGTACAATGACGCATTCATTTTTTTCCTCTCTTTCGCGCAGGTTATGTTTTGAAAGACGATGTCCTGTAGCTCAGGCACGGCCCACCCAAAACTTAAAAAAAAAAAAAAAGAATTACTAGGCCTATATTCTAATTTTGTCAATAATTATAAAAAAAATCGCCAATAAGCTCATAATTTGTGCTAAAATAGTGTTTAGTTTTAAAAAAAACATTTTAAAAAGCTGGTTATATTTTGATGTTTCTGCGCAAGTTCAGCAGACAGTGAGGTTCGGGTTTGTTCCGATCAGAGCTCGTGAGTGGAGAGCGCATTTCTGAATATTCCGCTCCGCTCGTTCATTCCGCAGGGTCGCTCGCTCAACACAGATGTCCTGTTGCCTGGTTCGAAAATATGTGGAATAAGGGCTGCTTCCGACTAAAAGTTTTTTTTTTCCTAGTCGACTAGTAGGCTAGTTGTTCATTTAAGTCATTCGTGGACAAATCGCCCCTTTATATTAATTTAATTACGATAGCCTGCCCTACAGGATAATGAGCTTACGTAATATAGCCGCACTCAAGCGCACGATCGCACGCATAAAGCTTGCCACAAAGAACCGGTATAAGTAATGATTATGAATGCGTCTAAATGTGTCTAAATACGCTGTGAATGTGAATGTGCATTATACGCTGAGTTTCGGTTCATTTATGAGACGAACTCCAGCTTCACTCGCCGGCGCCTCCATGTCGTGATTCTACTATATTTAGCCTACTTCTTATTTATTAAATCATGAAACATTGATTAAAATTAAGATATAATTAATAAAACGAAATTCACTTTAAAGAAAGGCAGCTGTTCTGTTTGAGAGTCTGTCTCTGTGAAAAGTTTTAAAGCAGTCTTTTAGTGGCGCTTTCAGAGCGCTCACGTCCGTAACCGACACGTAGTTTTTTCCCTCATATGCGAACACGGAAAATAAAATAAAATGAATATTATAATGTTTTTTTGTTGGGTCAGACAATGATTACCAAATTTATCTCTCATATTGCTCCTCACAACCACTGAAAACGGTCAAAAAAGTCGAACCAAAAGTCAAATTAATATAGACGGAAGTTAAAAGTGGTGGGTACAAAAGGACTCATGACGAAATGTGGTGGGTACGCGTCCCCCCCGTCCCCCCCGAAATCGACGCCTATGTGTGTAACGTCTTTACACCTTCAACAATTCAACAGTTTACTCTACAGTAGTTCAACACATGCAATTTTAACACAAGGACCCGTGTTTACTCACATTTGAAAGCACCCGCGTCGCTGATCTCTGCGATGTTTGATAATGACGTATCCTCTCGCGTGGCCTCCTGGGATAGAAAAGTATTCATCTTCGAGCTCTTCAAAATCTGGGTTGAAGCAGTAAGCCATCCGGGAACTTCTCGCCTACTCTTTTATGAGTACTGAGGTTTCGGACATACTACTCCGTTCACGTACTGTTTTCCCCTACTATATAGTAGGAAAGTAGGAATATTCGGACGCACTATAAGTATATGTACGCCCGAATCTCGCGATAATTAGTACGTCACTCTGGTAATTCTCGCCTACTCTTTTATGGATACTAAGGATTCGGACATACTTATTCGCTCGCCTACTGCTTTTTCCATACTATATAGTAGGGAAGTATGCGGTTTCGGACGCAGCCCATGTGTCATTTTCCCAGTATGCACGATTTCCTGGCATTTGATGCAGACCCATGCGCAGATAGATACCAATCAGTATTTCCATTTCTTTAACAGTGGTGTTAGCATTCTTTTGAGGTCCAGATTTTTGCACACTGTACACATTTGTTTGTTCCTTTAGTAACTCAAGCATTTCTGATGTTATAAACTTTCTGAAATACTCCAGGGGCGTTTGAAGATTGTCTGGAGGTGTGACGCTCGGCCCTTTGAATGTGCACTCAGGGGTTTCAAAATGTTTCTTTCTCCAAGAAAATGTTTTTTTTTTACCCTGGCTGGTTGTATTTTGCTTCCCAGAGTTTATGTTTGGTTGTGCAGCTTCTAAATCTAAATCACTTGATCCGCTATCTGAATCAGACCCGCTTGATTCATCATCCTCCATGTCTATCTTGTCAGGAGTGTAATCAGGGTCATCAATGTCTTCATCTGAATCACTGTCACATCCCTCATACTCACTGTCATCTCCCTGGATAATCTTCAGTACATTCTGAACATCAAGATGTTTCCTGAATCTATTCATGTTATTCTCACTACAAAAAAGATAAAATAACCTTAAAATAGTACCAACATATGATATCAACACATGTTATACCTGTTTTATACCATATGTTGCATACCGGTTTTAGTTACAGGTATGCAAAATAATTTCAAAATACATTTCATTAACAATGTTATTAATTTGACATTTTTTTTGTTTACATATGTTAAAATATTCTTTGAATTGAGCAGCAGAATATATATAACACTCAAATAATTGAATCAGATAAATTATTTGAGCAGCTCATTACCATTTTTCTTAATGTGACATATATGTCACATCAAAATTCCACCTACTGTTTTAAGGTTAACAGCCCGATGTGACACATATGTCACCACAACATTTTCATAACTTGTTTTATATCAATTTGTACAAGACATTTTTTAAAATCAGGTCAAGTGTAATCTAGGATATGTTATTAAAACATTAGAATTGTTGTATGGGTTGAAACATACCTTTAGTAACAAAAACAAGCGTTTTAAACAATTGCTGACACTGCAACATGTGCACACCAGACAGGCCACCATTTTGGAAATGTTACCATGGCAACAAAAATGCACACATTGTCACATGACTGAACCTGGATGTTCCTTAAATGTCACTTAGGGACTTCCTGGATTGAAAGTGAGGGATAATGCTTTAAAAAGACCTTTCCAGATAATCACCAGTGTTTGTGACACCCATGTCACAGCGGGTTCTTATGGGTTTGTATGCCTGGTAGGTCATATCAACATGAGGTAATTAATAATCTTAAAAATATTCTATAAACATTCTTATAAACACTTTGTTTCATTGAGAATTCCTGCTCCACCACCTGAGTATGACGGTCAGATCAATTTGAAAGACTTTTGGACATCCGTGACTGCCGAAGTAGTTTGCCGGGGCCTATTGGGCAGTAAGGAGTTATTTTGTTTTTGTTAGAGTTAGACATACAAGTTTAACAAGTTGCATAATGGATAGCTACAATTGTTTTAAAATAATTGCATTAGACTTAATTGAGCAAGGGAAACTACTAACCAAATGTTTATATATTTTGTAGTTTTCACTGTTTTTACTTATTGAAAAAGTAAAAAATTTCAGGTGCCCGTCAAAATCCTTTTTTGGTGTCACCATCATACCACTACTGGGCTCCGTGGATTGGTCCCAACACCAGAAGAGAAGATACAGTTTTAAATACTGAGTATGCCAAGATGCACGCCCCAAGACCAGCTACTGAAGATGCCGAACTTCAAGTTACAGAAGAGGGGCTAGAAGAAGTACTTACCAATCTTAAGGTAATTCTGTTGTTTTGTTTTCTTCATAAACAAATCAATATATTAGATACTTTTTTATTGCAACCTTGTATGTGCAGGTGGATGTGGTGCGGCGCCTTTGCAAGCAATGTGGTCTGGACCCATCATTTTCCAAAATGGATCTTGTTCTAAGACTTAGACAGGAGATGAAAAACAGGTCATCTTCTGCATATCCTGGTTGAAGGAAAAGAAGGACAACGTGGATCCAGATTGTCACCCTGTTACAGGTTCAGCTGAACATTATGCACTTTACGATCTGTTTCGTGAAAATAACACAAAAGATGCTCGAGATGCACTGCGTAAAATTCAGATAGTCCCAGAATTGGCAGGCTGGGTGAACAGTCAATGTGCTGAACAGCTTTTTTCTGACATGAGAAAAAACAATTACTTCCTCAACACACTCACTCCATCTGGACACATTTTCATGATGCGAAATATACTACAGCATTACAACACAAAACAAAATAAGAAGATAGAAGATGGCATCAGAAAGATTGTACCACAAAATGCCCAGTTGCATTTAGATGTACATGGCCAAATAATAATGGGTAACTCAGTTCATTTGTTTATACATTTTTATTCCTGTCATGACTTCTGTTGGTTATATTACAATTTTCGTTTTATTGGTGCTGCCCCAGTAGCCACAGCCTCAGATGGGACACCTGCAGCCACAGCCACATATTGGACACCTGCAGCCACAGCCTCAGATGGGACACCTGCAGCCACAGCCTCATATTGGACACCTGCAGCCACAGCCTCAGATGGGACACCTGCAGCCACAGCCTCATATTGGACACCTGCAGCCACAGCCTCAGATGGGACACCTGCAGCCACAGCCTCAGATGGGACACCTGCAGCCACAGCCTCAGATGGGACACCTGCAGCCACAGCCTCAGATGGGACACCTGCAGCCACAGCCACATATTGGACACCTGCAGCCACAGCCTCAGATGGGACACCTGCAGCCACAGCCTCATATTGGACACCTGCAGCCACAGCCTCAGATGGGACACCTGCAGCCACAGCCCCAGATGGGACACCTGCAGCCACAGCCTCAGATGGGACACCTGCAGCCACAGCCTCAGATGGGACACCTGCAGCCACAGCCTCATATTGGACACCTGCAGCCACAGCCTCAGATGGGACACCTGCAGCCACAGCCTCAGATGGGACACCTGCAGCCACAGCCTCAGATGGGACACCTGCAGCCACAGCCACATATTGGACACCTGCAGCCACAGCCTCAGATGGGACACCTGCAGCCACAGCCTCATATTGGACACCTGCAGCCACAGCCTCAGATGGGACACCTGCAGCCACAGCCTCATATTGGACACCTGCAGCCACAGCCTCAGATGGGACACCTGCAGCCACAGCCTCAGATGGGACACCTGCAGCCACAGCCACATATTGGACACCTGCAGCCACAGCCTCAGATGGGACACCTGCAGCCACAGCCTCATATTGGACACCTGCAGCCACAGCCTCAGATGGGACACCTGCAGCCACAGCCTCATATTGGACACCTGCAGCCACAGCCTCATATTGGACACCTGCAGCCACAGCCCCAGATGGGACACCTGCAGCCACAGCCTCATATTGGACACCTGCAGCCACAGCCTCATATTGGACACCTGCAGCCACAGCCTCATATTGGACACCTGCAGCCACAGCCTCAGATGGGACACCTGCAGCCACAGCCTCATATTGGACACCTGCAGCCACAGCCTCATATTGGACACCTGCAGCCACAGCCTCAGATGGGACACCTGCAGCCACAGCCCCAGATGGGACACCTGCAGCCACAGCCTCAGATGGGACACCTGCAGCCACAGCCTCAGATGGGACACCTGCAGCCACAGCCTCAGATGGGACACCTGCAGCCACAGCCTCATATTGAACACCTGCAGCCACAGCCTCAGATGGGACACCTGCAGCCACAGCCTCAGATGGGACACCTGCAGCCACAGCCTCAGATGGGACACCTGCAGCCACAGCCCCAGATGGGACACCTGCAGCCACAGCCCCAGATGGGACACCAGCAGCCACAGCCTCAGATGGGACACCTGCAGCCACAGCCTCAGATGGGACACCTGCAGCCACAGCCTCATATTGGACACCTGCAGCCACAGCCTCATATTGGACACCTGCAGCCACAGCCCCAGATGGGACACCTGCAGCCACAGCCTCATATTGGACACCTGCAGCCACAGCCTCATATTGGACACCTGCAGCCACAGCCTCATATTGGACACCTGCAGCCACAGCCTCAGATGGGACACCTGCAGCCACAGCCTCAGATGGGACACCTGCAGCCACAGCCTCATATTGGACACCTGCAGCCACAGCCTCATATTGGACACCTGCAGCCACAGCCTCAGATGGGACACCTGCAGCCACAGCCTCATATTGGACACCTGCAGCCACAGCCTCATATTGGACACCTGCAGCCACAGCCTCAGATGGGACACCTGCAGCCACAGCCTCATATTGGACACCTGCAGCCACAGCCTCAGATGGGACACCTGCAGCCACAGCCTCAGATGGGACACCTGCAGCCACAGCCTCATATTGGACACCTGCAGCCACAGCCTCATATTGGACACCTGCAGCCACAGCCTCATATTGGACACCTGCAGCCACAGCCTCAGATGGGACACCTGCAGCCACAGCCTCAGATGGGACACCTGCAGCCACAGCCTCATATTGGACACCTGCAGCCACAGCCTCATATTGGACACCTGCAGCCACAGCCTCAGATGGGACACCTGCAGCCACAGCCTCATATTGGACACCTGCAGCCACAGCCTCAGATGGGACACCTGCAGCCACAGCCTCATATTGGACACCTGCAGCCACAGCCTCATATTGGACACCTGCAGCCACAGCCTCAGATGGGACACCTGCAGCCACAGCCTCATATTGGACACCTGCAGCCACAGCCTCAGATGGGACACCTGCAGCCACAGCCTCAGATGGGACACCTGCAGCCACTGCCTCATATTGGACACCTGCAGCCACAGCCTCATATTGGACACCTGCAGCCACAGCCTCAGATGGGACACCAGCAGCCACAGCCTCATATTGGACACCTGCAGCCACAGCCTCATATTGGACACCTGCAGCCACAGCCTCATATTGGACACCTGCAGCCACAGCCTCATATTGGACACCTGCAGCCACAGCCTCATATTGGACACCTGCAGCCACAGCCTCATATTGGACACCTGCAGCCCCAGCCTCAGATGGGACACCTGCAGCCACAGCCTCATATTGGACACCTGCAGCCACAGCCTCATATTGGACACCTGCAGCCACAGCCTCAGATGGGACACCTGCAGCCACAGCCTCATATTGGACACCTGCAGCCCCAGCCTCAGATGGGACACCTGCAGCCACAGCCTCAGATGGGACACCTGCAGCCACAGCCTCATATTGGACACCTGCAGCCCCAGCCTCAGATGGGACACCTGCAGCCACAGCCTCAGATGGGACACCTGCAGCCACAGCCTCATATTGGACACCTGCAGCCCCAGCCTCAGATGGGACACCTGCAGCCACAGCCTCATATTGGACACCTGCAGCCACAGCCTCAGATGGGACACCTGCAGCCACAGCCTCATATCTTTAATTTTACACTTTTTACACCAATTGTAGCTTGAATATTAGTTCTCGGTTGTAAGTTGATTGGATAAAAGCATCAATTAAATAACTAAATGTAACGCAGTCCACAACAACTACATGTGTGAATGTTTTTGAAATGTCTGCATACTCCTTTCTTTCTTTTCATTTTTTTTACCTTTGTTGACGTGCTTTGGTAGTATGGTGGTTTGTCCTGACAATGTCTGTGGGACGCAAGAATTTCCTGAATGAAGAGTGTCAAGTAGAATTCCTTGCCGTGGTCAACACGCACCTGATCCCACATTCCATAGTTTACCACAGCAGACCTTGAGTTGTAAAGACATGAAAGAGCTGAGCTGTATTTACAGTAAAACATCCTTGGGGATAAGGTCATATAGGTAGCTACGTTTTACATAGGTTGATTGATTGTAAGTTGGTTTAAAACTACAGCCAATATTACCATGAAATATGGTGGAAATGCAAAGTGTGGGTAGAGGACATGTATCATTTTTTTTTAGTGCTATTTAGGGTTGCTAATTAGTATAGGCTACATTTGAGCAAAACTGCATTACATTAACAAATGTGAATGGAACAAATTGCCTACCTGTAAACGTTCTCATAAATAATGAGGTTATTCTTTACAGGCATTGTTGCATGTGCCACTAATTTGCTAGAATATCCATCTATGGCCATCACATGTGTCACTCCAAACATTGCGAGTTTCTCGTTTTGGTCTAAATGGAGTTTATGCCCCATATAGGCAGCATAGTATGGCACTGGATTGAAGTTCCGCAGACCCTGTAATATGAAATGAATGACAAGTGTTAAATGGATTTGCCTATACAGGCTACAATACAGCTCTAAGTAGTTCAAGTTCAAGTTTTACTATAACCATTTCAACAGCAGTTGATGGAAATTTGTCTTGGTGTGCTCACACATATCACACATGACATTAACACAACAACATAGACAACATACATGCATATTACATAAAACACAAAATGTACATGTTGTGAACGAGTCCATAAAGTGCTTGGTGCAGGAGGCACAAGCCAGAGTGCAGTAGGAAGTTCATAGTGCAACTGCAAATGCTTATTCCTTTCTAAGCAATTTCATGCAATAGTCATAGGCAATAGTATACCTTGCATCTCATTTCGTGGTAGGGTCTCGCCATCCCGCGCAGGACTCCACCAACCCGATTTTCTGCAGCAATAATCCCCTTGGTCGTCAGGTAACCAGTCATAAACTTTCGACCAAATGTTGGGCCAGTCTACAAAAGTTGAAGATGATTAAGAAACTTGTTCAAATAAAGAACATCATCCGAGTTTGGCTTTAAAAAACCCTTACCTCTTCAATTGCTGACGAAACGGCAATTTCCAGCTGTGCATCAGATACTACTCGCTTGAGGTTGTGAACATTACAAAATCGTCGAACACTCATCACAGAGCAGCCACGTCCTGCGCCAATGTCCGTGAGGTGCTGTGCAATATCTGCATGCGTCGCATGCCTTCGCAACATGTCACAAATTGTCTCGGAATATGCCTCCAAAGACGCCATGTCATCCAGATGACAATATCAAAACAAAACCATCCAAAGCAATTCCCAACCCGCCCAAAGAGTAGTACTTCCAGGTCACAACCAAAACATAGGTCAGAAATAGACCCAAACGCGGTTCAGAATGGCTTTCAGTATTTTATTTTCAATCCCTAAAACAGATGACAACATGAAATTCACTTCATTTAACAAGTGATACAGAAGTGAAAATTCATATATCACTTATTTTTCGTTTCCCATGTGACCTCCAAAATAGAATAATGAATGAACGAAAAAGTGCACGGACCTTACATGTGCATCCCACACACGTGCGGTTTCATCCAATTCATCCTGCAATAAAAAATATAACTTTTAGAAAAAGGTTTGAATTTTTTTATTCAAACTGCAATTGGTAGTGTAATTGAATCAATGTATCTTTCGTTCAATCGTTTTTTGATGTAATATTTAAAGTAGAAAATTAGAAAAGAGTTCCTTTTTCGTTTTATAAACAATATTTCCAAAACGTTTTTCGTTCTGAGGTAGAAAATTGAATAAACAGCTTGAATATTCGATTTCTAATCAAGTCAAGTCAAGTCGTCTTCATTTATATAGCGCTTTTAAAGGGATACTCCAATTTAAAATGAAAATTCTGTCATCATATACTCACCCTCATGTTGTTTTAATCCTTTATGAATTTCTTTCTTCTGCTGAACAGAAAGGAAGATATTTAGAAGAATGTCAGTAACCAGACAGTTTCTGGTACCATTGACTTCCATAGTATATATTTTTTCCTACTATGAAAGTCAGTGGTACCAGAAACCAGTAAGGGGAAGTAAAATACGCATAGCCTATATGTTAATATTAGTGTTTATAATGTTAATGTTTTATTTTATTTACAGGTCTTTTACACTATTTCGGAATAGACTAGCCTATTAATATAATGGGTGTTTCCCTCTCAACATGACTGAGTGCGCCACGCACAAGCGCGCATCCTTATAAATTCTAGGCTAATACATTTTCTCCACAATATTTTTTATTTGACTTTTAGAGTAACATACAACAGAACCCGCTCTCAAACACAAAATACAATGTTACCATATATAACATATCCAATATGCCTTTTGACACAAGTAAACAGAGACTAGCCATCTCCCAACGGGCAGAACCCTGACTGTGAAACTATTCATGAGTGTCATCCTCCTCTTGATCTTCGGTTAAGTCTGTGCTTTCTGCAAAGAGCATGAAAGGTCTCCAAATACTTTCAAACAAGTCCTTTTTTCCTTTTAGCAAGTATGTGATGCGTTCCAATGGAAGAGTAGCCAACATCTGCTTAACCCACTGTCCAATACTTGGTCTACTTGTGCTTTTCCAGTGCAATGCAATCAACATTTTAGCTTGTAATAAACATATATCAATGAACAGCATCTCACTTTTTGTATATCCTATGTGCTTGGGGTACAAGCCTAAAATGATTAAAGAAGGTTCCAGAGGAAGATCTTTAGAAATAATATCATTCACAGTTTGCTTTATTACTCCCCAAAATGTTCTAATTTCTCTACAATCCCATATACAATGGAACAATGTTCCCTTTTCCTCTCCACACTTTGCACATATGTCTGGGATATTTGGATTGAATTGGTTTAATTTAACAGGAGTGACATAAACACGCATAAGCCACTTGTATTGTAATAATCTCAACCTAGAATTTATAGTTTGCTTATGTGCTTTACTACAAGCCATTTCCCACTCATCTGGTGATACATTTATTTGCAGATCTTTCTTCCAGGCTTCTAATTTTAGGATTGAATTATCTGGGGAGTGTGATAACAGTAGTTTATAAAGTTGGGAGATTGCTCCCCTTTTAAAACTTTTTTCACTTATCATTTCTTCTAACTCAGATTTGGGTGGTTTTCGTAAATTGTTTTGATTGGTTCCTATATAACTTCTGAGTTGGAGATATTTGAAAAAAATATTTCCTTTGAATGTTAAATTTGTGTCTAAGCATGTCAAATGACATCAAGTTGTCTGAGTCTGTTGGATATAAATCTTGAATTTTCTCCAATCCATTTAAAGCCCATTGCTTAAACACTGCATCGGCTCTCCCTGGGGAGAAGTTCTGATTTCCCCAAATTGGGGTTAGCCGTGATAAAATAACTGGTTCTTTAATGTATCTTTTAACATTATACCACACCTTGACCATGTTTTTAACTATTGGATTTTTAGTTTTCTTCAACAAATTAGCTTCTGTATCAGAAAAAATGTACAAAGGTAACGGAGGACTCAAAATGTTACTCTCCATTTCTGTCCATTGGGGAGTGTCATTTTTGCTAAAATAGTACCCTATAGATCTAAGCTGAGCTGCCCAGTAGTACCATACTAAGTTTGGGCACATCAAGCCTCCTTCATGATAGGGCAAATGAAGTAATGACAGATAAAAAATAAAAAAATTCTGTTTTGTGACATGCAATGGTACCGATTTATGAATTAGTGTAATTACACCTCGAGCTCTAGATGTAAATGAGGATGCATACAGCGATCCCTGCCACCTCCTGCTTATTCTGATATTTTCCTCCTCAAGAGTGTGGGTCTCCTGCAGGAAAACTATTTTAGAGCCTAGATCTTTTATTTTATTCATAACTTGCTTGATCTTTTTAGGTTTATTTAAGCCCCTGCAATTCCAGGAAGTATATTTAATTTCAAATTTTTGTGTCATTCGAACAAACATACAATAACATTATTTTAGCACCATATAAATGTGTCTGAGAGCTAACAAACAGTAGAACACTAAAACATAAACTAAAAGCTGCGAACAGCACGAACATCGCAAAGGCAAACAAAACAAAACAAAAAACACCCTTCCCAGCTAACTGGGTAAACCCCTAAAGTAGTCTACTTCCAACCGCTAACACCGTCAGATTCCTGAGATCTGAACTGTTGTCAGTATTAAGCATCTCAACGTTCACCTGCTACTGTATTCAAATAATGTATCCTTTGTGAACAGTACTTGCATTTACAACTTCAAAAATGCCTTATCAAAAATACCAACAATATGTGGTTGTTACGGCAGTGGCAGTACCTATAAACACAAGTCATTCTGTTCCTTCTGTATCCATTTGGATCTTCTGGACAAAGATCTTGGCCTCCGCTGATGAAGTAAACTTGTGAACTTTCTCCTTGTATGTCAGCACCAACGTGGAAGGAGAAAGAATGCCATGCCGCACCCCTAGTTTACGCAGCTGGTCGCGAACAACATCGAATTGCTTCCACTGCCTGTGCACCTCCGTAGCAACATCAGCAAACAGCTTCACACGTTGGTTCTTGTAGAGGATATCCTTCTTTGTTTTGGCAGCTCTCAGTACGGTTTCTTTCTGCTTGTAATTAAGAAATCTCATGATTACCGTTCTTGGCGAGGCATCGGTGTCTTTCTTTGGCCCGACGCGGTGAGCCCTTTCCAGGACTAAAGGATGGCGCGTCGGGGTTAACTCCAGCGCGTCTGGCAACCAGCACTCCAAAAACCCGCACATGTCAGAGCCCTCACAATTTTCAGGAAGACCCACCAGCCTAAGATTGTTCAAACGTGATCTTGTTTCCATATCGACCATTTTGTCCTCAAGATGCTTATTTCTTTTCTGTAAACTCTCGACCACCGCTTAAAATTCGCCCTGCTCGTCTTCCACGCTAGACAGACGCACCTCTGCCTCGGCCATCCGCTCTGTGCATTCAGACATCTCCTTTCTTGTTTCTTCTATAGCTTTCATTACTCCATCAAATCTTCCCGCGAACTCTGTTTTCAAATTGCGTATCTCTCCCAATATCTCATCTTTAACCCTCTGGGGTCTGAGCTGTTTTCTGGGCCCTGGAGGTGTTCTGACATGCTCTGACATTTGTGCTTATTTCTGTTACTTGTGACATTTTCATGGCTAAAGTCTTATTACACTGTATTCAGCACAAACTCTGCTACAATAATATATCAACAGCATGTGTGAAAAAAGTTTGTAGTTTTGAGATAATGACATTTATGCGTGGTTTGTGAAAATACAAAAAAAAATTCTCACTGAAATAAGGTCATGAAACCCATACTGATTATTTCTTCACAAGACTTTTGAAAATTGTATGACGTAGCCTAGAATATTTGCTCTAAAACTATGTGAAAATCACCTTGACTGCTCATTCAGAGAAGACAATATATTGATTTAAAATTTTTACGACGTGTTTTGTGTGAAAAAGCAATATGCGAAGGGGCGGATCATCTCATTAATATGCAAGCTTTCCACACCTGAGAAAGACAAAGACATGCCCTAATGGCCCTATTAGGAGCTTATCAGGGCCCATCATTCTGACCAACCTTGCACAAAGAATGACGAGATTAAAAAAAGAATGGCTTTTAAAATTGTTTGGATTTATTTACAACATAATCCAAAGATACACAACAAAAAAACACTTATTGATAACAATGATCCAAAGAAAGAGACATTTGTGCCATTCCTAAAAACATTGTACATACCTTTCATTTCCAAGGTGTTTGATTTTCACTTTACCATGTTCATGTACAGAGACATGTACTGTGAATGTTGAAGTCAGCAGGACTCAGTGGCATCTGGGCCCTGAAAAAAATAAAAAATAAAAAAAGTGAACATACTGATATCAAGAGAAAGGCCTGCACGATTTGGGGAATACATTTTAGATTTTTCTGGTTAAAATTGCTTTTTAAAATTCACAGAATACACACACACACTCACACAAATGTTTCCAACAATATATTATATAATGAACACAGGTTTGTTGTGCCTTGTAGGTATAGGCTATGCGCAGTGCTGCATAAAATAATAACAATATAGCAGCCTATATACATTTTCAAAAAGATTTCAGTAACAACTAAGCTAGAGAAAAATATATTGATTATCATGTTACTTCAAATGTTTCCATTCGTTATGATGATATGAAACTAGATAACAGTAAAAACATGAAGCCGTTGGGAGCGTTTTGCTTTTCCAAAATATGATGCATTCAAACGCGATCGCGATCAAAATATGATACATTCAAACGCGATCGCGATCAAAAATATGATACATTCAAACACGATCGCGATCAAAGATATGATACATTCAAACGCGATCGCGCTCAAATATAAAACATTATGGTTAGGCCTACCATATACATATCTACGTTTGAGCAGATATCCACAAACACAGTAACAGTAAACACGGGTTTAAATATTATAATATTCACCTTATATCTAGCAACAGTTCAATTGCAATGTGAAATTTATGCAACAATAACAAACTAATATGTAAGAATTTCTTACCTTATCTTTCTTGTCTTCAAATCGCGTTCTTCTTCTGGGGTAAATCCAATGTAAACTCACGTCTTTCAAACTCGACGAAAAGCAGAGACTGATGAAGTGTTTTGTTTTTGAGGTAACGAGCGCGTTCGCGTTCCATGTGGAGATTTGCATGTGAATATCTTTTGCGCGAGTGGGGGTGGCCAAATTAACTGTAATGAGCAAGCGTTTGAGAAGCTGGACATCTTGTTGGTTTTATACAAATTACTTAAACAGAAAATATTTGTTTTCAGTTTGAATCCGATCATTTAAAAGTACACACTTAAATGTTTATAAAGGTATATGGCTCATAAATGTGTGACAAGTATTCGCTGAGTTTTGTTTCAGTTTATAGACGTGCTCAAGAAAAAAAATGTTCACCGCGACGGAGAGGCAGAACGCACACCCTGTTTATTTTCTTTATTTTACAAAAGCACAATGTTTTGATTTGATTGTAAGTGGACACATACAAAAGTAGAAATATCACAGATTATTTTTTTATATTTATTTTTTCTGTATGACCATAAATGACGGAGTAATTTAAGTTTAAAGTGCTACAATGTAAAAAAAGTCCAGCAAAACGCGGGGGCGCGTTTTTCGACCTCAGAGGGTTAACCATACTTAGCAGCTGTTGATCATTGACGGCCGGAATCATCGCGTTATTGTTCACATCCCCTTCGTTAGTTTCTTTGCTAGCAGCGTTAACGTTAGCCTCGTTCGTAACGTTAGCATCTTTGCTAGCTGGCTGCTCTATACCGTGCGATCCAAAGCCTGTTAACTTGGATTGCGTTGCTGATTTGGGTTTATCTCTACTCCCTCTTCCAGTGCTAGGCATTTCTGCACCAGTTTCACTGCTTCGGAAAGTTTTTGGCTCAATTAAAAGGATTAATCAGGATTGTTGTAGAGAGCAGGTTCGAACGTGACCTTCTAGTTTGCGGCCATAACCGGAAGTCATCTATCTTTATTTCTAACTAATCTTTCTTTCTTTCTAACTAACTTATCTATCTTTCTTTCTAACTAACTTATCTTTCTTTCTAACTAATCTATCTTTCTAACTAAATGATCTATCTATCTTTCTAACTAACTTATCTATCTTTATTTCTCTTTCTAACTAATCTATGTCTTTCTAACTAACGTATCTATCTTTCTTTCTTACTAATCTATCTTTCTAACTAACTTATCTATCTTTCTTACTAATCTATCTATCTTTCTAACTAACTTATCTATCTTTATTTCTAACTAATCTTTCTTTCTTTCTAACTAACTTATCTATCTTTCTTTCTTTCTAACTAATCTATCTATCTTTCTAACTAACTTATATTTCTTTCTTTCCTACTAATCTATCTATCTATCTATCTTTCTAACTAATTAACTAATCTATCTTTCTTTCTAACTAACTAATCTATATTTCTTTCTTTTTAACTAATCTATCAATCTTTCTAAGTTATCTTTCCTTCTTTCTTTCTTTCTTTCTTTCTTTCTTTCTTTCTTTCTAATCTATCTATCTATCTTTCTAACTAACTTATCTATCTTTCTTTCTTTCTAATCTATCTAATCTATCTATCTTTCTAACTAACTTATCTTTCTTTATTTCTTACTAATCTATCTATCTTTCTTTTTAACTAATCTATCAATCTTTCTAACTAACTTATCTTTCTTTCTTTCTTTCTTTCTTTCTTTCTAACTAATCTATCTATCTTTCTAACTACTTATCTATCTTTCTTTCTTACTAATCTATCTTTCTAACTAACTTATCTATCTTTCTTTATTTCTTACTAATCTATCAATCTTTCTAACTAACTTTTCTTTCTTTCTTTCTTTCTTTCTTTCTTTCTTTCTTTCTTTCTTTCCAACTAACTAATCTATCAATCTTTCTAACTTTCTTTCTTTCTTTCTTTCTTTCTTTCTTTCTTTCTTTCTTTCTTTCTTTCTTTCTAACTAATCTATCTATCTTTCTAACTAACTCATCTATCTATCTTTCTTTCTTACTAATCTATCTGTCTTTCTTTCTTTCTTTTTAACCCCCTGAGGTCGGCGGTATCGCCGGCGATACCAGCTCGCTTTTTTTTTATCAGTGTAAAAGAAACTCATAAATACTCTGTTGACTTTGATTTTCCATTGGAGTTTCATACATCAATCGATTCTGTTAAATGTGTATTATTTTTCTGTATACTCACAATAAAAACAAAGTGTTGTGCTTTTCGCCAAATTAAGAAAAATAATCACGGAGCGAGTTCTGCCTTCTCTCTGTCCGTGTAGTCCATTCTGAAACGTGTCCGAAAATGAATCATAACTCAGCGAATACTTCTCACACAGACACGTGATATATGTCTTTATGAAGCTTGAAATCTCTTCTTTTAAATGAAGTAATTAATAAAAAAAACAAATGTTTTCAACTCATGTAACCTGTTTGAAAGCAAGGAGAGGTACCGTTTTTTCCTTCTGCCTAATTATCTCTATAATGAACTGAGGCCGCCCCGCCCCCGGCGCTATTGACATGGTAAATAGTTTAGGTGATCTATGCTTCGCACCCGCCCCCCGATCAATGCCTTGAAAACACGAAGTTTCATCAGATCAGATTCACTGATAGTTCATCGCGTTTAGAGAGGATGGCGCGTTACTCCGGTAAAGACGCTCTTCAGATGATTCTGGACAGCGAGGAATAACTCACCTTGGCTTTTCCTCAGAGGAAGATTGTAACTCAGACGAACGGCAGCATGTTCAAGAGCGAATTGATCACGCCGAGTAAACACCGAGTTTTCACGTGAGTAAATACATGAACTCAAGTGGTCTAGTGGTAGAACATTTGCCTAGCGTGTCAGAGGTTCTGAGTTCGAATCCGCACTCATATATATATTTTTTTTTTTGTCAAATCAGATTATGTTTATCAGTGGTTGTTTATCAGGCAGAGACATGCTTGTGTGTATTTTATTTTGTAATTTCACTGGAACGAAAAGAGAGTCTCCACAACGGATTGAAGCGCGCGTCCGAGTGAAGACTGCGCGAGCCTAAAACAAACACAGTATCCGCGTCTGACTCGCGGGAATCCACGGCGCAAACCTGTGAGGGGCTGTGTTTTCTCGAGCCCCATATCAGCTCGAGAAAACACAAGTTTATTCAGATCATTACTTGTTTACACCGTCTCGCAGCGCTGTGAGGAATAATAATAATAATGGAAAATGTCCCTCAAAAGGTAGATGTAAACAAACTATTAAAAGGTAAATATAATTTTTTTTTTCTTTAAATAATTTTTATTGTGTTTTATTAGTAACAAATTTGGGGAGAGGATAAATATTCCAAAACTGAAAATACAGTATGAGAATTTACTGCACAATTACTAGACATGTTTACCTTGGATATTATACAATTTACAAGCACAATTTGTGGAAAAAAAAATGAATATAAAAAATATAAATAAAATTTATTTTTGTGTATAAATATATACACATATATATGTGTGTGTGTATGCACATATATATTTTTGTATAAGCAACGTATTAAACTGCAAATTAGCATTTATATTCCTTATAATAAAAATGAAAGACCTATGTTACAGACATATGAAAGACAACATTTCATTGATTAGTTTTGGATAGATTATACATTTTTACTGTAAAATATCTGCCACCTCAAATAAGCTTTTATTTGCCAATTTTTTTGTCAAAAATAATCAAATAATCAATCAAATCCTTAACTTTGAAATATGTATGATAAAAATGTATACTTTAGTTTGTACAAAGAAAGATTACACTTGAATTGTTGTTTATTTAAATATTTACAAGTTAGATGTAAACAAACTATTAAAAGGTAAATATAAGCCTTTTCTTTAAATAATTTTTATTGTGTTTTATTAGTGACAAATTTGGGGAGAGGATAAATATTCCAAAACTGAAAATACAGTATGAGAATTAACTGCACAATTACATGTTTTCCTTGGATATTATAGGCCAAATTGCAAGCACAATATGTGGAAAAATAAAAAAGAATTGAGATGCTTCCAACTGTTGCTCTTGCATTCTTGTGGCTCAGTGACTCACCTGAATGAATGGCTCATTAAGTATGCGGTCCTCAGGTGTGAACCACTACATATGCATGATCGTCGACACCCACTCGAATATTGCCTTTCCAAACAGAAAGTGCTTTGCAAAATTCAAATCAATGTATTGTGTTATGTGAAGGATTAGGCAGGGTGATTTTCACATAATTTTGAAGAAAAAACACTAGGCAATGACATCTATTAGACAAAAGTCTTATTGGCACATATTTAGTATGTGTTTTATGGCCTTATTTCAGAAACTTTAGTTTTTAGTTTTTTCAATAACCACGCATAAACATTATTCTCTCAAAAATGCAGACATGTACATTCTTGTTGCTCACATATTATGGTAGCCCTGTTTGTGCTAAATAGTGTGTAATTTTTTTTTTGCCATTACTATGTTTATAAGCAACTGAAAAAAGCACAAATGTCAGGGCATGTCAGAACATCTCAAGGACCCCAAAAACACCTCAGACCCCAGAGGGTTAACTAATCTATCTTTCTAACTACTTATCTAATTTTCTTTCTTACTAATCTATCTTTCTAACTTATCTATCTTTCTTTCTTTTTAGCTAATCTATCTATCTTTCTAACTAACTAACTTATCTATCTTTCTTTATGTCTTACTAATCTATCAATCTTTCTAACTAACTTTTCTTTCTTTCTTTCTTTCCAACTAACTAATCTATCAATCTTTCTAACTAACTTTCTTTCTTTCTTTCTTTCTTTCTTACTAATCTATCTATCTTTCTAACTAATCTATCTTTCTTTCTTACTAATCTATCTATCTTTCTAACTAACTTATCTATCTTTCTTTTTTTAACTAATCTATCTATCTTTCAAACTTATCAATCATTCTTTCTTTCTTTTTAACTAATCTATCTATCTTTCTAACTTAGCTATCTTTCTTTATTTCTTACTAATCTATCTGTCTTTCTAACTAACTTATCTTTCTTTCTTTCTTTCTTACTAATCTTCCTATCTTTCGAACTAACTAATCTATCTTTCTAACTAACTTATCTATCTTTCTTTATGTCTGTCACGTGTCTGTTCTGTCTTGTGCTGCACATGGGTGTTTGTTGTTTTGTGCCATGTGCTCTCCTGTCTATTGTCTAGCCCCTCCCATCTTGTTATCTGATTATTGGTTAATTTGTCCCACCTGTCTGTCTCGTTACCCTCCTTTGTTGTTCCCCTATTTAGCCTCCTTGTGTTTGTAGTCTTGTGCTGGTTCGTTGTCCGAGTTACCTGTCTTTGTATGTTCCTGTCTGTTGATGATCTGAGTTTTCTGTATTTTTGTCTGTGTTTGTTAATTAAATCTCCTCTGCACTTGAATCCTCGTCTCTCGCTCACTCGCCCGTGACAGAACGAACCAGCCAAAATGTGGATTCAGCGGAGCGAGATTTTTTCTTCAGAGGAGGAGAAGGGAAATTCCATTTCCCTATTGGAATATTTCTCCAGATGTGTTCAGTGGACTCTGGAGGAGGAGAGCACCATGTCAGACAGTGATCAGATCGGAGGAGGTGGTCCGGTGGTCCGGAGACGGAGGAGAAGGAAGACCTCCTCTGTGACTATTCCGGTGGTCCCAGTTCCGGTGGTCCCAGTTCCGGTGGTCCCGAGTCTGGTGGTCCCAATTCCGGTGGTCTCAAGACACAGGAGGAGGAGAAGGGTTCCCTCCATAATTGTTCCGGTGGTCCCAGTTCCGGTGGTGCCTGCCGAGCCTGTGTCTTCGGACAAGATGGCCGCCGCCGAGTCTGTTCACGTCACGTCTGCCGGGCCTGTGTCTTCGGACAAGATGGCCGCTACAGAGACTGTTCACGTCACGCCTGCCGAGCCTGTGTCTTCGGACAAGATGGCCGCCGCCGAGCCTGTTCACGTCACGCCTGCCGAGCCTGTGTCTTCGGACAAGATGGCCGCCGCCGCGAGTGTTCACGTCACGTCTGCCGAGCCTGTGTCCCCTGACAAGATGGCCGCCGCCGAGAGTGTCCACGTCACACCTGTCGAGCCTGTGTCCTCTGACAAGATGGCCGCCGTCGAGCCTGTGTCTGTTCCTGAGCCTGAGCCGGTGGTGTCTGTTCCTGAGCCTGAGCCGGTGGTGTCTGTTCCTGAGCCTGAGACGGTGGTGTCTGTTCCTGAGCCTGAGCCGGTGGTGTCTGTTCCTGAGCCTGAGCCGGTGGTGTCTGTTCCTGTTCCTGAGCCGGTGGTGTCTGTTCCTGTTCCTGAGCCGGTGGTGTCTGTTCCTGTTCCTGAGTCGGTGGTGTCTGTTCCTGTTCCTGAGCCGGTGGTGTCTGTTCCTGTTCCTGAGCCTGAGCCAGTGTCTGTTCCTGAGCCGGAGCCAGTGTCTTTGTCTTTGTCTTTGTCTTTGTCTGTGTCTTTGTCTTTGTCTGTGTCTGTGTCTTTGTCTGTGTCTTTGTCTGTGTCTTTGTCTGTGTCTTTGTCTGTGTCTTTGTCTGTGTCTTTGTCTGTGTCTTTGTCTGTGTCTTTGTCAGTTCCAGTGCCTGAGCCTGTGGTGTCAGTTCCAGTGCCTGAGCCTGTGGTGCCAGTTCCAGTGCCTGAGCCTGTGGTGCCAGTTCCAGTGCCTGAGCCTGTGGTGCCAGTTCCAGTGCCTGAGCCTGTGGTGCCAGTTCCAGTGCCTGAGCCTGTGGTGCCAGTTCCAGTGCCTGAGCCTGTGGTGCCAGTTCCAGTGCCTGAGCCTGTGGTGCCAGTTCCAGTGCCTGAGCCTGTGGTGCCAGTTCCAGTGCCTGAGCCTGTGGTGCCAGTTCCAGTGCCTGAGCCTGTGGTGCCAGTTCCAGTGCCTGAGCCATTGGCGTCTGTTCCAGTTCCTACGCCGTGGCCGCCCGAGGGAAAGTCTCCGCCCTGGCCGCCCGAGGGAAAGTCTCCGCCCTGGCCGCCCGAGGGAAAGTCTCCGCCCTGGCCGCCCGAGGGAAAGTCTCCGCCCTGGCCGCCCGAGGGAAAGTCTCCGCCCTGGCCGCCCGAGGGAAAGTCTCCGCCCTGGCCGCCCGAGGGAAAGTCTCCGCCCTGGCCGCCCGAGGGAAAGTCTCCGCCCTGGCCGCCCGAGGGAAAGTCTCCGCCCTGGCCGCCGGATGGACTGTTCGCTTTGCCCCGGCCGCCGGATGGACTGTTCGCTTTGCCCCGGCCGCCCGACGGTCTGTTCGCTTCGCCCCGGCCACCCGATGTACTGCTTGTTTTGCCCGGCCACCAGATGGACTGTTTGCTTCGCCCTGTTCCCCCGATGTACTGTCTGTGTCACCCTGGCCCCTTTGAGTCTGTTACCCCCTGTTTCTGTTTCCCTTCTTGGACCTGGCCCCCCGTCCCGCCCTGGTCTGTCCCTCCCGTCCCTAGTGGAGCGTCTGGTAGCCGCTCCTTAAGGAGGGGGTAATGTCACGTGTCTGTTCTGTCTTGTGCTGCACATGGGTGTTTGTTGTTTTGTGCCATGTGCTCTCCTGTCTATTGTCTAGCCCCTCCCATCTTGTTATCTGATTATTGGTTAATTTGTCCCACCTGTCTGTCTCGTTACCCTCCTTTGTTGTTCCCCTATTTAGCCTCCTTGTGTTTGTAGTCTTGTGCTGGTTCGTTGTCCGAGTTACCTGTCTTTGTATGTTCCTGTCTGTTGATGATCTGAGTTTTCTGTATTTTTGTCTGTGTTTGTTAATTAAATCTCCTCTGCACTTGAATCCTCGTCTCTCGCTCACTCGCCCGTGACAATGTCTTACTAATCTATCAATCTTTCTAACTAACTTTTCTTTCTTTCTTTCTTTCCAACTAACTAATCTATCAATCTTTCTAACTAACTTTCTTTCTTTCTTTCTTACTAATCTATCTATCTTTCTAACTAATCTATCTTTCTTTCTTACTAATCTATCTATCTTTCTAACTAACTTATCTATCTTTCTTTTTTTAACTAATCTATCTATCTTTCAAACTTATCAATCATTCTTTCTTTCTTTTTAACTAATCTATCTATCTTTCTAACTTAGCTATCTTTCTTTATTTCTTACTAATCTATCTGTCTTTCTAACTAACTTATCTTTCTTTCTTTCTTTCTTACTAATCTTCCTATCTTTCGAACTAACTAATCTATCTTTCTAACTATCTTATCTATCTTTCTTTCTTTTTAACTGATCTATCTTTCTAACAAACTTATCTTTCTTTATTTATTTTTTTACTAATCTATCTATCTTTCTAACTAGCTTAACAATCGTTCTTTCTTTCTAATGTATCTATCTATCTCTCTAACTAACTTATCTATCTATCTTTCTTTCTTTCTAACTAATCTATCTGTCAAACTTTAAACTACTTTAAACTTCTTCAAACTCTCTGGTCCGGCTTTCTCAAGCAACTTTCTTGTTGCGACAAACTTTTTTTTCTAGTTATTATTCTTTTTATGAGCGGAAAAATGTACAACTCTAACTTACGCTATGGGACCACAGTGTAAAACGCTGTGCATGCTGAGATCCAACACCAAAGTCCCAAGGGCAGGTGCCTGGGGCTCATATAGTGCATGATCATCAGGGATTCACAGAGAGTCCAGGAAGAGAGGCTAAAATAGCATCATTCCCATAATACGTAGCGTCCTAAGAGGAGCGGATTATAAAAAGACACATAAGCCCTTAATGCCCTGACCGGGCAAAGGGAGCTGGCGTCCTTTTCCTCGTTAGAGACCGAGAGGGCCGACAGAGAAATCATCTGAGCCCTAAACGGTGTGTTGAGGGATTTAGGAACGTACCCGTGCCTTGGTTTGAGTATGACTTTCGAGTCATTCGGCCCAAATTCCATACAGGACGCGCTCACTGAGAGCACTTGCAAGTCCCCTATGCGCTTTACCGAAGCGAGAGCCAGAAGAAACACTGTCTTGAAAGACAAATGTTTGATATCTATTAAATGGATTGGCTCGAATGGGGCACCTTTCATGGCTTCCAAGACCGTAGAAAGGTCCCACATGGGAACTGAGGGAGGTCTGGGAGGATTCAGTCTCTTAGCTCCTTTAAGGAAGCAGATGACCAGATCGTATCGGCCATGGGGCAGTGCTTGACAGCTGCATCAGAACTGGGAACCAAGCCTGGTTTCTCCAGAACGGAGCCACAAGTAGCACTGAGCATCCGCTTTCCCTGAATTGCTCTAATACCTGAGGTAGAAGCGTGACGGGGGGAAAAGCATAGAGCGGGCAATGTGGGCCAGCACATCCCTGCTCTTGGAGAAAAACTCTGGACAGTGAGCGTTTTCTTGAGATGCAAACAGGTCTACTTTCGCTCTGCCGAATTTCTTCCACAGCAGTTGGACTGTCTGCGGGTGCAGAGACCATTCTCTTGTCGAAACATTGTTCCTGGACAGTCTGTCTGGTCCCACATTCAGGTGGCCCAGCACGTGTGCTGCTCTCAGTGAGCCCAGACCAGGAGGCGCTCCGTCAGCCTGTAAAGGTTTCGGGATCTGATACCTCCCTGGTGATTTATATAGGCCACCACTGACATGTTGTCCGAACGGACCAAGACGTGGTGTCCTTTTAACTGGGGACAAAAACACCTCAGCGCGTTGTCGACTGCCAACTTCTCCAGGCAGTTTATGTGAAGGAGCTTCTCCCGTTCTGACCACTGGCCGAAGAACGGTCTGCCCTTGAGCAACGCTCCCCATCCCGAGGTGGAGGCATCCGTGGACACCACCTTCACACTCGAGGAAGTCCCTAGGCTTACACCTGATCAGTACCAGTCGGTCGCTCTCCAAGGTTTCAGAGCTGAGATGCATTTCTGATCGACCTTGAGGCGAAAAAGACCGGAGGTCCATGCTCGACATGGTCCTAGCGCTTTTAGCCAGAACTGCGGTGGGCGCATGCGAAGCAGACCCAACTGGAGTACTGATGATGCTGAGGCCATGAGACCCAGCATTTTCTGAAACTTTTTGAGCGGGACCATAGTGCCGCAGCGGAAGGTTTTCAAGCGTGTGCTGAATATTCAGTATGCGCTGCGGCGATAACTGTGCTGTCATAGACAGCGAGTCCAGTTCTGTGCCCAGGAAAGATATTTTCTGACTGGGAGACAGTGAACTCTTCGCCCAATTGACTTTGAGACCTAGATTCTCGAGATGCTCGAGTAACATGGTCCTGTGTTCTATGAGCTCTGATTGTGATTGAGCTAGAACCAGCCAATCGTCCAAATAGTTCAAAACTCGCATCCCCCGAAGCTTCAGGGGTGCCAGCGCCACGTCCATGCACATTGTAAATGTACGGGGTGCTAGGGACAGGCCAAATGGCAGGACTGTGTATTGATACGCCTGGCCCTCGAAGGCGAATCTCAAAAATCGCCTGTGACGTGACGCTATTTGTATTTGGAAATATGCGTCCTTCAGATCTATTGACATAAACCAGTCCCCTGGGCGAATTTGTGCAAGGATTTTCCTGGTTGTGAGCATCCTGAACCTGCGTTTCGAAAGCGCTTTTTTCAGTTGTCTTAGATCTAGAATGGGTCTAAGACACGTCTTTTTTCGGTACCAGAAAGTATCTGCTGTATAGACCCCCTTCGCTCTGAGCTTGAGATAAAGGCTCTATGGCCCCTTTGCTCAAAAGTTTCACTATCTCGGCTTGAAGAAGATGTGCTACTTCCTTTTTTACCGTAGTTTCGACTCGCGCCGCGTAACGGCGGGGACGATGAGTGATCTGTAGCAAATAGCCTCTCTTTATAATGTTCAGCACCCATTCTGATACCCCGGGAAGCTTTGCCCATGCACTTGCATGAATAGCTAGGGGCTGAATGAGATCTGGGCCCTGGCCGCGAGATGGTGGCGACCGGAGAGCATTGGTGTGCTGTAACATGGACGCCGTGCTTGCAGCATTCGAGGCGGGGGGCGCGTTGATCACAACGGGCAGCCTGTCCGCGTTCGACTCTCTTATGGCAGTTTGCTGAGAGAGAGCGAGCCGGGCGAACCCCGTGGGGCTTGTCATGTTTGTGAGTGGATGTGGGCGCGGGACAGCGGGCACATTTACACTGAAAACACTGTCGGCTTGAGCTGACTGTACGTGTTTTGGTTTCGTTTTTACAGAAACGGTGAGACATGTAGTGTGTAGTGTTTGTGGGCACTGGGTCGTGGGCACATTCACTACATTTAATGCACGATCGACCTGAGTCGATTTTATGCGTGCGAGCCCTGCGTGGCGGGCTGTGCTTGTGTGTAGGAATGAGCACTGGGCTGTGGGCATTTTTACTAAACTCATAACACCATCGGCCGTGGCCGGAATACCAGAAATTACACTCTTTACGAGATTCATCTGGGTCGCTGTAAAAACGGCGTTTGTGTGCAGGCAAACGGGCTGTGGAACCGGCTTGTTTTCTGCAAAATACACTGGAACAGACGCATTTTCTGGAACTGGACGAGCGGTAAGTTTTGGTGGAAGTCTGGCCACAGGCGGGCTAGGAAGACTTTGAGGCCTCGGGCTTTATCTCGATTTTAGGCCGGGGCCCACGCGGAGGGGGGCGGCGGCCAGCAGAGCGAGAGCGTGGTCTCGAGTCCCGGGCCTGTCAACGCTGTGAGGCGGCGGCGGGCTGAGGCTGCGGCTGGGAGCTTCGAGCAGACGGCTGTTTCAAGCGGCCTGCTGCAGAGCTGGAGAGCTTAGGCAGAAAATGTTTCATGGCTTGAGACGTTTTCTACACCTCGGCGAATCTATCCGCGAAATCCTTGACGGATGATCCGAAGAGGCCGTCAGAGGAGATGGGGGCGTCGAGGAAACCGGTGCGCTCTGACTACGACATCTCAGAGAGCATCAGCCATAATTGTCTCTCCGCCACGGCGAGAGAGGCCATGTTCCGCCCTATGGCCTGTGCAGCGGACTTAGTGGCACGAAGAGCGAGGTCCGTGACGCTTCTTAAGTCCGGCACGCTAATAGCTCCCGGTCCTTCCTCATCCAGCTTCCGGAGAAGGTTGGCCTGGAATATCTGCAGTATGGCCATTGTGTGCAGCACAGACATGGCCTGTCCAGCGGCGGTGTAAGTGCGACTGTGCAAGGCTGAGGTCGTGCGGCAGGCTTTAGATGGTAGCGGCATCTTGGCACGCCATCCAGCGGAGGGTGGGCAAAGATGGGCTGCTACGGCTTCTTCCACAGGAGGAAGAGACTGGTATCCTCTGTCTTTGGCACCGTCCACCACGGAGAATACTGCTGAGACAGAGGTACGCAATCTGGCTGAGAAGGGGGCGTTCCAAGACTTCGCGACTTCTTCGTAAGGCTCAGGAAGAAAAGGCGCGGGTCTTGAAGACTGTGAAACACGGTCCCCTTGCAGGAAAAATCCGTCCAGCCGGTTGTGTGCAGGTTCCTCGGGTGTTGACCACTCGAGGCCGAGGCTCGCTACGGCCTGCGTGAGCAGACGCATCAGCTCTGCTTCGATGCTGGCCCTTTTCCCAGACGCCTTGCGAGCAGAGGGGGCGAGATCCACAGAGCTCGACCAATCCTCACTGCACGACGCCAGGAGAGAGCAGCTATCATCCTCCACAGACGCGGATTCCTCTTTGTCATCCATGACGGAAGCGGCGGCAGACGGCGGCCGCTTTCCGGCAGAGAGAAAGTCAGGTGAAGCCGGCGGTAAAGCTGGCGGGCGAACCGGCGAGCTTTCAAAGGCTGGAGGAGGTTCCGGGACCCGCTGAGCACGGTGCTTTTTACGGCGCGGCACCGCAGTGGGCGGGGGAGCAGTCTCGGCGAAAGATGCCAGGCGAGTCCTCGGAGTCACCATGGGCATCAGCTCGCAGTGAGGGCAGCCGCCGTCAGCGAGCGCGAGAGCTGCATGATCCTCACCCAGGCAGGAAATGCAGATGACATGGCGGTCCCCGTCGCTGAGTGGGGCTCGACATGAGCCACAGAGGGTACGAGGCATCTTGACAAAGACGCTCGGCTCTTTTAGAGGGTGTGTGTCGCAGCGGCGAACACACACTTAGCAGAGAAAAAGGATATATACGCCGGATAGCGAGTTGTCTGCCAGCGGCTTCAGGTGCAATGGCTCATCCCGCAGAAGGCTTTCTCAGACGGCACGGCTTCTTCCTCTCAGGATCCAGCGATGCGAGAGCTTCGCTGAAGAGATGAAAAATCAGATTCTATCATCCTGTCAAGCTGTATTTATTGGCCCAAGCCACGGCCGTTTTGGCGGGACGTGACGCATTGAGCGCGAAAGCGCCCCCATTGGATCTGACGTCACGAAGGGCCTCTCATGAAGGGCCACGCAGTTGCCGCAGGGTAGCCAATAGGCGCGCGAGCCATCTCGCCTATGTCTGCATGCTGCCGCAACGCGTTTTACATTATTTCAAAATAAAGGATAATTTTTTGGCTTCAATATCTCGCGGAAAAGAGATTTTCCCCTAGCATAAGATATTACGCAGTACGAGAGACCTCTCGTAAGAGAACTCCTGTTTTAATCTTTAATATTGTTGCTTGTGTCTCATCAGATTTACCTCTTGAATCAGGTACTTTATTATCCATGTCATCTGTATTTACAGTCGGAGTAATCATTTCTACATTTACATTTGTCATCCTACAAGGGTAGTAGGTTTTTTGTATGACTTCTAATCACTTGAGGTGACCTCCCTCACTTCCTGACCTCCCTTATCAGCAGCACAGAAATTAAGACAGAGAAAACAAGAATTCCATAATGAAACTTTGAAGTTTCATTTTTAATGTTATTTTTATATTACTATTTTTTTTAGTACATTTTTAATGTAGTTTTAATTGTATCATATAGAGTTTAGCATCTATTATCTATACCTATTTTTCAAGTAATCCTAAAAAAAATTATTTAAATTTTTTATCAGCTTTTTTTCAATCAAACAATGCAGATGTTTCTTCCAATGCAACCTGTAAAAATATTTTTTTTCCTTAATTAAAAGTGTAATTCACCTAAAAATGAAAAATCAGCTGATTTTTTCCCAAACAATGTAAAATACAACAATACACTTTCAGAGTAATTTAGTGACTGTGGTGTTGACATTGTTTTTTGAGTTTCTATATGTATAAAGTCCCTTAGGTAAATGAATAAATCCCACTTATAAAGGTGTTCAGTTTATAAGTGACAGAGAACAAAATGAAATGGTTATAATATGAAACTGAATAAAACTTACTGTGTTAAGTGAATCCAATTAAAGACATTAAACACATTTAATTAATATTCTCCCATCTTTTGGAGACCCAATATGGGAATACAATGATTATAATAATTATTAAATAAAAATCCAATATATGAATTATAAATTAACAAAACATTGCACAGTATCGCGATACTTCAGCTGGTTTTCATAGTTTTCAGTCACGTGACCTGAGTCGCGGAGCCCTGGATGGCAAAATAGTCATAGAACTCCAGCACAAGCCTGTCAATTTTCCATCTTCAAAACTAAAATATGTGACCAGTGTGGTGGCAAACAATTTTCTATTACTGAATAGGAGACAAACAGGTATCAATTGTCTTTAAAGTTTATTTATTACCTTGCAAGGAAAGGTCAGCAATCATAGTCTGTCAGGGTTCTGTCACGTCTGATTGGTTTATATCTGGTTTGGTGACAGAGCTCTGACATTCCCGGTTCCCTTTCGAAAGCTACAATCGATGCTGCGCTGCTCAGCGCATTGGGAACATATTTTATCGTGACCAGCTGTGAATAGTGTGTATAACACGTCGATGGAATTGACCCGGAGGTAATATAGCCTCGGTCGGTGACGTCAACGGCGCGCCCCCGCGACACGAGGCTATAAGTAGATGAGCCACAGGTGCATCATCAGGTCTTTTGTCTTCAGACCATTACTGTGCAGTGTGTGCGTTGGAAAACATTCTCTCTACTCTCATCTGTTCTCAGATCTTTGTTAGGAGTTAGTTTTTGTCAGGCAGTGTGCAGAAATTTCTCATTCTCAAATCTTTTTCTCTCACGTTACAACAAAGAGTTTAAAAAGTAAAAAAAGAAAGAGAAATGAGCCAACAAAGCAATAAGCGTTGTGTTCCTCCATGCTCCCGTCCCATGTCTGAGCTGGATACACACGATTATTGCTTTGTTTGTTTGGGGGAAGAGCACGCGGTACTGGCGATAGAGAAAGGCGGGTGCGAGCATTGTGATCAGCTCACAGTTAAGATGCTTCGCTCCCGTCTGAACTATTTCCAGTCCGCACCCGCATTACCATCGTGGGGCTCTCGTATGGATCTGCATGACGAGCAAGAGACGGGTCCGTCCCTTTCGCTTGCTGCGTCACCAGATCCTAACATCCCTTCTCGTGATTTCGAAGCGCGCTCCGGTGCTTCTTCGGTTCACGAGGGGGATGATATTTCTCTTGGTTCGTCAGATCATAACGAGCGGCCAGCCTCTGAGCATTCCTCCCGTGAAAAAAGATCTGTTGAGGAATTGCTAGAGGTGGTCACTCGCGCGGTGGCCAGGTTACAGCTTGACTGGCCACGCGACCAAGAGACCCCCAAACCCAGTAAGCTTGAGGATAGGTTTCTGTCCGGTGGCAGGGGGGAGAGAACATTACATCAGTCTCTCCCCTTTTTCGAGGACCTCCATGACGAGCTGTCTAAGTCATGGAGTAAACCATATACTTCTCGCGTTTTTGTGCCCTCGACGTCGACTTTTTCGACTATCGTGGGTGCGAAAGCGCGGGGGTATACGGAGATGCCGCGGGTTGAAGAGACGCTCGCGGGCTATCTCTCACCCGAGTCGGCATCTTCGATAAAGAAACCTACCCTCCCCACTAAACCCTGTCGTGTAACATCATCATTAGTGGGGAAAGCTTATCAAGCTGCAGGTCAGGCTGGTGCTGCGCTGCACACTATGGCAGTGTTACAGGCGTACCAGGCTGACCTGTTGAAGGATTTGAGTGTGGGCAGTACGATCGACGAGGAAGCGTTCACGGAGCTTCGTCGTGCCACAGATCTGTCTCTCCGTGCGACCAAGCAGACGGCCCGTGCCATCGGCCGTTCTATGTCTGCTTTAGTCAGCACGGAGAGGCATCTGTGGCTTAATCTGACAGGGATTAAGGAAAAAGATCGGTTGTTTCTTATTGACTCTCCTGTATCTCCATCTGGGCTGTTTGGTGACGCGGTTAACACCGTAGTCACACGCTTTAAGGAAGTCAAGAAACACGAGGAAGCGTTCGTGCAGTTTCTTCCTCGCCGCACTCAAGGGGAGGGGCCGTCTGCCACCCAGCCCCGCCCCGGTCCTTCAAAAGCCAGGGAGGTGAAAAAGCAGAGCGTGGCGAGTCGCGCTCCCCCTCAGAGAGACTGGAGGCAGACTCGCCAGGCTCAGCAGCCTCCCAAGCCAGACCTCAGGACTGTCATCAATAGAAAGAGGAAGTCCTGATGGTCTGGCGCCCATTCTAGTGGGGGTAGTCCCCCGCGGGATGGGGCGCGTTCAAGATCTATTCGTCCCTTCCCGCTACCCTCACAAAACCTCTCCATCCCCGCCACCTCTCGTGCTTCGGGGGGCAGCGGTTTCCAGCGAAATATTAGATGTTCCGTCGTTTCCGGCTGTCATTCCGGACACGGAACATCTAATATCCCCTCAAAAGGAAGTATTAAAATTAATACCACTCTCAGAAAGTCTGGCAGCGTGGGAACTTCTGCCGGGCGTTTCTGCGTGGGTATTAAGCACAGTACAGTTAGGATACAGAATCCAGTTTATTCGTCGTCCTCCGCGTTTCAACGGCGTGATTTTCACTACCGTGAAACCGGAGCAGATGCATGTACTGTCGCAAGAGCTGCAGACTCTTCTGAGCAAAGAGGCCATAGAACGTGTTCCTCTTCCAGAGAGGGAGTCAGGTTATTACAGCAGATACTTCCTAGTACCCAAAAAGGATGGGGGGTTGCGTCCAATCTTAGATCTTCGAGGCTTAAACCGCACAGTCAAAGCACTCAAGTTCAAGATGTTAACCGTCAAGACGGTCGTGTCGCAAATACAACATCACGATTGGTTCGTCACGATCGATCTGAAGGACGCATATTTTCACATAGAAATATTGCCACAACACAGGAAGTTCCTGAGGTTCGCTTTCGGGGGCGAAGCGTACCAATTTCGGGTTCTTCCATTCGGTCTAGCACTGTCACCCCGCACATACACAAAATGCATGGATGCAGCACTGGCTCCATTACGACTCCAGGGCATTCGCATTTTGAATTACATAGACGATTGGTTAATACTAGCACAATCACGAGAGATGGCGCTCCAACACAGAGACATCGTGTTAGCTCATCTAGTTTCTCTAGGGCTGAAACTCAACACCAAGAAAAGTGTTCTTTCTCCTGCTCAGAGAACGAATTATCTCGGGATCGTTTGGGATTCGGTTACGATGCGGGCACAAATGTCTCCCGCTCGAATCGAGACCATTCAGCAGACCATGACCAAAGTCAAGCTAGGCCAAGTTCGTACTGTTCGACAGTATCAAAGAATGTTAGGTCTCATGGCATCAGCCTCCACGGTGATTCCTCTGGGGCTGTTGCACATGAGACCGTTTCAGTTGTGGCTAAAAGCCAGAGGTTTTCATCCAAGAGCCAATCCTCAAAGGCTAATAAAAGTGACGCGCCGCGGGCTTCGTACACTATCTCTGTGGCTCAGACCCCGGTTCCTCGCCTTGGGTCCCACTTTAGGGGCGCCGTGTCGTCGCAAACTGCTAACGACGGACGCCTCCCTGACAGGCTGGGGAGCGGTCTTGGATGGCCGTCCAGCTCAAGGGGAATGGGAGGGTCATCAGCTCGATTGGCACATCAATTGCCTCGAGCTGATGGCCATATTTCTGGCTCTAAAATATTTTCTCCATCAATTGAGGGGCTGTCATGTCCTAGTGCGGGTGGACAACACAGCAGCAGTCTCGTATATAAATCACCAGGGAGGTCTGCGCTCACGCAATCTGAACAGAATAGCGAGGCAGATTTTTCTCTGGGCCCAGGGAAAGTTCCTGTCACTCAGGGCAGTATACATCCCAGGGCATTTGAATGTGGGAGCAGATCTATTGTCCAGACAGACGCTACCGACGGGGGAATGGAAACTCCACCCAGAGGTAGTGAAACAGATTTGGACCAAATTTTACGAAGCGGAGGTGGACCTCTTCGCCTCCCAACAGACAGCGCAATGTCCCCTCTACTTCTCTCTGAGTCACCCGGCTCCTCTGGGTCTGGATGCGATGGCGCACACATGGCCCAAGATGCGCCTTTATGCGTTTCCTCCAGTTTCTCTGCTCCCGGGAGTTCTAGCCAGAGTTCGCCAACAAGGGTCTTGCCTCTTGCTGATAGCGCCACGTTGGCCGAACAGAGTGTGGTTCTCGGAGATAATAGCTCTCCTCGACGGCTCGCCGTGGGCGATTCCGGAGAGGAGGGACCTTCTGTCTCAGGCGGAGGGCACGATATTCCATCCCAGGCCCGACCTGTGGAATCTTCATGTTTGGCCCCTGATGGGAACCAATTAAGAGACACTGGGCTTTCGCCGGATGTTATTGAGACCATTCTGAGTGCTAGGGCTTCCTCCACTAGAAGAAGTTATGCTATTAAGTGGGGTGTTTTTGAAAGGTGGTGCGTTGAACACAATGTAGATCCAGTTAACTGCCAGATTGCTTCAGTGCTGGACTTCATGCAAGAGAAATTATCAACAGGCACATGTCCTGCCACTCTTAAGGTTTACGTGGCCGCTCTTTCGGCTTGCCACGCCTTAGTTGACGGGGCGCCACTTGGGAGACACCCTCTGCTCTCACGCTTCCTTCGGGGAGCCAGGCGACTGAGGCCTCCAGTAAGAACCAAGATCCCTTCATGGGATTTAGCTATAGTTCTTGAGGGTCTGGTTGACACCCCCTTTGAACCAATAGAATCAGCGTCTGATAAACTTCTGACTCTAAAAATGGTTTTTCTGATGGCAATAACTTCCTTGAAGAGAATTGGGGATATGCAGGCTCTGTCTATCTCGCCATCCTGCTTAGACTTTGCCCCAGGTATGGTGAAAGTGATTTTGCATCCACATCCTGATTTCCTGCCTAAGGTTCCATTTTCGGCTGTACATCCTGTCATTCTTGAGGCTTTCTGCTCCCCGCCGTTCTCAACGCCGGAGCAGGAGAGATCTCATAGGCTGTGTCCAGTCCGTGCTCTTCAGGCTTACGTCCACCGCACTAGCCAGTGGCGTAAGTCAGAGCAACTGTTCGTCTGTTATGGGGGCAGCAACAGAGGAGGAGCTGCTACCAAGCAGACTATGTCTCATTGGGTCAGGGATGCTATTGCTCTTGCTTATGAGGCGCGCGGGCAAACTTCGCCTATAGGTCTTAGAGCTCACTCCACCAGGGGGGTCGCCTCTTCTAGTGCTCTGGCAAGGGGGGCCCCTTTGCAACATGTTTGTGATGCGGCAGGTTGGTCCTCTCCGCACACATTCATAAGATTTTATAGTTTGGATGTTCATGCCACTCCGGGCTCTCATGTCCTTGAGTCGACATCGCAAGCTAATGTCTAGGCTTTCTTACGTTCTTGTGAAACACACCTGCACAACCGTGGGAGTCCAGACATGTTCAAGCACGGCGGCGTGGGTATTCTCGTTCCCAATGCGCTGAGCAGCGCAGCATCGATTGTAGCTTTCGAAAGGGAACGTCTCCGGTTACTTGTTGTAACCTTGTTCCCTGAGAAAGCGGAACGAGATGCTGCGCTACTTTGCCGTGCTGAAGATGTCCCGGGACTGCTCTTCAGACAAAATATCCTGATGATGCACCTGTGGCTCATCTACTTATAGCCTCGTGTCGCGGGGGCGCGCCGTTGACGTCACCGACCGAGGCTATATTACCTCCGGGTCAATTCCATCGACGTGTTATACACACTATTCACAGCTGGTCACGATAAAATATGTTCCCAATGCGCTGAGCAGCGCAGCATCTCGTTCCGCTTTCTCAGGGAACAAGGTTACAACAAGTAACCGGAGACGTTTGTCATGTGTTTGTGTTTAGTCTGGTTTGTTGTGAGCACATGGCTTGTCTTGTATTCTTTTTGCTCTCTTGTCAATTGTCTGGCCCCTCCCATCTTGTTACCTGATTATTGATTCATTTGCCACACCTGCCTTTGTTCGGTACCTTCTTTTGTTTGCTTCCTATTTAGTCTCAGTAGCTGTGTCCCAATGTGAAGGCTGCATCCTTCGAAGGACGCAGACTACAATATGATGTATTTTTGTAAATTAAACTACCCAACAGTAGGCTATATAAAGTACTTTAAATGTAACAACCTTCAACCTATTCAGAAGTAAAATGCAACATAGCAGTAATATTGATGCAAAACCATATATATATATATATACATGGTTTTGCATCAATATTACTGCTATTGTAACCGGTCCGTAACTGACTGCTGTTACGATACTCTCTCTGCGCTGTGCACAAGAAGGACCAGGACACCGCTACCACGATTCACCAAAATGGGGATGTTTATTAACAGCTCACGCCCAACATGGACCTCTCACCATCTGTGGATCAACATCAATAAAGTTGATAAATGACGTGTGAGCATCTCATTATTGCATCACTTTGCAAACCTAACCTGCTCAGAAATTGAAGAGCTCTGAAAAACGCCCACCTCTCCCCAGCATGTGCAACGTGAACCGCAGAGAGGCGCGCGCGCACACTCAAAATGGCACCAGGACAGCGGCAGACAAATGTCAAAATAAAAGTCTCTAGAGAGTGAATCACAGAATCAACATTATATTGCTCAAAGAAAAACAGAAATAAATCAGTAATAAAATAATAAGGATTTTAGTGAAAAACAACAATACATTAAGCTTGGATTGTACTTATAACTCGTTACACTATGTTGCATTTTACTTCTTTACTTTTACTTTTACTCTTGATGCATTAGAGTATGCAAAATTACACATTTACTTAAGTAAGGTTTTTAATATGACTAGAAGTTTTTCCCCAATGTGGTACACAAATTTCCCTTTTCCTTCTTTCCCTAATTAAGACCAGACCCCTGTACTGCAGAATAAACCTGGACGTTCCAGTGCTGGACAGGTTTTTTAATGAGATGGAAGACACTCGACCTGATTTTCGGCTGAGCAGGGAGGCCCTGAGAGTGCTGCTGGACCTGTTGAGAAGTGACCGGTAACACGGATGGGGTTCCACAATAGAGACCCTGGTATTTCTTTTCTGGCTGGCGTGTACATCCTACAGGGTCGTCTCCAGAGCATTTGATATGCCTCGTTCCACTGTCCACCGCATTGTCCACCGGGTCGCTGAGGAGGTGGTGGCCATTCGCCACCAAGTCATTCACCTCCCAAACACCCCAGAAGACCTGGAGGCAGTTTGCCGTGGGTTTGCAGGGCTGGCAAGACACCGGGCTTTCTTGAAAGCTGCAGGAGCAATCGACAGCTGCCATGTCCGCATCAAGCCTCCAAGCGGTCCTGATGGTCAATGCTACAGGAACAGGAAACTGTTCCCGTCCATCATCCTGCAGGCTGTTTGTGACCATCAGGGCCGCTTCATTGACACCTGTGTGGGCTGGCCCGGGTCAGTGCATGACGCACGAGTGCTCAGCAACAGCCCACTGTACAGGAGGACAGTGTACCCTCCTCCAGGGCAATTCATCCTCGCAGACGGCGGGTACCCATGTCTCCAACACCCACTCCCCCTCATCACTCCCTACAAGAGGCCAGTATGAGGTGTGGGAGCCCAGTGCTTTAATCTCCATCATTCCAGGGCACGCTCCATTATAGAGCGTGCTTTTGGGATGATGAAGACCAGGTTCCGATCCATCTTCCTGAAAGCGCTGGAGGTGCACCACACCTTTGTACCTCACGTAAGTGAATTAAAAATACATTTTAAAAATACTGCAAAATAATAAACCCAATCTGTTAAAAAATATAAATTTATTCCTTAATTCCATTTCAGGTCATAACAGCCTGTGCTATCCTCCATAACATCTGCCTTGGGGTCGGTGACATCATGGCCCTGGAGGATGAGCATGAGGAGGATGATGCAGAGGATGAGGGGGAGCACGGTTTGGAGACGGTCAGTGGTGCTCCCTGGCGTGACCAGCTGTCTGCAGAGGTGTCTGCCCTGGAGGAGGTGCCAATTGACCACGACTATTTGTAACAGGCAAGTAAGAGAATTGTAAAGTTACAATGCATAAGGAAAAAAGTTGAATGTTGTTGTATGTCAAAATATTTTATGGTTTGATTTGAGGATGTGAGTTTATTTTTTACTTTTCCCTCTTTTTGAAAATATCTCAGAGAGATGGCAGCCGTTGATTGACTCAGCCCTGCAAACCTGTTGAAATACAATGCAGTGGACAGTGGAAATATGCACTCAAACACTCTGGAGACCATCCCAGATGATGTCCCACCAGCAGGAGGCCTTATCAGGGTCTCTGTTGTGGAGCACATCCCAGTCCAGCAGCACCATCAGGGTCTCCCTGCTCAGCTGAAAGTGTACATAATTTTTTTTTTTCAATCTGATTTATGTACCATTAATTTGAATTGGTTTCCTGTTGTTGTAAATATTTGTAAAGTCATTTTCATTTTACATGCTAAAAAAAACATGTATACAAGTCAAGAACAATTACTTGTTTTATTTCCAAATGTATTTTTTTTTAAATACCATATGTAAAACGTATTACAAAAATAAACAATGTACAAAAATTGCCTTGCCTCATTTACAAATAACTTAAATTCCATATAGGTTTTAACTTAACACAAACAGTGTACAGAAATTACGTTGTTTAATGTAAAAATAAGTGACAAAAAACATAAATACCAAAATTGCTTCAAACAAATGTTAATATTATTTTTTTTCTACCATTCTCTCAAGGAGAGAAAACAGTCTGTTCATTCTCTCCCTGCTCTCTTGTGCTCTTCTCTCCTCCGTTTCCCTCTGAAATCTCATGTCCTCCCTCATTAGCTCAATGAGCTCGTCGCTGTCTCTTTTTCTGGCTGCTGAGGCATCTGGGACTGTCGGGGCTGCTGAGGCTGCTGAGGCTGCTGGGACTGTCGGGGCTGCTGAGGCTGCTGGGACTGTCGGGGCTGCTGAGGCTGCTGGGACTGCTGGGGCTGAACTTGGCCCTGGTTTGTCCTCAGGGAGGGAGGCAATTAGGACAGGGGGGTTGTTGGAAGGCCTCTGTCCCAAAACCTCATCCATGAGGACAAACCACGGCCAAGTTTCAGCAGTGGATTTCCCGCTCACCCCCTCACCTGTCCCAGGACACTTGCAATCCTAAGGCAGAGCAAATACACCATACCTGTTGTTAACACAAGAACACCACAATACATTTCAGCAAAGATGTGTCAATTAACTTGCTTACCTTGTATTTTTTTTTTTTTTGTTGTCCCATTTTCTTTTGGCCTGCAAGGGAGTGACCTTCCCCAGCAGGTCCATTTTCTTCAGAATTTTCCTTAAAAAGGAGAAAAAAAGGAAAGACTTATGAAAAATATTAAGACAGGGTTGCAATCTTAACCCTCTGGGGTCTAGGGTGTTTTTGGGGCCCTTGGGATGTTCTGACATGCCCTGACATTTGTGCTTTTTTCAGTTATTTATAAACATGTTAATGGCTAAGGTGTAAATTCACTCTATATAGCACAAACAGGCCTACCATAATATGTGTCATGCATATATACATGCATGTATATGTTTGTATTTTTAAGAGAATAATGTTTATGCGTGGTTATTACAACACAATACAATACAATTTTATTTGTATAGCACATTTAAAAACAACTGGCGTTGACCAAAGTGCTTAACAAGGCCAATAAGAGTAGACAATACAAGCACAAAACCAGCAAAGATACACATCAAAGAGAAATAGTTGAACACATCAGGGTATATTAAAAGCTAGTGAAAAGAGATGCGTTTTCAGAGAAGTTTTAAAAAGTGTCAAAGTTTGGGCAGATCTGATATTGGGGGGTAGGCTATTCCATAGCTTGGGTCCATAAGCTGCGAAAGCACAGTCACCCCTATTTTTTAATCTGGTCCTGGGGACAGAGAGTAAGTTCGAGTCCCCTGATCTTAGTGATCTTGTCTTAGTTTTTGGATGAAGCAATTCAGATAGATACTGGGGAGCTAAGTTCTGTATAGATTTAACCCTCTGGAGTCTGAGCGGTTTTCTGGGCCCTGGAGGTATTCTGACATGCTCTGACATTTGTGCTTTTTTCAGTTATTTATAAACATGTTAATGGCAAAGGTGTAAATTCACTCTATATAGCACAAACAGGGCTACCAAAATATGTGATCACCATGCATGTATATTTTTGAATTTTTAAGAGAATAATGTTTATACGTGGTTATTGAAAAAAATAAAAATGAAAGTTGCTGAAATAAGACCACAAAACTCATAATAAATATGTGTCAATAAGACTTTTGACTAATGGATGTTGTCGCTTCGAGTTCTGGCTTCAAAATTATGTGAAAATAGTCTTGCTTTATCGTTCACATAAAACAATACATTGATTTAAACTGTGTAAAACAGGTTTTGCTTGGAAAGCCAATATGCGAGGGGGGCGTGAACGAGGAGTGGTTTACACCTGAGAATACAATGTCCCACCCACTCTGCATAATTAGCCATTCATTCAGGTGTGACACTGATGTGAGCCACAATGCAAGGAGATATATTTAGAAGAAGACTTATATTGACCATTTAAGATTTTGCTTTCTTGTAAATATGTTTTGCTATTTTATTAAAAAGGTTACAATTACAACAATAATTACAATTTTAACAATATTTCAAGTGTACTCTTTCTTTGTAAAAAAAAAATGATTATAGGCCTACATTTTATCTATGTATTCATTAGTTTGAATATGGCCAACATTGGAACAGCTAACATCTTAGTTGATGACTTTATTTTTGACAAAACTAGTATTTTATATATATAGAAATTGCTAAACAAAAGCTTATTTGATGTGGCAGTATATTCTACAGTAAAAACTGTACCCAAATCTAGTCAACAAAATGTTGTCTTTCATATTTCGCCTGACTGTAACGTTGTTTTTATGAAATATTAGGGCATATAAATGTTAATTTGCAGTTTAATACGTTGCTTATACAAATACATTTTATTTCAACATATTTCAGTCGATTTCTACTCATCTCAGTATAGCAATACAGTTTGCTAAAACATCATCATTCACTCACACACGCGATTTAAATTTAAACTTTCTTTTTGCGAGCTGTGGTAAACAGCGCATCTCTGCCGTTCATTCGTTCATAAACAGAAACCCGATTCACGTGAGAAGAAAAAAATAACTTACTACAGTATTCCTCAGCTCGCTCCTCGATATACCCGCACTTCTGAGACGTTATCCATTATTATTATTCCTCACAGCGCTGCGAGACGGTGTAAACAAGTAATGATCTGAATAAACTTGTGTTTTCTCGAGCTGATATGGGGGCGTTCACAGGTTTGCGTGGATTGCCTCAGACATTTGCGTTTGAATAGCGCGCGCTCTCCGTGGGCGGGTCACATTACATTTGAATCAGCTGTAATGAGCTCGACTGGAATCGCTCTCTTTTGATACAGATTTCACAAGATGAGAATATTTGTTTTTTATATAAATTACTTCATTTAAAAGAAGAGAATTCAAACTTCATGCCTGTGTGTCTGTATACCTGTTTGACTGAGTATTTGCTCAGTTATTGTTCATTTTCGGACGCGTTTCAGAATGGACTTCACTGGCAGAGAGAAGGCAGAACTCGCTTCGTGTTTATTTTTCTTTATTTGGCAAAAAGCACAACACTTTGTTTTTATTGTGAGTATACACAAAAATAATACACATTTAACAGAATCGATTGATGTATGAAACTCCTATGGAAAATCAAAGTCAACAGAGTATTTATGAGTTTCTTTTACACTGATAACACTGATTACACTGATCCTGTGAGTCATCATAGCACTGAAAGTGCGCTCGTTAAAATCACAAATGATTTACTTTTAGCGTCTGACCAAGGCTGTATCTCAATACTAGTTTTACTTGATCTTAGTGCTGCGTTCGATACTATAGATCACACAATACTCTTAGATCGACTACAAAATTATACTGGTGTTCAAGGACAAGCATTAAGCTGGTTTAGATCATACTTATCTGACCGCTACCATTTTGTCTATTTAAATGGAGAAAAATCGATCATAACTCCAGTAAACTATGGAGTGCCGCAGGGATCTGTGTTAGGCCCTCCATTATTCTCAATATATATGATGTCACTTGGAAATATTACAAGGAAACATGGAATTAGTTTCCATTGTTATGCTGATGACACTCAAATCTATATTTCATCACAGCCGGATGAAAACGCTAAATTATCCAAATTGACAGAGTGTGTTAAAGATATAAAAGATTGGATGACGCGTAATTTTCTTTTATTAAATCCAGACAAGACAGAGGTACTACTTATCGGTTCAAAAAAACGCCCACAGAACCTCTCACAATACAACTTTGACATCGTAGGATGTCCTGTTACTTTATCCTCTACAGTAAAAGACCTGGGTGTTATACTCGATTGTCTTTTGAAAATCATATTTCGTATGTTACAAAAACAGCCTTTTTCCACCTTAGAAACATTGCTAAGCTACGTAATATGCTATCAGTTTCTGATGCAGAAAAGTTAGTTCATGCATTCATGACCTCGAGACTAGATTACTGTAATGCTTTATTAGCTGGTTGTCCTGCATCCTCAATAAACAAGCTACAGTTAGTCCAGAATGCCGCTGCTAGAGTTCTTACTAGATCAAGAAAATATGATCATATAACACAGATTTTATCATCACTGCATTGGTTACCTATAAAGTTCCGTATTAATTACAAGGTATTGCTACTGACTTATAAAGCCCTAAACGGCTTAGCTCCAGTCTATTTAACGGATCTTCTATCGCCCTATAATCCATCGCGCTCTTTAAGATCAATAAATTCGAGGCTTTTGGTCATACCTAGGATATCCAGAACCACCAAAGGAGGGAGAGCATTTTCACATTTAGCTCCAAAACTCAGGAATAGTCTTCCTGATACTGTTCGTTGCTCGGACTCGCTCTCCCAGTTTAAAACTAGATTAAAGACGCATCTTTTCGGCCAGGCATTCATATAATATTGTTAATCTCACAGTTCAAACTACAATCCGGCCTCTAGTTCATAAATGCCAGAGGAGAACTGGCCCCCGACTGAGCCTGGGTTCTCCCAAAGTTTTTTTTTTCTCCATTACCGTCGACCTCAGGGGGTTAATGAGTTTCTTTTACACTGATAAAAAAAAAGCGACCTGGTATCGCCGGCGATACCGCCGACCTCAGGGGGTTAAAAACAAAGAGCAAAACTTTAAAATCTATTCGAAATTTAATCGGTAGCCAATGAAGCGAAATCAGAACCGGTGTAATATGTTCAAATTTACGTTTTCCTTTGAGAAGGCGTGCAGCTGCATTTTGGACTATTTGTAGACGGGTGATGTGTTTCTGAGGAATCCCAATATATAAAGAATTACAATAGTCCAATCTGGATGTTACGAAAGCATGCATAGCTATCTCAAAGTGCTTACCAGACAAAAATGGTTTAACCTTAGCTAAGAGACGGAGGTGAAAGAAGCAGGACTTTACCACCGCACTTATCTGCTTTTCAAGGGTAATGTTGTTATCAATCCAGACCCCAAGATTCCGAATACAGGTAGTACTGTAGGGTGACAATGTTTTGAGGTCACAAACATGTGTACTACGATCACTGGGGCCAAACACAATAATTTCTGTCTTGTTTTCATTCAGAGTCAGAAAGTTACCAGTAAGCCATAATTCAGGTCATCTATACAGTCCAGTAGTGGCTTTAAAGCAGACTGGTCGTCACGCTTTAGAGGCATGTAAATTTGGGTATCATTGGCATACAGGTGAAAAGAAATCCCATGTTTAGTTAAAATAGAACCTAAAGGTAACATATACAAATTAAATAGTTCTGGCCCAAGGATAGAACCCTGCGGAACGCCAAACCCAAGTTTCATTTTGGATGAGCACTGTTTCCCGATACGAACAGAGTAGCTTCTGTTAGACAAATATGAGCGGAACCATTTCAACACCATGCCCCTAAAACCTGTACATGCTTCAAGACGAGAGATTAAAATATCATGGTCGACCAGGTCAAAAGCAGAGCTAAGGTCTAAAAGGACGAGAGCTACAGATTGCCCTGTGTCAGTACTGAGCAGAACATCATTCATGACTCGTAGAAGTGCAGATTCTGTACTATGACGTAATTTAAAAACATGCTGAAATTTCTCGTAGATCAGACTATCAGCTAAAAAAGACTGGAGTTGGATCAGAACCACTTTTTCAAAAATTTTAGGAATAAAGGGTACATTTGAAATGGGGCGGTAGTTGTTTAGAATTGATGGATCCAAGCTAGCTTTTTTAAGTTTCGGCAAGACCGAGGCATGTTTCAAGCTGTTAGGAACAACCCCGGTATAGAGACATTTGTTGATAATAGACAACAAATCAGAACCGATAGCACATACAACCTGCTTAAAAAATTTGGTAGGAATCACATCTTGAAAGCAGCTAGTAGTTTTTAAAGTTGAAACAATCTCAACCAGAGAGTCAAGGGAAACAGGTTCAAAGACAGACCATGTAGAAGAACATATGGGAACTTCAAGTGGCATATAAATAGACAGAGACATTTGAGATCTGATCATTGAGATCTTCTCATTATAGAATATTGCAAAATCTTCACAGAGAGAGTCAGAAATCTCTGGTAAAAGATTAGTAGTAGGATTTAAAGCAGGTTATTGAAAAAAATAAAAATGAAAGTTGCTGAAATAAGACCACAAAACTCATACTAAATATGTGTTCACAAGACTTTTGACTAATGGGTGTTGTCGCTTCGAGTTCTGGCTTCAAAATTATGTGAAAATAGTCTTGCTTTATCGTTCACAAAAAACAATACATTGTTTTGAATTGTGTAAGACAGGTTTTGCTTGGAAAGCCAATATGCGAGGGGGGCGTGAACGAGGAGTGGTTTACACATGAGAATACAATGTCCCACCCACTCTGCATAATGAGCCATTCATTCAGGTGTGACACTGACTGAGCCACAATGCAAGGACAAAAGATTTAGAAGAAGACTTTAAGATGACCATTTAACCCCCTGGCTCGTTTTTTTCCGTATGTGTGCAAAAAAATAATTAAAAAAATATATTAATTTTTATCTTATATGCTTGTGTTATACATCAATCGATCCTGTTTAGTGTGTATTTTTTTGTGTATGCTCATAATAAAAACAAAGTGTTGTGCATTTCGCCAAACAAAGAAAAATAAACATGATGCGAGTTCTGCCTACTCTCCGTCAGTGAAGTCAATTCTGAAACGCGTCCGAAAATGAACTGTAACTCAGCGAATACTCAGTCAAACAGGCATACAGACACACAGGCATGAAGCTTGAATTCTCTTCTTTTAAATGAAGTATTTTTTATAAAAAACAAATATTCACAGTTTATATAATATGTATGTAAAGAGAGAGATGTCAGTCGTTCTCATCTCAGCTAATTAAGTTTTAATGTGACTCCGCCTACGGAGACCGCGCTATTCAAACGCAAATGTGAGGCGATCCATACAAACCTGTGAAACGCCCCCATCCGCTGGATAAGGCCGGTGAAACACTGGATGCGTGGCGTAAGCGTCTCAGCTGCGTGGCGTGTCCATTTTTATTTCGTCTCCCATGTTAACAGTTTAGAGTTTGCACACTGCGTGTTTGAGACGCGCGTCTCAGGCGCGGCACGAGCCGCGTGGAAAACGTGTGCATGCTAGAAATAGAACCGACGCCTATTTTTCACGCGACACGCAAGCGTCTTGGAAGCGTTTCCATGCAAAATTGAATAGGAAAATCTGTTTATTTGTCATTTTGACACGAATACATATTAATAAATGTCCTTTTGATGTTTAAAAGTGTCTAGGTTTTGACATAAATGCAAATATAAATGTAATTTTACAAAATATGATAGATTTTCAAATACTGCTGTATTGAATGAACAGCTTTCAGCAAACTCTATTGCTATACTGAGATGAGGAATATATACTGTATGTGTTTTGTCAAAAATAAAGTCATCAACTAACTAATGAATCCTTTACTTTGAAATACGTATGATAAAATGTATACTTTAGTTTTGAAAGACGTTGACTAGTTTTGAAAAGATTATAAAGTATGTATGTGCATGCATATATATATATATATATATATATATATATATATATATATATATATATATGTGTGTGTATATATGAAGAGTTCAGATGCAAAAGCCTCTAAATGCCATCTGAAATTTTCTTCTAGAATGATCATTTTTATGAAGCTTGTATATTTAAATTAGCTATAGGTGACACACCTGAATGAATGGCTCATTAAGTATGCAGGGACATTGTCTCACCAGGTGTGAACTACTAAATATGCATGATGCTGTTGGAGCGTTTACGCCCCATCCGCATATTGGCTTTCCAAACTAAAAGTGTTTCACAAAACTAAAATCAAGGTATCGTTTTATGTGAATGATTAGGCAGGATGATTTTCACATCATTTTGAAGAAAAAACTCTAGGCGACGACATCCATTAGTCAAAAGTCTTATTGCCACATATTTAGTATGTGTTTTGTGGCCTTATTTCAGAAACTTTAATTTTTAGTTTTTTCGATAACCATGCATAAACATTATTCTCTCAAAAATGAAAACATGTACATACATGTGGCTCACATATTATGGTAGCCCTGTTTGTGCTATATAGAGTGAATTTACACCTTTGCCATTAATATGTTTATAAGCAACTGAAAAAAGCACAAATGTCAGGGCATGTCAAAACATCTCAAGGACCCCAAAAACACCCCAGACCCCAGAGGGTTAAGATTTTGCTTACATCTATCTTGTAAATATGTTTGGCTATTTTATTAAAAAGGTTACAATTACAACAATAATTACAATTTCAACAATATTTCAAGTGTACTCTTTCTTTGTAAAAAAAAAAGATTATAGGCCTACATTTTATCATATGTATTCATTAGTTTGAATATAGCCAACATTGGAACAGCTAACATCTTAGTTTATGACTTTATTTTTGACAAAAATAGTGTATATATATATATATATATATATATATATATATATATATATATATATAACATGAGCAGAAATTGCTAAACAAAAGCTTATTTGATGTGGCAGTATATTCTACAGTAAAAAATGTACCCAAATCTAGTCAACAAAATGTTGTCTTTCATACTTCGCCTGACTGTAACGTTGTTTTTATGAAATATTAGGGCATATAAATGTTAATTTGCAGTTTAATACGTTGCTTATACAAAGACATTTTATTTCAACATATTTCAGTCGATTTTTACTCATCTCAGTAGGCTATAGCAAAGCATTTTAGTTGATTAAAGCGGTTTATTCTTACACACACAGACACGCGATTCATATTTAGGCTAAACAGTCTTTACAAATGTACCCTTCATTCATCTCACAGAAACGCGATTCATATTATAGAAACGCGATTCATCTTTTTGCGGTTTACATAGGCCTACACTAACGTTATTCCACTTTAACACTTGAGAAAAGATAACTTAGCCTACCTCACTCCTCAGCGGGATCTATTGCTTCTCATATCAGCACTGTTCTGAGGAAACTTTTCTCCAGGATTATTAGGTAGGCTATATGCCTCACTCGCGGCGCGCTGTGTTTACAGCTGATGTGGGCGTTTCACAGGACTGAAATGGTTCTCAGAATTTGCGTTCACAGGTTTGCGTGGATTGCCTCATTTATTTGCGTTTGAATAGCGCGCGCTCTCCGGGGCGTGGTCACATTACATTTGAATGAGCTCTAATGAGCTCGACTGGAAAAATCAAAGTCAAAAGAGTATTTAGGGTCTCAATTCAACTGATAAACATAATCCTAGGTATTTATTTGAAACGGTGGCTAAACTAACGAAAAATAAAGCTTCAAGCACCGAAGTTTCCAAGCAACACAGCAGTAATGACTTTGTGAACTTCTTCAATTATAAGATTGATAATATCAGGGACAAAATGATAACTATGCAACCGTCTACTACAGTATCGCATCAGGCAGTGCATTGTAGTCTCCCTGAGGAAAACTTTGATTCATTCGTTGCTATAGGAGAGGAAGAATTTACTAAACTCGTTAAATCATCTAAATCTACAACATGTACCCTATACCGACTAAGCTACTGAAAGAGATGCTTCCAGAGGTCATAGATCCTCTTCTTAATATCATTAATTCGTCTTTGTCTCTAGGATTGTTACAATCACGCCAGACTCCACCTTCACCCAATCACAGCGCACCTCCTCTCCTGAATACTGATCACACACACCTGCACGTCATCTATTCATCAATCACCTCCAGCATTTAAACCCCGTTCTCACTCTCACTCATTGTCCGGTATCGTTTGCATCTAGATGCTTCCCTGTATGCTTACCTCCAGGACTCATCATACCACTTACCTGTGCCTTGGCTTCCTCTCCCAGTCTCCCAGTTCTCCTCGTGGGTCTTCGTCTCCTGTGTTCTCCAGTGTCTCCTCCGGTTCCGGTAATCCCTCTCCGTTCTCCATCTGCAAGAAAGACATCCTTAATCATTCAAGTCATCATCATCGGGACTGTATTCAGATCTACTCACCTTCGTCTGCACTCCGTTCACTCATCTGGTTGTTATCAATAAACTCTCATTACCTCATCCGTGTGTCTGCCCCTTCTGTGTTGTAACAGAATACCGGACCAACACAACGCACGCCAGCATGAGCACTTCTGATCCCTTTGTCGACATCGTGGATGATCTTCGTCAGGCACTTCCCCCAGTTCCACCAGCATCTCCACTTGCATCCACTTCCGTAAACATCGTCACTTCTTCGCCACACTTCTTGTCTCCAGGAGCACCCAGACCAGTCGTTCACTCTTACATCCCTCCGCCGACCTGAGTCCATCAGCCCTCCAGAACCAGTCCACGAGCCCATGCAGTTGGATGGAGCACGGTTATCACGCACTGAACTTCAGAGAAGGATAACCCAGCATCTATGCCTATATTGTGGTGCTTCTGAACATTACATCTCAAGATGTCCTATCCGTCCTCCTCGTCCCATGGTGAGTGCAATAGTTCCTTCTATTGAAAAGATGAAGCCTCTCACCACTTTTGTAGAACTGATTACTGCCGATCTTGTCATTCCAGTCTGCGCTCTACTCGACTCAGGCTCTGCAAGCAACTTCATCTCCGGCGCCCTCTGCCGTCAGCTCAAGCTCAAATCCACTGCCACGAAATCCATCTACCAGATCAACTCGGTAACTGGCAGACCTCTCAGTCGGAGACGGGTGAGTGTCAGTGCTGGACCCGTTCAACTTCAAGTGGGAGCATTACACGTGGAACAACAACATCTACTGGTTCTGGAGGAATCCACCACTGATGTGATCTTAGGGCGCCCTTGGTTGGAGCAGCACAACCCCATCATCTCCTGGAGGACGGGAGAGATCCTGAAGTGGGGCAGTGACTGTTTCCCGAGCTGTTTTCCTGCACTTCCAATTCCACGTTCCAAGAAGTTACACCTTTGCTCTACTTCCATCGAAAGTCCTGTGGAAAAACGTTCCGTGGATATTCCTCCTTGTTATGCCCACTTCAGTGATGTCTTCTGTCCCCAGCGAGCCTCCAAGCTGCCTCCACACAGGCCATGGGACTGTGCCATCGATCTGCTTCAGGGTGAGCCAGTGCCCCGTGGTAAGATTTACCCTCTGTCACTGCCGGAGGAGAAGGCCATGGAGGAGTACATCAAAGAGGCCCTGGAGCAAGGTTACATCCGTCCGTCTACGTCCCCTGCTGCTTCCAGTTTCTTTTTTGTGGCGAAGAAGGACGGAGGCTTGCGGCCCTGTATTGATTACCGTGCACTCAACCGAATCACCATCAAGTTCCGTTACCCCCTTCCACTCGTCCCCGCTGCGCTGGAACATCACCGAGGTGCCACTGTCTTCTCCAAGTTGGACCTCCGCAGCGCCTACAATCTCATCCGAATACGTGAGGGGGACGAATGGAAGACAGCCTTTGTGACCCCTACTGGACACTATGAGTATCTCGTCATGCCTTATGGATTGGCCAACGCCCCCTCCGTATTCCAGGACTTCATCCATGAAGTACTCCGGGAGTTCCTCCACAAGTCAGTTCTGGTCTACATCGATGACATCCTGATCTACTCCCGGAGTATGGAAGAACATCGTCACCACGTTGCGGAGGTCCTGAAACGCCTGAGGGATTTTCAGCTTTTCTTGAAGGCCGAAAAGTGCTCTTTCCACCAACCCTCAGTGCAGTTCCTTGGATATAACATCGAGAGCAGTGGCATCCGGATGGACGAGGGGAAGGTAGAAGCCATCCGCAGCTGGCCCATACCTACCACCATTAAAGAACTCCAACGATTCCTCGGATTCTCCAATTTCTACTGCCGTTTAATCCAGAACTACAGTACCATCTCCAGTCCACTAACTCACCTCCTACGCAACAAGCCCAAGTCTCTGTCCTGGACACCCACTGCCACTCAAGCCTTCGAGTCCCTCAAGGAAGCCTTCATCTCCGCTCCCCTCTTGATTCATCCAGATCCTGAAAAACCCTTCGTCGTGGAAGTTGATGCCTCAACCACCGGAGTGGGAGCGGTATTGTCTCAGCAGCAGGGGAACCCAAGTAGACTTCATCCATGCGCCTTCTTCTCCCGCAAACTCAACACGGCGGAGGTCAATTACGACATCAGCAACAGGGACCTGTTAGCTGTCAAGCTGGCACTTGAGGAGTGGAGACATTGGTTGGAGGGCGCACAACATCCATTCGTGGTGTTGACGGATCATAAGAATCTACAGTATCTCAGAGACGCCAAGAGATTAAATCCACGACAAGCAAGATGGGCTTTGTTCTTTACCCGGTTCAACATTACCATCTCCTAGATCCCTGGTTCCAAGAATATCAAAGCGGACGCTTTATCCCGTCTCCATAGTCCTGAAGAGAGTACAGAAGAATCTGAACATATCCTGCCTGAGAAACTGTTTGTAAATCCCATCACCTGGTCTGAGGAAACCCTGCCCTTCTCCAATGTTTCCACCAACACTCCGCCGGGTTGCCCACCAGGATTGATCTACATCACCCGGACACGACGCATCCCTCTCATCCACACTTCTCACACGTCCCTGGGCACTGGCCACCCAGGGGTCAATGAGACCCTCTCGCTGCTAAAAGAACGCTTCTGGTGGCCTAACATGGCAGCGGACGTCAGAAGGTACGTGAGAGGTTGCAAGGAGTGCGCCATCTCGAAGAGCCCTCGTCATCTTCCCTCTGGCAAGCTACATCCCCTGCCCGTTCCCAACAGACCCTGGTCACACCTAGGAGTTGATTTCATAACGGACTTGTTTCAGATGACTGTACCTGCATTCTAGTAATCATCGACAGATTTTCCAAGTCTTGTCGTCTAATTCCCCTGAAAGGACTCCCCACTGCCATACAGACTGCCGAGCTGATGTTCAACCACATCTTCAGAGTTTATGGAATTCCAGAAGACATAGTGTCTGATAGAGGACCTCAGTTCATCTCCAGGGTATGGAAGGCGTTCTTCTCACTCCTAGGTGTGACCGTTAGCCTTTCATCTGGTTACCATCCGCAGTCGAACGGGCAGACAGAGCGGAAGATTCAAGAGATCGGACGTTTCCTCCGTACCTTCTGTCATGGCCACCAGAACTCTTGGAACCAGTTCCTGGGTTGGGCCGAGTACGCACAGAACTCTCTACGGCAACCTACCACTGGACTCACTCCCTTCCAGTGTGTGCTCGGTTACCAACCCCCACTGTTTCCCTGGACTGGGGAACCATCGGATGTTCCTGCAGTCGACTACTGGTTCCGAGAGAGCGAGAGGGTTTGGGACTCAGCTCACCACCATCTGCAACGGGCATTGCGCAGACGTAGGATGACAGCCGACCTTCGTCGCTCTGACGCCCCTTCGCACCAACCAGGTCAGAAGGTCTGGCTGTCCACTAGGGACATCAGGTTACGTCTGCCTTGCCGAAAGCTGAGTCCCAGGTTCATTGGCCCCTTTACCATCGTGAAGCAGATCAACCCTGTCACTTATCAACTCCGATTACCACCACAGTACAGGATCCATCCTACCTTCCATGTCTCCTTGTTGAAACCTCACCATCCCTCTGTTTCTGTTTCCCCAGAGTCTGGCACAGCAGCAGAACCTCCCTTTCCACTCATCCTAGAGGACGGAGCTACCTACCAGGTGCAGGAGATCTTGGACTCCCGGCGTCGTGGTGGTCTTCTTGAATACCTCGTGGATTGGGAGGGCTACGGTCCCGAGGAACGTTCATGGGTACCCAGAAACGATATACTTGATCCCAACCTGCTCGATCAGTTCCATGCCACTCATCCGGAAAGACCCGCACCCCGGGGTAGAGGTCGACCGCCACGACGTCGGGGTCCTCGGCCCTCAGGAGCGGGCCGTGGAGGGGGGGGGGGTAATGTTACAATCACGCCAGACTACACCTTCACCCAATCACAGCGCACCTCCTCTCCTGAATACTGATCACACACACCTGCACGTCATCTATTCATCAATCACCTCCAGCATTTAAACCCCGTTCTAACTCTCACTTATTGTCCGGTATCGTTTGCATCTAGACGCTTCCCTGTATGCTTACCTCCAGGACTCCTCACACCTCTTACCTGTTCCGTGGCTTCCTCTCCCAGTCTCCCAGTTCTCCTCGTGGGTCTTCGTCTCCTGTGTTCTCCAGTGTCTCCTCCGGTTCCGGTAATCCCTCTCCGTTCTCCATCTGCAAGAAAGACATCCTTAATCATTCAAGTCATCATCATCGGGACTGTATTCAGATCTACTCACCTTCGTCTGCACTCCGTTCACTCATCTGGTTGTTATCAATAAACTCTCATTACCTCATCCGTGTGTCTGCCCATTCTGTGTTGTAACAAGGATACGTACCGAAAACTTTAAGCTGGCTATGATTAAACCGCTTGTTAAAAAAACACAACTTGATCCTACAGAATTAGTCAATTACAGGCCGATCTCGAATCTACCTTTTCTGTCAAAGATATTAGAAAAGGCAGTATCCTCACAACTGTGTTCCTTTCTTGAAAGAAATTATATCTGCGAGGATTTTCAGTCAGGATTTAGACCGTACCATAGTACCGAGACGGCTCTCGTTAGAGTCACAAATGATTTGCTCTTATCATCTGATCGTGGTTGTGTCTCTCTATTAGTGTTACTCGATCTTAGTGCTGCTTTTGACACCATTGACCACAACATTCTTTTAAATAGTGTTGTGAACTTAGAATCGAAAGACCAGGAGACTTGGTGGTTTCTTCAGTAGGATTCTTTATTGAAATCACAAGCCGTCGGTAGCTGCAGTCACCAAAGTCTGACGTGAATGTTCTCTTACAGTTTATATACATTTAGGGGCAGGAACCGAAAAAGACAGGTTTAGGAACTGGTTCTAGACTGAGAGCATTGCCAACCCTAATCCACTCAGCATATCTATTCAAACACTGAGACCCGAGTACAGGACTGGCTGGACTTTCTTGCTAAAACACAAACTCCAAGAGTTTCAGTAAAACAGGACTGACCAGAGTCTTTTGCTAGAAAACTCTGCTAATCATAATTTATACCTAACCTTAACATGCTAAATTCAATGTAAACCTAAATTAAACATTTTAATAAATTTGCATTTCCACATTTGCCCCTTTGAGAGTCTTAAAAAAACTCTCACAAAAATACAAATTTATACACTTAAAAGTTCATTCTTGTAACTTGTGTAAGTTACAGGCACATAGCAAGTTCAATCTTGTAACTTGTGTAAGTTACAGGCACAAAGCAATGATCTGTGTTGTTCATCTGTAATTGCATGCTGACACAGAAACAAAACATGCAATTAGGGTCCGTGAAGTTCTTACGAGTAATATTCTTTTATGGTTGGACCAGTCATTTTCTCGTGAGAGGCGTGAGTCATTTGTTGAATGAAACACTTGATACTGTGGAAGCATACGTAGAACGCCAGTAGGAGAAATAACAGCAGCATTGCTATTTCTTTAATCCACAGCCAGGGTTTACCAATCAAGTTTCCGAACCATGAAGAATTGTCTTCAGTCATCTGGTGTAATTTTGTTGAAAGATCAAGAATGTCTTGTTGGATTTTGTTCAAGTTCTCTGTTGGATCCATTAACCAGGTGCAGCACTCAGGTACACCATACGATGGGATTAATGCTCCAAGAGTTCTTGACCACCACGTTTGAACACAAGTGAGTCCTGGAATGCAACCATCTTTGTTGATAGAAGGAGCTGAATTTTGTAGCTGTGGAGAGCTTGGAGTGGAGTGTGTATTTTCTCTGATAGCTGGTAGAACATAAACCAGGGTGCACCTGCCGTTGAATTGGCTGGGTAGGATGCTGTAGACAGAGATAGGGTGTGCAACCCATGGGATTCCGGCTCCTACTGAAGGTGCATGTGGCATGCAAACGTTCTTTCCAGCAAACAAGGCATTTCTTGACATATTCATCAGCTCTAGGAAGATGTTGTTTCTGGGGTCCACACTTTGTGCGATGTCCATGATGGTTAGTAGTAGTACGACAATCTTGATCATGATGAGGGATGACTGAAGTTCCCGTAGGTGAGTCTGCGTTGTGTAATTTTTTCTTCTGTGTTGGTTGTAGTCTCTGCAGTTGGTCTAGTTGTTTTCTGGAGGTTGGGTCTTCATATGCAGGTGTGTAGGTCAGTGCATATGGTTAAAAACAAACAAACAAAGAACAACTGCAACAGACCAGTATTCATTGTAAAGACTACAAACTTTAGGGTTGTATCCTCTATTCAATCGGAGTCTGCTAATTGTGGTTCCTTCTTTCCCTATTTCTTAATTTATGAGACACCTTAAAAAGGAACAGTGAGGTGAGGATAGACTATGGTTGGGAAGGGCCTATAAGGGAATCTTCACCGCAGGGTTGGCCCCCGAAAGCATGTTGCTTCCAGTTCTTCCCTGCGTTCCTCACTGGTCCATGTGTCCTATCCTATCCCTGTGTTGTGTACACACTGTACAGTGTGTGAGAAAATTGGCACATTTCCATTCTCCAGTGAAACATCGGTCCTAATAAACATCATTAACAGAGGATGGTGTCTGATTGTAGTGTTCTGCAGTATAACATTTTAAGGCTGTGAGTCTTACTTAATGTCCCCCAAACAAAGGCTGAGACAGTCACTTTCCTTTTGTTCTATTAAACAAAAATAAGTCTTTCATCTTTGTTGTGAGTTACTGGGGAAATTAAGCACTCACAGCCCAAATGGTTAACACTGTATCAAGTTGCCCCACGAGTTTAACGAGGAGGGGAGGGGCTGCTTCAGAATATCAAGCAGGCTAAGCAGAAGCTGAGTAACCTTATTTACAGCTTTAAAATTATGTTTGCTTTTCCTACACTCATTTCCAAAATGTCCGTGCTTGCCACAGTAAGAACAACTGGCTTCTCTAGGACTTTTGCGTTTCTTTTGCTTCTCTGAGTTGACCTTAACAGAAACTGCTGCAATTCTTACTCTCTCTTTGACATCAGAGTCTCTTTCCCAAATAGCTAAACTTTCTAGGTTACTTCTGAGAGTTCTTTTAGCCCACGTAATATCTAGGAATGGCAAGGCTGTTCTGTACTCAGCTACAAGACCATCTGCCCAAATACGGATTAGAGCTCCTTTGTCAGCTAACACACTTTCGGAATCATCCACTATTCCACTGTACGTTACCGCTACCTGACAGAACCTCTCAGTATATTCACTCACAGTTTCTTCTTTCTCTTGTACACAGCTAGTAACTTTTGACCAATCGATTTTCGGTCCTAAGATATTCTTTAGGATTTTCAAAACACCTTCTCTCAAATCGCCTTTACTGACATGTTGCAGTTCGGAAGTAACAGCAGACTCAAAATTGTTGAATTCAGATTCAGTTAGAATTTGTGACATCAGCTGTGTAACTTCCGGCAACGACATGTCGTAAAGATGCATTTTACTGAACAATGCTCTCCTAAACTCAGAAAAATTTCTTTGCACTGATGGCAAACTTTCAGCAATTCTCTCAATATCTTTAGGACCTAAAGATGTTTTGACTGCTTGTGGCTGCAATATGGGGGTTGCAAATGGAACTGTATCAACACCTTTTCCCTGAGGCTTTTGTCTAGCTACGCACACTTCAACTGCATTTACATCTGCATTGACATTGTCCTCTATACTCAGTGTTGTAATGTAACGGAGTACAAATACTTCGTTACTGTACTTAAGTAGAAATTTCACGTATCTGTACTTTACTTCGTTATTTAAATTTATGTCAACTTTCACTTTTACTCCACTACATTTCCTAGATAAAATGTATACTTTTACTCCGCTATATTTCCACTAAGCATCTTCGTTACTCGTTACTACAAAATAAAATCAGAAGAAATGTGTGCGACTACAATAAGGGAGGTTTGGCGAATCACTGCTCCTAGATTGCAGTACGCACGCTCCGCACGGCGCGCGCTCTATTTTAGCGTAATGCTTGTTTGTTGCCATGCCAAAGGAGGAGGAAGGACAACTGAAACCGCCATGGAAGCACGAGCACCTGCTGGAGGACCTGGAGCACGTTTAACCAGAGCTGCCAACTCTCACGCATTCACCGTGAGACACACGCAATTGACATTTTTCACACGCTCTCATGCCACACATGCATTTTCTCACGCACAGAAAAATCGCGAAGCAAAGAGGACACGGAGACCGACAGACTAGACAAAGCAAGTTACTTTATGACAACTTACCGAAATGTATATTCCTCATACATAATATCGATCAAAAAGTGTTTTTCATCAGCGTGAAGAGGTCAATAACATAGCTGAAGGACAATTATGTCACATTTACCTCAGGAAAGCCATTTAATAAACATAGGCTAGCCTATAGCACAGTTGGCAAGAAAAAAAAATAGCTATAGAGAGTATTTTGCTAAATATGTGTTCTATATTACATATTTATTATATTTTTACTTATATCATTAAAGGTTTTATTATAATAATAAAAAACGCATTATATTTAATTATTTTTAACCTTAAATAATAGCCTACTACCAGCTGATAGGGCTCTCTGTATGTTTACAGCATTAGGTGAGTTGTTTTTATTGTTTGGTTTTTTTTTTGTTGAGAAAAATTAACGCCTATCTTGTGTAGCCTACCTAATATTTATACAAATGAGTCAATATTAAATCAAATCACAATTGAATTGAAATAATAAAAAAGCGTAGCTTACCAGAAATTGTACCATCTAAACATTGTAACATGTCACTAAACCTAATAAAATTCAGTTTAATTACAAAAATGTTAGTGACAATCACAATACACTTATTGTGATGCAATTTTTTTTTTTACAGCTAAAGGTACATGCAGTGGGAAATAAACGATAACACAAGTAGCCAGTACAGGCTACACAGTCCCTCCAGTTTTTCGCGTTTCCGTGATCGATGAATTCAACGCATAACCAAAAAAAAAAAAAAACTTTTACTTTTACTTCAATTACTTAAGTACATTAAATATCAGAAAATTACTTTTGATACTTAAGTACAGTATATATCAGATACTTTAAGACTTTTACTTAAGTAATATTCTAAAAGGTAACTTTCACTTCTACCAAAGTCTTTTTCTAGTATGATACTTGTACTTTTACTCAAGTATTGCTTTCTAGTACTTTATACAACACTGTCTATACTATCAAAAGACTGTAAATCAGGATAGCTTTCATCTGACTGTTGGTCTTCTAAATCATATTTGGTTGAGGCTTTGTTATGGCCCACCTTTGTCTTGAGACAGGACATGTGAGTCTGCAATTGTTTGTTCTGATCGTTTAACATAGCAATACAATGAGCTTGTTCTTGTGCAATGGATAAGCTAAATTCTCGGTGACAACAGATGATGCCTTTCAGATTTTTCTTCCTGATACATGCACCCAACACTTTCTTGCAATCTTCAATTGACCACACTTTCTCTGGATCAATGCCAAATTTCTTTGTTAAATTCAATCTGACTGGCTCAGTCACGATGGAGTCCATGTGCTCTGATAACAAAGACTTGAATTCACTATCTGTCCAAAAAGGTGTAATCTGTCTAGTACTTTTCCTAAACATTTTGTGAATTTCTGTTCCCACAAAACATTAAAACTTCTCTCTACTGTCTACAATAGAGGGTACACTTGTTAACACAGCTTAACTATTGTTAACTTTCCAAATGACCAACACTTCACACTTAACCTCCCTGCCTACAAAAAAACAGAGGATCAACCGAAATAACTAGCACGTAAAGCTAATTCTTCTCTGCCTAAAGCAAAGGGTACACAATATTAACCTGTAATGTTAATCTTCTCTGACGGGCAGAGGGTATCTTTCATCTCTAAACAAAAACTTTTTTTTTTAGAGGATAACTTAGTCTAACCAAACACTGCAGCTGTTTGTTAACTCTTCTCTGAACGGCGCAGAGGATAAAACACATATACTGGTCTGTAGCGGTTCTTTGAATGGAGTGCAACTCACCGAATCTTTTGTAAAGGAAGATTCTGGAACTCAGTCAGGCTTTGAGATCTTTGTTTCAATCAGTTTCAATCTGGAGGAAGCTGGAAAAATTCAGTCTGGTAATCTTTGTTTAGCTGGAAGTTTCGCTCTGGATTCCAAAAGATGCAGTCTGGAAAGCAGATCTTTTGTTGAGCTTGCTGTTTCAATCTGGATTCAGGTCTTTGAGCTTGAAGTTCTTTGAGTTTCCTTTTTCTCCATCCGGGTCACGGCACCAAGTTGTTGTGAACTTAGAATCGAAAGACCAGGAGACTTGGTGGTTTCTTCAGCAGGATTCTTTATTGAAATCACAAGCCGTCGATAGCTGCAGTCACCAAAGTCTGACGTGAATGTTCTCTTACAGTTTATATACATTTAGGGGCAGGAACCGAAAAAGACAGGTTTAGGAACTGGTTCTAGACTGAGAGCATTGCCAACCCTAATCCACTCAGCATATCTATTCAAACACTGAGACCCGAGTACAGGACTGGCTGGACTTTCTTGCTAAAACACAAACTCCAAGAGTTTCAGTAAAACAGGACTGACCAGAGTCTTTTGCTAGAAAACTCTGCTAATCATAATTTATACCTAACCTTAACATGCTAAATTCAATGTAAACCTAAATTAAACATTTTAATAAATTTGCATTTCCACAATAGACTCGAACATTATGTTGGGGAAATGCACTAGCATTAGGGGAAATGCACTAGCATGGTTTAAATCATACTTATCTGATCATTATCAGTTTGTAGCAGTAAATGGTGAGATGTCTCATCGATCACAAGTTCAGTATGGCGTACCACAAGGCTCAGTACTAGGACCGTTGCTGTTCACTCTGTACATGCTACCATTAGGAGATATCATTAGGAAACATGGAATTAGCTTTCACTGTTGTGCTGACGATACTCAGCTGTATATTTCTTACCTAACGAAACTTATCAATTCACAAAATTAACGGAATGCATAGCGGATATAAAAAATTGGATGACTCGTAATTTCCTACTTCTAAATTCTGAAAAAACAGAGTTTCTAATTATTGGACAAAAAAACTTCCTCACGTAATAACCTAGAATACTGTCTAACACTTGATGGCTGCTCTGTTAAGTCTTCGTCGTCGGTTAGGAACCTGGGTGTGCTCTTTGATACCAATCTTTCATTTGAAAGTCACGTGTCTAGTATCTGTAAAACTGCATTTTTCCATCTTAAAAATATATCTAAATTACGACATATGCTCTCATTGACAAATGCGGAACAATTAGTTCATGCGTTCATGACCTCAAGGCTAGATTATTGTAATGCTCTACTGGGTGGTTGCCCTGCACGCTTAATAAACAAACTACAGCTAGTTCAAAACGCAGCAGCTCGAGTTCTTACCAGAACCAGGAAGTATGAGCATATTAGCCCGGTTCTGTCAAAACTGCATTGGCTCCCTATTAAACATCGCATCAATTTTAAAATATTGCTGATTACTTACAAAGCACTGAATGGTTTAGCTCCGCAGTACTTGAGCGAGCTCTTAACGCATTATAGTCCTTCACGTCTATTGCGATCTCAAAATTCCGGCCAGTTAATAATACCTAGAATATTAAAAAAAGCTCTGGCGGCAGATCCTTCTCCTATTTAGCACCAAAACTCTGGAACATTCTTCCTACCATTGTCCGGGAAGCAGACACACTCTGTCAGTTCAAAGCCAGATTAAAGACACATCTCTTTGACCTAGCATTCACATAATACATTATAGACGTCTATAATTCAGTGTTAGGCTGCATATAGTAGGTCAGCCGGAACCGGGAACACTTCCCATAAATCCTGATGTACTCGTTACATCATGAGAAGAATGGCATCTACGCTAATTTTAGTGTCTGTGTTTATCCCGAGGTTTTCCTGCAGCCTGCTGGATCCGGGCCGTATCCAGATCTGACGAAGGACCTTCGCCTGGACCCGATGACAACGCAGTGCTGAAGTGCCAACTAGTCTCTCCCTATGGAGGATCCCTCTACCACTATACAGATAAGGCGTTGTCGGGAAAATTCGTTTCGCGTTCCTACCCCGAAGTGACAAAATAAAATAAAATTCTTTATCAAAATCTATAAGGAAAGACAAGTACTTTGTTTAGGCTTGGCTTGTAGGGAATTCCAAACCTGCGTACATATATTCAAACGCACATAACTATAGAACCCATTCTAAATGCGCATGTGAACGCCATCAGCGTTTCTCACAGGTTCGCGTTTAAAGTCTGTGTAGAGAGAATGGTGTCGTCTTAGCGGCCCCTAATTTAACAACAAATGATCGTTGCGACGGAAGCAAATCAATCAAAACTAACTTTAGATGGAAAATAACTTAATTAAAGAACCGCTATAAAGCCAAAACAATCTCTGTTACCTTAAATTATACGCTTATCTCTGTAAAGCTGCTTTGAAACAATCTACATTGTTAAAAGCGCTCTATAAATAAAGATGACCTGACCTGATAAGGAAAAAAGCGAGCAGATCACGCCGGAGTGATTGCCGACCTCAGAGGGTTAACAGAAAAGAAAAATCAAAGAGAAAGACTATTGCCTTAACTAGTTGTTGTCTCATTGCTGTGGGCTTTGTATAGGGTGAGGGCTAATTTTTGCATACAAGAGGCAGCTAGTGGAAATATTACAAATGGTTAATGACTTAAATGACTTTATGACTTTTACCTCCAAGCCACAGTGGCCGAGTTTTTGGCCCCTGTAAATAAATAATCATTTTTGGCCCTTAAATGAACGAAGTCAGCCGTCTGCTCCTTGGTCCCTGAAACAAAAATAATTACAACAGGTTTTGCCTCAGACCACCTGATAAATGAAGCTGCAGTTTTTTAAGTTCAGGTTTTTTAAGAAACACCCCTGGGTTTTAACACTTGTTTCGCTAGCTATTTCAGGTAAATTAAACGATGTATTGCAGACACGCAAGATATGTTTTTCAGGTATTTTTATCTACCACATTTCAGATGGATTTGTGCTCCTGTTTTATTTACTTATACCCTCCTACTTGAAATTCACTGCAAAAAATATTTTCTTACTTAATATTTTGTCTTGTTTCTAGTTCAAACATCTGAAAATTCTTAAATCAAGAAGCATTTAGCCTACTACACAAGTAAAACATTATTTGTTTTGGGGGAAAATTAGGTGAGTATTGCTTAAAACAATAAAATAATCTGCTAATGGGTTAAGCAAAATAATCTTAAATCAAACTGAAAACAAGATTATTTTTCTTACCCCATTTGGCAGATTATTTTGCTTATTTTAAGCATAAACTCACTTAATAGAGTTATTTTTTCCCCAAAACAATACAATAACTTTTGCTTGTCTAGTAAATGCTTCTTAATATATACAGTGCAATGCATAAGTGAATACACCCATGCTAAAGTTGACTAAAAAGAGGAATAAAAAATCATATTTTGGAAATTGAACTTAATGCCTTAATTAAAAAAATTAGGAAAAATCCAACCTTTAAGGACACCAATTTTCTTTGTGAATGAATAATGTATCGTAAATAAATAAATGTTCTTCCTTAAAATACATGGTGCATAAGTGAGTACACCCCTATGTTAAATTCCCATAGAGGCAGGCAGATTTTTATTTTTAAGTATTTAAAAAAAAAAAATTTTAGGATACTATGCATCCTGATAAAGTTCCCTTGGCCTTTGGAATTAAAATAGCCCCACATCATCACATAGCCTTCACCATACCTAGAGATTGGCATGGTTTTATTTCAGTTAGCCTAATAGCTAGTTTGATTTGCATTGAGAGATGATCTTATGGAAAGTACCCCATGCCAATCTCTAGGTATGGTGAAGGCTATGTGATGATGTGGGGCTATTTTAATTCCAAAGGCCAAGGGAACTTTATCAGGATGCATAGTATCCTAAATTTAAAAAAAAAAAAAAATACTTGCAAATAAAAATCTGCCTGCCTCTATGGGAATTTAACATAGGGGTGTACTCACTTATGCACCATGTATTTTAAGGAAGAACATTTATTTATTTACGATACATTATTCATTCACAAAGAAAATTGGTGTCCTTAAAGGTTGGATTTTTCCTAATTTTTTAAATTAAGGCATTAAGTTCAATTTCCAAAATATGATTTTTTATTCCTCTTTTTAGTCAACTTTAGCATGGGTGTATTCACTTATGCATTGCACTGTATATATATATATATATATATATATTTTTTATATATATATATATATTTATTTATACTAGAACAAAACCAAACAACTAAGCAAGAAAAGCATTTTGTTGATATTAAATTTAGTATTTGCTTCATTTAACTCAGTTGATTGTTTTCACACAGGGGGTTCAGTGCTTGGTCCATATTCATGCTTTTAACACTTGTTTCGCTAGCTATTTTAATAAATTAAAACACAATACTTACATTTATAAGTGAATTCCTCGGCCACCACACTACTGACACCCAACATTTTTTTGGAATAAACTTGCGTGAAGTTGCGTCGTCACCGTTTATATACTGGTCGTCACCGGCGCGCTATGAATTCTGGGGAAGGGTAGGCCACGAAGTGTCCATTTTTGTATCCTTCGTTTGTCAGAGAAATGAAGTGCGCATTTGGCGGCGCATTTGAATGACATACGAAACTGGAGCAGCCTTCGTTGCGCCGCGGTGACGCAATCAGCCTTTGAAGCGTGCAGAGTTTGAATTGGGACAGCCTTCTTAGCACTGCTGTGACGCAATCTGCCTTCAAATGCGGCCTTCGAAGCGTGCAGTGTTTGAATTGGGACAGTCTTCGTCACGCCGCTGTCGCGCAATCGGCTTCCAAAGGCGGCCAATCGGTCTTCAAATACGGCCTTCGAAGGATGCAGCCTTCACATTGGGACACAGCTCATGTGTTTGCAGTCCTGTGCTGGTTTGTTGTCTATGTTTCCCTGTCTATGTTTCCCTAGTGTTATGTTCCTGACTGTTGCCTGTCTAGTTTGTCCCCCATAGGGAGGTTTTTGTTTGTAGTTCTGTTTTTTTTATTTTATTTAATAAATATCCTTATCTGCATTTGAATCCTCGCTTTACTTGTTGACCATGCGTGACATAGTCATATAGAGTGCCTGCAGAGTGTGACCAAGAGATAGGGCATCCTTCCTCCTTCTTTTTTTTTTTTATATGTTTTATTGAGCACCAACCATACAAAGTGTACACAATGAGAAACAGTACTTATAACTATGAAACAGTGCTCACATTTTTTCATTTTTACACTCCCCCTCACCTTCCCACAACACACCCACCCTATCCCCAACATGGGATCCCACACCCCGATGTCCCCTGCTCCTGGGTGACAAACACAATACAATACAAAAAATAAAGATTAAAAAAAAATTATATATATATATATATATATATATATATATATATATATATATATAAACTCACATAAAGGATTATTAGGAACACCTGTTCAATTTCTCATTAATGCAATTATCTAATCAACCAATCACATGGCAGTTGCTTCAATGCATTTAGGGGTGTGGTCCTGGTCAAGACAATCTCCTGAACTCCAAACTGAATGTCAGAATGGGAAAGAAAGGTGATTTAAGCAATTTTGAGCGTGGCATGGTTGTTGGTGCCAGACGGGCCGGTCTGAGTATTTCACAATCTGCTCAGTTACTGGGATTTTCATGCACAACCATTTCTAGGGTTTACAAAGAATGGTGGGAAAAGGGCAAAACATCCAGTATGCGGCAGTCCTGTGGGCGAAAATGCCTTGTTGATGCTAGAGGTCAGAGGAGAATGGGCCGACTGATTCAAGCTGATAGAAGAGTAACTTTGACTGAAATAACCACTCGTTACAACCGAGGTATGCAGCAAAGCATTTGTGAAGCCACAACACGCACAACCTTGAGGCGGATGGGCTACAACAGCAGAAGACCCCACCGGGTACCACTCATCTCCACTACAAATAGGAAAAAGAGGCTACAATTTGCACGAGCTCACCAAAATTGGACAGTTGAAGACTGGAAAAATGTTGCCTGGTCTGATGAGTCTCGATTTCTGTTGAGACATTCAGATGGTAGAGTCAGAATTTGGCGTAAACAGAATGAGAACATGGATCCATCATGCCTTGTTACCACTGTGCAGGCTGGTGGTGGTGGTGTAATGGTGTGGGGGATGTTTTCTAGGCACACTTTAGGCCCCCTTAGTGCCAGTTGGGCATTGTTTAAAGTCTGTGTATTTAGCCCTCTTGTTTGCCATGTGTCTGTGTCAAGTATTGTTTCCTGTAGTCTGCTGCTGAGTAAGTTTATGCTCATGCTGCACTTGGGTTCTCATCTCTCAACTTGCCTCCAGTGGATCCTTATTACAATTGTATCTCTGTATACAGGTGTATGTTTGGTGATATATTAGGTTTTTGGTTAATGAATGAGTAAAGCTTTGAATGTATAAAGAAAGAAACACTACACTTATTTGTACAAGAGTTTATTTTAGATCTTTTTCAACTGAGACCAATTGAGCATTTCACACAAGGTGACCCCCTTTTGAAATGTAGCTTGACCAGTGCAAAGAAGCTGGGACTGTTATAGTATGAGGATTAGATACAGAGCCAGTTCAGTTCAGGATCCTGCTATCCCATACTTGCATCCAATTCTGCACTACATGTGATGTTGCATTTCAGGTTTATTTGACTTTAGTGAAATTGCTTCACCTAAAATAAATTTGATCATACAGTGTTGTTACTCTGCACATGCTTTTTGATCATTACAAATAATAATGCAAAATTTATATCTTAGAATAGAAGATATGCAGTCTTTTGCATCACACAAATTATCAATAATTAAGTACGTAGTCTTGAAGAGGATTCTCCTTTTTTCTGTCTCTGTTTTGACTGTCTCATTTGGACTCGAACCTCTTTGAACTTGGACATGATTTGGACTTGACAAAGGTGGACTTGACTACAGCACTAGTCATGAGTTTGGAGGTTGAGTAAATTATGACAGAATTTTCATTTTTATGTGAATTACACTTTTAATTAAGGAAAAATACTTTTTACAGGTCGCAGCTTTTTGGAAGAAGCATCTGTATTCTATTGATTGATTGAAAAAAAGCTGATTCAAGATTATTTAAATCGAGTTTTTTATGATTATGATTACTAAACTCTACATGATAGAACTGTATTGCTGTATTGTTTGGGGTGAAAAAATAAGCTTACAGAGTCACAAAATTTCATCAAAGTCAAGTGGGTTTGGAGTGTGAGTAAATGAAGACAGAATTTTCAAATTTAGGTGAAACAGACTTTTAATTGAGGTGAAGAACAGGTTGCAAGGAACCTCTGCATTTATATCATTGTAATTTTATGAATATCAGTTTTATTTTATAAATCAACAGCAAACTGATCAAAATATAATAAATCATTTGTATAATCAATCATAATATATTATGATGCCTTCTACCCATATGATCAAACACACATGAACAAGCTAATCAAGGTTTTAAAATTACTTGAAATAAAGATACACATAATATATACTAAACTCTACCGGTTAGCTGACAAGAAGCTGTGCTGAGCACTGTATTAAAATAAAAAATAAAATTGATAGAAAAATTCAATTGATTATTCAAAGGTTCATTATGGAATTCTGGACTGTCTCTCCACATCTGTGCTTAAAATTTACAATCCCCTTTAGAGCAGATTGGAATATCTACACTGAGAATCACTGAGAAGAAAGTCTGACAAGACATTATCTGAGGAAGTAGAGTATCTGACTGAAGGTCAGGCAAAAACATGGCTTAAAATCCTGATTTTCTTAAATATACAGGCCCAATAATTGTATTTTTTTTGATGAAAAATTATACAAGACATATTTACTATGCAAAACATGTCAAAATTGTTATTCTTACCAACCCCTAAGCATTCACAGTACAAGTACTGACTATTGGTTAAATAGCTTTAAAATGTATGTAATCTACATAAATCATTCTATGCAATCTCTAATCTCTCTAATGCTGTTGCTGATTTTTGTTCATACAGCCGTATTTTAAATCTATAAAGCAGTCTTTACAGATGTCTCCTCAATCTTAATTGGTGGCAGGTAATCTGATGGCCCCTTGTTCTTCCAGTCAAGCAGCAGGGGTGGATTGTGTAAAGCCATCAGGCAGCCAACCTTGTAACATTCATCAGCCAACACACACAGTGGGTCAGGTTCACTGTCACCAAGTTGCTGAAACTATTCCAGATAGGAATAAAACACATCATATATTATGCACATTATATGTTACATTGTCAATCTTAGAAGAGAACTGTATTTGTCTTTACCTTGTGCTCGGTCTGGGAGCATCTAGTCTCTTCATGAAATATTATCATTTGCAGATTTTGGAGAGCTAATTCTATGTATTTCAGTTTCTTAAAAACAAAACAAATGAGTACAATGGTTTAATGTCACTTCTCTTTAGATTAGATTTTTTTAATTAACACATATATGATTTCTTTGTTTGCAGTTCTGTACCTTCGTTTGCTGTTTTGTACTTTTGTCTTGTGTTTTCTTTACCTCCCCCTTTTCACCTTCCTCTGTTTTATGGTCAACTTGAAAGAAAGATAAAAAATCTTCCTTCTTTTTAGTCATGTCATCCTGAGCTTTATTGAAAACCTCCTATGATAGAGAATACATTGTGAGTTTATGTAGATGTGACAGTTTCACCTCAATAAACAATGTTTCAATAGGAATGATAACAGAGAATTTTAGGGTTAGAGAACATTACCTGTAGCTTTGCTTTTAGCTTTTCCTTTTCTTTTGTTTCATTTATGGTTTTGTCTTTCTTTGATTTGTTTTTTATTTCAAGTATATACTTTGACAACATTTGTAGTCTCAATTTATCATACATCTTCTTTAGCTCGGTTTCCCTGCAAGGATTATTCAGGTCCTCACATAAAGCTCCGCTGCTTCCCATGTCGACAGACGCTTCAAAAGCCATCCTCGAAAAGAATCAACAAAACAAATACTTTAAAAATCATGAATGAATGAATGGTGTCACAGGCAATTACATATAGAGAAAAATCAGTCAGATTCTTCTTCTAAATTAGTTACAAAGGCTGCGTTTACACTTGGCTTTAACATGCGACCTGTATCCGGATATTAACCACATACACATTGAAAAGACAAGTGTAAACGCACTTCTGATCGGAATGTTATCCAATCAGCATGTCCAGGGGGTTGTTCCATAAAAGACGCTTAGAAAAGCGGGGATTAAACTCCAAAACCGGCCTTGAATGAGCCTAACAAATAAGTTGGGGCTAAAGTGGTTCCAAAAAAGGTAATTGAAGTTCACGCAATCTCACTAATTTGATCCAGGTTTATCAAGTCTAGATAATTGCGTGTGCACGCGTTTCTGAAGCAGCCCTAGAGGTCGATCGTGGATCAAATCGATCCACCATCAACCAGCCTATATTTTGTGCTGTTTTATGCGTTTGTGACGTTTTTTTTTTTTTTCTCAGTGCAAAACTTACATTTTACAGTTATATTCTCCATCTGTAAATGTTAGAAAGTCGAGCAAATGTATCCATTTTACTGCTAATCTTCATATTGAACGAGCGCTGCTGCGCGCCAAAGAGGGGCGCAATAATTCTGCCTAAAATATACATTTTGCTTGGAAAATTAATATGTGATATTTTATAACACTAGAAATATCTTCTAATTATAATAATTTATCTTTAGGATGTTGGATAAGTTGCAGTGAACTTCTAGCGAACAGAAGTAGTCTAATTCAGGGAAGATTTTTTTAAGAAACTAAATATATAAAGATACAAAAATAGTTGTGGGTATAGGACCTATGCTACTTAATAAAGATGATGTATACTTATTTAGAATGCTGAGAATTACAGCTTTTAATGCAATAATTTTTTGGAAAAAAGCAAGAATCCCCAGTTTTAAATGAGTGGTTAGATTTAGAAGAAGAATAGAAGAATAGAATCGGGCATTTATATAGCGCTTTCATATGTACTACTGTACACCTAAAGCGCTTTACAATCATGTCAGGGAATCTCTCCTCAACCACCACCAGTGTGCAGCATCCACTTGGATGATGCGACGGCAGCCACGTAGATTTAGTTTCTAGAATGTATTTTTTATATATTATACATATAATATATTCTTAATGTACTTTACATTATGAAGAGGATAACATGAAATTAAGAGCAAATTTATAAGTTTTGAAAAGATATGTGCAACTCTAAAATCAAAGAATATTCCATAAAATAAAGGAATATATATACATTTTTATATAACCCTCCCTCCCTTTTATTTCTAGACTAGTTATATGTTATTTTATTTATTTGCTTATTTTATACTGAATATTTGATATTCAAATAATATTACTTGAATAACTATTAGGAATTATGTGTCATTATAAGAGTTTGATATAAATATGTGAATGTTACATTTTTATTCATATTTATTTATTGTTTTTTGTCTTTTCCCCTTAAATCATATGTAAACGTGTCTAACTATGTACTTCTTGGTTATTGTTCTAATCGTGTGTTGGTGGGTATTATCACAAAAGAAAAAAAGTAGAAGGAAAAATAAGGAATATTTATTGGGGGAAAATATGATGTCTGTCTATTTGTATAATTGTGTTAAATGTGTTTGAATTGAAAGACATAATAAAGTACATAATATATATATATATATATATATATATATATATATATATATGCTAAAATATTTGTTATTTGGACATTAGATGTGCCTTATTTAGAATTTTAAACCTACAAGTGTATTTTTATGATATATTCAAATGTAGGCTAATATACTGTCAATTACTAAGCTCAGATTCATCTTACCAGTTAAAATTCATACTGTGCTTTTGTAATTATTTATTTTTAATTTTGTGATTTTAACTTCTGCTTTACAAAGCTTTTTTTTAGATTGTGTTCTAATGTTCTTCTAATCATAAACATGTACTACAGCTGCCAAACAAACCAGAGAGAAATGTATTCATAAGTCTATATTGTCTAATTTATCATTGTAGCCTTATTTAAGTTGATTTTCTGTATACTGTGTATTTATTTTTGGACTTATAGTGGTTAATAAAGTCCAATAATGGTATGAGAGAGTGTCAGTGGTAATATCGTTGTGTTCTTGTCGGTCAGTGTTAGAGGATCTGTGTAACACCTGAGGCTTAACCGACAATAAGTCTGACTAACCAAAATAAGCCTGGCTTGTATTCTAATCTTGTTTTATGGAACAACCCCCAGGTTCGGAGGTAGTCAAGGATGCATTGTGATCGGATCTCAGTGTAATGTAAACGCAATCCAGCCATTGTGTCTGCATTCACACACAACCCCCCCCCCCCCCCCCCCAGTCATTATTTACCCTCCTCTCTTCAAGAATTGCTGCACGTAGCTGCGTTGTATTGCGATACAGTCGAATGCAAAGTACATCGCAAATATACTGAAATGTTTGGCTTCGCAGTTTGCACCCGAAAGTTGCAGAACCATTCATTTTCTGTAAAGAACACGCATTTTTCCCAGCACAGCTGGCAACGTTCTCGGACCATTATGGCATCTATCCACATTATTAGTACTTGTAGCCTCTTCATCCTCCTCATTTAGTGAGATTTGTAAACTGTACACCGACTGAAAAAAACTTTTTCTGTTTTTAAAAGAAAACCCACCAAATAAGGTCGACTCTGCACCTACTTTTTTTTTTTGCGGTTGTTACAGCCCTTGGCCTTCTTCTGGTTGTTCTCCTGCCCCTCCTCTCTTTTAGGCCTAATTGCTATCACCTGGGAAGTCGGTGTTTAAATGGGAGACTCCCTGCTGCATTGCTCTCTCTCTCTTCCTGCTCTGGTCCGGTCGCTAAAGGCTCGAGCGCTGCTCTGTTGTGGCCTGTCCAGGTTCACGACTCGCTCGGGACGCCAGGATTTTACACAGATGCACACTTAAGTTTATTTAAGTTTGTCTTTTGTTTTTACACTCAACACTTGCACTCGCACATACAACACATCCATGCACCTGCCCAACACTACTGATTCTGACGTTCATACTCCATATTTGATTCTGTTGTTTAAATTTGGGTTATATGCACAATAAACTTATGTTTTGCACCGTTTGTTTGTGGTTTGTTTGTCAGTCGGCCGCACGGGGAGGGTCGGCTCGTGGCGTCGGCCGACCCCCCAAAAATTTCGGGGGGTCGGGGTGCACGTCCGCCAACCACCGTCCTAATGACCGTTTGGACGTTTTCTGAAGCTTGGGACTAGCTAGAGTTAGTCATTTTGGAACAGATTAAAAACTCTGTGCCGGAGTGCATTGCCACCTATATTAGTGAGCGTGGAGTCAAGTCTGTTAGGGAAGCTGCTGCGCTGGCTGATGTGCGCTTCAAGAGGTGGTGCTGGCCCTCATGAAACGAGGGCAAGTAGACCGTTTGAGGATAAAAGTGGTCGTGTTTCAGAGGACTCGGAAAAAATCTGTAATTACTGTCATAAGCGAGGACATTGGAAAAATGATTGTTATGCTCTTAAGTCTCGTCCAAAGCAAACTTTTCCCAGGGCTAATCCTGTGATGTGTGCTGCGTCTGTCACTGACCAGGAGTTAGCTAGAATCACTGGAGAAGGCAATCCGGAGTTGAAATCTTACTTGCCTTTTATTACAGAGGGTTTTGTTTCATTAATGGGAAGCAAAGAGCAAGTGCGCATAAAAATTTTGCGTGACACCGGTCCGTTTGACTCGTTTATTGTAGCTGCAACTTTGCCATTTTCAAATGACACCTTTGTGGGCTCAAGCATTCCTGTAGTGGGAATGGGGTTAAATGTTTTGAATGTACCACAACACAAAATTATGCTGTACTGTGATCTCTTCCAGGATGAGGTGTCTGTTGGCATGCGCCTAGCGTTACCTGTGGATGGCGCTGCTATGATCCTGGGTAATGACATAGCCGGTGATAAAGTGTGGGCTGATGTTTCTCCACCTGCCAAGGTGACGGTGACTCCTCTGGTGTGCAGTAAACCTGATGAGAGTGAGGTACACTTCCCTGATGTGTTTAGTACCTGTGCAGTAACCCGTTCAAAACATTTGGACAGTGATCACTCTGAAAGTGTGGCCTCTAGTCCTCACTTACTGTTACCTGTTATCCCATGGTCTGTTTCTCATGATGAGCTTATGCTGGAGCAAGAAACTGACAGCACTTTGAAGTCTTGTATGGATGAGGTTTGTTCATCTGCAGAGGTCAGAAATCGTTCTCATTGTTATTTTTTGCACAATAATGTCTTGATGAGAAAATGGACACCTCAGTTTGAGGATTTTGTTGGTGATCCGATTTACCAAGTGGTTGTTCCTTTAAAGTATCGGACTATTGTGTTGCAGATTTCTCATGACCAGTCTGGACACATGGGTGTCAGGAAGACGTATGACCGGGTTCTGCTGTATTTTTTTTGGCCTCGTTTAAAAAGGGATGTGTCTGTATATATTAAATTGTGTAACACCTGTCAATTGACAAGTAAACCTAACCAGGTTTTGAAGCCCGTTCCACTTTGTCCAATACCAGCTATAAGTCAACCATTTGAACATCTCCTTATTGACTGCCTTGGTCCATTACCTCCATCAAAATCAGGTGCCAGATATTTGTTGACAGTGATGTGTCAAAGTACTAGGTATCCTGCAGCCTACCCACTGCGTAGTATAACGGCTAAGTCTGTGGTTCGTGCATTGTCCCAATTTATTTCTATTTTTGGAGTTCCACGGGTTATTCAGTCGGATCAAGGGTCAAATTTTTGTTCAAAATTATTTGCTCAAGTGCTGGAACAGTTGAACATAGTTCATAATTTTTCATCTGCCTATCATGCTCAAAGCCAGGGTGTTTTGGAACGGTTTCACCAAACACTTAAGTCCATGCTGCGCTCATTGTGTGTTCAGATGCAGGGTGATTGGGAAGAGGCTTTACCGTGGATGCTGCTGGCTGCTAGAGAGGTAATACAAGAAAGTACAGGGTTTAGCCCTAATGATCTGATCTTTGGTCATAAAGTACGGGGTCCTCTGGCTCTGTTGCAGGATAACTGGAAGGAAGCTCAGCCTCCAAGTAACCTACTGGATTTTGTGAATGGGTTCAGGTATCGGCTATATATGTCTCAGGAAGTGGCCAGGAAAAATTTAGCCAGGGCACAAGCTAAGATGAAGAAACGTTATGATTGTCAGACTGAGCATAGAGAGTTTCTCCCAGGCGACCAGGTTTTAGCTCTTTTGCCTATAATTATTTCTCCGTGGCAAGCAACATTTTCTGGACCATTTTCTGTATTAAGGAAGCTTTCTGATCAGAACTTCTTAATTTCTACTCCAGCTCGTAGGACAAAGGCCAGGCTCTGCCATGTTAATCTTCTGAAGCCTTATGTTTCCCGTGAGCCTTTTGGGAGTGAGGTGGAGTTAAAGTTGTCCAAAACTCATCTTGTTTGTTTGGCTATGCCATCATCCTCAGTTGTGGTAGAGATGAAGGATTTACCAGGGCCTGATAAGGTTATGGTGTCTGGTCGGCTGAAAAATAAGGAAGCTTTAGATAAATTGGACAGCGTTTTGGGTCATCAGGAGTCATGTCAGCGGGCACAGCTAGTTAAGCTGATTAGAAGTTTTCCTTGCCTATTTGGAGACATGCCATCACGTACAACTTTACTAAAGCATGATATAGACGTGGGAGATACAAAGCCAATTAGGCAAAGATTCTATTGTGTTCACCCAGAGAAGCGTAAAAACCTGGAGGCTGAGATCAAGTACATGGTTCATAATGAAATAGCATTTTCCTCTGACTCTAGTTGGGCGTCACCCTGTCTCTTGGTCCCAAAGTCATATAATACATCTCGGTTTTGTACGGATTTTCGTAAAGTGAATGCAGTCACCAAGCCTGTGACTAAGCTGGATTTACTTAAAGGTTACTGGCATGTACCACTGACAGACAGGGCAAGGGAGATTGCTGCTTTTATTACACCAGGTGGGCTGTACTTCTACAATGTTATGCCTTTTGGTTTAAGAAATGCGGCGGCAACCTTCCAGCGCCTAATGAATTTGGTGGTGCGTGATCTGGAAGGATGTGCAGTGTATTTGGATGAAGTGGTGGTGTATGCGGACAACTGGGAACAGCATTTTGAGCGTGTTAAAGCTTTGTTTGTGCGTCTAGCTCATGCTAGTTTAACAGTGAATTTGGCAAAGTGTGAATTTGCTAAGGCCACGGTGGTCTATTTGGGTCGTGTTGTTGGCCAGGGTTCGGTGAGACCAGTGCGTGCTAAAGTGTGTGCAATTGATGACTTTCCATCACCAACGACAAAGAAGGAACTCATGAGATTTCTCGGTATGGTGGGCTACTATAGATGTTTTTGTAGGAATTTCTCTACAGTGGTCGCACCTCTAACTGATCTTCTGAAAGGGAAGCCAAAATGTATGTATGGTCTCCGATATGCCAGCAGTCTTTTGAGAGGGTTAAAGCTCTAATCTCAAATGCTCCGGTTCTGGCTGCTGCTCGCTGGGATCGTGAGTTTCATCTGGAGGTAGATGCCAGCATGGTTGGGGCTGGCGCAGTGTTGCTGCAGAAAGATGATGGGGGGGTTAATAAGCCTGTGTGTTGCTTTTCCAAGAAATTTAGCTAAACTACTCAGTCATAGAAAAAGAAACGCTTGCTCTTATTTGGGCGTTACAGCATTTTAGTGTGTATCTGGGCTCTGGTCCGGTGGTAGTCTTCTCAGACCATAATCCTTTAACTTTCCTTAGCACTTTACAGACTCCTAACCAACGGCTGATGCGCTGGGCTCTCCACCTCCAGTCCTACACTCTGGTTGTTCTCCTGCCCCTCCTCTCTTTTAGGCCTAATTGCTATCACCTGGGAAGTTGGTGTTTAAATGGGAGACTCCCTGCTGCATTGCTCTCTCTCTCTTCCTGCTCTGGTCCGGTCGCTAAAGGCTTGAGCGCTGCTCTGTTGTGGCCTGTCCAGGTTCACGACTCGCTCGGGACACAAGGATTTTACACAGATGCACACTTAAGTTTATTTAAGTTTGTCTTTTGTTTTACACTCAACACTTGCACTCGCACATACAACACATCCATGCACCTGCCCAACACTACTGATTCTGACGTTCATACTCCATATTTGATTCTGTTGTTTAAATTTGGGTTATATGCACAATAAACTTATGTTTTGCACCGTTTGTTTGTGGCATGGTCTCCTATCTATTGTTATGGCCCTGAGTCAGTCATAACAGCGGGAATGCGAGATCCGATCTGTTATTAAGTGTGCTTGCTGAAAGCAGCACACTTATTGTTCTTCTTAAGTTTTCTTCTTCTTATTAAGTTGGCTTGAGAAAGCCAACTTACTGATATTGTACTTAAACTTATTATTAAGTTGGCTTGAGAGAGCCAACTTACTGATATTGTACTTAAACTTATTATTATTATTATTATTATTATTATTCTGTGAAAAACTGTTGCCTCAAACTCCTCCTAGAGCTTTAACTCTACATACTCCAAACTCGGCTCAGACCTTCAAACTGTTCTGAAGTTAGTTGCTTTCCCTTTTCAGACTGATCGGACTTACAGTTTTCCTAAAAATGACGATCAAAACTCGGAAAAACTCCCATTGACTTTTTTAAACTCTCCAACCGACAAAAATTCAAATCTAAACACCTTGAAGACTAAACCAAACTGCCGTTCTATATACTATATGAGCCATTGAGACTCATTTAAACTAATAAACTCATCTATCTATCTACTTCAAACTACTTTAAACTACTTTAAACTTTAAACTTCAAACTAAATTAAACTTGAAACTAAATTAAACTTCAAACTAATTTAAACTTCAAACTAATTTAAACTTTAAACTTCAAACTAAATTAAACTTCAAACTAATTTCAACTTTAAACTTCAAACTAATTTAAACTTCAAACTAATTTAAACTTTAAACTTCAAACTAATTTCAACTTCAAACTAATTTCAACTTTAAACTTTAAACTTCAAACTTAATTAAACTTCAAACTAAATTAAACTTCAAACTAATTTCAACTTTAAACTTCAAACTAAATTAAACTTCAAACTAATTTCAACTTTAAACTTCAAACTAAATTAAACTTCAAACTAATTTCAACTTTAAACTAATTTCAACTTCAAACTACTAAATTTACTTCGTTTAACTTATAAACTCTAACCTCATACACTTATGAACTAATTAACTTATAAACTCATGAATTCATAGACTTATGAACTCTTAAACTCATAAATTAATAGGCTCTGAACTCTTAAACTCATTTAAACTTATAAACTCTAAACTCATTTAAACTTATAAACTCTAACTCAAAAACTCGTACTTATAAACTCATCAATTTAATACACTTATAAACTTTAAATTCATAAACTCTGAGTAAACTTCAAACTACTTTAAACTTCAAACCACTTTAAATTTCTTAAGTTTAAAGCTTCCAGCTCCCAAGCAACTCCATAGCAACCAAACTTGAGTACCCTAGCAACCGTTTAGCAAGACCTATATCTCTGTATCAGAACATCGTATAGAGATGAGGTTTGGCTATTTTGACTCATGCTAGCAAACAGCACTTCCAACATGCTACACATGCTAGCAGTGCATAGCTACATGCTAATAGCGATTAGTGAAGTGTTAAAACATGCCAAGGTCATGCTAAGAACTCTATAAAAACTCCATAGTAACGATCTGTGACAACGACCAACCACCTAGTAACACCATATCATCCGCCCTGAATACCTTAGCAACCGCCTAGCAACACCATAGCAACCACCCAGAACACCCTAGCAACCGCCTAGCAACCATCCAGAATACCTTAGCAACCGCCTAGCAACACCATAGCAACCATCCAGAACACCCTAGCAACCGCCTAGCAACCTCCAAAAAGACCCTAGCAACCATCAAAAATATCCTAGCAACCGCCTAGCAACCACCCAGAACACCCTAGTAACCACTCAAAATACCCTAGCAACCGCCTAGCAACCACCCAGAACACCCTAGCAACCACCCAAAATATCCTAGCAACCGCCTAGCAACCACCCAAAAGACCCTAGCAACCACCCAAATAATCCTAGCAACCGCCTAGCAACCACCCAGAATGCCCTAGCAACAGCCTAGCAACACCATATCAACCAACCAGAACACCCTAGCAACCGCCTAGCAACCACCCAGAACACCCTAGCAACCGCCTAACAACCACCCAGAATACCCTAGCAACCGCTTAGCAACACCATAGCAAGCACCCAGAATACCCTAACAACCGCCTAGCAAGACCATAGCGACCACCCATAACATCCTAGCAACCGCCTAGCAAAAAACTTTCTGGTCCAAACTTTCTCAAGCCAACTTAAAGTTTGTCTCGACGAACTTTCGCATCTAGTTAAGTTGGCTTGAGAGAGCCAACTTACTGAAATCCTATTTAAACTTATTAAGTTGGCTTGAGAAAGCCAACTTACTGATATTGTATTTAAACTTATTATTAAGTTGGCTTGAGAGAGCCAACTTACTGATATTGTACTTAAACTTATTATTATTAAGTTGGCTTGGGAAAGCCAACTTACTGAAATCCTATTTAAACTTATTCTTCTTCTTCTTCTTCTTCTTATTTTTCTGACCGCAAATTTTTAGACACTAACTCCTCCTAGACCGTTCAAGCTACATACTCCAAACTCGGGTCAGACCTTCATACTGTTCTGACTTGAGTTGCTATATCTTTTCAGACTGATTTGAGTTATGGTTTTCTTAAAAATTAATATTAAAAATCATAAAAATCCCATAGACTTTCATTGACCAAAAGTCCAGGTCTGTTTGAACTATGTTTAATGTAAACTGCTAGAAGCCATTGATACTCAATTAAGCTTTAAGCTATCTATGTTCTTTCTAACTAATAACTATCTATCTATCTATCTATCTATCTATCTATCTATCTATCTATCTATCTATCTATCTATCTATTTATCTATCTTTCTTTCTTTCTTTCTTTCTTTCTTTCTAACTAATCTATCTTTCTAACTGCTCCATCTTCCTTTCTTTCTTTCTTTCTAACTAATCTATCTTTCTAACTAATCCATCTTTCGTTCTAACTAATCTATCTCTATCTTTCTTTCTTTCTTCTTTCTTTCTTTCTTTCTTTCTTTCTTTCTAACTAATCAAATTTTCTTTCTCTCTTACTAATCTATCTTTCTTTCTAACTAATCAGTCTTTCTTTCTTTCATTCTAACTAAACTATTTTTCTTTCTTTCTTTTTAACTAATCCATCTTTCTTTCTAACTAACTAAACCACCATTCTTTCTTTCATTCTTCCTTTCTTTCTTCTTTTCTTTCCTTTCTTTCTTTCTTTCTTTCTTTCTTTCTTTCTTTCTTTCTTTCTTTCTTTCTTTCTTTCTTTCTTTCTAACTAGTCCATCTTTCTTTCTAACTAACCCATCCATCTTTCTTTCTTTCTTTCTTTCTTTCTTTCTTTCTTTCTTTCTTTCTTTCTTTCTTTCTAACTAATCTATCTTTCTAATCCATCTTTCTTTCTAGCTAATCTATCTAAACTAATCCACCATTCTTTCTTTTTTCATTTCTTTCTTTCTTTCTTTCTTTCTTTCTACCTAATCTTTTTTTCTTCTTTCTTTCTTTCTTTCTTTCTTTCTTTCTTTCTTTCTTTCTTTCTTTCTTTCTTTCTTTCTTTTTTTTCTTTCCACCTAATCTTTCCTTCTTTCTTTCTTTCTTTCTTTCTTTCTTTCTTTCTTTCTTTCTTTCTTTCTTTCTTTCTTTCTTTCTTTCTAACTATTCCACCATTCTTTTTTCTTTCTTTCTTTCTCTTTCTTTCTTTCTTTCTTTCTTTCTTTCTTTCTTTCTTTCTTTCTTTCTTTCTTTCTTTCTTTCTTTCTTTCTTTCTTTCTTTCTAACTATTCCACCATTCTTTCTTTCTTTCTTTCTTTCTTCTACCTAATCTTTTCTTTCTTTCTTTCTTTCTTTCTTTCTTTCTTTCTTTCTTTCTTTCTAACTAATCCACCATTCTTTCTTTCTTTCTTTCTTTTTTTCTTCTTTCTACCTAATCTTTTTTCTTTCTTTTTTCTACCTAATCTTTCTTTCTTTCTTTCTTTCTTTCTTTCTTTCTTTCTAACTAATCCACCATTCTTTCTTTCTTTCTTTCTTTTTTTCTTCTTTCTACCTAATCTTTTCTCTTTCTTTTTTCTTTCTTTCTACCTAATCTTTTCATTCTTTCTTTCTTTCTTTCTTTCTTTCTTTCTTTCTTTCTTTCTTTCTTTCTTTCTTTCTTTCTTTCTAACTAATCCACCATTCTTTCTTTCTCTTTCTTTCTTTCTTTCTTTCTTTCTTTCTTTTTACCTAATCTTTCTTTCTTCCTTTCTTACTTTCTAACTAATCTTTCTTTCTTTCTTTCTTTCTTTCTAACTAATCAATCTTTCTTTTTCTTTCTTTCTTTCTTTCTTTCTTTCTTTCTTTCTTTCTTTCTTTCTTTCTTTCTTTCTTTCTTTTTCTTCAAATTTTTTATATAAAACTTAAACCAACTTTAAACATCAAACTACTTCTAACTTCTTCAAACTCTCTGGTCCGGCTTTCTCAAGCCAACTTAAAGTTTGTCTCAACAAACTTTTTTTTCTAGTTAAGTTGGCTTGAGAGAGCCAACATATTGAAATCCTATTTAAACTTATTATTAAGTTGGCTTGAGAAAGCCAACTTACTGAAATCCTATTTAAACTTATTAAGTTGGCTTGAGAGAGCCAACATATTGAAATCCTATTTAAACTTATTATTATTATTATTATTATTCTTCTTACTAAAAAATCTGACTCAAACTCCTCCTAGAGCTTTAACTCTACATACTCCAAAATCGGCTCAGACACTCAAACAGATCTGACTCGGTGTGCTCTATCTTTTCAGACTGATCGGACTTACGGTTTTCCTACAAATGACGATCAAAACTCGGAAAAACTCCCATTGACTTACATTGGGGAGTTCTAAAAAATTCAAATCCAGATTCAAACTCACCAACCGACAAAAATTCAAATCTAAACACCTTGAAGACTAAACCAAACTGCCGTTCTATATATATTAGCCAATGAAACTCATTTAAACTAATAAACTCTAATCTCATACACTTATAAACTAATTAACTTAAATTTAATAACTAATTAACTAATAAACTCATGAATTCATAGACTTATGAACTCTTAAACTCATAAATTAATAAACTCTGAACTCTAAACTCATTTAAACTTATAAACTCTAAACTCAAAAACTCGTACACTTATAAACTCTAAACTCATAAACTCTGAGTGTGTATGTGTGTGTCTGAGTGAGTGTGTGAGCGAGGTAGTCTGAGTGTGTGTGTGTGTGTGTGTGTGTGTGTGTGTGTGTGTTTGTGTGTATCTATCTAACTTATTTATATATCTATCATAAACTTCAAACTACTTTAAACTACTTTAAACTTCAAACCACTTTAAACTTCTTTAGTTTAATGCTTCCAGCTCCCAAGCAACTCCATAGCAACCAAACTTGAGTACCCTAGCAACTGTTTTGCAAGACCTTTATCTCTGTATCAGAACATCGTATAGAGATGAGTTTTGGCTCTTTTGACTCATGCTAGCAAACAGCACTTCCAACATGCTACACATGCTAGCAGTGAATAGCTACATGCTAATAGCAATTAGTTAAGTGTTAAATCATGCCAAGATCATGCTAAGAACTCTATAAAAACTCCATAGTAACCATCTGTGACAACTACCAACCACCTAGTAACACCATATCAACTGCCCTGAATACCATAGCAACCACCCAGAACACCCTAGCAACCGCCTAGCAACCACCCAGAACACCCTAGCAACCACCCAAAAGACCCTAGCAACCACCCAAAATATCCTAGCAACCACCCAAAACACCCTAGCAACCGCCTAGCAACCACCCAAAAGACCCTAGCAACCACCTAGCAACCACCCAAAATATCCTAGCAACCACCCAAAACACCCTGGCAACCGCCTAGCAACCACCCAAAAGACCCTAGCAACCACCCAGAACACCCTAGCAACCGCCTAGCAACCACCCAGAACACCCTAGCAACCACCCAAAACACCCTAGCAACCACCCAAAAGACCCTAGCAACCACCCAAAAGACCCTAGCAACCGCCTAGCAACCACCCAAAAGACCCTAGCAACCACCCAGAACACCCTAGCAACCGCCTAGCAACCACCCAGAACACCCTAGCAACCACCCAAAATACCCTAGCAACCAACCAAAAGACCCTAGCAACCACCCAAAAGACCCTAGCAACCACCCAAAATATCCTAGCAACCACCCAAAACACCCTAGCAACCGCCTAGCAACCACCCAAAAGACCCTAGCAACCACCAAAAATATCCTAGCAACTACCCAAAATACCCTAGCAACCGCCTAGCAACCACCCAAAAGACCCTAGCAACCACCCAGAACACCCTAGCAACCGCCTAGCAACCACCCAGAACACCCTAGCAACCACCCAAAATACCCTAGCAACCAACCAAAAGACCCTAGCAACCACCCAAAATATCCTAGCAACCACCCAAAACACCCTAGCAACCGCCTAGCAACCACCCAAAAGACCCTAGCAACCACCAAAAATATCCTAGCAACCACCCAAAATACCCTAGCAACCGCCTAGCAACCACCCAAAAGACCCTAGCAACCACCCAAAATATCCTAGCAACCGCCTAGCAACCACCCAAAAGACCCTAGCAACCACCGAAAATATCCTAGCAACCGCCTAGCAACCACCCAAAAGACCCTAGCAACCACCCAGGACACCCTAGCAACCACCTAGCAACCACCCAGAACACCCTAGCAACCGCCCATAACATCTTAGCAACCGCCTAGCAAAAAACTTTCTGCTCCAAACTTTCTCAAGCCAACTTAAAGTTTGTCTCAACGAACTTTCGCATCTAGTTATTATTATTATTCTTCTTACTAAAAAATCTGACTCAAACTCGTCCTAGAGCTTTAACTCTACATACTCCAAAATCGGCTCAGACACTCAAACAGATCTGACTCGGTGTGCTATATCTTTTCAGACTGATCGGACTTACGGTTTTCCTAAAAATGACGATCAAAACTCGGAAAAACTCCCATTGACTTACATTGGGGAGTTCTAAAAAATTCAAATCCAGATTCAAACTCACCAACCGACAAAAATTCAAATCTAAACACCTTGAAGACTAAACCAAACTGCCGTTCTATATATATTAGCCAATGAAACTCATTTAAACTAATAAACTCTAAACTCATACACTTATAAACTAATTAACTTAAATTTAATAACTAATTAACTAATAAACTCATGAATTCATAGACTTATGAACTCTTAAACTCATAAATTAATAAACTCTGAACACTTAAACTCATTTAAACTTTTATAAACTCTAAACTCAAAAACTCATACACTTATAAACTCATCAATTTATACACTTATAAACTCTAAACTCATAAACTTTGAGTGTGTGTGTGTGTGTGTGTGTGTGTGTGTGTGTGTGTCTGAGTGAGTGTGTGAGCGAGGTAGTCTGTGTGAGTGTGTGTGTGTGTGTGTGTGTGTGTGTGTATCTATATAACTTATTTATCTATCTATCTCTCTCATAAACTTCAAACTACTTTAAACTTTAAACCAATTTAAACTTCTTAAGTTTAAAGCTCCCAGCTCCCAAGCAACTCCATAGCAACCAGACTTGAGTACCCTAGCAACCGTTTTGCAAGACCTATATCTCTGTATCAGAACATCGTACAGAGATGAGGTTTGGCTCTTTTGACTCATGCTAGCAAACAGCACTTCCAACATGCTACACATGCTAGCACTGAATAGCTACATGCTAATAGCGATTAGTTAAGTGTTAAATCATGCCAAGATCATGCTAAGAACTCTATAAAAACTCCATAGTAACCATCTGTGACAACTACCAACCACCTAGTAACACCATATCAACCGCCCTGAATACCATAGCAACCACCCAGAACACCCTAGCAACCGCCTAGCAACCACCCAAAACACCCTAACAACCGCCTAGCAACCACCCAAAAGACCCTAGCAACCACCCAAAATATCCCAGCAACCGCCTAGCAACCACCCAGAATACCCTAGCAACCACCCAGAAACCCTAGCAACCGCCTAGCAACCACCCAAAAGACCCTAGCAACCGCCCAGAACACCCTAGCAACCACCCAAAATACCCTAGCAACCACCCAGAAACCCTAGCAACCGCCTAGCAACCACCCAAAACACCCTAGCAACCGCCTAGCAACCACCCAAAAGACCCTAGCACCCAAAATATCCTAGCAACCGCCTAGCAACCACCCAAAAGACCCTAGCAACCACCAGAAATATCCTAGCAACCGCCTAGCAACCACCCAGAATATTCTAGCAACCACCCGAAACAGCCTAGCAACCGCCTAGCAACCACCCAGAACACCCTAGCAACCACCCAAAAGACCCTAGCAACCGCCTAGCAACCACCCAAAAGACCCTAGCAACCGCCTAGCAACCACCCAAAAGACCCTAGCAACCACCCAAAAGACCCTAGCAACCGCCTAGCAACCACCCAAAACACCCTAGCAACCGCCTAGCAACCACCCAAAAGACCCTAGCAACCACCCAGAATACCCTAGCAACCATCCAAAACAGCCTAGCAACCACCCAGAACACCCTGGCCACCACCTAGCAACCACCCAGAATACCTTAGCAACCGCCTAGCAACACCATAGCGACCACCCATAACATCCTAACAACCGCCTAGCAAAAAACGTTCTGCTCCAAACTTTCTCAAGCCAACTTAAAGTTTGTCTCGACGAACTTTCGTATCTAGTTATTATTATTCTTCTTACTAAAAATTTATCCCCTATCTCCTCCTAGAGCTTTAACTCTACATACTCCAAACTCGGCTCAGACCTTCAGACTATTCTGACTCGAGTTGCTCTATCTTTTCAGACTGATCGGACTTAAGGTTTTCCTAAAAATGCCGATCAAAACTCGGAAAACTCCCATTGACTTACATTGGGGAGTTCTAAAAAATTCAAATCCAGATTCAAACTGACCAACCGACAAAAATTTCAATCTAAACACCTTGAAGACTAATTCAAACTGCCGTTCTATATATATTAGCCAATGAAACTCATTTAAACTAATAAACTCTAATCTCATACACTTATAAACTAATTAACTTAAATTTAATAACTAATTAACTAATAAACTCATGAATTCATAGACTTATGAACTCTTAAACTCATAAATTAATAAACTCTGAACCCTTAAACTCATTTAAACTTATAAACTCAAAACTCATTTAAACTTATAAACTAAACTCAAAAACTTATAAACTTATAATGTACACTTATAAACTCATCCATTTATACACTTATAAACTCTAAACTCATAAACTCTGAGTGTGTGTGTGTGTGTGTGTGTTCACACACTCTAAACTCATTTAAACTTAAACTCTAAACTCATTTAAACTTATAAACTCAAAACTCTAAAACTCATAAACTACTTTAAACTTCAAACCACTTTAAACTTCTTAAGTTTAAAGCTTCCAGCTCCCAAGCAACTCCATAGCAACCAAACTTGAGTACCCTAGCAACCGTTTTGCAAGACCTATATCTCTGTATCAGAACATCGTATTGAGATGAGTTTTGGCTCTTTTGACTCATGCTAGCAAACAGCACTTCCAACATGCTACATATGCTAGCAGTGAATAGCTACATGCTAATAGCAATTAGTTAAGTGTTAAATCATTCCAAGATCATGCTAAGAACTCTATAAAAACTCCATAGTAACCATCTGTGACAACTACCAACCACCTAGTAACACCATATCAACCGCCCTGAATACCATAGCAACCACCCAGAACACCTTAGCAACCACCCGAAATACCCTAGCAACCACCCAAAATATCCTAGCAACCACCCAAAACATCCTAGCAACCGCCTAGCAACCACCCAAAAGACCCTAGCAACCACCCAAAATATCCTAGCAACCACCCAAAACACCCTAGCAACCGCCTAGCAACCACCCAAAAGACCCTAGCAACCACCCAAAATACCCTAGCAACCGCCTAGCAACCACCCAAAAGACCCTAGCAACCACCGAAAATATCCTAGCAACCGCCTAGCAACCACCAAAAGACCCTAGCAACTACCCAAAATATCCTAGCAACCGCCTAGCAACTACCCAAAAGACCCTAGCAACCACCCAGAACACCCTAGCAACCGCCTAGCAACCACCCAGAACACCCTAGCAACCACCCAAAATACCCTAGCAACCACCCAAAATATCCTAGCAACCACCCAAAAGACCCTAGCAACCACCCTAAAGACCCTAGCAACCACCCAAAATATCCTAGCAACCACCCAAAATACCCTAGCAACCACCCAAAAGACCCTAGCAACCACCCAAAATATCCTAGCAACCACCCAAAACACCCTAGCAACCACCTAGCAACCACCCAAAAGACCCTAGCAACCACCCAAAATATCCTAGTTTCACCCAGAACACCTTAGCAACCACCCAGAACACCCTAACAACCACCCAAAATACCTTAGTAACACCCTAGCAACCACACAGAATACCTTAGCAACCGCCTAGCAATACCATAGCAACCACCCAGAACACCCTAGCAACCACCTAACAACACCATAGCAACCAAACTTGAGTACCCTAGCAACCGTTTTGCAAGGCCTATATCTCTGTATCAGAACATCGTTTTGAGATGAGTTTTGGCTCTTTTGACTCATGCTAGCAAACAGCACTTCCAACATGCTACACATGCTAGCAGTGAATAGCTACATGCTAATAGCAATTAGTTAAGTGTTAAATCATTCCAAGATCATGCTAAGAACTCTATAAAAACTCCATAGTAACCATCTGTGACAACTACCAACCACCTAGTAACACCATATCAACCGCCCTGAATACCATAGCAACCACCCAGAACACCCTAGCAACCACCCAAAATATCCTAGCAACCACCCAAAACATCCAAGCAACCGCCTAGCAACCACCCAAAAGACCCTAGAAACCACCCAAAATATCCTAGCAACCACCCAAAACACCCTAGCAACCGCCTAGCAACCACCCAAAAGACCCTAGCAACCACCAAAAATATCCTAGCAACCACCCAAAATACCCTAGCAACCGCCTAGCAACCACCCAAAAGACCCTAGCAACCACCGAAAATATCCTAGCAACCGCCTAGCAACCACCATAAGACCCTAGCAACTACCCAAAATATCCTAGCAACCGCCTAGCAACTACCCAAAAGACCCTAGCAACCACCTAGCAACCACCCAGAACACCCTAGCAACCACCCAAAATACCCTAGCAACCACCCAAAAGACCCTAGCAACCACCCAAAATACCCTAGCAACCACCCAAAATACCCTAGCAACCACCCAAAACACCGTAGCAACCACCCAAAAGACCCTAGCAACCACCCAAAATATCCTAGTTTCACCCAGAACACCCTAGCAACCACCCAGAACACCCTAACAACCAGCCAAAATACCTTAGTAACACCCTAGCAACCACACAGAATACCTTAGCAACCGCCTAGCAATACCATAGCAACCACCCAGAACACCCTAGCAACCACCTAACAACACCATAGCAACCACCTAACAACACCATAGCAACCACCAAGAACACCCTAGCAACCGCCTAGCAACCACCCAGAATACCTTAGCAACTGCCTAGCAACACCATAGCAACCACCCAGAACACCCTCGAAACCACCTAGCAACACAATAGCAACCACCCAGAACACCCTAGCAACCGCCTAGCAACCAACCAGAATACCCTAGCAACCACCTAGCAACACAATAGCAACCACCAGGAACACCCTAGCAACAGCCTAGCAACTTTTTAACTTTAAACTACTTGAAACTTTAAACTGCTTTAAACTTCAAACTAATTTAAATTTTAAACTACTTTGAACTTCAAACTACTTTAAACGTCGAAGTACTTTAAACTTCAAACTACTTACAACTACTTTAAACTTAAAACTAATTCAAACTTTAAACTACTTTAAACTTTAAACTACTTTAACCTTTAAACTACTTTAAACTTCAAACTACTTTAAACTTCAAACTACTTTCAACTTTAAACTAATTTAAACTTCAAACTACTTTAAACTTCAAACTTCTTCAAACTCTCTGGTCCGGCTTTCTCAAGCCAACTTAAAGTTTGTCTCGACGAACTTTTTTTTCTAGTTATTATTATTATTCTGACCCTAAAAATTTACAACTCAAACTCCTCTTAGAGCTTTAACTCTATATACTCCAAACTCGGCTCAGACACTCAAACTGATCTGACTCGGTGTGCTCTATCTTTTCAGACTGATCGGACTTACGGTTTTCCTACAAATGACGATCAAAACTCGAAAAAACTCATTCAAAAACTCCCATTGACTTACATTGGGGAGTTCTAAAAAATTCAAACCGACAAAAATTTAAATCTAAACACCTTGAAGACTAAACCAAACTGCCGTTCTATATACTATATGAGCCATTGAGACTCATTTAAACTAATAAACTCTAAACTATAAACACTTATAAACTAATTAACTTATATACTCATGAATTCATAGACTTATGAACTCTTAAACTCATAAATTAATAAACTCTGAACTCTTAAACTCATTTAAACTTATAAACTCTGAACTCTTAAACTCATTTAAACTTATAAACTCTAAACTCAAAAACTCTTACACTTATAAACTCATCATTTTATACACTTATAAACTCTAAACTCATAAACTCTTGAGTGTGTGTGTCTGAGTGAGTGTGTGAGCGAGTTAGTGTGTGTGTGTGTGTGTGTGTGTGTGTGTGTATGTGTGTGTGTGTGTGTGTGTGTGTGTGTGTGTGTGTGTGTGTGTGTCTGTCTATCTATCCAACTTATTTATCTATCTGTCATAAACTTCAAACTACTTTAAACTTCAAACCACTTTAAACTTCTTAAGTTTAAAGCTTCCAGCTCCCAAGCAACTCCATAGCAACCAAACTCGAGTACCCTAGCAACCGTTTTGTAAGACCTATATCTCTGTATCAGAACATCGTATAGAGATGAGGTTTGGCTCTTTTGACTCATGCTAGCAAACAGCACTTCCAACATACTACACATGCTAGCAGTGAATAGCTACATGCTAATAGTGATTAGTTAAGTGTTAAATCATGCCAAGATCATGCTAAGAACTCTCTAAAAACTCCATAGTAACCATCTGTGACAACTACCAGCCACCTAGTAACACCATATCAACCGCCCTGAATACCTTAGCAACCGCCTAGCAACACCATAGCAACCACCCATAACACCCTAGCAACCGCCTAGCAACCACCCAGAACACCCTAGCAACCACCCAAAAGACCCTAGCAACCACCCAAAATATCCTAGCAACCACCCAAAACACCCTAGCAACCGCCTAGCAACCACCCAGAACACCCTAGCAACCACCCAAAATACCCTAGCAACCACCTAGCAACCACCCAAAAGACCCTAGCAACCACCCAGAACACCCTAGCAACCACCCAAAATACCCTAGCAACCACCCAAAACACCCTAGCAACCGCCTAGCAACCACCCAAAAGACCCTAGCAACCACCCAAAACATCCTAGCAACCACCCAAAACATCCTAGCAACCACCCAAAACACCCTAGCAACCGCCTGGCAACCACCCAAAAGATCCTAGCAACCACCCAAAAGACCCTAGCAACCGCCTAGCAACAACCCAAAAGACCCTAGCAACCACCTAAAATATCCTAGCAACCGCCTAGCAACCACCCAAAAGACCCTAGCAACCACCCAAAATATCCTAGCAACCACTCAAAACACCCTAGCAACTGCCTAGCAACCACCCAAAAGACCCTAGCAACCACCCAAAACATCCTAGCAACCACCCAAAACACCCTAGCAACCACCCAAAATACCCCAGCAACCACCCAAAACACCCTAGCAACCACCTAGCAACCACCCAAAAGACCCTAGCAACCACTTAAAATATCCTAGCAACCGCCTAGCAACCACCCAAAAGACCCTAGCAACCACCCAAAATATCCTAGCAACCACTCAAAACACCCTAGCAACTGCCTAGCAACCACCCAAAAGACCCTAGCAACCACCCAAAACATCCTAGCAACCACCCAAAACACCCTAGCAACCACCCAAAATACCCTAGCAACCACCCAAAACACCCTAGCAACCACCTAGCAACCACCCAAAAGACCCTAGCAACCACCAAAACACCCTAGCAACCACCCAAAAGACCCTAGCAACCACCCAGAACACCCTAGCAACCACCCAAAATACCCTAGCAACCACCTAGCAACCACCCAAAAGACCCTAGCAACCACCCAAAATATCCTAGCAACCACCCAAAACACCCTAGCAACCGCCTAGCAACCACCCAAAAGACCCTAGCAACCACCCAAAACATCCTAGCAACCACCCAAAACACCCTAGCTACCGCCTAGCAACCACCCAAAAGATCCTAGCAACCACCCAAAAGACCCTAGCAACCGCCTAGCAACCACCCAAAAGACCCTAGCAACCACCTAAAATATCCTAGCAACCGCCTAGCAACCACCCAAAAGACCCTAGCAACCACCCAAAATATCCTAGCAACCACTCAAAACACCCTAGCAACTGCCTAGCAACCACCCAAAAGACCCTAGCAACCACCCAAAACATCCTAGCAACCACCCAAAACACCCTAGCAACCGCCTAGCAACCACCCATAAGACCCTAGCAACCACCCAAAAGACCCTAGCAACTGCCTAGCAACCACCCAAAAGACCCTAGCAACCACCTAAAATATCCTAGCAACCGCCTAGCAACCACCCAAAATATCCTAGCAACCGCCTAGCAACCACCCCAAAGACCCTAGCAACCATCAGAAATATCCTAGCAACCTTCTAGCAACCACCCAGAATACCCTAGCAACCACCCAAAACAGCCTAGCAACCACCCAGAAAACCCTAGCAACCGCCTAGCAACCACCCAGAACACCCTAGCAACCACCCAAAATACCCTTGCAACCACCCAAAAGACCTTAGCAACCACCCAGGACACCCTAGCAACCACCTAGCAACCACCCAGAACACCCTAGCAACCGCCCAAAATACCCTAGCACTCTAAACTCATTTAAACTTAAACTCTAAACTCATTTAAACTTGTAAACTCAAAACTCGTAAACTACTTTAAACTTCAAACCACTTTAAACTTCTTAAGTTTAAAGCTTCCAGCTCCCAAACAACTCCATAGCAACCAAACTTGAGTACCCTAGCAACCGTTTTGCAAGACCTATATCTCTGTATCAGAACATCGTATAGAGATGAGTTTTGGCTCTTTTGACTCATGCTAGCAAACAGCACTTCCAACATGCTACACATGCTAGCAGTGAATAGCTACATGCTAATAGCGATTAGTTAAGTGCTATATCATGCCAAGATCATGCTAAGAACTCTATAAAGACTCCATAGTAACCATCTGTGACAACTACCAACCACCTAGTAAGTCAAGTCAAGTCAAGTCAAGTCATCCTTATTTATATAGCGCTTTTAACAACGTAGATTGTTTCAAAGCAGCTTCACAGAGATAAGCGTATAATTTAAGGTAACAAATATTGTTTTGGTTTTATAGCAGAGTTAAGTTATTTTCCATCTAAAGTTAGTTTTGATTGATTTGCTTCTGTCGCAACGATCATTTGTTATTAAATTAGGAGCCGCTAAGACGACACCATTCCCTCTACACAGACTTTATACGCGAACCTGTGAGAAACGCTGATGGCGTTCACATGCGCATTTAGAATGGGTTCTATAGCATAGCAACCACCCAGAACACCCTAGCAACCGACTAGTAACACCATAGCAACCACCCACAACACCCTAGCAACCACCTAGCAACCACCCGGAATACCGTAGCAACACCATAGCAACCACCAAAACACCCTAGCAACCACGTAGCAACATCATAGCAACCGCCTAGCAACACCACAGCCACCACCAAAACACCCTAGCAACCGCCTAGCAACAGCATAGCAACCACCCAGAACAACCTAGTAACCGCCTAGCAACATCCTAGCAACCACCAAAACACCCTAGCAACATCCTTGCAACCACCCAGAATACCCTAGCAACCACCTAGCAACACCATAGCAACCACCAAAACACCCTAGCAACCGCCTTGCAACATCATAGCAACCACCCAGAACACCCTAGCAACCGCCTAGCAACCACCCAGCAACACCATAGCAACCACCCAGAACACCCTAGCAACCGCCTAGCAACCACCCAGAACACCCTAGCAACCACCCAGAATACCCTAGCAACCGCCTAGCAACAGCATAGCAACCACCCAGAACACCCTAGCAACTGCCTAGCAACCCCCTAGCAACCAACCAGAATACCCTAGCAACCGCCTAGCAACCGCCTAGCAACCACCGAGAACACCCTAGCAACCACCCAGAATACCCTAGCAACCACCTAGCAACACCATAGCAACCACCAAAACACCCTAGCAACCGCCTTGCAACATCATAGCAACCACCCAGAACACCCTAGCAACCGCCTAGCAACCACCCAAAACACACTAGCAACCGCCTAGCAACCACCCAGAATACCCTAGCAACCGCCTAGCAACAGCATAGCAACCACCCAGAACACCCTAGCAACCGCCTAGCAACACCATAGCAACCACCCAGAACACCCTAGCAACCGCCTAGCAACCACCCAAAACACCCTAGCAACCGCCTAGCAACCATCCAGAATACCCTAGCAACCGCCTAGCAACCACCAAGAATACCCTAGCAACCGCCTAGCAACAGCATAGCAACCACCCAGAACACCCTAGCAACCGTCTAGCAACCACCCAGAATACCCTAGCAACCGCCTAGTAACACCATAGCAACCACCCAGAACACCCTAGCAACCGCCTAGCAACCACCCAGCAACACCATAGCAACCACCCAGAACACCCTAGCAACCGCCTAGCAACCACCCAGAACACCCTAGCAAACGCCTAGCAACACCCTAGCAACCACCCAGAACACCCTAGCAACCACCCAGAATACCCTATCAACCGCCTAGCAACACCATAGCAACCACCCAGAAGACCCTAGCAACCACCCAGAATACCCTAGCAACCGCCTAGCAACACCATAGCAACCACCCAGAACACCCTAGCAACCCACTAGAAAACCCCCAACAACTTTTTAACTGTAAACTACTTTAAACTTTAAACTACTTTAAACTTCAAACTGATTTAAACTTTAGACTAAATTAAAATTTAAACTACTTTAAACTTCAAACTAATTTAAACTTTAAACTAATTTAAACTTTAAACTAATTTAAACTTCAAACTACTTTAAACTCCAAACTACTTTAAACTTCTTCAAACTTTCTGGTCCGGCTTTCTCATGCCAACTTAAAGTTTGTCTCGACGAACTTTTTTTTCTAGTTAAGTTGGCTTGAGAAAGCCAACATATTGAAATCCTATTTAAACTTATTATTAAGTTGGCTTGAGAGAGCCAACATATTGAAATCCTATTTAAACTTATTAAGTTGGCTTGAGAAAGCCAACATATTGAAATCCTATTTAAACTTATTATTATTAAGTTGGCTTGAGAAAGCCAACATATTGAAATCCTATTTAAACTTATTAAGTTGGCTTGAGAAAGCCAACATATTGAAATCCTATTTAAACTTATTATTATTATTCTTCTGACCCTAAAAAAATCTATATCAAACTCGTCCTAGAGCTTTAACCCTACATACTCCAAACTCGGCTCAGACACTCAAACTGATCTGACTCGGTATGCTATATCTTTTCAGACTGATCGGACTTACGGTTTTCCTAAAAATGACGATCAAAACTCGAAAAAAACTCATTCAAAAACTCCATTGACTTACATTGGGGAGTTCTAAAAAATTCAAACCGACAAAAATTTAAATCTAAACACCTTGAAGACTAAACCAAACTGCCGTTCTATATACTATATGAGCCATTGAGACTCATTTAAACTAATAAACTCTAAACTATAAACACTTATAAACTAATTAACTTATAAACTCATGAATTCATAAACTTATGAACTCTTAAACTCATAAATTAATAAACTCTGAACTCTTAATCTCATTTAAACTTATAAACTCTAAACTGATTTAAACTTATAAACTCAAAACTCAAGAACTCATACACTTATAAACTCATCAATTTATACACTTATAAACTCTAAACTCAGACACACACACTGAGTTTATGAGTGAGTGTGTGAGCGAGTTAGTGGGTGTGTGTGTGTGTGTTTGTGTGTTTGTTTGTGTGTGTGTGTGTGTGTGTGTGTGTGTGTGTGTGTGTGTGTCTATCTAACTTATTTATCTATCTGTCAAACTTCAAACTACTGTAAACTACTGTAAACTTCAAACCACTATAAACTTGTTAAGTTTAAATCTTCCAGCTCCCAAGCAACTCCATAGCAACCAAACTCGAGTACCCTAGCAACCGTTTTGTAAGACCTATATCTCTGTATCAGAACATCGTATAGAGATGAGGTTTGGCTCTTTTGACTCATGCTAGCAAACATCACTTCCAACAAACTACACATGCTAGCAGTGAATAGCTACATGCTAATAGTGATTAGTTAAGTGTTAAATCATGCCAAGATCATGCTAAGAACTCTATAAAAACTCCATAGTAACCATCTCTGACAACTACCAGCCACCTAGTAACACCATATCAACCACCCTGAATACCTTAGCAACCGCCTAGCAACACCTAGCAACCACCCATAACACCCTAGCAACCACCTAGCAACCACCCAAAAGACCCTAGCAACCACCTAGCAACCACCCAAAATATCCTAGCAACCACCCAAAAGACCCTAGCAACCACCAAAAATATCCTAGCAACCACCCAAAATACCCTAGCAACCGCCTAGCAACCACCCAAAAGACCCTAGCAACCACCGAAAATATCCTAGCAACCACCCAGAACACCCTACCAACCGCCTAGCAACCACCCAGAACACCCTAGCAACCACCCAAAAGACCCTAGCAACCAACCAAAATATCCTAGCAACCACCCAAAAGACCTAGCAACCGCCTAGCAACCACCCAAAAGACCCTAGCAACCGCCTAGCAACCACCCAAAATATCCTAGCAACCACCCAAAACACCCTAGCAATCGCCTACCAACCACCCAAAAGACCCTAGCAACCACCCAAAATATCCTAGCAACCACCCAAAACACCCTAGCAACCGCCTAGCAACCACCCAAAAGACCCTAGCAACCACCCAAAACATCCTAGCAACCACCCAAAACACCCTAGCAACCGCCTAGCAACCACCCAAAAGACCCTAGCAACCACCTAAAATATCCTAGCAACCACCCAAAAGACCCTAGCAACCGCCTAGCAACCACCCAAAAGACCCTAGCAACCACCTAAAATACCCTAGCAACCGCCTAGCAACCACCCAAAAGACCCTAGCAACCACCCAAAAAATCCTAGCAACCGCCTAGCAACCACCCAAAAGACCCTAGCAACCATCAGAAATATCCTAGCAACCGCCTAGCAACCACCCAAAACAGCCTAGCAACCACCCAGAAAACCCTAGCAACTGCCTAGCAACCACCTAAAATATCCTAGCAACCACCCAAAAGACCCTAGCAACCGCCTAGCAACCACCCAAAAGATCCTAGCAACCACCTAAAATACCCTAGCAACCGCCTAGCAACCACCCAAAAGACCCTAGCAACCACCCAAAAAATCCTAGCAACCGCCTAGCAACCACCCAAAAGACCCTAGCAACCATCAGAAATATCCTAGCAACCGCCTAGCAACCACCCAAAACAGCCTAGCAACCACCCAGAAAACCCTAGCAACTGCCTAGCAACCACCCAAAAGACCTTAGCAACCACCCAGGACACCCTAGCAACCACCTAGCAACCACCCAGAACACCCTAGCAACCGCCCAAAATACCCTAGCAACACCATAGCAACCACCCAGAATACCCTAGCAACCACCCAAAACAGCCTAGCAACCACCCAAAATATCCTAGCAACCGCCTAGCAACCACCCAGAACACCCTAGCAACCACCCAAAAGACCCTAGCAACCACCCAAAATATCCTAGCAACCACCTAAAATACCCTAGCAACCGCCTAGCAACCACCCAAAAGACCCTAGCAACCACCCAAAATATCCTAGCAACCGCCTAGCAACCACCTAGAACACCCTAGTAACCACCCAAAATACCCTAGCAACACCCTAGCAACCACCCAAAACATCCTAGTAACCACTCATAACACCCTAGCAACCGCCTAGCAACCACCCAGAACACCCTAGCAACCGCCCAAAATACCCTAGCAACACCATAGCATCCACCCATAACATCCTAGCAACCACCTAGCAAAAAAGTTTCTGCTCCAAACTTTCTCAAGCCAACTTAAAGTTTGTCTCGACGAACTTTCGCATCTAGTTATTATTATTCTTCTGACCCTAAAAAAATCTATATCAAACTCGTCCTAGAGCTTTAACCCTACATACTCCAAACTCGGCTCAGACACTCAAACTGATCTGACTCGGTATGCTATATCTTTTCAGACTGATCGGACTTACGGTTTTCCTAAAAATGACGATCAAAACTCGAAAAAACTCATTCAAAAACTCCATTGACTTACATTGGGGAGTTCTAAAAAATTCAAACCGACAAAAATTTAAATCTAAACACCTTGAAGACTAAACCAAACTGCCGTTCTATATACTACATGAGCCATTGAGACTCATTTAAACTAATAAACTCTAAACTATAAACACTTATAAACTAATTAACTTATAAACTCATGAATTCATAAACTTATGAACTCTTAAACTCATAAATTAATAAACTCTGAACTCTTAATCTCATTTAAACTTATAAACTCTAAACTGATTTAAACTTATAAACTCAAAACTCAAGAACTCATACACTTATAAACTCATCAATTTATACACTTATAAACTCTAAACTCAGACACACACACTGAGTTTATGAGTGAGTGTGTGAGCGAGTTAGTGGGTGTGTGTGTGTGTGTGTGTTTGTGTGTTTGTTTGTGTGTGTGTGTGTGTGTGTGTGTGTGTCTATCTAACTTATTTATCTATCTGTCAAACTTCAAACTACTGTAAACTACTGTAAACTTCAAACCACTATAAACTTGTTAAGTTTAAATCTTCCAGCTCCCAAGCAACTCCATAGCAACCAAACTCGAGTACCCTAGCAACCGTTTTGTAAGACCTATATCTCTGTATCAGAACATCGTATAGAGATGAGGTTTGGCTCTTTTGACTCATGCTAGCAAACATCACTTCCAACAAACTACACATGCTAGCAGTGAATAGCTACATGCTAATAGTGATTAGTTAAGTGTTAAATCATGCCAAGATCATGCTAAGAACTCTATAAAAACTCCATAGTAACCATCTCTGACAACTACCAGCCACCTAGTAACACCATATCAACCACCCTGAATACCTTAGCAACCGCCTAGCAACACCTAGCAACCACCCATAACACCCTAGCAACCACCTAGCAACCACCCAAAAGACCCTAGCAACCACCTAGCAACCACCCAAAATATCCTAGCAACCACCCAAAAGACCCTAGCAACCACCAAAAATATCCTAGCAACCACCCAAAATACCCTAGCAACCGCCTAGCAACCACCCAAAAGACCCTAGCAACCACCGAAAATATCCTAGCAACCACCCAAAAGACCTTAGCAACTACCCAAAATATCCTACCAACCGCCTAGCAACTACCCAAAAGACCCTAGCAACCACCCAGAACACCCTACCAACCGCCTAGCAACCACCCAGAACACCCTAGCAACCACCCAAAAGACCCTAGCAACCACCCAAAATATCCTAGCAACCACCCAAAAGACCTAGCAACCGCCTAGCAACCACCCAAAAGACCCTAGCAACCGCCTAGCAACCACCCAAAAGACCCTAGCAACCACCCAAAATACCCTAGCAACCACCCAAAACACCCTAACAACCGCCTAGCAACCACCCAAAACACCCTAGCAACCACCCAAAATATCCTAGCAACCACCCAAAACACCCTAGCAATCGCCTACCAACCACCCAAAAGACCCTAGCAACCACCCAAAATATCCTAGCAACCACCCAAAACACCCTAGCAACCGCCTAGCAACCACCCAAAAGACCCTAGCAACCACCCAAAACATCCTAGCAACCACCCAAAACACCCTAGCAACCGCCTAGCAACCACCCAAAAGACCCTAGCAACCGCCTAGCAACCACCCAAAAGACCCTAGCAACCACCTAAAATATCCTAGCAACCACCCAAAAGACCCTAGCAACCGCCTAGCAACCACCCAAAAGACCCTAGCAACCACCTAAAATACCCTAGCAACCGCCTAGCAACCACCCAAAAGACCCTAGCAACCACCAAAAAAATCCTAGCAACCGCCTAGCAACCACCCAAAAGACCCTAGCAACCATCAGAAATATCCTAGCAACCGCCTAGCAACCACCCAAAACAGCCTAGCAACCACCCAGAAAACCCTAGCAACTGCCTAGCAACCACCTAAAATATCCTAGCAACCACCCAAAAGACCCTAGCAACCGCCTAGCAACCACCCAAAAGATCCTAGCAACCACCTAAAATACCCTAGCAACCGCCTAGCAACCACCCAAAAGACCCTAGCAACCACCCAAAAAATCCTAGCAACCGCCTAGCAACCACCCAAAAGACCCTAGCAACCATCAGAAATATCCTAGCAACCGCCTAGCAACCACCCAAAACAGCCTAGCAACCACCCAGAAAACCCTAGCAACTGCCTAGCAACCACCCAAAAGACCTTAGCAACCACCCAGGACACCCTAGCAACCACCTAGCAACCACCCAGAACACCCTAGCAACCGCCCAAAATACCCTAGCAACACCATAGCAACCACCCAGAATACCCTAGCAACCACCCAAAACAGCCTAGCAACCACCCAAAATATCCTAGCAACCGCCTAGCAACCACCCAGAACACCCTAGCAACCACCCAAAATACCCTAGCAACCACCCAAAAGACCCTAGCAACCACCTAAAATACCCTAGCAACCGCCTAACAACCACCCAAAAGACCCTAGCAACCACCCAAAAAATCCTAGCAACCGCCTAGCAACCACCCAAAAGACCCTAGCAACCATCAGAAATATCCTAGCAACCGCCTAGCAACCACCCAAAACAGCCTAGCAACCACCCAGAAAACCCTAGCAACTGCCTAGCAACCACCTAAAATATCCTAGCAACCACCCAAAAGACCCTAGCAACCACCTAGCAACCACCCAAAAGATCCTAGCAACCACCTAAAATACCCTAGCAACCGCCTAGCAACCACCCAAAAGACCCTAGCAACCACCCAAAAAATCCTAGCAACCGCCTAGCAACCACCCAAAAGACCCTAGCAACCATCAGAAATATCCTAGCAACCGCCTAGCAACCACCCAAAACAGCCTAGCAACCACCCAGAAAACCCTAGCAACTGCCTAGCAACCACCCAAAAGACCTTAGCAACCACCCAGGACACCCTAGCAACCACCTAGCAACCACCCAGAACACCCTAGCAACCGCCTAGCAACCACCCAGAACACCCTAGCAACCGCCCAAAATACCCTAGCAACACCATAGCATCCACCCATAACATCCTAGCAACCACCTAGCAAAAAAGTTTCTGCTCCAAACTTTCTCAAGCCAACTTAAAGTTTGTCTCGACGAACTTTCGCATCTAGTTATTATTATTCTTCTGAGCGGAAAAAAATCTGACTCTAACTCCTCCTAGAGCTTTAACGCTACATACTCCAAACTCGGCTCAGACACTCAAACTGATCTGACTCGAGTTGCTTTATCTTTTCAGACTGATCGGACTTACGGTTTTCCTAAAAATGACGATCAAAACTCGAAAAAACTCATTCAAAAACTCCATTGACTTACATTGGGGAGTTCTAAAAAATTCAAACCGACAAAAATTTAAATCTAAACACCTTGAAGACTAAACCAAACTGCCGTTCTATATACTATATGAGCCATTGAGACTCATTTAAACTAATAAACTCTAAACTATAAACACTTATAAACTAATTAACTTATAAACTCATGAATTCATAAACTTATGAACTCTTAAACTCATAAAATTAATAAACTCTGAACTCTTAAACTCATTTAAACTTATAAACTCTAAACTGATTTAAACTTATAAACTCAAAACTTAAGAACTCATACACTTATAAACTCATCAATTTATACACTTATAAACTCTAAACTCAGACACACACATGAGTTTATGAGTGAGTGTGTGAGCGAGTTAGAGTGTGTGTGTGTGTGTGTGTGTGTGTGTGTGTGTGTGTGTGTGTGTGTGTGTTTGTGTGTGTGTGTGTGTGTGTGTGTGTGTGTCTATCTAACTTATTTATCTATCTGTCAAACTTCAAACTACTGTAAACTACTGTAAACTTCAAACCACTATAAACTTCTTAAGTTTAAATCTTCCAGCTCCCAAGCAACTCCATAGCAACCAAACTCGAGTACCCTAGCAACCGTTTTGTAAGACCTATATCTCTGTATCAGAACATCGTATAGAGATGAGGTTTGGCTCTTTTGACTCATGCTAGCAAACAGCACTTCCAACATGCTACACATGCTAGCAGTGAATAGCTACATGCTAATAGTGATTAGTTAAGTGTTAAATCATGCCAAGATCATGCTAAGAACTCTATAAAAACTCCATAGTAACCATCTGTGACAACTACCAACCACCTAGTAACACCATATCAACCGCCCTGAATACCTTAGCAACCGCCTAGCAACACCATAGCAACCACCCATAACACCCTAGCAACCGCCTAGCAACCACCCAGAACAGCCTAGCAACCACCCATAACACCCTAGCAACCACCTAGCAACCACCCTAGCAACCACCCAAAAGACCCTAGCAACCGCCTAGCAACCACCCAAAAGACCCTAGCAACCACCAAAAATATCCTAGCAACCACCCAAAATACCCTAGCAACCACCCAAAATACCCTAGCAACCGCCTAGCAACCACCCAAAAGACCCTAGCAACCAGCGAAATATCCTAGCAACCGCCTAGCAACCACCCAAAAGACCCTAGCAACTACCCAAAATATCCTAGCAACCGCCTAGCAACTACCCAAAAGACCCTAGCAACCACCCAGAACACCCTAGCAACCGCCTAGCAACCACCCAGAACACCCTAGCAACCACCCAAAAGACCCTAGCAACCACCCAAAATATCCTAGCAACCACCCAAAACACCCTAGCAACGCCTAGCAACCACCCAAAAGACCCTAGCAACCACCGAGAACACCCTAGCAACCACCCAAAATATACTAGCAACCACCCAAAACACCCTAGCAACCGCCTAGCAACCACCCAAAAGACCCTAGCAACCACCCAAAATATCCTAGCAACCACCCAAAACACCCTAGCATCCGCCTAGCAACCACCCAAAACATCCTAGCAACCACCCAAAAGACCCTAGCAACCACCTAGCAACCACCCAAAAGACCCTAGCAACCACCTAAAATATCCTAGCAACCGCCTAGCAACCACCCAAAAGACCCTAGCAACCATCAGAAATATCCTAGCAACCGCCTAGCAACCACCCAGAATACCCTAGCAACCACCCAAAACAGCCTAGCAACCACCCAGAAAACCCTAGCAACCGCCTAGCAACCACCCAGAATACCCTAGCAACCACCTAGAACACCCTAGCAACCACCCAAAATACCTTAGCAACCACCCAGGACACCCTAGCAACCGCCCAAAATACCCTAGCAACACCATAGCAACCACCCATAACATCCTAGCAACCGCCTAGCAAAAAACGTTCTGCTCCAAACTTTCTCAAGCCAACTTAAAGTTTGTCTCGACGAACTTTCGCATCTAGTTAAGTTGGCTTGAGAGAGCCAACATATTGAAATCCTATTTAAACTTATTATTAGTGGTGCTTTTTTAAAAGCATCACTATTGTTATTGCTCCTATTCTTTTTATTATTATTCCGGACAAAAGTTTGGCGCGTAATGCGCCCCGCACCGTTTGTCTCAGACCCCTGAGTGAGGTGTCAAATCGACCGGCTCATTGAGGAGAGGTGTGCTATGACTTTTCTAAGCGATCGGGTGTACGATGTTCGCACAGCGGACGAAAAAGCGGCCAAAAAAGTCCCATTGACTTAACATGGGGAGTTCTAAAAACATTTGAATCCCAACCGACGTTTTCACACACACAGACTCCAAAGGGCCTGTCACCCCTGCATCTCTCCCTCTCTCTCTCCCTCAGAGGATTTATATTATCAAGCAGCCAATAAGTAATGGCCTAAAATCTTCATAGCCACACCCTAGCAACCAGTTTTAGCACCCTAGCAACCACTAAGAGCTCCCTAGCAACCACCCTAAACCCAAAAAAATTTTTTTTTACATTTTTTGTATTTTTTAAAGCAATTTTACTCTCGTGGCCTTGCGATATCGCTCCATGCTTGTGCCTATTCGGCCATAGGCACGAGGCCGCAGGCCGAGTGCCGTACTGAAGGCACTCGTTATTAAAGATTTTAAGAACTCTATAAAAACTCCATAGTAACCATATTTGACAACTACCAACCACCTAGTAACACCATAGCAACTAACAAAAAACTCTAGCAACCACCCAGAACACCCTAGCAACTGCCTAGCAACCACCCAGAACATTCAGCATCTTGCTAAAAACATGCTATCAACATGCTAATCATGCTAGCATGATGCTAGCAACATGCTAATCATGCTAGCATTATGTTAGCAACATGCTAATCATGCTAGCATTATGATAGCAACATGCTAATCAAGCTAGCATAATGCTAGCAAAACATGCTAATCATGTTAGCATCTAGCTAAAAACATGCTAGCAACATGCTAATCATGCTAGCATTATGCTAGCAACATGCTAATCAAGCTAGCATCATGCTAGCAACATGCTAATCATGCTAGCATTATGCTAGCAACATGCTAATCATGTTAGCATCTACATAAAAACATGCTAGCAACATGCTAATCATGCTAGCATTATGCTAGCAACATGCTAATCGTGCTAGCATTGTGCTAATCATGCTAGCATTATGCTAGCAACATGCTAATCAAGCTAGCATCATGCTAGCTAATCATGCTAGCATTATGCTAGCAACATGCTAGCAACATGCTAATCATGTTAGCATCTAGCTAAAAACATGCTAGCAAAATGCTAATCATGCTAGCATCTTGTTAAAAGCATGCTAATCATGCTAGCATCATCCAACCAACATGCTAATCATGCTAGCAAAACATGCTAATCCTGCTAGCATCATTCTAACAACATGTTAATCATAATAAATCATGCTGGAATGTGGTAAATCATAGTAAGTCATCTTATAAACATGGTAAATCATGGTAAATGATGCTAAAATGTGGTATATCATGGTATCACAACATGTCAATTGTGTTAGCATCTGCCCAGTGGCGAATTTTGCCACTGCAAGCACCACTTCACATTTTCTTCAGGAAATGTACATTCTAGTGTTGTGATTACTATTCACCTAGACAAAACTTCGGCACGTTACTCCTCCCGCACCGTTTCTCGTAGACCCATGAATGAGGTGTCAAATCGACTGGTTTATTGAGGAGAGGTGTGCAATGACTTTTATAAGCGATCGGGTATACGATGTTCGTCTGGCGGGCGAAAAATTTGCTGAAAAATGTCCCATAGACTTAACCTAGGCACAAAATTTGCAAAATCATATCTTTGGCTCAGAAGGTCATAGAGCCTTGGGGTTGGGCTCTTTTGATTCGTCCTATCAAGCAGCGAATAAGTAGTGAAATAACAACTTCATAGCCACGCCCTAGCAACCAGTTACAGGCCCCTAGCAACCACTGAACAACATTTACAAGCCATATCTCAGCAACAAAACATTGTAAAAACACAGAGTTGGGCATTTTTTGACCCAGACTTGCAAATACTCTTTATATATTACCCCATAAACTGTATAAACAAACCTTAGCAACCATTTGGAGTACTCTAGCAACCGTACAAACACATGAATGAGCTATATCTCAGCACCTGAACATCGTATAGACATGGGGGTGTGCTTGTTTGTTTCGGTTGGGAAACCAGTCTGTAAATATCATCATGGTAACTATGTAACCACCCCTAAGCAACCATTTAGAGCCACCTAGCAACCATATTTCAGCATATAGAAGCCATATTTCAGCTCCACAACATCGTACAGACATGGTTGTTGGCTCGTATGCAATCATGTACAACATCCTAGCAACCGAGTGGTGAATTTTGCCACTGCAAGCACCACTTCACATTTTCTTCAGGAAATGTACATTCTAGTTAGTGGTGCTTTTTTGAAAGCATCACTATTGTTATTGCTCATACTTATTATTCTTTTTTTTATTAGTGGTGCTTGCTTTCAGCAAGGCATCACTATTGTTATTGCTCATACTTATTAGTGGTGCTTGCTGAAAGCAAGGCATCACTATTGTTATTGCTCATACTTATTAGTGGTGCTTGCTGAAAGCAAGGCATCACTATTGTTATTGCTCATACTTATTAGTGGTGCTTGCTGAAAGCAAGGCATCACTATTGTTATTGCTCATACTTATTATTAGTGGTGCTTGCTGAAAGCAAGGCATCACTATTGTTATTGCTCATACTTATTAGTGGTGCTTGCTGAAAGCAAGGCATCACTATTGTTATTGCTCATACTTATTAATGGTGCTTGCTGAAAGCAAGGCATCATTAGTGTTCTCTTGCATACTTATTATTATTTTTATTATTATTATTCTTCCACACAAAAGTTTGGCGCGTAACTCGCCCCGCACCGTTTGTCACAGACCCCTGAGTGAGGTGTCAAATCGACCGGCTCATTGAGGAGAGGTGTGCTATGACTTTTCTAAGCGATCGGGGGGGCGGGGTTTGCCCCAGGGGCGAAAAAGCGGCCCAAAAAGTCCCATTGACTTAACATTGCGACGAACTTTGAGCACTCATAGCTCTGAGCGAGGATTTTGCAGAAACGTGTGATTTGCCACATTTGAAGAGGCTGACAGGCTCTGTAAGAACATACCTCACAAAGGGGTAAAAGTTGCACCCCTGGGGGGCAGGAGCGTCCCAAAGTTGCCCCATTGACTTACTATGGGGAAGGAATGTCCCGTGAAACACACATGCTTTTCCTACTATGGTAAATTGCATAGGGATTTTGTAATGAACGTAGCTCTGGATCACAGTGTCATAGAGACAAGGGGGTGGGCTAATTTTACTCAGACGACCAATCAGTCTCTCAGGATCATTGTGAAGCTATCAAGCCACGCCCTAGCAACCATTTAGAGCACCTTAGCAACAAGTCCCTTAGACTTCCATTAAAAGAGTTCAAAGGGATATCTCCGGACTGAATTGTCATAGAAACTTGAGGGTGGTCTCGTTTGACTTGGGGCAGCAAACAGCCAATCATGAATCACCTCAACTCTTCCTAGCCCCTCCCTAGCAACCATTGTCGAGCACCTTAGCAACCAAAATCCTAGAGGGATATCTTCCATTCTGAATGTCACAGAGGCATGGGAGTTGGTTTATATCATTTATAGTGACAAGAAGCCTTTGCAGTTTCATCATTGGCAGCTGTCAAGTAACTCCATAGCAACCAAACAGAGTACCCTAGCAACCAAATTCCAAAGAGGGATATCTTCTATTCTGAATGTCACAGAGGCATGGGAGCTGGTTTATACCATACATACTGACAAGCAGCCTTTGGAGTTTCATCATTGGCAGCTGCCAAACCACTCCATAGCAACCAAACAGAGTACCCTAGCAACTATTTAGCAATACCTCTATCTCTGTATCAGAACATTGTATAGAGATGGGGGTTGGTTTATACCATACATACTGACAAGCAGCCTTTGGGGTTTCATGATTGGCAGCTGCCAAGCCACTCCCTAGCAACCAAACAGAGTTCCCTAGCAACCGTTTTGCAAGACCTATATCTCTGCATCAGAACATCGTATAGAGATGGGGGTTGGTTTATATCTTTAATACTGACAAGAAGCTTTTGCAGTTTCATCATTAGCAGCTGCCAATCAACTCCATAGCAACCAAACAGAGAACCCTAGCAACCAAAATCCAAAGAGGGATATCTTCCATTCTGAATGTCACAGAGGCATGGGAGTTGGATTATACCATTCATAGTGACAAGAAGCCTTTGCAGTTTCATCATTGGCAGCTGCCAAGCCACTCCCTAGCAACCATTGTCGAGCACCTTAGCAACCAAAACCATAGAGGGACATCTTCCATTTTGAATGTCACAGAGGCATGGGAGTTGGTTTATATCATTCATACTGACAAGCAGACTTTGGAGTTTCATGATAGGCAGTTGCCAAGCCACTCCATAGCAACAAAACAGAATGCCCTAGCAACCAAACTTCAAAGAGGGATATCTTCCATTCTGAATGTCACAGATGCATGGGAGTTGGTTTATATCATTCATAGTGACAAGAAGCATTTGCAGTTTCATCATTGGAAGCTGTCAAGCAACTCCATAGCAACCAAACAGAGTACCCTAGTAACCAAAATCCAAAGAGGGATATCTTCCATTCTGAATGTCACAGAGGCATGGGAGTTGGATTATACCATTCATAGTGACAAGAAGCCTTTGCAGTTTCATCATTGGCAGCTGCCAAGCCACTCCCTAGCAACCATTGTCGAGCACCTTAGCAACCAAAACCATAGAGGGACATCTTCCATTCTGAATGTCACACAGGCATGAGAGTTGGTTTATATCATTCATACTGACAAGCAACCTTTGGAGTTTCATGATAGGCAGTTGCCAAGCCACTCCATAGCAACAAAACAGAATGCCCTAGCAACCAAACTTCAAAGAGGGATATCTTCGATTCTGAATGTCACAGAGACATGGGAGTTGGATTATATCATTCATACTGACAAGAAGCCTTTGGGATTTCGTCATTGGCAGCTGCCAAGCCACTCCCTAGCAACCATTGTCGAGCACCTTAGCAACCAAAATCCAAAGAGGGATATCTTCCATTCTGAATTTCACAGAGGCATGGGAGTTGGTTTATATCATTCATAGTGACAAGAAGCCTTTGCAGTTTCATCATTGGCAGCTGCCAAGCCACTCCCTAGCAACCAAACAGAGTACCCTATCAACCAAAATCCAAAGAGGGATATCTTCCATTCTGAATGTCACAGAGGCATGGGAGTTGGATTATACCATTCATAGTGACAAGAAGCCTTTGCAGTTTCATCATTGGCAGCTGCCAAGCCACTCCCTAGCAACCATTGTCGAGCACCTTAGCAACCAAAACCATAGAGGGACATCTTCCATTCTGAATGTCACACAGGCATGAGAGTTGGTTTATATCATTCATACTGACAAGCAACCTTTGGAGTTTCATGATAGGCAGTTGCCAAGCCACTCCATAGCAACAAAACAGAATGCCCTAGCAACCAAACTTCAAAGAGGGATATCTTCGATTCTGAATGTCACAGAGACATGGGAGTTGGATTATATCATTCATACTGACAAGAAGCCTTTGGAATTTCGTCATTGGCAGCTGCCAAGCCACTCCCTAGCAACCATTGTCGAGCACCTTAGCAACCAAAATCCAAAGAGGGATATCTTCCATTCTGAATTTCACAGAGGCATGGGAGTTGGTTTATATCATTCATAGTGACAAGAAGCCTTTGCAGTTTCATCATTGGCAGCTGCCAAGCCACTCCCTAGCAACCAAACAGAGTACCCTATCAACCAAAATCCAAAGAGGGATATCTTCCATTCTGAATGTCACAGAGGCATGGGAGTTGGTTTATATCATTCACAGTGACAAGACGCCTTTGCAGTTTCATCATTGGCAGCTGCCAAGCAACTCCATGGCAACCAAACAGAGTACCCTAGCAACCAAAATCCAAAGAGGGATATCTTCCATTCTGAATGTCACAGAGGCATGGGATTTGGTTTGAATCATTCATACTGACAAGCAGCCTTTGGAGTTTCATGATTGGCAGCTGCCGAACCACTCCTTAGCAACCAAACAGAGGACCCTAACAACCGTTTATCAAGACCCATGTCTCTGCATCAGAACATCGTATAGAGATGGGGGTTGGCTCTTTTGTTTTGGTTGGGAAACAGTCTGTAACTATCACCATGGTAACTGAATTCACACCCTAGCAACCGTTTAGAGCCACCTAGCAACCATATTGCAACATATAGAAGCCATATTTCAGCTCCACAACATCGTACAGACATGGTTGTTGGCTCGAATGCAATCATGTACAACACCCTAGCAACCAAGTGGAGAGTTTTGCCACTGCAAGCACCACTTCACATTTTCTTCAGGAAATGTACATTCTAGTTATTATTATTCTTCTTTTTATTATTCCACACAAAGTTTGGCGCGTAACTTGTCCCGCACCGTTTGTCACAGATCCATGAATGAGGTGTCAAATCGACCGGCTCATTAAGGAGAGGTGTGCTATGACTTTTATAAGCGATCCGGGGTGCGGTGTTCGCCCCAGGGGCGAAAAAGCGTCCGAAAAATCCCATAGACTTAACATTGCGACAAACTTTGACGAGTCATAACTCTGAGCGACGATTTCGCAGAAACGTGTGATTTGCCACATTTGAAGAGGCTGACAGGCTCTGTAAGAACATACCTCTCAATGGGGTAAAAGTTGCACCCCTGGGGGGCAGGAGATGCCCAAAGTTGCCCCTTTGACTTACTATGGGGAAGGAACGTCCCGTGAAACACACATGCTTTTCCTACTATGGTAAATTGCTTAGGGACTTTGTATTGAACGTAGCTCTGGATCACAGTGTCATAGAGACAAGGGGGAGGGCTCATTTTACTCAGACGACCAATCAGTCTCTCAGGATCATTGTGAAGCTATCAAGCCACGCCCTAGCAACCATTTAGAGCCCCTTAGCAACAAGTTCCATAGACTTCCATTGAAAGAGTTCAAAGAGATATCTCCAGACTGAATTGTCATAGAAACATGGGGGTGGTCTCATTTGACTCGGGGCAGCAAACAGCCAATCATGAATCACCTCAACACTTCCAAGCCCCTCCCTAGCAACCATTGTCGAGCACCTTAGCAACCAAAATCCAAAGAGGGATATCTTCCATTCTGAATGTCACAGAGGCATGGGAGTTGGTTTATATCATTCATACTGACAAGAAGCCTTTGGAATTTCATCATTGGCAGCTGCCAAGTAACTCCATAGCAACCAAAGAGAGTATCCTAGCAACCGTTTAGCAAAACGTATATCTCTGCATCAAAACATAGTATAGAGATGGGACTTGGCTCTTTTGACTAAATCATGGTAAACTATGGTAAATCAACCTTGAATCATAGTAAATCATACTAAAACATGGTAAATCATGGTATACTATAGTAAATCATAGTACACTATGGTAAATCGTGGTAAATCATGGTAAACTATGGTAAATCATGCTAGAATCATAGTAAATCATACTTGAACATGGTAAATCATGGTATACTATAGTAAATCATGGTAAACTATGGTAAATCATGGTAAACTATGGTAAATCATGGTAAAACTATGATAAATCATGCTAGAATCAGTAAATCATAATTGAACATGGTATATCATGGTATACTATAGTAAATCATGGTATACTATAGTAAATCATGGTAAACTATGGTAAATCGTGGTAAATCGTGGTAAATCGTGGTAAACTATGGTAAATCATGGTAAACTATGGTAAATCATGCTAGAATCAGTAAATCATACTTGAACATGGTAAATCATGGTATACTATAGTAAATCATGGTAAACTATAGTAAATCGTGGTAAATCATGGTAAACTATGGTAAATCATGCTAGAATCATAGTAAATCATACTTGAACATGGTAAATCATGGTATACTATAGTAAATCATGGTAAACTATGGTAAATCATGCTAAAATCAGTAAATCAGACTTGAACATGGTAAATCATAGTATACTATAGTAAATCATGGTAAACTATGGTAAATGATCCTAGAATCATAGTAAATCATACTAAAACATGGTAAATCATGGTATACTATAGTAAATCATAGTAAACTATGGTAAATCGTGGTAAATCATGGTATACTATAGTAAATCATGGTAAACTATGGTAAATCATGGTAAACTATGATAAATCATGCTAGAATCAGTAAATCATACTGGAACATGGTAAATCATGGTATACTATAGTAAATCATGGTAAAGTATGGTAAATCGTGGTAAATCATGGTAAACTATGGTAAATCATGCTAGAATCAGTAAATCATACTTGAACATGGTAAATCATGGTATACTATAGTAAATCATGGTAAAGTATGGTAAATCGTGGTAAATCATGGTAAACTATGGTAAATCATGCTAGAATCAGTAAATCATATTTGAACATGGTAAATCATGGTATACTATAGTAAATCATGGTAAACTATGGTAAATCGTGGTAAATAATGGTAAACTATGGTAAATCATGGTAAACTATGGTAAATCATGCTAGAATCAGTAAATCATACTTGAACATGGTAAATCATGGTAAACTATGGTAAATCGTGGTGAACTATGGTAAATCATGGTAAACTATGGTAAATCATGGTAAACTATGATAAATCATGCTAGAATCATAGTAAATCATACTTGAACATGGTAAATCATGGTATACTATAGTAAATCATGGTAAACTATGGTAAATCATGGTAAATCATGCTAGAATCAGTAAATTATAATTGAACATGGTAAATCGTGGTATACTATAGTAAATCATGGTAAACTATAGTAAATCGTGGTAAATTGTGGTAAACTATGGTAAATCATGCCTGAATCAGTAAATCATACTTGCACATGGTAAATCATGGTATACTATAGTAAATCATGGTAAACTATGGTAAATCATGCTAGAATCAGTAAATCATACTTGAACATGGTAAATCATGGTATACTATAATAAATCATGGTAAACTATGGTAAATCGTGGTAAATCATGGTAAACTATGATAAATCATGCTAGAATCAGTAAATCATACTTGAACATGGTAAATCCTGGTATACTATAGTAAATTATGGTAAACTATGGTAAATCGTGGTAAATCATGGTAAACTATGGTAAATCATGCTTGAATCAGTAAATCATACTTGAACATGGTAAATCATGGTATACTATAGTAAATCATGGTAAACTATGGTAAATCATGGTAAATCATGGTAACTATGATAAATCATGCTAGAATCAGTAAATTATACTAGAACATGGTAAATTGTGGTATACTATAGTAAATCATGGTAAACTATGGTAAATCATGCTAGAATCAGTAAATCATACTTGAACATGGTAAATCATGGTATACTATAATAAATCATGGTAAACTATGGTAAATCGTGGTAAATCATGGTAAACTATGATAAATCATGCTAGAATCAGTAAATCATACTTGAACATGGTAAATCCTGGTATACTATAGTAAATTATGGTAAACTATGGTAAATCGTGGTAAATCATGGTAAACTATGGTAAATCATGCTTGAATCAGTAAATCATACTTGAACATGGTAAATCATGGCATACTATAGTAAATCATGGTAAACTATAGTAAATCGTGGTAAATCATGGTAAACTATGGTAAACACCTTAGCAACTGCCTAGCAACCACACTGAATACCCTAGCAACCACTTAGCAACGCCCTAGCAACCACCCAGAATACCTTGGAAACCTCCCAGAACACCATAGCAACCACCTAGTAAAACCCTAGCAACCGTGCCGAATTTTGCCACTGCAAGCACCACTTCACATTTTCTTCAGGAAATGTACATTCTAGTGTTGTGATTACTATTCACCTAGACAAAACTTTGGCGCGTAACTCGCCCTGCACCGTTTCTCGTAGATCCATGAATGAGGTGTCAAATCGACCGGTTTATTTTGGTGAGGTGTGCTATGACTTTTATAAGCGATCGGGTCTACGATGTTCGTCTGGCGGGCGAAAAATAAGCCGAAAAATGTCCCATAGACTTAACATTGGCACAAAATTTGTAAAATCATATCTTTGGCTCAGAAGGTCATAGAGGCTTGGGGTTGGGCTCTTTTGATTCGTCCTATCAAGCAGCCAATAAGTAATGACATAAAAACTTCATAGTCATGCCCTAGCAACCAGTTACAGGCCCCTAGCAACCATTGAACAACATTTACAAGCCATATCTCAGCAACAAAACATTGTAAAAACACAGAGTTGGGCATTTTTTGACCCAGACTCCCATACACTCTTTAAATATTACCCCATAAATTGTATAAACAAACCTTAGCAACCATTTGGAGTACCCTAGCAACCGTACAAACACATGAATGGGCTATATCTCATCACCAGAACATTGTATAGACATGGGGGTGTGTTTGTTTGTTTCGTTTGGGAAACCAGTCTGTAAATATCATCATGGTAACTGTGTAGCCACACCCTAGCAACCGTTTAGAGCCACCTAGCAACCATATTGCAACATATAGAAGCCATATTTCAGCTCCACAACATCGTACAGACATGGTTGTTGGATCGTATGCAATCATGTACAACACCCTAGCAACCGAGTGGCGAGTTTTGCCACTGCAAGCACCACTTCACATTTTCTTCAGGAAATGTACATTCTAGTTATTATTATTATTCTGGACAAAGTTTGGCGCTTAACTCGCCCCGCACCGTTTGTCTCAGAGCCATGAATGAGGTGTCAAATCGACCGGCTCATTAAGGAGAGCTGTGCTATGACTTTTATAAGCGATCGGGGGTGCGGTGTTCGCCCCAGGGGCGAAAAAGCGGCCAAAAAAGTCCCATTGACTTAACATTGCGACGAACTTTGACCACACGTAGCTCTGAGCGAGGATTTCGCAGAAATGTGTGATTTGCCACATTTGAAGAGGCTGACAGGCTCTGTAAGAACATACCTCACAATGGGGTAAAAGTTGCACCCCTGGGGGGCAGGAGATGCCCAAAGTTGCCCCATTGACTTACTATGGGGAAGGAACGTCCCGTGAAACACACATGCTTTTGGAGACCTGGGCTTCAACACCTCCATGTGCAACTGGATTTTGGACTTCTTGACCAACAGACCCCAGAATGTTCGATCAGGCTCCAACTGCTCCACATCCATCACACTCAACACTGGTGTACCACAGGGCTGTGTGCTAAGCCCGTTCCTCTACTCCCTCTTCACCTCCGACTGCAAGCCTGTGTACGGATCTAATTCCATCGTCAAGTTTGCGGACGACACTACGGTGATTGGTCTCATCAGCAACAACGATGAGACTGCCTATAGGGAGGAGATCAAGCACCTGGCCACATGGTGCACCGAAAATAACCAGCTCCTCAACACCACCAAAACGAAGGAGCTCATCGTGGACTTCAGGAAAGTGTCAAGAGGCACACACGACACCATCCACATCAATGGAATGGCTGTTGAGCGTGTCTCCAGTTTCAAGTTCCTGGGGACCCACATCTCGGCGGACATGACCTGGACAACCAACACCTCCAGCCTGGTCAAGAAGGCTCACCAGCGCCTCTTCTTCCTGAGGACACTGAGGAAGAATCAGCTTTCCTCCACTATCCTGGTGAACTTCTATCGCTGTGCAATAGAAAGCATCCTGACCAACTGTGCTACAGTGTGGTATGGGAGCTGTTCTGTTGCAGAGCGCAAGGCACTGCAGCGGGTGGTGAAAACCGCCCAGCGCATCACTGGGACTCCACTACCTGCCATCGAGCACATCCAGAGGAAACGCTGTCTGCATCGAGCTCGCAGCATCCTTAAGGACTCCTCTCACCCAGCCCACAGACTGTTTTCTCTCCTGCCTTCCGGCAGGCGTTTCAGGTGCCTCCGGACCAGGACCAGCTGACTAAAGAACAGTTTTTTCCCCAGAGCTGTCTCTTTATTAAACTCTAACCCTCATTGATCCCACTCCCCTCATATACTGATTGACTCTCCTCTCCCTCCTCACACCTGCCTCCATTTTGTTATTTGCAATACTATAATGTTCATTTGCACTGCTGACTGTTATTACAGTAACAACTGTTTACATATGCATCTTGCACTACTACCTTGACTGGAATATGCTCATTTGCACTGCCGACTGTTTATTTACAGTACCGACTGTTATATATACATTGCAATATCGTACCTTAACTGTAATATGCAATTACTTTCCACTGCACTCACTCGGATAGCTTCTGTCCAAACTTTATTTGCACTACTTTAAATCCATTGTTATACTGCTCATTAGCCTAACTTATACATATATCTATTTGTAAAATTCTGTTTATAGTAATATCCATCTGTATACTATGCTCACATTCTGTTTATAGTAACAGCCATCTGTATATATATTCATAGTACATATCTATCTGTAAAATTATGTTTATAGTAACAGCCATCTGTATATTATATTCAGTACATATCTATCTGTAAACATTCTGTTTATAGTAATAGCCATCTGTATATTATTATATTCAGTACATATCTAGCTGTAAATTCTGTTCACAGTAATAGTTATCTGTATATTATATTCATAGGACAATCTATCTGTAAATTTTTGTTTATAATAGTATTCAACTCTATATTTATTCAGTACATATCCATGTTCTGCACTTATGAACCACTGTATATCCTGCACTTGCTGCTATTGCACTTCTGGTTAGACCTAAACTGCATTTCGTTGCCTTGTACCTGTACTTGTGTAATGACAATAAAGTTGAATCTAATCTAATCTAATCTAATGCTTTTCCTACTATGGTAAATTGCATAGGGACTTTGTATTGAACGTAGCTCTGGATCACAGTGTCATAGAGACAAGGGGGAGGGCTCATTTTACTCAGACGACCAATCAGTCTCTCAGGATCATTGTGAAGCTATCAAGCCACGCCCTAGCAACCATTTAGAGCCCCTTAGCAACAAGTTCCATAGACTTCCATTGAAAGAGTTCAAAGAGATATCTCCAGACTGAATTGTCATAGAAACATGGGGGTGGTCTCATTTGACTCGGGGCAGTAAACAGCCAATCATGAATCACCTCAACACTTCCAAGCCCCTCCCTAGCAACCATTGTCGAGCACCTTAGCAACCAAAATCCAAAGAGGGATATCTTCCATTCTGAATGTCACAGAGGCATGGGAGTTGGTTTATATCATTCATACTGACAAGAAGCCTTTGGAATTTCATCATTGGCAGCTGCCAAGTAACTCCATAGCAACCAAAGAGAGTATCCTAGCAACCGTTTAGCAAAACGTATATCTCTGCATCAAAACATAGTATAGAGATGGGACTTGGCTCTTTTGACTAAATCATGGTAAACTATGGTAAATCAACCTTGAATCATAGTAAATCATACTAAAACATGGTAAATCATGGTATACTATAGTAAATCATAGTACACTATGGTAAATCGTGGTAAATCATGGTAAACTATGGTAAATCATGCTAGAATCATAGTAAATCATACTTGAACATGGTAAATCATGGTATACTATAGTAAATCATGGTAAACTATGGTAAATCATGGTAAACTATGGTAAATCATGGTAAACTATGATAAATCATGCTAGAATCAGTAAATCATAATTGAACATGGTATATCATGGTATACTATAGTAAATCATGGTATACTATAGTAAATCATGGTAAACTATGGTAAATCATGCTAGAATCATAGTAAATCATACTTGAACATGCTAAATCATGGTATACTATAGTAAATCATGGTAAACTATGGTAAATCATGGTAAACTATGGTAAATCATGGTAAACTATGATAAATCATGCTAGAATCAGTAAATCATAATTGAACATGGTATATCATGGTATACTATAGTAAATCATGGTATACTATAGTAAATCATGGTAAACTATGGTAAATCGTGGTAAATCGTGATAAACTATGGTAAATCATGGTAAACTATGGTAAATCATGCTAGAATCAGTAAATCATACTTGAACATGGTAAATCATGGTATACTATAGTAAATCATGGTAAACTATAGTAAATCGTGGTAAATCATGGTAAACTATGGTAAATCATGCTAGAATCATAGTAAATCATACTTGAACATGGTAAATCATGGTATACTATAGTAAATCATGGTAAACTATGGTAAATCATGGTAAACTATGGTAAATCATGGTAAACTATGATAAATCATGCTAGAATCAGTAAATCATAATTGAACATGGTATATCATGGTATACTATAGTAAATCATGGTATACTATAGTAAATCATGGTAAACTATGGTAAATCATGGTAAATCGTGGTAAACTATGGTAAATCATGGTAAACTATGGTAAATCATGCTAGAATCAGTAAATCATACTTGAACATGGTAAATCATGGTATACTATAGTAAATCATGGTAAACTATAGTAAATCGTGGTAAATCATGGTAAACTATGGTAAATCATGCTAGAATCATAGTAAATCATACTTGAACATGGTAAATCATGGTATACTATAGTAAATCATGGTAAACTATGGTAAATCATGCTAAAATCAGTAAATCAGACTTGAACATGGTAAATCATGGTATACTATAGTAAATCATGGTAAACTATGCTAAATCGTGGTAAATCATGGTAAACTATAGTAAATCATGGTAAACTATGGTAAATTATGCTAGAATCAGTAAATCATACTTGAACATGGTAAATCATAGTATACTATAGTAAATCATGGTAAACTATGGTAAATGATCCTAGAATCATAGTAAATCATACTAAAACATGGTAAATCATGGTATACTATAGTAAATCATAGTAAACTATGGTAAATCGTGGTAAATCATGGTATACTATAGTAAATCATGGTAAACTATGGTAAATCATGGTAAACTATGATAAATCATGCTAGAATCAGTAAATCATACTGGAACATGGTAAATCATGGTATACTATAGTAAATCATGGTAAAGTATGGTAAATCGTGGTAAATCATGGTAAACTATGGTAAATCATGCTAGAATCAGTAAATCAAACTTGAACATGGTAAATCATGGTATACTATAGTAAATCATGGTAAAGTATGGTAAATCGTGGTAAATCATGGTAAACTATGGTAAATCATGCTAGAATCAGTAAATCATATTTGAACATGGTAAATCATGGTATACTATAGTAAATCATGGTAAACTATGGTAAATCGTGGTAAATAATGGTAAACTATGGTAAATCATGGTAAACTATGGTAAATCATGCTAGAATCAGTAAATCATACTTGAACATGGTAAATCATGGTAAACTATGGTAAATCGTGGTGAACTATGGTAAATCATGGTAAACTATGGTAAATCATGGTAAACTATGATAAATCATGCTAGAATCATAGTAAATCATACTTGAACATGGTAAATCATGGTATACTATAGTAAATCATGGTAAACTATGGTAAATCATGGTAAATCATGCTAGAATCAGTAAATTATAATTGAACATGGTAAATCGTGGTATACTATAGTAAATCATGGTAAACTATAGTAAATCGTGGTAAATTGTGGTAAACTATGGTAAATCATGCCTGAATCAGTAAATCATACTTGCACATGGTAAATCGTTGCCTTGTACCTGTACTTGTGTAATGACAATAAAGTTGAATCTAATCTAATCTAATCTAATCATGGTATACTATAGTAAATCATGGTAAACTATGGTAATTAGTGGTAAATCGTTGTAAATCATGATAAACTATGGTAAATCATGCTAGAATCAGTAAATCATACTTGAACATAGTAAATCATGGTATACTATAGTAAATCATGATAAACTATGGTAAATCATGGTAAATCATGGTAACTATGATAAATCATGCTAGAATCAGTAAATTATACTAGAACATGGTAAATTGTGGTATACTATAGTAAATCATGGTAAACTATGGTAAATCATGCTAGAATCAGTAAATCATACTTGAACATGGTAAATCATGGTATACTATAATAAATCATGGTAAACTATGGTAAATCGTGGTAAATCATAGTAAACTATGATAAATCATGCTAGAATCAGTAAATCATACTTGAACATGGTAAATCCTGGTATACTATAGTAAATTATGGTAAACTATGGTAAATCGTGGTAAATCATGGTAAACTATGGTAAATCATGCTTGAATCAGTAAATCATACTTGAACATGGTAAATCATGGCATACTATAGTAAATCATGGTAAACTATAGTAAATCGTGGTAAATCATGGTAAACTATGGTAAACACCTTAGCAACTGCCTAGCAACTACACTGAATACCCTAGCAACCACTTAGCAACGCCCTAGCAACCACCCAGAAAACCTTGGAAACCTCCCAGAACACCATAGCAACCACCTAGTAAAACCCTAGCAACCGTGCCGAATTTTGCCACTGCAAGCACCACTTCACATTTTCTTCAGGAAATGTACATTCTAGTTAAGTTGGCTTGAGAGAGCCAACATATTGAAATCCTATTTAAACTTATTATTAAGTTGGCTTGAGAGAGCCAACATATTGAAATCCTATTTAAACTTATTAAGTTGGCTTGAGAGAGCCAACATATTGAAATCCTATTTAAACTTATTATTATTATTATTATTATTCTTCTTACTAAAAAATCTGACTCAAACTCCTCCTAGAGCTTTAACTCTACATACTCCAAAATCGGCTCAGACACTCAAACAGATCTGACTCGGTGTGCTCTATCTTTTCAGACTGATCGGACTTACGGTTTTCCTACAAATGACGATCAAAACTCGGAAAAACTCCCATTGACTTACATTGGGGAGTTCTAAAAAATTCAAATCCAGATTCAAACTCACCAACCGACAAAAATTCAAATCTAAACACCTTGAAGACTAAACCAAACTGCCGTTCTATATATATTAGCCAATGAAACTCATTTAAACTAATAAACTCTAATCTCATACACTTATAAACTAATTAACTTAAATTTAATAACTAATTAACTAATAAACTCATGAATTCATAGACTTATGAACTCTTAAACTCATAAATTAATAAACTCTGAACTCTAAACTCATTTAAACTTATAAACTCTAAACTCAAAAACTCGTACACTTATAAACTCTAAACTCATAAACTCTGAGTGTGTGTGTGTGTGTGTGTCTGAGTGAGTGTGTGTGTGTGTGTCTGAGTGAGTGTGTGAGCGAGGTAGTCTGAGTGAGTGTGTGTGTGTGTGTGTGTGTGTGTGTGTGTGTGTGTGTGTGTATCTATCTAACTTATTTATATATCTATCATAAACTTCAAACTACTTTAAACTACTGTAAACTTCAAACCACTTTAAACTTCTTAAGTTTAATGTTTCCAGCTCCCAAGCAACTCCATAGCAACCAAACTTGAGTACCCTAGCAACTGTTTTGCAAGACCTATATCTCTGTATCAGAACATCGTATAGAGATGAGTTTTGGCTCTTTTGACTCATGCTAGCAAACAGCACTTCCAACATGCTACACATGCTAGCAGTGAATAGCTACATGCTAATAGCAATTAGTTAAGTGTTAAATCATGCCAAGATCATGCTAAGAACTCTATAAAAACTCCATAGTAACCATCTGTGACAACTACCAACCACCTAGTAACACCATATCAACTGCCCTGAATACCATAGCAACCACCCAGAACACCCTAGCAACCACCCAAAAGACCCTCGCAACCACCCAAAATATCCTAGCAACCACCCAAAACACCCTAGCAACCGCCTAGCAACCACCCAAAAGACCCTAGCAACCACCCAAAATATCCTAGCAACCACCCAAAACACCCTAGCAACCGCCTAGCAACCACCCAAAAGACCCTAGCAACCACCCAGAACACCCTAGCAACCGCCTAGCAACCACCCAGAACACCCTAGCAACCACCCAAAATACCCTAGCAACCACCCAAAACACCCTAGCAACCACCCAAAAGACCCTAGCAACCACCCAAAAGACCCTAGCAACCACCCAAAATATCCTAGCAACCACCCAAAACACCCTAGCAACCGCCTAGCAACCACCCAAAAGACCCTAGCAACCACCCAGAACACCCTAGCAACCGCCTAGCAACCACCCAGAACACCCTAGCAACCACCCAAAATACCCTAGCAACCACCCAAAAGACCCTAGCAACCACCCAAAACACCCTAGCAACCACCCAAAAGACCCTAGCAACCACCCAAAATATCCTAGCAACCACCCAAAACACCCTAGCAACCGCCTAGCAACCACCCAAAAGACCCTAGCAACCACCCAAAATATCCTAGCAACCACCCAAAACACCCTAGCAACCGCCTAGCAACCACCCAAAAGACCCTAGCAACCACCCAAAAGACCCTAGCAACCACCCAAAATATCCTAGCAACCACCCAAAACACCCTAGCAACCGCCTAGCAACCACCCAAAAGACCCTAGCAACCACCAAGAACACCCTAGCAACCGCCTAGCAACCACCCAAAATACCCTAGCAACCACCCAAAACACCCTAGCAACCACCCAAAAGACCCTAGCAACCACCCAAAAGACCCTAGCAACCACCAAAAATATCCTAGCAACCACCCAAAACACCCTAGCAACCGCCTAGCAACCACCCAAAAGACCCTAGCAACCACCCAGAACACCCTAGCAACCGCCTAGCAACCACCCAGAACACCCTAGCAACCACCCAAAATACCCTAGCAACCACCCAAAAGACCCTAGCAACCACCCAAAAGACCCTAGCAACCACCCAAAATATCCTAGCAACCACCCAAAACACCCTAGCAACCGCCTAGCAACCACCCAAAAGACCCTAGCAACCACCAAAAATATCCTAGCAACCACCCAAAATACCCTAGCAACCGCCTAGCAACCACCCAAAAGACCCTAGCAACCACCGAAAATATCCTAGCAACCGCCTAGCAACCACCCAAAAGACCCTAGCAACCACCCAGGACACCCTAGCAACCACCTAGCAACCACCCAGAACACCCTAGCAACCGCCCAAAATACCCTAGCAACACCAAAGCAACCACCCATAACATCTTAGCAACCGCCTAGCAAAAAAACGTTCTGCTCCAAACTTTCTCAAGCCAACTTAAAGTTTGTCTCAACGAACTTTCGCATCTAGTTATTATTATTATTATTATTATTCTTCTTACTAAAAAATCTGACTCAAACTCCTCCTAGAGCTTTAACTCTACATACTCCAAAATCGGCTCAGACACTCAAACAGATCTGACTCGGTGTGCTCTATCTTTTCAGACTGATCGGACTTACGGTTTTCCTAAAAATGACGATCAAAACTCGGAAAAACTCCCATTGACTTAACATTGGGCATTCTAAAAAAATTCAAACTCACCAACCGACAAAAATTTAAATCTAAATCCCTTGAAAACTAATTCAAACTGCCATTCTATATATATTAGCCAATGAAACTCATTTAAACTAATAAACTCTAATCTCATACACTTATAAACTAATTAACTTAAATTTAATAACTAATTAACTAATAAACTCATGAATTCATAGACTTATGAACTCTTAAACTCATAAATTAATAAATTCTGAACTCTAAACTCATTTAAACTTATAAACTCTAAACTCAAAAACTTGTACACTTATAAACTCTAAACTCATAAACTCTGAGTGTGTGTGTGTGTGTGTCTGAGTGAGTGTGTGAGCGAGGTAGTCTGTGTGTGTGTGTGTGTGTGTGTGTGTGTGTGTGTGTGTGTGTGTGTGTGTGTGTGTGTGTGTGTGTTTGTTTGTTTGTATCTATCTAACTTATTTATATATCTATCATAAACTTCAAACTACTTTAAACTACTTTAAACTTCAAACCAATTTAAACTTCTTAAGTTTAAAGCTCCCAGCTCCCAAGCAACTCCATAGCAACCAAACTTGAGTACCCTAGCAACCGTTTTGCAAGACCTATATCTCTGTATCAGAACATCGTATAGAGATGAGGTTTGGCTCTTTTGACTCATGCTAGCAAACAGCACTTCCAACATGCTACATATGCTAGCAGTGAATAGCTACATGCTAATAGCGATTAGTTAAGTGTTAAATCATGCCAAGATCATGCTAAGAACTCTATAAAAACTCCATAGTAACCATCTGTGATAACTACCAACCACCTAGTAACACCATATCAACCGCCCTGAATACCATAGCAACCCCCCAGAACACCCTAGCAACCGCCTAGCAACCACCCAAAAGACCCTAGCAACCACCCAGAACACCGTAGCAACCACCCAAAAGACCCTAGCAACCACCCAAAAGACCCTAGCAACCGCCTAGCAACCACCCAAAAGACCCTAGCAACCACCCAAAAGACCCTAGCAACCGCCTAGCAACCACCCAAAAGACCCTAGCAACCACCCAGAATACCCTAGCAACCACCCAAAATATCCTAGCAACCACCCAAAAGACCCTAGCAACCACCCAGGACACCCTAGCAACCACCTAGCAACCACCCAGAACACCCTAGCAACTGCCCAAAATACCCTAGCAACACCATAGCAACCACCCAGAATATCCTAGCAACCACCCAAAACAGCCTAGCAACCACCCAGAACACCCTGGCCACCACCTAGCAACCACCCAGAATACCTTAGCAACGCCTAGCAACACCATAGCAACCACCCATAACACCCTAGCAACTGCCTAGCAACCACCCAGAACACCCTAGCAACCACCCAAAATACCCTAGCAACCGCCTAGCAACCACCCAAAACCGCCTAGCAACCACCCAAAACACCCTAGCAACCGCCTAGCAACCACCCAAAATACCCTAGCAACCACCCAAAAGACCCTAGCAACCACCCAAAATATCCTAGCAACCACCCAAAACACCCTAGCAACCGCCTAGCAACCACCCAAAAGACCCTAGCAACCACCTAGCAACCACCCAAAATATCCTAGCAACCACCCAAAACACCCTGGCAACCGCCTAGCAACCACCCAAAAGACCCTAGCAACCACCCAGAACACCCTAGCAACCGCCTAGCAACCACCCAGAACACCCTAGCAACCACCCAAAAGACCCTAGCAACCACCCAAAACACCCTAGCAACCGCCTAGCAACCACCCAAAAGACCCTAGCAACCACCCAGAACACCCTAGCAACCGCCTAGCAACCACCCAGAACACCCTAGCAACCACCCAAAATACCCTAGCAACCAACCAAAAGACCCTAGCAACCACCCAAAACACCCTAGCAACCACCCAAAATATCCTAGCAACCACCCAAAATATCCTAGCAACCACCCAAAACACCCTAGCAACCGCCTAGCAACCACCCAAAAGACCCTAGCAACCACCAAAAATATCCTAGCAACTACCCAAAATACCCTAGCAACCGCCTAGCAACCACCCAAAACACCCTAGCAACCGCCTAGCAACCACCCAAAAGACCCTAGCAACCACCCAAAATATCCTAGCAACCACCCAAAACACCCTAGCAACCGCCTAGCAACCACCCAAAAGACCCTAGCAACCACCCAGAACACCCTAGCAACCGCCTAGCAACCACCCAGAACACCCTAGCAACCACCCAAAATACCCTAGCAACCAACCAAAAGACCCTAGCAACCACCCAAAACACCCTAGCAACCACCCAAAAGACCCTAGCAACCACCAAAATACCCTAGCAACCGCCTAGCAACCACCCAAAAGACCCTAGCAACCACCGAAAATATCCTAGCAACCGCCTAGCAACCACCCAAAAGACCCTAGCAACCACCCAGGACACCCTAGCAACCACCTAGCAACCACCCAGAACACCCTAGCAACCGCCCAAAATACCCTAGCAACACCAAAGCAACCACCCATAACATCTTAGCAACCGCCTAGCAAAAAACTTTCTGCTCCAAACTTTCTCAAGCCAACTTAAAGTTTGTCTCAACGAACTTTCGCATCTAGTTATTATTATTATTCTTCTTACCAAAAAATTCCACTCAAACTCGTCCTAGAGCTTTAACTCTACATACTCCAAACTCGGCTCAGACACTCAAACTGTTCTGACTCGAGTTGCTTTATCTTTTCAGACTGATCGGACTTACGGTTTTCCTACAAATGACGATCAAAACTCGGAAAAACTCCCATTGACTTACATTGTGGAGTTCTAAAAAATTCAAATCCAGATTCAAACTCACCAACCGACAAAAATTCAAATCTAAACACCTTGAAGACTAAACCAAACTGCCGTTCTATATATATTAGCCAATGAAACTCATTTAAACTAATAAACTCTAATCTCATACACTTATAAACTAATTAACTTAAATTTAATAACTAATTAACTAATAAACTCATGAAATCATAGACTTATGAACTCTTAAACTCATAAATTAATAAACTCTGAACTCTAAACTCATTTAAACTTATAAACTCTAAACTCAAAAACTCGTACACTTATAAACTCTAAACTCATAAACTCTGAGTGTGTGTGTGTGTCTGAGTGAGTGTGTGAGCGAGGTAGTCTGAGTGAGTGTGTGTGTGTGTGTGTGTGTGTGTGTGTGTGTTTGTGTGTGTATCTATCTAACTTATTTATATATCTATCATAAACTTCAAACTACTTTAAACTACTTTAAACCACTTTAAACTTCTTAAGTTTAATGCTTCCAGCTCCCAAGCAACTCCATAGCAACCAAACTTGAGTACCCTAGCAACCGTTTTGCAAGACCTATATCTCTGTATCAGAACATCGTATAGAGATGAGTTTTGGCTCTTTTGACTCATGCTAGCAAACAGCACTTCCAACATGCTACACATGCTAGCAGTGAATAGCTACATGCTAATAGCAATTAGTTAAGTGTTGAATCATGCCAAGATCATGCTAAGAACTCTATAAAAACTCCATAGTAACCATCTGTGACAACTACCAACCACCTAGTAACACCATATCAACCGCCCTCAATACCATAGCAACCCCCCAGAACACCCTAGCAACCGCCTAGCAACCACCCAGAACACCCTAGCAACCACCCAAAATACCCTAGCAACCGCCTAGCAACCACCCAAAAGACCCTAACAACCGCCTAGCAACCACCCAAAAGACCCTAGCAACCACCCAGAACACCCTAGCAACCGCTTAGCAACCACCCAGAACACCCTAGCAACCACCCAAAATACCCTAGCAACCACCCAAAAGACCCTAGCAACCACCCAAAACACCCTAGCAACCACCCAGAACACCCTAGCAACCACCCAAAAGACCCTAGCAACCACCCAAAATATCCTAGCAACCACCCAAAACACCCTAGCAACCGCCTAGCAACCACCCAAAAGACCCTAGCAACCACCCAAAATATCCTAGCAACCACCCAAAACACCCTAGCAACCGCCTAGCAACCACCCAAAAGACCCTAGCAACCACCCAAAACACCCTAGCAACTGCCTAGCAACCACTCAAAAGACCCTAGCAACCACCCAAAAGACCCTAGCAACCACCCAAAACACCCTAGCAACTGCCTAGCAACCACCCAAAAGACCCTAGCAACCACCCAAAACATCCTAGCAACCACCCAAAACACCCTAGCAACTGCCTAGCAACCACTCAAAAGACCCTAGCAACCACCCAAAAGACCCTAGCAACCACCCAGAAAACCCTAGCAACCACCCAGAATACCCTAGCAACCACCTAGAACACCCTAGCAACCACCCAAAATACCCTAGCAACCACCCAAAAGACCCTAGCAACCACCCAAAATACCCTAGCAACCACCCAAAACACCCAGAACACCCTAGCAACCGCCCAAAATACCCTAAAAAATACATTAGGAACCACCCAGAACACCCTAGCAACCTTTGCGGCCCAAACTTTCTCAAGCCAACTTAAAGTTTGTCTCGACGAACTTTCGCATCTAGTTAAGTTGGCTTGAGAGAGCCAACATATTGAAATCCTATTTAAACTTATTATTATTATTATTATTATTCTTCTTACCAAAAAATTCCACTCAAACTCGTCCTAGAGCTTTAACTCTACATACTCCAAACTCGGCTCAGACACTCAAACTGTTCTGACTCGAGTTGCTTTATCTTTTCAGACTGATCGGACTTACGGTTTTCCTACAAATGACGATCAAAACTCGGAAAAACTCCCATTGACTTACATTGGGGAGTTCTAAAAAATTCAAATCCAGATTCAAACTCACCAACCGACAAAAATTCAAATCTAAACACCTTGAAGACTAAACCAAACTGCCGTTCTATATATATTAGCCAATTAAACTCATTTAAACTAATAAACTCTAATCTCATACACTTATAAACTAATTAACTTAAATTTAATAACTAATTAACTAATAAACTCATGAATTCATAGACTTATGAACTCTTAAACTCATAAATTAATAAACTCTGAACTCTAAACTCATTTAAACTTATAAACTCTAAACTCAAACTCGTACACTTATAAACTCTAAACTCATAAACTCTGAGTGTGTGTGTGTGTCTGAGTGAGTGTGTGAGCGAGGTAGTCTGAGTGTGTGTGTGTGTGTGTGTGTGTGTGTGTGTGTGTGTGTGTGTGTGTGTGTTTGTGTGTGTGTATCTATCTAACTTATTTATATATCTATCATAAACTTCAAACTACTTTAAACTACTTTAAACTTCAAACCACTTTAAACTTCTTAAGTTTAATGCTTCCAGCTCCCAAGCAACTCCATAGCAACCAAACTTGAGTACCCTAGCAACCGTTTTGCAAGACCTATATCTCTGTATCAGAACATCGTATAGAGATGAGTTTTGGCTCTTTTGACTCATGCTAGCAAACAGCACTTCCAACATGCTACACATGCTAGCAGTGAATAGCTACATGCTAATAGCAATTAGTTAAGTGTTGAATCATGCCAAGATCATGCTAAGAACTCGATAAAAACTCCATAGTAACCATCTGTGACAACTACCAACCACCTAGTAACACCATATCAACCGCCCTCAATACCATAGCAACCCCCCAGAACACCCTAGCAACCGCCTAGCAACCACCCAGAACACCCTAGCAACCACCCAAAATACCCTAGCAACCGCCTAGCAACCACCCAAAAGACCCTAACAACCGCCTAGCAACCACCCAAAAGACCCTAGCAACCACCCAGAACACCCTAGCAACCGCTTAGCAACCACCCAGAACACCCTAGCAACCACCCAAAATACCCTAGCAACCACCCAAAACACCCTAGCAACCACCCAGAACACCCTAGCAACCACCTAGCAACCACCCAAAAGACCCTAGCAACCACCCAAAACACCCTAGCAACCGCCTAGCAACCACCCAAAAGACCCTAGCAACCACCCAAAATATCCTAGCAACCACCCAAAACACCCTAGCAACCGCCTAGCAACCACCCAAAAGACCCTAGCAACCACCCAAAACACCATAGCAACTGCCTAGCAACCACTCAAAAGACCCTAGCAACCACCCAAAAGACCCTAGCAACCACCCAAAAGACCCTAGCAACCACCCAAAACACCCTAGCAACTGCCTAGCAACCACCCAAAAGACCCTAGCAACCACCCAAAACATCCTAGCAACCACCCAAAACACCCTAGCAACTGCCTAGCAACCACTCAAAAGACCCTAGCAACCACCCAAAAGACCCTAGCAACCACCCAGAAAACCCTAGCAACCGCCTAGCAACCACCCAGAATACCCTAGCAACCGCCTAGAACACCCTAGCAACCACCCAAAATACCCTAGCAACCACCCAAAAGACCTTAGCAACCACCCAGGACACCCTAGTAACCACCTAGCAACCACCCAGAACACCCTAGCAACCGCCCAAAATACCCTAAAAAATACATTAGGAACCACCCAGAACACCCTAGCAACCTTTGCGGCCCAAACTTTCTCAAGCCAACTTAAAGTTTGTCTCGACGAACTTTCGCATCTAGTTATTATTATTATTCCGAGACTAAAATTTCTATATGAAACTCGTCCTAGAGCTTTAACTCTACATACTCCAAACTCGGCTCAGACCTTCAAACTGTTCTGACTCGAGTTGCTTTATCTTTTCAGACTGATCGGACTTACGGTTTTCCTACAAATGACGATCAAAACTCGGAAAAACTCCCATTGACTTACATTGGGGAGTTCTAAAAAATTCAAATCCAGATTCAAACTCACCAACCGACAAAAATTCAAATCTAAACACCTTGAAGACTAAACCAAACTGCCGTTCTATTTATATTAGCCAATGAAACTCATTTAAACTAATAAACTCTAATCTCATACACTTATAAACTAATTAACTTAAATTTAATAACTAATTAACTAATAAACTCATGAATTCATAGACTTATGAACTCTTAAACTCATAAATTAATAAACTCTGAACTCTTAAACTCATTTAAACTTTTATAAACTCTAAACTCAAAAACTCGTACACTTATAAACTCATCAATTTATACACTTATAAACTCTAAACTCATAAACTCTGAGAGTGTGTGTGTGTGTGTGTCTGAGTGAGTGTGTGAGCGAGGTAGTCTGAGTGTGTGTGTGTGTGTGTGTGTGTTTGTGTGTGTGTATCTATCAAACTTATTTATATATCTATCATAAACTTCAAACTACTTTAAACTACTTTAAACTTCAAACCACTTTAAACTTCTTAAGTTTAACGCTTCCAGCTCCCAAGCAACTCCATAGCAACCAAACTTGAGTACCCTAGCAACCGTTTTGCAAGACCTATATCTCTGTATCAGAACATCGTATAGAGATGAGTTTTGGCTCTTTTGACTCATGCTAGCAAACAGCACTTCCAACATGCTACACATGCTAGCAGTGAATAGGTACATGCTAATAGCAATTAGTTAAGTGTTAAATCATGCCAAGATCATGCTAAGAACTCTATAAAAACTCCATAGTAACCATCTGTGACAACTACCAACCACCTAGTAACACCATATCAACCGCCCTGAATACCATAGCAACCACCCAGAACACCCTAGCAACCGCCTAGCAACCACCCAGAACACCCTAGCAACCACCCAAAATACCCTAGCAACCACCCAAAACACCCTAGCAACCGCCTAGCAACCACCCAAAACACCCTAGCAACCGCCTAGCAACCACCCAAAATACCCTAGCAACCACCAAAAATATCCTAGCAACCACCCAAAATACCCTAGCAACCGCCTAGCAACCACCCAAAAGACCCTAGCAACCACCGAAAATATCCTAGCAACCACCTAGCAACCACCCAAAAGACCCTAGCAACTACCCAAAATATCCTAGCAACCGCCTAGCAACTACCCAAAAGACCCTAGCAACCACCCAAAATTCCCTAGCAACCGCCTAGCAACCACCCAAAAGACCCTAGCAACCACCGAAAATATCCTAGCAACCACCTAGCAACCACCCAGAATACCTTAGCAACCGCCTAGCAACACCATAGCGACCACCCATAACATCCTAGCAACCGCCTAGCAAAAAACGTTCTGGTCCAAACTTTCTCAAGCCAACTTAAAGTTTGTCTCGACGAACTTTCGCATCTAGTTAAGTTGGCGAACTTTCGCATCTAGTTAAGTTGGCTTGAGAAAGCCAACATATTGAAATCCTATTTAAACTTATTATTATTAAGTTGGCTTGAGAAAGCCAACATATTGAAATCCTATTTAAACTTATTATTATTATTCTTCTTACCAAAAAATTACACTCAATCTCCTCCTAGAGCTTTAACTCTACATACTCCAAACTCGGCTCAGACCTTCAAACTGTTCTGACTCGAGTTGCTTTATCTTTTCAGACTGATCGGACTTACGGTTTTCCTACAAATGACGATCAAAACTCGGAAAAACTCCCATTGACTTAACATTGGGCATTCTAAAAAAATTCAAACTCACCAACCGACAAAAATTGAAATCTAAATCCCTTGAAAACTAATTCAAACTGCCATTCTATATATATTAGCCAATTAAACTCATTTAAACTAATAAACTCTAATCTCATACACTTATAAACTAATTAACTTAAATTTAATAACTAATTAACTAATAAACTCATGAATTCATAGACTTATGAACTCTTAAACTCATAAATTAATAAATTCTGAACTCTAAACTCATTTAAACTTATAAACTCTAAACTCAAAAACTTGTACACTTATAAACTCTAAACTCATAAACTCTGAGTGTGTGTGTGTGTGTGTGTGTCTGAGTGAGTGTGTGAGCGAGGTAGTCTGTGTGTGTGTGTGAGTGTGTGTGTGTGTGTGTGTGTGTGTTTGTTTGTTTGTATCTATCTAACTTATTTATATATCTATCATAAACTTCAAACTACTTTAAACTACTTTAAACTTCAAACCAATTTAAACTTCTTAAGTTTAAAGCTCCCAGCTCCCAAGCAACTCCATAGCAACCAAACTTGAGTACCCTAGCAACCGTTTTGCAAGACCTATATCTCTGTATCAGAACATCGTATAGAGATGAGGTTTGGCTCTTTTGACTCATGCTAGCAAACAGCACTTCCAACATGCTACATATGCTAGCAGTGAATAGCTACATGCTAATAGCGATTAGTTAAGTGTTAAATCATGCCAAGATCATGCTAAGAACTCTATAAAAACTCCATAGTAACCATCTGTGATAACTACCAACCACCTAGTAACACCATATCAACCGCCCTGAATACCATAGCAACCCCCCAGAACACCCTAGCAACCGCCTAGCAACCACCCAAAAGACCCTAGCAACCACCCAGAACACCGTAGCAACCACCCAAAAGACCCTAGCAACCACCCAAAAGACCCTAGCAACCGCCTAGCAACCACCCAAAAGACCCTAGCAACCACCCAGAACACCGTAGCAACCACCCAAAAGACCCTAGCAACCACCCAAAAGACCCTAGCAACCGCCTAGCAACCACCCAAAAGACCCTAGCAACCACCCAGAATACCCTAGCAACCACCCAAAACAGCCTAGCAACCACCCAGAACACCCTGGCCACCACCTAGCAACCACCCAGAATACCTTAGCAACGCCTAGCAACACCATAGCAACCAACCATAACACCCTAGCAACTGCCTAGCAACCACCCAGAACACCCTAGCAACCACCCAAAATACCCTAGCAACCGCCTAGCAACCACCCAAAACCGCCTAGCAACCACCCAAAACACCCTAGCAACCGCCTAGCAACCACCCAAAAGACCCTAGCAACCACCCAAAATATCCTAGCAACCACCCAGAACACCCTAGCAACCGCCTAGCAACCACACAAAAGACCCTGGCAACCGCCTAGCAACCACCCAAAACACCCTAGCAACCACCCAAAACACCCTAGCAACCACCCAAAATACCCTAGCAACCGCCTAGCAACCACCCAGAATACCTTAGCAACCGCCTAGCAACACCATAGCGACCACCCATAACATCCTAACAACCGCCTAGCAAAAAACTTTCCGGTCCAAACTTTCTCAAGCCAACTTAAAGTTTGTCTCGACGAACTTTCGCATCTAGTTATTATTATTATTCTTCTGTGAAAAACTGTTGACTCAAACTCGCCCTAGAGCTTTAACTCTACATACTCCAAACTCGGCTCAGACACTCAAACTGATCTGAAGTTAGTTGCTTTATCTTTTCAGACTGATCGGACTTACGGTTTTCCTACAAATGACGATCAAAACTCGGAAAAACTCCCATTGACTTACATTGGGGAGTTCTAAAAAATTCAAATCCAGATTCAAACTCACCAACCGACAAAAATTTAAATCTAAACACCTTGAAGACTAATTCAAACTGCCGTTCTATATATATTAGCCAATGAAACTCATTTAAACTAATAAACTCTAATCTCATACACTTATAAACTAATTAACTTAAATTTAATAACTAATTAACTAATAAACTCATGAATTCATAGACTTATGAACTCTTAAACTCATAAATTAATTAACTCTGAACTCTTAAACTCATTTAAACTTATAAACTCAAAACTCATTTAAACTTATAAACTAAACTCAAAAACTTGTACACTTATAAACTCATCCATTTATACACTTATAAACTCTAAACTCATAAACTCTGAATGTGTGTGTGTGTGTGTGTGTGTGTGTGTTCACACACACACACACACACACACACACACACACACACACACACACACACACACACACACACACACACACACTCTAAACTCATTTAAACTTAAACTCTAAACTCATTTAAACTTATAAACTCAAAACTCTAAAACTCGTAAACTACTTTAAACTTCAAACCACTTTAAACTTCTTAAGTTTAAAGCTTCCAGCTCCCAAGCAACTACATAGCAACCAAACTTGAGTACCCTAGCAACCGTTTTGCAAGACCTATATCTCTGTATCAGAACATCGTATAGAGATGAGTTTTGGCTCCTTTGACTCATGCTAGCAAACAGCACTTCCAACATGCTACACATGCTAGCAGTGAATAGCTACATGCTAATAGCAATTAGTTAAGTGTTAAATCATGCCAAGATCATGCTAAGAACTCTATAAAAACTCCATAGTAGCCATCTGTGACAACTACCAACCACCTAGTAACACCATATCAACCGCCCTGAATACCATAGCAACCACCCAGAACACCCTAGCAACCACCTAGCAACCACCCAGAACACCCTAGCAACCACCCAAAATACCCTAGCAACCACCCAAAATATCCTAGCAACCACCCAAAACACCCTAGCAACCGCCTAGCAACCACCCAAAAGACCCTAGCAACCACCTAGCAACCACCCAAAATATCCTAGCAACCACCCAAAACACCCTAGCAACCGCCTAGCAACCACCCAAAAGACCCTAGCAACCACCAAAAATATCCTAGCAACCACCCAAAATACCCTAGCAACCGCCTAGCAACCACCCAAAAGACCCTAGCAACCACCCAAAATATCCTAGCAACCACCTAGCAACCACCCAAAAGACCCTAGCAACTACCCAAAATATCCTAGCAACCGCCTAGCAACTACCCAAAAGACCCTAGCAACCACCCAGAACACCCTAGCAACCGCCTAGCAACCACCCAGAACACCCTAGCAACCACCCAAAATATCCTAGCAACCACCCAAAATATCCTAGTTTCACCCAGAACACCCTAGCAACCGCCTAGCAACCACCCAGAACACCCTAACAACCACCCAAAATACCTTAGCAACACCCTAGCAACCACACAGAATACCTTAGCAACCGCCTAGCAACACCCTAGCAACCACCTAACAACACCATAGCAACCACCAAGAACACCCTAGCAACCGCCTAGCAACCACCCAGAATACCTTAGCAACTGCCTAGCAACACCATAGCAACCACCCAGAACACCCTAGAAACCACCTAGCAACACAATAGCAACCACCCAGAACACCCTAGCAACCGCCTAGCAACCACCCAGAATACCCTAGCAACCACCTAGCAACACAATAGCAACCACCCAGAACACCCTAGCAACTGCCTAGCAACACCATAGCAACCACCCAGAACACCCTAGCAACCACCCAAAATACCCTAGCAACCGCCTAACAACACCCTAGCAACCACCCAGAATACCATAGCAACCGCCTAGCAACACAATAGCAACCACCCAGAATACCCTAGCAACTGCCTAGCAACAACATAGCAACGACCCAGAACACCCTAGCAACCGCCTAGCAACTTTTTAACTTTAAACTACTTGAAACTTTAAACTGCTTTAAACTTCAAACTAATTTAAATTTTAAACTACTTTGAACTTCAAACTACTTTAAACTTCAAACTACTTTCAACTACTTTAAACTTTAAATTAATTCAAACTTTAAACTACTTTAAACTTTAAATTACTTTAACCTTCAAACTACTTTAAACTTCTTCAAACTTTCTGGTCCGGCTTTCTCAAGCCAACTTAAAGTTTGTCTCGACGAACTTTTTTTTCTAGTTATTATTATTATTCCCGGGAGATACATTTTGGCCAGCTCCTGCGCCTAGGCCCTTTGAGACAGAGACACCGTTCCAACTTTAAAACGTCCGGTCAGTACCGTTGTGTAAGTTGCTCACTAGGATGACATCACGAGTCCATGTCGTTCTTCCGCCATATTGGATTGAACAGAAAGCGAAACTAAATTTTCACAGGTCACAAATTTGGTCCGAACTTAATGAAACTGGACGTACATGATCCTTGGACCAGGCCTCACAAAAGTTACTAGAAGGATTTTTGATTTTCGGAAGCATTCGCCCGTCACAGCCAAACGAAATCGGCGGCATAGTCGCCAAACAGGAAGTCGTCCATATCTCAGGAACTCTGTCACGTATCGAAACCAAACTTTGTACATGAACTCGGGACTCCAATGTGAGGATGTACAAGATCTGATTTTTATTTATTTTTTTCAGGCTAATTGACAAACCCATTTACCTATGTCTATGCAAAAGAGTTTCACCTCACACTTTTAATGTTAATGCATTTAGACAGTAGGTGGCACTGTTGTATTACATTTCACAGAGCTGCCAAGTCAGAGTATAGACTGCATTCGTTTTTACTAGGTTTGTCTTAATAAATGCAGGGCCTGAATTTCTTTTTTTAAACTGGGAAGGAATTCCCCGCTTACATGGGTCACGGGGGATCTAAAGATTATGGGGGGGGGGAATAACTTTTGATACATCGGTCTAATTTAATCATCTTCATTTATTAATATCTACAGATTTGTATGCATGAATTGTGCATTTGCATTTCTCAAAACAGTTAATAAAAAAAATATAAAAAAACTTTATATAAAATACATCATGCTCTTCTTCGCTAACCGAACAAACAATTCATTGTCTGTGGCTGTGTTTGTGCGCACGGGAAATATGCTGCGCATAACAATAGAAAACAAGGAGAAACGTCACATGCTCAGACAATCAACAACGTCGCTCTAGAGGTGCGTTCCATTTGACCGTAAGTGGACTGCGAAGTGGACTTCACAGGGTATTCTGCCATCTTAAGTGAGATTCTAATCCGAAGGGAGCGAACATGTTCAGTTCGAAGGGCACTGCGCACGGCATAGGAAATAAGGGAACATCGATACATCACTTCACAGGAACTGTCATTTCGCGCACCACGTCATCACCAGTCAGAACGGTCATAACTAACGATGTTTACGTATTTGTGTAAGTATTCATACATTTCGCCATTGTTATACAAATGACAATATTTTTAACAGTTATTGTTGTGAATATTACATATACTATTTTTGATGATTACAATTTACCTCAGTGAATGCAGCCAGCTTAGCTAGTTGGTGAAGTAAAGTGATTTTATTTTAGGTAGTTGTAAAATAGTGCAATATAATTGTAAATATATATTATAATAATAAAAACTAGAAAAATGCATTTCCGGAGGAACTGCAAAGTGTGTTTGCTCGGGTGCGGTTCACTAACGTTAGCAGGTAGTGGATAAGGGTGCGTTGAAGTTTGCTTGACCTGAGAATTTTAACAATAGTACTTTTTTAAAGATTGTGCAAAAAGGTGAAAAGGTATGTGCATTAAGAGACATGTCTGTAATGTAGACTAGTGCCAATGGCATTGTTTATGTGGCTTGGTTGTTGGTTTTGAAATATTTGGTTATACAGCAGAGAGTGGGAGTGTTTTAGGTGAAGAAATAGTATTGAAAAGAAGTTGACAGTCTTCATTTACTGTATCCAATAAGCCAAAATAAAACTCACCCCAGCTGTTCTGTGGTTGAGTGTACCGTCAGTCCTCATATTATAATAGCTAATAGTGAAACTGATAGCGTTTTTCAATTAATTACAATATAAGGACTGACGGTAGGCTATAAAAATCAGCGTTTCTGTGTAGGTGATGACAACCATATTGACAGCAGCAATCAAAGCATTGCGCTAATTAAGGTAGACCTTAACCCTGGAGAACCCAATAACCCTTTTCTTCTTTGGAAAATTATGAACTATGCATTAAATTACTGCTATAAGTTCACTGAACACCAAAATATCCACTTTTTCAATTTTAACCCTTTATTCCCTAATTTAGGATTTGGGCCAAATTTGACCCATTGGGCTTTAGGCGTATTAGGATTAGGGCCAAATTTGACCCATTGGGCTTTAGGCGTATCATGCCATCCTGGTACAACTCAACCTGTTCACCTTGAAAGTTCATGTCAGGCAAGTCAAAGCCTTTGTTTCGCCAACTGTAAGTTTTTTGCGGCACGATTTGGCTCCATCTGTGGGCTAGCAGTCTCGGCAAACGGCACATCTTCATCACTGGAGTCATTGGATGAGTCACTGTCTTGGGCAGAAGATTCACCACCATCACTTTCATGCGGTTGAAACAATTCATCAATTCATCGCTATCGCTGTCCAATTCAGGGCCAAAGTCACTATTATCAGTTTCAAGTTGCTCCAATACTTGTCTTACAGTGATCTTTCTCTGTTGCTTTCCCTGTCCTGAAATGGGAGCTGCCATACTCCCTGAAAAGATATACTACTTTCTTAGTCTCTGGCCCTGTACTACTGAGGTAACTTATTAAAATATATTATACTAATGAAATTATTTCAAGGCTTTAGCCAAATACAGGCCTGTCACCATTCTCCATCAAAGTCACTCAAAGAACCAAAGGGTCATTTTTGACCCGACATATTTTTAACCCATACACCCAGAGGGTCATTTTTGACCCATCGTTTTTTTAACTAGCTCAGAGTCGCTAATTTATCCAAAAAGAATATAAAGCGTACTTCTAGGCATTCTGCAAGCTAATACTAAATAGATTAACAAAAAATACACAATTTTACCAACCGCTGGTTTGCTGAGAAGACGATTTTGTTTGGGTAGGTTTCCAGCTCAACAAAACAGCATGTGGTCAGCCATCTTGTAACTACCACTCTGGCACTTGTGAGTTCAATATTCATCCACTAGGTGTCTCTATGCAGGGGCCAGAAGTGGCACTCTGGGCTTTTGAAGTTAAATTAAAAAAAAAAAAAAATTGTTTGTTCATTTTGGGTAGCAGCAATTAACAGCGGCCAAATTTGACCCCATGGGTTCTCCAGGGTTTTAATTTGAGATAGTAAATTTGTTCCTAATCAAAGGGAACACTCAACCACAGAACAGCTGGGTGAGTTTTGTATTGGCTTATTGGATACAGTAAATGAAGACTGTCAACTTCTTTTCAATAGGCTACTATTTCATCACCCAAAACACTCCCACTCTCTGCTCTATATTCATAACCAATTATTTCAAAACCAACAACCAAGCCACATAAACAATGCCATTGGCACTAGTCTACATTGCAGACATGTCTCTTAATGCACATAACTTTTCACCTTTTTGCACAATCTTGAAAAAAGTACTATTGTTGAAATTCTCAGATCAAGCAAACTTCAACGCACCCTTATCCACTACCTGCTAACATTAGTGAACCGCACCCGAGCAAGCACACTTCGCAGTTCCGGGGGAGTTGTTGTTCCAGCAGCAGCCTCGCCAAGGCAAGTGCTGGTTGAGGGGGGCCGAAAGCAGATAAGATTGTGGTTGTTTGGTCTTGGGACGAGTAGCCGCATTCCAATTTACACAGCTCCTGGTCCATTTGGGTCTCCGAAACGATCCATTTGCCTTTGCAAAGCTGTAAGCTTCTCCAAGATGTTATCCATATTGTGGTTCATAGTCACAGTCTGAGTGCTGACAGCTCTGCCCACTGCTTCAATCATGACAGGCAGCATTGTGGGGTTTTGGACAGCTGTCACCATCTTCTTAATTCCTCGATAAACCAGGGCAATGCCTAATCCAATCAGCAGAAAACCTGTTATCATGGTTACGAATAGGTAGATATCTTCAATGTCCTCCAGGGAAAGAGCCGCCAGACACACGACCCGCCACCTCTCCCACGCGTCCATCGTGTAGCCAGCTGCGAACGTTCCGGCAGGGCAGTCAGGTTCCCCCGAACCCAAGCTTCTCGTCAATTGCATTGAGAGACCAGTTGATCAAATCCATAATTTCTTAGTTTGGAGAGCAGTGCGGAGAGAGTCTCTCAAAGTACATACAAGACAGTAGACGAGACGAGAGGAGCAAAGCAGGGGAGGTAAAGGGAGAGGAGGGGAAGAAAATGCGACCGCCTTCATTGAGAGCCAAGAGAGAATTAATCCCCTGGGGTCGGCGGTATCGCCGGCGATACCAGCTCGCTTTTTTTCTTATCAGTTAAAAAGAAATTCATTTTGCTCTGTTGACTTTGATATTACAAACAAGTTTCATACATCAATCGATTCTGTTAAATGTGTATTATTTTTGTGTATACTCACAATAAAAACAAAGTGTTGTGCTTTTTGCCAAATAAAGAAAAATAAACGTGATGCGAGTTCTGCCTTCTCTCTGCCAGTGAAGTCCATTCTGAAACGCGTCCAAAAATGAACTGTAACTCAGCGAATACTCAGTCAAACAGGCATACAGACACACAGGCATGAAGCTTGAATTCTCTTCTTTTAAATGAAGTAATTTATATAAAAAACAAATATTCTCATCTTGTGAAATCTGTATTAAAAGAGAGCGATTCCAGTCAAGCTCATTAGAGCTCATTCAAAAATAATGTGACCCGCCCACGGAGAGCGCGCGCTATTCAAACGCAAATGACTGAGGCAATCCACGCAAACCTGTGAACGCCCCCATATCAGCTCGAGAAAACACAAGTTTATTCAGATCATTACTCGTTCACACCGTAAATGTTGAAATTAATATTAACTAAGATTAATAAATGCAGTATAGTGGAGCGGCTAAGTGCTTATGTTTGGCAGAATCGTTCAGTTTATGATACAAGCGTGAAAATTGGCATGAGCAGTCTCCATGGGTCACTTGACAAGAAAATTGTCCGAGCCACTTGAAATTTCAAGATGGCGGACATTTTTCAAGAATTTTTCATTTTTCATTTTTCAAGAATTTTTCATTTTTCATTTTTCAAGGCCATTTTTCGACTGTGCACTTCCTGCTCAGCTACTGTTCGGACGCTCTTGCTTACTGCTCCGCGCTCTGCTCTATCGCTTTTACATTTTATCTCCTATATTTTTATATTTTATTTCCTTTTATCACCTAATTTTATCTTCAGCAATCAGCACAGTGCTCAGACAACAAAGTTTGGATTACTACAAAAACGCAGAATTCTTTTACCCGACCAGCTTACATTCCGGGAAAGGAAAACACAACTGCCTACATTCATAAGGATAAGAGAGAAAATGCCTCTTCAGGTTCAAGAATCTACTTGCTGCACCAACTGCCACAGACTTTTACAAAGGATTGCAGTTCTTGAAACAAAGTTACTTACGGGACCACCAAACCAGACGGAGCACACAACAGAGCTTCGTCATGGACACCCACAGCATACCGGTGAGTCCCATGAAACTAGTGCTCCTCGACAGGTAGAGAAACAAGCCGATCGACTTACAAATCGATGGCACAAACAGGGAGCGAGACCCAAAGGCACTCGAGACATCAGATTGTCACGAGCATCACATATTGCCGCAGTAGCATGCTCTACCCCAGATACAGCTCCGACAAGGATTGCAAACACTGGTCTGCTACCACCACCTATACATCTTGAGAACAGATTTGAAGTACTAATGAATGTAAATGAGGAATCCCCAAATGTGATGAATGTGATCGAACACAGACTGAATGGGCCAGTAGCTAACACTGATGCTAACTGGCGCTCAAGGTCGAGCAGACAGCGGCACTCAGCTCAGAGCGCAGCCGGGCCCAGGACTCTGATAGTGGGGGACTCCATAATCAGAAACATTAGCAGCAGAGATACAACTACGTGCTGCCTTCCACAAGCAACAACTTCTGATATAAACAGGGAACTTCAGAACATTCTGATGAAACATAAGACTGCAAATCGACTCATCATACATGTGGGGAAGAATGATATTCATAAAGAGCAGTCAGAACTCCTTAAGAAGGATTTCAATTAACTTTTTGAAACACTTAAAAGACTGAATGTTCAAACATTCATCAGTGGACCACTCCCAGTAAGAGGAACAAACAGGTTTTCACGGTTGCTTGGGCTAAATATATGGCTGCAAAAAACCTGCAATATAAAAGGAATAAACTTCATTGACAATTTCAATCTTTTCTGTAGTCAGAGACAACTTTTTCATCGGGATGGCCATCACCCAAACAAACTTGGTTCAAGAGTGTTAACCCTCTGGGGACCAAGCTGTTTTTGGGGCCCTTGAGATGTTCTGACATGCTCTGACATTTGTGCTTTTTTCAGTTATTTATAAACATGTTAATGGCAAAGGTGTAAATTCACTCTATATAGCACAAACAGGCCTACCATAATATGCGAGCAACATGTATGTAGATGTTTGTATTTTTAAGAGAATAATGTTTATGCGTGGTTATTTAAAAAAATAAAAATGAAAGTTGCTGAAATAAGACCACAAAACTCATACAAAATATGTGCCCACAAGACTTTTGACTAATGGATGTTTTCTCTTCGAGTTCTAGCTTCAAAATTATGTGAAAATAGTCTTGCTTTATCGTTCACAAAAAAAAATACATTGATTTAAATGGTGTAAAACAGGTTTTGCTTGGAAAGCCAATATGCGAGGGGGAGGAGTAGTTTACACCTTAGATTACCCAGTCCCACCCACTCTGCATAATGACTCTGCATAATTAGCCATTCATTCAGGTGTGACACTGACTGAGCCACAATGCAAGGACAAAATAGCCTATATATTTAGAAGAAGACTTATATTGACCATTTAAGATTTTGCTTACATCTATCTTGTAAATATGTTTTGCTATTTTATTAAAAAGGTTACAATTACAACAATAATTACAATTTCAGCAATATTTCTGCAAAAAAGTACTCTTTCTTTGTAAAAAAAAAAGAAAAAGATTATAGGCCTACATTTTATCATATGTATTCATTAGTTTGAATATAGCCAACATTGGAACATCTTAGTCTATGACTTTATTTTTGACAAAATAGTATTTTATATATATGAGCAGAAAAGCTTATTTGATGTGACAGTATATTCTACAGTAAAAACTGTACCCAAATCTAGTCAACAAAATATTGTCTTTCATACTTCGCCTGACTGTAACGTTGTTTTTATGAAATATTAGGGCATAGCCTATGAATGTTTATTTCAACATATTTCAGTCGATTTTTACTCATCTCAGTAGGCTATAGCAAAGCAGTTTATTCTTTCACACACAGACGCGCGATTCATATTTAGGCTAAACAGTCTTTACAAATATGTACCCTTCATTCATCTCACAGAAACGCGATTCATATTTAGGCTAAACAGTCTTTACAAATATGTACCCTTCATTCATCTCACAGAAACGCGATTCATATTTAGGCTAAACAGTCTTTACAAATATGTACCCTTCATTCATCTCACAGAAACGCGATTCATATTTAGGGTAAACAGTCTTTACAAATATGTACCCTTCATTCATCTCACAGAAACGCGATTCATATTTAGGCTAAACAGTCTTTACAAATATGTACCCTTCATTCATCTCACAGAAACGCGATTCATATTATAGAAACGCGATTCATCTTTTTGTTTACATAGGCCTACACTAAGGTTATTCCATAACGTTATTCCACATTAACACTTGAGAAAGGATAACTTAGCCTACCTCACTCCTCAGCGGGATCTGCTCCTCATATCAGCACGGAAAATTTTCTCCATAAGGTAGGCTATATTATGCCTCTTTGTTTACAGTTGATGTGGGCGTTTCACAGACTGAAATGGTTCTCAGAATTTGCGTTTGAATAGCACGCGCTCTCCGGGGCGTGGTCAAATTACTGTGAATCATCTCGTAATGAGCTCGACTGGAGTCGCTCTCTTTTTATACAGATTACAGAAGCTGATAATATTTGTTTTTTATATAAATTACTTCATTTAAAAGCTGCGATCTCAAGCTTTATGCCCGTGGGTCTGTTTCCCTGTTTGACTGAATTTTCGCGGAGTTATAGATCATTTTCGAACGCGTTTCAAATGGGAGTTTACTGACAGAGAGAAGGCAGAAATAGCATCATGTTAGTTTTTCTTTATTTGTCAAAAAGCAAAACACTTTATTTTTATTGTGAGTATACAGAAAAAAAATAGAAACTGAACAGGATCGATTGATGTATTACACGAAAATGAAAGATCAAAATTAACAGAGCATTTTGTGTTTATTTTTCATTGCTAAAAAAAAAAACGAGCAAAACGCGCGGGCGCGTTTTTGGTCCCCAGAGGGTTAAAGGACAATTTCTATTTCTCCCTCAATCATCCTTCTGCAATGTGTGCCAATCCACTCAATCTGAATGGCACACACACACCTGGACACAGTATGACTGACCACAGGACTTCACTTCAGCAGCAAAATGGACATGAGGTTGACATATCACACAAGGACAATGATAACACCACTCCGCCACAACAACCTCTGCTCACGGACTCAATCTCAGCTGAGCCCTGCCCACAGAGCTCACCACAGACACACATATTAGAAATGCTCCAAGATTCAGCACCCAAGGACGACTTCCTGGAAAACAGCCAGGGAAGCCAGGACAGCATATCACAGCCTCCTTTAACACCAGAGCAACAGCCCCTTTCACCAGACACCTTTTCCCTCTCCCCAGCATCATCATCGCCACTTCTGTGCTTCTCACAGAAAATGGAAGAACTGGTGTATGCTGGAACCAAACTATCCCACTCTTTTGCTGCAAGCCCCCAGATACCAACCAAAAAACGACAGGCACCGCTGCCACCAAAGCCCGCGGGCCCAGCTCGCCCTCCCCCTCCTCCTGTGAGAGCTCTTCGGGCCTCTGCCACAGCGCCAGGGCCCACACCCTCCTCCATCTGCTCGAGGTGAACCAAAAACAACTGATACCAGCTCTCAGTGATATGTGTCGGGTGCCCGCTCTGATAACAGTAACTTTCTCAAATGTTTACAAAACAAGCGGGAACCCAGTGTGCCTGTATCTTTCTCTATTGCTGTTCTAATACAAGATAGAAAGTCTAAGGCCTTCAATAGCCGTACAGCAAACCCATCTAATCTGGTGCCTATTACACGTGAAAGTAAGATTGATGTGGGGACAAAAAGTACGACTGTTAAGTTAGCACTCTTAAACATTCGTTCACTTAAAAATAAATCACTTCTAGTTAACGACTTAATAACCACAAACAACCTAGATTTTATGCTTCTAAATGAAACCTGGCTAGAAGACAGCTACAGTGCAACAATCCTCAATGAAGCAGCCCCTCCTAACTTTACTTTTATGAGTGTCTGCAGAGCTGTTAAGAGAGGTGGGGGTCTCGCTGCTCTTTTTAAAGATATCTATCAATGCAAGCAAATATCAGTTGGGAATTACCCTTCTTTCGAATATCTGTGTATTGTGTTAAAAGGAGCTCCACGCATTTTACTTTTCATTATTTACAGGCCTCCAAAATACTCTGCAGCCTTCGCTGAGGACTTTACAGAACTGTTATCAACAATTACCTCAGAGTTTGACTGTTTTGCCATTGCTGGAGATTTTAACATTCACATAGATAATGCAGAAAACAATATGGCAAAAGAAATCAAAACTGTTTTAAAAACTTTTGATCTGAATCAGCATGTACATGGACCCACACACAATCGTGGACACACTCTAGATTTACTTATCAGTAAGGGTCTAAACATTTCATCGATTTTCATTAAGGATGTAGCACTGTCTGATCATTTCTGTATTTTCTTTGATATATTGATCTCTCCTGCCACTGAAGCTAGATCTGTGTCTGTCAAGAAGAGATGCTTAAATGAGAACACTAGTGTACTATTTATGAAGGCTATATCCTTAACACCAAGCATATCTGCAGATTCTGTTGGTTTTCTCCTTGATTCTTTTAACTCAAAAGTTAAAAGTGTAATTGATGAAATTGCTCCTGTGAAAGTCAGGAAGAAGAGTGGCAGACAAAAAGCACCTTGGAGAAACTCAACAGCAGTGCAGAATATGAAAAGACAATGCAGAAAAGCAGAGCGCATGTGGCGGGTGACAAAACTTGTAGTCCATTATAACATCTACAAAGACAGCCTTCATGCTTTCAATATGGAACTATCTAAAGCTAGACAGACTTTCTTCTCAAATATTATAAACAGTAATTTAAACAACACACGCACTCTTTTTGCTACTGTAGAGAGACTGACAAACCCCCCAAGCCAGATTCCCAGTGAAATGCTCTCAGACAACAAGTGCAGTGAGTTTGCTTCTTTCTTCTCTGAGAAAATCAATAATATCAGAAAGGTGATCAGCACATCCTTGAGTTGCACTGGGGTCAGACAGATCAGACCACCTGAGAAAGTAGTTACTATGTCTGACTTCAAAGAAATTGATGGCAAAATTTTGGAAGAAACCGTACAGCACCTTAATACATCAACCTGCGCTCTTGACACACTTCCCACATCTTTTTTCAAAAGTGTGTTAAACAGTCTAGAAGCAGATCTTCTAGAAGTGGTAAATGCCTCACTTCACTCTGGTAGTTTTCCGAACTCCCTGAAAACTGCAGTTGTCAAGCCCCTCCTGAAAAAGAGCAATCTGGATAAGACCATATTAAGCAACTATAGACTGATCTCAAATCTTCCTTTCATAGGCAAGATCATTGAAAAAGTTGTCTTCAATCAGCTGAACAAATTCTTGAGCTTGAATGGATACTTTGACAATTTTCAATCTGGTTTCCGACCGCACCACAGCACAGAGACAGCGCTCATAAAGATAATAAACGATATTCGCTTAAATACTGATTCAGGCAAATTATCAGTGCTGGTGCTACTCGACCTCAGTGCTGCATTTGACACTGTCGATCATAACATACTTCTTGACAGGCTGGAAAACTGGGTGGGGCTTTCTGGGATAGTCCTAAAATGGTTCAGGTCATACTTAGATGGGAGAGGTTATTATGTGAGTATAGGAGACCATAAGTCTGAGTGGACATCCATGACATGCGGAGTCCCTCAAGGCTCTATTCTTGCACCACTCCTGTTCAACCTGTATATGCTCCCAATGAGCCAAATAATGAGAAAGAACCAAATCTCTTACCACAGCTATGCAGACGACACACAGCTCTACTTAGCCCTATCGCCTAACGACTACAGTCCCATTGACTCCCTGTGCCAATGCATTGATGAAGTAAACAGTTGGATGTGTCAAAACTTTCTTCAATTAAACAAAGACAAAACTGAAGTCATTGCGTTTGGAAACAAAGATGAAGTTCTTAAGGTGAACGCATACCTTCACTCTAGGGGTCAAACAACTAAACATCAAGTCAGGAATCTTGGTGTGACACTAGAGTCAGACCTTAGTTTCAGTAGTCATGTCAAAGCAATAACTAAATCAGCATACTATCATCTGAAAAATATTGCAAGAATTAGATGCTTTGTTTCCAGACAAGACCTAGAGAAACTTGTTCATGCTTTCATCACCAGCAGGGTGGATTATTGTAATGGACTCCTCACTGGCCTTCCCAAAAAGACCATAAGACAGTTGCAGCTCATACAGAACGCTGCCGCCAGGATTCTGAGCAGAACCAGAAAATATGAACATATCACACCAGTCCTCAGGTCTTTACACTGGCTCCCAGTTAAATTTAGGATTGATTTTAAAGTATTATTACTGGTATATAAATCATTCAATGGCCTAGGACTTCAATATATTGCAGATATGCTCACTGAATATAAACCCAACAGATCACTCAGATCATTAGGATCATATCAGCTAGAAATACCAAGGGTTCACTCTAAGCATGGCGAATCTGCTTTTAGCTATTATGCCAGCCGCAGCTGGAACCAGCTTCCAGAGGAGGTCAGACGTGCTCCTACAGTAGTCACTTTCAAATCCAGACTCAAAACACATCTGTTTAGCTATGCATTTACTGAATGAGCACTGTGCCACTGTTCGTCCGACTGTTTGTACTGTACTGTATTTTATTTTTCTAAACTGTTTTAATTATTTCTTTAATTATTTTAATTTCTTCTATGTAAAGCACTTTGAATTGCCATTGTGTATGAAATGTGCTATATAAATAAACTTGCCTTGCCTTGCCTTAGTGGAGCAGTTAAGTGATATAGTGGTTTATATGGTGATACAAGCATGAAAATTGGCATGAGCAGTCTCTGTGGGTCACTTGACAATAAGCCACCTACAGCTACTTAAAATTTCAAAATGGCGGCCATTTTTCAAGATGGCCACCACCTTAGTGTAGCAATTAGGCTTAAGAAATAATTTAGTTGGTGATACAAGCAGGAAAATTGCCATGAGCCTAATTGCTCCACTAAGGTGGTGGCCATCTTGAAAAATGGCTGCCATCTTGAAATTTCAAGTAGCTGTGGGTGGCTTATTGTCTAGTGACCATCAGAGACTGCTCATGCCAATTTTCATGTTTGTATCACCAAATAAAACACTATATCACTTAACTGCTCCACTAAGGTGTCGGCCATCTTGAAAAATGAAAAATCTTGAAATTTCAAGTGGCTCGGACTATTTTCTTGTCAAGTGACCCATGGAGATTGCTCATGCCAATTTTCACGCTTGTATCGTAAACTGAACGATTATATCACTTAGCCGCTCCACTAGTAGAAGTATTGTTCATTCTTAATATGTTAACTAAGGTAGTTAACTAATGAACCATATTGTAAAGTGTTACCTATTTGTATTTTTAAGTCATTTTAAAGGCTGTTGTTCACTTGGATCTATTTTTATTACTACCATTTATCCGATTACTTGATTAATCGATGGAATAATCCGTAGAATACTCGATTACTAAAATAATCAATAGCTACAGCCCTATTATTATTATTATTATATATTATTACATGACACTCAAGGACACCTTACAAACACATTAAAACAATCATCATTAAATTAGATTTGAAATGATTTTCACTGTTTCGCACATCTTGTGGCAGCAGGTTCCATAAATAAGGAGCTGCATGGCTAAGCATGGCTCAGGACCCCATAGAAGTAGTGTGAGTTCGAGAGAGAACAAGAGTGCAGAAGATGATCTTAAAGTACGAGTAGGAGCATAATTTTAAAGAAAGTCAGATAAGTATGTAGGGGCAAAATTATTGAGCGCCTTGTAAATAAAAAGAAGATTTTTAAAACCAATATGATATTTAACCAGGAGCCAATGCACGTGTTGTAATATGGGGGTGATGTGTTCAGCTAGAAGAGTCCTGCAGATGATTCGACCAGCCGAGTTCTTTACTAGCTGGAGTTTGTAGAGAATCCTTGAAGGCAGGCCATAAAAAAAAAGAGCGTTGCAGTAATCAATACAGGAAGTAACTAAAGCATGAACAAGAATCGCAGTGCTCTTTACTGCGAAAGCTGGAAGAAATTGGTTAATATTATGCATATGAAAAAAAAACAGAGCAAATTACACTGTTTATATGTGCTTTGAATGAGAGAGTACTGTCAAGGATGACCCACATGTAAATGAATAGATAGAGTAATAGAGTAATAGAAAGAGAAATAGAGTAATAGATCGACATAGATTATTCTTAAAAACAGGTAACTGAGCATTAACCCTCTGGGATCGACAAACGTGGCGGTGGGTTTAGCTGGCTTTTTATCACATCACATGTGTCCACTTACAATCAAAACAAAACATTGTGCTTTTATAAAATTAAGAAAATAAACAGGCTGTGCATTCGGCCTCTGTTTTCTCTGATTAACCCTTAGGGGTCTAACATGTTTTTGGGGCCCTTGAGATGTTTTGACATACCCTGACATTTGTGCTTTTTTCAGTTGCAATAACTAAAATTCATCGTGTTATCCCCTCTCTTCTTTCTGGGACAATTAATTTCTTGCACTATGTTTTAAGCTAAATAAAGAACGACTGTAACAACTGTAACTGTAACCGTGCTTGTGCTGTTCTGAGAGTTTGGACACCGCACAGGCCAGAGTGGGGATGGGCAAATGCAGTTTAGTTTCCTCTCTCTGGGTGTTTTTTAGCTGACACACACACACACACACACACACACACACACACACACACACACACACACACACACACACACACACACACACACACACACACACACACACACACACACACACACACACACAAACAAACACACACACACAAACACACACACACAAACACACACACACACACACACTCCATCCATGCATTTTGGTTAATGTTATTTTACATCATATAGGGAAAGTTGTTTTGTGTTACGATGGATTACTGGAAAGGTTGAACCATAGACTGTTTATCATGTTAATCATAACATGTTTCATTTTGTATCAGAGGTATCGCGCATCGTAACAATGGGTAAAAATGCATTGTCTATGGAAGAGTTAAAAGGAGAATGGTAAAACTGTACAAGCTGAAAGAACCTTTGGATATCTCTGAACATACAAAACACAAGAAACCTTGAAGCAGATAGACTACACTAGCAAAGACCTAAATGGTTGGCAATCTTGTCAGCTAAAAACAGGAAAGCTAGGCTACCGTGGGCTAGGTGTTATGTGCTGGCCAAATTGGACAAAAGAAAATAGATTGACTTTTTTCTTTTGTTATCCTAAATTTACTACGGTCATTTTAATCGATTTCAAATTGATATAGAAAATAGAAAAATAATATTCTATAATACTATACCTTTCTTTGAAGTGCTCAAAATTCTTCTTGCATTGTTCAAGTTTCTCTCTAGAAATTAGAAAAATAAAATAAAATAATAAAACAACATGACACAAGTCTCGATTACATATGTAACCCTCGTTCCCTGAAGGAGGCAATGGAGAATTCACGTTGGGTCAGTGAACCAACGAATTGGGATCTCGCTTGAGAGACAAATCAACTTCTAGTGTAACTAAACGACCCAATGCACATTGACATGCAGGTTTTGCATCCGATGCTCCACCCTGCAGTACGGGTATAAATACAGAAGCGGATGCATCGCATATTTGGTTTTCGCTGAGGAGCCGAGCCTGTGACCCGGTCGCCCAGCTATGGTACAGCAACTATGGCGACAGGACATGCGTAACCGAGACGTTCCCTTTCAATTGTTCACTCCTAACGTCACATCGGGTCAGTGAACCGACAAATTGGAATCCCTACCAAAACGCTGAGTTGCTGGCCCTTCCAGCACCCTGATTAATCCTCTTAACCCGCCCAACCTGTTCTTGGGCGAAGGAAGCTTATCCTTCATGGCACAGCAATCCGACACTGAGTGGGTCTCTTGTGCTATTAGCTACTCAGGGCAAGTATACGGAAAGATACTGGCTCTACACGAAGACTATAGAATCTAGCAAATGTGTTGGGTGTTGCCCAGCCCACTGCCCTACAAATATCTGTCAGCAAGGTGCCTTGAGCAAGCACCCAGAATAAAGCGATACCCCATTTGGAGTGCGCTCTCTCCCTGAACGGGCAAGACACGTCTTGATACTGATACACTAAGAAAATAGCATCCACTATCCAGCCATTCACTTCTGCTGGCCTCTGTAACAGACGAAAAACTGTTCTGAGGTCCTGAAGCTTTGTGTTCCGCCCACGTACAGGTGCAATGCGCAGACAGGACAGCTAGAGCTGGGTCTACCTGCTTCGAGGGCAGTGCTTGCAGGTTTACTACCTGGTCCCGAAAGGGAGTGGTAAGAACCTTGGGCACATATCCGAGCCGGGGTCTCAGGATGATGTGAGAATCGGTCAGCCAGAATTCCAGGCATGATTTGTCGACGGAAAATGCTTGCCTCTCTTTTGGACCTCTCTTTTGAAGGGCCCGATTCAAAACTTGCAGGTTCAAGATCAGCCCTAACCTTCTGCCTTTCTTGGGTACAATGAGGTAAGGGCTGTCGCCAGTAAGACTTCGATCTCTGACTGCAAGACAGGAGCTTCGCTGGTTTGCACTGAAGTGAACTGAATGCCCTTGAACTTGGGAGGACGCTGGGCAAACTGAGGTGCAGAAGAGCCAGCAGGTCTGAGGAGCGCTAACCAGGCTCCCAGAGACTGTACCAGCGGGACCAACAGAACAACAGACGTACCCGGGGTGAGGCAGCAAAGTGGAGGGCAGGGACCGACTTGAAAGGCATAGTGTCCCAAAGTGGGGTCTGAGTGTGCCGTGCAACACTTACCTGACTCCACTGTTGGGCAGAGGGTGCGTGAGAAGGCTTGGTTGCGTTCTCGAACCACACACTGCTTCCCGCTGGTGACTGAAGAGGGGGATAAGTGCAATGAGGCCTCGCATCGCACACTGTCATCCTCTCTCTTTTGGGACCAAGAAATATTGGAAACTGCTCTTTTATTGGAAATTTAGGTACCGCTTACTGTGGGGAAGAAAAGGACACAAAATGAGGTCCTCCTCCGGGGGAAGGAGTGGAGCAGTCACCATCTCCCGAAGACAAGCTCCCTCCATCTCTGGGTCACCCGTCTCAGGGCCGCTTGCCCTTCTTCTTACCGGCAGGTTTGACGGAAGCCTGGATGGGCTGGGCTGACCTCTGGCGGGTGCTGTTGCTTGGGTAGAAGCTACTGCTGAGCAGGGGCGAGGCGGTTGCAGGAGGGCGTCCTCGGTGATGAGCAGAAGGTGTAGCTGCAGCCGGCAGGAAGGTGGAGGCAGCAGCTGGTCGCTGGGGCAGGATATGTTTTATCGCCTCCGAACTGCTGGGCGTAGCTCTCGACAGCATTGCCAAAGAGGCCGGCCTGGGAGATAGGGGAGTTTAAAAAACGATTTTTGTTGAACTCCCGCATATCAACCAGTTTCAACCAGAGATGGTGTTCTTGGAGTATCAGAGTAGACATCACCCGACCCAGGGAGTGTGCAGTGACATTCTTTGCTCTTAGAGCTTTCCTGCATAAACCCTTGTGCAATTCCATGAGTGCTTTGGCCTGTTAGACCTACAGCGCCATGGCATGCAGAGCAGAAGCAGCCTCTCCACAGGCTCTGTAAGCCTTGCCTGCGAGAGCAGACGAAAACTAGCAGGCCTTGGAGGGAAGACACAGATTACCCCGCCAAGTGTTAGCGGTCAGAGGACACAGTTGCATCGCTACAGACCACTCCACTGGGGGATCCGCCAGCTCACCCTCTGATGCAGCGATCGACATACTGTCATCCGGCAGGGGCCCCAAAGGTAACGACTGGTACCCCAGGGAGGGACCAGTGAACTCCTTCGGAAGTTCCATAGCCTGTGGTGTGCAAGAGGAGTGAGGGGGTCAGAGGAGGTGGTCTCGTCGGGGAAGCCCTCACTTTAATCCTCAGATCACTAATGCTATTAGCCGAAGTAGACCGGGTCTGGTGGCCACCAGATCCAGAACTTGATCGGGGAATAGGCAAAGGGACTCAAGTCTCTTTCTCAACACTGTGATTGGCATGTTCCCTCAATGAGAACATGATACATTCCACGAACACCACCTCAGCGTGCTTAATACCCAGACAAGAGAGGCAGTGATCGTGACCATCAACCGGAGCCAGAGGATAACCACATCCAGAAACACATTGGCGGAATGACATCTTCAAAAAGATGCAAAATCACACCCGTGCTTGCTCTTTTAGGGAAAAGCTCTTTCACTAGTGCTGAAGCGCACAGGGGAAATGGCTGTGGCACAACAGCAGAAATAGTGCAACCCACTGTGTGCTCTCTCTCTCTTTGCAGGCACGGCACCACAGCAGCCCGCTGTGTGCACTCACACTCAGAGAAAGCTGTGAAAACAGCTTTTGTGTTTTTGACAGCTCTTACAAGATGACCACCACTGAACCGCTGTCACTCCAACCCCAAACAGAAAGCCTTCTTCCCACAGAACAGAAGGCTTGAATTCCAACTTGAAGACGATTGCAAAGCAGAGAACAGTAGAACCATTCGGCTCTGAAAAGTAAGGCAAATATGTGATGAATAAACTTCCGTATTTACACTCGCGCTGCAGGGGGTGGAGCATCAAATGCAAAACCCACAATGTGCATTGGCTCGCTTAGTTACACTCGAATTGGATTGGTCTTTCAAGCGAGATCCCAATTTGTCGGTTCACTGACTCAATGTGACGTCGGGAGTGACCAACTGAAAGGGAAGTATTATTTTTGTATTTGCAGAAAAGTTTTTTATAACTTTATAAGTAGTATCAAGGTCTACAATACACTGAACTATGAGTTCAAATCATATATTCATTATTTGGTGCACAAATATGTATACAAAACATAACACATACCCCTTTTCCACCAAGGCAGTGCTGGTGCCGGTTCGGAGCCGGTGCCTACTCACGAACCAGTTCTTTGTGTTTCGACAGCTAAAGAACTGGTTCTCGACCAGGAAAATTGGTTCCAAAACGGCACCAACTCTTTGCTGGACTAGAACCGTTCTTTTACCACATCATGCTTACGTCGGGGGTTGGGGGCGGGGTTATTGTCAACCTTCTTGTCGAACGTAACCTCCGTCTATAGTAATCCAGACGAGCAGCACAAATGTGTTCTAAACGTCTTCTTCTGACCCCAATATATGATCGCAAAGCCAGGAGAAACATTTGCAGAAAGATGATGTAGTCCGCCTTTGTAATTGTTATGCTTGAAGTTGGCGCAAGCGTTTCTGGGAAAGCTAAGACGTATGGCAACGTACACAGTAACATAACAACGTCGTTCGCTGGGCTCTCTAGTCAGTGGAAAAACAAACAGGTTCTGAGAAGTTTTGCAAGATGAACCAACTTTGAACCAGCACCAGTTCCGAACCAGTTCTTTTTTGGTGGAAAAGGGGTAACATATGATTATAACACACTGAAACTTTAGTAATGTTGTCCATGACTTCAGTTTACATTACCTTGTTTTTTCCAGCTCCTCTTTGTATCGATTTTCACTGTATTAAAAGAATACAAATGTATACAGTTATATAATAATACATGTAAAACAAGAATACAACTTTAAGGATGTAATTTAAGTGCTTGACTCTATAATTGAGGATTGCGGCTATATGTATAAATTATATTTATTTAAATTTTCTTTAAACTGTACTTGAGTTATACAAATAAACAATAGTTCTGAGGCACTCAAAAGGAATATAAGTTTAAAAAGCCTTTATTTAAACTTGGCTATTCATTAAAAAACATGCCAACATGTTTCAGCCTCTGTGGCCTTCTTCAGGGCAAATTCAAAATGGCAGTCCGTTGACTGCATACTATATATCTGCATGTGGTCACATGACCTAGAAGCACAGGTGCTCATCTGCACGTATCACCTGACTGCAAACAATTACAAGTCACATTTTCACATCAGAATAGTTTAAAATATCAATAGATACATAAAGCAAACGATTACTTTATATAAGACAAGTTACAGAAAAAAAGTCACTTTGTGAAAAAGATTTAGTTTCATTTCATGCTCTTATAAATATGTGCAGTCTCAGATATTAAACGATTTTACACTTTCTACATCAAGATACAGTTTGAAATATCAATATAAATAGATATAGCAAAACATTGACATATGCATATAATCTGTTACAAAAAAGGAGAAAAATCTAATTCCAAGTTTAGACCAGGGTATTGATTAGCTTTTAAAGTATAAATCCAAAAGGATTCTCTTTGTAAAAGTTTTTTCAGTCTATCTCCCCCTCTTGGTGATGTTTTAACATGTTCTATCCCAAAGATTTTTAGAGTATCGCTACTTCCATGGTTCGCCTCTTTGTAATGTAGAGCCGTAGGGTATTGGTGGTTGCTTGTTCTTATCGCATATTTGTGTTCTGCTAATCTTTCTTTAAGCTTACGTTTGGTTCTTCCAATATAAAAACAGCCACAAGGACATTCAAGTCTATAGACGACGAACGATGTATTGCAATTAATAAATTTAAATTTTACCGCAACCTTCAGCTAAAAGTGTGGCATTACACCAACTATAGTGAAACAGCTGCTCACTCCCAAGAGACACACTTTAGGCCTAAGTCAACTTTTATGCCTTACATAAACAATTCGACTCTGAATACTTTTTCTACAAAAGTTACATATGAAGTGAATAAACTCTTCGCACCTGGTAAAAAAACTCAACAGAATTACAACCTGTTAAAGGATGAAAAAGAAGCTTTAAAATGTCTGTCAACTAACAACGATATCATCATCAAAAGAGCAGATAAAGGAGGAGCAGTGGTAGTGTGGGGCAGAGACCAGTACATCACCGAGGCCATGCGTCAACTGGACAACCGTGAGTACTATCAGCCTTTACCATCTAATCCAATAGAACAAATTAAGAGTGAACTAGAGGAGATGCTTACATATGCAAAAGGTGAAGACTGGATTTCTAAAAAAGAACATGATTTCCTACAATGTAAATGTCCAAGAATTGCTTCTTTTTACATGCTTCCGAAAATACACAAGAACTTAGAGAACCCACCAGGAAGGCCAATCATAAGTGGCAATGGGTCAGTGACTGAACCGGCATCCAAGTTTGTTGATTTTCACATTAAGCAATTTGTAATAGACTTGCCCTCCTTTATCCAAGACAGTACATTTGTGTTAAATAAGATCAAAGAAATGAAAAATATTGGTAATGCCTTTCTAGTGACGATGGACGTTGAGTCACTATATACGAACATTGATCACAAAGAAGGATTAAAGGCATTGTCACATTATTTGGAGAAGAGACCACCAGAACAGATGCCCCCAGCAGAGTTTACCCACATGGAAAGAACCTATATGTGGATATATGCACATATATGATAATATTTATGCTGCATATATGCGTATATATGCCACATATAGGCAAAACTGAGGTGCATATATGTGCATATACAGGCCATATAGGTCTCCTGTATTGCTTCTTTATATCCACATATAAGCCCTATATGTACATACAAGATATGCCTCCTATATAGCTCATGGCAGGATGGTCATTTTGTAGCTCATATCTCACTTTGGCAACTGTCATACATGATGCCTAGCTCTGATAGGCACATCTATCAATTCGAAGCTCACAGAGCTGAGAAGATCAAAAAGATATATATTTTTCTGTTCAGTTTTTTGTCTTATTTTTGTTCTTGTACTATTTGATTGTTGTTAAGTAAATAAATAATGCACATTTCTACATTTTGGGCTTTTATTTATGTTGCCTACACTGTAAAAAAAAGTGTAATTTTACAGGTAATGGTCTGTATTTTTTTTTTTTTACAGGATTTTACCATTTTTAATTATAGTGAATGCCTGTTATTTTACAGATATTTACTATAATTTAAGGTCCACTATTAAATTTACAGGTAATTGCTTGTATTTTGTACATCAATTTTACATTTTTTAAAAGGAACTTGTCTGTATTTTTACAAAGTAATATTTTACAGATTTTTTTCTGTAAAATTAGAAAACAAAGAAAAGAAGGTATAACTGCAGAAATCTGCATCTATTCAATATGTTGTCCTTACAGATTATTAAGCATGTGGGGGTTAAAGTGAGTTTTTTAAGGTTAAATAATAGTAGGCTATTTGTACATAGTAGCCTACCCTACATAGGCTACAGAGTATTGAATTCTTTTTTATTGCATAGGCTATAGTCTTTTAATCTTGTCTTGCAAATAGATGCTCATTTTGATCATTATTTCATTGTCTTATTCTCCCATAATTTCATGTATATTTAATTAATATTTTTCCAAATCTCCGTTGCTGCACATTCAGGGCTTTGTGTGTGTGTGTGTGTGTGTGTGCGTGCGCGCGCGATGACGCAGATTCAAATTCGCCGCCATTACGTTTCCACTGTTTAGTCCCACCCACAACGGTTAGCTGTTCGAGTTTGGATCTGTAAGCGGGAGATTTGAATTCAGTCTACTCTCGTGAAGTGGATTGTGAGATTAACAGTGGTTCAAAGCAATCGTATTCGTCGAGAGCAGCCGCGAGCAGGAGTTCTGTTGTCAGTCCGTTTGGATCACTGATCTATATAATGTCATTTCAATGGTTTGGATTCTTCGGAAATAACGCCCTTTTCAGTGAGCCTGGTTCGTCACAGCGGACATCATGTCAACCGATCACCGGCTGAGGTAAGAGTCTACATGTGAACCATATTTTATATTACATTTGTGTTAAGTTTACGTTACAGTTTTCAAGCTAACGTTAGCATGTTAGCTAAATAATTCAGTTAACTGTCGAGAGCTGGAGGCAAAACACTGAAAATGTAGCATGCATCTTTACATTTTCCATCTGTTTTAAGAAAGATATCCCACACCTCAAAAGACCTAAAACAAGCTTTCGTAGACTTGTTATACATATCAAAGTCCGTTTAATTGTGTATAAAATCTTTGTTAATATGCGGTAGTATCAGTCAGTAACGTTAAATCAATCTCTTAAATGGCGGGACACTTTGAAACACTGTCTGGAAGCTGAAAACTCTTCTCTTAAAAAATAGTAACCAAGTTTTTTGGCGGATTTTTATTACCATTTTTAATAACCACAGTAATAACGTTACTACAAATAGACCTAAAGTTACCAAAGTTTTTTTTGTTGGTTAAACCATTTTTGTAAGGGTTAACGTGGCTATCAAGACCGTTAAGAAAACGAATTCAGTAAATACTGTAAGTTACTTGTTGATGATACAGGAAAGCACATGAGACTAGAATATGAACCCAACATGATAAATTGCATATTCTGGCTGCATGCTCGCCAACACGTAGCTATAGAATGCTTATGTGCATATATTAGGCTTATAAAGTCAGTTGAGGATTTGCATTGTCCCAGTGGAACATATTCTGACATGTGTAAATGTAATACTGAGTTGTAAAAATTATTATTATTTTTTTTTTTATTTCAGGTCAAGTGGAAAGCAGAATGATCATGGCAAACAAGGTATGGGAAGAATTAATTTAAAATATTGTAATGGCCGAGTCTTCTGATTCCATATGATTGCACTAAAAGTGGCAGTAAATGTAATTTGTTTTATTTTATATTTTCCAATATGAATATTCATTTGATCCTTATGAGGCCACTGGAGCTGCACAAGGTTTGGTTTTGCTACAGTAAGACCACGATTATGTTAGATTTCACCCATCTATTTTTTTTTTTTGTATTGTAACTAGGTTCTGTCATTTAGAAACATGGCTTTTTCTATCACTTAATGACATATATCTCTACCTTTCATTCCAGCCAGAGGATCTGACGGTTGCTGCTCGCATCTCAGCCTACCTGATGGACAATTCTTGCTGGATGAATGACCTTCACCTTCAACTCAACCTTGCCAAGACAGAACTGCTAATGGTTTCAGCCAAACCATGCGATCCTGCTGATTTGCCTTATACAACACCAGAAAGATCCGGCCCTTCCTATTGGAGCCACATAACTCCTTGTCTAAGCTCTTGTTCTATCCAGACTGGACTATTGTAATGCTCTCCTGGCAGACCTTCCAGCATCAGTCAAACCTCTGCAACTGATCCAGATGCTGCAGACCTAAACTTACTGCTTCAGATCTGTCTCCAGAAGCTTGTGTTCTGCAAGTGAACGGCGCCTTGTGGTGCCATCATCCCAAAGAGACACAAAATCACTTTCACTGACCTTTCCCTGGACTGTTCCCTGCTGGTGGGATGACCTGCCCAACTCAACACATTTTCAAGAAACCTCTAAAGATCCATCTGTTCATAAACACTTGACCCAATAATACTAAATCTTTTTTAAGGAAAAAAAAAAATGCTATGTGTACTGTGCTAGACTAACTGGGACTTGTCACTGCACTTGTTGCTTCTATTGTTCTCTTAATTTTTAAGTCACTTTGGATAAAATGTAATTATAAATGTGTAAAATAAGTTATATTAGAGTATAAAGGCATACAGCAATTGCCTTTTAATGTGGATATTTTTACATGTTCTAAATTATATACTAAGATTGTATTTCCTATCATTCACGTATCTTGAGTGCAGTGTTTGTTTAATGAGTAATACTGTAAATGTGCAGGTACTCTGTACTTATGTTTAGTTAATTTAACAGACATTGACTGTACATTTGCTATTATTAAGTACTTAATTAGAGATTGGTTAAAGTTGTGAAATTTGAAATACAAAAATTAAAACTGTAAATAATATACAAACTTTGTATTTGAATTTATGTACTTAATGCATTTTTATACATAACTTCATAGTAGGTGAACATATAGGTGCATATATGCACACATATATAGGTGAACATATAGGTGCATATATGCACACATATAGGTGAACATATAGGTGCATATATGCACACATATAGGTGAACATATAGGTGCATATATGCACACATATAGGTGAACATATAGGTGCATATATGCGCACGTATAGGTGAACATATAGGTGCATATATGTACACATATAGGTGAACATATAGGTGCATATATGCACACATATATGCGCATATAGGTGAACATATAGGTGCATATATGTACACATATAGGTGCATATATGCACACATATAGGTGCATATATGCACACATATAGGTGCATATATGCACACATATAGGTGAACATATATGTGCATATATGCACACATATAGGTGAACATATAGGTGCATATATGCACACATATATATGTGCATATATATGTGAACATATATGTGCATATATGTGCATATATGTACATATAATATAGGAAAACGGCCAATTTTATATATGTTGCATATATTCAAAACCTATATCAAAACCTATATTAAAACATATATGTTTATATAGGTTATTTCCATGTGGGTTATCTTAAAACTAACAGAATGGACACTAACTAACAATGTTTTCTTATTCCAAAACAGATTCTTTAAGCAGATAAAAGGTACAGCAATGGGAGCATGCTTTGCACCAAATTATTCAAATCTGTTTATGGGTCTCTGGGAGGAAACATTTGTCTATTCAAGTCTAAATGAGTATGTTAATAAGATTGTATGGTGGGGTAGATATATCGACGATGTTCTTCTTATATGGTCTGGGTCACAGCAAGAGTTGCTACAGTTTCATGCGTATCTTAATAACACTAATCCTAACTTGAAGCTGAGTCTAGAGTTCTCATTATCAAATATCCATTTCCTAGATCTGGAGATATCAAAAGATGACAAAGGTGAAGTGCACACGTCCGTGTTTAGAAAACCCACTGATCGGAATACCATACTGAGGGCAGAAAGCTACCATCCACCTTGGTTAATAGAGAATATCCCTTTTGGCCAATTTCAAAGGATTAAACGCATATGTGATTCTGAAGATGTTTTTGATAAAAATGCTCAAGACATGGTTCAAAGGTTTAAGAAAAGAGGATATAAACACAAGACCTTAGAAATAGCCTGTAATAGAGTTAAAGAAATTAGTAGAGAACAGCTGTTGGTTCAGAAACAGAGGCGTCAACAAGAGCAAAATCAAGTTTATTTTGTTACACAATACAGTAGTCAAGCCAATAAGATAAAGCAAATAATCAAGAAGAATTGGGACATAATAAAAAGTGATACCGTTTTGAGAGATGTATTGCCGGAGGTACCTACTATCACCTTTAAACGAGCTCCTACTCTAAAAGATAGTCTTGTGAAAAGCTATATGCCTCTTGTACAGAATAAAACCTGGCTAGGCATAAAAAGAGGTAACTATAAGTGTGGAAACTGTAATCATTGTAACAATATGGTTAAGACCAATATTTTTACAGATGTGACATCAAATTGTGAATACAGTATACACTCATTTATTAATTGCAATACATCGTTCGTCGTCTATAGACTTGAATGTCCTTGTGGCTGTTTTTATATTGGAAGAACCAAACGTAAGCTTAAAGAAAGATTAGCAGAACACAAATATGCGATAAGAACAAGCAACCACCAATACCCTACGGCTCTACATTACAAAGAGGCGAACCATGGAAGTAGCGATACTCTAAAAATCTTTGGGATAGAACATGTTAAAACATCACCAAGAGGGGGAGATAGACTGAAAAAACTTTTACAAAGAGAATCCTTTTGGATTTATACTTTAAAAGCTAATCAATACCCTGGTCTAAACTTGGAATTAGATTTTTCTCCTTTTTTGTAACAGATTATATGCATATGTCAATGTTTTGCTATATCTATTTATATTGATATTTCAAACTGTATCTTGATGTAGAAAGTGTAAAATCGTTTAATATCTGAGACTGCACATATTTATAAGAGCATGAAATGAAACTAAATCTTTTTCACAAAGTGACTTTTTTTCTGTAACTTGTCTTATATAAAGTAATCGTTTGCTTTATGTATCTATTGATATTTTAAACTATTCTGATGTGAAAATGTGACTTGTAATTGTTTGCAGTCAGGTGATACGTGCAGATGAGCACCTGTGCTTCTAGGTCATGTGACCACATGCAGATATATAGTATGCAGTCAACGGACTGCCATTTTGAATTTGCCCTGAAGAAGGCCACAGAGGCTGAAACATGTTGGCATGTTTTTTAATGAATAGCCAAGTTTAAATAAAGGCTTTTTAAACTTATATTCCTTTTGAGTGCCTCAGAACTATTGTTTATTTGTGAAACATTTCTGGATCTCCAAACTGAAGAGCACCAGAGGAACACACCTCTCAATACCCAGGTAGCACTCCTAGTAACTCGTTTGTGTACTTGAGTTATATTGAGTAATTGAATTCTATTGCAACTTTACTGATTACATTTCCATTGTTTTCATTTATTTTTTTATTTTTTTTCTTATACAAGTGTCATACATCATTCGATCCTGTTTAGTGTGTGTACAAAAGGCCCGGATGCCCTTAAATGGCTTGGATGATTCTGACCAATCACAGCGCAACTTATTGTAGCGTCACCTGGGCTGAAGCGGAAACCGCGTTAGAGAGAAGATGCAACGCATATGAGAGTGTTAAGTTCGGGCAGCTTCATTGTAGTTCATCTATAGTAGTTTGATTACGATTCAGTGAAGTTTATATGGAGTTGCTGTGTGCGTGCATGTCAAACGCGATTCGCACCGGTGTTAGAGAGCAGGGAAGCTTTATTGGCTGTTGCCGAAATTTAAAGTTCGGTGGATAGGGGGAGCGGAGCGGAGAGAAGTGGTGATCCGGCAACTCAAAACGGGGGTTGGAGAACCACACATGTAAACTCAACCAGCTCTTCAGTAAACAAGTTAAACTTGGACCCTGTTTGGTGCGTCTCTTCAATTAATTCGACTTACGCAGTTCTGACCAACTGCCTGCTGTGTTTCACATCCATCTAAATTAATCTACCTTCGAACCTCTTCATTTTAAATGGTCCTTCGAGCCGGATCAGTGACTTACAGCAGAGAGATGACATCCCATTCTGAACCAGATCCTCCTGTTGTCCGACCTAGACGACAAATAAGACTACCTGCACATCTAGCAGATTACCAAGTTTCTGATTCAGCACATATGAAGAGAGCACTACCTTTGTTTCCGCCCACGGCTGATAGCGTCTCACGATCATCTTCTCCAGAGAGTCAGTCACCGTACGCAGATGATCTACTACTACGAGATGAATGGCCAGATCCAACTGGACATGCGTCGCAAGAGTATGATCAGCTCCGCTTCCAAGACCAGCAGCTGTTCGATATTAAATCTATGTGGACTGAGATGAAAAGAAACAACAATGAGCTACGCAATCACATTTTACCTGAGATTCTGTCCACAATGCGAGGGCTCCAGGCAGAGAATGCTACGCTAAAGAGGGAGATTCAGCAGATAGCCACAGGAAGAGAGACTCCTCGTCGACCAGTAACGCCAGTTCCAGCCCCTCGCACTCATGTGCCACCGTCCGTCCATAGACAGAGAGATTCTGCAGTGTATGCTGGTGAGCTTCCTCTAGACCGATCGGTCCAGTGTGAGCAGCTGACAAACGAGATGGAAGACTTAACGTTTTCATCCAGGCCAGAGCACCCATATACTGAAGAGAGTCGTCGTGCCCCCCCACAGATGTCCTACACCAACACAGCCCAGCCGGTAACAGCTGTAAAATATGAGGATGAGAAGCTTAGTCCCAGACATAGTCGTCGCCAGAGTGATAGAGACTTCTGTCTGCCTCCATGCCCAGAATTGGTGCCTAGAGCGGAGTTGCAGCACGTCCAGGAGCAGATATATCGAGGCCCTAAGCCTACCATCCCCAGTCTGACAGCAGCTGATCCTAGACAGTTCTCAAGATTACGGATGGCACTAGAGAACCTTCTGCCAGTGAATGCGAGTGAACGCTTTAAGTATCAGATCCTGACTGATCATTTAGAGCTAGAAGAGGCCCTACTAGTAGCAGATTCTTACTGTAATTCTGTGAGACCATATACAGACACTATGCAAGCTCTTGTGAAGATGTATGGTCAACCCCACCAGCTTGTGCTGCGGAATATTGCAGAAGTACTAGAAGGTCCCAATCTCAAGCCAGGTGACGTTAAAGCATTCAAGTTCTTCGCCCTCCGTGTACGCTCATTAGTGAGTATGTTGGAACAATTGGGGTCTGAGGGAGCATCTGAATTAGAATGCGGTTCACACGTGTCTAGACTCCAAGGCAAGCTCCCTCACGAGCTCCAGATCAGCTTTAAGAGGTATGTCCATCCTTCTAGGATCACAGTCCCCACTCTTATCGACTTTGTGGACTGGTTAGAGTATGAGCTCCAGGTGCAAGATGACACTGCCAAGACTGTAACATATGTTCCACCCTTAACTACTAAGAAGCGAGAAGGTCGTCACGACTCCAAGCCTCCTGGGAGATCTACGAGTTTCCTACTGGGTACAGAGAAACCTGCTGCAGACAGTGAACGCAGAGTGTTCGCTTCAGAGTCCCGGCCCAGCTCTGCCAGGTACCAAGAGAAGTTTCGTGCCTACTGCCCTTATTGTGATAATGCCAATCATTTTCTGAATGGATGCCACAACTTCAAAGAGTTGACTAAGGACCAGAAAGAGGCCTGGATTCGTAAGAATAATAGATGTTGGAGATGCGGCCGCAATCATCACGCTTCCAGATGCACACTGAAAGCCTTGTGCAAGACCTGCAACAGGAAACATCTCCTTATATTGCATGATCTGAACGAAAGAGCTGTGACCGCCAGTACAGCGCCCAAACCCCCAGAGAACTCCTGTCTTGTGAGTACTACGAAAGACATCTTGTACGTTGACCGTTCTGTCAGTAGCCGTAGAGTCATGCTGAAAGTGAGTAAGGTAATCATCACAAACGGAGATGCATCGTTAGAGACATATGCAGTGCTCGACGACGGGTCTGAGAGGACTATCCTCCTTCAAGCAGCCGCACAGCAATTGAACCTCAGAGGACAACCAGAAGACCTGATACTGAGGACAGTGAGACAGGATCAGCAGGTGCTTCATGGGGCGGCTGTCTCCTTCACAGTATCATCTGTGTCTCATCCCCACAAGAAATACCTCATCCAACACGCCTTTACAGCTGAGAGACTAGGTCTTGCTGAACACACATACTCGGTGGCTTCCTTAAAGAAGAGATACAGACATCTAACTGGCCTCCCGTTGCAGCAGATGGATAAAGTGCAGCCAATGTTGCTGATCGGTTCAGATTGCCCCCACCTCATCACGCCTGTTGAACCAGTACGGTTAGGCCCACCAGGTGGACCCGCAGCAGTCAAGACCCGCCTGGGATGGACTCTTCAAGGTCCTACGCATGAGATTCGTCACGAGATTAACACGCACCAGTGTTTCTTCACCTCTGTCCTCCCCAACGCAGACCTGTTTGCTCACGTTGAGAGATTATGGCAGATGGATGTGATTCCCTACCGCAGCGAAAAGGCAGTGACGAGATCCAAGCTAGACCAAGAAGCCATCAGACTCTTGCAGGAGAAGACGGTCCGAGTGGAGGTAGAAGGGACGATGCGGTATGCTACACCACTGCTTCGGAGGCAGAGCATGCCACAGCTGACCATGACCAAAGAAGCTGTTCTCCCTCAGCTCAGGAGTGTTGAAAAAAGACTGCTTAAGAACCCAGACCAGGCTTCGGCCTACCAGGCTGAGATAACTAGGCTGAAGGAGGCAGGTTACATAGCCAAGCTGGAACCGAGAGAAGTTGCGAGCTCCACAGAGTCATGGTACATCCCCCACCATATGGTGCAGCATAATAACAAGAACTGGGTCGTCTATAACTGCTCCTTCCAATATGAAGGTCACAGCCTAAATGAGTTTCTTCTTCCAGGACCTACGCTAAGTTCATCACTGCTAGCAGTTCTGCTCCGCTTCCGCGAGCATCAGGTAGCCATAAGCAGTGATATTCGAGGTATGTTTCACCAGGTGAGGCTGCTCCCTGATGACATGCCCTTACTCAGATTCCTGTGGCGTGACCTGAAGCCGGAGCAACCCCCTGATGTGTACCGATGGCAAGTTCTCCCCTTTGGTACCACATGCAGTCCTTGCTGTGCCACTTACGCCCTACAGAGGCACGTCATAGACCACAGCCAGTCTGGAGACCCAGTCAGAGAGGTAATTGAAAAATCATTCTATGTTGATAATTGTTTACATAGTCTTCACTCCCCTCGAGAGGCCCGAGACCTAGTTGATCAACTATGTTCTCTCTTAACCGCCGGAGGCTTTGAGCTTCGACAATGGGCCAGCAATTGCCCGTCAGTTGTTACTCACCTCCCTTCTGAGTCGAGATCCGATACCTGTGACCTCAGGCTTAGTCAAGGCCAACAAGACGTCCACGAGTCTACGCTCGGATTACATTGGCACTGTCAGTCCGACACCCTACGTTACAAGCACAGAGCTAGCCGCTGCTCCACTGTGACAATGCGCAACATCTACCATGTACTGGCCAGCCAATATGACCCCCTCGGTTATATTATCCCTTACACCACCCGGGCGAAGATATTAGTACAGCGATTATGGGATAAAAGGCGCGACTGGGATGATCCACAATTGCCTGAGGAACTCCTTACTTCATGGTCTGAGTGTGAGAAGGAGTTGAGTGGATTAGAGAAGATATCTCTACCCCGATGTATGCCAGCTCACAGATGGATCACTTGTCATGTAGATACGATGTCCACGTTTTCTGTGACGCATCGGAGCAGACATACGGTTCAGTGGCTTATCTACGGATAGAAGACAAGAAAGGTCAGGTAGAGGTCATCTTTATAGCCGCCAGATCCCGCGTTGCGCCCCGCAAGCAACAATCTATACCCCGCTTAGAGCTGTGTGCCGCGCTTACTGGAGCGCAGCTCTCCCAACTCCTGACTACAGAGCTTACAATTCCTATTCACTCCACCACGCTCTGGTCAGACTCTACCACCGTGCTCACATGGCTGACATCCAGCTCCTGTCGTTACAAGGTGTTCGTAGGAACACGGGTGGCAGAGATACAAGAGATAACAGCTTCGGCCACCTGGTGCTATGTCAGATCTGCAGACAATCCAGCGGATGACATCACGCGAGGCAAGCCTCTTTGTGACCTTGCTACAGGGAGCCGGTGGAGCCAGGGACCAGCCTTCCTCAAGCTGCCTCCAGATAGGTGGCCCGGACAGCCCCCTCTATCGTTTGAAGAGCCAAACAGTGAATTAAGACAGTCTGCCTTCTCCGGGTTAGTGACCACAACTGCACCCCCACTTAAGCCACCGCACTACAACACGCTGTCAGAGTACCTGAAAGCCTATGGGCAGGAGCTTCACGGGGCGGCCTACACCTCCAGTTCTGACCTCCAAAGAGACGTTCAACAAGCAGTCCTTCGCCAAGCTCAATCAGAGTCCTTTCCCGATGAGCTGAAGCTTCTGAAGTCAGGCAAACCAGTGTTAGCCACAAGCAGGCTGGTCTCACTCTCCCCTGAGCTCGACGCTGCTGCTGGACTGATTCGTGTAGGAGGCCGTCTTCGTCACTGTGAGGTACTAGAAGCGGAGGCTATTCATCCAGTTGTCCTAGACCCTCGACATCCGACCACAGAGCTAATCATCAAGGATTATGACGAGAGGCTGCATCACCCTGGTGCAGAGAGACTGTTCGCCGAGATCAGAAGGACATACTGGATTATTAGAGGCGTGAAGCTGTCCGCCGACACCAGCGCCAGTGTGTAGAGTGTAGAAAATGGAGAGGCCGCCCAGAAGTCCCCTTTATGGCCGACCTACCCCTTACCAGGCAGAGATACTTCCGTCCAGCCTTTTACTCAACTGGCATGGACTGTTTCGGCCCCTTCTTAGTTAAAATCGGCCGCCGTAACGAGAAGAGGTGGGGTATAGTCTTTAAGTGTATGACCACTAGGGCAGTCCATCTCGACCTTCTAACCAGTATTGATTCTGATTCGTTCCTGATGTCCCTACGACGGTTCATTGCTCGACGAGGGAAACCGTATGAGTTATTGAGCGACCAAGGCACCAACTTTAAGGGAGGAGAACGTGAATTAAATGAGTCTTTCGCCAACCTCCAAGAGGAGTTAAAGAGTCACTTCGCCAGCCAGCAGATAAAGTTTGTTTACAACCCGCCAGGCGCCCCTCACTTCGGCGGTTGCTGGGAGAGGGAGATCCGCTCGATTAAGACAGCCCTCAGAGTGACCATCGGGGCTCAGACTGTCACTGAAGAAGTTTTGAGAACAGTTCTGGTTGAGGTTGAAGGTATTCTCAACTCAAAGCCCCTTGGGTATACCTCATCTGACGTAGCTGACCCTGATCCAATCATACCGTACTGCTTTCTGATTGGCCGTAGAGATGCATCCTTACCTCAAGTAGTCTACCAAGAGTCCGAGATTCTGAGTCGCAGACGCTGGCGCCACAGCCAACTGCTTGCAGAACACTTTTGGAGACATTTTCTCAAGTATTACGCACCCGTTCTCCAAGCTCGCCAAAAGTGGAAGACAGAGAAAAGGTCATTAGAGAGCGGGAACGTGGTAATGATCGTCGATCCTCAACTTCCTCGTGCCCTCTGGCCAGTAGGCAGAATCACCCAGGTGTTCCCAGGTGCAGATGGGCGGGTCCAGACAGCCAATGTAGATGTGAAGGGTAAGACCTACACGCGAGTCGTGGCTCGCCTCATCCAGCTTCCGGCCCTACCTGAGGATGACTAGGCCCAAATATAGACCTTTGTGAGATGATCGAATTCAGTTCTTGAATTCGGGGGCGGCTGTACAAAAGGCCCGGATGCCCTTAAATGGCTTGGATGATTCTGACCAATCACAGCGCAACTTATTGTAGCGTCACCTGGGCTGAAGCGGAAACCGCGTTAGAGAGAAGATGCAACGCATATGTGAGTGTTAAGTTCGGGCAGCTTCATTGTAGTTCATCTATAGTAGTTTGATTACGATTCAGTGAAGTTTATATGGAGTTGCTGTGTGCGTGCATGTCAAACGCGATTCGCACCGGTGTTAGAGAGCAGGGAAGCTTTATTGGCTGTTGCCGAAATTTAAAGTTCGGTGGATAGGGGGAGCGGAGCGGAGAGAAGTGGTGATCCGGCAACTCAAAACGGGGGTTGGAGAACCACACATGTAAACTCAACCAGCTCTTCAGTAAACAAGTTAAACTTGGACCCTGTTTGGTGCGTCTCTTCAATTAATTCGACTTACGCAGTTCTGACCAACTGCCTGCTGTGTTTCACATCCATCTAAATTAATCTACCTTCGAACCTCTTCATTTTAGTGTGTATTATTTTTGTGTATACTCACAATAAAAACAAAGTGTTGTGCTTTTTGCCAAATAAAGAAAAATAAACTATGCGAGTTCTGCCTTCTCTCTGCCAGTGAAGACCATTCTGAAACGCGTCCAAAAATGAACCAAAACTCAGCGAATACTCAGTCAAACAGGTATACAGACACACAGGCATGAAGCTTGAATTCTCTTCTTTTAAATGAAGTAATTTATATAAAAAACAAATATTCTCAGTTTATGTAATATGTATGAAAGGAGAGAGATGTCAGTCATTCTCATCTCAGCTCATTAAGTTTTAATGTGACCCCGCCCACGGAGAGCGCGCGCTATTCAAACACAAATGATCTGAGGCATACATGCAAACCTGTGAACGCCCACAATCAGCTGGATAACACACACCGCAAGTAATCAGAGTCATGTACTTTACGACGCTGTGAGGAATAATACTATCTTAAGAATAATAACCTCAGAAGTGCTGGAAGTTTCATTTCGAGGAGCAACGGATCCATCTGAGGAATAGGTCAGTTGTATATTTGCTTTGTTCTAATTGCAGTAGTGTCTGTACGTGCAAAAAGACTGTTTACACATGAATCGCATTTCTGTGTGTGAATGAATGAACAGCTTTTAATGAACAGCTGAACAGCTTTATTGTTATACTGAGATGAGTAAAAATCAACTACAAAAATCTGATAGATTGTAAAGTTTTTACTGTAAAATACTGCCACATCAAATAAGCTTATAATGTTGCCAATTTCTGCTCATATGTTAAATATATATATGAAGAGTTCAGATGCAAAAGCCTATAAGTGCCATCTGAAATTTTCTTCTAGAATGAAAATTTTATCAAGCTTGTATATTTAAGTTTAAGTTTACAATTAATAGGTTATTTTCATTGCCATTTAAGTGAAATTGCTGAACGTAACTATACGAGCTTGATAGAAAATTTCAGATGGCACTTAGAGGTTTTTGCATCTGAACTCTTCATATATATACAGTATTTAATATATGAGCAGAAATATATATAAATATATATAATGTTTTGTCAAAAATAAAGTCATCAGCTAAGATGTTATTATAGTGTTAGTTCCAATGTAGGCAATATTCAAACTAATGAATCCTTAACTTTGAAATACGTATGATAAAATGTATACTTTAGTTTTTACAAAGAAAGATTACACTGGAAATATTGTTCAAATTTTAATTGTTGTTGTAATTGTATAACCTTTTTAATAAAATAACAAAAAATAAATATACAAGGATAGATGTAAACAAAATCTTAAAAGGTCAATATAAGCCTTCTCTTTAAATTATTTTTATTGTGTTTTATTAGTGACACATTTGGGAAGAGAATACATTTCAAAACTTTCTGAAAATACAGTATGAGAACAATTAACTGCACAATTACTGTTAATGGTGGGGTGGAAGAAGGGCCAAAACAGACGGATTTCCCGGTAACGACTGGAACGGACACGGACAAAGATTCTAGGATCACGAGAAGATGCAGGTGTGGGTGGGAGAAAGAGACCACCTTCAGAGGGTTGCGGATCCACCAGGGAAGGAAGAAGTGTGAAGAGGGAGGCCAACAGCAACATTGCACTGCAACCGCAGGTCAGACAAGAGGAACCCAAGGCCAGGTCGCAAACCACAGCGCTGAGGGATCCACCGTTGCTGTAGAAAGGCAGGTGGAGGACACAGGAGGGCCCGCGATGGATGCCAATGCCTCTGAGAGTGGCACTGACGAAGACACACACAGAACACAAAGCAACCCCAACAACCGCAAGCAAAGCAATAGGACAGAGAGGAAAGAACCTGGAAGGAGGCAGATGGTCAAATGGCCAAAAGCCAACGAAGGTGCGGTCTGGCAGAAGCTGGACAAGGACCTCAGCCTTATTCTGGAGCACTCATTGCGTGGCCAGGTGGAGACCAAGCTGAACCGTATCGGAGACATCCTGTATGATGAATGCATAGGCATATTCGGAGTAACTGCTGGAAAGCGGAGAGCTTGCCCAGTGCAGAAGGGTAGGAGGGAGAGGGAGATCGAGCAGTTGGTGAAGAGGCGGCGTCAACTCCGAAAACAGTGGAGGAAGGCAAGTAGAGAGGAGAAGGAGGGCCTGAAACCACTGTGGGACGAGGTGAGAAAAGAGCTTGCCGGCCTACGGAGGGCAGAGCGCATCCGTAAGCGCAGAAGGCGGAAGGAGAAAGAGAGGAGTAACTTCTTCAAAAATCCTTTCAAGCATGCCAGACAGCTGCTAGAGGATAAGAGAAGCGGAAAGCTTGAGATCACCAAGTCTGAGCTGGAGAACTACATAAAGGAGCAGTACAGTGACCCAGCGAAGTCAACTCCGCTGGGATCCCCTGGGTATGTTCCTCGCCCAGCTCCCCCAACCTCCCTCTTTGATGCTGCCCTCCCCAAACTCAGCGAGGTAACAGAGGCGGTCCGGAAGGCAAGAACAGCCTCAGCCCCAGGCCCTAACGGGATACCATACAAGCTGTACAAGTACTGCCCAGGGGTCTTGAGACACCTCTGGAATCTGCTGAGAGTGGCCTGGAAAAACCAAGTCATCCCGTCAGAGTGGCAGAGAGCTGTCACAGTTTTCATCCCAAAGGAGCAGAACTCCAGTACGATCGGCCAGTTCAGGAGTATCGCCCTCCTGAATGTCGAAGGGAAGATCTTCTTCTCCATCCTGGCTAAGAGGTTGACCAGCTACCTCACAGGAAACGGGTACATCGACACCAGCTGCCAGAAGGCAGGTGTGCCAGGCTTCCCAGGGTGTGTGGAACACTCCGCAGTAATATGGGAGCAGATCCAAAGGGCGAAAAGAGAGAGAGGTGACCTGCATGTAGTGTGGCTCGACCTTGCTAACGCATACGGGTCAGTCCCTCATCAACTCATCGAGTTCGCCTTGGACTTCTTCCATGTCCCAATCGGCATAAGAGCCCTGGTGGCCAAGTACTTTGGAGACCTCCAGATGTGCTGCACCCACCAGGACTTCACAACAGGCTGGCAACAGCTGGAAGTAGGCATTGCCATGGGATGTTCAATCTCGCCCATCCTGTTCGTCGCAGCCTTTGAGATCATCCTCATAGGGGCTAGGAAGATGGTCGGAGGAGTGAAACTGCCGTCAGGACAAAGGCTACCAGCAGTTAGAGGTTACATGGATGATATCACCACCATACTCCGGACAGCAGCATGCACAACAAGACTGCTGAAGAGGATCGACGAGCTTGTGGGCTGGGCGAGGATGAAGATCAAACCCCCCAAGTCACGCAGTTTGTCGATCAAGAAAGGAGTCAGGAATGACAACACCATCTTTGTCGCAGGTGGTGAGAATATCCCATTGCTGACAGATCAACCGGTTCGTAGCCTGGGTCGTACCTACACAGCAGAGCTCTCAGACAGGCAGATGGGGGAGACGGTGAGGAAGCAGCTCGCAGATGGCCTGGCCAAGATCAACCAAAGCCAACTCCCCGGAAAGTACAAAGTTTGGTGTTACCAGGCAATACTGTACCAAAGGGTGATGTGGCCACTGAAGATGAGCGAAATCCCCTCATCAGTGGTAAACAAGATGGACGGGCTGGCAAACTCGTTCATCAGGAAGTGGCTGGGACTACCAAGATGCTTCTCGGAGGTAGGCCTCTTCGGGAGGAACACGCTACAACTACCACTGCGATCCATCAGCGTGGGATACAAGCAAGAGAAGGCTCGGCTGGTGCTGGAGCTGAGGGAATCCACTGACCAGCTGGTGAGAGCAGCGGGCACCCAGATAAGAACGGGAAGAAAGTGGAAAGCCCAAGAAGAGGTCGACAAGGCAATCGGCAGGCTGAAGCACCGCGAGGTGGTCGGCAGAGTCCAGGAGGGTCGAGCAGGCCTTGGGAGGGGCGATATTCCCTTGTTCTGGTCAAAGGCTTCCAAAGAAGACCGAAAAGCCATGGTGGTGGCGGAAGTGGCAAAAACTGAGCACGAACGCCTTAACATCAAAGCGGTGTCCCAGGGCCAGCAAGGGCGTTGGACGGCATGGGAAGGTCTCACTGACAGGTCCATGTCATGGTCCGACCTATGGAAGATCCCCCAAGCTAGGCTCAGCTACCTGATCAGAGCAACTTATGACACCTTGCCTTGTCCCCGAAACCTCCACCAATGGTTTGGTGCCGAAGAGACCTGTTCCCTTTGTAACACCATCAACACAAGCCTCCAGCATATCCTGTCGGGCTGCACGACAGCATTGTGCCAAGGCCGCTACAGGTGGCGACATGACCAAGTACTGAAGAAGCTGGCAGAGGTGTCAGAGTCATGCAGAAAGGAGGCGAACAGCAGACCTTCCGCTCGAGGACGACATTCCATCCAGTTTGCGAGGGCTGGAGAGAGTGTCAGACCCTCCCGCCAGAGAGATATAGCAAGGCTCCTCTCACCGGGAAGTGAGTGGGCCATGAGGGTCGACTTGGGAAAGCAGCTCCAGTTCCCCAGGGAGATAGTGGAAACATCCCTGCGGCCAGACCTCATCATGTGGTCAGAGGCTTGCAAGACCGTCCTCCTTGTGGAACTAACTGTACCATGGGAGGGAGGTGTGGAGGCTGCGTATGAGCGGAAGCGAGCCAAGTACTCTGATCTGGCGGCAGAGTGCAGGGAGGCGGGCTGGAAAGCCGTTATCTGCCCTGTGGAAGTGGGGTGTAGGGGCTTCGTAGGTTCCTCAACCGCTCGCCTACTCCGCGACATGGGATGCACAGGAGCGAGTCATCGGAAAGCCATGAAAGAGCTGGCAGAGGAGGCAGAGAAAGGCAGCTTCTGGCTGTGGCTAAGGAGGAAGGAGAAGGGTTGGGGGGCAAATAACTAGGGCATCAGCAGGGGGTGGCAGGGAGAGATCCCTGCCATCGCTCCGCCACCACGAGACGTACTGGGGTTAAAGGAGCGAAACGTCGATGAGTGGTGGTCCCCAGCTGATGACCCGTTCAGGCTCACAGAAGTGTTCAGTGAGGTGTCACGGCACACCTGTTCAAAAGGCACCGGAGGAGGTGCGTCAAGCAGCGATGTCCAGCAGGAAAACCAACACCTGTATTTTGATATGGCGAGTAGATCGTCCAACCCGCTCCAGAACTGCTGTTTAAGAGAATCTTCATCCCAGCTCACGTCTTGATAGAGTTTGATGTAGACCTCCACATAGTCTTCCAGAGATCGACCGTTTTGAAATAAACAGTCCTCCATATTAATTGGTCCGTTCTTCTGTCAGGGTGTGGTGTAGGTTGAAGAAGACAAAGAGGCCAATGGCTCCAATACATACATTTTACTAAATCACTCAGGTAGGCACATACAGGCAGACGGTTTACCCACACCAAACACGACGTTACATAGACATGACTCAGACTAAACTCATACGTCTGGTATACTCAGACGAGAACGGACCAAGACTGACTGAACAGAGGGAACTAAATACAGACACTGATGAACACTGATGAACTGAACACAGGTGATGTAGATGATGATGATTAACTAGACACAGGTGATACAACTGAACTAATGATGACAGTGAAGACACGTGACAAGACTACAGGCAGACAAGTCCAAAACAAAACAGAACACAACTGTGACAGATGTAACTGTCAGTCAGAACATATTTCACACAGCAGGATTTTGAATCGCCGACAGGTCCAGATATTTAGCAAGCCAAATATCTCATGGACATCAGCGACTCATCAGGGATCCTCTCAGATCGCGTCTTTGATAATTCACACTCTGTGTGATTGTCACTTGCTTCAACGAGCATCGATTTGCCTATGATTTTGAGCATTTGTTGGCGATTTCGCAAAACCTGTCAGCGAGTGAAAATCCGGGCTAAAATTGTAAATTGTAAATTGTAAAACTCGGCAAGTGATTTTTTCTTGCTGCTGCAAGAAATGTGAGCATTAGAGTAGTGAACAAAAACACACACACATTAATAATTTAATAACTTTTTGTCTTGAGTGTCTTTTGATGCTACATACCAAGTTTCATGCAAATCGGGCAAAAACTTGGAGGAGTTAAAAAAAGTAGGCGAAAAGAGATTTATTTCTAGGACATAAGGTTCAAAATTTATGAGCATAAACTTCAGTGAAACTTTGAAATTAATTTGTTGGTTATTTTCAAATTTACAAGTACAAAACAAGTACAAAACTGTTTAAAACATGATTAAACAAGATGGCGCCACGGATGGCTGCCTCGGTGTTGAGCTCTCCAGTTGTTACACTGTTCTTGTTAGTTTGTCCTGTTTTATGTTTGTCATACGCTATCAGTTATACCAGGGACGAACTGCTGAACATTCGGCAGTGCACACCAACTGATCACCAACCAGTTTTTGATTCTTCTGGCGTTTTGCGGAACATTGTCGTCGGTTGCGCCGCTGCACTGTGGAAACAGTATAAGACGCGCAGGCGTGGGAAGCGAGCCGGCACACTCGTTAAGCTCAGGCAGCGCGGATTCAGAACGGCGCTGCCTAGCATCCATCTGGCGAATGTCCGCTCTCTCCCTAACAAAATGGACGAACTACTTCTGCTCTCACGCAAAAACAAGGACTTTACCAACTCTGCTGCTCTGTGTTTCACGGAAACCTGGCTGAACGAAGCCATTCCGGACAGCGCGTTACATCTACCGGACTTTCAGCTGTTCAGAGCGGATCGCGATATGGAGTCAACGGGGAAAACGCGCGGTGGTGGGACATGCTTTTATATCAACAGAAGGTGGTGTACTGATGTAACTGTGTTAAGGAAGATGTGCTGTCCTGATGTGGAAGTGCTTTTCATTAACTGTAAGCCGTTCTACTCGCCGCGGGAGTTTTCCTCGCTCGTTCTCATCAGTGTTTACATTCCACCGCAAGCACACGTGAGCACGGCGCTGCAACAGCTGGCTGATCTGATCACAGAAACAGAACAACAACAGCCGGACTCTGTTCTTATCATTCTCGGAGACTTTAATCAGGCAAAACTCACACGTGAGCTGCCTAAATTCAAACAGCACATTACATGCCCCACCAGAGACAATAATATTTTGGACCATTGCTACACCACAACAAAGGATGCAAATCGCTTCGTCGCCAGAGCAGCTCTAGGACTTTCCGATCACTGCCTGGTTCATCTTCTACCAACTTACAGGCAAAAACTTAAAACTGCTAAGCCAGTAATAAGGACTGTAAAGAGATGGACCAACGACACAGAGCAGGTCTTACAAGCCTGTTTTGAATGCACTGATTGGAGTGTTTTTGAAGCTGCTGCCGGCGATCTGGACGAGCTCACAGAGACTGTAACATCATACATCAGTTTCTGTGAGGATTTATGCATCCCTACCAGGACTTACTTATCATTCAACAATGATAAACCATGGTTCACACCAAAACTCAGACAGCTTCGTCAGGTCAAAGAAGATGCCTACAGGAGTGGGGATAGGATCTTGTTTAATCAGGTCAGGAACACATTGACAAAGGAGATTGAAGTGGCTAAGAAGAGCTATGCCAAAAAGCTGGAAAACCAGTTTTCCTCCAACGACCCTGCATCAGTGTGGAAAGGCCTGAAAGATATTACCAACTACAAGACACCATCCCCCAGCATCGACAGCAACAAGCATCTTGCGAACGAGCTGAATGTCTTTTACTGTAGATTTGAGACCCCCGATCAGACACCCCACACCCGCCCTGACCATCTCTCTACACAGCCATCAACACCTCCAGCCATCCCCCTCCCCTCCCCTCCCCCCCCTGCACTTCAGATCAGTGAGGATAATGTGCGTCAGATCTTCAGGAAACAGAAGAGAAGGAAAGCACCAGGCCCAGATGGTGTTTCACCAGCCTGTCTGAAAACCTGCGCTGACCAGCTGGCCTCTATCTTCTCACTGATCTTCAACAGATCACTGGAGCAGTGCAAAGTCCCTTTCTGCTTTAAACGCTCCACCATCATCCCAATCCCGAAGAAACCAAAGATCACAGGACTCAATGACTACAGACCTGTTGCCTTAACATCTGTGGCCATGAAGTCATTTGAAAGACTGGTGTTATCATATCTGAAGGACATCACTGGACCCTTGCTGGACCCCCTGCAGTTTGCCTACAGAGCAAACCGGTCTGTGGATGATGCGGTCAATATGGGACTGCATTACACCCTACAACATCTGGACAAACCAGGGACCTATGCAAGGATTCTGTTTGTGGACTTTAGTTCTGCCTTCAACACCATCGTCCCATCACTGCTCCAGACCAAACTGACCCAGCTCTCTGTCCCTAGCTCCGTCTGTCAATGGATCACAAGCTTTCTGACAGACAGACAACAGCTAGTCAGAATGGGCAAAATCACGTCCGACAGCTGCACCATCAGCACCGGTGCTCCACAGGGATGTGTTCTCTCACCACTGCTCTTCTCCCTGTACACAAATGACTGCACCTCTAAAGACCCCTCTGTCAAGCTCCTGAAGTTTGCGGATGACACTACTGTTATCGGACTCATCCGGAACGGTGACGAGTCTGCGTACAGACAGGAGGTGGAGCAGCTGGCTCTTTGGTGCAGTTATAACAACCTGGAGCTGAACACGCTCAAAACAGTGGAGATGATCGTGGACTTCAGGAGAAACCCCCCTGCACTCCCCTACTGTGGAACAAACATGTGCAATAGTTCCCTCAGACATTTCATTATAGCACCTTATAACTTTCTATATATTTATAATTTATAATCTTTTTCTTTTTTTTTTTTTCTTTTTTTTCACTTGTCTTGTCACTTTATATTGTATGTGTACTGGAAGCTACTGTCACCAAGACAAATTCCTTGTATGCGAAAGCATACTTGGCAATAAAGCTCTTTCTGATTCTGATTCTGATTCTGAAAACAAATTCAACTCTGCAAAATTATCTTTAATTTTTATATTTTTAAAGCCCTTTAAAATTTCTCATTATGGCCCATAGAGTGCTTGGAAGTTTGTGAGTACACAAGTCAGAGTTTGCTAAGACAAAAAGTAAAAAAAACTAACTTCAGTATATTATATTAATTAAATGCTATTAATAAACAAAGTAATAAATAAATACTAATAAATAAAAGGTCTTATTTCTGTATATATACATTAAAGAAACAGAAAGTTAAGAACTCTACAGTCCTGTTCTTGGTGTGTTTTCCCATGGGCTCTGTTTTTATAGAGTATTGACTGAGTGTCCCTTTTTCTTATAGAACTTCCTAAACAATTGCTTTGTGTGTGTATATTCATATTCTGCTGATTATAAGGGGCCAAAGCACTGAAGAACATTATTATTCCTCCGTTTCTTGGCAACCCATAGAACCGTATGGTTAAAATGTAACAGAGTTAAAAGAATATTGATTCTAATGATATTCATGGTGTTTAAGGTGCTCTAAGCGATGCCACGCGTTTTTTAGGCCAAAACATTTTTTGTCACATACAGCAAACATCTCCTCACTATCCGCTAGCTGCCTGTCCCCTGAACACACTCTAAAAAAATGCGGTCTCTGTAGACACCACAGGCTCCACAAACAGCAACAAAAACAAACTGGGCTCACCCGCACCACGAAACACAACAAACAGTGTTCCAGCCAATCACCGACAAGAAGTATTGGAGGGTGGGGTCTGGGGGGTTAGTGCGCGTGCACATGAAGGGGGTGTGGAGGAGAGAGAAGCATGAAGAGGGAAGTTTGAATTATGTCCGACACGACTAAAGAGACGACGTTCCGATGAACAAATTGCAAAGAAGAGGGACAAGGATAAGGAACGCGTGAAGTCCCAAATTTACATCGGAAAAACCTTCGAAAGGTGGCGAGAACTCCGCCGGCAAAAGGGCTTCCAATCCGACATTCAGTTGCTCTGCTTTTGCTGAACAGGTAAATCCATTTTTCTTTCTAAACTGACGTTCATGTTCGCCAAACCAACACAAGGATGTAATTAGCTAGAACTATGCAGTCAGCGTTAACTTTGGTGAATACAACATATATGTTTCTAGCAGCTAGCGATCAATCTTTATTGTAAATTCACAATAGGGCGACAATTTGTGTGAATGGTTGTTTTCACCCACTTTTTGTTATGAATTTGAATGTTCATTTATAGGCTATTGACAACTTTGACTAAATTTGAATAATTTGTTTACGACGCCGTCGTTGTTTGTGCTCACTGGGAAACGCGAAGCTAACGTTATCTTGCTATTATTGCATCCTTGTATGGGAGCTATAATTATAACCTCAGGTGGTGAAACAATTTTAAGATAATGTTTCTCTTTTTCTGCATTCTGTTCTGAAATATATAAAAGCATTTAACTAACTTGGTGACATTACACATTGAATGAAGTATCAGTAAAACTTAACTGTGTTTGTAGTGACTACTTTGACTTTCCTTTATGCCGGAAGGGAGGGGAGGAGGGAGGAGACGGGATGAGGAGGAGGGAGGGTCTAACTAGCCTCTGTTTTGTTTGACAACAATTCAAATGTCAACAAGAAGTTACGTCTCCCGGCATCGCTTATAGCACCTTTAAATAACATGAAATTAGGTTAAACTACATCAAATGGTGTTTTGGTGCCCCCTAGTGGTTATTATACTGCAGACATTTATTCCATGATTGCGCACAGTAGTTCAGCAGAAAATGGCTGACACTGCTGTGGGTAAGCGCGTTTCTCCTCTCTCCACTTATTGTGTTTAAAAATGTGATACAAGTGTGTTTAATATGAGTTACTCGAAATGTAAACGTGTAGTGATTATATCAACAAATTTACAATGCGTTGGATGGGTTTATATTTCCGATTAAACTTTGTTGAGTAATTATCTTGGTGTCTCATATGGTCAAATTAATGTGCTGCTGCTAATGTAGCCTCAGATGGCTAATTGGAAAACACAGTCACCCTTAATGAGAGTGAGTTTGCTCATTTTATGTTTTTCTTAGTTCAGTTATTTTTTGTCTGCAGTATGTATCAACTGGTGTACTAATACATGTTGATGTATTTCTCAGACACCATAATTGTTGCTGAGAAGAATAAAAAGAAAAGAATTGATAACCAGAGTTTTTGTGTGCGTCATAAATTTGGATTTTGCGACGATTGTTTAAAGGGAACCTATTATGCAAAATTCACTTTTGCATGCTGTTTGGACATAAATGTGTGTTGTAAGTGTGTGTACACAACCACCCAATAGTGATAAAAATCCACTCACTCCTTTTTTATTAATCTCCATAAATCATCATCAGTGTCTCCCAACGACTTGTTTTCAGAATGCCGCTTTAGTGATGTCACTGAAGCCACAGGCCCCGCCCACAAGTGTTGACAGACACCTCCGTTTTAACATAGACCCGCCCTGATCGAGTTCACAGCGAATTGTACACATCCGCCATTGCTGCACTGACGAGACTGCCTCCCAAGCGTTGTAGGTGTTGTGTGGCTGGATGTATTAATCCACATAGCTCTTTCTTTATTTCCTCCCAAAATCTGAGGCTGAAGACGAGGTGGAATTATTTTGTTTTCAAAGAAAATGCTCCCTCAACTCTACCGAAATTCGTTTATGTAAGGTAAGTTACTTACGCACTTCTTATACTGTGTTTACTCAGCTCTTACAGTGATTTTCTGGAGTAAAACTGACACTTAATCTTTTGTGTGATGTACAATAAACTTTATTAAAGGTGCTGTAGAATGGATTATTTTATTATTTTATAATGTTTCCTGGGGTGCCCTTATAATGTTAGTATGTTTTTTAGATCAATTTTTTTTTATCATTTAGAAATAATAGGCATTTTTCCTAGCCTGATTTCATCCCCTGATTTGAACACTCTGTTTGAAGGGGCGTGTCTGCTGAGAGACTTCAGTGTAAACGCTCTCTGCTGTGATTGGCTGACATGCTTGCATATGAAATATCTGGCATTACATGTGGAACTATCTGGAAAACTTTTACTATTACAGCTATTATACGTTTTTACTATTACAGCTATCGGGATTAACGAATCGTGAGAAGTTTTTTAAGTATTTAGATCTATTTCAATCACATAAAAGGTTGCAGTGACGAGCATTGAGCAGATGACAGCCTGTTGATCGCGTGAAAAAAGATCTTATCATTGCAACGCAGTTTCTGCACTCTCACTAATGATTTCACCAATGCAAACATGAAGTATATAAATACAGTAAGAGCTTCGTTGTGCAGTGTAACAGCGTCATTGATTTCATAACGAGTTTTGGCAAGTGTCCAGATAAACTCGCGCTGTGTGATTGACAGCTTGGGTGATTGGAAAGGGATTGTTCTTTGATCGCTTTCTGTATATTAATCACAGTTTAAGTAAGATTATTTTCATCCTACTAAGAGAAACGATGTGAAGTTGATCGCTACTTCCATAGTAAATCACTACTCACCGCTTGCTGGAATATAGTTGAAATTGCCCCCCTTCATCAGTATGAAACGCTGAGAGAAGTCTGCTTGATATTATCCCAGGTTAGAAAAACAGTCCGTGGTGAAATGGACAGAGCAAACTAATGTGGAAGAAATTTAATATGTTCTATATGTTTGCATTTTCTTATATTCATAGAATCTTAGAAATATGATGATAATCCGATGAATGTAGTGTTGATACATATTCTTATTAATATATGTATGTGTATGTCATTGTATATGACCAGATAAAAGTTAATGTGACTGAATGTATGACCGAGACAGAGTTTCTCCATTCAAGGGTGTAATATGAAACACAAATCTAAACATTATGTTAGTTATGGCTAAGATGTATCTTGATGTAGCCTCGGGAAAACAACCTTGGTGGAGGAACAACTATAAAGAATGAAGGATGCCCCCCACTCGTGGTCACACTCTGCAGGCACTTTGTAATGACTGTATGACTGCTGACCTTTCCTTGCAAGGGAATAAATAATTGTTAAAGACAATTGATACCTGTTTGTCTTTACAATTTGGCGTTGTCGGCAGGATTCCTTGGATGTGTCTCTTGGACCCGATAGCAGACGGTGTTTGGCCACCTGGACTGAGTAGTTCCAGCCCTACCTCGCAAACTTGAGAGAGAGGGGCCGACCGCAAGGGCCCAAGAGAGACACCACTGGACTCATCAAAAGAACTGAAGTGACGTAAGATGAGACTGATAAGAGACAAAATCTAAATTGTTGAAAAGGGATGAACTCATGAGGGTCAATGGAACACTGTGGTGGACTAGTACAGATTGCTAGTCCAGACTAGTACAGTTTATTAGTCTGGTGGGTTCAGTTAATCCACGGGAGTGTATTGGGGGAAACCCAATACTCCCAATAACCCAATGCTCACCTTTTTCAGTTGAGGTGAAAATTGATCTCTTTAGAGACGTCTAGAGTTATATAGGGGCACCAACAAAAAACCATGGGAAAAAGGGACCATCATGGGAAAATCTCAGAGTAAAAGGCGCTAAAAGATCAATATGATGAACCGGTGTTTTTTCCTGATGTCTGTTTTGTCTGTTGTTTGAGACGTGTGTGTGGAGTGTAAGCAAACAATCATGTACTGGTTAGATGAGGCAGAGCGAAAAGAAAGTTTTATTAAGCAGAATGGGGAACAATTATATATTTTAGTGGTAAAATAATGATGTCTAGAGAATTTTCATAACAAGAGTTGAAGGAGTAAGCAGCTATAATGGCTGTCTGTGCAATTTAGGGATTGAGATATGAGTAATATAACATTTTGTTTTTTTGTGAAACAGCAGAGATAAGTGGGATTGAGAAAATAATGATAACATTAAGTTGAATCTGCAGACTAACCATTTGATAGAGGAACATTGAAATGAAATTGATGGCATATAGTACAAATTTTATACTTTATGAAGAATCCTGAAACAAACAGTAAGACAGAAGAGAGCAAATGCTGTAAGCAGCTGTGCTCTGAAGCTTTGACTTCAAAGAAATGGGATTCAAGTCAAACAGAAACATGTGAAAACCCCTTAGAACATGTTGAGTGATTTTCTGTGCAGCTTATGAAAATTGATGTGCTGCCAATGATAATGATGAAGATTATGATTTGGCTATTGTGATTGAATTTGCCAATGGTGGACTGTAAAATAATACAGAGAACTGCTCATCAGTGGCTCTGTTTACATTCCTGATCAGGACACACTGCGTCAAGGGTATGCAGTAAGCTGGAGCCGTTTGAAAGCTCAATGATCAAACTATAGGCAAAGTGAGTGTTTTAATTGTGTTCAGCAGAGCCATTTAGCCTGTAATTGTAAATGGACACTCAGAAAAGAAAGGGATAATGTGAAGGTGACGTGTAATAATGTGGGTTTGAAAGTAGAACAGTATTTAAACGACAAGGTTAAAGTTTTCGTCTGAGAAAGAACTAAGAATGTGAACGCAGTGCTAAAGTAAGTGAAAAGAACGTGCAAGTAAATAAGGGAGAAAAGAAAGTTAAAGGAAAGTTGATAGATGGAAGTCGTAAGAAGATTGAAGGTTAAAAGAAGGTTGAAAGATTTAAGTCTTAAGGGAATCCTTTTGAAGGAAAGAGCTAGTGAATTGATGAATACAGGTTGATGTAAAATGACAGATAATGACTAAAAATATGAGTTGCAAAATACTTAAAAGTAAAGGGATGCTTGTGTTTTAATGGAACACTTTAAAAGGGTTTAAATGATATACAGAGACTAATCTCACAGATGATTTACAATGATAACTGCAAAAGATGCATCGCAAGCAGAGAGTGCTAACCTCGTCAAAGTTAGTGTGAATCCTAATTGCAGATTGATAAAATTGAGATGAAATGTGATCAAATAAGTAGAAGCAGTATTACTGGATTAACAGTATAGCTAAATGTAAAATGTGTAGAATGCATCCGATTAAACAAAAAGATTGTTAATGTTTTGAACGTGGAGGAATAGTGTTGACCATGAAAGAACTAAGAGCTGATGTTTTGCTTTCAAAAGATAAGCTTGTGATTGGCTGAAACAGTTTGCTTATCTGAATCTGGTGTGGGCTGTGGCTGAAACGGTCAGTGCGACAGAGACACAATCTGACTGGAAATTCTCTGATGTGGGTAAAAGACAAATATAAAAATTGTTTATTTGAAAACGCATGTCATTTCTGGCTAGAGTTAAAGGTCCCGTTCTTTGTGATCCCATGTTTCAAACTTTAGCTAGTGTGTAATGTTGCTGTTAGAGCATAAATAATATCTGTAAAATTATAAAGCTCAAAGTTCAATGCCAAGCGAGATATTTTGGTAACACTTTATATTACGACCCGCTAACAACTGCGTAAGTAAACCGAAATTACGGTGTACGTTTCTGTAATTATAGTGTACTTCTGTGTAGGTATAAGGGAACAATATGTTAAGTTTTGGGTAATAAAGGGGTACAACCAGATATACAAGCAAATTATTTATAATGTAATTATTTTAAAACTAACAGGTACCTATTCTGTATATATTCCAGGCAAAAATTGTACGTCTGTTGTATATAAAAGTTTTTATCACATTTCTGGCAAAATATGTTGTTATGCAATGTAGTTACAGGGTAATTTTGACATCTGTGGGTTGTAAATTAAACTTTTATATATATATATATATATATATATATATATATATATATATATATATATACATACTGTATATATATGGCTGTATGTAAGCACAGTATGATAAAAATTGAATCTGAAACAATTTTATAAACAGCTGATTTCGAAAAACATTGGCAATGCTATTTATTGGCTTTTTTTTACTAAACTACTTAACGTTAAGCCAAGTAAGTATTGCAATGACACTTAAATGTCAGGGCAAATATACTGTGTAATTAAAAGTTTTGTTTTGTTTAGTTTTTTTTAATAAGAGTACCTTTCTCTGTAATTACTGTGCAAATAGTGTTGTTTCGTATTGTTACATAGTAAGTAGTGTTTGTTACCCGTTTCAACTGTGTATTTACAGGGTAAGTGTAACTCCTGCGGGCTGTAAATTAAAGTGGCGCTTGTTACCCCCTTGTTCTGTGTATTTACAGGGTAAGTGTAACTCCTGCGGGCTGTAAATTAAAGTGGCGCTTGTTACCCCCTTGTTCTGTGTATTTACAGGATAAGTGTAACTTCTGGGGGCTGTAAATTAAAGTGGAGCTTGTTACCCCCTTGTTCTGTGTATTTACAGGGTAAGTGTAACTCCTGCGGGCTGTAAATTAAAGTGGCGCTTGTTACCCCCTTGTTCTGTGTATTTACAGGATAAGTGTAACTCCTGGGGGCTGTAAATTAAAGTGGCGCTTGTTACCCCCTTGTTCTGTGTATTTACAGGGTAAGTGTAACTCCTGCGGGCTGTAAATTAAAGTGGTGCTTGTTACCCCCTTGTTCTGTGTATTTACAGGATAAGTGTAACTCCTGGGGGCTGTAAATTAAAGTGGCGCTTGTTACCCCCTTGTTCTGTGTATTTACAGGGTAAGTGTAACTCCTGCGGGCTGTAAATTAAAGTGGCGCTTGTTACCCCCTTGTTCTGTGTATTTACAGGATAAGTGTAACTCCTGGGGGCTGTAAATTAAAGTGGCGCTTGTTACCCCCTTGTTCTGTGTATTTACAGGGTAAGTGTAACTCCTGCGGGCTGTAAATTAAAGTGGCGCTTGTTACCCCCTTGTTCTGTGTATTTACAGGATAAGTGTAACTCCTGGGGGCTGTAAATTAAAGTGGTGCTTGTTACCCCCTTGTTCTGTGTAGTTACAGGGTAAGTGTAACTCCTGCGGGCTGTAAATTAAAGTGGTGCTTGTTACCCCCTTGTTCTGTGTAGTTACAGGGTAAGTGTAACTCCTGCGGGCTGTAAATTAAAGTGGTGCTTGTTACCCCCTTGTTCTGTGTAGTTACAGGGTAAGTGCAGTAAATATACAATAAAGGATCCCATTTAATTTCTGACTTTTATTTTACAAAAAAAATTCAAAACACTTTTTCATCTTAATAAAGCTTTTTATATATAATAAAAACTTTCATATAAAACAGACATACAATTTTTGCCTGGAATATATTAACAGAATAGGTACCATTTTTAAAATAATTACATTATAAATAATTTTCTTGTATATCTGGTTGTACCCCTTTATCACCCAAAACTTAACATATTGTTCCCTTATACCTACACGGAGGTACACTATAATTACAGAAACATACACCGTAATTTCGGTTTACTTATGAAGTTCTTTGCAGGTTGTATATCTGCTTGTTACCCCTTTATTACTTAAAACTTAACATATTGTTCCCTTGTACCTACACGGAAGTACACTATAATTACAGAAACGTACACCGTAATTTCGGTTTACTTACGCAGTTGTTTGCGGGTCGTAATATAAAGTGTTACCGATATTTTATTTAACATAAGTTGCCTATATCGAACAGCCCGTTTGGACTACATCCCTCTACTTCCTTCTTTAATGACGTCACTAGAACCGTTTTTTGACTAACCTCCGCCCACAGGAATGCTCCCTCAACTCTACCGAAATTCGTTTACGTACTTGCGCACTTCTTGTAACTTACTGTTTACTCAGCTCTTACGGTGATTTTCTGAAGTAAAACTGACGCTTCATCTTTTGTGTGATGTACAATAAACTTTATTAAACTCATCAGTATATGTTTGATCATCATTCAGACAGCAGACTTGTAGGCTATTAATAAATAATGGATACATACAAGCAGATAACAAATACGTTACAATAACCGTAATTAAACTACTAAACTATACCTGTTTCATCTCTATACAGCACTCTGACTCTGTAGGCATTATTATCCGACTCGAAATGAACGCCGTTACTGAGAGTTTCTGATATTATCATCATTCCGTGAGATGTTATTGTCCTGAGAGACTGAGCGCGAGCTCATGAAGCTCCGCCCCCTGTGCCGTGCAGCAGCAGCTTATTTGCATTTAAAGGGCACACACTAAAACAGCTCGTTTTTCTGAGCCCCAAAAAAGTTGGGTATTTTGAGCTGAAACTTCACATACACACTATGGGGACATCAGAGACTTACTTTACATCTTGTGAAAAGGGGCATAATACGGGACCTTTAAAAGATGGCAGATAAAGTTTGATTTAGAAGTTTATGAGAGTGCAGTGTACCAGCCCTTAATGCCTCAGAGTCTCTCTCTCATTCAATGTCAGCTAAAAGCTGTTATCTGAGCCTGTGTCATAATATAGTAAGGCACAGTGTTTTAGTTGAAAACCATAGACATGGATGTTAAAAGAAATCATGCTACAAGGCAGTTCAGATTTCATACATTTAAATGGAAATTTGTAAATGTTTTAAAAGTAAACCTGAATGATTTTAAAGAAGTTTTTTTAAAATAATAATGACCTTAAAAGATAGAAGGTTACGTTTTGACTAGTTTATTTTAGGACCACTTCTTTGTCTGATTTTAGCCTCCACCATGATACAGGACTGAGGGCCGATGTACAGATGTAGATGTACACTGAATGGACGGTTGATCTAAATTCACTGAGTATAAGCTCACTACTGCGATTTTGCTTATTTAAAGATGTTTAATGGATTTTAGTGAATAAATACTGCTGTTATTAACCTGTCTCCCTGTGTTAACACTATTAGGCAGTCCAGAGTGCTCTGGTGACTCTTGAATGTGCCTTCCCTAAGCTCCAGAAAACAACTGAGTCTGTTGAAGAAAACTGATTTTGTGGTGGGAAAGAGCGGTTACCAGTGTTCACGAAGTGACTACTCAAGGACGGGTAAGAACCTTTGGCCAGAGGTCAACCTAAGACAGGGGGTCACGCCGACACTGGTCATCTCCTGAAGGGAGGTGTTTTTATGTGAGAAAGGTATTAGAGTTGAGTGGTGACTGTGAGGCCAGCAGCATCAGCAGAATATTGAGAGGCGAGATGAGCTGTGAGGAGTTACGGCAGTCTGACCCAGAAAATGTGAGTTCCTCTATATACCACTTGCAAGAAACCGCATTCATTGTATGGCTTGTTTTTCATTATGACAAGTGTTTGAAACTATGCCAGGGGACAACACCCTGATGAAGATTATAGATAAAGAGCTGATGGGAATGGGCTTTCAAGAGCCAGCTGAGACCGTAAGGTGATTGTCATTATTTGTTGTGGAGACAGTAACAAAACTTAATGTCAGGAACATGATGTTGGTTGCCTTATGGGCAAGGGAAAGTATTATAGAAGTTTATATTGAAATAATATGTCTGTAAGATAGTTTTAACTCCTGAAGGTCATTAGACATGTTGGTGGCTAAAGATGAAGACAGCTTGTGATGAGTTAAGAGAAATTTCTTGATAACAAAGGTGAATTGAGTATTTAAACTAACGATAACCTTAGAAATGCTCATAGCATAATGTATTTTAGATTGTTGTAATGGTACTAATTTGAGTTAAACATTTGTATTTTAAAATTTGTGAACTATTAAGGGTTCTAGACTATGATTTATTAAGTTACAGTCTAAGGAGGCTGTTGAAAAGATTATTTGTTTATAGTGAGAGAGACTGCTTGAGTGGAGGAAGGGATGGTACTCTGTCTGTCTTTATGTTATTGGCCTGCTAAAGCAAGCTGAAGCAAAATAATGATAATGAACCAAAACAACCCAGCTGACTTTTCTAAGAGAATATGAATAATGAACAAACGTGCTTTGAAACTGGTTAAGAGGCCATGTAAAATTAGATAAAAGCTAAAGGAAAATGAGAAGTTTAAAATCTTATTTAAAATTTAAATATTTTTAAAGTTAACATCAAAAGGTGTGAATATGAGATTATGAGTGGTTCATAGTCAGGTATGTGTGTGTGTTTGATGGTGACAGTATTGTGTGTTTTATGAGTGTTAATTTATGTTTGGTGTATATTGTGTCATTAACCTCTGGAATGAGTTTTATCATTACAGATGTGTTAAGGCAAATAACATATTTTAAAGAAACCGAAAATCTGATGAAAAGACCATACAGAACATGGGGCAAGCTTTAAGGTGATTGGTCATCAAGCTCTGTCTGGTAGATTATAGTGAACAAAGGAGGAGAATGTTGTTTGACTGATATTGACCAAATATGTACACCACGACCAGACCTTGTAGACACACTGTGAGAATGTTTTGTTTGTGGACGGCTCTGCCTTCAAGAACAAAACAAAAACAAAAAACAAAAGTGTAACGATTTACACAGATTTGCGTTATGCATTTGGGGTAGCTCTGCAGGTAGCTAGAGTTTTGGGGCATTGTGGAAACATTGAAAAGTCAGATGGCCATCTTATTCTTCATGCTGGCTTAGTGTCGAATTTGCTGGATGCTATTTTGTTACCTGAGAGGATTTCTATTTGCAAATGCGCAGCGAAAACTAACAAAAAATATTTTGTTTCTGTAGGAAATGGCAGAGCAGACGCAGCGGCTAAAACAGCTGCTTGACAACCAGAGGAGATTGAGTGTACACTCTTATCTGAAAGTAACCTTGATTTTTCTGACTGCTTACAGGGCATTAGCCTTTTGATTAAGACACAGAGAAGTCTGTTTGGAGGAAATTTGACTTTATGTATTAAATAAGCGTTTGGTTTAGTATTGATGGCAAACATTGTTTTGTTTACCGAAACATTTCTTCGACCACTATGATAAATAATGCACGGGTTGGACCATGCATCAAAAGAGGGGATGGTGACACAATTAATAAAAGTTTGGTTTACAAAGGGATTCACAACATATGCTGAATTTTTTGTTTGTAACACACACAATGGAGAAAAGGAACTTCTAGGTACAGCTGGACAACAATGGTTGATGTGCCTACCATGTGTAATGCAATGTATTTCAGCTTTGGTAATGAGACTGGTGACAAAGACAATCTCATACCAAATGCTTTGAATGTCTAATGATGAGGATCAAATTAACGAATTACTGTATGTCCAAAACAAACGAAATTTGATGATGACACAGACAGCGGAACTGTACAGTGAAATTTATTAATTGATTTAAGATGTTGTTTTTCTTTTTTATGTTGTTTTTCTTTTTTTCTTTTCCTACTATGATAACCTACACTATTTCTTGTTTATACTAAGGGGGTGCGATAACAGTGCTTATCCACCTAGCCCGGCTTCAGAATAAACCTTTACTTGCTTGCTATAAAATTAGGGGTCTATCCTTACAAAAAACAGCCTAAGCTTATTTTCTTTTAAAAATTTTTTCCTACAAGTTCAAAGAAGAGTGATCAGTTATATGAAAATCAGAGATGAAGAGTATAGGTGTGATATAATGACTTAAATTTGCTGTATTATTATTTTGTTTATCAATGAATGATAAAAAGAGGGGAATTGTGGAAGAAATTTAATATGTTCTATATGTTTGCATTTTCTTATATTCATAGAATCTTAGAAATATGATGATAATCAGATGAATGTAGTGTTGATACATATTCTTATTAATATATGTATGTCTATGTCCTTGTATATGACCGGACAAAAGTTAATGTGACTGAATGTATGACCGAGACAGAGAGTCTCCATTTAAAGCTGTAATATGATTAAATAATATAGACAAATCTAAACAATATGTTAGTTATGGCTAAGATGTATCTTGATGTAGCCTCGGGAAAACAACCTTGGGGGAGGAACAACTATAAAGAATGAAGGATGCCCCCCACTCGTGGTCACACTCTGCAGGCACTTTGTAATGACTGTATGACTGCTGACCTTTCCTTGCAAGGGAATAAATAATTGTTAAAGACAATTGATACCTGTTTGTCTCTTATTCAGTGATGTAAAATTGTTTGCCACTACAATTACAACTTCGAATTAAACTTTTGCGGTATCCGATAATAGATAAACATCAACCACGTCTGTTGACATTTCGCCATCAATACGTCTGTGTTCCTGTGGGCGGAGGTTAGTCCAAACACGGTTTTAATGACGTCATTAAAGAAGGATGTAGAGGGGTGTAGTCCAATCCAGCCGTTCGATGTAGTCAACTTCTGTTAAATAAAATATCTCGCTTGGCATTGAACTTTGAGCTTTATAATTTTACAGATATTATTTATACTCTAACAACAACATTACACACTAACTAAAGTTTGAAACATGGGATCACAAAGAACGGGACCTTTAAACTCATCAGTATATTTTCGATCATCATTCGGACCTGGTCCGAAACAGCAGACTTGTAGGCTATTAATAGTGGATACATACAAGTAGATGACAAATACGTTATAACCGTAATTAAACTACTAAACTATACCTGTTCCATCTCCATACAGCATTCTGACTCTGTAGGCATTATTGTCCGACTCCGGGTCGAAATGAACACGGTTACTGAGAGTTTCTGATATTATCATCATTCCGTGAGATGAAATTGTCCTGAGAGACTGAGCGCGAGCTCATTAAGCTCCGCCCCCTGTGCCGTGCAGCAGCAGTTCATTTGCATTTAAAGGGCACAAACTAAAACAGCGAGTTTTTCTGAGCACCAAAAAGTGACAATTTAAACATGCTGTAAAAAAAGATCTGTTTGGTATTTTGAGCTAAAACTTCACATACACACTCTGGGGACATCAGAGACTTATTTTACATCTTGTGAAAAGGGGCATAATACGGGACCTTTAATAATAGCATAATTGGTCCCCTTTGAGACAACAATCGTTACACAAAGTTTTGAAATTTGGCACACTGATAGAGGACAGTCTGAACATTAACTATGGCAATTTTGGTCAAAACTCAATCCCTCTAGCGCCACCAAGTGTCCAAAGTTTGACTTATGTTTGTGCTAATAACTTTCAAACCATAGAGCTAGAAACAAAATTAGAGGAAGAATTTTCATGACAGAAAAAAAGTGTAGTGATCCTGCCATGTGCTCCCCTTGTCATGCGTCCTATTTGGGTAATGTTTTTTGTTTGCCCTATTACTTTTCTCATGTATTGAAGTAAGTTGGCGTCTCATGTTTCTATGTGCCAGGTATTTGTTCATTGCCAAGTTAAGTTTTATGTTTTTTTCTGTTATAGTCTATGTTTCATGTTCTTGGGTCTTGTACTGTAAACCTCTGTTGGTGAATGTTTTTGTCCTGCAAGCTCGCCTCCAGTGGACTCTTACAGTTATAAATGACTTCAGTTTATATTACCCTGTTCGTTTCAGCTCCTCTTTGTATTCAGAGCTCAAATGTATCGAGTAATACAATAAAACAGTTGGGACATGAGGTTCATTTATATCATAATCTTTTTTTCAGTTATTATAATTATTATATTGCTATCACAACTATATACTTTTTTTTACTTTACCTGTTTTGAGGTTCTTCTATTTCCTTGCTTTTTTCAGAGTCTTCAGTTGACTTCTCCTGACTTAGAAAAACAAACAAAAACAACTTTAAGGGTTTTTTGTATAGCATAGCCTTCTCTGTCAGCACCAAAGGATTTATATATTATAAATGCAGGGAGATAGTCAGGCTAACGGAGAAGATTTCAGAACTAGAGACACGCGTCCAAACTTTCATTGAGGATAGTAAGAGTGCAAGGGCTTTAGATACTGCTTTGGAGTGAACTCTGTACATTGTTCGGTTCCGGCTGTAGAGCCCGTGCAGCAGGGCAACTGGGTGACCATGAGACGCTGTCGTCGCAGGACAAAACACCGCTCTTCCGTTCCGATTACCATAACATATAGTTCCCTTTCAGTCAAGAACGTCAGACGTAGTAGACGTTGACTGAATGGGATCAAGCTAGGGAGCCTGCGGCGCGGGTATAAATGCGGAAGTGGATGCACACACCAGTTGCTTTTTGCTTTGGAGACGTTCGTTTGGTGTCTCTGAAGAGTATTGTTGTATTCAACGAGCGAGTGTGTCGGTGTACTTTTGGAAAAGACTCTCCCAGTGTTGGTGATTTCTACAGCGCAGTGCAGCGGTGGTCGCGAGCTTTCAGCTCTCAACTGTTGTTCTAAATGCAACAAATTTCTCTGTTTTGTTTGTTTGTGTGTTGTCAGTTGGTTGAGGGTGGAAAAGTGAGTGCTTCACTGGTTTCAGTTTGCTGAAATAAGTGTTGCCACGGGCATTCCCTGTGTGCTCCGGCACTGGTGACGGGAGCAACATGGGTGTGAGTGCGTCTTTTTCAAGATGCCATTCCGCCCCTGCGTTTCTGGATGCGATCGTTCCTGTCCCCCCAAATGGCAATTACCAAATACAATTGCACAATGGTTGTATCACGTATTTGTAGAATGTATATTTATATATGTATAATATATATGTGTATATCATGTATGTGTATAAATGCAGCACGTTGAGGCAGCTTTTGTGGATAGTTTGTGTTCTCATTGCGAGGATATGACTATCGGGGTGTTGAGATCTAGACTCGCCTTCATGCGTGAAGGTGGAGTCCCCATTACCAGGCCCCGCTACGGCGCCGTGTGGGATGGGTGATCAGAGGATCAAAGTGAGGCTTATCCGCCCGGTTACAATCCCTGTGGGCCCCTCACTCCTCTATCACATCGCAGCTGGTGGAGCCCCGTGTTAAGCGCGCTGGTCCTTCTTTAATGGACCGACCAGTCGTTTCATTCGGGGCCTCTTCAGAGGACAGGATGCTGATTGCAGCATCGGAGGGTGAGCTGACCTCTGGAAATGATGACTCGGCTGCGTTGTCTCCCTCTGGGAGTGTAACGTTGTCTGAGCCAGATCCAGAAACATCAGTGATGCTGAATCGGGCCGCCGAGGCTGTCGGGCTCGAGTGGAATCCTCTACCGTGTCCTGAACAGTCTCGGTTGGGTGATTGGTATCTCGGGATGGGCCGCGCTGGTTCTCAGCTCGCCACTCCAGTGCCTTTCCTTCCTCCCCGGAGTGCATGGAAAGCTTACCGGGTGGTAGACGGCACCTTTCTCTGCCAGAAACTGCCCGAATAAGTTCCCCCCCCTCACTACCCTTGATGGAGGAGCGGTGAAGGTTTGCGAGGCTGTCCCTCCAATGGAGCGGTCTGGCGAAATTTTGTCTCTAAATCAATCCCTCTAGCGCCACCAAGTGTCCAAAGTTTCACTTATGTTTGTGCTAATAACTTTCCAACCATAGAGCTAGAAATGAAATTAGTGGAAGAATTTTCATGACAGAAAATAATGTCATGTGATCCTGCCATGTGCTCCCCTTGTCATGCGTCCTATGTTGTCATTGGGTAATTGTCTTGATTGTTGTTCGATAGGTGTTCCTTGTTGTCATTAGTCTATATGTTTTTAGGCCCTTATGTTTGCCCTATTACTTTTCTCGTGTATTGAAGTAAGTTGGCGTCTCATGTTTCTATGTACCAGGTATTTGTTCATTGCCAAGTTAAGTTTTATGTTTTTTTCTGTTATAGTCTATGTTTCATGTTCTTGGGTCTTGTACTGTAAACCTCTGTTGGTGAATGTTTTTGTCCTGCAAGCTCGCCTCCAGTGGACTCTTACAGTTATAAATGACTTCAGTTTATATTACCCTGTTCGTTTCAGCTCCTCTTTGTATTCAGAGCTCAAATGTATCGAGTAATACAATAAAACAGTTGGGACATGAGGTTCATTTATATCATAATCTTTTTTTCAGTTATTATAATTATTATATTGCTATCACAACTATATACTTTTTTTTTACTTTACCTGTTTTGAGTTTCTTCTATTTCCTTGCTTTTTTCAGAGTCTTCAGTTGACTTCTCCTGACTTAGAAAAACAAACAAAAACAACTTTAAGGGTTTTTTGACAATTAATAAAAGTTTACTATTTTATACATAAAGATGATGTAAACAACATGTAGTGCAACTATTAATCACAATGTCTATAATGGATAAACTTAGTGTAAAGTACTTGAGTAATTGCACTTCATTACTTGAGCATTATTTTTGGGGATTTCTTTTAACTGTACTTGAGTTCTATTGCAACTTTACTGATTCCATTTGCATTGTTTTCATTTACTTTTTCCGATTACAAAGTATTTTATATATACATTCGTACCTGGCGTTTTTTTTTTCAAACACGGTGAGTCATGTCATCTCCTCCTATTATTGTCACTTGTACTTCGTGTCACATGTAAAGCATAGCCTTCTCTGTCAGCACCAAAGGATTTATATATGATAAATGCAGGGAGATAGTCAGGCTAAAGGAGAAGATTTCAGAACTAGAGACACGCATCCAAACTTTCATTGAGGATAGTAAGAGTGCAAGGGCTTTAGATACTGCTTTGGAGTGAACTCTGTACATTGTTCGGTTCCGGCTGTAGAGCCCGTGCAGCAGGGCAACTGGGTGACCATGAGACGCTGTCGTCGCAGGACAAAACACCGCCCTTCCGTTCCGATTACCATAACATATAATTCCCTTTCAGTCAAGAACGTCAGACGTAGTAGACGTTGACTGAATGGGATCAAGCTAGGGAGCCTGCGGCGCGGGTATAAATGCGGAAGTGGATGCACGCACCAGTTGCTTTTTGCTTTGGAGACGTTCGTTTGGTGTCTCTGAAGAGTATTGTTGTATTCAACGAGCGAGTGTGTCGGTGTACTTTTGGAAAAGACTCTCCCAGTGTTGGTGATTTCTACAGCGCAGTGCAGCGGTGGTCGCAAGCTTTTAGCTCTCAACTGTTGTTCTAAATGCAACAAATTTCTCTGTTTTGTTTGTTTGTGTGTTGTCAGTTGGTTGAGGGTGGAAAAGTGAGTGCTTCACTGGTTTCAGTTTGCTGAAATAAGTGTTGCCACGGGCATTCCCTGTGTGCTCCGGCACTGGTGACGGGAGCAACATGGGTGTGAGTGCGTCTTTTTCAAGATGCCATTCCGCCCCTGCGTTTCTGGATGCGATCGTTCCTGTCCCCCCAAATGGCAATTACCAAATACAATTGCACAATGGTTGTATCACGTATTTGTAGAATGTATATTTATATATGTATAATATATATGTGTATATCATGTATGTGTATAAATGCAGCACGTTGAGGCAGCTTTTGTGGATAGTTTGTGTTCTCATTGCGAGGATATGACTATCGGGGTGTTGAGATCTAGACTCGCCTTCATGCGTGAAGGTGGAGTCCCCATTACCAGGCCCCGCTACGGCGCCGTGTGGGATGGGTGATCAGAGGATCAAAGTGAGGCTTATCCGCCCGGTTACAATCCCTGTGGGCCCCTCACTCCTCTATCACATCGCAGCTGGTGGAGCCCCGTGTTAAGCGCGCTGGTCCTTCTTTAATGGACCGACCAGTCGTTTCATTCGGGGCCTCTTCAGAGGACAGGATGCTGATTGCAGCATCGGAGGGTGAGCTGACCTCTGGAAATGATGACTCGGCTGCGTTGTCTCCCTCTGGGAGTGTAACGTTGTCTGAGCCAGATCCAGAAACATCAGTGATGCTGAATCGGGCCGCCGAGGCTGTCGGGCTCGAGTGGAATCCTCTACCGTGTCCTGAACAGTCTCGGTTGGGTGATTGGTATCTCGGGATGGGCCGCGCTGGTTCTCAGCTCGCCACTCCAGTGCCTTTCCTTCCTCCCCGGAGTGCATGGAAAGCTTACCGGGTGGTAGACGGCACCTTTCTCTGCCAGAAACTGCCCGAATAAGTTTCCCCCCCTCACTACCCTTGACGGAGGAGCGGTGAAGGTTTGCGAGGCTGTCCCTCCAATGGAGCGGTCTGACTAAATTTAGTCTCTAAATCAATCCCTCTAGCGCCACCAAGTGTCCAAAGTTTCACTTATGTTTGTGCTAATAACTTTCCAACCATAGAGCTAGAAATGAAATTAGTGGAAGAATTTTCATGACAGAAAATAATGTCATGTGATCCTGCCATGTGCTCCCCTTGTCATGCGTCCTATGTTGTCATTGGGTAATTGTCTTGATTGTTGTTCGATAGGTGTTCCTTGTTGTCATTAGTCTATATGTTTTTAGGCCCTTATGTTTGCCCTATTACTTTTCTCGTGTATTGAAGTAAGTTGGCGTCTCATGTTTCTATGTACCAGGTATTTGTTCATTGCCAAGTTAAGTTTTATGTTTTTTTCTGTTATAGTCTATGTTTCATGTTCTTGGGTCTTGTACTGTAAACCTCTGTTGGTGAATGTTTTTGTCCTGCAAGCTCGCCTCCAGTGGACTCTTACAGTTATAAATGACTTCAGTTTATATTACCCTGTTCGTTTCAGCTCCTCTTTGTGTTCAGAGCTCAAATGTATCGAGTAATACAATAAAACAGTTGGGACATGAGGTTCATTTATATCATAATCTTTTTTTCAGTTATTATAATTATTATATTGCTATCACAACTATATACTTTTTTTTTTACTTTACCTGTTTTGAGTTTCTTCTATTTCCTTGCTTTTTTCAGAGTCTTCAGTTGACTTCTCCTGACTTAGAAAAACAAACAAAAACAACTTTAAGGGTTTTTTGACAATTAATAAAAGTTTACTATTTTATACATAAAGATGATGTAAACAACATGTAGTGCAACTATTAATCACAATGTCTATGATGGATAAACTTAGTGTAAAGTACTTGAGTAATTGCACTTCATTACTTGAGCATTATTTTTGGGGATTTCTTTTAACTGTACTTGAGTTCTATTGCAACTTTACTGATTCCATTTGCATTGTTTTCATTTACTTTTTCCGATTACAAAGTATTTTATATATACATTCGTACCTGGCGTTTTTTTTTTCAAACACGGTGAGTCATGTCATCTCCTCCTATTATTGTCACTTGTACTTCGTGTCACATGTAAAGCATAGCCTTCTCTGTCAGCACCAAAGGATTTATATATGATAAATGCAGGGAGATAGTCAGGCTAAAGGAGAAGATTTCAGAACTAGAGACACGCATCCAAACTTTCATTGAGGATAGTAAGAGTGCAAGGGCTTTAGATACTGCTTTGGAGTGAACTCTGTACATTGTTCGGTTCCGGCTGTAGAGCCCGTGCAGCAGGGCAACTGGGTGACCATGAGACGCTGTCGTCGCGGGACAAAACACTGCTCTTCCGTTCCGATTACCATAACATATAGTTCCCTTTCAGTCAAGAACGTCAGACGTAGTAGACGTTGACTGAATGGGATCAAGCTAGGGAGCCTGCGGCGCGGGTATAAATGCGGAAGTGGATGCACGCACCAGTTGCTTTTTGCTTTGGAGACGTTCGTTTGGTGTCTCTGAAGAGTATTGTTGTATTCAACGAGCGAGTGTGTCGGTGTACTTTTGGAAAAGACTCTCCCAGTGTTGGTGATTTCTACAGCGCAGTGCAGCGGTGGTCGCGAGCTTTTAGCTCTCAACTGTTGTTCTAAATGCAACAAATTTCTCTGTTTTGTTTGTTTGTGTGTTGTCAGTTGGTTGAGGGTGGAAAAGTGAGTGCTTCACTGGTTTCAGTTTGCTGAAATAAGTGTTGCCACGGGCATTCCCTGTGTGCTCCGGCACTGGTGACGGGAGCAACATGGGTGTGAGTGCGTCTTTTTCAAGATGCCATTCCGCCCCTGCGTTTCTGGATGCGATCGTTCCTGTCCCCCCAAATGGCAATTACCAAATACAATTGCACAATGGTTGTATCACGTATTTGTAGAATGTATATTTATATATGTATAATATATATGTGTATATCATGTATGTGTATAAATGCAGCACGTTGAGGCAGCTTTTGTGGATAGTTTGTGTTCTCATTGCGAGGATATGACTATCGGGGTGTTGAGATCTAGACTCGCCTTCATGCGTGAAGGTGGAGTCCCCATTACCAGGCCCCGCTACGGCGCCGTGTGGGATGGGTGATCAGAGGATCAAAGTGAGGCTTATCCGCCCGGTTACAATCCCTGTGGGCCCCTCACTCCTCTATCACATCGCAGCTGGTGGAGCCCCGTGTTAAGCGCGCTGGTCCTTCTTTAATGGACCGACCAGTCGTTTCATTCGGGGCCTCTTCAGAGGACAGGATGCTGATTGCAGCATCGGAGGGTGAGCTGACCTCTGGAAATGATGACTCGGCTGCGTTGTCTCCCTCTGGGAGTGTAACGTTGTCTGAGCCAGATCCAGAAACATCAGTGATGCTGAATCGGGCCGCCGAGGCTGTCGGGCTCGAGTGGAATCCTCTACCGTGTCCTGAACAGTCTCGGTTGGGTGATTGGTATCTCGGGATGGGCCGCGCTGGTTCTCAGCTCGCCACTCCAGTGCCTTTCCTTCCTCCCCGGAGTGCATGGAAAGCTTACCGGGTGGTAGACGGCACCTTTCTCTGCCAGAAACTGCCCGAATAAGTTCCCCCCCCTCACTACCCTTGATGGAGGAGCGGTGAAGGTTTGCGAGGCTGTCCCTCCAATGGAGCGGTCTGGCGAAATTTTGTCTCTAAATCAATCCCTCTAGCGCCACCAAGTGTCCAAAGTTTCACTTATGTTTGTGCTAATAACTTTCCAACCATAGAGCTAGAAATGAAATTAGTGGAAGAATTTTCATGACAGAAAATAATGTCATGTGATCCTGCCATGTGCTCCCCTTGTCATGCGTCCTATGTTGTCATTGGGTAATTGTCTTGATTGTTGTTCGATAGGTGTTCCTTGTTGTCATTAGTCTATATGTTTTTAGGCCCTTATGTTTGCCCTATTACTTTTCTCGTGTATTGAAGTAAGTTGGCGTCTCATGTTTCTATGTACCAGGTATTTGTTCATTGCCAAGTTAAGTTTTATGTTTTTTTCTGTTATAGTCTATGTTTCATGTTCTTGGGTCTTGTACTGTAAACCTCTGTTGGTGAATGTTTTTGTCCTGCAAGCTCGCCTCCAGTGGACTCTTACAGTTATAAATGACTTCAGTTTATATTACCCTGTTCGTTTCAGCTCCTCTTTGTATTCAGAGCTCAAATGTATCGAGTAATACAATAAAACAGTTGGGACATGAGGTTCATTTATATCATAATCTTTTTTTCAGTTATTATAATTATTATATTGCTATCACAACTATATACTTTTTTTTTACTTTACCTGTTTTGAGTTTCTTCTATTTCCTTGCTTTTTTCAGAGTCTTCAGTTGACTTCTCCTGACTTAGAAAAACAAACAAAAACAACTTTAAGGGTTTTTTGACAATTAATAAAAGTTTACTATTTTATACATAAAGATGATGTAAACAACATGTAGTGCAACTATTAATCACAATGTCTATGATGGATAAACTTAGTGTAAAGTACTTGAGTAATTGCACTTCATTACTTGAGCATTATTTTTGGGGATTTCTTTTAACTGTACTTGAGTTCTATTGCAACTTTACTGATTCCATTTGCATTGTTTTCATTTACTTTTTCCGATTACAAAGTATTTTATATATACATTCGTACCTGGCGTTTTTTTTTTCAAACACGGTGAGTCATGTCATCTCCTCCTATTATTGTCACTTGTACTTCGTGTCACATGTAAAGCATAGCCTTCTCTGTCAGCACCAAAGGATTTATATATGATAAATGCAGGGAGATAGTCAGGCTAAAGGAGAAGATTTCAGAACTAGAGACACGCATCCAAACTTTAATTGAGGATAGTAAGAGTGCAAGGGCTTTAGATACTGCTTTGGAGTGAACTCTGTACATTGTTCGGTTCCGGCTGTAGAGCCCGTGCAGCAGGGCAACTGGGTGACCATGAGACGCTGTCGTCGCAGGACAAAACACCGCTCTTCCGTTCCGATTACCATAACATATAATTCCCTTTCAGTCAAGAACGTCAGACGTAGTAGACGTTGACTGAATGGGATCAAGCTAGGGAGCCTGCGGCGCGGGTATAAATGCGGAAGTGGATGCACGCACCAGTTGCTTTTTGCTTTGGAGACGTTCGTTTGGTGTCTCTGAAGAGTATTGTTGTATTCAACGAGCGAGTGTGTCGGTGTACTTTTGGAAAAGACTCTCCCAGTGTTGGTGATTTCTACAGCGCAGTGCAGCGGTGGTCGCGAGCTTTTAGCTCTCAACTGTTGTTCTAAATGCAACAAATTTCTCTGTTTTGTTTGTTTGTGTGTTGTCAGTTGGTTGAGGGTGGAAAAGTGAGTGCTTCACTGGTTTCAGTTTGCTGAAATAAGTGTTACCGCAGGCATTCCCTGTGTGCTCCGGCACTGGTGACGGGAGCAACATGGGTGTGAGTGCGTCTTTTTCAAGATGCCATTCCGCCCCTGCGTTTCTGGATGCGATCGTTCCTGTCCCCCCAAATGGCAATTACCAAATACAATTGCACAATGGTTGTATCACGTATTTGTAGAATGTATATTTATATATGTATAATATATATGTGTATATCATGTATGTGTATAAATGCAGCACGTTGAGGCAGCTTTTGTGGATAGTTTGTGTTCTCATTGCGAGGATATGACTATCGGGGTGTTGAGATCTAGACTCGCCTTCATGCGTGAAGGTGGAGTCCCCATTACCAGGCCCCGCTACGGCGCCGTGTGGGATGGGTGATCAGAGGATCAAAGTGAGGCTTATCCGCCCGGTTACAATCCCTGTGGGCCCCTCACTCCTCTATCACATCGCAGCTGGTGGAGCCCCGTGTTAAGCGCGCTGGTCCTTCTTTAATGGACAGACCAGTCGTTTCATTCGGGGCCTCTTCAGAGGACAGGATGCTGATTGCAGCATCGGAGGGTGAGCTGACCTCTGGAAATGATGACTCGGCTGCGTTGTCTCCCTCTGGGAGTGTAACGTTGTCTGAGCCAGATCCAGAAACATCAGTGATGCTGAATCGGGCCGCCGAGGCTGTCGAGCTCGAGTGGAATCCTCTACCGTGTCCTGAACAGTCTCGGTTGGGTGATTGGTATCTCGGGATGGGCCGCGCTGGTTCTCAGCTCGCCACTCCAGTGCCTTTCCTTCCTCCCCGGAGTGCATGGAAAGCTTACCGGGTGGTAGACGGCACCTTTCTCTGCCAGAAACTGCCCGAATAAGTTCCCCCCCCTCACTACCCTTGATGGAGGAGCGGTGAAGGTTTGCGAGGCTGTCCCTCCAATGGAGCGGTCTGGCGAAATTTTGTCTCTAAATCAATCCCTCTAGCGCCACCAAGTGTCCAAAGTTTCACTTATGTTTGTGCTAATAACTTTCCAACCATAGAGCTAGAAATGAAATTAGTGGAAGAATTTTCATGACAGAAAATAATGTCATGTGATCCTGCCATGTGCTCCCCTTGTCATGCGTCCTATGTTGTCATTGGGTAATTGTCTTGATTGTTGTTCGATAGGTGTTCCTTGTTGTCATTAGTCTATATGTTTTTAGGCCCTTATGTTTGCCCTATTACTTTTCTCGTGTATTGAAGTAAGTTGGCGTCTCATGTTTCTATGTACCAGGTATTTGTTCATTGCCAAGTTAAGTTTTATGTTTTTTTCTGTTATAGTCTATGTTTCATGTTCTTGGGTCTTGTACTGTAAACCTCTGTTGGTGAATGTTTTTGTCCTGCAAGCTCGCCTCCAGTGGACTCTTACAGTTATAAATGACTTCAGTTTATATTACCCTGTTCGTTTCAGCTCCTCTTTGTATTCAGAGCTCAAATGTATCGAGTAATACAATAAAACAGTTGGGACATGAGGTTCATTTATATCATAATCTTTTTTTCAGTTATTATAATTATTATATTGCTATCACAACTATATACTTTTTTTTTAATTTACCTGTTTTGAGTTTCTTCTATTTCCTTGCTTTTTTCAGAGTCTTCAGTTGACTTCTCCTGACTTAGAAAAACAAACAAAAACAACTTTAAGGGTTTTTTGACAATTAATAAAAGTTTACTATTTTATACATAAAGATGATGTAAACAACATGTAGTGCAACTATTAATCACAATGTCTATAATGGATAAACTTAGTGTAAAGTACTTGAGTAATTGCACTTCATTACTTGAGCATTATTTTTGGGGATTTCTTTTAACTGTACTTGAGTTCTATTGCAACTTTACTGATTCCATTTGCATTGTTTTCATTTACTTTTTCCGATTACAAAGTATTTTATATATACATTCGTACCTGGCGTTTTTTTTTTCAAACACGGTGAGTCATGTCATCTCCTCCTATTATTGTCACTTGTACTTCGTGTCACATGTAAAGCATAGCCTTCTCTGTCAGCACCAAAGGATTTATATATGATAAATGCAGGGAGATAGTCAGGCTAAAGGAGAAGATTTCAGAACTAGAGACACGCATCCAAACTTTCATTGAGGATAGTAAGAGTGCAAGGGCTTTAGATACTGCTTTGGAGTGAACTCTGTACATTGTTCGGTTCCGGCTGTAGAGCCCGTGCAGCAGGGCAACTGGGTGACCATGAGACGCTGTCGTCGCAGGACAAAACACCGCTCTTCCGTTCCGATTACCATAACATATAATTCCCTTTCAGTCAAGAACGTCAGACGTAGTAGACGTTGACTGAATGGGATCAAGCTAGGGAGCCTGCGGCGCGGGTATAAATGCGGAAGTGGATGCACGCACCAGTTGCTTTTTGCTTTGGAGACGTTCGTTTGGTGTCTCTGAAGAGTATTGTTGTATTCAACGAGCGAGTGTGTCGGTGTACTTTTGGAAAAGACTCTCCCAGTGTTGGTGATTTCTACAGCGCAGTGCAGCGGTGGTCGCGAGCTTTTAGCTCTCAACTGTTGTTCTAAATGCAACAAATTTCTCTGTTTTGTTTGTTTGTGTGTTGTCAGTTGGTTGAGGGTGGAAAAGTGAGTGCTTCACTGGTTTCAGTTTGCTGAAATAAGTGTTGCCACGGGCATTCCCTGTGTGCTCCGGCACTGGTGACGGGAGCAACATGGGTGTGAGTGCGTCTTTTTCAAGATGCCATTCCGCCCCTGCGTTTCTGGATGCGATCGTTCCTGTCCCCCCAAATGGCAATTACCAAATACAATTGCACAATGGTTGTATCACGTATTTGTAGAATGTATATTTATATATGTATAATATATATGTGTATATCATGTATGTGTATAAATGCAGCACGTTGAGGCAGCTTTTGTGGATAGTTTGTGTTCTCATTGCGAGGATATGACTATCGGGGTGTTGAGATCTAGACTCGCCTTCATGCGTGAAGGTGGAGTCCCCATTACCAGGCCCCGCTACGGCGCCGTGTGGGATGGGTGATCAGAGGATCAAAGTGAGGCTTATCCGCCCGGTTACAATCCCTGTGGGCCCCTCACTCCTCTATCACATCGCAGCTGGTGGAGCCCCGTGTTAAGCGCGCTGGTCCTTCTTTAATGGACCGACCAGTCGTTTCATTCGGGGCCTCTTCAGAGGACAGGATGCTGATTGCAGCATCGGAGGGTGAGCTGACCTCTGGAAATGATGACTCGGCTGCGTTGTCTCCCTCTGGGAGTGTAACGTTGTCTGAGCCAGATCCAGAAACATCAGTGATGCTGAATCGGGCCGCCGAGGCTGTCGGGCTCGAGTGGAATCCTCTACCGTGTCCTGAACAGTCTCGGTTGGGTGATTGGTATCTCGGGATGGGCCGCGCTGGTTCTCAGCTCGCCACTCCAGTGCCTTTCCTTCCTCCCCGGAGTGCATGGAAAGCTTACCGGGTGGTAGACGGCACCTTTCTCTGCCAGAAACTGCCCGAATAAGTTCCCCCCCCTCACTACCCTTGATGGAGGAGCGGTGAAGGTTTGCGAGGCTGTCCCTCCAATGGAGCGGTCTGGCGAAATTTTGTCTCTAAATCAATCCCTCTAGCGCCACCAAGTGTCCAAAGTTTCACTTATGTTTGTGCTAATAACTTTCCAACCATAGAGCTAGAAATGAAATTAGTGGAAGAATTTTCATGACAGAAAATAATGTCATGTGATCCTGCCATGTGCTCCCCTTGTCATGCGTCCTATGTTGTCATTGGGTAATTGTCTTGATTGTTGTTCGATAGGTGTTCCTTGTTGTCATTAGTCTATATGTTTTTAGGCCCTTATGTTTGCCCTATTACTTTTCTCGTGTATTGAAGTAAGTTGGCGTCTCATGTTTCTATGTACCAGGTATTTGTTCATTGCCAAGTTAAGTTTTATGTTTTTTTCTGTTATAGTCTATGTTTCATGTTCTTGGGTCTTGTACTGTAAACCTCTGTTGGTGAATGTTTTTGTCCTGCAAGCTCGCCTCCAGTGGACTCTTACAGTTATAAATGACTTCAGTTTATATTACCCTGTTCGTTTCAGCTCCTCTTTGTATTCAGAGCTCAAATGTATCGAGTAATACAATAAAACAGTTGGGACATGAGGTTCATTTATATCATAATCTTTTTTTCAGTTATTATAATTATTATATTGCTATCACAACTATATACTTTTTTTTTACTTTACCTGTTTTGAGTTTCTTCTATTTCCTTGCTTTTTTCAGAGTCTTCAGTTGACTTCTCCTGACTTAGAAAAACAAACAAAAACAACTTTAAGGGTTTTTTGACAATTAATAAAAGTTTACTATTTTATACATAAAGATGATGTAAACAACATGTAGTGCAACTATTAATCACAATGTCTATGATGGATAAACTTAGTGTAAAGTACTTGAGTAATTGCACTTCATTACTTGAGCATTATTTTTGGGGATTTCTTTTAACTGTACTTGAGTTCTATTGCAACTTTACTGATTCCATTTGCATTGTTTTCATTTACTTTTTCCGATTACAAAGTATTTTATATATACATTCGTACCTGGCGTTTTTTTTTTCAAACACGGTGAGTCATGTCATCTCCTCCTATTATTGTCACTTGTACTTCGTGTCACATGTAAAGCATAGCCTTCTCTGTCAGCACCAAAGGATTTATATATGATAAATGCAGGGAGATAGTCAGGCTAAAGGAGAAGATTTCAGAACTAGAGACACGCATCCAAACTTTCATTGAGGATAGTAAGAGTGCAAGGGCTTTAGATACTGCTTTGGAGTGAACTCTGTACATTGTTCGGTTCCGGCTGTAGAGCCCGTGCAGCAGGGCAACTGGGTGACCATGAGACGCTGTCGTCGCAGGACAAAACACCGCTCTTCCGTTCCGATTACCATAACATATAATTCCCTTTCAGTCAAGAACGTCAGACGTAGTAGACGTTGACTGAATGGGATCAAGCTAGGGAGCCTGCGGCGCGGGTATAAATGCGGAAGTGGATGCACGCACCAGTTGCTTTTTGCTTTGGAGACGTTCGTTTGGTGTCTCTGAAGAGTATTGTTGTATTCAACGAGCGAGTGTGTCGGTGTACTTTTGGAAAAGACTCTCCCAGTGTTGGTGATTTCTACAGCGCAGTGCAGCGGTGGTCGCAAGCTTTTAGCTCTCAACTGTTGTTCTAAATGCAACAAATTTCTCTGTTTTGTTTGTTTGTGTGTTGTCAGTTGGTTGAGGGTGGAAAAGTGAGTGCTTCACTGGTTTCAGTTTGCTGAAATAAGTGTTGCCACGGGCATTCCCTGTGTGCTCCGGCACTGGTGACGGGAGCAACATGGGTGTGAGTGCGTCTTTTTCAAGATGCCATTCCGCCCCTGCGTTTCTGGATGCGATCGTTCCTGTCCCCCCAAATGGCAATTACCAAATACAATTGCACAATGGTTGTATCACGTATTTGTAGAATGTATATTTATATATGTATAATATATATGTGTATATCATGTATGTGTATAAATGCAGCACGTTGAGGCAGCTTTTGTGGATAGTTTGTGTTCTCATTGCGAGGATATGACTATCGGGGTGTTGAGATCTAGACTCGCCTTCATGCGTGAAGGTGGAGTCCCCATTACCAGGCCCCGCTACGGCGCCGTGTGGGATGGGTGATCAGAGGATCAAAGTGAGGCTTATCCGCCCGGTTACAATCCCTGTGGGCCCCTCCTCACTCCTCTATCACATCGCAGCTGGTGGAGCCCCGTGTTAAGCGCGCTGGTCCTTCTTTAATGGACCGACCAGTCGTTTCATTCGGGGCCTCTTCAGAGGACAGGATGCTGATTGCAGCATCGGAGGGTGAGCTGACCTCTGGAAATGATGACTCGGCTGCTTTGTCTCCCTCTGGGAGTGTAACGTTGTCTGAGCCAGATCCAGAAACATCAGTGATGCTGAATCGGGCCGCCGAGGCTGTCGGGCTCGAGTGGAATCCTCTACCGTGTCCTGAACAGTCTCGGTTGGGTGATTGGTATCTCGGGATGGGCCGCGCTGGTTCTCAGCTCGCCACTCCAGTGCCTTTCCTTCCTCCCCGGAGTGCATGGAAAGCTTACCGGGTGGTAGACGGCACCTTTCTCTGCCAGAAACTGCCCGAATAAGTTCCCCCCCCTCACTACCCTTGATGGAGGAGCGGTGAAGGTTTGCGAGGCTGTCCCTCCAATGGAGCGGTCTGGCGAAATTTTGTCTCTAAATCAATCCCTCTAGCGCCACCAAGTGTCCAAAGTTTCACTTATGTTTGTGCTAATAACTTTCCAACCATAGAGCTAGAAATGAAATTAGTGGAAGAATTTTCATGACAGAAAATAATGTCATGTGATCCTGCCATGTGCTCCCCTTGTCATGCGTCCTATGTTGTCATTGGGTAATTGTCTTGATTGTTGTTCGATAGGTGTTCCTTGTTGTCATTAGTCTATATGTTTTTAGGCCCTTATGTTTGCCCTATTACTTTTCTCGTGTATTGAAGTAAGTTGGCGTCTCATGTTTCTATGTACCAGGTATTTGTTCATTGCCAAGTTAAGTTTTATGTTTTTTTCTGTTATAGTCTATGTTTCATGTTCTTGGGTCTTGTACTGTAAACCTCTGTTGGTGAATGTTTTTGTCCTGCAAGCTCGCCTCCAGTGGACTCTTACAGTTATAAATGACTTCAGTTTATATTACCCTGTTCGTTTCAGCTCCTCTTTGTGTTCAGAGCTCAAATGTATCGAGTAATACAATAAAACAGTTGGGACATGAGGTTCATTTATATCATAATCTTTTTTTCAGTTATTATAATTATTATATTGCTATCACAACTATATACTTTTTTTTTACTTTACCTGTTTTGAGTTTCTTCTATTTCCTTGCTTTTTTCAGAGTCTTCAGTTGACTTCTCCTGACTTAGAAAAACAAACAAAAACAACTTTAAGGGTTTTTTGACAATTAATAAAAGTTTACTATTTTATACATAAAGATGATGTAAACAACATGTAGTGCAACTATTAATCACAATGTCTATGATGGATAAACTTAGTGTAAAGTACTTGAGTAATTGCACTTCATTACTTGAGCATTATTTTTGGGGATTTCTTTTAACTGTACTTGAGTTCTATTGCAACTTTACTGATTCCATTTGCATTGTTTTCATTTACTTTTTCCGATTACAAAGTATTTTATATATACATTCGTACCTGGCGTTTTTTTTTTCAAACACGGTGAGTCATGTCATCTCCTCCTATTATTGTCACTTGTACTTCGTGTCACATGTAAAGCATAGCCTTCTCTGTCAGCACCAAAGGATTTATATATGATAAATGCAGGGAGATAGTCAGGCTAAAGGAGAAGATTTCAGAACTAGAGACACGCATCCAAACTTTCATTGAGGATAGTAAGAGTGCAAGGGCTTTAGATACTGCTTTGGAGTGAACTCTGTACATTGTTCGGTTCCGGCTGTAGAGCCCGTGCAGCAGGGCAACTGGGTGACCATGAGACGCTGTCGTCGCAGGACAAAACACCGCTCTTCCGTTCCAATTACCATAACATATAGTTCCCTTTCAGTCAAGAACGTCAGACGTAGTAGACGTTGACTGAATGGGATCAAGCTAGGGAGCCTGCGGCGCGGGTATAAATGCGGAAGTGGATGCACGCACCAGTTGCTTTTTGCTTTGGAGACGTTCGTTTGGTGTCTCTGAAGAGTATTGTTGTATTCAACGAGCGAGTGTTTCGGTGTACTTTTGGAAAAGACTCTCCCAGTGTTGGTGATTTCTACAGCGCAGTGCAGCGGTGGTCGCAAGCTTTTAGCTCTCAACTGTTGTTCTAAATGCAACAAATTTCTCTGTTTTGTTTGTTTGTGTGTTGTCAGTTGGTTGAGGGTGGAAAAGTGAGTGCTTCACTGGTTTCAGTTTGCTGAAATAAGTGTTGCCACGGGCATTCCCTGTGTGCTCCGGCACTGGTGACGGGAGCAACATGGGTGTGAGTGCGTCTTTTTCAAGATGCCATTCCGCCCCTGCGTTTCTGGATGCGATCGTTCCTGTCCCCCCAAATGGCAATTACCAAATACAATTGCACAATGGTTGTATCACGTATTTGTAGAATGTATATTTATATATGTATAATATATATGTGTATATCATGTATGTGTATAAATGCAGCACGTTGAGGCAGCTTTTGTGGATAGTTTGTGTTCTCATTGCGAGGATATGACTATCGGGGTGTTGAGATCTAGACTCGCCTTCATGCGTGAAGGTGGAGTCCCCATTACCAGGCCCCGCTACGGCGCCGTGTGGGATGGGTGATCAGAGGATCAAAGTGAGGCTTATCCGCCCGGTTACAATCCCTGTGGGCCCCTCACTCCTCTATCACATCGCAGCTGGTGGAGCCCCGTGTTAAGCGCGCTGGTCCTTCTTTAATGGACCGACCAGTCGTTTCATTCGGGGCCTCTTCAGAGGACAGGATGCTGATTGCAGCATCGGAGGGTGAGCTGACCTCTGGAAATGATGACTCGGCTGCGTTGTCTCCCTCTGGGAGTGTAACGTTGTCTGAGCCAGATCCAGAAACATCAGTGATGCTGAATCGGGCCGCCGAGGCTGTCGGGCTCGAGTGGAATCCTCTACCGTGTCCTGAACAGTCTCGGTTGGGTGATTGGTATCTCGGGATGGGCCGCGCTGGTTCTCAGCTCGCCACTCCAGTGCCTTTCCTTCCTCCCCGGAGTGCATGGAAAGCTTACCGGGTGGTAGACGGCACCTTTCTCTGCCAGAAACTGCCCGAATAAGTTTCCCCCCCTCACTACCCTTGACGGAGGAGCGGTGAAGGTTTGCGAGGCTGTCCCTCCAATGGAGCGGTCTGACTAAATTTAGTCTCTAAATCAATCCCTCTAGCGCCACCAAGTGTCCAAAGTTTCACTTATGTTTGTGCTAATAACTTTCCAACCATAGAGCTAGAAATGAAATTAGTGGAAGAATTTTCATGACAGAAAATAATGTCATGTGATCCTGCCATGTGCTCCCCTTGTCATGCGTCCTATGTTGTCATTGGGTAATTGTCTTGATTGTTGTTCGATAGGTGTTCCTTGTTGTCATTAGTCTATATGTTTTTAGGCCCTTATGTTTGCCCTATTACTTTTCTCATGTATTGAAGTAAGTTGGCGTCTCATGTTTCTATGTACCAGGTATTTGTTCATTGCCAAGTTAAGTTTTATGTTTTTTTCTGTTATAGTCTATGTTTCATGTTCTTGGGTCTTGTACTGTAAACCTCTGTTGGTGAATGTTTTTGTCCTGCAAGCTCGCCTCCAGTGGACTCTTACAGTTATAAATGACTTCAGTTTATATTACCCTGTTCGTTTCAGCTCCTCTTTGTATTCAGAGCTCAAATGTATCGAGTAATACAATAAAACAGTTGGGACATGAGGTTCATTTATATCATAATCTTTTTTTCAGTTATTATAATTATTATATTGCTATCACAACTATATACTTTTTTTTTTACTTTACCTGTTTTGAGTTTCTTCTATTTCCTTGCTTTTTTCAGAGTCTTCAGTTGACTTCTCCTGACTTAGAAAAACAAACAAAAACAACTTTAAGGGTTTTTTGACAATTAATAAAAGTTTACTATTTTATACATAAAGATGATGTAAACAACATGTAGTGCAACTATTAATCACAATGTCTATGATGGATAAACTTAGTGTAAAGTACTTGAGTAATTGCACTTCATTACTTGAGCATTATTTTTGGGGATTTCTTTTAACTGTACTTGAGTTCTATTGCAACTTTACTGATTCCATTTGCATTGTTTTCATTTACTTTTTCCGATTACAAAGTATTTTATATATACATTCGTACCTGGCGTTTTTTTTTTCAAACACGGTGAGTCATGTCATCTCCTCCTATTATTGTCACTTGTACTTCGTGTCACATGTAAAGCATAGCCTTCTCTGTCAGCACCAAAGGATTTATATATGATAAATGCAGGGAGATAGTCAGGCTAAAGGAGAAGATTTCAGAACTAGAGACACGCATCCAAACTTTAATTGAGGATAGTAAGAGTGCAAGGGCTTTAGATACTGCTTTGGAGTGAACTCTGTACATTGTTCGGTTCCGGCTGTAGAGCCCGTGCAGCAGGGCAACTGGGTGACCATGAGACGCTGTCGTCGCAGGACAAAACACCGCTCTTCCGTTCCGATTACCATAACATATAGTTCCCTTTCAGTCAAGAACGTCAGACGTAGTAGACGTTGACTGAATGGGATCAAGCTAGGGAGCCTGCGGCGCGGGTATAAATGCGGAAGTGGATGCACGCACCAGTTGCTTTTTGCTTTGGAGACGTTCGTTTGGTGTCTCTGAAGAGTATTGTTGTATTCAACGAGCGAGTGTGTCGGTGTACTTTTGGAAAAGACTCTCCCAGTGTTGGTGATTTCTACAGCGCAGTGCAGCGGTGGTCGCAAGCTTTTAGCTCTCAACTGTTGTTCTAAATGCAACAAATTTCTCTGTTTTGTTTGTTTGTGTGTTGTCAGTTGGTTGAGGGTGGAAAAGTGAGTGCTTCACTGGTTTCAGTTTGCTGAAATAAGTGTTGCCACGGGCATTCCCTGTGTGCTCCGGCACTGGTGACGGGAGCAACATGGGTGTGAGTGCGTCTTTTTCAAGATGCCATTCCGCCCCTGCGTTTCTGGATGCGATCGTTCCTGTCCCCCCAAATGGCAATTACCAAATACAATTGCACAATGGTTGTATCACGTATTTGTAGAATGTATATTTATATATGTATAATATATATGTGTATATCATGTATGTGTATAAATGCAGCACGTTGAGGCAGCTTTTGTGGATAGTTTGTGTTCTCATTGCGAGGATATGACTATCGGGGTGTTGAGATCTAGACTCGCCTTCATGCGTGAAGGTGGAGTCCCCATTACCAGGCCCCGCTACGGCGCCGTGTGGGATGGGTGATCAGAGGATCAAAGTGAGGCTTATCCGCCCGGTTACAATCCCTGTGGGCCCCTCACTCCTCTATCACATCGCAGCTGGTGGAGCCCCGTGTTAAGCGCGCTGGTCCTTCTTTAATGGACCGACCAGTCGTTTCATTCGGGGCCTCTTCAGAGGACAGGATGCTGATTGCAGCATCGGAGGGTGAGCTGACCTCTGGAAATGATGACTCGGCTGCGTTGTCTCCCTCTGGGAGTGTAACGTTGTCTGAGCCAGATCCAGAAACATCAGTGATGCTGAATCGGGCCGCCGAGGCTGTCGGGCTCGAGTGGAATCCTCTACCGTGTCCTGAACAGTCTCGGTTGGGTGATTGGTATCTCGGGATGGGCCGCGCTGGTTCTCAGCTCGCCACTCCAGTGCCTTTCCTTCCTCCCCGGAGTGCATGGAAAGCTTACCGGGTGATAGACGGCACCTTTCTCTGCCAGAAACTGCCCGAATAAGTTCCACCCCCTCACTACCCTTGACGGAGGAGCGGTGAAGGGTTGCGAGGCTGTCCCTCCAATGGAGCGGTCTGACTAAATTTAGTCTCTAAATCAATCCCTCTAGCGCCACCAAGTGTCCAAAGTTTCACTTATGTTTGTGCTAATAACTTTCCAACCATAGAGCTAGAAATGAAATTAGTGGAAGAATTTTCATGACAGAAAATAATGTCATGTGATCCTGCCATGTGCTCCCCTTGTCATGCGTCCTATGTTGTCATTGGGTAATTGTCTTGATTGTTGTTCGATAGGTGTTCCTTGTTGTCATTAGTCTATATGTTTTTAGGCCCTTATGTTTGCCCTATTACTTTTCTCGTGTATTGAAGTAAGTTGGCGTCTCATGTTTCTATGTACCAGGTATTTGTTCATTGCCAAGTTAAGTTTTATGTTTTTTTCTGTTATAGTTTATGTTTCATGTTCTTGGGTCTTGTACTGTAAACCTCTGTTGGTGAATGTTTTTGTCCTGCAAGCTCGCCTCCAGTGGACTCTTACAGTTATAATGTATTATTAAGTATCATGTATTATTATAAGATTTTGATATGTTAACATCAGCCTGCCCAGGGACTACAGGTGAAAATTAGCACAAGTGCTATAACCTGGTAAAATGCATCTCTCCTTTTTTTTTAAGGTTAATGTATATTTTACATTGTCCCTGTTTCAAATAAATAAATAAATAAATAAAAATAAATGACTTCACTTTATATTACCCTGTTCGTTTCAGCTCCTCTTTGTATTCAGAGCTCAAATGTATCGAGTAATACAATAAAACAGTTGGGACATGAGGTTCATTTATATCATAATCTTTTTTTCAGTTATTATAATTAGGGCCCAAGCCCTGAAAGGGCGAAGGCCCTATTGTTTCCGGTAGGATTATTTATTAATATTAGGGCCCAAGCCCAAAGGGCGAAGGCCCTATTGTTTTCGTTAGGATTATTATTATTAGGGCCCAAGCCCAAAGGGCGAATGCCCTATTGTTTTCGTTAGGATTATTATTATTAGGGCCCAAGCCCTGAAAGGGCGAAGGCCCTATTGTTTTCGTTAGGATTATTAGGGCCCGAGCACCGATGGTGTGAGGACCCTCTTGGAATTGCTCTGTTTATTAGGGGCCAAGCACCGAAGGTGCGTAGGCACCTATTGTATCCGTTCCCCTTCCTATTATTAGGGGCCAAGCACCGAAGGTGCGGAGGCACCTATTGTTTTTGTTCGCGTTCTTATTATTAGGGGCCAAGCACCGAAGGTGCGGAGGCACCTATTGTATCTGTTCCCGTTCTTATTATTATTATTATTAGGGGCCAAGCACCGAAGGTGCGTAGGCACCTATTGTATCTGTTCCCGTTCTTATTATTATTATTCTTCCGTTTCTTCCGACTGGGCGTCTATGGCAGCCCATAGAACCGATTGCGGGAAAGTTGTTTTGATTTGACATTCTGATAGAGGACAGTCCCAACATTAAATATAGCTGCAAGCAGCAATTATCGGGGCCAAGCGCAAGCAGATGACAGGATATGCCAACATGGCTGAAGGTGTCAGACCAACTGCAACAATGAGCAATTAAAGACATTTAGAGAGGATTTTAGGCGAAATGGCTGAAAAATAATATAAAAAGTAATTCAGAATATGATTTAATGGATTATCACTTTCGACCAATAGGTGGAGCAGTTACAAAACTGATGTGATGTGGTCAGAGTTAAGTGACAATGACATATACAAAGTTTGGTGTCAATATTTCAAGGGATTACAGAGATAAAGCCTGAATAGTGCTTTTGGCATCATGCCTCAACTTTGCTGCTGCGCTATACGAAAACGGTTTCGTCTATCGACACGAAATCCATAACTTTTAGTCGGCACAGTCTGGAGATGATACGATTCGATTTTGGTGAAAATCGGACAAACGGTCTAGGAGGAGTTCGAAAAAGTAGGTTTTGAATGAAAATCAAGATGGCGGACAGGAAGTTTGGCCAAATAAGGAAAACTTGGTATCTATGTTCTCGGCTTGACCCAGGGAATCTATTAAGACCAGTGGCATTTCAATAGCCAGATTTATTCAAAAGTTATTAGCCTTTTTGTAAATTTTGTTATAACTTTTGACCACTAGGTGGCGCTGTCTCGAAATATTTTGGGTACCTTCAGGGGATGGAGCTGATGGCACATTCTGAGTTTCGTAATATTACACCAATGCATTTGTTTAGTATAGCATTTTATTTCACAAAACTGTATTGAAGTCAATGGGAATTTCATGTTTTGTTCTGTTATAGCGCCACCAAGAGGCTCAGTCCCACCATTTTTTTATGTGTCCTCAGAGTGAGCCCATACATATGTGTGTCGATTTTGGTGAAAATATCTCAATTCGCTTCGGAGTTATAGACATTTATATGAAAAAACACGTAAAAAATGACTGACACATGACTTTGATTGGAATTTACTACCCCTAAACATCAATATTTTCGCATTTGGGCATTGGCGTATAGCTATCGACCTATGTTTCCAAACTTCTGACGGTGGTTTCGTCTCGATCAGACTAGCGGTTTCGAAGATATAGCCAAATGTTTTTTAAGCGCTAAATCACAACGCTACACAAACCATAAGGCGAAACCTAGCATGTTTGGTATCTTGGGACTCGGCAACGATTCAGGAGTCTAATGAGATGAGTTTCGTGAAAATAAGTCGATCACAACCAAAGTTATAAGCATTTGGAAAAAAAATGTCACCACTAGGTGGCGCTGTTTCGAAACTTCTCACGCTTATTCAGGACATCGTGATGATGACCAATACCAAGTTTCGTAACAATTCGTTCATGCGTTCATAAAATACAGCATTTTAGCACAAAATTCAAAATGGCTGACAGTCAAAATGGCCGATATGGTCAAATTGGATATCAGTCGAATCGGCATGTTGCCCTGAATCTAACGAGACCAATTTTATGATTTTTGGACAAACTGTTCAAAAGCTATAAGCAAAAACCGCCATTTTCCATATCTCCGGACCAGTAGGTGGCGCTGCGCCGAAACACAGCATGTAGCCTCAGTTCATGCTTGTGATGACATGTACCAATTTTGGTCTGAATCCGATAAAGCGTTGCGGAGATACAGCCCTACGACTGTTTTCGCAAGCGCTACGTAAAATTTGTTCGAGCGTTATTCGAAAACGGTTTGACGAATCAATTTGAATTCCATAAATTTTTGTCAGCACTACCTGAAGATGATCTGGTTCAATTTTCGTGCAAATCGGACAAACTGTCTAGGACGAGTTCGAAAAAGTAGCTTTTTCAGGTCATTCAAAATGGCGGCCATATTTATATGCCGGAAAATGACATCATAGGGTGCCCTCGAATCGACAAGAGCTCAGGAATCAGAGAAAAAAAGAATTTTGTTGATTGGCCTTACTGTTCAAAAGTTATTAGCAAAATAAAAGTGAAATTTTGGACAGGTGGTGGCGCTAGAGGGAATGACTTAGAAACACCAAAATTGGTGTATTTAATGTTGGGACTGTCCTCTATCAGAATGTCAAATCAAAACAACTTTCCCGCAATCGGTTCTATGGGCTGCCATAGACGCCCAGTCGGAAGAAACGGAAGAATAAATATAGCTGCAAGCAGCCATTACCGGGGCCAAGCAGAATAAGACGACAAGACATTTCGACATGTTTGAAAGTGTCAGACCAACTGCAACAATGAGCAATTAAAGACATTTAAAGAGGATTTTAGGCAAAATGGCTGAAAAATCATATAAAAAGTAATTCAGAATATGATTTAATGGATTATCACTTTCGACCAATAGGTGGCGCAGTTACAAAACTGATGTGATGTGGTCAGAGTGAAGTGACAATGACACATACAAAGTTTGGTGTCAATATGTCAAGGCATTGCAGAGATAAAGCCTGAATAATGCTTTTAGCATCATGCCTCAAATTTGCTGCTGCGCTATACGAAAACGGTTTCGTCAATCGGCACGAAATCCATAACTTTCAGTCGGCACAGTCTGGAGATGATATGATTCGATTTTGGTGAAAATCGGACAAACGGTGTAGGAGGAGTTCGAAAAAGTAGGTTTTGAATGAAAATAGCATTTTATTTCACAAAACTGTATTGAAGTCAATGGGAATTTCATGTTTTGTTCTATTATAGCGCCACCAAGAGGCTCAGTCCCACAATTTTTTTTTACGTGTCCTCAGAGTGAGCCCATACATATGTGTGTCAGTTTTGGTGAAAATATCTCAATTCGCTTCAGAGTTATAGGCAATTATATTAAAAAACACGTAAAAAATGACTGACACATGACTTTGTTTGGAATTTACTACCCCTAAACATCAATATTTTCGCATTTGGGCATTGGTGTATAGCTATCGACCTATGTTTCCAAACTTCTGACGGTGGTTTCGTCTCGATCAGACTAGCGGTTTCGAAGATATAGCCAAATGTTTTTTAAGCGCTAAATCACAACGCTACACAAACCGTAAGGTGAAACCTAGCATGTTTGGTATCGTAGGACTCGGCAACGTTTCAGGAGTCTAATTAGATGAGTCTCGTGAAAATAAGTTGACCCCACCCAAAGTTATAAGTGTTTGAAAAAAAAAATTCACCACTAGGTGGCGCTGTTTCGAAACTTCTCAAGCTCATTCAGGGAATTGTGCTGATGACCCATACCACGTTTCGTAACAATCCGTTCATGCTTTCATAAAATACAGCATTTTAGCACATAATTCAAAATGGCCGACAGCCAAAATGGCCGATATGGTAAAATTGGATATCAGTCGACTCGGCATGTTGCCCTGAATCTAACGAGACCAATTTTTAGATTTTTGGACAAACTGTTCAGAAGTTATAAGCAAAAATAGCCATTTTTCATATCTCCGGACCAGTAGGTGGTGCTGTGCCGAAACGCAGCATGTAGCCTCAGGTCATGCTTGTGATGACATGTACCAATTTTGGTCTGAATCCGATAAAGCGTTGCGGAGATACAGCCCTACGACTGTTTTCGCAAGCGCTACGTAAAATTTGTTCGAGAGTTATTCGAAAACGGTTTGACGAATCAATTTGAATTCCATAACTTTTTGTCAGCACTACCTGAAGATGATCTGGTTCAATTTTCGTGCAAATCGGACAAACCGTCTAGGACGAGTTCGAAAAAGTAGCTTTTTCAGGTCATTCAAAATGGCGGCCATATTTATATGCCGCAAAATGACATCATAGGGTGCACTCGAATCGACAACAGCTCAGGAATCAGAGAAAAAAAGAATTTTGTTGATTGGCCTTACTGTTCAAAAGTTATTAGCAAAATAAAAGTGAAATTTTGGACAGGTGGTGGCGCTAGACGGAATGACTTAGAAACACCAAAATTGGTGCATTTAATGTTGGGACTGTCCTCTATCAGAATGTCAAATCAAAACAACTTTCCCGCAATCGGTTCTATGGGCTGCCATAGACGCCCAGTCGGAAGAAACGGAAGAATAAATATAGCTGCAAGCAGCCATTACCGGGGCCAAGCAGAATAAGACGACAAGACATGCCAACATGGCTGAAGGTGTCAGACCATCTGCAACAATGAGCAATTAAATACATTTAAAGAGGATTTTAGGCGAAATGGCTGAAAAATCATATAAAAAGTCATTCAAAATATGATTTAATGGATTATCACTTTCGACCAATAGGTGGCGCAGTTACAAATGTGATGTGATGTGGTCAGAGTGAAGTGACAATGACACATACAAAGTTTGGTGTCAATATGTCAAGGCATTGCAGAGATAAAGCCTGAATAGTGCTTTTAGCATCATGCCTCAAGTTTGCTGCTATGCTATACGAAAACGGTTTCGTCTATAGACACGAAATCCATAACTTTTAGTCAGCACAGTCTGGAGATGATACGATTCGATTTTGGTGAAAATCGGACAAACGGTCTAGGAGGAGTTCGAAAAAGTAGGTTTTGAATGAAAATCAAGATGGCGGACAGGAAGTTTGGCCAAATAAGGAAAACTTGGTATCTATGTTCTCGGCTTGACCCAAGGAATCTATTAAGACCAGTGGCATTTCAGTAGCCAGATTTATTCAAAAGTTATTAGCCTTTTTGGAAATGTTGTTATAACTTTTGACCACTAGGTGGCACTGTCTTGAAATATTTTGGGTACCTTCAGGGAATGGTGCTGATGGCACATTTTGAGTTTCGTAATATTACACCAATGCATTTGTTTAGTATAGCATTTTATTTCACAAAACTGTATTGAAGTCAATGGGAATTTCATGTTTTGTTCTATTATAGCGCTACCAAGAGGCTGAGTCCCACCATTTTTTTACATGTCCTCAGAGTGAGCTCGTACATATGTGTGTCGATTTTGGTGAAAATATCTCAATTCGCTTCGGAGTTATAGACATTTATATGAAAAAACACGTAAAAAATGACTGACACATGACTTTGATTGGAATTTACTACCCCTAAACATCAATATTTTCGCATTTGGGCATTGGCGTTTAGCTATCGACCTATGTTTCCAAACTTCTGAAGGTGGTTTCGTCTCGATCGGACTAGCGGTTTCGAAGATATAGCCAAATGTTTTTTAAGCGCTAAATCACAACGCTACACAAACCGTAAGGCAAAACCTAGCATGTTTGGTATCGTGGGACTCGGCAACGATTCAGGACTCTAATGAGATGAGTCTCGTGAAAATAAGTCAACCACACCCAAAGTTATAAGCATTTGGAAGCATTTGGGAAAAAAAATTCACCACTAGGTGGCACTGTTTCGAAACTTCTCAGGCTCCTTCAGGGCATCGTGCTGATGATCCATTCCGAGTTTTGTAACGATACGTTCACGCGTTCATAAAATACAGCATTTTAGCACATAATTCAAAATGGCCGACAGCCAAAATGGCTGATCAGGGAAAATTGGATATCAGTCGACTCAGCATGATGGCCTGAATCTAACGAGACCACTTTTATGATTTTTGGACAACCCATTCAGAAGTTATAAGCAAAAATAGCCATTTTTCATATCTCCGGACCAGTAGGTGGCACTGTGCCGAAACGCAGCATGTTGCCTCAGGTCATGCTTGTGAAGAGATGTACCAAGTTTGGTCTGAATATGATAAAGTGTTGAGGAGATACTGGCTTGTGTCTGTTTTCGCAAGCGCTACGTAAAATTTGTTTGCGCGGTATTCGAGAACGGTTTGATGAATCAACACGAATTCCATAACTTTTTGTCGGCATAGTCTGAAGATGATCTGATTCAATTTTCGTGGAAATTGGAGCAACGGCCTAGGAGGAGTTTGAAAAAGTAGGTTTTTCGGAAAATTCAAAATGGCAGAAAATTATTATGACGAAAAATGACGTCATATGGTGCAATCGAATCGCCCTGAGCTCAGAAATCAGAGGAAAAAAGAATTTTGTTTCTAGCCCGTGTGGTTCAAAAGTTATTAGCATAAACATGAGTGAAATTTTGGACAGTTGGTGGCGCTAGAGGGAATGACTTAGACACACCAAAATTGGTGTATTTAATGTTGGGACTGTCCTCTATCAGAATGTCAAACCATTACAACTTTCCCGCGATCGGTTCTATGGGCTGCCATAGACTCCCAGTCGGAAGAAGGAAGAATAATAATAATAAATATAGCTGCAAGCAGCAATTATCGGGGCCAAGCGCAAGCAGATGACAGGATATGCCAACATGGCTGAAGGTGTCAGACCAACTGCAACAATGAGCAATTAAAGACATTTAGAGAGGATTTTAGGCGAAATGGCTGAAAAATCATATAAAAAGTAATTCAGAATATGATTTAATGGATTATCACTTTCGACCAATAGGTGGCGCAGTTACAAATGTGATGTGATGTGGTCAGAGTGAAGTGACAATGACACATACAAAGTTTGGTGTCAATATGTCAAGGCATTGCAGAGATAAAGCCTGAATAGTGCTTTTAGCATCATGCCTCAAGTTTGCTGCTACGCTATACGAAAACGGTTTCGTCTATAGACACGAAATCCATAACTTTTAGTCAGCACAGTCTGGAGATGATACGATTCGATTTTGGTGAAAATCGGACAAACGGTCTAGGAGGAGTTCGAAAAAGTAGGTTTTGAATGAAAATCAAGATGGCGGACAGGAAGTTTGGCCAAATAAGGAAAACTTGGTATCTATGTTCTCGGCTTGACCCAAGGAATCTATTAAGACCAGTGGCATTTCAGTAGTCAGATTTATTCAAAAGTTATTAGCCTTTATGGAAATGTTGTTATAACTTTTGACCACTAGGTGGCACTGTCTTGAAATATTTTGGGTACCTTCAGGGAATGGTGCTGATGGCACATTTTGAGTTTCGTAATATTACACCAATGCATTTGTTTAGTATAGCATTTTATTTCACAAAACTGTATTGAAGTCAATGGGAATTTCATGTTTTGTTCTATTATAGCGCTACCAAGAGGCTGAGTCCCACCATTTTTTTTACATGTCCTCAGAGTGAGCTCGTACATATGTGTGTCGATTTTGGTGAAAATATCTCAATTCGCTTCGGAGTTATAGACATTTATATGAAAAAACACGTAAAAAATGACTGACACATGACTTTGATTGGAATTTACTACCCCTAAACATCAATATTTTCGCATTTGGGCATTGGCGTACAGCTATCGACCTATGTTTCCAAACTTCTGAAGGTGGTTTCGTCTCGATCGGACTAGCGGTTTCGAAGATATAGCCAAATGTTTTTTAAGCGCTAAATCACAACGCTACACAAACCGTAAGGCAAAACCTAGCATGTTTGGTATCGTGGGACTCAGCAACGATTCAGGACTCTAATGAGATGAGTCTCGTGAAAATAAGTCGACCACACCCAAAGTTATAAGCATTTGGAAGCATTTGGGGAAAAAAATTCACCACTAGGTGGCACTGTTTCGAAACTTCTCAGGCTCCTTCAGGGCATCGTGCTGATGATCCATTCCGAGTTTTGTAACGATACGTTCACGCGTTCATAAAATACAGCATTTTAGCACATAATTCAAAATGGCCGACAGCCAAAATGGCTGATCGGGGAAAATTGGATATCAGTCGACTCGGCATGTTGCCCTGAATCTAACGAGACTGATTTTATGATTTTTGGACAAACCATTCAGAAGTTATAAGCAAAAACATCCATTTGTCATATCTCCGGACCAGTAGGTGGCGCTGCGCCGAAACGCAGCATCTAGCCTCAGGTCATGCTTGTGATGACATGTACCAAGATTGGTCTGAATCTGATAAAGCGTTGCGGAGATACAGCCTTATGTCTGTTTTCGCAAGCGCTACGTAAAATTTCTTCGTGGGTTTATCGAAAACGGTTAAGAGAATCAACTTGAATTCCATAACTTTTTGTCGGCATGGTCTGGAGATGATCTGGTTCAAATTTCGTGAAAATCGGAGTAACGGCCTAGGAGGAGTTCGAAAAAGAAGGTTTTTCGGAAAATTCAAAATGGTGGAAAAATTTTCATGACGGAAAATGACGTCATAGGGTGCAATCGAATCGGCTTGAGCTAAGGAATCAGAGAAAAAAATAATTTTGTTTCTAGCCCATGTGGTTCAAAAGTTATTAGCATAAACATGAGTGCAACTTTGGACAGTTGGTGGCGCTAGAGGTAATGACTTGGAGACTCCAAATTTGCTATGCTGATAGGTCAGACCCTCCTCTATCAGTGTGCCAAATTTCATAACTTTCCTGCAAGCGGTTCTATGGGCTGCCATAGACTCCCAGTCGGAAAAATGAAGAATAATAATAAATATAGCTGCAAGCAGCAATTATCGGGGCCAAGCGCAAGCAGATGACAGGATATGCCAACATGGCTGAAGGTGTCAGACCAACTGGAACAATGAGCAGTTAAATACATTTAAAGAGGATTTTAGATGAAATGGCTGAAAAATCATATAAAAAGTCATTTAAAATATGATTTAATGGATTATCACTTTCGACCAATAGGTGGCGCAGTTACAAAAGTGATGTGATGTGGTCAGAGTGAAGTGACAATGACACATACAAAGTTTGGTGTCAATATGTCAAGGCATTGCAGAGATAAAGCCTGAATAGTGCTTTTAGCATCATGCCTCAACTTTGCTGCTACGCTATATGAAAACGGTTTCGTCTATTGACACGAAATCCATAACTTTTATTCAGCATAGTCTGGAGATGATACGATTCGATTTTGGTGAAAATTGGACAAACGGTCTAGGAGGAGTTCGAAAAAGTAGGTTTTGACTGAAAATCAAGATGGCGGACAGGAAGTTTGGCCAAATAAGGAAAACTTGGTATCTATGTTCTCGGCTTGACCAAAGGAATCTATTAAGACCAGTGGCATTTCAAAAGCCAGATTTATTCAAAATTTATTAGCCTTTTTGGAAATTTTGTCATAACATTTGATCACTAGGTGGCGCTCTCTCGAAATATTTTGGGTACCTTCAGGGGATGGTGCTGATGGCACATTCTGAGTTTCGTAATATTACACCAATGCATTTGTTTACTATAGCATTTTAATTCACAAAACTGTATTGAAGTCAATGGGAATTTCATGTTTTGTTCTGTTATATCGCCACCAAGAGGCTCAGTCCCACCATCTTTTTAATGTGTCCTCAGAGTGAGCCCATGCATATTTGTGTCAATTTTGGTGAAAATATCTCAATTCGCTTCGGAGTTATAGACATTTATATGAAAAAACACGTAAAAATGACTGACACATGACTTTGATTGGATTTTACTACCCCTTACTATCAATATTTTCGCATTTGGGCATTAGCAATTAACTATCGACCTATGTTTCCAAACTTCTGAAGGTGGTTTCGTCTCGATCGGACAAGCGGTTTCAAAGATATAGCCAAATGTTTTTTAAGCGCTAAATCACAACGCTACACAAACCATAAGGCGAAACCTAACATGTTTGGTATCGTTGGACTCGGCAACGATTCAGGAGTCTAAAGAGATGAGTCCTGTGAAAATAAGTTGACCACACCCAAAGTTAGAAGCATTTGGAAGTATTTGGTGAAAAAAATTCACCACTAGATGGCACTGTTTCGAAACTTCTCAGGCTCCTTCAGGACATCGTGCTGATGACCCATACCGAGTTTCGTAACGATAGGTTCATGCATTCCTAAAATACAGCATTTTAGCACATAATTCAAAATGGCCGACAGCCAAAATGGCTGATCTGGGAAAATTGGATATCAGTCGACTCAGCATGATGCCCTGAATCTAACAAGACCACTTTTATGATTTTTGGACAAACCATTCAGAAGTTATAAGCAAAAACAGCCATTTTTCATATCTCCGGACCAGTAGGTGGCACTGCGCCGAAACGCAGCATGTAGGCTCAGGTCATGCTTGTGATGATATGTGCTTAGTTTGGTGTGAATACGATAAAGCGTTGCGGAGATACAGGCTTGTGTCTGTTTTCGCAAGCGCTACATAAAATTTGTTTGCGCGGTATTCGAGAACGGTTTGACGAATCAACACGAATTCCATAACTTTTTGTCGGCATGGTCTGAAGATGATCTGATTCAATTTTCGTGGAAATTGGAGCAACGGCCTAGGAGGAGTTCGAAAAAGTAGCTTTTTCGGAAAATTCAAAATGGCGGAAAAATTATAATGACGGAAAATGACGTCATATGGTGCAATCGAATCGCCATGAGCTCACGAATCAGAGGAAAAAATAATTTTGTTTCTAGCCCTTGTGGTTCAAAAGTTATTAGCAGAAACATGAGTGAAACTTTGGACAGTTGGTGGCGCTAGAGGGAATGACTTAGACACACCAAAATTGGTGTATTTAATGTTGGGACTGTCCTCTATCAGAATGTCAAACCATTACAACTTTCCCGCAATCGGTTCTATGGGCTGCCATAGACTCCCAGTCGGAACAATGAAGAATAATAATAATAAATATAGCTGCAAGCAGCAATTATCGGGGCCAAGCGCAAGCAGACGACAGGATATGCCAACATGGCTGAAGGTGTCAGACCAACTGCAACAATGAGCAATTAAATACATTTAAAGAGGATTTTAGGCGAAATGGCTGAAAAATCATATAAAAAGTCATTCGAAATATGATTTAATGGATTATCACTTTCGACCAATCTGTGGCGCAGTTACAAAACTGATGTGATGTGGTCAGAGTGAAGTGACAATGACACATACAAAGTTTGGTGTCAATATGTCAAGGCATTGCAGAGATAAAGCCTGAATAGTGCTTTTAGCATCATGCCTCAACTTTGCTGCTACGCTATACGAAAACGGTTTCGTCTATAGACACGAAATCCATAACTTTTAGTCAGCACAGTCTGGAGATGATACGATTCGATTTTGGTGAAAATCGGACAAACGGTCTAGGAGGAGTTCGAAAAAGTAGGTTTTGACTGAAAATCAAGATGGCGGACAGGAAGCTAGGCCAAATAAGGAAACCTTGGTATCTATGTTCTCGTCTTGACCCAAGGAATCTATTAAGACCAGTTGCATTACAATAGGCCAACTTATTCAAAAGTTATTAGCAGTTTTGTAAATTTTGTTATAACTTTTGACCACTAGGTGGCACTGTCTCGAAACATTTTGGGTACCTTCAGGGGATGGTGCTGATGGCACATTTTGAGTTTCGTAATATTACACCAATGCATTTGTTTAGTATAGCATTTTATTTCACAAAACTGCATTGAAGTCAATGGGAATTTCATGTTTTGTTCTATTATAGCGCCACCAAGAGGCTGAGTCCCACCATCTTTTTTACATGTCCTCAGAGTGAGCTCATACATATGTGTGTCGATTTTGGTGAAAATATCTCAATTCGCTTCGGAGTTATAGACATTTATATGAAAAAACATGTAAAAAATGACTGACACATGACTTTGTTTGGAATTTACTACCCCTAAACATCAATATTTTCGCATTTGGGCATTGGCGTATAGCTATCGACCTATGTTTCCAAACTTCTGACGGTGGTTTCATCTCGATCGGACTAGCGGTTTCAAAGATATAGCCAAATGTTTTTTAAGCGCTAAATCACAACGCTACACAAACCGTAAGGCGAAACCTAGCATGTTTGGTATCATAGGACTCGGCAACGATTCAGGAGTCTAAAAAGATGAGTTTCGTGAAAATAAGTCGACCACACCCAAAGTTATAAGCATTTGAAAAAAAAAATTCACCACTAGGTGGCGCTGTTTCGAAACTTCTCAGGCTCATTCAGGGCATTGTGCTGATGACCCATACCACGTTTCGTAACAATCTGTTCATGCGTTCTTAAAATACAGCATTTTAGCACAAAATTCAAAATGGCCGACAGTCAAAATGGCCGATATGGTAATATTGGATATCAGTCGACTCGGCATGTTACCCTGAATCTAACGAGACCAATTTTATGATTTTTGGACAAACTGTTCAGAAGTTATAAGCAAAAATAGCCATTTTTCATATCTCCGGACCAGTAGGTGGCGCTGCGCCGAAACACAGCATGTAGCCTCAGGTCATGCTTGTGATGACATGTACCAAGTTTGGTCTGAATCCGATAAAGCGTTGCGGAGATACGGCCTTACATCTGTTTTCGCAAGCGCTACGTAAAATGTATTCGTGGGTTTATCGAAAACTGTTAAGCGAATCAACTTGAATTCCATAACTTTTTGTCAGCATGGTCTGTAGATGATCTGGTTCAATTTTCGTGCAAATCGGACAAACCGTCTAGGACGAGTTCGAAAAAGTAGCTTTTTAGATAAATTCAAAATGGCGGCCATATTGTTATGACAGAAATGATGTCATAAGTTGCAATCGAATTGGCATGAGCTCAGGAATCAGAGAGAAAAATAATTTTGTTGATTGGCCTTACGGTTCAAAAGTTATTAGCAAAATAAAAGTGAAACTTTGGACAGGTGGTGGCGCTAGAGGGAATTACTTAGACACACCAAAATTGGTGTATTTAATGTTGGGACTGTCCTCTATCAGAATGTCAAACCAAAACAACTTTCCCGCATTCGGTTCTATGGGCTGCCATAGACTCCCAGTTGGAAGAAGGAAGAATAATAATAAATATAGCTGCAAGCAGCAATTACCGGGGCCAAGCAGAATAAGACGACAAGACATGCCAACATTGCTGAAAGTGTCAGATCAACTGCAACAATGAGCAATTAAAGACATTTAAAGAAGATTTTAGGCGAAATGCCTGAAAAATCATATAGAGTAATTAAAAATATGATTTAATGGATTATCACTTTCGACCAATAGGTGGCGCAGTTGCAAAACTGATGTGATGTGGTCAGAGTGAAGTGACAATGACATATACAAAGTTTGGTGTCAATATGTCAAGGCATTGCAGAGATAAAGCCTGAATAGTGCTATTAGCATCATGCCTCAACTTCGCTGCTGCGCTATACGAAAACGGTTTGGTCTATCCACACGAAATCCATAACTTTCAGTCGGCATGGTCTGGAGATGATACGATTCGATTTTGGTGAAAATCGGACAAATGGTCTAGGAGGAGTTCGAAAAAGTAGGTTTTGAATGAAAATCAAGATGGCGGACAGGAAGTTTGGCCAAATAAGGAAAACTTGGTATCTATGTTCTCAGCTTGACCCAAGGAATCTATTAAGACCAGTTGCATTACAATAGGCCTCTGTATTCAAAAGTTATTAGCAGTTTTGGAAATATTGTTATAACTTTTGACCACTAGGTGTCGTTGTCTCGAAATATTTTGGGTACCTACAGGGGATGGTGCTGATGGCACATTCTGAGTTTCGTAATATTACACCAATGCATTTGTTTAGTATAGCATTTCATTTCACAAAACTGCATTGAAGTCAATGGGAATTTCATGTTTTGTTCTATTATAGCGCCACCAAGAGGCTCAGTCCCACAATTTTTTTTACGTGTCCTCAGAGTGAGCCCATACATATGTGTGTCAGTTTTGGTGAAAATATCTCAATTCGCTTCAGAGTTATAGACATTTATATGAAAAAACACGTAAAAAATGACTGACACATGACTTTGTTTGGAATTTACTACCCCTAAACATCAATATTTTCGCATTTGGGCATTGGCGTATAGCTATCGACCTATGTTTCCAAACTTCTGACGGTGGTTTCGTCTCGATCGGACTAGCGGTTTCGAAGATATAGCCAAATGTTTTTTAAGCGCTAAATCACAACGCTACACAAACCGTAAGGCAAAACCTAGCATGTTTGGTATCATAGGACTCGGCAATGATTCAGGAGTCTAAAAAGATGAGTTTCGTGAAAATAAGTTGACCACACCCAAAGTTATAAGCATTTGAAAAAAAAAATTCACCACTAGGTGGTGCTGTTTCGAAACTTCTCACGCTCCTTCAGGACATCGGGCTGATGACCCATACCAAGTTCCGTAACAATCCGTTCATGCGTTCTTAAAATACAGCATTTTAGCACAAAATTCAAAATGGCCGACAGCCAAAATGGCCGATATGGTAATATTGGATATCAGTGGACTCGGCATGTTACCCTGAATCTAACGAGACCAATTTTATGATTTTTGGACAAACTGTTCAGAAGTTATAAGCAAAAATAGCCATTTTTCATATCTCCGGACCAGTAGGTGGCGCTGCGCCGAAACACAGCATGTAGCCTCAGGTCATGCTTGTGATGACATGTACCAACTTTGGTCTGAATCTGATAAAGCGTTGCGGAGATACGGCTTTACATCTGTTTTCGCAAGCGCTACGTAAAATTTATTCGTGGGTTTATCGAAAACTGTTAAGCGAATCAACTTGAATTCCATAACTTTTTGTCAGCATGGTCTGTAGATGATCTGGTTCAATTTTCGTGCAAATCGGACAAACCGTCTAGGACGAGTTCGAAAAAGTAGCTTTTTAGATAAATTCATAATGGCGGCCATATTGTTATGACGGAAATGACGTCATAGGGTGCAATCGAATTGGCATGAGCTCAGGAATCAGAGAGAAAAAGAATTTTGTTGATTGGCCTTACGGTTCAAAAGTTATTAGCAAAATAAAAGTGAAACTTTGGACAGGTGGTGGCGCTAGAGGGAATGACTTAGACACACCAAAATTGGTGTATTTAATGTTGGGACTGTCCTCTATCAGAATGTCAAACCAAAACAACTTTCCCGCATTCGGTTCTATGGGCTGCCATAGACTCCCAGTTGGAAGAAGGAAGAATAATAATAATAAGAACGGGAACAGATACAATAGGTGCCTCCGCACCTTCGGTGCTTGGCCCCTAATAAGAACGGGAACAGATACAATAGGTGCCTAGGCACCTTCGGTGCTTGGCCCCTAATAATAAGAACGCGAACGAAAACAATAGGTGCCTCCGCACCTTCGGTGCTTGGCCCCTAATAAGAACGGGAACAGATACAATAGGTGCCTACGCACCTTCGGTGCTTGGCCCCTAATAATAATAATAAGAACGGGAACGAAAACAATAGGTGCCTCCGCACCTTCGGTGCTTGGCCCCTAAATATAGCTGCAAGCAGCAATTATCGGGGCCAAGCGCAAGCAGATGACAGGATATGCCAACATGGCTGAAGGTGTCAGACCAACTGCAACAATGAGCAATTAAATACATTTAAAGAGGATTTTAGGCGAAATGGCTGAAAAATCATATAAAAAGTCATTCAAAATATGATTTAATGGATTATCACTTTCGACCAATAGGTGGCGCAGTTACAAACTGATGTGATGTGGTCAGAGTGAAGTGACAATGACACATACAAAGTTTGGTGTCAATATATCAAGCCATTGCAGAGATAAAGCCTGAATAGTGCTTTTAGCATCATACTTCAACTTTGCTGCTACGCTATACGAAAACGGTTTCGTCTATAGACACGAAATCCATAACTTTTAGTCAGCACACTCTGGAGATGATACGATTCGATTTTGGTGAAAATCGGACAAACGGTCTAGGAGGAGTTCGAAAAAGTAGGTTTTGACTGAAAATCAAGATGGCGGACAGGAACCTAGGCCAAATAAGGAAAACTTGGTATCTATGTTCTCGGCTTGACCCAAGGAATCTATTAAGACCAGTTGCATTACAATAGGCCAATTTATTCAAAAGTTATTAGCAGTTTTGTAAATTTTGTTATAACTTTTGACCACTAGGTGGCACTGTCTCGAAATATTATGGGTACCTTCAGGGGATGGTGCTGATGGCACATTCTGAGTTTCGTAATATTAAACTAATGCATTTGTTTAGTATAGCATTTTATTTCACAAAACTGTATTGAAGTCAATGGGAATTTCATGTTTTGTTCTATTATAGCGCCACCAAGAGGCTGAGTCCCACCATTTTTTTTACATGTCCTCAGAGTGAGCTCATACATATTTGTGTCGATTTTGGTGAAAATATCTCAATTCGCTTCAGAGTTATAGACATTTATATGAAAAAACACATAAAAAATGACTGACACATGATTTTGATTGGAATTTACTACCCCTAAACATCAATATTTTCGCATTTGGGCATTGGCATTTAGCTAACGACCTATGTTTCCAAACTTCTGACGGTGGTTTCGTCTCGATCGGACTAGCGGTTTCGAAGATATAGCCAAATGTTTTTTAAGCGCTAAATTACAACGCTACACAAACCATAAGGTGAAACCTAGCATGTTTGGTATCGTGGGACTCGGCAACGATTCAGGACTCTAATGAGATGAGTCTCGTGAAAATAAGTCGACCACACCCAAAGTTATAAGCATTTGGAAGCATTTGGGGAAAAAAAATCACCACTAGGTGGCACTGTTTCGAAACTTCTCAGGCTCCTTCAGGGCATCGTGCTGATGATCCATTCCGAGTTTTGTAACGATACGTTCATGCATTCCTAAAATACAGCATTTTAGCACATAATTCAAAATGGCCGACAGCCAAAATGGCTGATCGGCGAAAATTGGATATCAGTCGACTCAGCATGATGCCCTGAATCTAACAAGACCACTTTTATGATTTTTGGACAAACCATTCAGAAGTTATAAGCAAAAACAGCCATATTTCATATCTCCGGACCAGCAGGTGGCACTGCGCCGAAACGCAGCATGTAGGCTCAGGTCATGCTTGTGATGATATGTGCTTAGTTTGGTCTGAATACGATAAAGCGTTGCGGAGATACAGGCTTGTGTCTGTTTTCGCAAGCGCTACATATAATTTGTTTGCGCGGTATTCGAGAACGGTTTGACGAATCAACACGAATTGCATAACTTTTTGTCGGCATGGTCTGAAGATGATCTGATTCAATTTTCGTGGAAATTGGAGCAACGGCCTAGGAGGAGTTCGAAAAAGTAGGTTTTTTGAAAAATTCAAAATGGCGGAAAAATTATAATGACGGAAAATTACGTCATATCATGCAATCGAATCGTCATGAGCTCAGCAATCAGAGGGAAAAAGAATTTTGTTTCTAGCCCTTGTGGTTCAAAAGTTATTAGCATAAACATGACTGCAACTTTGGACAGGTGGTGGCGCTAGAGGGAATGACTTAGACACACCAAAATTGGTGTATTTAATGTTGGGACTGTCCTCTATCAGAATGTCAAACCATTACAACTTTCCCGCGATCGGTTCTATGGGCTGCCATAGACTCCCAGTCGGAAGAAGGAAGAATAATAATAATAAATATAGCTGCAAGCAGCAATTATCGGGGCCAAGCGCAAGCAGATGACAGGATATGCCAACATGGCTGAAGGTGCCAGACCAACTGCAACAATGAGCAATTAAAGACATTTAGAGAGGATTTTAGGCGAAATGGCTGAAAAATCATATAAAAAGTAATTCAGAATATGATTTAATGGATTATCACTTTCGACCAATAGGTGGAGCAGTTACAAAACTGATGTGATGTGGTCAGAGTGAAGTGACAATGACATATACAAAGTTTGGTGTCAATATTTCAAGGGATTTCAGAGATAAAGCCTGAATAGTGCTTTTGGCATCATGCCTCAACTTTGCTGCTGCGCTATACGAAAACGGTTTCGTCTATCGACACGAAATCCATAACTATTAGTCGGCACAGTCTGGAGATGATACGATTCGATTTTGGTGAAAATCGGACAAACAGTCTAGGAGGAGTTCGAAAAAGTAGGTTTTGAATGAAAATCAAGATGGCGGACAGGAAGTTTGGCCAAATAAGGAAAACTTGGTATCTATGTTCTCGGCTTGACCCAGGGAATCTATTAAGACCAGTGGGATTTCAATAGCCAGATTTATTCAAAAGTTATTATCAGTTTTCTAAATTTTGTTATAACTTTTGACCAATAGGTGGCGCTGTCTCGAAATATTTTGAGTACTTTCAGGGGATGGTGCTGATGGCACATTCTGAGTTTCGTAATATTACACCAATGCATTTGTTTAGTATAGCATTTTATTTCACAAAACTGTATTGAAGTCAATGGGAATTGCATGTTTTGTTCTATTATAGCGCCACCAAGAGGCTGAGTCCCACCATTTTTTTTTACGTGTCCTCAGAGTTAGCCCATACATATGTGTGTCGATTTTGGTGAAAATATCTCAATTCGCTTCGGAGTTATAGACATTTATATGAAAAAACACGTAAAAAATGACTGACACATGACTTTGATTGGAATTTACTACCCCTAAACATCAATATTTTTGCATTTGGGAATTGGCGTATAGCTATCGACCTATGTTTTCAAACTTCTGACGGTGGTTTCGTCTTGATCGGACTAGCGGTTTCAAAGATATAGCCAAATGTTTTTTAAGCGCTAAATCACAACACTACACAAACCGTAAGGCGAAACCTAGCATGTTTGGTATCGTGGGACTCTGCAATGATTCAGGACTCTAATGAGATGAGTCTCGTGAAAATAAGTCGACCACACCCAAAGTTATAAGCATTTGGAAGTATTTGGTGAAAAAAATTCACCACTAGGAGGCACTGTTTCGAAACTTCTCAGGCTCCTTCAGGGCATCGTGCTGATGATCCATTCCGAGTTTTGTAACGATACGTTCACGCGTTCATAAAATACAGCATTTTAGCACATAATTTAAAATGGCCGACAGCCAAAATGGCTGATCAGGGAAAATTGGATATCAGTCGACTCAGCATGACGCCCTGAATCTAACGAGACCACTTTTATGATTTTTGGACAAACCATTCAGAAGTTATAAGCAAAAATAGCCATTTTTCATATCTCCGGACCAGTAGGTGGCACTGCGCCGAAACGCAGCATGTTGCCTCAGGTCATGCTTGTGATGAGATGTACCAAGTTTGGTCTGAATACGATAAACCGTTGCGGAGATACTGGCTTGTGTCTGTTTTCGCAAGCGCTACATAAAATTTGTTTGCGCGGTATTCGAGAACGGTTTGACGAATCAACACGAATTGCATAACTTTTTGTCGGCATGGTCTGAAGATGATCTGATTCAATTTTCGTGGAAATTGGAGCAACGGCCTAGGAGGAGTTCGAAAAAGTAGCTTTTTCGGAAAATTCAAAATGGCGGAAAAATTATAATGACGGAAAATGACGTCATATGGTGCAATCGAATCGCCATGAGCTCACGAATCAGAGGAAAAAAGAATTTTGTTTCTAGCCCTTGTGGTTCAAAAGTTATTAGCAGAAACATGAGTGAAACTTTGGACAGTTGGTGGCGCTAGAGGGAATGACTTAGACACACCAAAATTGGTGTATTTAATGTTGGGACTGTCCTCTATCAGAATGTCAAACCATTACAACTTTCCCGCAATCGGTTCTATGGGCTGCCATAGACTCCCAGTCGGAACAATGAAGAATAATAATAATAAATATAGCTGCAAGCAGCAATTATCGGGGCCAAGCGCAAGCAGATGACAGGATATGCCAACATGGCTGAAGGTGTCAGACCAACTGCAACAATGAGCAATTAAATACATTTAAAGAGGATTTTAGGCGAAATGGCTGAAAAATCATATAAAAAGTCATTCAAAATATGATTTAATGGATTATCACTTTTGACCAATAGGTGGCGCAGTTACAAAACTGATGTGATGTGGTCAGAGTGAAGTGACAATGACACATACAAAGTTTGGTGTCAATATGTCAAGCCATTGCAGAGATAAAGCCTGAATAGTGCTTTTAGCATCATGCTTCAAATTTGCTGCTACGCTATACGAAAACGGTTTCGTCTATAGACACGAAATCCATAACTTTTAGTCAGCACACTCTGGAGATGATACGATTCGATTTTGGTGAAAATCGGACAAACGGTCTAGGAGGAGTTCGAAAAAGTAGGTTTTGACTGAAAATCAAGATGGCGGACAGGAAGCTAGGCCAAATAAGGAAACCTTGGTATCTATGTTCTCGGCTTGACCCAAGGAATCGATTAAGACCAGTTGCATTACAATAGGCCAATTTATTCAAAAGTTATTAGCAGTTTTGTCAATTTTGTTACAACTTTTGACCACTAGGTGGCACTGTCTCAAAATATTTTGGGTACCTTCAGGGGATGGTGCTGATGGCACATTTTGAGTTTCGAAATATTAAACTAATGCATTCGTTTAGTATAGCATTTTATTTCACAAAACTGTATTGAAGTCAATGGGGATTTCATGTTTTGTTCTATTATAGCGCCACCAAGAGGCTGAGTTCCACCATTTTTTTTACATTTCCTCAGAGTGAGCCCATACATATGTGTGTCGATTTTGGTGAAGATATCTCAATTCGCTTCAGAGTTATAGACATTTATATGAAAAAACACGTAAAAAATGACTGACACATGACTTTGATTGGATTTTACTACCCTTTACTATCAATATTTTCGCATTTGGGCATTGGCGTATAGCTATCGACCTATGTTTCCAAACTTCTGACGGTGGTTTCGTCTCGATCGGACTAGCGGTTTCGAAGATATAGCCAAATGTTTTTTAAGCGCTAAATCACAACGCTACACAAACCGTAAGGCGAAACCTAGCATGTTTGGTATCGTGGGACTTGGCAACGATTCAGGACTCTAATGAGATGAGTCTCGTGAAAATAAGTCGACCACACCCAAAGTTATAAGCATTTGGAAGCATTTGGGGAAAAAAATTCACCACTAGGTGGCACTGTTTCGAAACTTCTCAGGCTCCTTCAGGGCATCGTGCTGATGATCCATTCCGAGTTTTGTAACGATACGTTCACGCGTTCATGAAATACAGCATTTTAGCACATAATTCAAAATGGCCGACAGCCAAAATGGCTGATCTGGGAAAATTGGATATCAGTCGACTCGGCATGTTGCCCTGAATCTAACGAGACTGATTTTATGACTTTTTGGACAAACCATTCAGAAGTTATAAGCAAAAACATCCATTTGTCATATCTCCGGACCAGTAGGTGGCGCTGCGCCGAAACGCAGCATCTAGCCTCAGGTCATGCTTGTGATGACATGTACCAAGATTGGTCTGAATCTGATAAAGCGTTGCGGAGATACAGCCTTATGTCTGTTTTTGCAAGCGCTACGTAAAATTTCTTCGTGGGTTTATCGAAAACGGTTAAGAGAATCAACTTGAATTCCATAACTTTTTGTCGGCATGGTCTGGAGATGATCTGGTTCAAATTTCGTGAAAATCGGAGTAACGGCCTAGGAGGAGTTCGAAAAAGTAGGTTTTTCGGAAAATTCAAAATGGTGAAAAAATTTTCATGACGGAAAATGACGTCATAGGGTGCAATCGAATCGGCTTGAGCTAAGGAATCAGAGAAAAAAATAATTTTGTTTCTAGCCCATGTGGTTCAAAAGTTATTAGCATAAACATGAGTGCAACTTTGGACAGTTGGTGGCGCTAGAGGTAATGACTTGGAGACTCCAAATTTGCTATGCTGATAGGTCAGACCCTCCTCTATCAGTGTGCCAAATTTCATAACTTTCCCGCAAGCGGTTCTATGGGCTGCCATAGACTCCCAGTCGGAAAAATGAAGAATAATAATAAATATAGCTGCAAGCAGCAATTATCGGGGCCAAGCGCAAGCAGATGACAGGATATGCCAACATGGCTGAAGGTGCCAGACCAACTGCAACAATGAGCAATTAAAGACATTTAGAGAGGATTTTAGGCGAAATGGCTGAAAAATCATATAAAAAGTAATTCAGAATATGATTTAATGGATTATCACTTTCGACCAATAGGTGGAGCAGTTACAAAACTGATGTGATGTGGTCAGAGTGAAGTGACAATGACATATACAAAGTTTGGTGTCAATATTTCAAGGGATTTCAGAGATAAAGCCTGAATAGTGCTTTTGGCATCATGCCTCAACTTTGCTGCTGCGCTATACGAAAACGGTTTCGTCTATCGACACGAAATCCATAACTATTAGTCGGCACAGTCTGGAGATGATACGATTCGATTTTGGTGAAAATCGGACAAACAGTCTAGGAGGAGTTCGAAAAAGTAGGTTTTGAATGAAAATCAAGATGGCGGACAGGAAGTTTGGCCAAATAAGGAAAACTTGGTATCTATGTTCTCGGCTTGACCCAGGGAATCTATTAAGACCAGTGGGATTTCAATAGCCAGATGTATTCAAAAGTTATTATCAGTTTTCTAAATTTTGTTATAACTTTTGACCAATAGGTGGCGCTGTCTCGAAATATTTTGAGTACTTTCAGGGGATGGTGCTGATGGCACATTCTGAGTTTCGTAATATTACACCAATGCATTTGTTTAGTATAGCATTTTATTTCACAAAACTGTATTGAAGTCAATGGGAATTGCATGTTTTGTTCTATTATAGCGCCACCAAGAGGCTGAGTCCCACCATTTTTTTTACGTGTCCTCAGAGTGAGCCCATACATATGTGTGTCGATTTTGGTGAAAATATCTCAATTCGCTTCGGAGTTATAGACATTTATATGAAAAAACACGTAAAAAATGACTGACACATGACTTTGATTGGAATTTACTACCCCTAAACATCAATATTTTTGCATTTGGGCATGGGCGTATAGCTATCGACCTATGTTTCCAAACTTCTGACGGTGGTTTCGTCTTGATCGGACTAGCGGTTTCAAAGATATAGCCAAATGTTTTTTAAGCGCTAAATCACAACACTACACAAACCGTAAGGCGAAACCTAGCATGTTTGGTATCGTGGGACTCGGCAATGATTCAGGACTCTAATGAGATGAGTCTCGTGAAAATAAGTCGACCACACCCAAAGTTATAAGCATTTGGAAGCATTTGGTGAAAAAAATTCACCACTAGGAGGCACTGTTTCGAAACTTCTCAGGCTCCTTCAGGGCATCGTGCTGATGATCCATTCCGAGTTTTGTAACGATACGTTCACGCGTTCATAAAATACAGCATTTTAGCACATAATTTAAAATGGCCGATAGCCAAAATGGCTGATCAGGGAAAATTGGATATCAGTCGACTCAGCATGACGCCCTGAATCTAACGAGACCACTTTTATGATTTTTGGACAAACCATTCAGAAGTTATAAGCAAAAATAGCCATTTTTCATATCTCCGGACCAGTAGGTGGCACTGCGCCGAAACGCAGCATGTTGCCTCAGGTCATGCTTGTGATGAGATGTACCAAGTTTGGTCTGAATACGATAAACCGTTGCGGAGATACTGGCTTGTGTCTGTTTTCGCAAGCGCTACATAAAATTTGTTTGCGCGGTATTCGAGAACGGTTTGACGAATCAACACGAATTGCATAACTTTTTGTCGGCATGGTCTGAAGATGATCTGATTCAATTTTCGTGGAAATTGGAGCAACGGCCTAGGAGGAGTTCGAAAAAGTAGCTTTTTCGGAAAATTCTAAATGGCGGAAAAATTATAATGACGGAAAATGACGTCATATGGTGCAATCGAATCGCCATGAGCTCACGAATCAGAGGAAAAAAGAATTTTGTTTCTAGCCCTTGTGGTTCAAAAGTTATTAGCAGAAACATGAGTGAAACTTTGGACAGTTGGTGGCGCTAGAGGGAATGACTTAGACACACCAAAATTGGTGTATTTAATGTTGGGACTGTCCTCTATCAGAATGTCAAACCATTACAACTTTCCCGCAATCGGTTCTATGGGCTGCCATAGACTCCCAGTCGGAACAATGAAGAATAATAATAAATATAGCTGCAAGCAGCAATTACCGGGGCCAAGCAGAATAAGACGACAAGACATGCCGACATGTCTGAAAGTGTCAGACCAACTGCAACAATGAGCAATTAAAGACATTTAAAGAGGATTTTAGACGAAATGGCTGAAAAATCATAGAAACAGTAATTAAAAATATGATTTAATGGATTATCACTTTCGACAAATAGGTGGCGCAGTTACAAAACTGATGTGATGTGGTCAGAGTGAGGAGACAATGACACATACAAAGTTTGGTGTCAATATGTCAAGGCATTGCAGAGATAAAGCCTGAATAGTGCTATTAGCATCATGCCTCAAATTTGCTGCTGCGCTATACGAAAACGGTTTCGTCAATTGACACGAAATCCATAACTTTTAGTCGGCACAGTCTGGGGATGATACGATTCGATTTTGGTGAAAATCGGACAAACGGTGTGGGAGGAGTTCGAAAAAGTAGGTTTTGAATGAAAATAGCATTTTATCTCACAAAACTGTATTGAAGTCAATGGGAATTTCATGTTTTGTTCTATTATAGCGCCACCAAGAGGCTCAGTCCCACAATTTTTTTTACGTGTCCTCAGAGTGAGCCCATACATATGTGTGTCAGTTTTGGTGAAAATATCTCAATTTGCTTTAGAGTTATAAACATTTATATGAAAAAACACGTAAAAAATGACTGACACATGACTTTGTTTGAATTTTACTACCCCTAAACATCAATATTTTCGCATTTGGGCATTGGCGTATAGCTATCGACCTATGTTTCCAAACTTCTGACGGTGGTTTCGTCTCGATCGGACAAGCGGTTTCGAAGATATAGCCTAATGTTTTTTAAGCGCTAAATCACAACGCTACACAAACCGTAAGGCGAAACCTAGCATGTTTGGTATCGTAGGACTCGGCAAGGTTTCAGGAGTCTAATTAGATGAGTCTCGTGAAAATAAGTCGACCGCACCCAAAGTTATAAGCATTTGAAAAAAAAAATTCCCCACTAGGTGGCGCTGTTTCGAAACTTCTCACACTCCTTCAGGACATCGTGCTGATGACCCATGCCAAGTTTCGTAACAATCCGTTCATGCGTTCATAAAATACAGCATTTTAGCACATAATTCAAAATGGCCGACAGTCAAAATGGCCGATATGGTAAAATTGGATATCAGTCGACTCGGCATGTCGCCCTGAATCTAACGAGACCAATTTTATGATTTTTGGACAAACTGTTCAGAAGTTATAAGCAAAAATAGCCATTTTTCATATCTCCGGACCAGTAGGTGGCGCTGCGCCGAAACGCAGCATGTAGCCTCAAGTCATGCTTGTGATGACATGTACCAAGTTTGGTCTGAATACGATAAACCGTTGCAGAGATACAGCCTTACGACTGTTTTTGCAGGCGCTACGTAAAATTTGTTCGTGCGTTTATTGAAAACGGTTTGACGAATCAATTTGAATTCCATAACTTTTGGTCAGCACTGCCTGAAGATGATCTGGTTCAATTTTCGTGCAAATCGGACAAACCGTCTAGGACGAGTTCGAAAAAGTAGGTTTTTCGAATGAATCAAAATGGCGGCCATATTTTTATTACAGAAAATGAAGTCATAGGATGCAATCGAATCGGCATGAGCTCAGGAATCAGAGGAAAAAATAATTTTGTTGATTGGCCTTACAGTTCAAAAGTTATTAGCAAAATAAAAGTGAAACTTTGGACAGGTGGTGGCGCTAGAGGGAATGACTTAGAAACACCAAAATTGGTGTATTTAATGTTGGGACTGTGCTCTATCAGAATGTCAAACCAAAACAACTTTCCCGCAATCGGTTCTATGGGCTGCCATAGACTCCAAGAGCGGAAGAAGAAGAAGAAGAAGAAGAAGAAATATAGCTGCAAGCAGCCATTACCGGGGCCAAGCAGAATAAGACGACAAGACATGCCAACATGTCTGAAAGTGTCAGACCAACTGCAACAATGAGCAATTAAAGACATTTAAAGAGGATTTTAGGCAAAATGCCTGAAAAATCATAGAAACAATAATTAAAAATATGATTTGATGGATTATCACTTTCGACCAATAGGTGGCGCAGTTACAAAACTGATGTGATGTGGTCAGAGTGAAGTGACAATGACACATACAAAGATTGGTGTCAATATATCAAGGCATTGCAGAGATAAAGCCTTAATTATTGCTATTAGCATCATGCCTCAACTTTGCTGCTGCGCTATACGAAAACGGTTTCGTCTATCGACACGAAATCCATAACTTTTAGTCGGCACGGTCTGGAGATGATACGATTCGATTTTGGTGAAAATCGGACAAACGGTCTAGGAGGAGTTCGAAAAAGTAGGTTTTGACTGAAAATCAAGATGGCGGACAGGAAGTTTGGCCAAATAAGGAAAACTTGGTATCTATGTTCTCGGCTTGACCCAAGGAATCTATTAAGACCCGTGGCATTTCAATAGCCAGATTTATTCAAAAGTTATTAGCCTTTTTGGAAATTTTGTTATAACTTTTGACCACTAGGTGGCGCTGTCTTGAAATATTTTGGTTGCCTTCAGGGGATGGTGCTGATGACACAATCTGAGTTTCGTAATATTACACCAATGCATTTGTTTAGTATAGCATTTTATTTCACAAAACTGTATTGAAGTCAATGGGAATTTCATATTTTGTTCAATTATAGCGCCACCAAGAGGCTCAGTCCCACAATTTTTTTTACGTGTCCTCAGAGTGAGCCCATACATATGTGTGTCAATTTTGGTGAAAATATCTCAATTCACTTCGGAGTTATAGACATTTATATGAAAAAACACGAAAAAAATGACTGACACATGACTTTGATTGGAAATTAGTACCCCTAAACATCAATATTTTCGCATTTGGGCATTAGCGTATAGCTATCGACCTATGTTTCCAAACTTCTGACGGTGGTTTCGTCTCGATCGGACTAGCGGTTTCAAAGATATAGCCAAATGTTTTTTAAGCGCTAAATCACAACGCTACACAAACCGTAAGGCGAAACCTAGCATGTTTGGTATCGTAGGACTCGGCAACGATTCAGGAGTCTAAAAAGATGAGTTTCGTGAAAATAAGTTGACCACACCCAAAGTTATAAGCATTTGAAAAAAAAAATTCACCACTAGGTGGCGCTGTTTCGAAACTTCTCAGGCTCATTCAGGGCATTGTGCTGATGACCCATACCACGTTTCGTAACAATCCGTTCATGCGGTCATAAAATACAGAATTTTAGCACAAAATTCAAAATGGCCGACAGCCAAAATGACCGATATGGTCAAATTGGACATCAGTCGACTCGGCATGTTGCCCTGAATCTAACGAGACCAATTTTATGATTTTTGGACAAACTGTTCAGAAGTTATAAGCAAAAATAGCCATTTTTCATATCTCCGGACCAGTAGGTGGCGCTGCGCCGAAACGCAGCATGTAGCCTCAGGTCATGCTTGTGAGTACATGTACCAAGTTTGGTCTGAATACGATAAACCTTTGCGGAGATACAGCCTTACGACTGTTTTTGCTAGCGCTACGTAAAATGTATTCGTGCGTTTATCGAAAACGGTTTGACGAATCAATTTGAATTCCATAACTTTTGGTCAACACTGCCTGAAGATGATCTGGTTCAATTTTCGTGCAAATCGGACAAACCGTCTAGGACGAGTTCGAAAAAGTAGCTTTTTCAGAAAATTAAAAATGGCGGCCATATTTATATGACGGAAAATGACGTCATAGGGTGCAATCGAATCGGCATGAGCTCAGAAATAAGAGGAAAAAAGAATTTTGTTGATTGGCCTTACGGTTCAAAAGTTATTAGCAAAATAAAAGTGAAACTTTGGACAGGTGGTGGCGCTAGAGGGAATGACTTAGAAACACAAAAATTGGTGTATTTAATGTTGGGACTGTCCTCTATCAGAATGTCAAACCAAAACAACTTTCCCGCAATCGGTTCTATGGGCTGCCATAGACGCCCAGTCGGAAGAAGAATAATAATAATAAGAACCGGAACAAACACAATAGGTGCCTCCGCACCTTCGGTGCTTGGCCCCTAAATATAGCTGCAAGCAGCCATTACCGGGGCCAAGCAGAATAAGACGACAAGACATGCCAACATGTCTGAAAGTGTCAGACCAACTGCAACAATGAGCAATTAAAGACATTTAAAGAGGATTTTAGGCAAAATGCCTGAAAAATCATAGAAACAATAATTAAAAATATGATTTGATGGATTATCACTTTCGACCAATAGGTGGCGCAGTTACAAAACTGATGTGATGTGGTCAGAGTGAAGTGACAATGACACATACAAAGATTGGTGTCAATATATCAAGGCATTGCAGAGATAAAGCCTTAATTATTGCTATTAGCATCATGCCTCAACTTTGCTGCTGCGCTATACGAAAACGGTTTCGTCTATCGACACGAAATCCATAACTTTTAGTCGGCACGGTCTGGAGATGATACGATTCGATTTTGGTGAAAATCGGACAAACGGTCTAGGAGGAGTTCGAAAAAGTAGGTTTTGACTGAAAATCAAGATGGCGGACAGGAAGTTTGGCCAAATAAGGAAAACTTGGTATCTATGTTCTCGGCTTGACCCAAGGAATCTATTAAGACCTGTGGCATTTCAATAGCCAGATTTATTCAAAAGTTATTAGCCTTTTTGGAAATTTTGTTATAACTTTTGACCACTAGGTGGCGCTGTCTTGAAATATTTTGGTTGCCTTCAGGGGATGGTGCTGATGACACAATCTGAGTTTCGTAATATTACACCAATGCATTTGTTTAGTATAGCATTTTATTTCACAAAACTGTATTGAAGTCAATGGGAATTTCATATTTTGTTCAATTATAGCGCCACCAAGAGGCTCAGTCCCACAATTTTTTTTACGTGTCCTCAGAGTGAGCCCATACATATGTGTGTCAATTTTGGTGAAAATATCTCAATTCACTTCGGAGTTATAGACATTTATATGAAAAAACACGAAAAAAATGACTGACACATGACTTTGATTGGAAATTAGTACCCCTAAACATCAATATTTTCGCATTTGGGCATTGGCGTATAGCTATCGACCTATGTTTCCAAACTTCTGACGGTGGTTTCGTCTCGATCGGACTAGCGGTTTCAAAGATATAGCCAAATGTTTTTTAAGCGCTAAATCACAACGCTACACAAACCGTAAGGCGAAACCTAGCATGTTTGGTATCGTAGGACTCGGCAACGATTCAGGAGTCTAAAAAGATGAGTTTCGTGAAAATAAGTTGACCACACCCAAAGTTATAAGCATTTGAAAAAAAAAATTCACCACTAGGTGGCGCTGTTTCGAAACTTCTCAGGCTCATTCAGGGCATTGTGCTGATGACCCATACCACGTTTCGTAACAATCCGTTCATGCGGTCATAAAATACAGAATTTTAGCACAAAATTCAAAATGGCCGACAGCCAAAATGACCGATATGGTCAAATTGGACATCAGTCGACTCGGCATGTTGCCCTGAATCTAACGAGACCAATTTTATGATTTTTGGACAAACTGTTCAGAAGTTATAAGCAAAAATAGCCATTTTTCATATCTCCGGACCAGTAGGTGGCGCTGCGCCGAAACGCAGCATGTAGCCTCAGGTCATGCTTGTGAGTACATGTACCAAGTTTGGTCTGAATACGATAAACCTTTGCGGAGATACAGCCTTACGACTGTTTTTGCTAGCGCTACGTAAAATGTATTCGTGCGTTTATCGAAAACGGTTTGACGAATCAATTTGAATTCCATAACTTTTGGTCAACACTGCCTGAAGATGATCTGGTTCAATTTTCGTGCAAATCGGACAAACCGTCTAGGACGAGTTCGAAAAAGTAGCTTTTTCAGAAAATTTAAAATGGCGGCCATATTTATATGACGGAAAATGACGTCATAGGGTGCAATCGAATCGGCATGAGCTCAGAAATAAGAGGAAAAAAGAATTTTGTTGATTGGCCTTACGGTTCAAAAGTTATTAGCAAAATAAAAGTGAAACTTTGGACAGGTGGTGGCGCTAGAGGGAATGACTTAGAAACACAAAAATTGGTGTATTTAATGTTGGGACTGTCCTCTATCAGAATGTCAAACCAAAACAACTTTCCCGCAATCGGTTCTATGGGCTGCCATAGACGCCCAGTCGGAAGAAGAATAATAATAATAAGAACCGGAACAAACACAATAGGTGCCTCCGCACCTTCGGTGCTTGGCCCCTAATAATAATAATAAGAACGCGAACGGATACAATAGGTGCCTCCGCACCTTCGGTGCTTGGCCCCTAAATATAGCTGCAAGCAGCAATTATCGGGGCCAAGCGCAAGCAGATGACAGGATATGCCAACATGGCTGAAGGTGTCAGACCATCTGCAACAATGAGCAATTAAATACATTTAAAGAGGATTTTAGGCGAAATGGCTGAAAAATCATATAAAAAGTCATTCAAAATATGATTTAATGGATTATCACTTTCGACCAATAGGTGGCGCAGTTACAAATGTGATGTGATGTGGTCAGAGTGAAGTGACAATGACACATACAAAGTTTGGTGTCAATATGTCAAGGCATTGCAGAGATAAAGCCTGAATAGTGCTTTTAGCATCATGCCTCAAGTTTGCTGCTACGCTATACGAAAACGGTTTCGTCTATAGACACGAAATCCATAACTTTTAGTCAGCACAGTCTGGAGATGATACGATTCGATTTTGGTGAAAATCGGACAAACGGTCTAGGAGGAGTTCGAAAAAGTAGGTTTTGAATGAAAATCAAGATGGCGGACAGGAAGTTTGGCCAAATAAGGAAAACTTGGTATATATGTTCTCGGCTTGACCCAAGGAATCTATTAAGACCAGTGGCATTTCCGTAGCCAGATTTATTCAAAAGTTATTAGCCTTTTTGGAAATGTTGTTATAACTTTTGACCACTAGGTGGCACTGTCTTGAAATATTTTGGGTACCTTCAGGGAATGGTGCTGATGGCACATTTTGAGTTTTGTAATATTACACCAATGCATTTGTTTAGTATAGCATTTTATTTCACAAAACTGTATTGAAGTCAATGGGAATTTCATGTTTTGTTCTATTATAGCGCTACCAAGAGGCTGAGTCCCACCATTTTTTTTACATGTCCTCAGAGTGAGCTCGTACATATGTGTGTCGATTTTGGTGAAAATATATCAATTCGCTTCGGAGTTATAGACATTTATATGAAAAAACACGTAAAAAATGACTGACACATGACTTTGATTGGAATTTACTACCCCTAAACATCAATATTTTCGCATTTGGGCATTGGCGTATAGCTATCGACCTATGTTTCCAAACTTCTGAAGGTGGTTTCGTCTCGATCGGACTAGCGGTTTCGAAGATATAGCCAAATGTTTTTTAAGCGCTAAATCACAACGCTACACAAACCGTAAGGCAAAACCTAGCATGTTTTGTATCGTGGGACTCGGCAACGATTCAGGACTCTAATGAGATGAGTCTCTTGAAAATAAGTCGACCACACCCAAAGTTATAAGCATTTGGAAGCATTTGGGAAAAAAAATTCACCACTAGGTGGCACTGTTTCGAAACTTCTCAGGCTCCTTCAGGGCATCGTGCTGATGATCCTTTCCGAGTTTTGTAACGATATGTTCACGCGTTCATAAAATACAGCATTTTAGCACATAATTCAAAATGGCCGACAGCCAAAATGGCTGATCGGGGAAAATTGGATATCAGTCGACTCAGCATGATGCCCTGAATCTAACGAGACCACTTTTATGATTTTTGGACAAACCATTCAGAAGTTATAAGCAAAAATAGCCATTTTTCATATCTCCGGACCAGTAGGTGGCACTGTGCCGAAACGCAGCATGTTGCCTCAGGTCATGCTTGTGATGAGATGTACCAAGTTTGGTCTTAATATGATAAAGTGTTGAGGAGATACTGGCTTGTGTCTGTTTTCGCAAGCGCTACGTAAAATTTGTTTGCGCGGTATTCGAGAACGGTTTGATGAATCAACACGAATTCCATAACTTTTTGTCGGCATGGTCTGAAGATGATCTGATTCAATTTTCGTGGAAATTGGAGCAACGGCCTAGGAGGAGTTTGAAAAAGTAGGTTTTTCGGAAAATTCAAAATGGCGGAAAAATTATTATGACGAAAAATGACGTCATAGGGTGCAATCGAATCGCCCTGAGCTCAGAAATCAGAGGAAAAAAGAATTTTGTTTCTAGCCCTTGTGGTTCAAAAGTTATTAGCATAAACATGAGTGAAACTTTGGACAGTTGGTGGCGCTAGAGGGAATGACTTAGACACACCAAAATTGGTGTATTTAATGTTGGGACTGTCCTCTATCAGAATGTCAAACCATTACAACTTTCCCGCAATCGGTTCTATGGGCTGCCATAGACTCCCAGTCGGAACAATGAAGAATAATAATAATAATAAATATAGCTGCAAGCAGCAATTACCGGGGCCAAGCAGAATAAGACGACAAGACATTTCGACATGTTTGAAAGTGTCAGACCAACTGCAACAATGAGCAATTAAAGACATTTAAAGAGGATTTTAGGCAAAATGGCTGAAAAATCATAGAAACAATAATTAAAAATATGATGTAATGGATTATCACTTTCGACCAATAGGTGGTTCAGTTACAAAACTAATGTGATGTGGTCAGAGTGAAGTGACAATGACACATGCAAAGTTTGGTGTCAATATGTCAAGGCATTGCAGACATAAAGCCTGAATAATGCTTTTAGCATCATGCCTCAAATTTGCTGCTGCGCTATACGAAAACGGTTTCGTCAATCGACACGAAATCCATAACTTTCAGTCGGCACGGTCTGGAGATGATATGATTCGATTTTGGTGAAAATCGGACAAACGGTGTAGGAGGAGTTCGAAAAAGTAGGTTTTTAATGAAAATAGCATTTTATTTCACAAAACTGTATTGAAGTCAATGGGAATTTTATGTTTTGTTCTATTATAGCGCCACCAAGAGGCTCAGTCTCACAATTTTTTTTACGTGTCCTCAGAGTGAGCCCATACATATGTGTGTCAGTTTTGGTGAAAAAATCTCAATTTGCTTCAGAGTTATAGGCATTTATATGAAAAAACACGTAAAAAATGACTGACACATGACTTTGTTTGGAATTTACTACCCCTAAACATCAATATTTTCGCATTTGGGCATTGGCGTATAGCTATCGACCTATGTTTCCAAACTTCTGACGGTGGTTTCGTCTCGATCGGACTAGCGGTTTCGAAGATATAGCCAAATGTTTTTTAAGCGCTAAATCACAACGCTACACAAACCGTAAGGCAAAACCTAGCATGTTTGGTATCGTAGGACTCGGCAAGGTTTCAGGAGTCTAATTAGATGAGTCTCGTGAAAATAAGTTGACCACACCCAAAGTTATAAGCATTTGAAGAAAAAATTTCACCACTAGGTGGCGCTGTTTCGAAACTTCTCACGCTCCTTCAGGACAACGTGCTGATGACCCATACCAAGTTTCGTAACAATTCGTTCATGCATTCTTAAAATACAGTATTTTAGCACAAAATTCAAAATGGCCGACAGTCAAAAGGGCCGATATGGTAAAACTGCATATCATACGAATCGGCATATTGCCCTGAATGTAACGATACCAATTTTATGATTTTTGGACAAACTGTTCAGAAGTTATAAGCAAAAATAGCCATTTTTCATATCTCCGGACCAGTAGGTGGCGCTGCGCCGAAACGCAGCATGTAGCCTCAGGTCATGCTTGTGAGTACATGTACCAAGTTTGGTCTGAATACGATAAACCGTTGCGGAGATACAGCCTTACGACTGTTTTTGCTAGAGCTACGTAAAATGTATTCGTGCGTTTATCGAAAACGGTTTGACGAATCAATTTGAATTCCATAACTTTTGGTCAACACTGCCTGAAGATGATCTGGTTCAATTTTCGTGCAAATCGGACAAACCGTCTAGGACGAGTTCGAAAAAGTAGCTTTTTCAGAAAATTAAAAATGGCGGCCATATTTATATGACGGAAAATGACATCATAGGGTGCAATCGAATCGGCATGAGCTCAGAAATAAGAGGAAAAAAGAATTTTGTTGATTGGCCTTACGGTTCAAAAGTTATTAGCAAAATAAAAGTGAAACTTTGGACAGGTGGTGGCGCTAGAGGGAATGACTTAGAAACACAAAAATTGGTGTATTTAATGTTGGGACTGTCCTCTATCAGAATGTCAAACCAAAACAACTTTCCCGCAATCGGTTCTATGGGCTGCCATAGACGCCCAGTCGGAAGAAGAATAATAATAATAAATATAGCTGCAAGCAGCAATTATCGGGGCCAAGCGCAAGCAGATGACAGGATATGCCAACATGGCTGAAGGTGTCAGACCATCTGCAACAATGAGCAATTAAATACATTTAAAGAGGATTTTAGGCGAAATGGCTGAAAAATCATATAAAAAGTCATTCAAAATATGATTTGATGGATTATCACTTTCGACCAATAGGTGGCGCAGTTACAAATGTGATGTGATGTGGTCAGAGTGAAGTGACAATGACACATACAAAGTTTGGTGTCAATATGTCAAGGCATTGCAGAGATAAAGCCTGAATAGTGCTTTTAGCATCATGCCTCAAGTTTGCTGCTACGCTATACGAAAACGGTTTCGTCTATAGACACGAAATCCATAACTTTTAGTCAGCACAGTCTGGAGATGATACGATTCGATTTTGGTGAAAATCGGACAAACGGTCTAGGAGGAGTTCGAAAAAGTAGGTTTTGAATGAAAATCAAGATGGCGGACAGGAAGTTTGGCCAAATAAGGAAAACTTGGTATCTATGTTCTCGGCTTGACCCAAGGAATCTATTAAGACCAGTGGCATTTCAGTAGCCAGATTTATTCAAAAGTTATTAGCCTTTTTGGAAATGTTGTTATAACTTTTGACCACTAGGTGGCACTGTCTTGAAATATTTTGGGTACCTTCAGGGAATGGTGCTGATGGCACATTTTGAGTTTTGTAATATTACACCAATGCATTTGTTTAGTATAGCATTTTATTTCACAAAACTGTATTGAAGTCAATGGGAATTTCATGTTTTGTTCTATTATAGCGCTACCAAGAGGCTGAGTCCCACCATTTTTTTTACATGTCCTCAGAGTGAGCTCGTACATATGTGTGTCGATTTTGGTGAAAATATATCAATTCGCTTTGGATTTATAGACATTTATATGAAAAAACACGTAAAAAATGACTGACACATGACTTTGATTGGAATTTACTACCCCTAAACATCAATATTTTTGCATTTGGGCATTGGCGTATAGCTATCGACCTATGTTTCCAAACTTCTGAAGGTGGTTTCGTCTCGATCGGACTAGCGGTTTCGAAGATATAGCCAAATGTTTTTTAAGCGCTAAATCACAACGCTACACAAACCGTAAGGCAAAACCTAGCATGTTTGGTATCGTGGGACTCGGCAACGATTCAGGACTCTAATGAGATGAGTCTCGTGAAAATAAGTCGACCACACCCAAAGTTATAAGCATTTGGAAGCATTTGGGAAAAAAAATTCACCACTAGGTGGCACTGTTTCGAAACTTCTCAGGCTCCTTCAGGGCATCGTGCTGATGATCCATTCCGAGTTTTGTAACGATACGTTCACGCGTTCATAAAATACAGCATTTTAGCACATAATTCAAAATGGCCGACAGCCAAAATGGCTGATCGGGGAAAATTGGATATCAGTCGACTCAGCATGATGCCCTGAATCTAACGAGACCACTTTTATGATTTTTGGACAAACCATTCAGAAGTTATAAGCAAAAATAGCCATTTTTCATATCTCCGGACCAGTAGGTGGCACTGTGCCGAAACGCAGCATGTTGCCTCAGGTCATGCTTGTGATGAGATGTACCAAGTTTGGTCTTAATATGATAAAGTGTTGAGGAGATACTGGCTTGTGTCTGTTTTCGCAAGCGCTACGTAAAATTTGTTTGCGCGGTATTCGAGAACGGTTTGATGAATCAACACGAATTCCATAACTTTTTGTCGGCATGGTCTGAAGATGATCTGATTCAATTTTCGTGGAAATTGGAGCAACGGCCTAGGAGGAGTTTGAAAAAGTAGGTTTTTCGGAAAATTCAAAATGGCGGAAAAATTATTATGACGAAAAATGACGTCATAGGGTGCAATCGAATCGCCCTGAGCTCAGAAATCAGAGGAAAAAAGAATTTTGTTTCTAGCCCTTGTGGTTCAAAAGTTATTAGCATAAACATGAGTGAAACTTTGGACAGTTGGTGGCGCTAGAGGGAATGACTTAGACACACCAAAATTGGTGTATTTAATGTTGGGACTGTCCTCTATCAGAATGTCAAACCATTACAACTTTCCCGCGATCGGTTCTATGGGCTGCCATAGACTCCCAGTCGGAAGAAGGAAGAATAATAATAATAATAAATATAGCTGCAAGCAGCAATTATCGGGGCCAAGCGCAAGCAGATGACAGGATATGCCAACATGGCTGAAGGTGTCAGACCAACTGCAACAATGAGCAATTAAAGACATTTAGAGAGGATTTTTGGCGAAATGGCTGAAAAATCATATAAAAAGTAATTCAGAATATGATTTAATGGATTATCACTTTCGACCAATAGGTGGAGCAATTACAAAACTGATGTGATGTGGTCAGAGTGAAGTGACAATGACACATACAAAGTTTGGTGTCAATATTTCAAGGGATTGCAGAGATAAAGCCTGAATAGTGCTTTTGGCATCATGCCTCAAATTTGCTGCTGCGCTATACGAAAACGGTTTCGTCTATCGACACGAAATCCATAACTTTTAGTCGGCACAGTCTGGAGATGATACGATTCGATTTTGGTGAAAATCGGACAAACAGTCTAGGAGGAGTTCGAAAAAGTAGGTTTTGACTGAAAATCAAGATGGCGGACAGGAAGTTTGGCCAAATAAGGAAAACTTGGTATCTATGTTCTCGGCTTGACCCAGGGAATCTATTAAGACCAGTGGCATTTCAATAGCCAGATTTATTCAAAAGTTATTAGCCTTTTTGTAAATTTTGTTATAACTTTTGACCACTAGGTGGCGCTGTCTCGAAATATTTTGGGTACCTTTAGGGGATGGAGCTGATTGCACATTCTGAGTTTTGTAATATTACACCAATGCATTTGTTTAGTATAGCATTTTATTTCACAAAACTGTATTGAAGTCAATGGGAATTTCATGTTTTGTTCTGTTATAGCGCCACCAAGAGGCTCAGTCACAACATTTTTTTAATGTGTCCTCAGAGTGAGCCCATGCATATTTTTGTCGATTTTGGTGAAAATATCTCAATTCGCTTCGGAGTTATAGACATTTATATGAAAAAACACGTAAAAATTGACTGACACATGACTTTGATTGGATTTTACTACCCCTAAACATCAATATTTTCGCATTTGGGCATTGGCGTATAGCTATCGACCTATGTTTCCAAACTTCTGAAGGTGGTTTCGTCTCGATCGGACAAGCGGTTTCAAAGATATAGCCAAATGTTTTTTAAGCACTAAATCACAACGCTACACAAACAATAAGGCGAAACCTAACATGTTTGGTATCGTTGGACTCGGCAACGATTCAGGAGTCTAAAGAGATGAGTTCTGTGAAAATAAGTTGACCACACCCAAAGTTATAAGCATTTGGAGGCATTTGGGGAAAAAAATTCACCACTAGATGGCACTGTTTCGAAACTTCTCAGGCTCCTTCAGGACATCGTGCTGATGACCCATACCGAGTTTCGTAACAATAGGTTCATGCATTCCTAAAATACAGCATTTTAGCACATAATTCAAAATGGCCGACAGCCAAAATGGCTGATCTGGGAAAATTGGATATCAGTCGACTCAGCATGATGCCCTGAATCTAACAAGACCACTTTTATGATTTTTGGACAAACCATTCAGAAGTTATAAGCAAAAACAGCCATTTTTCATATCTCCGGACCAGTAGGTGGCACTGCGCCGAAACGCAGCATGTAGGCTCAGGTCATGCTTGTGATGATATGTGCTTAGTTTGGTCTGAATACGATAAAGCGTTGCAGAAATACAGGCTTGTGTCTGTTTTCGCAAGCGCTACATAAAATTTGTTTGCGCGGTATTCGAGAACGGTTTGACGAATCAACACGAATTGCATAACTTTTTGTCGGCATGGTCTGATGATGATCTGATTCAATTTTCGTGGAAATTGGAGCAACGGCCTAGGAGGAGTTCGAAAAAGTAGCTTTTTCGGAAAATTCAAAATGGCGGAAAAATTATAATGACGGAAAATGACGTCATATGGTGCAATCGAATCGCCATGAGCTCACGAATCAGAGGAAAAAAGAATTTTGTTTCTAGCCCTTGTGGTTCAAAAGTTATTAGCAGAAACATGAGTGAAAGTTTGGACAGTTGGTGGCGCTAGAGGGAATGACTTAGACACACCAAAATTGGTGTATTTAATGTTGGGACTGTCCTCTATCAGAATGTCAAACCATTACAACTTTCCCGCAATCGGTTCTATGGGCTGCCATAGACTCCCAGTCGGAACAATGAAGAATAATAATAATAATAATAAGAACGCGAACGAAAACAATAGGTGCCTCCGCACCTTCGGTGCTTGGCCCCTAATAATAATAATAAATAGCTGCAAGCAGCAATTATCGGGGCCAAGCGCAAGCAGATGACAGGATATGCCAACATGGCTGAAGGTGTCAGACCAACTGGAACAATGAGCAATTAAATACATTTAAAGAGGATTTTAGATGAAATGGCTGAAAAATCATATAAAAAGTCATTTAAAATATGATTTAATGGATTATCACTTTCGACCAATAGGTGGCGCAGTTACAAAAGTGATGTGATGTGGTCAGAGTGAAGTGACAATGACACATACAAAGTTTGGTGTCAATATGTCAAGGCATTGCAGAGATAAAGCCTGAATTGTGCTTTTAGCATCATGCCTCAACTTTGCTGCTACGCTATATGAAAACGGTTTCGTCTATTGACACAAAATCCATAACTTTTATACAGCATAGTCTGGAGATGATACGATTCGATTTTGGTGAAAATCGGACAAACGGTCTAGGAGGAGTTCGAAAAAGTAGGTTTTGACTGAAAATCTAGATGGCGGACAGGAAGTTTGGCCAAATAAGGAAAACTTGGTATCTATGTTCTCGGCTTGACCCAAGGAATCTATTAAGACCCGTGGCATTTCAATAGCCAGATTTATTCAAAAGTTATTAGCCTTTTTGGAAATTTTGTTATAACTTTTGACCACTAGGTGGCGCTGTCTTGAAATATTTTGGTTGCCTTCAGGGGATGGTGCTGATGACACAATCTGAGTTTCGTAATATTACACCAATGCATTTGTTTAGTATAGCATTTTATTTCACAAAACTGTATTGAAGTCAATGGGAATTTCATATTTTGTTCAATTATAGCGCCACCAAGAGGCTCAGTCCCACAATTTTTTTTACGTGTCCTCAGAGTGAGCCCATACATATGTGTGTCAATTTTGGTGAAAATATCTCAATTCACTTCGGAGTTATAGACATTTATATGAAAAAACACGAAAAAAATGACTGACACATGACTTTGATTGGAAATTAGTACCCCTAAACATCAATATTTTCGCATTTGGGCATTGGCGTATAGCTATCGACCTATGTTTCCAAACTTCTGACGGTGGTTTCGTCTCGATCGGACTAGCGGTTTCAAAGATATAGCCAAATGTTTTTTAAGCGCTAAATCACAACGCTACACAAACCGTAAGGCGAAACCTAGCATGTTTGGTATCGTTGGACTCGGCAACGATTCAGGAGTCTAAAGAGATGAGTCCTGTGAAAATAAGTTGACCACACCCAAAGTTAGAAGCATTTGGATGTATTTGGGGAAAAAAATTCACCACTAGATGGCACTGTTTCGAAACTTCTCAGGCTCCTTCAGGACATCATGCTGATGACCCATACCGAGTTTCGTAACGATACGTTCATGCATTCCTAAAATACAGCATTTTAGCACATAATTCAAAATGGCCGACAGCCAAAATGGTTGATCGGGGAAAATTGGATATCAGTCGACTCAGCATGACGCCCTGAATCTATCGAGACCACTTTTATGATTTTTGGACAAACTGTTCAGAAGTTATAAGCAAAAATAGCAATTTTTCATATCTCCGGACCAGTAGGTGGCGCTGCGCCGAAACGCAGCATGTAGCCTCAGGTCATGCTTGTGATGACATGTACCAAGTTTGGTCTGAATATGATAAAGTGTTGAGGAGATACTGGCTTGTGTCTATTTTTGCAAGCGCTACATAAAATTTGTTTGCGCGGTATTCGAGAACGGTTCGACGAATCAACACGAATTCCATAACTTTTTGTCGGCATGGTCTGAAGATGATCTGATTCAATTTTCGTGGAAATTGGAGCAACGGCCTAGGAGGAGTTCGAAAAAGTAGCTTTTTCGGAAAATTCAAAATGGCGGAAAAATTATAATTACGGAAAATTACGTCATAGGGTGCAATCGAATCGCCATGAGCTCACGAATCAGAGGAAAAAAGAATTTTGTTTCTAGCCCTTGTGGTTCAAAAGTTATTAGCAGAAACATGAGTGAAACTTTGGACAGTTGGTGGCGCTAGAGGGAATGACTTAGACACACCAAAATTGGTGTATTTAATGTTGGGACTGTCCTCTATCAGAATGTCAAACCATTACAACTTTCCCGCAATCGGTTCTATGGGCTGCCATAGACTCCCAGTCGGAACAATGAAGAATAATAATAATAATAATAATAATAATAAGAACGCGAACGAAAACAATAGGTGCCTCCGCACCTTCGGTGCTTGGCCCCTAATAATAATAATAAGAACGCGAACGAAAACAATAGGTGCCTCCGCACCTTCGGTGCTTGGCCCCTAATAATAATAAGAACGCGAACGAAAACAATAGGTGCCTCCGCACCTTCGGTGCTTGGCCCCTAATAAGAACGGGAACAGATACAATAGGGGCCTACGCACCTTCGGTGCTTGGCCCCTAATAATAAGAACGCGAACGAAAACAATAGGTGCCTCCGCACCTTCGGTGCTTGGCCCCTAAATATAGCTGCAAGCAGCAATTACCGGGGCCAAGCAGAATAAGACGACAAGACATTTCGACATGTTTGAAAGTGTCAGACCAACTGCAACAATGAGCAATTAAAGACATTTAAAGAGGATTTTAGGCAAAATGGCTGAAAAATCATAGAAACAATAATTAAAAATATGATGTAATGGATTATCACTTTCGACCAATAGGTGGTGCAGTTACAAAACTGATGTGATGTGGTCAGAGTGAAGTGACAATGACACATGCAAAGTTTGGTGTCAATATGTCAAGGCATTGCAGACATAAAGCCTGAATAATGCTTTTAGCATCATGCCTCAAATTTGCTGCTGCGCTATACGAAAACGGTTTCGTCAATCGACACGAAATCCATAACTTTCAGTCGGCACGGTCTGGAGATGATATGATTCGATTTTGGTGAAAATCGGACAAACGGTGTAGGAGGAGTTCGAAAAAGTAGGTTTTTAATGAAAATAGCATTTTATTTCACAAAACTGTATTGAAGTCAATGGGAATTTTATGTTTTGTTCTATTATAGCGCCACCAAGAGGCTCAGTCTCACAATTTTTTTTACGTGTCCTCAGAGTGAGCCCATACATATGTGTGTCAGTTTTGGTGAAAAAATCTCAATTTGCTTCAGAGTTATAGGCATTTATATGAAAAAACACGTAAAAAATGACTGACACATGACTTTGTTTGGAATTTACTACCCCTAAACATCAATATTTTCGCATTTGGGCATTGGCGTACAGCTATCGACCTATGTTTCCAAACTTCTGACGGTGGTTTCGTCTCGATCGGACTAGCGGTTTCGAAGATATAGCCAAATGTTTTTTAAGCGCTAAATCACAACGCTACACAAACCGTAAGGCAAAACCTAGCATGTTTGGTATCGTAGGACTCGGCAAGGTTTCAGGAGTCTAATTAGATGAGTCTCGTGAAAATAAGTTGACCACACCCAAAGTTATAAGCATTTGAAAAAAAAAATTCACCACTAGGTGGCGCTGTTTCGAAACTTCTCACGCTCCTTCAGGACAACGTGCTGATGACCCATACCAAGTTTCGTAACAATTCGTTCATGCATTCTTAAAATACAGTATTTTAGCACAAAATTCAAAATGGCCGACAGTCAAAAGGGCCGATATGGTAAAACTGGATATCATACGAATCGGCATATTGCCCTGAATGTAACGATACCAATTTTATGATTTTTGGACAAACTGTTCAGAAGTTATAAGCAAAAATAGCCATTTTTCATATCTCCGGACCAGTAGGTGGCGCTGCGCCGAAACGCAGCATGTTGCCTCAGGTCATGCTTGTGATGACATGTACCAAGTTTGGTCTGAATCCGATAAAGCGTTGCGGAGATACAGCCCTACGACTGTTTTCGCAAGCGCTACGTAAAATTTGTTCGTGCGCTTATTGAAAACGGTTTGACGAATCAATTTGAATTCCATAACTTTTTGTCAGCACTGCCTGAAGATGATCTGGTTCAATTTTCGTGCAAATCGGACAAACCGTCTAGGACGAGTTCGAAAAAGTAGCTTTTTCAGCACATTCAAAATGTCGGCCATATTTTTAAGCCGGAAAATGACGTCATAGGGTGCAATCGAATCGGCATGAGCTCAGGAATAACAGGAAAAAAGAATTTTGTTGATTGGCCTTACGGTTCAAAAGTTATTAGCAAAATAAAAGTGAAACTTTGGACAGGTGGTGGCGCTAGAGGGAATGACTTAGAAACACAAAAATTGGTGTATTTAATGTTGGGACTGTCCTCTATCAGAATGTCAAACCAAAACAACTTTCCCGCAATCGGTTCTATGGGCTGCCATAGACGCCCAGTCGGAAGAATAATAATAATAATAAATATAGCTGCAAGCAGCAATTATCGGGGCCAAGCGCAAGCAGACGACAGGATATGCCAACATGGCTGAAGGTGTCAGACCAACTGCAACAATGAGCAATTAAATACATTTAAAGAGGATTTTAGGCGAAATGGCTGAAAAATCATATAAAAAGTCATTCGAAATATGATTTAATGGATTATCACTTTCGACCAATCTGTGGCGCAGTTACAAAACTGATGTGATGTGGTCAGAGTGAAGTGACAATGACACATACAAAGTTTGGTGTCAATATGTCAAGGCATTGCAGAGATAAAGCCTGAATAGTGCTTTTAGCATCATGCCTCAACTTTGCTGCTACGCTATACGAAAACGGTTTCGTCTATAGACACGAAATCGATAACTTTTAGTCAGCACAGTCTGGAGATGATACGATTCGATTTTGGTGAAAATCGGACAAACGGTCTAGGAGGAGTTCGAAAAAGTAGGTTTTGACTGAAAATCAAGATGGCGGACAGGAAGCTAGGCCAAATAAGGAAACCTTGGTATCTATGTTCTCGTCTTGACCCAAGGAATCTATTAAGACCAGTTGCATTACAATAGGCCAACTTATTCAAAAGTTATTAGCAGTTTTGTAAATTTTGTTATAACTTTTGACCACTAGGTGGCACTGTCTCGAAATATCTTGGGTACCTTCAGGGGATGGTGCTGATGGCACATTTTGAGTTTCGTAATATTACACCAATGCATTTGTTTAGTATAGCATTTTATTTCACAAAACTGCATTGAAGTCAATGGGAATTTCATGTTTTGTTCTATTATAGCGCCACCAAGAGGCTGAGTCCCACCATCTTTTTTACATGTCCTCAGAGTGAGCTCATACATATGTGTGTCGATTTTGGTGAAAATATCTCAATTCGCTTCGGAGTTATAGACATTTATATGAAAAAACATGTAAAAAATGACTGACACATGACTTTGTTTGGAATTTACTACCCCTAAACATCAATATTTTCGCATTTGGGCATTGGTGTATAGCTATCGACCTATGTTTCCAAACTTCTGACGGTGGTTTCATCTCGATCGGACTAGCGGTTTCAAAGATATAGCCAAATGTTTTTTAAGCGCTAAATCACAACGCTACACAAACCGTAAGGCGAAACCTAGCATGTTTGGTATCATAGGACTCGGCAACGATTCAGGAGTCTAAAAAGATGAGTTTCGTGAAAATAAGTCGACCACACCCAAAGTTATAAGCATTTGAAAAAAAAAATTCACCACTAGGTGGCGCTGTTTCGAAACTTCTCAGGCTCATTCAGGGCATTGTGCTGATGACCCATACCACGTTTCGTAACAATCTGTTCATGCGTTCTTAAAATACAGCATTTTAGCACAAAATTCAAAATGGCCGACAGTCAAAATGGCCGATATGGTAATATTGGATATCAGTCGACTCGGCATGTTACCCTGAATCTAACGAGACCAATTTTATGATTTTTGGACAAACTGTTCAGAAGTTATAAGCAAAAATAGCCATTTTTCATATCTCCGGACCAGTAGGTGGCACTGCGCCGAAACACAGCATGTAGCCTCAGGTCATGCTTGTGATGACATGTACCAAGTTTGGTCTGAATCCGATAAAGCGTTGCGGAGATACGGCCTTACATCTGTTTTCGCAAGCGCTACGTAAAATGTATTCGTGGGTTTATCGAAAACTGTTAAGCGAATCAACTTGAATTCCATAACTTTTTGTCAGCATGGTCTGTAGATGATCTGGTTCAATTTTCGTGCAAATCGGACAAACCGTCTAGGACGAGTTCGAAAAAGTAGCTTTTTAGATAAATTCAAAATGGCGGCCATATTGTTATGACAGAAATGATGTCATAGGGTGCAATCGAATTGGCATGAGCTCAGGAATCAGAGAGAAAAATAATTTTGTTGATTGGCCTTACGGTTCAAAAGTTATTAGCAAAATAAAAGTGAAACTTTGGACAGGTGGTGGCGCTAGAGGGAATGACTTAGACACACCAAAATTGGTGTATTTAATGTTGGGACTGTCCTCTATCAGAATGTCAAACCAAAACAACTTTCCCGCATTCGGTTCTATGGGCTGCCATAGACTCCCAGTTGGAAGAAGGAAGAATAATAATAATAAGAACGGGAACAGATACAATAGGTGCCTCCGCACCTTCGGTGCTTGGCCCCTAAATATAGCTGCAAGCAGCAATTATCGGGGCCAAGCGCAAGCAGATGACAGGATATGCCAACATGGCTGAAGGTGTCAGACCAACTGGAACAATGAGCAATTAAATACATTTAAAGAGGATTTTAGATGAAATGGCTGAAAAATCATATAAAAAATCATTTAAAATATGATTTAATGGATTATCACTTTCGACCAATAGGTGGCGCAGTTACAAAACTGATGTGATGTGGTCAGAGTGAAGTGACAATGACACATACAAAGTTTGGTGTCAATATGTCAAGGCGTTGCAGAGATAAAGCCTGAATAGTGCTTTTAGCATCATGCCTCAACTTTGCTGCTACGCTATACGAAAACGGTTTCGTCTATTGACACGAAATCCATAACTTTTAGTCAGCACACTCTGGAGATGATACGATTCGATTTTGGTGAAAATCGGACAAACACTCTAGGAGGAGATCGAAAAAGTAGGTTTTGAATGAAAATAGCATTTTATTTCACAAAACTCTATTGAAGTCAATGGGAATTTCATGTTTTGTTCTATTATAGCGCCACCAAGAGGCTCAGTCCCACAATTTTTTTTACGTGTCCTCAGAGTGAGCCCATACATATGTGTGTCAGTTTTGGTGAAAATATCTCAATTCGCTTCAGAGTTATAGACATTTATATGAAAAAACACGTAAAAAATGACTGACACATGACTTTGTTTGGAATTTACTACCCCTAAACATCAATATTTTCGCATTTGGGCATTGGCGTATAGCTATCGACCTATGTTTCCAAACTTCTGACGGTGGTTTCGTCTCGATCGGACTAGCGGTTTCGAAGATATAGCCAAATGTTTTTTAAGCGCTAAATCACAACGCTACACAAACCGTAAGGCAAAACCTAGCATGTTTGGTATCATAGGACTCGGCAATGATTCAGGAGTCTAAAAAGATGAGTTTCGTGAAAATAAGTTGACCACACCCAAAGTTATAAGCATTTGGAAAAAAAAATTCACCACTAGGTGGTGCTGTTTCGAAACTTCTCACGCTCCTTCAGGACATCGGGCTGATGACCCATACCAAGTTCCGTAACAATCCGTTCATGCGTTCTTAAAATACAGCATTTTAGCACAAAATTCAAAATGGCCGACAGCCAAAATGGCCGATATGGTAATATTGGATATCAGTGGACTCGGCATGTTACCCTGAATCTAACGAGACCAATTTTATGATTTTTGGACAAACTGTTCAGAAGTTATAAGCAAAAATAGCCATTTTTCATATCTCTGGACCAGTAGGTGGCGCTGCGCCGAAACACAGCATGTAGCCTCAGGTCATGCTTGTGATGACATGTACCAACTTTGGTCTGAATCTGATAAAGCGTTGCGGAGATACGGCTTTACATCTGTTTTCGCAAGCGCTACGTAAAATTTATTCGTGGGTTTATCGAAAACTGTTAAGCGAATCAACTTGAATTCCATAACTTTTTGTCAGCATGGTCTGTAGATGATCTGGTTCAATTTTCGTGCAAATCGGACAAACCGTCTAGGACGAGTTCGAAAAAGTAGCTTTTTAGATAAATTCATAATGGCGGCCATATTGTTATGACGGAAATGACGTCATAGGGTGCAATCGAATTGGCATGAGCTCAGGAATCAGAGAGAAAAAGAATTTTGTTGATTGGCCTTACGGTTCAAAAGTTATTAGCAAAATAAAAGTGAAACTTTGGACAGGTGGTGGCGCTAGAGGGAATGACTTAGACACACCAAAATTGGTGTATTTAATGTTGGGACTGTCCTCTATCAGAATGTCAAACCAAAACAACTTTCCCGCATTCGGTTCTATGGGCTGCCATAGACTCCCAGTTGGAAGAAGGAAGAATAATAATAAATATAGCTGCAAGCAGCCATTACCGGGGCCAAGCAGAATAAGACGACAAGACATGGCTGAAGGTGTCAGATCAACTGCAACAATGAGCAATTACAGACATTTAAAGAGGATTTTAGACGAAATGGCTGAAAAATCATAGAAACAGTAATTAAAAATATAATTTAATTGATTATCACTTTCGACAAGTAGGTGGCGCAGTTACAAAACTGATGTGGTCAGAGTGAAGTGACAATGTCACATACAAAGTTTGGTGTCAATATGTCAAGGCATTGCAGAGATAAAGCCTGAATAGTGCTATTGGCATCATGCCTCAACTTTGCTGCTGCGCTATACGAAAATGGTTTCGTCTATCGACAAGAAATCCATAACTTTTAGTCGGCACGGTCTGGAGATGATACGATTAGATTTTGGTGAAAATCGGACAAACGGTCTAGGAGGAGTTTGAAAAAGTAGGTTTTGACTGAAAATCAAGATGGCGGACAGGAAGTTTGGCCAAATAAGGAAAACTTGGTATCTATGTTCTCGGCTTGACCCAAGGAATCTATTAAGCATTTCAATAGCCAGATTTATTCAAAAGTTATTAGCCTTTTTGGAAATTTTGTTACAACTTTTGACCACTAGGTGGCGCTGTCTCGAAATATTTTGGGTACCTTCAGGGGATGGTGCTGATGACAGAATCTGAGTTTCGTAATATTACACCAATGCATTTGTTTAGTATAGCATTTTATTTCACAAAATTGTATTGAAGTCAATGGGAATTTCATGTTTTGTTCTATTATAGCGCCACCAAGAGGCTCAGTCCCACCATTTTTTGTATGTGTCCTCAGAGTGAGCCCATACATATGTGTGTCGATTTTGGTGAAAATATCTCAATTATCTTCGGAGTTATAGACATTTATATGAAAAAACACGTAAAAAATGACTGACACATGACTTTAATTGGAATTTACTACCTCTAGACATCAATATTTTCGCATTTGGGCTGAAAAGTCCAGTTAACAAGCTATGATTCCAAACTTCTGACGGTGGTTTCGTCTCGATCGGACAAACGGTTTCGAAGATATCGCCTAATGTTTTTTAAGTGCTAAATCACAACGCTACACAAACCGTAAGGCGAAACCTAGCATATTTGGTATCGTTGGACTCGGCAAGGATTCAGGAGTCTAATGAGATGAGTTTGGTGAAAATAAGTCGACCACACCCAAAGTTATAAGCATTTGAAAAATAAAATTCACCACAAGGTGGCGCTGTTTTGAAACTTCTCACGCTCCTTCAGGGCATCATGCTGATGAGCCACACCATGTTTCGTAACAATCCATTCATGCGTTCTTAAAATACAGCATTTTAGCACAAAATTCAAAATGGCCGACAGCCAAAATGGCCGATATGGTCAAATTGGATATCAGTCGACTCAGCATGTTGGCCTGAATCTATCGAGACCAATTTGATGATTTTTGGGCAAACTATTCAGAAGTTATAAGCAAAAATAGTCATTTTTCATATCTCCGGACCAGTAGGTGGCGCTGCGCCGAAACGCAGCATGTAGCCTCAGGTCATGCTTGTGATGACATGTGCCAAGTTTGGTCTGAATCCGATAAAGCGTTGCGGAGATACAGCCTTACGTCTGGTTTCGCAAGCGCTACGTAAAATTTGTTTGTGGGTTTTTTCGAAAATTGCTAAGCGAATCAACTTGAATTCCATAACTTTTTGTCGGCATGGTCTGTAGATGATCTGGTTCAAGTTTTCAACAATTATTGATCTAGAGAGTCCAGAGAATTGTCCTAGACTGGTTTGGTTCCAATCGGGCGAAAAACCAGGGACTAGTTCGCAAAGGTAGGTTTTGGACAAAATTCGACATAGCAAAAAATTTCCCCTGCCTAAATCAAAATCGGAGATAGCCATTTTGTCTGCCTTGAGCCAAGGATTCCAACGATATAAGACACTTGATCCTGGGACAAACGGTCTAAGAGTTATGAGCAATTTTGAACTTTTGGTTGCTGTAGCGCCACCTATGGGCCAATCGGGGTCATACTCTGATAGGTTGTCCCCAAATTGAGGCCTACCATCTGGCCAGGTTTCACGTCTCTAGGCCTTACGGTTTGGCCTGCACGATGCGTTTTACGAATCCTTACAATTACAATAGGGTTTCAGCATTTCATGCTTGAACCCCTAATAAGAATGAAGGCTTTTTGCCAGTTATAGCGCCACCTATGGTCCGATCTCCATCAAACTCTGCATGCTTCCTCACCATGTTCTGACACATATGCTCATCAATTTTGGTGAAGTTCTGAGTTTTCAATTGGGATTTATAGGCTTTTTAGTGTATTTTGCCACGCCCCTTTTCTAAATGACCCTGTTACAGCCACCCAAATGCAAAAGTTCAACTTTTTTTCGATAATTATTGATCTAGAGAGTCCAGAGAAATGTCCTAGACTGGTTTGGTTCCGATCTGGCGAAAAACCTAGGACTAGTTCGCAAAAGTAGGTTTCGGACAAAATTCGACATAGCAGACATTTTTTCTGGCCGACATTGAAATTTGAGATAGCCATTTTGTCCGCCTTGAGCCAGGGATCACAGTGGTGTAAGAAACTTGAGTCTAGGACAAGTGGTCTGGGAGTTATGGGCGATTTAGTACTTTTGCACTAAATCTGTAGCTGTGATTTGTTTGCGCGGTATTCGAGAACGGTTTGACGAATCAACACGAATTCCATAACTTTTTGTCGGTACAGTGTGGAGATGATACGATTCGATTTTGGTGAAAATCGGACAAACGGTCTAGGAGGAGTTCGAAAAAGTAGGTTTTGGTTGAAAATCAAGATGGCGGACAGGAAGTTTGGCCAAATATGGCAAACTTGGTATCTATGTTCTCAGCGTGACCCAGGGAATCTATTAAGACCAGTGGCATTTCAATAGGCAGATGTATTCAAAGGTTATTAGCCTTTTTGGAAATGTTGTTATAACTTTTGACCACAAGGTGGCGCTGTTTTGAAACTTCTCACGCTCCTTCAGGGCACCGTGCTGATGAGCCACACCATGTTTCGTAACAATCCATTCATGCGTTCTTAAAATACAGCATTTTAGCACAAAATTCAAAATGACCGACAGCCAAAATGGCCGATATGGTAAAATTGGATATCAGTCGACTCAGCATGTTGGCCTGAATCTAACGAGACCAATTTGATGATTTTTGGGCAAACTATTCAGACGTTATAAGCAAAAATAGCCATTTTTCATATCTCCGGACCAGTAGGTGGCGCTGCGCCGAAACGCAGCATGTAGCCTCAGGTCATGCTTGTGATGACATGTGCCAAGTTTGGTCTGAATCCAATAAAGCGTTGCGGAGATACAGCCTTACGTCTGGTTTCGCAAGCGCTACGTAAAATTTGTTTGTGGGTTTTTTCGAAAATTGCTAAGCGAATCAACTTGAATTCCATAACTTTTTGTCGGCATGGTCTGTAGATGATCTGGTTCAATTTTCGTGAAAATCGGAGCAACGGCCTAGGAGGAGTTCGAAAAAGTAGATCTTTCGAAAAATTCAAAATGGCGGACAAATTTCCATGACGGAAAATGACGTCATAGGGTGCGATCGAATCGTCTTGAGCTAGGGAATCAGAAGAAATTGGAATTTTGTTTCTAGCCCTTGTGGTTCAAAAGTTATTAGCATAAACATGAGTGCAAATTTGGACAGCTGGTGGCGCTAGAGGGAATGAGTTGGAGACTCCAAATTTGCTATGGTGACTGTTCAGTCTGCCCTCTATCAGTGTGCCAAATTTCATAACTTTCCCGCAAGCGGTTCTATGGGCTGCCATAGACTCCCAGAGCGGAAGAAAAAGAAGAATTATTTTTGGTACGCCAACAGATACAATAGGTGCCTACGCACATTCTGTGCTTGGCCCCTAATAATAAGGGAACCTTTTTGCCATTTATAGCGCCAGCTATGGTCCGATCTGCATGAAACTCGGCACGCTTGTTCACCATGTCATGACACATATGCTCAGCGATTTTCGTGATGTTCTGAGTTTTCATTTGGGATTTATAGGCTTTTTAGTGTATTTTGCCACGCCCCTTTTCTAAATGACCCTGTTACAGCCACCCAAATGCAAAAGTTCAACTTTTTTTCGACAATTATTGATCTAGAGAGTCCAGAGAATTGTCCTAGACTGGTTTGGTTCCAATCGGGCGAAAAACCAGGGACTAGTTCGCAAAGGTAGGTTTTGGACAAAATTCGACATAGCAAAACATTTCCCCTGCCTAAATCAAAATCGGAGATAGCCATTTTGTCCGCCTTGAGCCAAGGATTCCAACGATATAAGACACTTGATCCTGGGACAAACGGTCTAAGAGTTATGAGCAATTTTGAACTTTTGGTTGCTGTAGCGCCACCTATGGGCCATTCGGGGTCATACTCTGATAGGTTGTCCCCAAATTGAGGCCTACCATCTGGCCAGGTTTCACGTCTCTAGGCCTTACGGTTTGGCCTGCACGATGCGTTTTACGAATCCTTACAATTACAATAGGGTTTCAGCATTTCATGCTTGAACCCCTAATAAGAATGAAGGCTTTTTGCCAGTTATAGCGCCACCTATGGTCCGATCTCCATGAAACTCTGCATGCTTCCTCACCATGTTCTGACACATATGCTCATCAATTTTGGTGAAGTTCTGAGTTTTCAATTGGGATTTATAGGCTTTTTAGTGTATTTTGCCACGCCCCTTTTCTAAATGACCCTGTTACAGCCACCCAAATGCAAAAGTTCAACTTTTTTTCGATAATTATTGATCTAGAGAGTCCAGAGAAATGTCCTAGACTGGTTTGGTTCCGATCTGGCGAAAAACCTAGGACTAGTTCGCAAAAGTAGGTTTCGGACAAAATTCGACATAGCAGACATTTTTTCTGGCCGACATTGAAATTGGAGATAGCCATTTTGTCCGCCTTGAGCCAGGGATCACAGTGGTGTAAGAAACTTGAGTCTAGGACAAGTGGTCTGGGAGTTATGGGCGATTTAGTACTTTTGCACTAAATCTGTAGCTGTGATTTGTTTGCGCGGTATTCGAGAACGGTTTGACGAATCAACACGAATTCCATAACTTTTTGTCGGTACAGTGTGGAGATGATACGATTCGATTTTGGTGAAAATCGGACAAACGGTCTAGGAGGAGTTCGAAAAAGTAGGTTTTGGTTGAAAATCAAGATGGCGGACAGGAAGTTCGGCCAAATATGGCAAACTTGGTATCTATGTTCTCAGCGTGACCCAGGGAATCTATTAAGACCAGTGGCATTTCAATAGGCAGATGTATTCAAAGGTTATTAGCCTTTTTGGAAATGTTGTTATAACTTTTGACCACAAGGTGGCGCTGTTTTGAAACTTCTCACGCTCCTTCAGGGCACCGTGCTGATGAGCCACACCATGTTTCGTAACAATCCATTCATGCGTTCTTAAAATACAGCATTTTAGCACAAAATTCAAAATGACCGACAGCCAAAATGGCCGATATGGTAAAATTGGATATCAGTCGACTCAGCATGTTGGCCTGAATCTAACGAGACCAATTTGATGATTTTTGGGCAAACTATTCAGAAGTTATAAGCAAAAATAGCCATTTTTCATATCTCCGGACCAGTAGGTGGCGCTGCGCCGAAACGCAGCATGTAGCCTCAGGTCATGCTTGTGATGACATGTGCCAAGTTTGGTCTGAATCCAATAAAGCGTTGCGGAGATACAGCCTTACGTCTGGTTTCGCAAGCTCTACGTAAAATTTGTTTGTGGGTTTTTTCGAAAATTGCTAAGCGAATCAACTTGAATTCCATAACTTTTTGTCGGCATGGTCTGTAGATGATCTGGTTCAATTTTCGTGAAAATCGGAGCAACGGCCTAGGAGGAGTTCGAAAAAGTAGATTTTTCGAAAAATTCAAAATGGCGGACAAATTTCCATGACGGAAAATGACGTCATAGGGTGCGATCGAATCGTCTTGAGCTAGGGAATCAGAAGAAATGGGAATTTTGTTTCTAGCCCTTGTGGTTCAAAAGTTATTAGCATAAACATGAGTGCAAATTTGGACAGCTGGTGGCGCTAGAGGGAATGAGTTGGAGACTCCAAATTTGCTATGGTGACTGTTCAGTCTGCCCTCTATCAGTGTGCCAAATTTCATAACTTTCCCGCAAGCGGTTCTATGGGCTGCCATAGACTCCCAGAGCGGAAGAAAAAGAAGAATTATTTTTGGTACGCCAACAGATACAATAGGTGCCTACGCACATTCTGTGCTTGGCCCCTAATAAATATAGCTGCAAGCAGCCATTACCGGGGCCAAGCACAATCAGATGACAAGACATGCCAACATGGCTGAAAGTGTCAGACCAACTGCAACAATGAGCAATTAAAGACATTAAAGAGTATTTTAGGCCAAATGCCTGAAAAATCATAGAAACAGTAAATAAAAATATGATTTAATGGATTATCACTTTCAACCAATAGGTGGCGCAGTTACAAACCTGATGTGATGCGGTCAGAGTGAAGTGACAATGACACATACAAAGTTTGGTGTCAATATGTCAAGGCATTGCAGAGATAAAGCCTGAATAGTGCCTTTGGCATCATGCCTCAACTTTGCTGCTGCGGTATACGACAACGGTTTCGTCAATCGACACGAAATCAATAACTTTTAGTCGGCACGGTCTGGAGATGATACGATTCGATTTTGGTGAAAATCGGACAAACGGTCTAGGAGGAGTTCGAAAAAGTAGGTTTTGACTGAACATCAAGATGGCGGACAGGAAGTTCGGCCAAATAAGGAAAACTTGGTATCTATGTTCTCGGCTTGACCCAAGGAATCTATTAAGACCAGTGGCATTTCAATAGACAGATGTATTCAAAAGTTATTAGCCTTTTTGGAAATTTTGTTATAACTTTTGACCACTAGGTGGCGCTGTTTCGAAATATTTTGAGTACCTTCAGGGAATGGTGCTGAAGGCACATTCTGAGTTTCGTAATATTACACCAATGCATTTGTTTAGTATAGCATTTTATTTCACAAAACTCTATTGAAATCAATGGGAATTTCATGTTTTGTTCTATTATAGCGCCACCAAGAGGCTCAGTCCCACCATTTTTTTTATGTGTCATCAGAGTGAGCCCATACATACATGTGTCGATTTTGGTGCAAAAATCTCAATTTGCTTCGGAGTTATAGACATTTATATGAAAAAACACGAAAAAAATGACTGACACATGACTTTGATTGGAAATTAGTACCCCTAAACATCAATATTTTCGCATTTGGGCATTGTCATATAACTATCGACCTATGTTTCCAAACTTCTGACGGTGGTTTCGTCTCGATCGGACTAGCGGTTTCAAAGATATAGCCAAATGTTTTTTAAGCGCTAAATCACAACGCTACACAAACCGTAAGGCGAAACCTAGCATGTTTGGTATCGTAGGACTCGGCAACGATTCAGGAGTCTAAAAAGATGAGTTTCGTGAAAATAAGTCGATCACACCCAAAGTTATAAGCATTTGAAAAAAAAAATTCACCACTAGGTGGCGCTGTTTCGAAACTTCTCACACTCCTTCAGGACATCGTGCTGATGACCCATACCAAGTTTCGTAACAATCAGTTCATGCGTTGTTAAAATACAGCATTTTAGCACAAATTTCAAAATGGCCGACAGTCAAATTGGCCGATATGGCAAAATTGGATATCAGTCGACTCGGCATGACGCCCTGAATCTATCAAGACCAATTTTATGATTTTTGGACAAACTGTTCAGAAGTTATAAGCAAAAATAGCCATTTTTCATATCTCCGGACCTGTAGGTGGCGCTGTGCCGAAACGCAGCATGTAGCCTCAGGTCATGCTTGTGAGTACATGTACCAAGTTTGGTCTGAATACGATAAACCGTTGCGGAGATACGGCCTTACGACTGTTTTTGCAAGCGCTACGTAAAATTTGTTCGAGCGTTTATCGAAAACGGTTTGACGAATCAACAAGATTTTAATAACTTTTTGTCACCCCTGCCTGAAGATGATCCGATTCAATTTTCGTGCAAATCGGACAAACCGTCTAGGACGAGTTCGAAAAAGTACCTTTTTAGGAAAATTCAAAATGGCGGCCATGTTTTTATGACGGAAAATGACGATATAGGGTGCAATCGAATCGTCATGAGCTCAGGAATCAGAGGAAAAAAGGATTTTGCTGATTGGCCTTACGGTTCAAAAGTTATTAGCAAAGTAAAAGTGAAACTTTGGACAGGTGGTGGCGCTAGAGGGAATGACTTAGAAACACAAAAATTGGTGTACTTAATGTTGGGACTGTCCTCTATCAGAATGTCAAACCAAAACAACTTTCCCGCAATCGGTTCTATGGGCTGCCATAGACTCCCATGGCGGAAGAAGAAGAATAATAAATATAGCTGCAAGCAGCCATTACCGGGGCCAAGCAGAATAAGACGACAAGACATGCCAACATGTCTGAAAGTGTCAGACCAACTGCAACAATGAGCAATTAAAGACATTTAAAGAGGATTTTAGGCAAAATGCCTGAAAAATCATAGAAACAATAATTAAAAATATGATTTGATGGATTATCACTTTCGACCAATAGGTGGCGCAGTTACAAAACTGATGTGATGTGGTCAGAGTGAAGTGACAATGACACATACAAAGATTGGTGTCAATATATCAAGGCATTGCAGAGATAAAGCCTTAATTATTGCTATTAGCATCATGCCTCAACTTTGCTGCTGCGCTATACGAAAACGGTTTCGTCTATCGACACGAAATCCATAACTTTTAGTCGGCACGGTCTGGAGATGATACGATTCGATTTTGGTGAAAATCGGACAAACGGTCTAGGAGGAGTTCGAAAAAGTAGGTTTTGAATGAAAATCAAGATGGCGGACAGGAAGTTTGGCCAAATAAGGAAAACTTGGTATCTATGTTCTCGGCTTGACCCAAGGAATCTATTAAGACCCGTGGCATTTCAATAGCCAGATTTATTCAAAAGTTATTAGCCTTTTTGGAAATTTTGTTATAACTTTTGACCACTAGGTGGCGCTGTCTTGAAATATTTTGGTTGCCTTCAGGGGATGGTGCTGATGACACAATCTGAGTTTCGTAATATTACACCAATGCATTTGTTTAGTATAGCATTTTATTTCACAAAACTGTATTGAAGTCAATGGGAATTTCATATTTTGTTCAATTATAGCGCCACCAAGAGGCTCAGTCCCACAATTTTTTTTACGTGTCCTCAGAGTGAGCCCATACATATGTGTGTCAATTTTGGTGAAAATATCTCAATTCACTTCGGAGTTATAGACATTTATATGAAAAAACACGAAAAAAATGACTGACACATGACTTTGATTGGAAATTAGTACCCCTAAACATCAATATTTTCGCATTTGGGCATTAACGTTTAGTTAACAAGCTATGATTCCAAACTTCTGACGGTGGTTTCGTCTCGATCGGACAAACGGTTTCGAAGATATCGCCTAATGTTTTTTAAGTGCTAAATCACAACGCTACACAAACCGTAAGGCGAAACCTAGCATATTTGGTATCGTTGGACTTGGCAAGGATTCAGGAGTCTAATGAGATGAGTTTGGTGAAAATAAGTCGACCACACCCAAAGTTATAAGCATTTGAAAAATAAAATTCACCACTAGGTGGCGCTGTTTCGAAACTTCTCACGCTCCTTCAGAACATCGTGCTGATGACCCATACCGAGTTTCGTAACAATCCGTTCATGCGTTCTTAAAATACAGCATTTTAGCACAAAATTCAAAATGGCCGACAGTCAAAATGGCCGATATGGTAAAATTTTATATCAGTCGACTCGGCATGTTGCCCTGAATCTAACGAGACCAATTTTATGATTTTTGGACAAAATGTTCAGAAGTTATAAGCAAAAATAGCCATTTTTCATATCTCCGGACCAGTAGGTGGCGCTGCGCCGAAACGCAGCATGTAGCCTCAGGTCATGCTTGTGATGACATGTACCAATTTTGGTCTGAATATGATAAAGCGTTGCGGAGATACAGCCCTACGACTGTTTTCGCAAGCGCTACGTAAAATGTGTTCGAGCGTTATTCGAAAACGGTTTGACGAATCAATTTGAATTCCATAACTTTTTGTCAGCACTGCCTGAAGATGATCTGGTTCAATTTTCGTGCAAATCGGACAAACCGTCTAGGACGAGTTCGAAAAAGTAGCTTTTTCAGCCCACTAAAAATGGCGGCCATATTTATAAGCCGGAAAATGACGTCATAGGGTGCAATCGAATCGGCATGAGCTCGGGAATCAGAGGAAAAAATAATTTTGTTGATTGGCCGAACGGTTCAAAAGTTATTAGCAAAATAAAAGTGAAATTTTGGACAGGTGGTGGCGCTAGAGGGATTGGTTTTAAGACACCAAATTTGGTATGGTGACTTTTTGGACTGTCCTCTATCATTGTGCCAAATTTCATAACTTTCCCGCAATCGGTTCTATGGGCTGCCATAGACTCCCATGGCGGAAGAAGAATAATAATAATAATAATAAATATAGCTGCAAGCAGCAATTACCGGGGCCAAGCAGAATAAGACGACAAGACATTTCGACATGTTTGAAAGTGTCAGACCAACTGCAACAATGAGCAATTAAAGACATTTAAAGAGGATTTTAGGCAAAATGGCTGAAAAATCATAGAAACAATAATTAAAAATAATTTGTAATGGATTATCACTTTCAACCAATAGGTGGTGCAGTTTCAAAACTGATGTGATGTGGTCAGAGTGAAGTGACAATGACACATGCAAAGTTTGGTGTCAATATGTCAAGGCATTGCAGACATAAAGCCTGAATAATGCTTTTAGCATCATGCCTCAAATTTGCTGCTGCGCTATACGAAAACGGTTTCGTCAATTGACACGAAATCCATAACTTTTAGTCGGCACAGTCTGGAGATGATACAATTCGATTTTGGTGAAAATCGGACAAACGGTGTGGGAGGAGTTCGAAAAAGTAGATTTTGAATGAAAATAGCATTTTATATCACAAAACTGTATTGAAGTCAATGGGAATTTCATGTTTTGTTCTATTATAGCGCCACCAAGAGGCTCAGTCCCACAATTTTTTTTACGTGTCCTCAGAGTGAGCCCATACATATGTGTGTCAGTTTTGGTGAAAATATCTCAATTTGCTTTAGAGTTATAGACATTTATATGAAAAAACACGTAAAAAATGACTGACACAAGACTTTGTTTGAATTTTACTACCCCTAAACATCAATATTTTCGCATTTGGGCATTGGCGTATAGCTATCGACCTATGTTTCCAAACTTCTGACGGAGGTTTCGTCTCGATCGGACAATCGGTTTCGAAGATATAGCCAAATGTTTTTTAAGCGCTAAATCACAACGCTACACAAACCGTAAGGCGAAACCTAGCATGTTTGGTATCGTAGGACTCGGCAAGGTTTCAGGATACTAATTAGATGAGTCTCGTGAAAATAAGTCGACCACACCCAAAGTTATAAGCGTTTGAAAAAAAAAATTCACCACTAGGTGGCGCTGTTTCGAAACTTCTCAGGCTCATTCAGGGCATTGTGCTGATGACCCATACCACGTTTCGTAACAATCTGTTCATGCGTTCATAAAATACAGAATTTTAGCACAAAATTCAAAATGGCCGACAGCCAAAATGACCGATATGGTCAAATTGGATATCAGTCGACTCGGCATGTTGCCCTGAATCTAACGAGACCAATTGTATGATTTTTGGACAAACTGTTCAGAAGTTATAAGCAAAAATAGCCATTTTTCATAACTCCGGACCAGTAGGTGGCGCTGCGCCGAAACACAGCATGTAGCCTCAGGTCATGCTTGTGAGTACAAGTACCAAGTTTGGTCTGAATACGATAAACCGTTGCGGAGATACGGCCTTACGACTGTTTTTGCTAGCGCTACGTAAAATGTATTTGTGCGTTTATTGAAAACGGTTTGACGAATCCATTTGAATTCCATAACTTTTTGTCAGCACTACCTGAAGATGATCTGGTTCAATTTTCGTGCAAATCGGACAAACCGTCTAGGACGAGTTCGAAAAAGTAGCTTTTTTTGAAAATTCAAGATGGCGGCCATATTTTTATGACGTCAAATGACGTCATAGGGTGCAATCGAATCGCCATGAGCTCAGGAATCAGAGGAAAAAAGAATTTCGCTGATTGGCCTTACGGTTCAAAAGTTATTAGCAAAATAAAAGTGAAACTTTGGACAGGTGGTGGCGCTAGAGGGAATGACTTAGAAACACCAAAATTGGTGTATTTAATGTTGAGACGGTCCTCTATCAGAATGTCAAACCAAAACAACTTTCCCGCAATCGGTTCTATGGGCTGCCATAGACTCCCATGGCGGAAGAATAATAATAATAATAATAAATATAGCTGCAAGCAGCCATTACCGGGGCCAAGCAGAATAAGACGACAAGACATGGCTGAAGGTGTCAGATCAACTGCAACAATGAGCAATTACAGACATTTAAAGAGGATTTTAGACGAAATGGCTGAAAAATCATAGAAACAGTAATTAAAAATATAATTTAATTGATTATCACTTTCGACAAGTAGGTGGCGCAGTTACAAAACTGATGTGGTCAGAGTGAAGTGACAATGTCACATACAAAGTTTGGTGTCAATATGTCAAGGCATTGCAGAGATAAAGCCTGAATAGTGCTATTGGCATCATGCCTCAACTTTGCTGCTGCGCTATACGAAAATGGTTTCGTCTATCGACAAGAAATCCATAACTTTTAGTCGGCACGGTCTGGAGATGATACGATTAGATTTTGGTGAAAATCGGACAAACGGTCTAGGAGGAGTTTGAAAAAGTAGGTTTTGACTGAAAATCAACATGGCGGACAGGAAGTTTGGCCAAATAAGGAAAACTTGGTATCTATGTTCTCGGCTTGACCCAAGGAATCTATTAAGCATTTCAATAGCCAGATTTATTCAAAAGTTATTAGCCTTTTTGGAAATTTTGTTACAACTTTTGACCACTAGGTGGCGCTGTCTCGAAATATTTTGGGTACCTTCAGGGGATGGTGCTGATGACACAATCTGAGTTTCGTAATATTACACCAATGCATTTGTTTAGTATAGCATTTTATTTCACAAAATTGTATTGAAGTCAATGGGAATTTCATGTTTTGTTCTATTATAGCGCCACCAAGAGGCTCAGTCCCACCATTTTTTGTATGTGTCCTCAGAGTGAGCCCATACATATGTGTGTCGATTTTGGTGAAAATATCTCAATTATCTTCGGAGTTATAGACATTTATATGAAAAAACACGTAAAAAATGACTGACACATGACTTTAATTGGAATTTACTACCTCTAGACATCAATATTTTCGCATTTGGGCTTTACCATTTAGTTAACAAGCTATGATTCCAAACTTCTGACGGTGGTTTCGTCTCGATCGGACAAACGGTTTCGAAGATATCGCCTAATGTTTTTTAAGTGCTAAATCACAACGCTACACAAACCGTAAGGCGAAACCTAGCATATTTGGTATCGTTGGACTCGGCAAGGATTCAGGAGTCTAATGAGATGAGTTTGGTGAAAATAAGTCGACCACACCCAAAGTTATAAGCATTTGAAAAATAAAATTCACCACTAGGTGGCGCTGTTTCGAAACTTCTCACGCTCCTTCAGAACATCGTGCTGATGACCCATACCGAGTTTCGTAACAATCCGTTCATGCGTTCTTAAAATACAGCATTTTAGCACAAAATTCAAAATGGCCGAAAGTCAAAATGGCCGATATGGTAAAATTTTATATCAGTCGACTCGGCATGTTGCCCTGAATCTAACGAGACCAATTTTATGATTTTTGGACAAAATGTTCAGAAGTTATAAGCAAAAATAGCCATTTTTCATATCTCCGGACCAGTAGGTGGCGCTGCGCCGAAACGCAGCATGTAGCCTCAGGTCATGCTTGTGATGACATGTACCAATTTTGGTCTGAATCCGATAAAGCGTTGCGGAGATACAGCCCTACGACTGTTTTCGCAAGCGCTACGTAAAATGTGTTCGAGCGTTATTCGAAAACGGTTTGACGAATCAATTTGAATTCCATAACTTTTTGTCAGCACTGCCTGAAGATGATCTGGGTCAATTTTCGTGCAAATCGGACAAACCGTCTAGGACGAGTTCGAAAAAGTAGCTTTTTCAGCCCATTCAAAATGGCGGCCATATTTATAAGCCGGAAAATGACGTCATAGGGTGCAATCGAATCGGCATGAGCTCGGGAATCAGAGGAAAAAAGAATTTTGTTGATTGGCCAAACGGTTCAAAAGTTATTAGCAAAATAAAAGTGAAATTTTGGACAGGTGGTGGCGCTAGAGGGATTGGTTTTAAGACACCAAATTTGGTATGGTGACTTTTTGGACTGTCCTCTATCATTGTGCCAAATTTCATAACTTTCCCGCAATCGGTTCTATGGGCTGCCATAGACTCCCATGGCGGAAGAAGAATAATAATAATAAATATAGCTGCAAGCAGCAATTACCGGGGCCAAGCAGAATAAGACGACAAGACATGCCGACATGTCTGAAAGTGTCAGACCAACTGCAACAATGAGCAATTAAAGACATTTAAAGAGGATTTTAGACGAAATGGCTGAAAAATCATAGAAACAGTAATTAAAAATATGATTTAATTGATTATCATTTTTGACAAATAGGTGGAGCAGTTACAAAACTGATGTGATGTGGTCAGAGTGAAGTGACAATGACACATACAAAGTTTGGTGTCAATATGTCAAGGCATTGCAGAGATAAAGCCTGAATAGTGCTTTTGGCATCATGCCTCAACTTTGCTGCTGCGCTATACGAAAACGGTTTCGTCTATCGACACGAAATCCATAACTTTTAGTCGGCACAGTCTGGAGATGATACGATTCGATTTTGGTGAAAATCGGACAAACGGTGTGGGAGGAGTTCGAAAAAGTAGGTTTTGAATGAAAATAGCATTTTATGTCACAAAACTGTATTGAAGTCAATGGGAATTTCATGTTTTGTTCTATTATAGCGCCACCAAGAGGCTCAGTCCCACAATTTTTTTTACGTGTCCTCAGAGTGAGCCCATACATATGTGTGTCAGTTTTGGTGAAAATATCTCAATTTGCTTTAGAGTTATAAACATTTATATGAAAAAACACGTAAAAAATGACTGACACATGACTTTGTTTGAATTTTACTACCCCTAAACATCAATATTTTCGCATTTGGGCATTGGCGTATAGCTATCGACCTATGTTTCCAAACTTCTGACGGTGGTTTCGTCTCGATCGGACAAGCGGTTTCGAAGATATAGCCTAATGTTTTTTAAGCGCTAAATCACAACGCTACACAAACCGTAAGGCGAAACCTAGCATGTTTGGTATCGTAGGACTCGGCAAGGTTTCAGGAGTCTAATTAGATGAGTCTCGTGAAAATAAGTCGACCGCACCCAAAGTTATAAGCATTTGAAAAAAAAAAATCCCCACTAGGTGGCGCTGTTTCGAAACTTCTCACACTCCTTCAGGACATCGTGCTGATGACCCATGCCAAGTTTCGTAACAATCCGTTCATGCGTTCATAAAATACAGCATTTTAGCACATAATTCAAAATGGCCGACAGTCAAAATGGCCGATATGGTAAAATTGGATATCAGTCGACTCGGCATGTCGCCCTGAATCTAACGAGACCAATTTTATGATTTTTGGACAAACTGTTCAGAAGTTATAAGCAAAAATAGCCATTTTTCATATCTCCGGACCAGTAGGTGGCGCTGCGCCGAAACGCAGCATGTAGCCTCAGGTCATGCTTGTGATGACATGTACCAAGTTTGGTCTGAATACGATAAACCGTTGCAGAGATACAGCCTTACGACTGTTTTTGCAGGCGCTACGTAAAATTTGTTCGTGCGTTTATTGAAAACGGTTTGACGAATCAATTTGAATTCCATAACTTTTGGTCAGCACTGCCTGAAGACGATCTGGTTCAATTTTCGTGCAAATCGGACAAACCGTCTAGGACGAGTTCGAAAAAGTAGGTTTTTCGAATGAATCAAAATGGCGGCCATATTTTTATTACAGAAAATGAAGTCATAGGATGCAATCGAATCGGCATGAGCTCAGGAATCAGAGGAAAAAATAATTTTGTTGATTGGCCTTACAGTTCAAAAGTTATTAGCAAAATAAAAGTGAAACTTTGGACAGGTGGTGGCGCTAGAGGGAATGACTTAGAAACACCAAAATTGGTGTATTTAATGTTGGGACTGTGCTCTATCAGAATGTCAAACCAAAACAACTTTCCCGCAATCGGTTCTATGGGCTGCCATAGACTCCAAGAGCGGAAGAAGAAGAAGAAGAAGAATAATAATAAATATAGCTGCAAGCAGCAATTATCGGGGCCAAGCGCAAGCAGACGACAGGATATGCCAACATGGCTGAAGGTGTCAGACCAACTGCAACAATGAGCAATTAAATACATTTAAAGAGGATTTTAGGCGAAATGGCTGAAAAATCATATAAAAAGTCATTCAAAATATGATTTAATGGATTATCACTTTCGACCAATAGGTGGCGCAGTTACAAAACTGATGTGATGTGGTCAGAGTGAAGTGACAATGACACATATAAAGTTTGGTGTCAATATGTCAAGGCATTGCAGAGATAAAGCCTGAATAGTGCTTTTAGCATCATGCCTCAACTTTGCTACTACACTATACGAAAACGGTTTCGTCTATTGACACGAAATCCATAACTTTTATTCAGCATAGTCTGGAGATGATACGATTCGATTTTGGTGAAAATTGGACAAACGGTCTAGGAGGAGTTCGAAAAAGTAGGTTTTGACTGAAAATCAAGATGGCGGACAGGAACCTAGGCCAAATAAGGAAAACTTGGTATCTATGTTCTCGGCTTGACCCAGGGAATCTATTAAGACCAGTGGCATTTCAATAGCCAGATATATTCAAAAGTTATTAGCCTTTTTGGAAATTTTGTTATAACTTTTGACCACTAGGTGGCACTGTCTCGAAATATTTTGGGTACTTTCAGGGGATGGTGCTGATGGCACATTTTGAGTTTCGTAATATTACACCAATGCATTTGTTTAGTATAGCATTTTATTTCACAAAACTGTATTGAAGTCAATGGGAATTTCATGTTTTGTTCTATTATAGCGCCACCAAAAGGCTGAGTCCCACCATTTTTTTTACATGTCCTCAGAGTGAGCTCGTACATATGTGTGTCGATTTTGGTGAAAATATCTCAATTCGCTTCGGAGTTATAGACATTTATATGAAAAAACACGTAAAAAATGACTGACACATGACTTTGATTGGAATTTACTACCCCTAAACATCAATATTTTCGCATTTGGGCATTGGCGTATAGCTATCGACCTATGTTTCCAAACTTCTGACGGTGGTTTCGTCTCGATCGGACTAGCGGTTTCGAAGATATAGCCAAATGTTTTTTAAGCGCTAAATCACAACGCTACACAAACCGTAAGGCAAAACCTAGCATGTTTGGTATCGTGGGACTCGGCAACGATTCAGGACTCTAATGAGATGAGTCTCGTGAAAATAAGTCGACCACACCCAAAGTTATAAGCATTTGGAAACATTTGGGAAAAAAAATTCACCACTAGGTGGCACTGTTTCGAAACTTCTCAGACTCCTTCAGGGCATCGTGCTGATGATCCATTCCGAGTTTTGTAACGATACGTTCACGCGTTCATAAAATACAGCATTTTTGCACATAATTCAAAATGGCCGACAGCCAAAATGGCTGATTGGGGAAAAATGGATATCAGTCGACTCAGCATGTTGCCCTGAATCTAACAAGACCAATTTTATGATTTTTGGACAAACTGTTCAGAAGTTATAAGCAAAAATAGCCATTTTTCATATCTCCGGACCAGTAGGTAGCGCTGCGCCGAAACGCAGCATGTCGCCTCAGGTCATGCTTGTGATGACATGTACCAATTTTGGTCTGAATCCGATAAAGCGTTGCGGAGATACAGCCCTACGACTGTTTTTGCAAGCGCTGCGTAAAATTTGTTCGAGCGTTATTCGAAAACAGTTTGACGAATCAATTTGAATTCCATAACTTTTTGTCAGCACTACCTGAAGATGATCTGGTTCAATTTTCGTGCAAATCGGAAAAACCGTCTAGGACGAGTTCGAAAAAGTAGCTTTTTCAGCACATTCAAAATGGCGGCCATATTTATATGCCGGAAAATGACATCATATGGTGCAATCGAATCGGCATGAGCTCAGGAATCAGAGAAAAAAAGATTTTTGTTGATTGGCCTTACGCTTCAAAAGTTATTAGCAAAATAAAAGTGAAACTTTGGACAGGTGGTGGCGCTAGAGGGAATGACTTAGAAACACCAAAATTGGTGTATTTAATGTTGGGACTGTCCTCTATCAGAATGTCAAACCAAAACAACTTTCCCGCAATCGGTTCTATGGGCTGCCATAGACTCCCAGTTGGAAGAAGGAAGAATAATAATAATAATAGGAACGGGAACGGATACAATAGGTGCCTACGCACCTTCGGTGCTTGGCCCCTAATAAGAACGCGAACGGATACAATAGGTGCCTCCGCACCTTCGGTGCTTGGCCCCTAAATATAGCTGCAAGCAGCAATTACCGGGGCCAAGCAGAATAAGACGACAAGACATTTCGACATGTTTGAAAGTGTCAGACCAACTGCAACAATGAGCAATTAAAGACATTTAAAGAGGATTTTAGGCAAAATGGCTGAAAAATCATAGAAACAATAATTAAAAATAATTTGTAATGGATTATCACTTTCAACCAATAGGTGGTGCAGTTTCAAAACTGATGTGATGTGGTCAGAGTGAAGTGACAATGACACATGCAAAGTTTGGTGTCAATATGTCAAGGCATTGCAGACATAAAGCCTGAATAATGCTTTTAGCATCATGCCTCAAATTTGCTGCTGCGCTATACGAAAACGGTTTCGTCAATTGACACGAAATCCATAACTTTTAGTCGGCACAGTCTGGAGATGATACAATTCGATTTTGGTGAAAATCGGACAAACGGTGTGGGAGGAGTTCGAAAAAGTAGATTTTGAATGAAAATAGCATTTTATATCACAAAACTGTATTGAAGTCAATGGGAATTTCATGTTTTGTTCTATTATAGCGCCACCAAGAGGCTCAGTCCCACAATTTTTTTTACGTGTCCTCAGAGTGAGCCCATACATATGTGTGTCAGTTTTGGTGAAAATATCTCAATTTGCTTTAGAGTTATAGACATTTATATGAAAAAACACGTAAAAAATGACTGACACAAGACTTTGTTTGAATTTTACTACCCCTAAACATCAATATTTTCGCATTTGGGCATTGGCGTATAGCTATCGACCTATGTTTCCAAACTTCTGACGGAGGTTTCGTCTCGATCGGACAATCGGTTTCGAAGATATAGCCAAATGTTTTTTAAGCGCTAAATCACAACGCTACACAAACCGTAAGGCGAAACCTAGCATGTTTGGTATCGTAGGACTCGGCAAGGTTTCAGGATACTAATTAGATGAGTCTCGTGAAAATAAGTCGACCACACCCAAAGTTATAAGCGTTTGAAAAAAAAAATTCACCACTAGGTGGCGCTGTTTCGAAACTTCTCAGGCTCATTCAGGGCATTGTGCTGATGACCCATACCACGTTTCGTAACAATCTGTTCATGCGTTCATAAAATACAGAATTTTAGCACAAAATTCAAAATGGCCGACAGCCAAAATGACCGATATGGTCAAATTGGATATCAGTCGACTCGGCATGTTGCCCTGAATCTAACGAGACCAATTGTATGATTTTTGGACAAACTGTTCAGAAGTTATAAGCAAAAATAGCCATTTTTCATAACTCCGGACCAGTAGGTGGCGCTGCGCCGAAACACAGCATGTAGCCTCAGGTCATGCTTGTGAGTACAAGTACCAAGTTTGGTCTGAATACGATAAACCGTTGCGGAGATACGGCCTTACGACTGTTTTTGCTAGCGCTACGTAAAATGTATTTGTGCGTTTATTGAAAACGGTTTGACGAATCCATTTGAATTCCATAACTTTTTGTCAGCACTACCTGAAGATGATCTGGTTCAATTTTCGTGCAAATCGGACAAACCGTCTAGGACGAGTTCGAAAAAGTAGCTTTTTTTGAAAATTCAAGATGGCGGCCATATTTTTATGACGTCAAATGACGTCATAGGGTGCAATCGAATCGCCATGAGCTCAGGAATCAGAGGAAAAAAGAATTTCGCTGATTGGCCTTACGGTTCAAAAGTTATTAGCAAAATAAAAGTGAAACTTTGGACAGGTGGTGGCGCTAGAGGGAATGACTTAGAAACACCAAAATTGGTGTATTTAATGTTGAGACGGTCCTCTATCAGAATGTCAAACCAAAACAACTTTCCCGCAATCGGTTCTATGGGCTGCCATAGACTCCCATGGCGGAATAATAATAATAATAAATATAGCTGCAAGCAGCAATTACCGGGGCCAAGCAGAATAAGACGACAAGACATTTCGACATGTTTGAAAGTGTCAGACCAACTGCAACAATGAGCAATTAAAGACATTTAAAGAGGATTTTAGGCAAAATGGCTGAAAAATCATAGAAACAATAATTAAAAATATGATGTAATGGATTATCACTTTCGACCAATAGGTGGTGCAGTTACAAAACTGATGTGATGTGGTCAGAGTGAAGTGACAATGACACATGCAAAGTTTGGTGTCAATATGTCAAGGCATTGCAGACATAAAGCCTGAATAATGCTTTTAGCATCATGCCTCAAATTTGCTGCTGCGCTATACGAAAACGGTTTCGTCAATCGACACGAAATCCATAACTTTCAGTCGGCACGGTCTGGAGATGATATGATTCGATTTTGGTGAAAATCGGACAAACGGTGTAGGAGGAGTTCGAAAAAGTAGGTTTTTAATGAAAATAGCATTTTATTTCACAAAACTGTATTGAAGTCAATGGGAATTTTATGTTTTGTTCTATTATAGCGCCACCAAGAGGCTCAGTCTCACAATTTTTTTTACGTGTCCTCAGAGTGAGCCCATACATATGTGTGTCAGTTTTGGTGAAAAAATCTCAATTTGCTTCAGAGTTATAGGCATTTATATGAAAAAACACGTAAAAAATGACTGACACATGACTTTGTTTGGAATTTACTACCCCTAAACATCAATATTTTCGCATTTGGGCATTGGCGTAAAGCTATCGACCTATGTTTCCAAACTTCTGACGGTGGTTTCGTCTCGATCGGACTAGCGGTTTCGAAGATATAGCCAAATGTTTTTTAAGCGCTAAATCACAACGCTACACAAACCGTAAGGCAAAACCTAGCATGTTTGGTATCGTAGGACTCGGCAAGGTTTCAGGAGTCTAATTAGATGAGTCTCGTGAAAATAAGTTGACCACACCCAAAGTTATAAGCATTTGAAAAAAAAAATTCACCACTAGGTGGCGCTGTTTCGAAACTTCTCACGCTCCTTCAGGACAACGTGCTGATGACCCATACCAAGTTTCGTAACAATTCGTTCATGCATTCTTAAAATACAGTATTTTAGCACAAAATTCAAAATGGCCGACAGTCAAAAGGGCCGATATGGTAAAACTGGATATCATACGAATCGGCATATTGCCCTGAATGTAACGATACCAATTTTATGATTTTTGGACAAACTGTTCAGAAGTTATAAGCAAAAATAGCCATTTTTCATATCTCCGGACCAGTAGGTGGCGCTGCGCCGAAACGCAGCATGTAGCCTCAGGTCATGCTTGTGAGTACATGTACCAAGTTTGGTCTGAATACGATAAACCGTTGCGGAGATACAGCCTTACGACTGTTTTTGCTAGAGCTACGTAAAATGTATTCGTGCGTTTATCGAAAACGGTTTGACGAATCAATTTGAATTCCATAACTTTTGGTCAACACTGCCTGAAGATGATCTGGTTCAATTTTCGTGCAAATCGGACAAACCGTCTAGGACGAGTTCGAAAAAGTAGCTTTTTCAGAAAATTAAAAATGGCGGCCATATTTATATGACGGAAAATGACATCATAGGGTGCAATCGAATCGGCATGAGCTCAGAAATAATAGGAAAAAAGAATTTTGTTGATTGGCCTTACGGTTCAAAAGTTATTAGCAAAATAAAAGTGAAACTTTGGACAGGTGGTGGCGCTAGAGGGAATGACTTAGAAACACAAAAATTGGTGTATTTAATGTTGGGACTGTCCTCTATCAGAATGTCAAACCAAAACAACTTTCCCGCAATCGGTTCTATGGGCTGCCATAGACGCCCAGTCGGAAGAAGAATAATAATAAATATAGCTGCAAGCAGCCATTACCGGGGCCAAGCAGAATAAGACGACAAGACATGCCAACATGTCTGAAAGTGTCAGACCAACTGCAACAATGAGCAATTAAAGACATTTAAAGAGGATTTTAGGCAAAATGCCTGAAAAATCATAGAAACAATAATTAAAAATATGATTTGATGGATTATCACTTTCGACCAATAGGTGGCGCAGTTACAAAACTGATGTGATGTGGTCAGAGTGAAGTGACAATGACACATACAAAGATTGGTGTCAATATATCAAGGCATTGCAGAGATAAAGCCTTAATTATTGCTATTAGCATCATGCCTCAACTTTGCTGCTGCGCTATACGAAAACGGTTTCGTCTATCGACACGAAATCCATAACTTTTAGTCGGCACGGTCTGGAGATGATACGATTCGATTTTGGTGAAAATCGGACAAACGGTCTAGGAGGAGTTCGAAAAAGTAGGTTTTGACTGAAAATCAAGATGGCGGACAGGAAGTTTGGCCAAATAAGGAAAACTTGGTATCTATGTTCTCGGCTTGACCCAAGGAATCTATTAAGACCCGTGGCATTTCAATAGCCAGATTTATTCAAAAGTTATTAGCCTTTTTGGAAATTTTGTTATAACTTTTGACCCCTAGGTGGCGCTGTCTTGAAATATTTTGGTTGCCTTCAGGGGATGGTGCTGATGACACAATCTGAGTTTCGTAATATTACACCAATGCATTTGTTTAGTATAGCATTTTATTTCACAAAACTGTATTGAAGTCAATGGGAATTTCATATTTTGTTCAATTATAGCGCCACCAAGAGGCTCAGTCCCACATTTTTTTTTACGTGTCCTCAGAGTGAGCCCATACATATGTGTGTCAATTTTGGTGAAAATATCTCAATTCACTTCGGAGTTATAGACATTTATATGAAAAAACACGAAAAAAATGACTGACACATGACTTTGATTGGAAATTAGTACCCCTAAACATCAATATTTTCGCATTTGGGCATTGGCGTATAGCTATCGACCTATGTTTCCAAACTTCTGACGGTGGTTTCGTCTCGATCGGACTAGCGGTTTCAAAGATATAGCCAAATGTTTTTTAAGCGCTAAATCACAACGCTACACAAACCGTAAGGCGAAACCTAGCATATTTGGTATCGTAGGACTCGGCAACGATTCAGGAGTCTAAAAAGATGAGTTTCGTGAAAATAAGTTGACCACACCCAAAGTTATAACCATTTGAAAAAAAAAATTCACCACTAGGTGGCGCTGTTTCGAAACTTCTCAGGCTCATTCAGGGCATTGTGCTGATGACCCATACCACGTTTCGTAACAATCCGTTCATGCGGTCATAAAATACAGAATTTTAGCACAAAATTCAAAATGGCCGACAGCCAAAATGACCGATATGGTCAAATTGGACATCAGTCGACTCGGCATGTTGCCCTGAATCTAACGAGACCAATTTTATGATTTTTGGACAAACTGTTCAGAAGTTATAAGCAAAAATAGCCATTTTTCATATCTCCGGACCAGTAGGTGGCGCTGCGCCGAAACGCAGCATGTAGCCTCAGGTCATGCTTGTGAGTACATGTACCAAGTTTGGTCTGAATACGATAAACCTTTGCGGAGATACAGCCTTACGACTGTTTTTGCTAGCGCTACGTAAAATGTATTCGTGCGTTTATCGAAAACGGTTTGACGAATCAATTTGAATTCCATAACTTTTGGTCAATACTGCCTGAAGATGATCTGGTTCAATTTTCGTGCAAATCGGACAAACCGTCTAGGACGAGTTCGAAAAAGTAGCTTTTTCAGAAAATTAAAAATGGCGGCCATATTTATATGACGGAAAATGACGTCATAGGGTGCAATCGAATCGGCATGAGCTCAGAAATAAGAGGAAAAAAGAATTTTGTTGATTGGCCTTACGGTTCAAAAGTTATTAGCAAAATAAAAGTGAAACTTTGGACAGGTGGTGGCGCTAGAGGGAATGACTTAGAAACACAAAAATTGGTGTATTTAATGTTGGGACTGTCCTCTATCAGAATGTCAAACCAAAACAACTTTCCCGCAATCGGTTCTATGGGCTGCCATAGACGCCCAGTCGGAAGAAGAATAATAATAATAAGAACCGGAACAAACACAATAGGTGCCTCCGCACCTTCGGTGCTTGGCCCCTAATAAATATAGCTGCAAGCAGCCATTACCGGGGCCAAGCAGAATAAGACGACAAGACATGGCTGAAGGTGTCAGATCAACTGCAACAATGAGCAATTACAGACATTTAAAGAGGATTTTAGACGAAATGGCTGAAAAATCATAGAAACAGTAATTAAAAATATAATTTAATTGATTATCACTTTCGACAAGTAGGTGGCGCAGTTACAAAACTGATGTGGTCAGAGTGAAGTGACAATGTCACATACAAAGTTTGTTGTCAATATGTCAAGGCATTGCAGAGATAAAGCCTGAATAGTGCTATTGGCATCATGCCTCAACTTTGCTGCTGCGCTATACGAAAATGGTTTCGTCTATCGACAAGAAATCCATAACTTTTAGTCGGCACGGTCTGGAGATGATACGATTCGATTTTGGTGAAAATCGGACAAACGGTCTAGGAGGAGTTTGAAAAAGTAGGTTTTGACTGAAAATCAAGATGGCGGACAGGAAGTTTGGCCAAATAAGGAAAACTTGGTATCTATGTTCTCGGCTTGACCCAAGGAATCTATTAAGCATTTCAATAGCCAGATTTATTCAAAAGTTATTAGCCTTTTTGGAAATTTTGTTACAACTTTTGACCACTAGGTGGCGCTGTCTCGAAATATTTTGGGTACCTTCAGGGGATGGTGCTGATGACACAATCTGAGTTTCGTAATATTACACCAATGCATTTGTTTAGTATAGCATTTTATTTCACAAAATTGTATTGAAGTCAATGGGAATTTCATGTTTTGTTCTATTATAGCGCCACCAAGAGGCTCAGTCCCACCATTTTTTGTATGTGTCCTCAGAGTGAGCCCATACATATGTGTGTCAATTTTGGTGAAAATATCTCAATTATCTTCGGAGTTATAGACATTTATATGAAAAAACACGTAAAAAATGACTGACACATGACTTTAATTGGAATTTACTACCTCTAGACATCAATATTTTCACATTTGGGCATTAACGTTTAGTTAACAAGCTATGATTCCAAACTTCTGACGGTGGTTTCGTCTCGATCGGACAAACGGTTTCGAAGATATCGCCTAATGTTTTTTAAGTGCTAAATCACAACGCTACACAAACCGTAAGGCGAAACCTAGCATGTTTGGTATCATTGGACTCGGCAAGGATTCAGGAGTCTAAAGAGATGAGTCTTCTGAAAATAAGTCAACCACATCCAAAGTTATAAGCATTTGAAAAAAAAAATTCACCACTAGGTGGCGCTGTTTCGAAACTTCTCAGGCTACTTCAGGGCATCGTGCTGATGACCCATGCCAAGTTTCGTAACAATCCGTTCATGCGTTAATAAAATACAGCATTTTAGCACATAATTCAAAATGGCCGACAGCCAAAATGGCCGATATGGTAAAATTGGATATCAGTCGACTCAGCAAGTTGCCCTGAATCTAATGAGACCAATTTTATGATTTTTGGACAAACTGTTCAGAAGTTATAAGCAAAAATAGCAATTTTTCATATCTCCGGACCAGTAGGTGGCGCTGCGCCGAAACACAGCATGTAGCCTCAGGTCATGCTTGTGACAATATATACCAAGTTTGGTCTGAATCCGATAAACCGTTGCGGAGATACGGCCTTACGACTGTTTTTGCAGGCGCTACGTAAAATTTGCTCGAGCGTTTATCGAAAACGGTTTGACGAAACAATTTGAATTCCATAACTTTTGGTCAGCACTGCCTGAAGATGATCTGGTTCAATTTTCGTGAAAATCGGAGCAACGGCCTAGGAGGAGTTCGAAAAAGTAGGTTTTTCAGAAAATACAAAATGGCGGAAATATTTATATGACGGAAAATGACGATATAGGATGCAATCGAATCGTCTTGAGCTAGGGAAAAAGTGGACAAAAGAATTTTGTTGATAGGTCTTAGGGTTCAAAAGTTATTAGCATAAACATGAGTGAAACTTTGGACAGTTGGTGGCGCTAGAGGGATTGGTTTTAAGACACCAAATTTGCTATGGTGACTTTTCAGATTGTCCTCTATCAGTGTGCCAAATTTCATAACTTTCCCGCAAGCGGTTCTATGGGCTGCTATAGACTCCAAGAGCGGAAGAAGAATAATAATAATAATAATAATAATAATAAGAACGGGAACAGATACAATAGGTGCCTCCGCACCTTCGGTGCTTGGCCCCTAAATATAGCTGCAAGCAGCCATTACCGGGGCCAAGCAGAATAAGACGACAAGACATGGCTGAAGGTGTCAGATCAACTGCAACAATGAGCAATTACAGACATTTAAAGAGGATTTTAGACGAAATGGCTGAAAAATCATAGAAACAGTAATTAAAAATATAATTTAATTGATTATCACTTTCGACAAGTAGGTGGCGCAGTTACAAAACTGATGTGGTCAGAGTGAAGTGACAATGTCACATACAAAGTTTGTTGTCAATATGTCAAGGCATTGCAGAGATAAAGCCTGAATAGTGCTATTGGCATCATGCCTCAACTTTGCTGCTGCGCTATACGAAAATGGTTTCGTCTATCGACAAGAAATCCATAACTTTTAGTCGGCACGGTCTGGAGATGATACGATTAGATTTTGGTGAAAATCGGACAAACGGTCTAGGAGGAGTTTGAAAAAGTAGGTTTTGACTGAAAATCAAGATGGCGGACAGGAAGTTTGGCCAAATAAGGAAAACTTGGTATCTATGTTCTCGGCTTGACCCAAGGAATCTATTAAGCATTTCAATAGCCAGATTTATTCAAAAGTTATTAGCCTTTTTGGAAATTGTTAGAACTTTTGACCACTAGGTGGCGCTGTCTCGAAATATTTTGGGTACCTTCAGGGGATGGTGCTGATGACACAATCTGAGTTTCGTAATATTAAACCAATGCATTTGTTTAGTATAGCATTTTATTTCACAAAATTGTATGGAAGTCAATGGGAATTTCATGTTTTGTTCTATTATAGCGCCACCAAGAGGCTCAGTCCCACCATTTTTTGTATGTGTCCTCAGAGTGAGCCCATACATATGTGTGTCGATTTTGGTGAAAATATCTCAATTATCTTCGGAGTTATAGACATTTATATGAAAAAACACGTAAAAAATGACTGACACATGACTTTAATTGGAATTTACTACCTCTAGACATCAATATTTTCGCATTTGGGCTTTAACATTTAGTTAACAAGCTATGATTCCAAACTTCTGACGGTGGTTTCGTCTCGATCGGACAAACGGTTTCGAAGATATCGCCTAATGTTTTTTAAGTGCTAAATCACAACGCTACACAAACCGTAAGGTGAAACCTAGCATATTTGGTATCGTTGGACTCGGCAAGGATTCAGGAGTCTAATGAGATGAGTTTGGTGAAAATAAGTCGACCACACCCAAAGTTATAAGCATTTGAAAAATAAAATTCACCACTAGGTGGCGCTGTTTCGAAACTTCTCACGCTCCTTCAGAACATCGTGCTGATGACCCATACCGAGTTTCGTAACAATCCGTTCATGCGTTCTTAAAATACAGCATTTTAGCACAAAATTCAAAATGGCCGAAAGTCAAAATGGCCGATATGGTAAAATTTTATATCAGTCGACTCGGCATGTTGCCCTGAATCTAACGAGACCAATTTTATGATTTTTGGACAAAATGTTCAGAAGTTATAAGCAAAAATAGCCATTTTTCATATCTCCGGACCAGTAGGTGGCGCTGCGCCGAAACGCAGCATGTAGCCTCAGGTCATGCTTGTGATGACATGTACCAATTTTGGTCTGAATCCGATAAAGCGTTGCGGAGATACAGCCCTACGACTGTTTTCGCAAGCGCTACGTAAAATTTGTTCGAGCGTTATTCGAAAACGGTTTGACGAATCAATTTGAATTCCATAACTTTTTGTCAGCACTGCCTGAAGATGATCTGGTTCAATTTTCGTGCAAATCGGACAAACCGTCTAGGACGAGTTCGAAAAAGTAGCTTTTTCAGCCCATTCAAAATGGCGGCCATATTTATAAGCCGGAAAATGACGTCATAGGGTGCAATCGAATCGGCATGAGCTCGGGAATCAGAGGAAAAAAGAATTTTGTTGATTGGCCAAACGGTTCAAAAGTTATTAGCAAAATAAAAGTGAAATTTTGGACAGGTGGTGGCGCTAGAGGGATTGGTTTTAAGACACCAAATTTGGTATGGTGACTTTTTGGACTGTCCTCTATCATTGTGCCAAATTTCATAACTTTCCCGCAATCGGTTCTATGGGCTGCCATAGACTCCCATGGCGGAAGAAGAATAATAATAAATATAGCTGCAAGCAGCAATTACCGGGGCCAAGCAGAATAAGACGACAAGACATGCCGACATGTCTGAAAGTGTCAGACCAACTGCAACAATGAGCAATTAAAGACATTTAAAGAGGATTTTAGACGAAATGGCTGAAAAATCATAGAAACAGTAATTAAAAATATGATTTAATGGATTATCACTTTCGACAAATAGGTGGCGCAGTTACAAAACTGATGTGATGTGGTCAGAGTGAGGAGACAATGACACATACAAAGTTTGGTGTCAATATGTCAAGGCATTGCAGAGATAAAGCCTGAATAGTGCTATTAGCATCATGCCTCAAATTTGCTGCTGCGCTATACGAAAACGGTTTCGTCAATTGACACGAAATCCATAACTTTTAGTCGGCACAGTCTGGGGATGATACGATTCGATTTTGGTGAAAATCGGACAAACGGTGTGGGAGGAGTTCGAAAAAGTAGGTTTTGAATGAAAATAGCATTTTATCTCACAAAACTGTATTGAAGTCAATGGGAATTTCATGTTTTGTTCTATTATAGCGCCACCAAGAGGCTCAGTCCCACAATTTTTTTTACGTGTCCTCAGAGTGAGCCCATACATATGTGTGTCAGTTTTGGTGAAAATATCTCAATTTGCTTTAGAGTTATAAACATTTATATGAAAAAACACGTAAAAAATGACTGACACATGACTTTGTTTGAATTTTACTACCCCTAAACATCAATATTTTCGCATTTGGGCATTGGCGTATAGCTATCGACCTATGTTTCCAAACTTCTGACGGTGGTTTCGTCTCGATCGGACAAGCGGTTTCGAAGATATAGCCTAATGTTTTTTAAGCGCTAAATCACAACGCTACACAAACCGTAAGGCGAAACCTAGCATGTTTGGTATCGTAGGACTCGGCAAGGTTTCAGGAGTCTAATTAGATGAGTCTCGTGAAAATAAGTCGACCGCACCCAAAGTTATAAGCATTTGAAAAAAAAAATTCCCCACTAGGTGGCGCTGTTTCGAAACTTCTCACACTCCTTCAGGACATCGTGCTGATGACCCATGCCAAGTTTCGTAACAATCCGTTCATGCGTTCATAAAATACAGCATTTTAGCACATAATTCAAAATGGCCGACAGTCAAAATGGCCGATATGGTAAAATTGGATATCAGTCGACTCGGCATGTCGCCCTGAATCTAACGAGACCAATTTTATGATTTTTGGACAAACTGTTCAGAAGTTATAAGCAAAAATAGCCATTTTTCATATCTCCGGACCAGTAGGTGGCGCTGCGCCGAAACGCAGCATGTAGCCTCAGGTCATGCTTGTGAGTACATGTACCAAGTTTGGTCTGAATACGATAAACCTTTGCGGAGATACAGCCTTACGACTGTTTTTGCTAGCGCTACGTAAAATGTATTCGTGCGTTTATCGAAAACGGTTTGACGAATCAATTTGAATTCCATAACTTTTGGTCAACACTGCCTGAAGATGATCTGGTTCAATTTTCGTGCAAATCGGACAAACCGTCTAGGACGAGTTCGAAAAAGTAGCTTTTTCAGAAAATTAAAAATGGCGGCCATATTTATATGACGGAAAATGACGTCATAGGGTGCAATCGAATCGGCATGAGCTCAGAAATAAGAGGAAAAAAGAATTTTGTTGATTGGCCTTACGGTTCAAAAGTTATTAGCAAAATAAAAGTGAAACTTTGGACAGGTGGTGGCGCTAGAGGGAATGACTTAGAAACACAAAAATTGGTGTATTTAATGTTGGGACTGTCCTCTATCAGAATGTCAAACCAAAACAACTTTCCCGCAATCGGTTCTATGGGCTGCCATAGACGCCCAGTCGGAAGAAGAATAATAATAATAAGAACCGGAACAAACACAATAGGTGCCTCCGCACCTTCGGTGCTTGGCCCCTAATAAATATAGCTGCAAGCAGCAATTATCGGGGCCAAGCGCAAGCAGATGACAGGATATGCCAACATGGCTGAAGGTGTCAGACCAACTGCAACAATGAGCAATTAAAGACATTTAGAGAGGATTTTAGGCGAAATGGCTGAAAAATCATATAAAAAGTAATTCAGAATATGATTTAATGGATTATCACTGTCGACCAATAGGTGGAGCAGTTACAAAACTGATGTGATGTGGTCAGAGTGAAGTGACAATGACACATACAAAGTTTGGTGTCAATATTTCAAGGGATTGCAGAGATAAAGCCTGAATAGTGCTTTTGGCATCATGCCTCAACTTTGCTGCTGCGCTATACGAAAACGGTTTCGTCTATCGACACGAAATCCATAACTTTTAGTCGGCACAGTCTGGAGATGATACGATTCGATTTTGGTGAAAATCGGACAAACAGTCTAGGAGGAGTTCGAAAAAGTAGGTTTTGAATGAAAATCAAGATGGCGGACAGGAAGTTTGGCCAAATAAGGAAAACTTGGTATCTATGTTCTCAGCTTGACCCAGGGAATCTATTAAGACCAGTGGTATTTCAATAGCCAGATTTATTCAAAAGTTATTAGCCTTTTTGGAAATTTTGTTATAACTTTTGACCACTAGGTGGCGCTGTCTCGAAATATTTTGGGTACCTTTAGGGGATGGAGCTGATGGCACATTCTGAGTTTCGTAATATTACACCAATGCATTTGTTTAGTATAGCATTTTATTTCACAAAACTGTATTGAAGTCAATGGGAATTTCATGTTTTGTTCTGTTATAGCGCCACCAAGAGGCTCAGTCACACCATTTTTTTAATGTGTCCTCAGAGTGAGCCCATGCATATTTGTGTCAATTTTGGTGAAAATATCTCAATTCGCTTCGGAGTTAAAGACATTTATATGAAAAAACACGTAAAAAATGACTGACACATGACTTTGTTTGGAATTTACTACCCCTAAACATCAATATTTTCGCATTTGGGCATTGGCGTATAGCTATCGACCTATGTTTCCAAACTTCTGGAGGTGGTTTCGTCTCGATCGGACAAGCGGTTTCAAAGATATAGCCAAATGTTTTTTAAGCGCTAAATCACAACGCTACACAAACCATAAGGCGAAACCTAGCATGTTTGGTATCTTGGGACTCGGCAACGATTCAGGAGTCTAATGAGATGAGTTTCGTGAAAATAAGTCGATCACAACCAAAGTTATAAGCATTTGAAAAAAAAAATTCACCACTAGGTGGCGCTGTTCCGAAACTTCTCAGGCTACTTCAGGACATCGTGCTGATGACCCATACCAAGTTTCGTAACAATCCGTTCATGAGTTCTTAAAATACAGCATTTTAGCACATAATTCAAAATGGCCGACAGCCAAAATGGCCGATATGGTAAAATTGGATATCAGTCGACTCGGCATGTTGCCCTGAATCTAACAAGACCAATTTTATGATTTTTGGACAAACTGTTCAGAAGTTATAAGCAAAAATAGCCATTTTTCATATCTCCGGACCAGTAGGTGGCGCTGCGCCGAAACGCAGCATGTAGCCTCAGGTCATGTTTGTGATGACATGTACCAATTTTGGTCTGAATCCGATAAAGCGTTGCGGAGATACAGCCCTACGACTGTTTTCGCAAGAGCTACGTAAAATTTGTTCGAGCGTTATTCGAAAACGGTTTGACGAATCAATTTGAATTCCATAACTTTTTCTCAGCACTGCCTGAAGATGATCTGGTTCAATTTTCGTGCAAATCGGACAAACCGTCTAGGACGAGTTCGAAAAAGTAGCTTTTTCAGCACATTCAAAATGGCGGCCATATTTCTATGCCGGAAAATGACGTCATACGGTGCAATCGAATCGGCATGAGCTCAGGAATCAGAGGAAAAAATAATTTCGCTGATTGGCCTTACGGTTCAAAAGTTATTAGCAAAATAAAAGTGAAATTTTGGACAGGTGGTGGCGCTAGAGGGAATGACTTAGACACACCAAAATTGGTGTATTTAATGATGGGACTGTCCTCTATCAGAATGTCAAACCATTACAACTTTCCCGCAATCGGTTCTATGGGCTGCCATAGACGCCCAGTCGGAAGAAGGAAGAATAATAATAAGAACGGGAACAGATACAATAGGTGCCTACGCACCTTCGGTGCTTGGCCCCTAATAATAATAATAATAATAAGAAACGGAACAGATACAATAGGTGCCTCCGCACCTTCGGTGCTTGGCCCCTAATAAATATAGCTGCAAGCAGCAATTACCGGGGCCAAGCAGAATAAGACGACAAGACATGCCAACATGTCTGAAAGTGTCAGACCAACTGCAACAATGAGCAATTAAAGACATTTAAAGAGGATTTTAGACGAAATGGCTGAAAAATCATAGAAACAGTAATTAAAAATATGATTTAATTGATTATCACTTTTGACAAATAGGTGGAGCAGTTACAAAACTGATGTGATGTGGTCAGAGTGAAGTGACAATGACACATACAAAGTTTGGTGTCAATATGTCAAGGCATTGCAGAGATAAAGCCTGAATAGTGCTTTTGGCATCATGCCTCAACTTTGCTGCTGCGCTATACGAAAACGGTTTCGTCTATCGACACGAAATCCATAACTTTTAGTCGGCACAGTCTGGAGATGATACGATTCGATTTTGGTGAAAATCGGACAAACGGTGTGGGAGGAGTTCGAAAAAGTAGGTTTTGAATGAAAATAGCATTTTATTTCACAAAACTGTTTCCAAACTTCTGACGGTGGTTTCGTCTCGATCAGACAAACGGTTTCGAAGATATAGCCTAATGTTTTTTAAGCGCTAAATCACAACGCTACACAAACCGTAAGGCGAAACCTAGCATGTTTGGTATCGTAGGACTCGGCAAGGTTTCAGGAGTCTAATTAGATGAGTCTCGTGAAAATAAGTCGACCAAACCCAAAGTTATAAGCGTTTGAAAAAAAAATGTCACCACTAGGTGGCGCTGTTTCGAAACTTCTCACGCTCCTTCAGGACATCGTGCTGATGACCCATGCCAAGTTTTGTAACAATCCGTTCATGCGTTCCTAAAATACAGCATCTTAGCACATAATTCAAAATGGCCGACAGTCAAAATGGCCGATATGGTAAAATTGGATATCAGTCGACTCGGCATGTCGCCCTGAATCTAACGAGACCAATTTTATGATTTTTGGACAAACAGTTCAGAAGTTATAAGCAAAAATAGCCATTTTTCATATCTCCGGACCAGTAGGTGGCGCTGCGCCGAAACGCAGCATGTAGCCTCAGGTCATGCTTGTGAGTACATGTACCAAGTTTGGTCTGAATACGATAAACCTTTGCGGAGATACAGCCTTACGACTGTTTTTGCTAGCGCTACGTAAAATGTATTAGTGCGTTTATCTAAAACGGTTTGACGAATCAATTTGAATTCCATAACTTTTGGTCAACACTGCCTGAAGATGATCTGGTTCAATTTTCGTGCAAATCGGACAAACCGTCTAGGACGAGTTCGAAAAAGTAGCTTTTTCAGAAAATTAAAAATGGCGGCCATATTTATATGACGGAAAATGACGTCATAGGGTGCAATCGAATCGGCATGAGCTCAGAAATAAGAGGAAAAAGAATTTTGTTGATTGGCCTTACGGTTCAAAAGTTATTAGCAAAATAAAAGTGAAACTTTGGACAGGTGGTGGCGCTAGAGGGAATGACTTAGAAACACAAAAATTGGTGTATTTAATGTTGGGACTGTCCTCTATCAGAATGTCAAACCAAAACAACTTTCCCGCAATCGGTTCTATGGGCTGCCATAGACGCCCAGTCGGAAGAAGAATAATAATAATAAATATAGCTGCAAGCAGCAATTATCGGGGCCAAGCGCAAGCAGATGACAGGATATGCCAACATGGCTGAAGGTGTCAGACCATCTGCAACAATGAGCAATTAAATACATTTAAAGAGGATTTTAGGCGAAATGGCTGAAAAATCATATAAAAAGTCATTCAAAATATGATTTAATGGATTATCACTTTCGACCAATAGGTGGCGCAGTTACAAATGTGATGTGATGTGGTCAGAGTGAAGTGACAATGACACATACAAAGTTTGGTGTCAATATGTCAAGGCATTGCAGAGATAAAGCCTGAATAGTGCTTTTAGCATCATGCCTCAAGTTTGCTGCTACGCTATACGAAAACGGTTTCGTCTATAGACACGAAATCCATAACTTTTAGTCAGCACAGTCTGGAGATGATACGATTCGATTTTGGTGAAAATCGGACAAACGGTCTAGGAGGAGTTCGAAAAAGTAGGTTTTGAATGAAAATCAAGATGGCGGACAGGAAGTTTGGCCAAATAAGGAAAACTTGGTATCTATGTTCTCGGCTTGACCCATGGAATCTATTAAGACCAGTGGCATTTCAGTAGTCAGATTTATTCAAAAGTTATTAGCCTTTATGGAAATGTTGTTATAACTTTTGACCACTAGGTGGCACTGTCTTGAAATATTTTGGGTACCTTCAGGGAATGGTGCTGATGGCACATTTTGAGTTTCGTAATATTACACCAATGCATTTGTTTAGTATAGCATTTTATTTCACAAAACTGTATTGAAGTCAATGGGAATTTCATGTTTTGTTCTATTATAGCGCTACCAAGAGGCTGAGTCCCACCATTTTTTTTACATGTCCTCAGAGTGAGCTCGTACATATGTGTGTCGATTTTGGTGAAAATATCTCAATTCGCTTCGGAGTTATAGACATTTATATGAAAAAACACGTAAAAAATGACTGACACATGACTTTGATTGGAATTTACTACCCCTAAACATCAATATTTTCGCATTTGGGCATTGGCGTATAGCTATCGACCTATGTTTCCAAACTTCTGAAGGTGGTTTCGTCTCGATCGGACTAGCGGTTTCGAAGATATAGCCAAATGTTTTTTAAGCGCTAAATCACAACGCTACACAAACCGTAAGGCAAAACCTAGCATGTTTGGTATCGTGGGACTCAGCAACGATTCAGGACTCTAATGAGATGAGTCTCGTGAAAATAAGTCGACCACACCCAAAGTTATAAGCATTTGGAAGCATTTGGGGAAAAAAATTCACCACTAGGTGGCACTGTTTCGAAACTTCTCAGGCTCCTTCAGGGCATCGTGCTGATGATCCATTCCGAGTTTTGTAACGATACATTCACGCGTTCATAAAATACAGCATTTTAGCACATAATTCAAAATGGCCGACAGCCAAAATGGCTGATCGGGGAAAATTGGATATCAGTCGACTCAGCATGATGCCCTGAATCTAACGAGACCACTTTTATGATTTTTGGACAAACCATTCAGAAGTTATAAGCAAAAATAGCCATTTTTCATATCTCCGGACCAGTAGGTGGCACTGTGCCGAAACGCAGCATGTTGCCTCAGGTCATGCTTGTGATGAGATGTACCAAGTTTGGTCTTAATATGATAAAGTGTTGAGGAGATACTGGCTTGTGTCTGTTTTCGCAAGCGCTACGTAAAATTTGTTTGCGCGGTATTCGAGAACGGTTTGATGAATCAACACGAATTCCATAACTTTTTGTCGGCATGGTCTGATGATGATCTGATTCAATTTTCGTGGAAATTGGAGCAACGGCCTAGGAGGAGTTTGAAAAAGTAGGTTTTTCGGAAAATTCAAAATGGCGGAAAAATTATTATGACGAAAAATGACGTCATAGGGTGCAATCGAATCGCCCTGAGCTCAGAAATCAGAGGAAAAAAGAATTTTGTTTCTAGCCCTTGTGGTTCAAAAGTTATTAGCAGAAACATGAGTGAAACTTTGGACAGTTGGTGGCGCTAGAGGGAATGACTTAGACACACCAAAATTGGTGTATTTAATGTTGGGACTGTCCTCTATCAGAATGTCAAACCATTACAACTTTCCCGCAATCGGTTCTATGGGCTGCCATAGACTCCCAGTCGGAACAATGAAGAATAATAATAATAAATATAGCTGCAAGCAGCAATTACCGGGGCCAAGCAGAATAAGACGACAAGACATGCCGACATGTCTGAAAGTGTCAGACCAACTGCAACAATGAGCAATTAAAGACATTTAAAGAGGATTTTAGACGAAATGGCTGAAAAATCATAGAAACAGTAATTAAAAATATGATTTAATGGATTATCACTTTCGACAAATAGGTGGCGCAGTTACAAAACTGATGTGATGTGGTCAGAGTGAGGAGACAATGACACATACAAAGTTTGGTGTCAATATGTCAAGGCATTGCAGAGATAAAGCCTGAATAGTGCTATTAGCATCATGCCTCAAATTTGCTGCTGCGCTATACGAAAACGGTTTCGTCAATTGACACGAAATCCATAACTTTTAGTCGGCACAGTCTGGGGATGATACGATTCGATTTTGGTGAAAATCGGACAAACGGTGTGGGAGGAGTTCGAAAAAGTAGGTTTTGAATGAAAATAGCATTTTATCTCACAAAACTGTATTGAAGTCAATGGGAATTTCATGTTTTGTTCTATTATAGCGCCACCAAGAGGCTCAGTCCCACAATTTTTTTTACGTGTCCTCAGAGTGAGCCCATACATATGTGTGTCAGTTTTGGTGAAAATATCTCAATTTGCTTTAGAGTTATAAACATTTATATGAAAAAACACGTAAAAAATGACTGACACATGACTTTGTTTGAATTTTACTACCCCTAAACATCAATATTTTCGCATTTGGGCATTGGCGTATAGCTATCGACCTATGTTTCCAAACTTCTGACGGTGGTTTCGTCTCGATCGGACAAGCGGTTTCGAAGATATAGCCTAATGTTTTTTAAGCGCTAAATCACAACGCTACACAAACCGTAAGGCGAAACCTAGCATGTTTGGTATCGTAGGACTCGGCAAGGTTTCAGGAGTCTAATTAGATGAGTCTCGTGAAAATAAGTCGACCGCACCCAAAGTTATAAGCATTTGAAAAAAAAAATTCCCCACTAGGTGGCGCTGTTTCGAAACTTCTCACACTCCTTCAGGACATCGTGCTGATGACCCATGCCAAGTTTCGTAACAATCTGTTCATGCGTTCATAAAATACAGCATTTTAGCACATAATTCAAAATGGCCGACAGTCAAAATGGCCGATATGGTAAAATTGGATATGAGTCGACTCGGCATGTCGCCCTGAATCTAACGAGACCAATTTTATGATTTTTGGACAAACTGTTCAGAAGTTATAAGCAAAAATAGCCATTTTTCATATCTCCGGACCAGTAGGTGGCGCTGCGCCGAAACGCAGCATGTAGCCTCAGGTCATGCTTGTGATGACATGTACCAAGTTTGGTCTGAATACGATAAACCGTTGCAGAGATACAGCCTTACGACTGTTTTTGCAGGCGCTACGTAAAATTTGTTCGTGCGTTTATTGAAAACGGTTTGACGAATCAATTTGAATTCCATAACTTTTGGTCAGCACTGCCTGAAGATGATCTGGTTCAATTTTCGTGCAAATCGGACAAACCGTCTAGGACGAGTTCGAAAAAGTAGGTTTTTCGAATGAATCAAAATGGCGGCCATATTTTTATTACAGAAAATGAAGTCATAGGATGCAATCGAATCGGCATGAGCTCAGGAATCAGAGGAAAAAATAATTTTGTTGATTGGCCTTACAGTTCAAAAGTTATTAGCAAAATAAAAGTGAAACTTTGGACAGGTGGTGGCGCTAGAGGGAATGACTTAGAAACACCAAAATTGGTGTATTTAATGTTGGGACTGTGCTCTATCAGAATGTCAAACCAAAACAACTTTCCCGCAATCGGTTCTATGGGCTGCCATAGACTCCAAGAGCGGAAGAAGAAGAAGAAGAAGAAGAAGAATAATAAATATAGCTGCAAGCAGCAATTATCGGGGCCAAGCGCAAGCAGATGACAGGATATGCCAACATGGCTGAAGGTGTCAGACCAACTGCAACAATGAGCAATTAAAGACATTTAGAGAGGATTTTAGGCGAAATGGCTGAAAAATCATATAAAAAGTAATTCAGAATATGATTTAATGGATTATCACTTTCGACCAATAGGTGGAGCAGTTACAAAACTGATGTGATGTGGTCAGAGTGAAGTGACAATGACACATACAAAGTTTGGTGTCAATATTTCAAGGGATTGCAGAGATAAAGCCTGAATAGTGCTTTTGGCATCATGCCTCAACTTTGCTGCTGCGCTATACGAAAACGGTTTCGTCTATCGACACGAAATCCATAACTTTTAGTCGGCACAGTCTGGAGATGATACGATTCGATTTTGGTGAAAATCGGACAAACAGTCTAGGAGGAGTTCGAAAAAGTAGGTTTTGAATGAAAATCAAGATGGCGGACAGGAAGTTTGGCCAAATAAGGAAAACTTGGTATCTATGTTCTCAGCTTGACCCAGGGAATCTATTAAGACCAGTGGTATTTCAATAGCCAGATTTATTCAAAAGTTATTAGCCTTTTTGGAAATTTTGTTATAACTTTTGACCACTAGGTGGCGCTGTCTCGAAATATTTTGGGTACCTTTAGGGGATGGAGCTGATGGCACATTCTGAGTTTCGTAATATTACACCAATGCATTTGTTTAGTATAGCATTTTATTTCACAAAACTGTATTGAAGTCAATGGGAATTTCATGTTTTGTTCTGTTATAGCGCCACCAAGAGGCTCAGTCACACCATTTTTTTAATGTGTCCTCAGAGTTAGCCCATGCATATTTGTGTCAATTTTGGTGAAAATATCTCAATTCGCTTCGGAGTTATAGACATTTATATGAAAAAACACGTAAAAAATGACTGACACATGACTTTGTTTGGAATTTACTACCCCTAAACATCAATATTTTCGCATTTGGGCATTGGCGTATAGCCATCGACCTATGTTTCCAAACTTCTGAAGGTGGTTTCGTCTCGATCGGACAAGCGGTTTCAAAGATATAGCCAAATGTTTTTTAAGCGCTAAATCACAACGCTACACAAACCATAAGGCGAAACCTAGCATGTTTGGTATCTTGGGACTCGGCAATGATTCAGGAGTCTAATGAGATGAGTTTCGTGAAAATAAGTCGATCACAACCAAAGTTATAAGCATTTGGAAAAAAAATGTCACCACTAGGTGGCGCTGTTTCGAAACTTCTCACGCTTCTTCAGGACATCGTGCTGATGACCCATACCAAGTTTCGTAACAATTCGTTCATGCGTTCTTAAAATACAGCATTTTAGCACAAAATTCAAAATGGCTGACAGTCAAAATGGCCGATATGGTCAAATTGGATATCAGTCGAATCGGCATGTTGCCCTGAATCTAACGAGACCAATTTTATGATTTTTGGACAAACTGTTCAGAAGTTATAAGCAAAAATAGCCATTTTTCATATCTCCGGACCAGTAGGTGGCACTGCGCCGAAACGCAGCATGTTGCCTCAGGTCATGTTTGTGATGACATGTACCAATTTTGGTCTGAATCCGATAAAGCGTTGCGGAGATACAGCCCTACGACTGTTTTCGCAAGAGCTACGTAAAATTTGTTCGAGCGTTATTCGAAAACGGTTTGACGAATCAATTTGAATTCCATAACTTTTTGTCAGCACTACCTGAAGATGATCTGGTTCAATTTTCGTGCAAATCGGACAAACCGTCTAGGACGAGTTCGAAAAAGTAGCTTTTTCAGCACATTCAAAATGGCGGCCATATTTATATGCCGGAAAATGACGTCATACGGTGCAATCGAATCGGCATGAGCTCAGGAATCAGAGGAAAAAATAATTTCGCTGATTGGCCTTACGGTTCAAAAGTTATTAGCAAAATAAAAGTGAAATTTTGGACAGGTGGTGGCGCTAGAGGGAATGACTTAGACACACCAAAATTGGTGTATTTAATGATGGGACTGTCCTCTATCAGAATGTCAAACCATTACAACTTTCCCGCAATCGGTTCTATGGGCTGCCATAGACGCCCAGTCGGAAGAAGGAAGAATAATAATAAGAACGGGAACAGATACAATAGGTGCCTACGCACCTTCGGTGCTTGGCCCCTAATAATAAGAACGCGAACGGATACAATAGGTGCCTCCGCACCTTCGGTGCTTGGCCCCTAATAATAAGAACCGGAACAAACACAATAGGTGCCTCCGCACCTTCGGTGCTTGGCCCCTAATAATAATAAATAGCTGCAAGCAGCCATTACCGGGGCCAAGCAGAATAAGACAACAAGACGTGTCAGACCAACTGCAACAATGAGAAATTAAAGACATTTAAAGAGGATTTTAGGCAAAATGCCTGAAAAATCATAGAAACAGTAATGAAAAATATGATTTAATGGCTTATCACTTTTGACCAATAGGTGGCGCAGTTACAAAACTGATGTGATGTGGTCAGAGTGAAGTGACAATGACACATACAAAGTTTGGTGTCAATATTTCAAGGGATTGCAGAGATAAAGCCTGAATAGTGCTTTTGGCATCATGCCTCAACTTTGCTGCTGCGCTATACGAAAACGGTTTCGTCTATCGACACGAAATCCATAACTTTTAGTCGGCACAGTCTGGAGATGATACGATTCGATTTTGGTGAAAATCGGACAAACAGTCTAGGAGGAGTTCGAAAAAGTAAGTTTTGAATGAAAATCAAGATGGCGGACAGGAAGTTTGGCCAAATAAGGAAAACTTGGTATCTATGTTCTCGGCTTGACCCAGGGAATCTATTAAGACCAGTGGCATTTCAATAGCCAGATTTATTCAAAAGTTATTAGCCTTTTTGGAAATTTTGTTATAACTTTTGACCACTAGGTGGCGCTGTCTCGAAATATTTTGGGTACCTTTAGGGGATGGAGCTGATGGCACATTCTGAGTTTCGTAATATTACACCAATGCATTTGTTTAGTATAGCATTTTATTTCACAAAACTGTATTGAAGTCAATGGGAATTTCATGTTTTGTTCTGTTATAGCGCCACCAAGAGGCTCAGTCACACCATTTTTTTAATGTGTCCTCAGAGTGAGCCCATGCATATTTGTGTCAATTTTGGTGAAAATATCTCAATTCGCTTCGGAGTTATAGACATTTATATGAAAAAACACGTAAAAAATGACTGACACATGACTTTGATTGGAATTTACTACCCCTAAACATCAATATTTTCGCATTTGGGCATTGGCGTATAGCTATCGACCTATGTTTCCAAACTTCTGAAGGTGGTTTCGTCTCGATCGGACAAGCGGTTTCAAAGATATAGCCAAATGTTTTTTAAGCGCTAAATCACAACGCTACACAAACCGTAAGGCAAAACCTAGCATGTTTGGTATCGTGGGACTCGGCAACGATTCAGGACTCTAATGAGATGAGTCTCGTGAAAATAAGTCGACCACACCCAAAGTTATAAGCATTTGGAAGCATTTGGGAAAAAAAATTCACCACTAGGTGGCACTGTTTCGAAACTTCTCAGGCTCCTTCAGGGCATCGTGCTGATGATCCATTCCGAGTTTTGTAACGATACGTTCACGCGTTCATAAAATACAGCATTTTAGCACATAATTCAAAATGGCCGACAGCCAAAATGGCTGATCGGGGAAAATTGGATATCAGTCGACTCAGCATGATGCCCTGAATCTAACGAGACCACTTTTATGATTTTTGGACAAACCATTCAGAAGTTATAAGCAAAAATAGCCATTTTTCATATCTCCGGACCAGTAGGTGGCACTGTGCCGAAACGCAGCATGTTGCCTCAGGTCATGCTTGTGATGAGATGTACCAAGTTTGGTCTGAATATGATAAAGTGTTGAGGAGATACTGGCTTGTGTCTGTTTTCGCAAGCGCTACGTAAAATTTGTTTGCGCGGTATTCGAGAACGGTTTGATGAATCAACACGAATTCCATAACTTTTTGTCGGCATGGTCTGAAGATGATCTGATTCAATTTTCGTGGAAATTGGAGCAACGGCCTAGGAGGAGTTTGAAAAAGTAGGTTTTTCGGAAAATTCAAAATGGCGGAAAAATTATTATGACGAAAAATGACGTCATAGGGTGCAATCGAATCGCCCTGAGCTCAGAAATCAGAGGAAAAAAGAATTTTGTTTCTAGCCCGTGTGGTTCAAAAGTTATTAGCATAAACATGAGTGAAACTTTGGACAGTTGGTGGCGCTAGAGGGAATGACTTAGACACACCAAAATTGGTGTATTTAATGTTGGGACTGTCCTCTATCAGAATGTCAAACCATTACAACTTTCCCGCGATCGGTTCTATGGGCTGCCATAGACTCCCAGTCGGAAGAAGGAAGAATAATAATAATAATAATAATAATAATAAATATAGCTGCAAGCAGCAATTACCGGGGCCAAGCAGAATAAGACGACAAGACATTTCGACATGTTTGAAAGTGTCAGACCAACTGCAACAATGAGCAATTAAAGACATTTAAAGAGGATTTTAGGCAAAATGGCTGAAAAATCATAGAAACAATAATTAAAAATATGATGTAATGGATTATCACTTTCGACCAATAGGTGGTGCAGTTACAAAACTGATGTGATGTGGTCAGAGTGAAGTGACAATGACACATGCAAAGTTTGGTGTCAATATGTCAAGGCATTGCAGACATAAAGCCTGAATAATGCTTTTAGCATCATGCCTCAAATTTGCTGCTGCGCTATACGAAAACGGTTTCGTCAATCGACACGAAATCCATAACTTTCAGTCGGCACGGTCTGGAGATGATACGATTCGATTTTGGTGAAAATCGGACAAACGGTGTAGGAGGAGTTCGAAAAAGTAGGTTTTTAATGAAAATAGCATTTTATTTCACAAAACTGTATTGAAGTCAATGGGAATTTTATGTTTTGTTCTATTATAGCGCCACCAAGAGGCTCAGTCTCACAATTTTTTTTACGTGTCCTCAGAGTGAGCCCATACATATGTGTGTCAGTTTTGGTGAAAAAATCTCAATTTGCTTCAGAGTTATAGGCATTTATATGAAAAAACACGTAAAAAATGACTGACACATGACTTTGTTTGGAATTTACTACCCCTAAACATCAATATTTTCGCATTTGGGCATTGGCGTATAGCTATCGACCTATGTTTCCAAACTTCTGACGGTGGTTTCGTCTCGATCGGACTAGCGGTTTCGAAGATATAGCCAAATGTTTTTTAAGCGCTAAATCACAACGCTACACAAACCGTAAGGCAAAACCTAGCATGTTTGGTATCGTAGGACTCGGCAAGGTTTCAGGAGTCTAATTAGATGAGTCTCGTGAAAATAAGTTGACCATACCCAAAGTTATAAGCATTTGAAAAAAAAAATTCACCACTAGGTGGCGCTGTTTCGAAACTTCTCACGCTCCTTCAGGACAACGTGCTGATGACCCATACCAAGTTTCGTAACAATTCGTTCATGCATTCTTAAAATACAGTATTTTAGCACAAAATTCAAAATGGCCGACAGTCAAAAGGGCCGATATGGTAAAACTGGATATCATACGAATCGGCATATTGCCCTGAATGTAACGATACCAATTTTATGATTTTTGGACAAACTGTTCAGAAGTTATAAGCAAAAATAGCCATTTTTCATATCTCCGGACCAGTAGGTGGCACTGCGCCGAAACGCAGCATGTAGCCTCAGGTCATGCTTGTGAGTACATGTACCAAGTTTGGTCTGAATACGATAAACCGTTGCGGAGATACAGCCTTACGACTGTTTTTGCTAGAGCTACGTAAAATGTATTCGTGCGTTTATCGAAAATGGTTTGACGAATCAATTTGAATTCCATAACTTTTGGTCAACACTGCCTGAAGATGATCTGGTTCAATTTTCGTGCAAATCGGACAAACCGTCTAGGACGAGTTCGAAAAAGTAGCTTTTTCAGAAAATTAAAAATGGCGGCCATATTTATATGACGGAAAATGACGTCATAGGGTGCAATCGAATCGGCATGAGCTCAGAAATAAGAGGAAAAAAGAATTTTGTTGATTGGCCTTACGGTTCAAAAGTTATTAGCAAAATAAAAGTGAAACTTTGGACAGGTGGTGGCGCTAGAGGGAATGACTTAAAAACACAAAAATTGGTGTATTTAATGTTGGGACTGTCCTCTATCAGAATGTCAAACCAAAACAACTTTCCCGCAATCGGTTCTATGGGCTGCCATAGACGCCCAGTCGGAAGAAGAATAATAATAATAAATATAGCTGCAAGCAGCAATTATCGGGGCCAAGCGCAAGCAGATGACAGGATATGCCAACATGGCTGAAGGTGTCAGACCAACTGCAACAATGAGCAATTAAAGACATTTAGAGAGGATTTTAGGCGAAATGGCTGAAAAATCATATAAAAAGTAATTCAGAATATGATTTAATGGATTATCACTTTCGACCAATAGGTGGAGCAGTTACAAAACTGATGTGATGTGGTCAGAGTGAAGTGACAATGACACATACAAAGTTTGGTGTCAATATTTCAAGGGATTGCAGAGATAAAGCCTGAATAGTGCTTTTGGCATCATGCCTCAACTTTGCTGCTGCGCTATACGAAAACGGTTTCGTCTATCGACACGAAATCCATAACTTTTAGTCGGCACAGTCTGGAGATGATACGATTCAATTTTGGTGAAAATCGGACAAACAGTCTAGGAGGAGTTCGAAAAAGTAGGTTTTGAATGAAAATCAAGATGGCGGACAGGAAGTTTGGCCAAATAAGGAAAACTTGGTATCTATGTTCTCAGCTTGACCCAGGGAATCTATTAAGACCAGTGGTATTTCAATAGCCAGATTTATTCAAAAGTTATTAGCCTTTTTGGAAATTTTGTTATAACTTTTGACCACTAGGTGGCGCTGTCTCGAAATATTTTGGGTACCTTTAGGGGATGGAGCTGATGGCACATTCTGAGTTTCGTAATATTACACCAATGCATTTGTTTAGTATAGCATTTTATTTCACAAAACTGTATTGAAGTCAATGGGAATTTCATGTTTTGTTCTGTTATAGCGCCACCAAGAGGCTCAGTCACACCATTTTTTTAATGTGTCCTCAGAGTGGGCCCATGCATATTTGTGTCAATTTTGGTGAAAATATCTCAATTCGCTTCGGAGTTATAGACATTTATATGAAAAAACACGTAAAAAATGACTGACACATGACTTTGTTTGGAATTTACTACCCCTAAACATCAATATTTTCGCATTTGGGCATTGGCGTATAGCTATCGACCTATGTTTCCAAACTTCTGAAGGTGGTTTCGTCTCGATCGGACAAGCGGTTTCAAAGATATAGCCAAATGTTTTTTAAGCGCTAAATCACAACGCTACACAAACCGTAAGGCAAAACCTAGCATGTTTGGTATCGTGGGACTCGGCAACGATTCAGGACTCTAATGAGATGAGTCTCGTGAAAATAAGTCGACCACACCCAAAGTTATAAGCATTTGGAAACATTTGGGAAAAAAAATTCACCACTAGGTGGCACTGTTTCGAAACTTCTCAGACTCCTTCAGGGCATCGTGCTGATGATCCATTCCGAGTTTTGTAACGATACGTTCACGCGTTCATAAAATACAGCATTTTTGCACATAATTCAAAATGGCCGACAGCCAAAATGGCTGATTGGGGAAAAATGGATATCAGTCGACTCAGCATGTTGCCCTGAATCTAACAAGACCAATTTTATGATTTTTGGACAAACTGTTCAGAAGTTATAAGCAAAAATAGCCATTTTTCATATCTCCGGACCAGTAGGTAGCGCTGCGCCGAAACGCAGCATGTCGCCTCAGGTCATGCTTGTGATGACATGTACCAATTTTGGTCTGAATCCCTTAAAGCGTTGCGGAGATACAGCCCTACGACTGTTTTTGCAAGCGCTACGTAAAATTTGTTCGAGCGTTATTCGAAAACGGTTTGACGAATCAATTTGAATTCCATAACTTTTTGTCAGCACTACCTGAAGATGATCTGGTTCAATTTTCGTGCAAATCGGACAAACCGTCTAGGACGAGTTCGAAAAAGTAGCTTTTTCAGCACATTCAAAATGGCGGCCATATTTATATGCCGGAAAATGACATCATATGGTGCAATCGAATTGGCATGAGCTCAGGAATCAGAGAAAAAAAGATTTTTGTTGATTGGCCTTACGCTTCAAAAGTTATTAGCAAAATAAAAGTGAAACTTTGGACAGGTGGTGGCGCTAGAGGGAATGACTTAGAAACACCAAAATTGGTGTATTTAATGTTGGGACTGTCCTCTATCAGAATGTCAAACCAAAACAACTTTCCCGCAATCGGTTCTATGGGCTGCCATAGACTCCCAGTTGGAAGAAGGAAGAATAATAATAATAATAGGAACGGGAACGGATACAATAGGTGCCTACGCACCTTCGGTGCTTGGCCCCTAATAAGAACGGGAACGAAAACAATAGGTGCCTCCGCACCTTCGGTGCTTGGCCCCTAATAATAATAAGAAACGGAACAGATACAATAGGTGCCTCCGCACCTTCGGTGCTTGGCCCCTAATAATAATAAGAACGCGAACAAAAACAATAGGTGGCTCCGCACCTTCGGTGCTTGGCCCCTAATAAATATAGCTGCAAGCAGCCATTACCGGGGCCAAGCACAATCAGATGACAAGACATGCCAACATGGCTGAAAGTGTCAGACCAACTGCAACAATGAGCAATTAAAGACATTAAAGAGTATTTTAGGCCAAATGCCTGAAAAATCATAGAAACAGTAAATAAAAATATGATTTAATGGATTATCACTTTCAGCCAATAGGTGGCGCAGTTACAAACCTGATGTGATGCGGTCAGAGTGAAGTGACAATGACACATACAAAGTTTGGTGTCAATATGTCAAGGCATTGCAGAGATAAAGCCTGAATAGTGCCTTTGGCATCATGCCTCAACTTTGCTGCTGCGGTATACGACAACGGTTTCGTCAATCGACACGAAATCAATAACTTTTAGTCGGCACGGTCTGGAGATGATACGATTCGATTTTGGTGAAAATCGGACAAACGGTCTAGGAGGAGTTCGAAAAAGTAGGTTTTGACTGAACATCAAGATGGCGGACAGGAAGTTCGGCCAAATAAGGAAAACTTGGTATCTATGTTCTCGGCTTGACCCAAGGAATCTATTAAGACCAGTGGCATTTCAATAGACAGATTTATTCAAAAGTTATTAGCCTTTTTGGAAATTTTGTTATAACTTTTGACCACTAGGTGGCGCTGTTTCGAAATATTTTGAGTACCTTCAGGGGATGGTGCTGAAGGCACATTCTGAGTTTCGTAATATTACACCAATGCATTTGTTTAGTATAGCATTTTATTTCACAAAACTCTATTGAAATCAATGGGAATTTCATGTTTTGTTCTATTATAGCGCCACCAAGAGGCTCAGTCCCACCATTTTTTTTATGTGTCATCAGAGTGAGCCCATACATATATGTGTCGATTTTGGTGCAAAAATCTCAATTTGCTTCGGAGTTATAGACATTTATATGAAAAAACACGTAAAAAATGACTGACACATGACTTTGATTGAATATTACTACCCCTAAACATCAATATTTTCGCATTTGGGCATTGGCGTATAGCTATCGACCTATGTTTCCAAACTTCTGACGGTGGTTTCGTCTCAATCGGACAAACGGTTTCGAAGATATAGCCTAATGTTTTTTAAGCGCTAAATCACAATGCCTAACATGTTTGGTATCGTTGGACTCGGCAACGATTCAGGAGTCCAATGAGATGAGTTTCGTGAAAATAAGTCGATCACACCCAAAGTTATAAGCATTTGAAAAAAAAATTCACCACTAGGTGGCGCTGTTTCGAAACTTCTCACACTCCTTCAGGACATCGTGCTGATGACCCATACCAAGTTTCGTAACAATCCGTTCATGCGTTGTTAAAATACAGCATTTTAGCACAAAATTCAAAATGGCCGACAGTCAAATTGGCCGATATGGCAAAATTGGATATCAGTCGACTCGGCATGACGCCTTGAATCTATCAAGACCAATTTTATGATTTTTGGACAAACTGTTCAGAAGTTATAAGCAAAAATTGCCATTTTTCATATCTCCGGACCTGTAGGTGGCGCTGTGCCGAAACGCAGCATGTAGCCTCAAGTCATGCTTGTGAGTACATGTACCAAGTTTGGTCTGAATACGATAAACCGTTGCGGAGATACAGCCTTACGACTGTTTTTGCAAGCGCTACGTAAAATTTGTTCGAGCGTTTATCGAAAACGGTTTGACGAATCAACAAGATTTTAATAACTTTTTGTCACCACTGCCTGAAGATGATCCGATTCAATTTTCGTGCAAATTGGACAAACCGTCTAGGACGAGTTCGAAAAAGTACCTTTTTAGGAAAATTCAAAATGGCGGCCATGTTTTTATGACGGAAAATGACGATATAGGGTGCAATCGAATCGGCATGAGCTCAGGAATCAGAGGAAAAAAGGATTTTGCTGATTGGCCTTACGGTTCAAAAGTTATTAGCAAAGTAAAAGTGAAACTTTGGACAGGTGGTGGCGCTAGAGGGAATGACTTAGACACACCAAAATTGGTGTACTTAATGTTGGGACTGTCCTCTATCAGAATGTCAAACCAAAACAACTTTCCCGCAATCGGTTCTATGGGCTGCCATAGACTCCCAGAGCGGAAGAAGAAGAAGAATAATAATAATAAATATAGCTGCAAGCAGCCATTACCGGGGCCAAGCAGAATAAGACGACAAGACATGCCAACATGTCTGAAAGTGTCAGACCAACTGCAACAATGAGCAATTAAAGACATTTAAAGAGGATTTTAGGCAAAATGCCTGAAAAATCATAGAAACAATAATTAAAAATATGATTTGATGGATTATCACTTTCGACCAATAGGTGGCGCAGTTACAAAACTGATGTGATGTGGTCAGAGTGAAGTGACAATGACACATACAAAGATTGGTGTCAATATATCAAGGCATTGCAGAGATAAAGCCTTAATTATTGCTATTAGCATCATGCCTCGACTTTGCTGCTGCGCTATACGAAAACGGTTTCGTCTATCGACACGAAATCCATAACTTTTAGTCGGCACGGTCTGGAGATGATACGATTCGATTTTGGTGAAAATCGGACAAACGGTCTAGGAGGAGTTCGAAAAAGTAGGTTTTGACTGAAAATCAAGATGGCGGACAGGAAGTTTGGCCAAATAAGGAAAACTTGGTATCTATGTTCTCAGCTTGACCCAAAGAATCTATTAAGATCCGTGGCATTTTAATAGCCAGATTTATTCAAAAGTTATTAGCCTTTTTGGAAATTTTGTTATAACTTTTGACCACTAGGTGGCGCTGTCTTGAAATATTTTGGTTGCCTTCAGGGGATGGTGCTGATGACACAATCTGAGTTTCGTAATATTACACCAATGCATTTGTTTAGTATAGCATTTTATTTCACAAAACTGTATTGAAGTCAAAGGGAATTTCATATTTTGTTCAATTATAGCGCCACCAAGAGGCTCAGTCCCACAATTTTTTTTACGTGTCCTCAGAGTGAGCCCATACATATGTGTGTCAATTTTGGTGAAAATATCTCAATTCACTTCGGAGTTATAGACATTTATATGAAAAAACACGTAAAAAATGACTGACACATGACTTTGATTGAATATTACTACCCCTAAACATCAATATTTTCGCATTTGGGCATTGGCATATAGCTATCGACCTATGTTTCCAAACTTCTGACGGTGGTTTCGTCTCAATCGGACAAACGGTTTCGAAGATATAGCCTAATGTTTTTTAAGCGCTAAATCACAATGCTACACAAACCGTTAGGCGAAACCTAACATGTTTGGTATCGTTGGACTCGGCAACGATTCAGGAGTCCAATGAGATGAGTTTCGTGAAAATAAGTCGATCACACCCAAAGTTATAAGCATTTGAAAAAAAAAATTCACCACTAGGTGGCGCTGTTTCGAAACTTCTCACACTCCTTCAGGACATCGTGCTGATGACCCATACCAAGTTTCGTAACAATCCGTTCATGCGTTGTTAAAATACAGCATTTTAGCACAAAATTCAAAATGGCCGACAGTCAAATTGGCCGATATGGCAAAATTTGATATCAGTCGACTCGGCATGACGCCCTGAATCTATCAAGACCAATTTTATGATTTTTGGACAAACTGTTCAGAATTTATAAGCAAAAATAGCCATTTTTCATATCTCCGGACCTGTAGGTGGCGCTGTGCCGAAACGCAGCATGTAGCCTCAGGTCATGCTTGTGAGTACATGTACCAAGTTTGGTCTGAATACGATAAACCGTTGCGGAGATACAGCCTTACGACTGTATTTGCAAGCGCTACGTAAAATTTGTTCGAGCGTTTATCGAAAACGGTTTGACGAATCAACAAGATTTTAATAACTTTTTGTCACCACTGCCTGAAGATGATCCGATTCAATTTTCGTGCAAATCGGACAAACCGTCTAGGACGAGTTCGAAAAAGTACCTTTTTAGGAAAATTCAAAATGGCGGCCATGTTTTCATGACGGAAAATGACGATATAGGGTGCAATCGAATCGTCATGAGCTCAGGAATCAGAGGAAAAAAGGATTTCGCTGATTGGCCTTACGGTTCAAAAGTTATTAGCAAAGTAAAAGTGAAACTTTGGACAGTTGGTGGCGCTAGAGGGAATGACTTAGACACACCAAAATTGGTGTACTTAATGTTGGGACTGTCCTCTATCAGAATGTCAAACCAAAACAACTTTCCCGCAATCGGTTCTATGGGCTGCCATAGACTCCAAGAGCGGAAGAAGAAGAAGAATAATAATAAATATAGCTGCAAGCAGCAATTATCGGGGCCAAGCGCAAGCAGACGACAGGATATGCCAACATGGCTGAAGGTGTCAGACCAACTGCAACAATGAGCAATTAAATACATTTAAAGAGGATTTTAGGCGAAATGGCTGAAAAATCATATAAAAAGTCATTCGAAATATGATTTAATGGATTATCACTTTCGACCAATCTGTGGCGCAGTTACAAAACTGATGTGATGTGGTCAGAGTGAAGTGACAATGACACATACAAAGTTTGGTGTCAATATGTCAAGGCATTGCAGAGATAAAGCCTGAATAGTGCTTTTAGCATCATGCCTCAACTTTGCTGCTACGCTATACGAAAACGGTTTCGTCTATAGACACGAAATCGATAACTTTTAGTCAGCACAGTCTGGAGATGATACGATTCGATTTTGGTGAAAATCGGACAAACGGTCTAGGAGGAGTTCGAAAAAGTAGGTTTTGACTGAAAATCAAGATGGCGGACAGGAAGCTAGGCCAAATAAGGAAACCTTGGTATCTATGTTCTCGTCTTGACCCAAGGAATCTATTAAGACCAGTTGCATTACAATAGGCCAACTTATTCAAAAGTTATTAGCAGTTTTGTAAATTTTGTTATAACTTTTGACCACTAGGTGGCACTGTCTCGAAATATCTTGGGTACCTTCAGGGGATGGTGCTGATGGCACATTTTGAGTTTCGTAATATTACACCAATGCATTTGTTTAGTATAGCATTTTATTTCACAAAACTGCATTGAAGTCAATGGGAATTTCATGTTTTGTTCTATTATAGCGCCACCAAGAGGCTGAGTCCCACCATCTTTTTTACATGTCCTCAGAGTGAGCTCATACATATGTGTGTCGATTTTGGTGAAAATATCTCAATTCGCTTCGGAGTTATAGACATTTATATGAAAAAACATGTAAAAAATGACTGACACATGACTTTGTTTGGAATTTACTACCCCTAAACATCAATATTTTCGCATTTGGGCATTGGTGTATAGCTATCGACCTATGTTTCCAAACTTCTGACGGTGGTTTCATCTCGATCGGACTAGCGGTTTCAAAGATATAGCCAAATGTTTTTTAAGCGCTAAATCACAACGCTACACAAACCGTAAGGCGAAACCTAGCATGTTTGGTATCATAGGACTCGGCAACGATTCAGGAGTCTAAAAAGATGAGTTTCGTGAAAATAAGTCGACCACACCCAAAGTTATAAGCATTTGAAAAAAAAAATTCACCACTAGGTGGCGCTGTTTCGAAACTTCTCAGGCTCATTCAGGGCATTGTGCTGATGACCCATACCACGTTTCGTAACAATCTGTTCATGCGTTCTTAAAATACAGCATTTTAGCACAAAATTCAAAATGGCCGACAGTCAAAATGGCCGATATGGTAATATTGGATATCAGTCGACTCGGCATGTTACCCTGAATCTAACGAGACCAATTTTATGATTTTTGGACAAACTGTTCAGAAGTTATAAGCAAAAATAGCCATTTTTCATATCTCCGGACCAGTAGGTGGCACTGCGCCGAAACACAGCATGTAGCCTCAGGTCATGCTTGTGATGACATGTACCAAGTTTGGTCTGAATCCGATAAAGCGTTGCGGAGATACGGCCTTACATCTGTTTTCGCAAGCGCTACGTAAAATGTATTCGTGGGTTTATCGAAAACTGTTAAGCGAATCAACTTGAATTCCATAACTTTTTGTCAGCATGGTCTGTAGATGATCTGGTTCAATTTTCGTGCAAATCGGACAAACCGTCTAGGACGAGTTCGAAAAAGTAGCTTTTTAGATAAATTCAAAATGGCGGCCATATTGTTATGACAGAAATGATGTCATAGGGTGCAATCGAATTGGCATGAGCTCAGGAATCAGAGAGAAAAATAATTTTGTTGATTGGCCTTACGGTTCAAAAGTTATTAGCAAAATAAAAGTGAAACTTTGGACAGGTGGTGGCGCTAGAGGGAATGACTTAGACACACCAAAATTGGTGTATTTAATGTTGGGACTGTCCTCTATCAGAATGTCAAACCAAAACAACTTTCCCGCATTCGGTTCTATGGGCTGCCATAGACTCCCAGTTGGAAGAAGGAAGAATAATAATAATAAGAACGGGAACAGATACAATAGGTGCCTCCGCACCTTCGGTGCTTGGCCCCTAATAATAAGAACGCGAACGGATACAATAGGTGCCTCCGCACCTTCGGTGCTTGGCCCCTAATAAGAACGGGAACAGATACAATAGGTGCCTCCGCACCTTCGGTGCTTGGCCCCTAATAATAATAAGAACTGGAACAAACACAATAGGTGCCTCCGCACCTTCGGTGCTTGGCCCCTAAATATAGCTGCAAGCAGCCATTACCGGGGCCAAGCAGAATAAGACGACAAGACATTTCGACATGTTTGAAAGTGTCAGACCAACTGCAACAATGAGCAATTAAAGACATTTAAAGAGGATTTTAGGCAAAATGGCTGAAAAATCATATAAAAAGTAATTCAGAATATGATTTAATGGATTATCACTTTCGACCAATAGGTGGCGCAGTTACAAAACTGATGTGATGTGGTCAGAGTGAAGTGACAATGACACATACAAAGTTTGGTGTCAATATGTCAAGGCATTGCAGAGATAAAGCCTGAATAATGCTTTTAGCATCATGCCTCAAATTTGCTGCTGCGCTATACGAAAACGGTTTCGTCAATCGGCACGAAATCCATAACTTTCAGTCGGCACAGTCTGGAGATGATATGATTCGATTTTGGTGAAAATCGGACAAACGGTGTAGGAGGAGTTCGAAAAAGTAGGTTTTGAATGAAAATAGCATTTTATTTCACAAAACTGTATTGAAGTCAATGGGAATTTCATGTTTTGTTCTATTATAGCGCCACCAAGAGGCTCAGTCCCACAATTTTTTTTTACGTGTCCTCAGAGTGAGCCCATACATATGTGTGTCAGTTTTGGTGAAAATATCTCAATTCGCTTCAGAGTTATAGGCAATTATATTAAAAAACACGTAAAAAATGACTGACACATGACTTTGTTTGGAATTTACTACCCCTAAACATCAATATTTTCGCATTTGGGCATTGGCATGTAGCTATCGACCTATGTTTCCAAACTTCTGACGGTGGTTTCGTCTCGATCGGACTAGCGGTTTCGAAGATATAGCCAAATGTTTTTTAAGCGCTAAATCACAACGCTACACAAACCGTAAGGCGAAACCTAGCATGTTTGGTATCGTAGGACTCGGCAACGTTTCAGGAGTCTAATTAGATGAGTCTCGTGAAAATAAGTTGACCCCACCCAAAGTTATAAGTGTTTGAAAAAAAAAATTCACCACTAGGTGGCGCTGTTTCGAAACTTCTCAAGCTCATTCAGGGAATTGTGCTGATGACCCATACCACGTTTCGTAACAATCCGTTCATGCTTTCATAAAATACAGCATTTTAGCACATAATTCAAAATGGCCGACAGCCAAAATGGCCGATATGGTAAAATTGGATATCAGTCGACTCGGCATGTTGCCCTGAATCTAACGAGACCAATTTTTAGATTTTTGGACAAACTGTTCAGAAGTTATAAGCAAAAATAGCCATTTTTCATATCTCCGGACCAGTAGGTGGTGCTGTGCCGAAACGCAGCATGTAGCCTCAGGTCATGCTTGTGATGACATGTACCAATTTTGGTCTGAATCCGATAAAGCGTTGCGGAGATACAGCCCTACGACTGTTTTCGCAAGCGCTACGTAAAATTTGTTCGAGAGTTATTCGAAAACGGTTTGACGAATCAATTTGAATTCCATAACTTTTTGTCAGCACTACCTGAAGATGATCTGGTTCAATTTTCGTGCAAATCGGACAAACCGTCTAGGACGAGTTCGAAAAAGTAGCTTTTTCAGGTCATTCAAAATGGCGGCCATATTTATATGCCGCAAAATGACATCATAGGGTGCACTCGAATCGACAACAGCTCAGGAATCAGAGAAAAAAAGAATTTTGTTGATTGGCCTTACTGTTCAAAAGTTATTAGCAAAATAAAAGTGAAATTTTGGACAGGTGGTGGCGCTAGACGGAATGACTTAGAAACACCAAAATTGGTGCATTTAATGTTGGGACTGTCCTCTATCAGAATGTCAAATCAAAACAACTTTCCCGCAATCGGTTCTATGGGCTGCCATAGACGCCCAGTCGGAAGAAACGGAAGAATAAATATAGCTGCAAGCAGCCATTACCGGGGCCAAGCAGAATAAGACGACAAGACATGCCAACATGGCTGAAGGTGTCAGACCATCTGCAACAATGAGCAATTAAATACATTTAAAGAGGATTTTAGGCGAAATGGCTGAAAAATCATATAAAAAGTCATTCAAAATATGATTTAATGGATTATCACTTTCGACCAATAGGTGGCGCAGTTACAAATGTGATGTGATGTGGTCAGAGTGAAGTGACAATGACACATACAAAGTTTGGTGTCAATATGTCAAGGCATTGCAGAGATAAAGCCTGAATAGTGCTTTTAGCATCATGCCTCAAGTTTGCTGCTATGCTATACGAAAACGGTTTCGTCTATAGACACGAAATCCATAACTTTTAGTCAGCACAGTCTGGAGATGATACGATTCGATTTTGGTGAAAATCGGACAAACGGTCTAGGAGGAGTTCGAAAAAGTAGGTTTTGAATGAAAATCAAGATGGCGGACAGGAAGTTTGGCCAAATAAGGAAAACTTGGTATCTATGTTCTCGGCTTGACCCAAGGAATCTATTAAGACCAGTGGCATTTCAGTAGCCAGATTTATTCAAAAGTTATTAGCCTTTTTGGAAATGTTGTTATAACTTTTGACCACTAGGTGGCACTGTCTTGAAATATTTTGGGTACCTTCAGGGAATGGTGCTGATGGCACATTTTGAGTTTCGTAATATTACACCAATGCATTTGTTTAGTATAGCATTTTATTTCACAAAACTGTATTGAAGTCAATGGGAATTTCATGTTTTGTTCTATTATAGCGCTACCAAGAGGCTGAGTCCCACCATTTTTTTACATGTCCTCAGAGTGAGCTCGTACATATGTGTGTCGATTTTGGTGAAAATATCTCAATTCGCTTCGGAGTTATAGACATTTATATGAAAAAACACGTAAAAAATGACTGACACATGACTTTGATTGGAATTTACTACCCCTAAACATCAATATTTTCGCATTTGGGCATTGGTGTATATCTATCGACCTATGTTTCCAAACTTCTGAAGGTGGTTTCGTCTCGATCGGACTAGCGGTTTCGAAGATATAGCCAAATGTTTTTTAAGCGCTAAATCACAACGCTACACAAACCGTAAGGCAAAACCTAGCATGTTTGGTATCGTGGGACTCGGCAACGATTCAGGACTCTAATGAGATGAGTCTCGTGAAAATAAGTCAACCACACCCAAAGTTATAAGCATTTGGAAGCATTTGGGAAAAAAAATTCACCACTAGGTGGCACTGTTTCGAAACTTCTCAGGCTCCTTCAGGGCATCGTGCTGATGATCCATTCCGAGTTTTGTAACGATACGTTCACGCGTTCATAAAATACAGCATTTTAGCACATAATTCAAAATGGCCGACAGCCAAAATGGCTGATCAGGGAAAATTGGATATCAGTCGACTCAGCATGATGGCCTGAATCTAACGAGACCACTTTTATGATTTTTGGACAACCCATTCAGAAGTTATAAGCAAAAATAGCCATTTTTCATATCTCCGGACCAGTAGGTGGCACTGTGCCGAAACGCAGCATGTTGCCTCAGGTCATGCTTGTGAAGAGATGTACCAAGTTTGGTCTGAATATGATAAAGTGTTGAGGAGATACTGGCTTGTGTCTGTTTTCGCAAGCGCTACGTAAAATTTGTTTGCGCGGTATTCGAGAACGGTTTGATGAATCAACACGAATTCCATAACTTTTTGTCGGCATAGTCTGAAGATGATCTGATTCAATTTTCGTGGAAATTGGAGCAACGGCCTAGGAGGAGTTTGAAAAAGTAGGTTTTTCGGAAAATTCAAAATGGCAGAAAATTATTATGACGAAAAATGACGTCATATGGTGCAATCGAATCGCCCTGAGCTCAGAAATCAGAGGAAAAAAGAATTTTGTTTCTAGCCCGTGTGGTTCAAAAGTTATTAGCATAAACATGAGTGAAATTTTGGACAGTTGGTGGCGCTAGAGGGAATGACTTAGACACACCAAAATTGGTGTATTTAATGTTGGGACTGTCCTCTATCAGAATGTCAAACCATTACAACTTTCCCGCGATCGGTTCTATGGGCTGCCATAGACTCCCAGTCGGAA